>NC_084478.1:57913139-59297576 GCF_027409185.1 Cynocephalus volans
TATGAAGTATAAAAGAAGGTACAGTTGTGTAAAATGTTGAAAGAAACAGCACGTACGGATAACTCTGGTAGTCTGGAGTATTGTTGCCAACTTTTTGTTCACTCTGTAATAGAATGACACATTTGCTCACTTTGCTATATGATGTTGTGGCACCCCCATTTGAATATACAAAATGTACTTTTCCACCTCATTGCTTTTTGGACTTCGCCATGTGATTTGCTTTGGCCAACGGAATGTTAGCATATGTGGTATTGCAGTGGATTGAACAGTGTCTTCTCAAAATTCATGTCTACCTGGAGCCTGTGAAAGTGATCTTATTTAGAAATAGGGTCTTTGCAGATGTACTCAAGATGAGGTTGTACCAGATTAAGGTGGGCCTGAAATTCAATGACTGGTGTCTTTAAAAGAGAAAAGAGAAGGAGGTTTGCTTACCAGCACACACACACACACTCACACACACACGCACACTCACGTGCACACACATGCACACACATGCAAGCAAGAAGGCCATGTAATGATGGAGGCAGAGATCAGAGTGATGCAGCTACAAGCCAGGGAATGCCAAGGGTTGCCGGGAGTCATCAGATGCTAGGAAGAAGCAAGGAATGATTCTTTCCTAGAACCTTCAAAAGAGCATGACCCTGTTGATACCTCGATTTTGAACTTCTAGCCTCCAGAACTGTGATAGAATAAATTTCTGTAGTTTTAAGCCAGCTATTTTGTGGTAGTTTGTTATGGCAGCCCTAGCAAACTAATACAGACATGTACAGAAGCTTTAAACGTGCTTGCATGTTTGGCTTGGTCTCTTTCGTTTCTGCCATTTGCATTGAGAAGAACATATTCTGGCTGTGTACTGGTCTCAGAATGAGGAGACTTGTGGAGTATGCCCAAACCCAACCTGCAGTTTGGAGCAAAGCCCAGCAAATCTCAGATGATCCCAGAAAAGCCATAGTCAATCCACAGACTATGAACAAAAAATAAACATATGTAGTTATATTGCATTTCTGGCTTGTTTGTTACACAGAATTATCATAGCAATAGCTGACTAATATAGTGACAGATTGGGAATGAGATATGAAGGAGAGGAAGCAGTTTCTTAGAAAGTTTCAGGTCACCTTATTTGTCAACTGCAGGGATAGATAGAGCCTAAATGTGTTGTGGGCAGTGGTAGGAGGGAGTAAGGTTCCATTTTAGAGATATTTTCTCTTTTCATCAGAAGGAAGAAATATGACTACTTTGGTGTCACCCATGAAGTTTAGCAGATATCCATTGGGATGAAAAGGCAATGAAATGGAATACAGTGGAAGGAGGAGAAGGGAAAACTGAGGAGGACCCTGAGCTGTTTCTGTCTTTGCTAAAGGAGCTGACAACCCAAACAAGAAGAAGTTGTCTTTAGAAATGACATATGGCTAGGTAGGCTTTGAAAAATTAAAATTAGGAATTTTTAATTTTAACCAGTGTTTCTAGGTTATTATGGCATAAAAATGAGAGCCAGTTTGCAAAGATGTGGGCAGTAGCAGAAGGAATAATGGAGGCTGATTAGGTATGTTTGCCCAGGGCAACTCGTTAAAAAGCACCCAACCATAGTACGGAAACCCCTATAATTTCCACTGCCTCCCACCATTACCACTTTATCAATTTCAGAGGGAAAGTCAGTTTATTTTTCAAAAACCCACTCCTGAAATGTATTTGTTTCTAAAGCCCTTTTCTTGTAGCAACACACTAGAATCATTCAGCTGTTTCTGGAGTGGGGTACAGGGCAAAAGCCCTCTTTAGCCTTAAGGCAGGAGGTTAAAGATTGCCATCAAGCCTCTATTTCTGTCACTTCTCTGCCTTTGTCTTCCTTCTAGTCAGCCATACCACTACAGATGAGGTAAGACACCATGTGCTCATTCTCTGTGTGCATTTAAAATGTGGATTCAGCAAATTAGTCTCTTCTCTTTGTTTTGACAATGAGGAAGGGAAGGCCACTTTGATCTTCGAAAATTATGGCTATAAATATTGCCTGTTCAAATATTGGCTCAAGATTAAAACAGTGATTGCTTCTGAATTGTTTTTAGAATCTTTCACTTCCAAAGTCCTCTTTCCTGCTTTGGATGTGTTAGATGTTGATCAAGTTCAAATTTCCATATTATATTTATATATCTGAAGGGTATTTGACGAATAAATGCTGTACTGTATCTCAGGCAAATATTTTATGTTTTAGTTTTTTTCTTTTCATAAAAGTAATGCATGTTTATCATAAAGTTGTACTGAATACCAAAAAAGTGTAAATAAGGACAAAATTAAAAATCTATAAATCTACCACTCAGAAATACTATTGGAATCTATATCTATGTCTATATATTTTTATAAGTATGTGTATGTATTTTTTTTTTTTTTTAAATTTTATTTTGTCGATATACATTGTAGCTGATTATTGCTCCCCATCACCAAAACCTCCCTCCCTTCTCCCTCCCCCCCCCCAACAATGTCCTTTCTGTTTGCTTGTTGTATCAACTTCAAATAATTGTGGTTGTTATATCTTCTCCCCCCCCCCCCGGTTTGTGTGTGTGTGTGTGTATGTGTGTGTGTGAATTTATATATTAATTTTTAGCTCCCTCCAATAAGTGAGAACATGTGGTATTTCTCTTTCTGTGCCTGACTTGTTTCACTTAATATAATTCTCTCAAGGTCCATCCATGTTGTTGCAAATGGCAGTATTTCATTCGTTTTTATAGCTGAGTAGTATTCCATTGTGTAGATGTACCACATTTTCCGTATCCACTCATCTGATGATGGGCATTTGGGCTGGTTCCAACTCTTGGCTATTGTAAAGAGTGCTGCGATGAACATTGGGGAACAGGTATACCTTCGACTTGATGATTTCCGTTCCTCTGGGTATATTCCCAACACTGGGATGGCTGGGTTGTATGGTAGATCTATTTGCAATTGTTTAAGGAACCTCCATACCATTTTCCATAGAGGCTGCACCATTTTGCAGTCCCACCAACAATGTATGAGAGTTCCTTTTTCTCCGCAGCCTCGCCAGCATTTATCGTTCATAGTCTTTTGGATTTTAGCCATCCTAACTGGGGTTAGATGGTATCTCAATGTGGTTTTGATTTGCATTTCCCGGATGCTGAGTGATGTTGAGCATTTTTTCATATGTCTGTTGGCCATTTGTATATCTTCCTTAGAGAAATGCCTACTTAGCTCTTTTGCCCATTTTTTAATTGGGTTGCTTGTTTTCTTCTTGTAAAGTTGTTTGAGTTCCTTATATATTCTGGATATTAATCCTTTGTCAGATGTATATTTTGCAAATATTTTCTCCCACTCTGTTGGTTGTCTTTTAACTCTTTTAATTGTTTCTTTTGCTGTGCAGAAGCTTTTTAGTTTGATATAATCCCATTTGTTTATTTTTCCTTTGGTTGCCCGTGCTTTTGGGGTCGTATTCATGAAGTCTGTGCCCAGTCCTATTTCCTGAAGTGTTTCTCCTATGTTTTCTTTAAGAAGTTTTATTGTCTCAGGGTGTATATTTAAATCCTTAATCCATTTTGAGTTGATTTTAGTATACGGTGAGAGGTATGGATCTAGTTTCATTCTCGTGCATATCGATATCCAGTTATCCCAGCACCACTTGCTGAAGAGGCAGTCCCTTCCCCAGTGAATAGGCTTGGTGCCTTTGTCAAAGATCAGATGGCAGTAAGTGTGTGGGTTGATTTCTGGATTCTCTATTCTATTCCATTGGTCAGTGTGTCTGTTTTTATGCCAGTACCATACTGTTTTGGTTATTATAGCTTTGTAGTATAGCTTAAAGTCGGGTAGTGTTATGCCTCCAGCTTTATTTTTTTTGCTCAGCATTGCTTTGGCTATTCGTGGTCTTTTATTGTTCCATATAAATGTCTGAATAGTTTTTTCCATTTCTGAGAGAAATGTCTTTGGAATTTTGATGGGGATTGCATTGAATTTGTATATCACTTTGGGTAGTATGGACATTTTCACTATGTTGATTCTTCCAATCCAAGAGCATGGAATATCTTTCCATCTTCTTGTATCCTCTCTAATTTCTCTCAGCAGTGGTTTGTAGTTCTCATTATAGAGATTTTTCACCTCCTTGGTTAACTCAATTCCTAAGTATTTTATTTTTTTGGTGGCTATTGTAAATGGGCAGGCTTTCTTGATTTCTCCTTCTGCATGTTCACTACTGGAGAAAAGAAATGCTACTGAGAAGGAAATAAAGGGCATCCAGATTGGAAAAGATGAAGTCAAACTGTCCCTGTTTGCAGATGACATGATCCTATATATCGAACAGCCTAAAACCTCTACAAAAAAACTCTTGGAATTGATAAATGATTTCAGCACAGTAGCAGGATACAAAATCAACACAAGTATGTGTATGTATAAAGCATGTATATGTCTATAACTTTTCCTTATGAGTTTGCCATCATACTAGTTATAGTTTTGAATTTTCCTTTTGAAAGAAGCTATCATTCCATGAACTAGATAGTGTGCAATTCGGTGTATCTGCTGTGTTTGTGGTGAGATTTATTCTTTTTCCTATTGGTGCTTTGCTTAGGGAGCTTTTTGCAGCCCAGTTCTTTTACTCTGGCTTCATAGTGTATGGAGATGTGCTCTCCTGTGTGCACAAATGAGGATCTTTCATTTGCTACTCTTTCCAGAGAGAATGACTAATTCAGTTCTGGGTTTTTAGATTCAACTCCAAGATTGATATGTATTTGGCCACAAACTTGAATGCTAGGTAGTCAGGCTTCTAACACGTGTTAGTCCCATGCCATATTCAGAACATGATGCTAATTGTTTTTAGAGTTTCTTGTGGATGCAGAAAAACATCAGTTCTCAAGTGACCAGCAGTTATTGTTGAGGAGAGAATGGGTTCCAGTGGAATGTGGTACTGGTTGGATCTTGGGCAAGTGAACAGAGTAGACTGGCTAAACTCTAGGGTTCATCCTTGGAATGAGAAATGTCATGCTTACAGCTCAGAGGCAGGAAAAGTCATTACAAGTGTACAAAATGGCAAGTAGCTTAGCTTGGCAGCAGAAGAGGAGCTATGCAGGGGAGAACAGACTGGAGGCTAATTGGTTTGCAGGACCTGGACACTGGGCAGACAAGCCTGAATTTGACAACACAGATGGGAGGGATCCCGAGTAGGTTTCCCAGCAGGGGAGTGATATAAAGATGAGGACATTCAAAGCAGATATTGTGTTGCCTGTGTGTATCTAGTGTGATCATTGTCAGAGCATGCCTGCTAGGCTTCTGCCCTGTCGGAGTCTGGCCATCCAAGTTGTGTGCAGCTTGTGCAGCTAGTATCACATCCTGTCCCACTGGGAAGGTCTGAGGTGGGCCAATTCCAGCCCCTTGAAATAATTACTTCCCTCTGCTCTCTGTGTACAGAAACAAAAGGAGCAATTTATTGTCATTGTGGGTAATGCCCGGATACTGCCAAGAGAAAGTATTAAACTAACTGGATTGTAGAAGAGAACAAGGGGGATTATTTTTTTCAATTATAAACCCTACTTGAGAGAAAATACTTGTCTACTCCCTAAAATTAACACATTTTTGCAACACAAAGTGCATGTTCCTGCTCTGTACATTGCTGGCAGGCATGCAAAATAGTACCATTGAAGGAGAATTTGATAATTATGAACAAGATTGCACATGCATTTACCCTTGGAATTACTAATCCCACTTCCAGGAATCTACACAAAAAATATAATGGCAAAATGTATAGAAAGACATATATACAAGGTTATTCATTATAACACATTGTAGCGAAAGATTAAAAACCACCCAAATTACATCAATAGGAGACTGGAAAACTGTTGTACATATACACAAAGGAATACTATGTGGCTATAAAAAAGAATAACTTAGAGTTCTATATACTTCCAGGGAGTCGTTTCCAGCATATATTATTATGTAAAAAAAAGTAAGGTGTGAAAAGTATATCTAACATGCTATCATTTATTCTAAGAAAGGGGAGGTATGAATGTATACATTCACATATGTATGTGCACATATAGACATATGTACTATGTATATTTGCTTATATTAAAAAAGGAAGGATGAACCTAAAGCTAAAAATAAAAAAAAGAAAAAACCCCAGAGCCCAGTTACTAATGAGGAAGGGGTGCAGGAAACAAGAAAACAAAGTAAAGAGAAAGGGTTACAAGTGGGACTTCTCTGAATATATTTGTTTTGTAGATTTGAATTGGGAAACATGCAATTATTTTACATTTTGTATTACAAAATTAAATTTAAAAAGCAATCCCTAAAAATAGAAAGCAATGTGAAACAGATGAAATAAACTATGTAACAAGATTTTGGCTTAACCTCACAGGGAGGAACTGTTCCATATGATTTCAATTAAACATGGTAATTTGACTTTACATTCCTAGAGGGATTATATGCTAAGGACAAAAAGAACTATAAAAATATCTTGGTAATGTTAGTGTTATAATTCTGACATTGTTGTGTGTGTAGTGTGGGATAAAGCAAATGAGTACTTATGTTGGTGTTGTTGGGACTTGGGATTTTTGGCATAACAAAAAGGAGACAGAGATATAATATAGATGAGATTAAGTAAAAATCTTGTTTTCCTGCATTTGAAATGGAAATATCATTAGAAACTCGTATTGTATTTCTTCTTTTTGAAAAATTGACTTTCTAGCTTTGAACACTGAAAAGACTTAAATACAGTGACCAACCCAGGAGCAGTGAACTGCCCTGGTGTCCAGGTTGTGGCCTTTAAGTATCATTTTCCATTTAACAGAATTTGGGTTCCTTGGAAAAATACGTGATGTCAGAACCAGGACAGAAAATGTACAAGATAAGCCCAGAAAATCTTGTTATACTAGGAAGCAATAAAGCTTTCAAAAACGACTGTTGGCTTTTCAAAAAGACAAGAGCCACTTGAAGAGGGACAATTCAATTATCAGTAGCAATGGATTGAAATATTTAGATATATTCAATCCATCTGCTCATTCTGATTTTAAAAAATAAAGCTCACTGGTCATCTTTGGATATCCTTTAAATGTGTATTAGAGAATCAACAGTTATTTTGAAAACTGGAATACAAAGGGAAAAAAATCGAGCTGTTATCCTGTCTTTCATACATAAAAAGCACCTCAGGAGTGGAAGTTCCTTCTTAAAGAAGCATATTAGCTGATAAATGAGGAAGGAATGATGCAATTATAATACTACTATTTTGCAGTCTCTAATAAAAGATTAAATCTGGACAATGATCATCAGCGACTGCCACATCACAAAAAGAGAGAAAACCAGCCTTTGTTGGCCGTTTAGTGGATGCTCACAGCACTGCTTATTAAAGGTTTTTTCCAAAAAATTGAAACTGAGTATAACCTATTTATAGGAAATACGGGGGACAGAGGAACATTTTAAACAATAGCATGAGATACAAGTAGCAAAGAACATAATGGGACCACCAACCAAGTTTATTCAGCAAAAAATTTATAAGAAAAAAGAGACATGGGAACTAAAAGAAACTTAAAAATAAAGTAAGCCAATTCCTAGGTACAGATCTGATTTGGAGTCTGACTCAATCAACACACCACTAAAATATAAATATGAGACAATCAGGGATATCTAAATATTGGCTGAATATTTGGTGATGTTAAAAAAATTATTGTTAATTTTTCATGTGGTATTGGTACTGTCATTATTTTTTGGAGGCAAATACTGAGATATTTGCAGATGACATGATAGGAAATTGTGGATTTGTTTCAAAATAAGAGGAGCATGGGATGGGGAGAACGGCAGGTGGGTAATGGCTGAAACAAGATTGGCTACGAGCTATTTATTGGCTGAAGCTAGGTGATCTGATGACCACATGCATCACCAAATCATGATCAGTAGGCACAATTCTCTCAAACAAATGGAGAAGCAAATATGAGGAATAGAACTCAGAGAAAAATAAGCAATGTCTTCCTTTCTTTATCGTTTACTAATCAGCTTCAAAGTTCATGAGTAATTTTTAAGGATTCTAAACCTCTATGATGATTTCAAAAATACGGTTTATTTATTTTTTTCTACTTTTTAAAAATCATCAATTAGAATTGAGAACTTCCATACCAAATTTTATTTTTAACTCAGTATTTAGTGATGAATTATACAATTCTAAATGTCTGGGGCTTGCTTGTTAGAAAAGGTGGTATTTTCAGTTGTAATGTCTGTGCGTGAGTCATCTCTCTTGCTACAGTCCCCTGTTTAATCTATAGTAGCATAGGCTTTTGGTAAGTTGTATTTGCTACAGGCTGTGTGCTACATTTCTTGGTAAGCCTTGATGGATGGACATAAGCACAAATACTGTTCCATTTGTCATCTTTTACTAAGTTAAAATGTTTCTGGACAGATGGCAAACGTCTAATCTTTAATCCCCGACCTTTCTGGAACCTTTGTCCCTATCAGCAATTTCTTCCTTGACTGCCTCACTGTCGTCTCAAATGGAGTCTACCAATATTGCATTCTTCTTATTCTGAAGTGCTTCTCTCTTGACAAAGCCTAGCACCCGATGACCCTAGTCTCAAGAAATATTTTGTTTGTCTTTCTTTGGCTATGATTACAGGTCATCTGAGGAACTGTTTACAGTTTCAGATATCACCAGCCACCACTGAGAAAGCAGAAAAGTAAAACTTTCTTTGAACTCTGTGAAGTCAGAGATACTTTAAATTCTGGAAGACAGGAAAGGAGGGTCTCATTGAAACTTTTACCTTCATTGTCATAGGGTCTCTGCTTTTCACTTTATATTTCAGGGTGGCTGCTGAATTGATTTCAATGGTGTCCAACTAGGACTATAATTTTATGGTATATAGCAAGCTTCTGACTTCTTTTTATAATTTTATTAAATGGATGAACAAAATCACCAAAGCATTCTTGGGAGTTAGAGAGTTTTAAATTCAGAGTAATAATTTATGCAATTAATAGATAAATCTGTGCCACCCTCCAAACAGAGATTAATTGAATTAATTTTGATAATATTATTCTTCATATTTCTCTTTGTTATGTGCTAGCACATTAATAATAGACATTAATAATGCCTTGGATTTGTAAAGCATTACTGTTTCCAAACCATTTTCATTGATGTTATCTCATCTTATATTGTAGGCAAAGCAATTATTTAAGATATTAAAAAAGTTTGATCCAATGAAGTCAGAAGACTTACCAAGTTAGTGACAGAATCCAGAGTCAAGGAATGCTCTCTCTATATTCCTCCCCTTCCCGCCCCCCAGCACCCACAGCCCTCCACCCACCACCTTTCCATCCAGTGTGTAGGCTTGACTCCTACTTCCTTCACTTTTCAAAAGAACCAGCTTTTGGTTTCATTGGTTTTGTTTTGTTTTGTTTGGCTTGAAAAAGCAGCCGTTTATTATCTTGCAGTGCTATAGATTGAATGTGTCCCCCCCAAATTTATATGTTGAAATCCTAACCAGTAAGGTGATGGTATTAGGCGGTGGGTTCTTTGGGAAGTGATTAGGTCATGCGGGCAGAGGGCGTATGGATGGGATTACTGCCCTTATAAAAGAGGCCTGAGAGAGACCCCTTGTCCCTTCCACCATGTGAGGACACAGTCAAAAGATGGCCATCTAAGAACCAGGAAATGGGCCCCCACCAGACACCAAGTCTGCTGGCACCTTGATCTTGGACTTCCCAGCCTTCAGAACTGTGAAAAATAAATTTCTGTTGTTTATAAGCTAACCAGTCTATGGTATTCTGTTATAGCAGCCCAAATAGACTAAGACACACACGATTTTTATTGTTCAGGAGGCTGGGTGTGGCTTAGCTGGATCCTCTGCTTAAATCTTACAAGGATACAACCAAGGTGTCAGCTGAAGCCCTCATATGATGCTTGGGAACCTTTTAAAGCCCATTCACTTGTAGGCAGAATTCAATTATTTGAAGCTGTAGAATTCGTGGAAGCTTTCATCTTCTTTGAGGCCAGCGGAAGACTGTCTTTTCATCCTTTTTAAAGAACTCCCCTAATTAAGTCAAGCCCACCCAAAATATTTTCCCTTTTTATTAACTCAAAATAAACTGATCAGTAACCTAATTCCAGGAGTAATATCCCACACTCAAGGGAAGGAAATTATACATGGTATGTATACCAGGAGGTTGGGAATCTTGGGGTCCATCTTAGAACTCTGCCAACTACAACCTGTGTACTAAAAAATTCAAAACATTGCTGTGGGAAATTAAAAAAGAGCTAAATAAATGGAGCAACATACCATGTTCATGGGTTGGAGGGTTCAATTCTGGGAAGATACTAATACTTTGAAATTGACTCACATATTTAATATAATACAGATTAGAATCCTAGCAGTCTTTTTTTGTAGACATTGACAAGCTGATTCTAAAATTCATGTAGAAATATAAAGGACCTAGCATGGCAAAAACAGCTTTGAAAAGGAAGAGCAAAGTTAGGGGACTAACAATACTTAATTTCAAAATGTATCCTAAGGTTACGGTTATCAAGTCAATGTGGTATTAGCATCAAGAGAGACAAATAGATCAATGAACCAGAATAGAGATTCAAGAAATGGACACAAACATACGAGGGTATTTCAAAAAGTTCATGGAAAAATAAAATTAAAAGATATGAATCTTTCCATGAACATTTTAAAGACTGCTTGTATATGGACAACTGCTTTTTACCTTCATTTATTCCTCCTCTAATGCTCTTTTTTTCTTTACGTAGATCTGAGTTTCTGATCTATATTATTTTCCTTTCTTCTGAGGAATGTCTTTTAACATTTCTTGCAAGTTTCATTGATTTTTCTCTATTGCTTTTAAAAATTTTGTTGAGTTCTGTTCTCAAATTTATTTCCTTTCTTCTGCTTGCTTGGATTTAATTCTTTTTCTTGTTTCTTAAGGTTGAAACTTGGATCATTGTTTTGAGACCTATCTTAGTTTCTGCTATAAGCATTTAATGCTATAAAATTTCCTCTAAACACTGCTTCAACTGCATGCCACATATTTCGATACGTCATATTTTTGTTTCTTTCAATTCACAATGTTTTCTATCTATGAGTTATTTAGATGTGTGTCACTTATAGGGCTATTCATTTCTAGTTAAATTTCATTTTTGTCAGATAACATAATTTGTATAAATTCACTTGATTTTATTTTCTTAAGGCTTGTTTTTGATTCAGGATATGGATATGGTCTATTTTGGTAAACATTTCACATGCACTTCTAAAGAATGTGTATTTTACTGTTGTTGGGTAAACAAATTAGGTCCTGACGAATGATAGTGCTGTTCAGGTCTATATCTATACTAGTCATCTCAGGCTGCTATACAAAATACCATAGATTAGGTGGTTTAAACAATAGAAATTTCTGATGTATCCATTTTTGCTTCATGTACTTTGAAGCTGCGTTGGTAGTGCATACATATTTAAGATTGTCATGTCTTGGTGATCTGATTGTTTTGTCATTGGGTAATGTCCCTCTTTACGCTTGATAATTTTCCCTGTTGGGAAGTTGAATATAATCCCTCCAACTTTGTTTTGATAAGAATTTGCATGGTATATCTTTTAAAATTATTTTGCTTTGTATGAAGGGTCTTTTAAAAGTTCGTAGAAATACTTGTATCATCTTTTAGTTCCATTTTCCAAGAACTTTTCAAAATACGCTCGTATATTTTTATATATACTCTTTGTATTTCAAGTGAATTTCTTGTAGAAAACATAATCGGGTGTTGTTTCTTATTCAATCTGATAATATCTGCTTTATAATTGTGTTTTTAGACCATTTAATTTGAAATTATTGATTGTTTGGATTTAGGTCTACCATTTTGTATTTGTTTTGTTTGTTTCCTTTGTTTTTTGGTTTCTCTTTTCTTGCCTGTCTTCTTTTGGATTATTTGAACTTTCTTTGGTATTTCATTTTGATTTGTTTATTTTTTGGCTATATCTCTTTGTATTAATTTTTGTTGTTTTAGGAATTGAATACACATGTGCACACACACACACACATATTCTACTTGGAGTTAATAATATTTGACTACTTCGAGTAAAGTGTAAAAACCTCACGACCATATACATCCCTTTACCCTTCCCACTTTATGTTATAGTGGTCATGTGTATTACATCTATACACATTAGAAACCCCACCACTGTTATAATTTTTGCTTTCACAATAATAGATACTTTGAAGAACTTGAGAGGAGAAAAATAGTATTTTATAATGCCCCTGATATTTATGATTTCTTTTGCTCTTCCTCATTTCTGAAGTTCCAGGTTTCTCTCACGTATCATTTTGCTTCTCTCTAAAACACTTCCTTTATATTTCTTTTAGAGCAGGTCTGCTGGTAAATAATTTTCTTAGGGTTCCTTTATCGAAGCAGGTTTTATTTTTCCTTCCTTTTGAAGAATATCTTTGTTTTATATAGAATTCTGAGTTGAGATTCTTTTCCTTCAGCACTTAAAAATGTTGTTTCATTGTCTTCTGGCTTCTTGGCTTTTGATGAGAAATCTGTAGTAATTCAAATCATTGTTCTCCTGTACACAGTGTATCTTTTTGTGTTTTTAGAAGTTTGGTTATGGTGTCTCTGGTATAGTTTTCTTTGGATTTATCCTGTATAAGGTTTGCTGAACTTCTTGGACCTGCAAATGTATGTATTTCACTTAATTTTTGACATTTTTGGTAATTATTTAAAAAATTTTTCCTGCATCAATCTCCTTATTATCTTCTTCTGGGACTCATTGACCCAAATGCCAGATTATTTGTTATTGTCCCATAGGTGCCTGAGTCTCTGTTCACTTTTTAAAATACCTTTTTCTCTGCTATTCAAATTGATAATTTCTAATGACCCATGTTAAAGTTCACTATCTCTTTCCTTTGTTATTTTTATTCTGTTGTTGAGCTCAAGCAGAAAATTTTTCATTTAAGGTGTATTTTTCAATTCTTTTTTTTTTAATTTTTATTTTTTAATTTTAATTTTAATTTTTATTTATTTATTTATTTATTTATTAAATTTTATTTTGTCAATATACATTGTGGCTGATTATTGCTCCCCATCACCAAAACCACCCTCCCTTCTCCCTCCCCCCCCCCCAACAATGTCCTTTCTGTTTGCTTGTCGTATCAACTTCAAGTAATTGTGGTTGTTATATCTTCTCCCCCCCCCTTTTTTTGTTTTGGTGTGTGTGTGTGTGCGTGTGTGTGTGTGTGTGTGTGTCTGAATTTATATATTAATTTTGAGCTCCCACCAATAAGTGAGAACATGTGGTATTTCTCTTTCTGTGCCTGACTTGTTTCACTTAATATAATTCTCTCAAGGTCCATCCATGTTGTTGCAAATGGCAGTATTTCATTCGTTTTTATAGCTGAGTAGTATTCCATTGTGTAGATGTACCACATTTTCCGTATCCACTCATCTGATGATGGACATTTGGGCTGGTTCCAACTCTTGGCTATTGTAAAGAGTGCTGCGATGAACATTGGGGAAGAGGTATACCTTCGACTTGATGATTTCCATTCCTCTGGGTATATTCCCAACAGTGGGATAGCTGGGTCATATGGTAGATCTATCTGCAATTGTTTGAGGAACCTCCATACCATTTTCCATAGAGGCTGCACCATTTTGCAGTCCCACCAACAATGTATGAGAGTTCCTTTTTCTCCGCAACCTCGCCAGCATTTATCGTTCAGAGTCTTTTGGATTTTAGCCATCCTAACTGGGGTTAGATGGTATCTCAGTGTGGTTTTGATTTGCATTTCCCGGATGCTGAGTGATGTTGAGCATTTTTTCATATGTCTGTTGGCCATTTGTATATCTTCCTTAGAGAAATGCCTACTTAGCTCTTTTGCCCATTTTTTAATTGGGTTGCTTGTTTTCTTCTTGTAAAGTTGTTTGAGTTCCTTATATATTCTGGATATTAATCCTTTGTCAGATGTATATTTTGCAAATATTTTCTCCTACTCTATTGGTTGTCTTTTAACTCTGTTAATTGTTTCTTTTGCTGTGCAGAAGCTTTTTAGTTTGATATAATCCCATTTGTTTATTTCTCCTTTGGTTGCCCATGCTTTTGGGGTCGTATTCATGAAGTCTGTGTCCAGACCTATTTCCTGAAGTGTTTCTCCTATGTTTTCTTTAAGAACTTTTATTGTTTCAGGGTGTATATTTAAATCCTTAATCCATTTTGAGTTGATTTTAGTATATGGTGAGAGGTATGGATCTAGTTTCATTCTCCTGCATACGGATATCCAGTTATCCTAGCACCATTTGCTGAAGAGGCAGTCCCTTCCCCAGTGAATAGGCTTGGTGCCTTTGTCAAAGATCAGCTGGAAGTAAGTGTGTGGGTTGATTTCTGGATTCTCTATTCTATTCCATTGGTCAGTGTGTCTGTTTTTATGCCAGTACCATACTGTTTTGGTTATTATAGCTTTGTAGTATAGCTTAAAGTCAGGTAGTATTATGCCTCCAGCTTTATTTTTTTTTTGCTCAGCATTGCTTTGGCTATGCGTGGTCTTTTATTGTTCCATATAAATGTCTGGATAGTTTTTTCCATTTCTGAGAGAAATGTCTTTGGAATTTTGATGGGGATTGCATTGAATTTGTATATCACTTTGGGTAGTATGGACATTTTCACTATGTTGATTCTTCCAATCCAAGAGCATGGGATATCTTACCATCTTCTTGTATCCTCTCTAATTTCTCTCAGCAGTGGTTTGTAGTTCTCATTATAGAGATTTTTCACCTCCTTGGTTAACTCAATTCCTAAGTATTTTATTTTTTTGGTGGCTATTGTAAATGGGCAGGCTTTCTTGATTTCTCCTTCTGCATGTTCACTATTGGAGAAAAGAAATGCTACTGATATTTGTGTGTTGATTTTGTATCCTGCTACTGTGCTGAAATCATTTATCAATTCCAAGAGTTTTTTTGTAGAGGTTTTAGGCTGTTCGATATATAGGATCATGTCATCTGCAAACAGGGACAGTTTGACTTCATCTTTTCCAATCTGGATGCCCTTTATTTCCTTCTCTTCTCTGATTGCTCTGGCTAGTACTTCCAACACTATGTTGAATAGGAGTGGTGAGAGTGGGCATCCTTGTCTAATTCCTGTTCTTAAAGGAAAAGCTTTCAGCTTTTCCCCATTCAGGATGATATTGGCAGTGGGTTTGTCATATATGGCTTTAATTATGTTGAGATACTTTCCCTCTATACCTAACTTATAGAGGGTCTTTGTCATGAATGAGTGCTGAACTTTATCAAATGCTTTTTCAGCATCTATAGAGATGATCATATGGTCCTTGTGTTTGACTTTATTAATATGATGTATCACATTTATTGATTTGCGTATCTTGAACCAACCTTGCATCCGTGGGATGAATCCCACTTGATCATGGTGAATAATTTTACATATGTGTTGCTGTATTCTGTTTCCTAGTATTTTATTGAGGATTTTTGCATCTATATTCATCAAGGATATTGGTCTGTAGTTTTCTTTTTTGGTTATATCTTTACCTGGTTTTGGTATCAGGATGATGTTTGCTTCATAGAATGAGTTTGGGAGATTTGCATCCGTTTCAATCTTTTGGAATAGTTTGTAAAGAATCGGTGTCAATTCCTCTCTGAATGTTTGGTAAAATTCTGCTGTGAATCCATCTGGTCCTGGGCTTTTCTTTGTTGGGAGCCTTCTGATAACAGCTTCAGTCTCCTTTATTGTTATTGGTCTGTTCAAATTTTCTACGTCTTCATGGTTCAGTCTTGGGAGCTTGTGTGTGTCCAGAAATTTATCCGTCTCCTCCAGATTTTCAAATTTGTTGGCGTATAGTTGTTTATAGTAGTCTCGAATGATTCCTTGTATTTCAGATGAATCAGTTGTAATTTCACCTTTTTCATTTCTAATTTTTGTTATTTGAGTCTTCTCTCTTCTTTTTTTTGTTAGCCATGCTAATGGTTTGTCAATTTTATTTATCTTTTCAAAAAACCAACTTTTTGATTCATTGATCTTTTGAATTGTTTTTTGGTTTTCAATTTCATTCAGTTCTGCTCTGATCTTAATGATTTCTTTCCGTCTGCTAACTTTAGGTTTGGATTGTTCTTGTTTTTCTAGTTCTTTAAGGTGAAGTGTTAGGTTGTTCACTTGCCATCTTTCCATTCTTCTGAGTTGAGCATTTAATGCAATAAAGTTCCCCCTTAGTACTGCTTTTGCAGTATCCCACAGGTTTTGGTATGATGTATCATTGTTTCCATTAGTTTCAATAAATTTTTTGATTTCCTGCTTGATTTCTTCTTGGACCCATATGTCATTAAGTAGAATGCTGTTTAATTTCCATGTGTTTGTATAGTTTCCAGATTTTCGTTTGTTATTAATTTCTAGTTTTAATCCATTGTGGTCTGAGAAGATACATGGGATAATTCCAATTTTTTTGAATTTATTGAGACTTGATTTGTGACCTAATATGTGATCTATCCTGGAGAATGATCCATGTGCTGATGAGAAGAATGAATATTCTGAGGTTGTTGGATGGAATGTTCTGTAGATATCTGCCAATTCCAATTGGTCTAGAGTCTTGTTTAGATCTTGCGTTTCTGTATTGATTCTTTGCCTAGATCATCTGTCTAATATTGACAGTGGGGTGTTCAGGTCCCCTGCTATTATGGTATTAGTGTCTATTTCCTTCTTTAGGTCTAATAGGGTTTGTTTTATAAATCTGGCTGCTCCAACATTGGGTGCGTACATATTTATGATTGTTACGTCTTCTTGATGGATCAGTCCTTTTATCATTAAGTAGTGTCCCTCATTGTCTCTTTTTATGGTTTTTAGTTTAAAGTCTATTTTGTCAGATATAAGAATAGCTACTCCAGCTCATTTTTCTTTTCTGTTTGCATGGTAAATCTTTTTCCATCCTTTCACTCTTAGTCTAGTGAATCTTTATGGGTGAGGTGGGTCTCTTGTAGGCAGCATATAGTTGGGTCCTCCTTTTTGATCCAGTCAGCCAGTCTGTGTCTTTTGATTGAGGAATTTAAGCCTTTTACATTAAGAGTTGTTATTGAAAGGTGTTGATTTATTCCTAGCATTTTATTGGTTGTTTGGTTGTCTTAGGTGTCTTTTGTTCCTTGCTTTCTGATTTACTGTTTGGTTTCTGTGTTTGTTGGTTCCTTAGGTTGTAGATAGCATTTTTGTTTGCTTGTTTTCTCTTCATGAATGCCATTTTTATTATACTAGTGGGTTTTGATTTTTCTTGGGTTTTTATGGCAGTGGTAGTTATTTTTCAGGAACCAAACCCAGTACTCCCTTGAGGATTTCTTGTAAGGGTGGTCGTGTGGTAGTGAACTCCCGCAGTTTTTGTTTGTCTGAGAAATATACTATTTGCCCTTCATTTTGGAAGGATAGCCTTGCAGGGTAGAGTATTTTTGGCTGGCAATCTTTGTCTTTTAGTATTTTGAAAATATCATCCCATTCCTTTCTAGCTTTTAGGGTTTGTGATGAAAAGTCTGATGTTAGCCTGATTGGGGCTTCCTTATAGGTGATTTGACGCTTCTCTCTTGCAGCTTTTAAGATTCTCTCTTTGTCTCTGAGTTTTGCCAATTTGACTATAACATGTCTTGGAGAAGGCCTTTTTGGGTTGAATACGTTTGGAGATCGTTGAGCTTCCTGGATCTGAGGATCTGTGATTTTTCCTGTACCTGGGAAGTTTTCTGCCACTATTTTGTTGAATATGTTTTCAATGTAATCTCCATTTTCCTCCCCTTCTGGAATACCCATGACTCGGATATTTGAGCGCTTAAAGTTGTCTGATATCTCTCTCAGATTTTCTTCAATGTCTTTGATTCTTTTTTCTTTCTTTTTGTCTGCTTGTGTTATTTCAAACAGCCCATCTTCAAGTTCAGAGGTTCTCTCTTCAACTTCGACAAGCCTGCTGGTTAAACTCTTCATTGTGTTTTTTATTTCGCTGAATAACTTCTTCAGTTCAGCAAGTTCTGCTACATTTTTTTTCAGGACATTGATTTCCTTGTACATTTCCTCTTTCAGATCCTGTATACTTTTCCTCATTTCATCATGATGTCTAGCTGAGTTTTCTTGTATCTCATTCAGTTTCCTTAGAATTATCACTTGAAATTCCTTGTCAGTCATTTCAAGGGTTTCTTGTTCTATAGGATCTAGAGTTTGAGATTTATTAACTTTTGTTGGTGTACTTTCTTGATTTTTTGTATTTCTGGTATCTTTTTTTTGATGTTTATTCATTGTGGCAGGGGGTTTCACAGTCCACCGGTTTGAGACTATTGACTAACTAAGATGTTGCTGTGGTTGCCAATTTCGTATGGCTACCTCCGTGACTGCTCAGTTGGCCTCTAGTGCCTTGTGTGTATGGTTGCCTCGGGTCTTGGGCTTCTCCGGGGATCCACCTTTCTGGTCAACTTGGACTGTGCTGGGCTGGTGGATCACGTACCACAGGGTGTGTGATCTCTGTAGAGCTTTCACTTCCCGTGCAGGACTTCTCCCTGTTCCGTGTGCTCTGGCCCAGGCTGTTGGATCGTGCAGTGGCAACCCCACAGGGTGTGTGGTTTCTGTCGAGTCTCCGCTTCCCTGGACGCACGTCTCCCCACTCTGTGCGCACTGTGCTGGGCTGGGGCGTGTCTTCTGCAACCCTCATCTATCAGCTGGGCCTTCAAGACCCTGCTTGGCACCACCTCGCCCAGGAAGTCTACCAGGTTTCTGGTTGGCACAGACGACCGGTCGCTCTGGGTGCCTTTGTAGCACTGTGTAGATCTTTCTCGGGGCTTGTTCACCTTTGTGTCCCCCCGGCATGGACCGAGTCTAGCGCCCGCCTGCAGACAGTTCTCCAGCAGGTTCAAGCGGACTTGGGAACTCTCCTACCACACTACTCCCAACCAGAAATTGGTTAGGTGTTTATCCGAACTGGTGGCCACAGAGATGGTATCTGCCTCCCAGTAACAGGAATTTACTGGGGGCCAGAGTCCAGGGTGTGGTGGAGTGACAGTCGGCCCCGCCTGTACTTCCTTGCCCTCCCAACAGTGGCCGAGGGCGCCCCACGCCACCAGCCCCGCCAGAGAACCACGGAGGGAGTAGGAGGGGAGGCTGGCCCACAGGCCCCGGGAAGCCCCGCGCCGGAGCAAGCAAGTGGGAAGGCTCAGTGAGGAGCCGAGCCAAGCCGGGCCAGAGCTGCCAGCACCTGGGAAAATGGAGGCAGACCCGGGGCAGTGAGTGACCCGGTGATGCAGGCGGAAGCCAGGTGGGCATCAGCCCCCTGAGCTGGGCTGGGCCAGGGGTCACTCACAGGGCTGTGCCAGGTCGGGTGCTCAGTCTCTGCCTCTGGTTTGTCGCCTTCCCCATTCTCGGTTCCTGCCACCTCGGGCTGCTTGCTCGGTCCCGCGGCGCGGCTCGGGCGCTCCCAGGAATCTTCTTTTATGCCGGCCTGAAACCTCGAATCCTGAATAGGGCAGCTGGCTGCCTTCAGCGCGGCCCAGGCCTCCGGGATCCTGTCTGCATCCACAGCAGCCCTGGTGCCGTGTTCCCTGTTTAGAGACTCGCTTTTTCATGTAAGAAACAGTTCTTTTCCTGCTCCATACTTCATAGCTGTTTCCTATAAATGAGGCAGCCTCTCCTGCCGAGGGTAAAGTGGTGGTCAGCCCCCATGACTGGCCACCAGCAGTGGTCCTCCCTTAAGAGATGGCAAGAGGAAGGTCCACAATTTTCCCAGCTGCCTGAGGCCCAGTGGCCGCCTTTTCCACCTGAGCTACTCCACGCCAACCGCCGCAGCCACCGCCATCTTGACAACCCCTGTATTTTTCAATTCTAAAGTCCTCCCCCATTTTTTAAAATTTCCATATCTCTTCTGTGAACTTCTGTCTTTCCATTCATATCAAGTCTGTTTACCTTTACCTCATGGAAATGGGTTTAAAAGGATTCAGATATTTTAATAGCTCCTTTAATGCCTTTGGTAATTTTAACATCCACGTCATCTTGGGATTGGTACCTATTGTCTTTTTTCTTGAAAATCGGTCACATTTTCCTAGTTCTTTGTATGTTAAATAATTTTGGAAAATATTCTGGACATTTTGAATATTATGCTGTGAAACTCTGAATCCTTTTAAACCCATCTGGAAAATGTTGACGTGTGTGTGTGTGTGTGTGTATTTTTTCATGTTAGTAGGCTAATCAACCCAGTTCAGTTTAGAACACAAGTTCTGTCTCATCTGTCAGCAGCAGTTCCAACGTCTATTCTGTTTTCAAAGTCTTTGCTTTGCTTTTTGGGTCTGTCTCATGAATGTGCCACTTTGTGGTCAGTCTGGAAATTGGGATGTGGTTTATATTGTAGTTCAGTTCTCAAAGCTTTTGTAATGCTGTTTCTGTCTCCATGCATAAGCCACTCAAGGATTATTCTAGAACCCAGGAATGATTTATATCTTAGTTCAGATCTCAAAGTCTTTGCTATGATGATTTGGGTCTGTCTCAGGTATGCACAGCTCAGGTGTAAGTTCACGTCTTGTCTGAGATGATACACAGAATTCAGAAATCACCTTTTCCAGCTCGATCTTCTCTGGTATTCTCCCCGTCTCCTCCCCCACCCCTTCAACATACATATCACCTTGCAGAGACCTCATTTTTTGCTCCTATGGCTAGAAAGATGGTGTTTCTCTTGGAGATCTTATTGCCTATGTGGCCTCTGCCACAGCTCCTAACTAGTACCCATCTTTGGGCCATGAGAGAAAAGAGGAAGAAAAACCTGGGATACTCATCTCCCCATATGGGTCACTTCTTCAAGATTTGATTCCTCTCGCCAATGTGCCTGCTTTTGTTTACTTTTTAGAGTCCTCTGGTTGTTGCTTTTTGTATATTATCCAAAGTTTTTAGTTACAATCAATAGGCTTACTCCATCTTGGTAGGCGTTGGAAATCTCTCTTCATTTTACTTTTAAAAAGAAAACACAGTGTTCATATTTGCTCCACAATCTCCTGCCAGATTCTAGGCAAACACAGCCTTTTAAACAAATCATAGCTCTTTGTCCTCTAGGAGGAAGCACTAACAAACCCGTTGTTTTCCCAGGCCTCTGCAGCCTCAAGGACAAAGATATAATCTTGACAGTCTGTGGCTTCAAATTCCCATGAAAACTGACACCAGGACCTCAAGCTCCCCCTCTGCACTCCACCTGATTCCTACTCTTTCCTGATGGATTCTTGGTGACTGGAGTGTTTGATAACCCCAGTGCTTTTGCCATGTTTACCTGTGGTAACACACATAGCAATTATTGCTTCCAGTGCTTGCTCAACTTGCCATGGCTGCTTGGTTGGAAGAGGACTTCTCCATGATAGTGTTTATGGTTCTTTTAGTAGGTTCCCAAAGCTGGATCTTTCAATGTTTTCAACACCTCTTCTCTAAAGACAGCTGGGATAAATCTTCCCACCTCCATATTAAGCTGAAAACTGTGGGAGTCATTAGTTGCTGCTCATCAAATACTTCTGGCTCTCCAACTTCTCAGCACTTAGTGGGGCTGTCTTCTTGGCCCTCATGTGGTTGGGTTGGGCCACATGATTAATTCTGGTCTATAAGTTGCGATGGAAGTGATGAATATTACTTCCAGGCTGGAACATTAAATCGCCAATGTGAAACTTTCTGGAGTTCTCTTTCCCTCTGCCAAAATGGCTGATAATGTCCCAGGTCATCGTTCCTC
This sequence comes from Cynocephalus volans, assembly GCF_027409185.1. Classification (NCBI taxonomy): domain Eukaryota; kingdom Metazoa; phylum Chordata; class Mammalia; order Dermoptera; family Cynocephalidae; genus Cynocephalus; species Cynocephalus volans. Next base: position 57,934,800 of record NC_084478.1, read on the forward strand.
TGCAAGGTCTCAGCGTGAGGATCACATGGAACAGAGCCCCCTGCCGACCTACAATGACCATATAGCATGAGTGAAAAATAAACCTTTGTTGATTTAAGCCACTGAAGTTTTGGGGTTATTTGTTGGTGAAAAATTATCTAAACTAGCCTAACTAATACAGAAATCATATGACAGGCACTGCTTAGCATCATACTGCAAAGTGTTTCTTCTTACACACTTCAAATAAGGGTCCCAGGGAAAGACAAGTCATCTTGACTTGGTCCTAGCTAATTGTGACTTCTCTGTTTATCTAGTCACTCTTCGTAGAACCTGAAGTTGCCTCTGTCTTGCTGGAATTCAGTTAGTTTCCAGGGCCTGACTATCAGTTCTGAAATTTATAGTCAACATTCATTCCATGAAACCAGGTGGATTTTCATACAACCAGAACAACTTGTAGCCTGCCAGTGAAACCCACAATTCAAGAGATGGGCTAGAGTTTAGACTCCCCTGTATCCTCCATTCTACACTAAAGTTGTTTACTTCTTTTCCCTTCTTTAATCCCACTCACTTTTGGCATTCTTCTCCCTTGTTATGCTCTCATCCTTTATACCCTTTTATAATATCCCATACTGAAGACATCTGGTTACTTATAGCAATACTCCTATACCCTTCTTTCTCTCAGTGGACTACCCTCTTCCTTATTTAGATTAAACTTGGTGTTTTCACTTCAAAGCCCTTTAACACTTTTTTAAAAGTTGATTCTGTCTGTGATCCTTGTTTAACTCCTACATCCCTGGCCTAAAGAAGTAATATACTAAATCTCCTTAAATAAGAAAATATGTAGAGAAAGTTACATAATCATAATAGCTAACCCATATATAGCACTTATTATGTGCCAGGCACTTTTCTAATCTCATCAGAATCTACTAACTCATGTACAGCTCACGAAAGCTCCATATGTACACAGGTATTATAATCTCTATTTTGCAGATGAGGAAACAGGCACAGAGACTGATATGACTTATAAGTGGCAGAGCCAGGATTAAAAACCAGCTCTCTGGCTCCAGAGCCCATGTTTTAGTCATTACATTCTATTGTTTCTCTCTATATGCAGAGAGTTTTAAACCATGGGTCAGTAAACTATGGTCCTCAGGCCATACACGACTTGCTATACATTTGTATAAATGAAGTTCTACTGGAACACCCACACCCACTTGTTCAATATTGTCCATGGCTGCTTTCATGCTACGAAGCCAGAGTTGAGTAGTTGTGACATGGACCGCATGGCCCACAGACCCTAAAATATTTAATATTTGACCCTTTTTTTAAGGGATGAAAGGGGGTGTTCCAGACAAAGTGTTCCTGGCAAAGAGAATGACATGCCAAAAAGTATGAGGCATTCAACCTCTGAGTTTTTCTGCACCTGCACTATGAATTTTTTAGGGGAAGAGACTCATTTTCTCACCATGGTGAGAACACCATAAGTGTTCAATAAATGCTTGCTGAAAACATTTACCCAGTTAATCCACAATGTTAAGCCACTCATAAATGTATTAACAATGGCTCTGCTTATTTCTTATGTTTCCTGGCATTATTGATTATGATCCAATGGGTCAGGAACAAGGAAGGGTAATGAGTAGCCCAGTGACCTGAGTATATTATAAATTTACATTATCATGATTTTAATTACATTACATTTATTTATCAAAGTATTTGTTGGCAAATTGTATATTTTGTGCTCAAATGTGATTTACAATAGAAAATAGTTGTAGAGAATCTGATGGGATGTCAAAATGAAAAAATTGTTTGTAACTTCCTGGTGGTGGTGGTAAGGGGGTCAGAATACATATACGCACACTCGTACTCTTACTAGACTTTGTCCCTCCCTAACAAACACACATTTTAATTGTTTTATATAGGCGCATTTCAAAGATGAACATTTTACTGACAGTAATTTAAAATATAAGTAGGACCCAATGGCTTTGCCGTCATGTCTTTTCTTGCCTTAGAACTCAGTCACACTGCTTATTCAGTTCTTATAGTTGTTTATTGTTTGCAGCGGTAGAAAAGAATAGTTATGTGTCATAATAACTTCACAAGGCTTTGACACTTACTGAAAGGGGAAACTGTTGCCTAGAAGGGTTTCTTAATACAGAAGGAAATGATTGCATGTACTAAAAATTGAAATTTAGTGTACATGTTAGATTCACATTTATAGATAGAAAAGTGTTTGATTTCTCTGTTTTATAGATAATGCTTTTTTCTTTATCAGATGAATGTTAGTGCTTTTATTTATACCTGTTTCTACTGAATACCTAAGGTAAGTGATTCATTATATAAAATTTTGTGGTAATAAAAATTAAATAGGTGATTCCATAGTTCTTTAATTATTTTCTATTTGGAACACTTTATTTAGGCACTACGATATCTTTTTTTTTGTTGTTGTTTATATAATATGTTTTAGAAACTATGAAAGCAGTCTAATAATTAAAAATATATATTTTAATATCCCAAGGATCTGATATCTTCTCTTTTCAAACCTCAACACCATTGGACAATTTCTCTTAACACTGTCATCTAATAATATGAGACACTGCACAGCAGCTTCATCATTTTCAGAAGAGTATCATACTTCAAACTGTATTTTGCTTGACTGTACAGGTAATACTTGATAAAAGTTTCAATGGAGTGTCGTTAAGAAACACTATTATCTTTCTCCCAGCCATTCAATTCTTACTAACTGTAGTTTAATTAATTGAATATGCCAGGTTTGTCTAATTTTTAAGATATACATTTTTGTCTAGGTTATTCTGGAACAATTTAATGAAATGTACAGGTTTCTCTTTGGTAGAAAATAAAAGTTGGAGAACCTAAAATTGGGTTATAATTATTTAGGGAACAATTTACTCAGCTAATCACTACTTTATGTTATCAGTCAACATGAATTTGTAACCACCTGCTCTTTGCACTGGCATTGTTATAGGCCTGGGGTTGGAGTAATAAAAGACACAGTCCCTGTCCTCAAGGCACCTACTGTCTACTTAGGAGACAGACAGATACCTGCCTAAATTTAATACAACATGGCAAGTGTTAGTGAAGAGGTAATGTGCTTATCATGGGCCTTAGACTAGGAGGCCTATTATACAATCAAGGTAGAATATATATGGTAGAATTAAATAACAAATAAAATGTGAAATAATTGGGAATTAGAAAACGCCTTCCTAATAATTCATGAGTCAAGAAAAAAAATTAGAAAAAAGATGAGCTAAAGGATAATGAAATACTAAGTACTGTGAGATGCAGTCTTTAGAAAAAGACTAAAAGAGAAAATTTATAGTCTTAAATTCTCAAATTAGAAAAGAAAGATTGGAGATTAATGAGTCATATATCCAACAGAAGAAGGTTTTAAAAAGAACAAAAAAGAACAACAGTGTAAGCCCAAAGGAAATACAAGTAAGGGGATAAAATAGATGAGAATAAAACTTTTTAAAAATAAAAAACAAAGTTATAAAAGTAGCATTTTCAACCAGTAGCTGGTTCCTTGAGAAGACTGGCAAAATAGAGAGATCTCTGGCAATACTGGTAAACAAAAAAGAGGGCACAAGAAAATAAATGTAGGAATTGAAGGGCATATCCATGAGTAGAGCACAGGATAAAATATGAGAATATTATGAAAAAATTTATGCCAATGATTTTGAAACCTTAAACAACGTTGGAAATTTCTAAGAAAATATAATTTACCAAGACTAACTCACTACTAAATAAATAAATAAATGAATAAATAAATAAATAAATAAATAAATAAATAAAAACAACGAAAAACCTGATTAGGATTATAAAATTAAAGGAATTGAATTAGTAGCCAAAATCTACTCCTTCCCTCCATGTGCAAAAATATCAGGTAAATATTAGTTTAAAGGGTAATTTCTATAAAATACTCAAAGACCATACAATCTTAATCTTATACAAACAGATCTAGGAAATAGAAAAAGAAGAAACATACTACACAACTTTTTTTTTTTAGTCTAATTTGACTAACTTGAGTAAACCCAACTTGGCCAAATTAGCCTCATGAATTGATGAAATGAAAGGGTAGTTTAACATTAGAAACTCCATTAATGTGTTAGATTGAGCCATATAAAATTGCTGATTAAATCTATTTTGTAATAATGAAAAGGTCAATTTCATACAGCTCAACCTAATAATTCACCACCTTAGCAGACCAAAGAGGAAAGGCAGCTTGATCATCTCAGCAGATAAAGAAAAAATGCTTACATCAAACATCAAACTTAGTGGTCACACATTATAAGCATTCCCTTTGAAATCAAGAAAAAGACAAATAGCTATCACTACTTCTAGTCAACATCATATTATTATGTGTGCATTGGAAAGAAACAAAAGAAACAGATTGCACAATATATATATATATTTCTATATAAATAATCCAAGAGAATCTATAAATTATTCAAATTAAAAGAATACAGTCATGTCATTTGAAGTAACATCATCATACAAAAATTGAGTTTCTATACACAAAAGTAAACAATCTAAAAAACAGCAACAACAAACATGAAAGATTTAGGGAAAAAGCTAACAAAAATATATAATATTTTGTGGAGAACATTGCAAAACCTTTAATGAAAACAAGATGATCAAAATAAATGAAGAGCTATAGATAACACTACTTGGCATTTTAAAGATATCAATTCTTTCCAAGCTGTTTGGTAAATTCAATGCTGTTCAAATAGAATGGAAGATTTTCATGGAAACTTACAACCTTGTTGTCAAATTTATATAGACGAAAAAAGGGACCAAGAATAGTTAAAACAATGTTGGGAAAAAGTAGTTGGGAGGACCTGCCTTATCACATGACATGGTTTATTCAAAGTTATCGTAATTAAGGTAGAATGCTACTATCTTTGAAATATACACGTTGATCAATGAAAGAAAATTAAGAGTGCAGAAATAGCTCCCACATATATGGAACTTGACACACGACAGAGGTGGCACTATAGATCAGTGGGAGTGTATTAGCTTCCTAGGGCTCCTATAAAAAAATTACCACAAACTTGGTGGCTTAAAACAACAGAACTTTATTCTCTCACAGTTCTGGAGGCCACAAGTTTGAAATCAAGGTGTTGGTGGAGCCATGTTCCCCTCAGAGACTCCAGGGGGGAATCCTTCCGTGCCTTTTCTAGCTTTTGGTGGTTCTAGGTGTTCCTTGGGTTGTGGCAGCATGTGACAATCGCTGTTCCGTCTTCACATTGCCTTTCCCAGTGTATCTGTATCTTCTCCTCTTCTTATACAAACACTTGTCATTGGATTTAAGGCCTACCAGTTTAATCTAAGATGATCTCATCTCCAGATCCTTCACTTAGCTATATCTGCAAAGGCCTTTTTTCAAAATAAGGTCACATTCTCAGGTACTGAGGGTTAAGACTTGGACATATCTTTTTGAGGGGCCACAACTCAACCTACTACAGGGAGTAAAGAAGAGAGAGTTCAATAAATGTAGCTGAGGAAGTTGGCTGTTCATACAGAAAAAAATTGCATTTCTAAATCACAGTATATCAAAATCAGACTTCCATATGAATAAAATACCCAAATGCAAAAAAAAAAAAAAAAAAAAGAATTTTAATGGGGAAGAAAATATGTGGAATATATTATAATGTACATAGGAGTCCGAAAACATGGGCATAATGGAAAAAAATTGGTAAATCCAATTACACTGAAATTTAAAACTTCTATACATTGAAGCTAACATAAACAATGAAAACAAAAGTCATATTAGAATATGTTTGCAATGCATATAACTGATAATGAATATGTAAAGGCAATTCACAGAAATACCTGTGAAAAGATACTTTAATTCACTACTAATGAAATTCCGGTGAGGAATGACATGCCATTTTATAAACGATAGACTTATAAAAACTGAAAAGCCTGAGATTAGCAATGCTTGGTGTAGTATATATTGGTATAACCACTTTGGAGAGCAATTTGGCTCTGTAGAGTAAAGCTGAAAGTGCTTACACCTAGAACCTACAAATTTTCCTGGAGGCCTGTGCATTGCAGCTTTTGGTCATCAGCGAGAAAATAAAAAATTTGTAATAAATTCATGCATTGTGATATTCTGCGCCAGTTAAAATAAATGAACAAGCAGTATCTATGTCAACCTAGATAAATCTTAAAAATACAACATTAAGGAAAAAAGGTAAATTTCAGAACAGTAGATGCAGTATAATACCTTTATATATAATTTTGAAACATAAAAATCAACACTATGTATTGTTTGATGATACCAACATCTGTAGCAGAAGTATGAGGATCTCATGAGAATATGAAATATCAAACTCTGGAGAGTGGTGGAGGAAAGGAAACTTGATGGGGAGGGATGATATATGAGACTTAAATTTTATTTGCTATATTTTAATTAGGCTGGATCATGAATACATGAGTATTCATTATATTATTCTCTGGACTTTTTGTATTATTTTATTTTACTTCATTTTATCAATATACAGTGTAGTTGATTTTCATGTCCCTTTACTGATACCTCCGTCCCCCCTCTCTCTCCCCCTCCCACCCTTCAACATCATATCTGTTCACTTGTGTTAACAAGTCCAAGGAATTGTGATTGTTGTGTCTTCTTCCATGACCCCCCTACGTTTATTTGTATTTATTAATTTTATTAATTTATTTTTAGCTCCTGCAAATAACTGAGAACATGTATTTCTCTTTCTGTGCCTGACTTATTTCATTTAATATAATTTTACTAAGTCCATCCATGTTGTAGTGAGTGGTAGTATTTCATTCTTTTTTATAGCAGAGTAGAATTCCATTGTGTAGATGTAACACATTTTCCATATCCACTCTTCTGATGATGGGCATTTGGGCGGGTTCCAACTCTTGGCTATTGTAAATAGTGCTGCGATGAACATTGGAGTACAGGTATCCCTTCGACATGATGATTTCCATTCCTCTGGGTATATTCACAGCAGTGGGATAGCTGGGTCATATGGTAGATCTATCTGCAATTGTTTGAGGAACCTCCATACCATTTTCCATAAAGGCTGCATCATTTTGCAGTCCCACCAACAGTGTATGAGGGTTCCTTTTTCTCTGCCACCTCGCCAGCATTTATCATTCTCAGTCTTTTGGATATTAACCATCCTAACTGGAATGAGATGGTATCTCAGTGTGGTTTTCATTTGCATTTCGCAAATGCTGAGTGATGCTGAGCATCTTTTCATGTGTCTGTTGGCCATTTGTATATCTTCTTTTGAGAAATGCCTATTCAGTCCTTTGTCCATTTTTTAATCGGGTTACTTGTTTTTTTTGCTGTAAAGTTGTTTGAGTTCCTCGTATATATCAGAAGGCTCCCAACAAAGAAAAGCCCAGGACCAGATGGGTTCACAGCAGAATTCTACCAAACCTTCAAAGAGGAATTGATACCAATTCTCTACAAACTATTCCAAAAGATTGAAATGGAGGCCATTCTCCTAAACTTATTCTACGAGGCAAACATCACCCTGGTACCCAAACCAGATAAAGATACAACAAAAAAAGAAAACTACAGGCCAATATGCTTGATGAATATAGATGCAAAAATCCTCAATAAAATACTAGCTAACAGAGTACAGCAACACATACACAAAATTATACACCATGATCAAGTGGGATTCATCCCAGAGATGTAAGGTTGGTTCAACGTACGCAAATCAATAAATGTGATACATCACACCAATAAAATCAAAGACAAAGACCATCTTTATAGATGCTGAAAACACATTGACAAAATTCAACATTCATTCATGACAGACTCTCTATGAGTTAGGTATAGATGGAAAGTATCTCAACATAATTAGAGCCATATACGATAAGCCCACCACTAATATCATCCTGAATGGGGAAAAGCTGAAAGCTTTTCCCTTAAGAACAGGAACTAGACAAGGATGCCCACTCTCACCACTCCTATTCAACATAGTGTTAGAAGTACTAGCCAGAGCAATCAGAGAAGAGAAGGAAATAAAGGGCATCTAGATTGGAAACAATGAAGTCAAACTGTACAGTTTGCAGATGATATTATTCTATATATAGAACAGACTAAACACTCTACAAAAATACTCTTAGAGTTGAAAAATGATTTCAGCCATGTTGCAGGATAGAAAATCAACATGCAAAAATCAGTAGCATTTCTATACTCCAACAGTGAACATGCAGAAAAAGAAATCAAGAATGCTAGCCCATTTACAATAGCCACCAAAAAAAATAAAATATTTAGGAATAAAGTTAACTAAAGATGTGAAAAATCTCCACAATGAGAACTACAAACCACTTCTGAGAGAAATTAAAGAGGATACAAGAAGATGGAAAGATATCCCATGCTCTTGGATTGGAAGAATTAACATTGTGAAAATGTCCATGCTACCCAAAGCGATCTACAAATTCAATGCAATCCCCATCAAAATTCCAATGACATTTTTCTCTGAAATGGAAAAAAACTATCCTAACATTTATATGGAATAACAAAAGACAATACATAGCCAAAGCAATTCTGAGCAATAAATAAATAAATAAATAAATAAAGCTGGAGGCATGACACTACCTGACTTTAAACTATACTACAAAACTATAATAACCAGAACAGCATGGTACTGGCATAAAAACAGACACACTGATCAATGGAGTAGAATAGAGAATCCAGCAATCAACTCACACACCTACAGCCATCTGATCTTTGATGAAGGCACCACGTCTATACACTGGGGAAGAGACCACCTCTTCAGCAAATGGTGTGGGAAAACTGGATATCCATATGCAGGAGAATGAAACTAGACCCATACCTCTAACCATATACTAAAATCAATTCAAAATGGATTAAAGAATTAAATATACACCCCGAAGCAATAAAACTCCTTAAAGAAAACATAGGGGAAACACTCCAGAAAGTAGGATTGGGTACAGAATTCATGAATATGACCCCAACGGCACAGGCAACCAAAGGAGAAATAAACAAATGGGATTATATCAAACTAAAAAGCTTCTGCACAGCAAAAGAAACAACTAACAGAGTGAAAAGACAACCAACAGACTGGGAGAAAATATTTGCAAAATTTACATCTCTGGACTTTTTGTATTTCTTAAATCTTTCAAAATCATTGGTAATTTCAAAAGAGAAGGGTAAGAAATGATTATTACAAGGAGGATATTATTCCGATGATTTCAGTCTTCTCAAGTTTAGAATAACATGAAGTTACAGCTAAAATTTTAGCAAAATGGAATTTAGATATAAGGAAGAATGAGTGAAGAAGGAACATGGGAAGTCTGGAGGCTTGGGGCTCAATTTTGGTTATGTCATCAACTAGCTCTGGGACCATGGACAAATTCCATAACCTGACTGGACCTTTGTAAAGCTGGACTGGAAACAGAACATGATTTTTATTGTGGGTAAAATGTCTCACATTTACAAAATTTACAAAAACATGACCATGTGAACGTATAGATTGGTGGGCTGCACCAAAGGAGGTAGACAAAAGCTAGACTTTTGTTGATTAAAGTTTCAGGATACTAGGATTCTTTGATGTGTAGACTGTGGAGTGAGGAATTTTACAAGCTGGATATATTTGGGGCTATGTAATAAAATTGAAAGTGGACATACCCCAGAATACAGTAATTTCTCTGGAGACGTGCAAAAATGTTCACTGCAGCTTCGAAAGAAAATAGAGAATAGGAATATGGCATTGTCTTCAGTGCAGACATTAAGATGATCAAAGACTGCACAAGAGAAATTGGGAAGGATTTCTTGTGTGGTGTTTCTCATCTTGCCAATCATGTTACATCTCGAATAACATCTTTACTGACGCTTTGCAAGCTGTGTAAAATAACAGGGGGCAGTAGAACAAGTATTAACTGCAAACTCCTTTGAAGGGGAGGGCTAGCTGGCTGACCCTTAAGGATCCTCAAAGAGTGACATTTGTCATGTCAGACCAGACACTGCCTCTCAGTCAGTGGAAAATTCTTCTAATTATCAAATGTGTAAAACTGAAGCCAGGGATTTGGATCTTATCAATGCCTAATTAGAAATGGAAGTTTTTTCCTTGCAAGACATTTTCCTTAAATCTAACAGATATCTTGGGGGGAACAAAAGACATTTCTGATAATAAGTTGTATGCTAAAACTTTTCTAAACTATTAATCATAAGAATTTTTGAACAGCCATTTTAGGAAACTGAATTATCTTTCTATTCTCTCTATTGAAATGATACTAAAAATCATTATCCCATGAAAAGGCAATGAAAGCATTTGCATCAAAAAATGTGAGAAAAAATTATTATAGAGGTGGGTCGGGATTTCAATTAGTAAAAACACGTTAATTTTTCTAGATTTTATTTCACTTATTGTATTTTTCAGTTATTTAAAATGCGCACTTTATTGTGATTTTCTCATTCTAAATAAATAGTTCCATTTATATGTAAGTTTTTATTCTTAATTTTGTATTCCCTTCCTAAAAGGAGGCCCCCCAAATTGCATAAGCTTCAGATGTCACAGAACCTGTATTTTCCCTGAGCTCAAGAGATCATAAACCCAAATGCTAGTTTACCATGTACATTATGGATGCTAACTGTGTCAGGAATTGTGATACTTGAAGTGTTTATGACCAACCTTTTTAATGCCTCATGTCAGACTTGCTAGAATTACAATTGTTAGTTGAAAATGGTCAAGTCTGTTACAAGAATCAGAGTAGTTGAAATTCACGTAGCCTAGTTAAGAATCTATGCTGGTAGAGTTAAATGGCAATAATAATGATAAAAATGGTAATAATCATAGCTAACTTTTGTTGAGCACATACTACGTGCCAAGCTGAGTATTATGCCTTTTGTATCAATTCTCAGTTAACTTTCACATTAACTTTATTAAGGTAATTGTCATGCAGATAAGGGCAAGTGCTCGGACACTACACACAGTACGACCTGCTGGATCAGTAATCACTGGGAAAATCTCAGGACCAGCCTGTGAGCTCAGTTGGTTAGAGCACAGCATTGTAGTAGCAAGGTAACAGGCTCTGATAGATCCTGGTACCAGCCAGCCACCAGAAACAAACAAACAAAACAAAAAAACACCCCCCACCCCCAAAACCCAAAAAAGCTGACCCAGAAAATCCATTAAAAAATAAAAAATAAAAATTGAATTACCACATGACCCAGCAATTCCACTTCTGGGTATGTCCCCCAGAACTGAAAGCAGGGTCTTGAACAGATATTTATATACCCATGTTCATAGCAGCATTGTTCACAGTAGAGAAAAGGTGGAAGCAACCCAAGTAGGTGTCCATTGACAGATGAATGGATATACAAAATGAATATATATTACAATGAAATATTATTCAGTCTTTGAAAGGAAAGAAGTTCTGACCCATGCTACAACATGGATGAAGCTTGAGAACGTTATGCTAAGTGAAATAAGCCAGTCACAAAAAGACAAATACTGTGTGATTCCACTTATGTGAAGTATCTAGAGTAGTCAAATAGATAGAGACAGAAAGTAGAATGGTGGTTGCCAGGGGTTGGGGAAGGGAGAATGGGGAGTTAGTGTTTAATGGATACAGAGTTTCAGTTTGGGAAGGTGAAAAAAGTTCTGAAGGCGGGGGGTGGTGGTGATGATTGCATAACATAAATGTACTTAATGCCACTGAAATTTGCACTTAGACATGGTAAATTTCATGCGATGTATATTTTACCACATTAAAAAAAAATTACTGCACACACACACATAAAGCTGTACAAGCAAAAACAAAAACAAAAAAAACCATCTCATGGAGCCAGGAGCAGTAGCAGGTGTACAGGTTCTTTCTTGTGCATTCATTTCTAGGGCAGTGCATGGTGATCTAGCAGAGCCAGAAATTCAATTCCAGGAGAAGTGCCCTGATTCTTGGCTGTGGGGCTTTTAGGCTGCATGATTAGTGTGAAGGCTTTGTAATGTGTCAACTTGGCTAGGCTAAAGTGCATTTCTCAGAATTCCTTTCTTGTATGTTTCTGGTTTGGAGCATCCACAAGGGAGATTCTGGAGAGATTTGGAGGGTTAAAGGGAGGCAGCTACCATTTTGTGGCATGCACACATTGTTGCTGATATGCTGATTTACCTCACTGGTATGACACATCAGCTGGGCTAGGTGTGTGTGTTCAGCTGTTTGATGAAGGGCCCTGCTTTCCCCTGGCTATCTGGTCTTAGAGGCCCGAAGAACAGATACTAATTTCAGTCTATCCTTGCGGGTTTCTAGCTTGTAGCCACGAACTCCCAGCCTGCTTGTATTCTTCCCTTTCTGATTGCTTTCTCTATGGACTTCAAGATCTACCATTAGACATGAAGATAGCCTTACAGAGACTAATTAACTAGCTCCCACAATTGTGTAAGCCAATTCCCTGTAATATATGAGGGCACTTCAAAAAGTTTGCGGAAAAATAGAATTAAAAGATAATACCTTTCCGCGAACTTTTTGAACTACTCATATATACGTATGTATATACATAATGTCTGAGGACTCAGACATTGTGAAACAGAATGGAACAGAGATGAGCTGTCTCCAGAAAACCCAGCCCAAATTACAAATTTGTGAGCAGAGTAAATACTGTTGTTCTTTTTTTGCCACTGAGTTTTGGAGTAACTTGTTACTTGGAATTAGTAACTGGGAAAAAAAAAATTAACTGTGTGTAATAATTATCTATTGCCATGTAACAAATTACTCCAAAATTTCATGACTTAAAAGTATAATTATTTGTTATCTCACACAGTTTCTGAGGGTCAAGAATTCAGGAGTTGCTTAGCTAGGTAGCTCTGCCTCAGGATTTCCCATGAGGTTGCTCTCAAGATGTTGGTCAATTCTAGACTCATTTATTTGAAGGTTTGAATAGGCTGGAGGATCATCTTCCAAGGTAGCTCCTTCACATGGTTATTAGCAGGAAGCCTAAGTTTCTTGCTGAGTGTCGGCAATAGGTCTCAGTTCCTTGCCACATGGGCCTCTGAATGTCCTCTTGATGTGGCAGTTGCCTTCTCCTGAAACAGATGATCCAAGAGAGAGAGCACAAAAGAAGCAAAAGTTCCTTTCATGATCTAGTCTTAGAAGTTGCACATCATTTCCATTACATGCAGTTTGTTAGAGTAAGCCCACACTCAGTGGGAAGGCAATTAGGCTCCACATTTTGAAAGGGGCAGTGTCAAAGAATTTGTGAATATGTCATGAAACCACTACACCCTGACCTCAAACGTAGCCTGTATGCCTCCTTTTCCCATTCTGTCAGCATCTCATCCTCTTTCAACAAAGGGGGCTGTGAGGCTAGTTAATGTCATCACTCTAGGAAACACTGGAAAATAGTCCAAATGGCTGCATGACTATACAGAGTGAAGACCATGTTCACCTGATGTAGTTGGGGAAAAGGCATTTGTAAGAAGGTTCCAGGAGGCATGCATTGTCGTTTGGAAAGTGTAAAAAGGCTGACACCTACTACTGCTGTGTAGAGGTTGAGAAAATGTTAATCGAGATTTGTAGAATTTCTCTTGAGTCTCTTCCAGTGACTGGGGAGTCTGTGTCATTCTGGAGGATGAAAAAGCTCTCCTGCATTGTTGGTCAGCCTTGGATTCTAGGGTCCATTGTTGACAGTTTCATTGGTAGGAATTAGGTGTTTTAACTCAGTGGAATTTGCAAGAGACTGGGAGATGCCAGTAGCAAAGTGGTGGTGTTAGGAGAAACTGAAATCCTGGAATGGCCTTCATTTTCCACTTCCCAATGTCCTCAATACATATAGCACTGAATGAAGGAGTCAAAACAGATTAACCTAACTGAATACGTCTTTGAGAGCAGGGTCACGAGGATGACAGTTCTCCTGGAATGCAAGGTGGTTAGTGGGCACTGTCCCCCCACCCCCCACCTCTTGTAATTTTCGGTGATTCTTTGCTACTAGTTAAGGTGCTTCCTCTGGAAGTATTCATTCCATCTGGTTCATATCAAGGGTGGTAATCTTGGTGGAAATTCAGAAGTTTCTCAGTTACTGCCACATTTAAAAAAATTTGCTATTAGTGTGCAGATCTTGCTTTTCAAAAAATTGAAGTTAAATTCACATAACATAAAATTAACCATTTAAAAATGTATAATTCATCAAAAGGGGAAGGCAGTCTGGTCAAGATGGCAGAATAGATGATTCCCAGTGTCACTCTCTCCCACAAATCAACCAATTTACAACAATAAAAATGTAACATCAGCCAAGCTGGGGGCGCTGGAGCTCAGGGGAAGAGGAGGAGAGACCTATGGAGTTCATGAAGGCAGGAGAAGCCATGATGAGAGAAAGAAAAAACTGCTCTGACCATTTCCGGCTGAAACCTCTGGAGCTGCTGAGCACATGGAGCAGGAGCTGGCAGAAGCCACAGTTGTACCCTTCAGATGGAGATACTTGGAGGCAGCAGGGGAGAAGAGGGCCTTGGTGGCCCCCAGGACAGCAAGACCACTAATAGGGTTCCTGTGGACCCATGCAGGAGTGAGGAGCCAGAACAGCTGAAAAAAGGGAGACATTCAGAGACCAGTGAGTCATCGCAAGGGACCAGAGCAGGGCCCGTCCCATGGCAAGTGTTTGGAGCACATGCAGTGGGGGAGACAGGCCAACCTAAAGAACACTGGGACACAGCAAGGACAGCTAACTGGCCCCCTAATCAGCACAGGACCACTCAGAGGAGATTGGTTGGGAATGCAGAATTGCATGGGGTGCAGTTTGATGAAAAAACTCAGGCCCAGATCAGAGTTTCTACACAACCCAGATCCACTGGGTTTCTGGAGAACCGGAAGAACCTATAAGGTCAACCATTAAACCCTGAGCTGCACAAAAAGCCTTCCCTAGGGAAAGAGCAGCAAAGCAGCAATTTAACTTAACCACACAGCTCAAGTACTGGTTCCCACAGGAAGTTCCCCCATTTTAGAAGTAAGCAAAGAACAAAAAGTTAGTTCCAGCCCAGACACACCACCAGAGCTTTGGGGCCTGCCTGGGAACCGAAGGCTTGGAGTAGGGGACTGGACCCCACTCCCACATCTAGGTACACTGTGCCAGTGCCTTGGGGCCTGCCTGGTGACCCGAGGCATGGAGAAGGGTACCAGAACCCCCTCCCACAGCCAGGCACACCGCATCACTTCCTTGGGACCTGCCCAGGGACCCAGGGCACAGAGAAAATGACCAGACTCCCCTCCCACAACCAGGTGCAGCACACTAGCGCCTTGGGGCCCATCTGGGGACCCAAGTTATGGAGAAGGGGACCAGATACTCCTCCTACAACCAGGCACACCACACCTGCACATCAGGGCTTGCCCGGTGACCTGAGGCATGGAGTTGGGGACTGGACCCCTTGCCCATAACCAGGCACACCATGCTAGCACATTGGGGCCCCCCCAGTAACCCGAGGTGTGGAGCCAGGGAGCAGACACACCTCACAACCAGCCACATTGCCAGCACCAAGGAGCATGCTAAAAACATCACCTCCATGTGGGTGGCCCACCACAGCCACCACAATAACCATGGCTAGAGTGCATTGACACAAGGAAAGTCACCAGCAGGGATAAAGAAAAGAAGAGGATGTCTCTCTCCACAAAGCCCATTTCAGAGTGACAGAGTAACCATTATTCTTTCAGAAGGAGAGAAGAAATCTAGGGTAATTAGAAGGGGGAGGGGGGAGTGAGAGGGGGAGGGGGAGAGATTGGACAAGGGGCATAAAGAATAATTATGATTTGTAACAATATATATGCTAGTAATATTGATTTGATCAACATATGTCAATGTTGAACCCCCAAAATATGCATAATCAACTTTGATTCAATAAGTAAAATAAATTAAAATTAAAAAAAATGTACAATTCAATAACATTTAATACATTCACAACCATGTCTATTAAGTTCCAAAACATTTTCATCACTCCAAAATAATACCTGTACCCATTAAGCAGTCACTTCCCCTTCCCCTCTCCCCCTAAACCCTGGCAACCACTATTCTGCTTTCTGTCTCTATGAATTTACCTATTCTGAATTTTTCAATGGAATATTATTCAGCCATAACAAAGAATAAAGTACTGATATATGCCACAATGTGGATACACCTCAAAAACATTATGCTAATTGAAAGAAACCAGACACAAAAGTTCCCATTATTGTATGATTCCATTTGTTTGACATTGAAATGTTTCCTTCTATTCCTAGCTTAAGTGTTTTTTATCATGAGAAGATGTTAGATTTTCTCAAATGCTTTTTTTGGCTTTAATTGCAATGATTGTGTGGGTGGGTTCCTTCATTCTATTAATGTGATTTATTATATTAATTGATTTTCACAAGTTAAAACATTCTTACATTTCTTTGATAAATACTGCTTGTCCATGGTGTGTAATTCAGTTTGCTGGTATTTTCTTGAGTATTTGTACATCTATATTTATAAAAGATATCGGATTGTAGTTTTCTTGTAATATTTTTGTCTGGCTTTGGTATCAGAGTAATGCTGACCTCCTAGATTGAATTACAAAGTATTCCCTCCACTTCTATTTTTTGGAAGAGTTTGAGAAGGATTGCTGATTTTTTTTTTAAAAAAAAGATTGGTAGAACTCACTAGTAAAGTCTTCTGGTCCTAAGTTTTTCTTTGTTGGGAGGATTTCGATTACTGGTTTAACTATCAATTAATTCTGTTAGAATCCTGTTTTTATTTCTGTAGATCAATAGTAATATCCCCATTTTAATTTTTGATTTTAGTAATTTGAGACTTCTCTCGTTTTTTCCTTAGGCAATTTAACTAAAGGTTTGTAAATTTTGTGGATCTTTTGAAAGAACCAAATTTTGGTTCCATTGATTTGCTGTATAGTTTCTCTACCTCATTTGATTTTACTCTATCCTTTATTATTTACTTTCTTCTGCTGTCTTTGGGTTTACTTTTTTCTTTTTATTTAGTTCCCTAAAGTGTAACATCAGATTATTGATTTATTTCTTCTTTTTAAATATAGAGGTTTTTATAGCTATAAATTTCCTTCTGAATGCAGCTTTCTCTGCATTCCATAAGTTTTGGTATGATGAGCTTTCATTTTCATTTGTCTCATAGTATTTTATAATTTACCTTGTAATTTCTTCTTTGACCCAGTGAGTATTTTTTTAAAGAATGTGTTGTTTAATTTCCATGTATTTGTGAATTTTCTAGTTTTCCTTTTATTATTTGTTCCTAGTTTCATTTCATTGTGATTCAAGAAAATACTTTGTTTGATTTCAATCTTTTAAAATTTATTGAGATTTTTTTTCTTTTTTTGTCTAATGTATGATCTGTCGTGGAGAATGTTCCATGTGTACTTGAGAAAAATGTATATTCTACTGTTTTGAGCAGAGTGTTCTGCGTATGCCTCTTAGGTGTAGTTGATTTATAGGATTGCTCAAGTTCTCTATTTCCTCATTGATCTTCTGATTTTTTGTTCTATCCATTATTAAAAGTGGGACACTGAAGTCTCCAGCTGCTATTGTGGAATTATTTCTCTCTTCAGTTCTGTCAGTTTTTGCCTCACATATTTTGGAGTTCTGTTGTTAGGTGTATATATGTTCATAATTGTTGTATCTTCTTGACAGGTTGACACTTTTATCAATATATAATGTTTTTCTTTGTCTTTTATAACAATTTTTAATTTAAAGTCTATTTTGCCTAATATTAGTATAGCCACTACAACCCTCCTTTGGTTACTATATGCATATAATATTTGTTCTATCCTTTCACTGTCAATCTATTTATGTCTTTGTGTCTAAAGTTAGTCTCTTGTAGATAACATATAGTTTAATAATGTTTTTAATCTATTCTGCTAATCTCTGATTTTTCATTAGAGAGTTTAATACATTTACATTTAAAGTAATTACTGAAAGGAAGAACTTTCTTCTAATATTTTGCTAATTTGTTTTCTATGTGTCTTATATTTCTTTTTGTTCCTCAGTTCCTCTATTACTCCCTTGTTTTGTGTATGACTTTTTGTAGTGTACCATTTTAATTCCTTTTCATTCCCTTTTCTTTCTCTGTCTTTAAAAGTTATTTTCTGAGTTATTATCCTGAGGATTTCTATAACATCTTAAATTTATAACAATGTATTTTGAATTAACCACCTAACTTTAATAGTATCCACAATTCTGCTCATATACAGTTGTCTTTTACCTTTTCTGTTGTCACAAATTATGTCTTTAAACATTGTGTGCCAATCAACATAAATTTATAATTATTGTTGTATGCATTTGTCTCTTAAATCATACAGAAAAAAAGGAGTTACAAACCAGAAAATACAATAATAATGGCTATTATATTCACCTATGTAGTTACCTTTACCAGTGTTCTTTATTTCTTTGTATGGCTTTGAGTTTCTGTGTAGTAGCCTTTTATTTCTGCCTGAAATATTCCCTTTAGCATTTCCTACAGGGAAAAATGCTAATGGTGAACTCTCCCACCTTTCTAAAAATTTGTGAATGTCTTACTTTCTGCTTCATTTTTGGAAGATTGTTTTGTCGGATATAGAATTCCTGGCTGACAGGTTTTTTTTCTTCTTCTTTTAGCACTTTAAATATGTCATTCCTGTGTCTTCTGTCATCCATGCTTCTAATGAGGATTCAGCTTTTAATCTTATTGATGATTTCTTGTAAATGGTGAATTGCTTCTCCTTGCTACTTTTAAGATTATCTCTGTCTTTTGAAAATTTGATTATAATGTGTCTTGGTGTGAGTCTCTTTCCATTTAACTTACTTGTTGAACTTCTTAGAAATGTAGATTCATTTTTTAATTTAAAAATGGAAGATTTTCACTACTATTTCTTTAAACATTATTTATGTACCTTTTTCTCTCTCCTTTCCTTCTGGAAATCCCATTATGTATATGTTGGTAGGCTGGATGGTGTCCCATAGGTTTCTTAGGCTCTGTTCATTTGGGTTCATTCTTTTTTTTGTTTGTTTTATGCTCCTCAGACTGGATAATTTCAATTGACCTATCTTCAGGTTTACTGATTCTTCAGCTTGCTCAAATCTGTCTTTGAGACTCTCTAGTGAATTTTTTAATTTCAGTTATTGTATTTTTCCATTCTATAATTTCTGTTTGTTCCTTTTTATAATTTTTATCTCTTTATCGATGTTCTCTATTTGTTCATACATTAATTTCATGATTTCCTTTAGCTCTTTGAGCATATTTACAACAGTTGATTTAAAGTCTTTATCTAGTAAATCCAATGCCTTTGCTTCCTCTGGGACAGTTTATGTTAATTTCTCCTATGAACAGGATGTACTTTCTTATTTCTTTGCTTTTTTTGTAATTTTTGGTGGAAAACTTAACATTCTGAGTATTATAATGTGGTAACTCTGCAGTTCATATTCTTCTCCCTCCTCAAGGATTGTTTTGTTGTTTGCTCTGGTTGTTACTGCTTCTTTGTTTAGTGATTTTTAAAACTATTTTGTAAAGACTATATCCTTTTTCTTGTGTAGTCTCTGAAATCTCTATTCTTCTAGCTTATGTTTTGAGAGAAATTTCCTTGAATGCAAGAGTAAAAAAAAAAAAAATGAAGAAGAAGAAAAGAAAAAAACCTCTCTCAGTCTTTGAAGATTGGCTCTATTCGGGAACTCCTTTAGTGCTTAGCCAGGTTCTTTACAACTCTGCCTTAGTTTTCACTTTCTGTTTGTGCTGAGCCTAAAGATAAGCCTTATGTGAATACTTAGGGTCTTCCCAAAATTTTTCTGAGCAAGGGTCCTACCCTGAGGATGCATGAGTTTCTAAATACCCTAGTATACAAAGGCACTTTTAAATGCTTTAATTCTCCAAAGAATCTCTCTATTCAGCTTTTCCTTCCAGGGTTTTGGTGTGGCTGTTGTTTTTCTCAACTGTAATCTTTTGTCAGAGGCAGCAGTGTGTTGTTCATTTACCTTTCAGTATTTTTGAGGAATACCTTCTACATAGCCTCTCCCCTCCCTCCCCCTAGAGAGTTTTGAGTTAGGAGAAACAAAGGCAGGTGCCTTGTGTCAGTCCTTTAGGCAGTTGCTCTATAGGTCATAACAGACAAACAGAATTTTTTAAGAACAAGGTCTGCAGTCTCTCTCTGGAGTAAAGGACCAGGGTCTCACACTGGGACCTTAGGCTACTGTCTTCAAGACATTGCTGAACCAGGAAAGGGGTGGGGCAAGGGTAAATAAAAACACTGAAAGGCTCTCCTGCCATTTAAAAATTTCCCCTTTCTCGATTCAGCATTTGATTGGTTGCTATAAACCTTTGACTATTTTTCAGAGTTCCAACAAAGGTGATTCTGACAAATTTTTGCTCATTTTTCAGTGTTTCTGTGGAGGGACAAGCCCTTAGAGCTACCTACTCTGCCATTTTTGCTGGCATCACCTTTCCACAGTTTGTTGTTGGTTCAGCTAGTATTAATTAAGGACTTGCTATGCAGCAGGCACTGTGTTAAGTGCCTTACTTTTATTTAACCCTTGTAGTAACTGTATGAGGGCAATACTATTATCCCCATTTCACAAAAGAAGAAAAACAGACTCAGAGAAGAATTGTCCAAGGTGATACAGACAGGAAGAGGTACAAATGAGCTGTAACTCAGATCTGTATAATTTCCAACCCCAGGCTCTTAACCACTAAGCTAAACCAGTACTTTAAGATAGGCAGGCATAATCAAATGCATTAGGTGACCTAATTCTAGACACAATTTTAAGCTAAGGGGTTAATTGTAATTTGTTTATGTGAAAGGTAGTTTTCATTTTCTATTTCCCATTCATGCTTTGCATCTGAATGATGGAACTGTGTTTTTGTGAAGGGTCTCAATAGAAGTAAGAGAAAGAAAAACATCCCAGATGATCCACCAGTAGTCATGCAAAGTGAATAAACACACTTTGACACAGGCCTGTAATTAGTTTTGTTTGTTTGTTTTTTGGATCTAAACTAGGAGGATCCTAGTCTTGTGTGTGTTTCACAGTTGTTCCTAATTCTTTAGACGGAACATTATTACGGAGCAGCAAGGGCTGTGGATTCAGACTCTCCGAGTTCAAATTCTGGCTCTATTATTGACTATTTCTGTGACCTTGAGAGAATTAATTAATCTGTCTGTGCTTCAGTTTCCTTACAATGAGGTTTAGGGAAAGTAATGCTACATATTTCATAGTGTGCTTTAGGATTAGATGAACTACTAATAGTGAAAAGCATTAAGAACTGTGCCTGGCACAGAGTAACGTTTTAAAAAGGTTGGCTATTACTGTTATTCTAAACCTAAGCAGAAAAAAATAAAAACACATTTTTTCCCAACAGATTTTGATGGTCACACTTCGTTATTGCCTCCCTTTGCCCACTTACTTGTCCTGGTATTTCCGTATGGGGCACATGTTGACTCAGAGGCTTCTCTTGTTTTGCATTTGATCTTGTTAGGGTGACCATAAATCAAAGCGGGAAAAGAAAGTTGAATGGCTTTCCTATCATTCCTTTTCCTGACAAACTTCTTTAATTCTTGATCTCAAAGAGGATGAAAATGTACAGGCAGTCAATTTTTTCATAACTGAAATTGTACAGACAGCCCTTATATTTGTACTGAAAGTTCCATTTTCATTTAGCATTTATATCCTTCAGTGTAATTTTAAGTTTAAAAAAAATCCTAGATAACATTAATCTAAAAAAAATTTTGTTAATGATGTTACCTCTGGTACTCCAAGATGATGAGGCTAAAATATAAATAAATGGGAGAATTTTTTTTTTTTTTTTAGATTCCTACTTGAAGGTGATTTGGGGATCCCATGGACACGAATATTTATATCATTTTCCCACTGTGATACATATGGAAGATGATGTTGAGATTAACACAGTCCCATGTGGGTGCTGACTGATGGTAATCTTCAGCTTCTTTCAAGAAGTCAAGTGAGAAAGCCATCAAATAAGTGTGGTTTTATTATCTTTTAGAGCAGTTTTAGGTTTCCAGCAATACTGAGCAGAAAGTACGGAGATTTCCCATATATCCTCTCCCCCCATACATGCTTATCCTCCCCCATTATCAACATCCCCCACCAAAATGGTACATTTGTTACAATTGATGAACTTACATCGATACATCATTATTACCCAAAGTCCACAGTTTACATTGTGGCCCACTCTTGGTGTTGTATGTTCTATGCGTTTGGACAAATGTACAATGACATATTCCTACCATTATAGTATCTTGCAAGTAGTTTCACTGCCGTAAAAATTCTTCATGCTCTGCCAGTGTGGCATTATTTTAACACAAAAATTTGAACCTTTTCTTAGTCATCCTATAAAAAGCAAATCCTTTGAACATGTTGAAACTTTATAATTAGTAATCATACTGACAATAAACCTCAGAAATGATTCTGAGTCATGATGGACACTGAGACTAAGAACCAGCTAACTTGTCAAAGCATTTCACCTTACAGAAGAAGAGAGGAGAGGTCGGTTGCTCAAGGTCACACAATGGTGAATGATACTCCAGGACTTGACTCTGGGCTCAGTTATGCAGTCCACAGACTTCCTGAGCTTCTTCTGTGTCTCAGGCCTCAGGCCCAGTATAATGACGAATGAGACTCTTCCTACTTCAAGGATTGGGAGAGTTAAGAGTGGGATGGGAACAACTGATGAGTAAAGCATCAATTACAGAACAGTATGAGGAATAAGTACAAGGTTAGTGGGAGCATAGGTCAGGGGAATCAAACAGGGCATGGGGGTAGGGTTGAGAAAGGCTGCCCAGAAGAGGTGATATCTAAGCTAGGTCTGAAGAATGAATGGAAGACAAGTCATATTTGACCAATTGATAATCTATATTAAGGTAAGACTATGTCCAAAATTGGCATCACAGGCAGTAAAACAGTTCTCAAGCAATCCTACTGTTGGAAGCTTAGCAAGAGATAGAACCTTTAGTGGGGTAATAATAAATAACAGTTCTCATTGATTTATTGTTGTTTATTTTTCAAAGCGTATCTGTAATAGGATTTCATGTGATCCTCTCAATGGTCCCATGGGTGAGGGAGGTCAGGTATAATCAACCTCTCAAAGAATGACCTAAAATGAATTTAGAAGTAAATAAGGTGAAATTACAGTAGATATGACTCTTTTAATTTTTTTGTCTGGGGTATGAAAGAGCCTTTGTTTGCTCAAATACACATTGTCCATCTCGTGAAGTAGAATTTTGTACATTGGAGAAGTGAAAAATGCCATATCAGTTATGTCAGTCAATGTTCTTTCCATGACTACCTTGCATTCTAATTGAACTACCCCACCCTACAGCCACAGGATGCTCCTATCTCCCCTCTGGTCACAGCTAATTCACTGGAATAGGACTCTTTGATCCTGATCCTATAACACAGGGCTAGGCTGACTGGATTTTCTTCATGATAGATTCAGTTATTAGCCCTAACTTTTCACTCTTTGTTTTATCCACATTCTTATGAGCCTGGTCTTCTTATGAGCAAAGAGAACTTTCCCACTCTGGACTTTGGCCTTGCCATGTGACTCGTGTTGGTCAATGACATGTAGGTGGAAGCATCAGTGTGTTATTCCGAGCCTAGGTTTTAAGAGGCCTTGTGTGTTTCTGCTCACTCTCTTGTGTCTCTGTCATACTATGAAAAGTAGTTCTCCTGGACAACTTCTGCCCCCATTCCCTGGGTCTTAGAATGTCCACATATGGAGCAGAGTTGCCCAGATGAGGTCAGCTGACTTCCAGCTTACTCACAGATCCACAGGAATCAATGGTTTATGTTTTGCCATTGATGTTTGCAACTAACTTGACTGAAGACCAGTGGATGGTGTGCTCTTGAGCTGAAAGCTTATGTAGACTTTGTGGCTTGGTCTGCCATTTTGGGTCACAGATGAGTAAGTAGAAGAAGCCAGCCTACAGAGACAGGTAGGGAGTGGAACATGCAAGTGACAGAGATAATCATCATGGCTTCCAACTGCTCTTCTAGGTTCAGCTTCTAAAGGCAGGCAGCTATGGGAGCAGGTCATAGGACCCTGGCCACTAGACTGAGTTTCCTGGCTGGCATTTCCATCTGTGGGAGGATGAGTTAGCAGTGGGCTGTTTTAGAGAAACTAAGATATCATGTGGTTTCATGAAATTAGGCCAAATTACTAGCAGTAGAAATGAGGAGCAGTGTCAGAGCATGGTCTCTACAAGGTTGTCTTGAAGCTGAGTCATCTGAAAACAAGGACAGTTTAAATCTTTCTGTTGGAGAACAAGGTCAGTTCAAAAGTCTAGAGAGTAGCTGGGCCTAGAGTGGGGATCAAGAGTTTCCAGAGACAAGTAAAGGAGATACAAGGGGCAGCTGTTATTTTGTCCAGTTCTCTTTCTCGTGTTTCTCCTGAAAATGTTCCTGTGAGAAACATTGCCTGACTTCCCTATCCAGCTTCAGTCGTACCATCTCCCTACCAGACTCAGAAGTGGTCAGGCTTAACACCTCATCACTCTGCCTTCCCTCACTCCTCATCCCAGGTAGATTGAACCAAGAGATTACTCCCTCCTGACCCAAGAGAATCAGTCTATGTGGCTTGGATGGGGCTGAACCTGGCTACAGGGGTGTGCATGTTCTGGAGACCTGACAAACAGACTGGCCCATCTCCTTGGCTACAGTGGTTGGTTCAGTCTCAATCCAAGGCCCCAGCTGGGGCAATCATAGTCCTCACTGGGAATTTTCTCCCAGAAGTTTGAGGAGACAGTATTATTTCTGCTCTGATGGCTGAGCTGGTAGGGTTTGTGGGTAGACTTGCCAGTGGCTATTTTGATACCACTCATTGAGAATCTGAGGATGAATTCTGGCAGATGAAAGAAGTATGATGAAGAAGTAGAAGGGTAGGAGGGAGGAAGAGAGAGAGATAAAAAGAAAGCAAGCAAGCTGAAAATATTGTCTGAACTCCTGGATGCAGCTCTGCTAAAGCTAACTGTACCTCCTGGATTTGCCAGTATGAGGTCAATAAATCCCCTTCCCTCTTTTTTTTTTTTTTAAAAAAAAAACAAACCTAGCTTGAGTTAAGTTTTTATCATCACCTCTAACTAACAGTCTTGACTAATCCTGAAGGGCCATTGACATAGAGAGGAGGCAGGCCATTGTGGGGACTAGGTCTGCTTTACTGGCACAGAATTCAGTTTCTTAAAACACAAGAGACAAGGGCTGCAGAGATTCCTCTGAAGGCAGGACAAAAATAGTGAAATCATGAAGGAGACCAAAGAGGAGACCTACCTTTTGATAGTCCTAAGTCAATTTACATTCTAATTATTAGGTAAAGATTTGCATAGGACTTTTAAACCTTGCTATGCTTTTGTCATCTCAGTAATGGATACTGATCAAGCTATACTGCCTGGATTCAAATCCCAGCTTTACCAATTACTAACTGTGTGAATCTTAACCTCTCTAAGTAGCAGCCTCATCTGTAAAATAGGGATATAAGTAGTGCCTGTCTCATGCAGTTGTTGCCAGAATTAAGTGAATTAATTCATGCAAAGCTCTTAGAAGAGTGCTCAATAAACACACAATAAATGAAACTAATTGTGACTATCTAAAACTAGCTGAGATGGGTTTCATTTTCCTAACTCAAGTCATTTGAAAGCTGTCTTGCAGGATGTAAACTGAGCATGGGCAAAGAGATAGGACCATGCCCTCGGGAGCCTGACCATTCTCTATCAAGGTGCTGGATCCAGATTAGATGAATCAGAAGACTGGATTCAGAATCGACCAATTGGCTCCTGACTTTATCAGCCAATCAGCCCTTGTCTGTGTCAACCAATGGTTTTGCCTTATTAGCATATTTGGCTCAACTTGGAGTTAGCCAATACCCTATCACCTTGTCGTATGGCCTGATTCAGAGCTAACCAATCAGGTTTACCTAGTGCCCCATTAAAAGCCTGTTTAGCCCTAGGGTCTGGGAGACAGATTTGAGAACTGTTTCTCTTGTCTCCATGCCAGTCAACTTTGCGAATAAAGCCTTTCTTCTCAAAAAAGCCAGTGCCATGGTATTGGCTTCTGTGCACATTGGCCAGTGAGCCCTTGCTTAGTAACATTATTATTGTCATTATTAGTTGTTTTCATTGATCATATTTGTTACTTTGATGTGTAAGGCAGCAAGGATAATGTATTTGTGTAGGCTCAAAAAGGTGTGGAGTAGAAAGCTTAGTGGATGATGAAAAACACAGGTGAACAAATACCCAAAGTTTCTGGGAAAAAGGAAGTGGGTAAACCATGAGTGAACCAGAACTTGTAACGACCCTGGGTGTTCGTTCTGGCAAAAGGTGTTTGGGAAGCAGTTATGTATAATGTACAGATAAAGACATTGAGAACCAGACACTGATGTGTTCTAGGCCAAAAAAAAAATTATAGGCAGGGCTGAGACTTGAACCCAAATCTTATGACCATAATTGGGCACACTTTCCAGGTCACCATAGTGTGAGCAATGTGAGGGCAGGAACTGTGTCTGTTACCCTGAGGGTTTGAAGAAATTGGTATTGGATGAATAAATGAATGTGACCCAGAATGACTCTTCTGGTAACAATTGTTATTTTAAAATTATGCCAAACTTGGTGGCTTAAAACAAAAACCATTTTATTACACTCATGGATTTGGGGTGAGGAATTCATGAAGGGCTCAAGGAGGCAATTTTCACTTTGAGGTTCCTCATGCTGTAATAGTCAAATGTCATCTGGGGCTGTAGTCATCTGAAGTCTTGATTCAGTTGGATATCCAGGATGTCGACTGGGAGCTCAACTGAGGCATCTGGAGCATCTATATGCAGCCTAATCATGTTGGACTTCTTACATGATGGCTCAGGACTCCAAGCAGGAGTATTGCAGTGAACAAGGTGGAAGCTGCCTTTCCTTTTCTGGCCGAGCCTCAGAAGTCATACAACATTATTTCTACCACATTCTGTTGGGTACGGGTAAGTTACAAGCCTGCCTGGGTTGAAGAGGAGAGGACGTAGGTTCCACCTCTTGATAGGTAGAGTGTCAAAGAATTTGTGGCCATAAAATTAAAACTTCCACAATGACCTTCCCTATACTTGTAAGTTTTATCCATGTAAATAGACCCTGCAAGGGCGAGTCTTGATGCTGGTCATTCCCCAGCTTACCTAATGTCCTTCAGGGCATGAGCCACTGAGGTACCACCTGTTTAAAGACCCTGGACACACACCTTCTTTGTGCTGCTGCTTATTTCAAGCTCCAGCCACCAGTGAGATACTAATCTTGCCCCTATGTAGCATGGTTCTTGCTCTTTGCTCCATGCCCACCCCCCTTTCTCACTTTCCCTGGAAGTGAGGCTACACCCTTTGCAGTAGCTGTTCCAGAGTGAGGCTACCACCAGCCCATTCTCCCATCAGCACCCGCTTTGAGAGTTCCACTCAACTCAGTGTGATGCATACTGCTTTGGTGCCACTCCCAGTTCCACTGCTTAAAGCCCAAAGGGTTTCCAGATTAGGTTCCTTTGGTTTAGGAAAATGTGCTTATAAAAGTCTCTTTAATGGAGGATGAACTGGTGAGGCACAGAAGGGATCCGTGCTACTAACAGAAAAGAGAAAGTCCTGAGAAGATTTGCTGCTTTTCCTGCAGAAACCCTTCCTTGGGGGACATTAGGGTCACTGGCCAATGGTCTCTGAAGACAATCCTGATTCTGATTCTGCTGGTTTTTCTAGGAACCTCCTAGAAATAAAATATAACCCTGAGACTTTTACCATAGTAAAAAATTTCTAAGCAAATCAAAACACAGGAATACAATATGCAGATCGATGCAATAAGTGTCTGCATTGCTATATTTAATATTTTCAATTTTTGAAGGGGTTTGGTTTGCTACCAAGATAGTCTGAAACATTGGAATCCCATTAGTTATTAAGAACCAATTAGGTGGGAAGTTGTCAGTTTGCAAACTAATTTTGGACTTATAAGAGGAAAAATAAACCAAATTATCTTAAGGTACCACAAGCTTCTCTCACACCTCTAAATATAATTATGCCACAGCCAACATAGATAATTCTGCCCCAAATGCAAATTTAAGATAAGACTAAACAAGAACTTTCAAGCCCCAAGGAAAATATTTATGAACAGTCTGAAAGAGGAATAATGGTAATTTATAAGGTAGGTTGGGAAATGAGATTCAAACGAATATTATGTTCAAACTATATGTTATGGTTAGAGAGTCCCTGAAGCTTAGAAGAAAAAAAAAAAACCATCATGAAATTAGAAAGCTAGTCCTTAGGAGGTGAAAGATGTGGTAATTATCTTGGTTGTGGTTAAGGGTACAGGTAATTCATTTTAAGTTATAATCCACTGTATTTTCCTTCCTGAATTCTCACATGAAGCAATTTCAGTAAGATGAAAAACACCAAATGGAAAAAATGGTTGATTTGGCTTTCTTTATCACCTCATGAACTGAATGAAAAAGCCTGTAGAACTGATTGCCCCAATTGTGAAGAAGGTGAACTGGCTAAAAAAAACGAGTCTTCCTAAAGCTAATTCAGAAGCAAACTAAAATTGGTTGGTATTTTTCTTAATTCTTTTCCATTTGAGGACAGAGAACCTATATTATTCAGGAAAAAAGAAAAAGAAAAAAAAAAAAAAAGAACTCAGGAATCACAACGGAACTGCTGTGACGGTGCAGGGAGACATTATCAAGAGGTTTGATAGAATCAGTGTGGGTCACTGAAGACGAGAGACCCAGGGTAAGATACTTGGAAGTCTGTGTTGTGTGTGTCCTTTTGTCTCTCATAGTGAGAGATGCAGTGTGTTTGGTGGTGGGAAGGCCTATAGCTTTCCTAAATCTGGCTGGCTGCCTTGTGTTAGCAAAAAGTTACTTTGGGAGGCACTGCTACCCATAATGTTGAACTCAGAGAGAAAAAATAGCATTGGGTGGCGAAAAATTTGGTCCTTATTTGAAGACATAATAAATTCAAGAGATTATAGGTGCTGCCTTATATGACCTTAAATTTGATCCATTTGCAAGTGGAGCCACATGTTAATGGAGGCTACCCAAAGGATTGGCTGTGGAGTATCAGCCTCTACTGCTTTGTCAAGGCTGTCTGGCTGATCCCAGCAGCTTGCCTGCTTCTGCTGCCTCTCCTCTCTGACAGCCCCCGTGGAGGGGCCATGTGGTAGCTCTGGGTTCCATAGGACCTTGGAGAAACCTAAAGCAAGCTCAAGAGGGCCTCTCCAGAGCACAGGCCCCTTAAGGGACAGAGCAGAGAACTTCCAATAGCATCTTGAATGTTGGTTTTGGCCTCTGATTTATTTTCAGAATCTGTTTACATAGAAAGTTCCCAAATAACCAACATCCGGGTAATAATCCTGTTTACAAGAATCCTTGCTAACAGAAGTAGCTGCTAGCTCACTTCGTTCCACCTCCTGTCTTTGACTCCCTTTCTATGTTCAAAAAAAAGTCTTGAAGCTTAATTTTGGAGAGTTTAAAGCTTAGTTTTGAGGAGTTTGTGGGCTCACAGGTGAAGGAAGGAAGGAAGCTGTAAAAGAGAGTGTATTCTAAGGCAGGGATGGGTAGGACTTCTATCCTACCATCTCTCCTCTCCTGCTGCTCGTTTTTACTTGTTTTAATTAAAACTTTGGTTGAGTTGGCAGTTAAGCATTTTGAGAGCATAATCATTTTGCTAACCTCTAACCCAGACTTCTCTGGACTCTAGATCCCGAGACCTAACTCCCGTCCAAATACCTCTACTTGAATGGCTCAAAGGCACCTCAAACTCAACACTTCTAATGCAAAAATCATAAAGTATCCTTCCCCTACCATCCACTCTTTTACTGCTTTTCCTAACGAACCTTCATAGAGCAAAGTCAGCTTTTATTATTATTTTTTTGCAGTTATTATTTAAATTTCATTTTTAAAAGCATACAAAGGAATATAAAGGGACAAAGATGATATAGATTTATGTCATTTTAATGGAGGAATTTATATTTTAAAATGACATATATATTCACTGTCTTAAAAATTTGTTTTCTTTTTATTTTAATTTATCAAAAGGCAGTGTAGTTGATTTTCATGTCCATTTACCAATTCCTGATTTTCTCTCCTCCCTCCTTACCCCCGCATTAGCATAATATCTGTTCACTTGTCCTAACAAGTTCAAGGAATTGTTGTGATTGTTGTGTCTTCTCCCTGCCCCCCATTTATGTGTTGTTTGTTTGTTTATTTATTTATTTATTTATACCCCCTTGGTGTATTAGTGTGTTTTGTGTTGCTACAACAGAATACCTGAGACTGGGTAATTTATAAAGAACAGAGGTTTATTTGCCTTACGATTCTGGGACAGCTGCATCTGGCACGGGCCTCAGGCTGCTTCTACTCATGGTGGAAAGTGGCAGGCAACAGCGGGTACAAACAGATCACATGGTGAGAGGAAGCAAGAGAGTTGCCAGGGTCTTTTTAAACAACCAGCTCTCCCAGGAACTAAAAGAGCGTGAACTCACTCGTTAATCCCCCATCCCTCAGGGAGAGCATTAAACATTCATGAGGCATCCGCCCCCCTCACCCAAACAGCTTCCAGCACTGCCACACTGGGGATCAGATTTCCACATGAGTTTTGGAGGGGACAACACATCCAAACTCCATCACTTGGTTAACTTTATTCCTAGGTCTTTTATTTTTTTGGTGACTGTTGTAAATGGACTAGCTTTCTTGATTTCTTTTTCTGCTAGTTCATTATTGGAGTATAGAAATCCTACTGATTTTTGTGTGTTGATTTTGTATCCTGCAGCTTTGCCAAATCATTTATCAATTCTAAGAGTTTTTTGGTAGAGTCTTTAGTCTGTTCTATATATAGGATTGTATCATCTGCAGACAGGGACAGTTTGACTTCATCTTTTCCAATCTGGATGCCCTTTATTTCCTTCTCTTCCCTGATTGCTCTGGCTAGTACTTCCAACACTGTGTTGAATAGGAGTGGTGAGAGTGGGCATCTGTGTCTTGTTCCTGTTCTTAAGGGAAAAGCTTTCAACTTTTCCCCATTCAGGATGATATTGGCAGTGGGTTTGTCATATATGGCTTTAGTTACGTTGAGATACTTTCCCTCTATACCCAACTTATAGAGAGTCTTTATCATAAATGAATGTTGAATTTTGCCAAATTCTTTTCAGCATCTATGGAGATGATCATATGGTTTTTATGTTTGATTTTATTGCTGTGGTGTATCACATTTGTTGATTTGCATATGGTGAACTAACCTTGCATTCCTGGGATGAATCCCACTTGATCATGGTGTATAATTTTATGTATGTGTTGCTGTATTCTATTAGCTAGTCTTTTACTGAGTATTTTTGTGTCTATATTTATCAAGGATATTGGCCTGTAGTTTTCTTTTTTTGTTGTATCTTTGTCTGGTTTTGGTATCAGGGTGATGTTTGCCTCATAGAATGAGTATGGGACAATGGCCTGTTTCAATTTTTTGGAATAGTTTGTAGAGAATTGATATTAATTCTTGTTTGAAGGTTTGGTAGAATTCTGAAGTGAAGCCATCTGGTCCTGGACTTTTCTTTGTTGGGAGACTTCTGATAACAGCTTCAATCTCTTTTATTGTTATTGGTCTGTTTAGATTTTCTATGTCTTCTTGGCTCAGTCTTGGTAGTTTGTGTGTGAAGAGAAATATATCATTTCCTCCAGATTTTCACATTTGTTGGCATATAGTTGTTTATAGTAGTCTCTAATGATTCCTTGTATTTCTGAGGTATCACTTGTAATATCACCTTTTTCATTTCTAATTTTTGTTATTTGTGTCTTCTCTCTTCTTTTTTTAGTTATTCTTGTTAACGGTTTGTCCATTTTATTTACCTTTTCAAAAAACCAATGTTTTGTTTCATTGATCATTTGTATTGTTTTTTGGGTTTCTGTTTCATTTAGTTTTGCTCTGATCTTGATTATTTCTTTCCATCTACTAACCTTGGGTGTGGATTGCTCTTATTTTTCTAGTTCTTTAAGGTGAAGTGTTAGGTTGTTGCCATCTTTCCATTCTTCTGAAGGAAGCATTTACTATGATTTATTTCCCCCTGAGTACTGCTTTTGCAGTATCCCAAAGGTTTTGATATGATGTGTCATTATTTTCAATAAATTTTTGATTTCCTGTTTAATTTCTTCTTGGACATGTATGTCATTAAGTAGAATGTTGTTTAATTTCCATGTGTTTTTATAGGTTCCAGAGTTTCATTTGTTATTGATTTCTAATTTTAATCCATTGTGATCTGAAAAAATACATGGAATAATTTCAATTTTTTTGAATTTGTTAAGACTTGATTTGCGACTAACATGTGGTCTATCATGGTGAATGTTCCATGTGCTGATGAGAAGAATGAATATTCTGAGGTTGTTGGATGAAATGTTCTGTAGATATCTGCCAAGTCCAATTGGTCTAAAGTGTTGTTTAGATCTTGTGTTTCTCTGCTGATTTTTTTGCCTAGATGATCTGTCCAATATTGAGAGTGGGGTGTTCAGGTCCCCTGCTATTATGTTATTAGTGTCTGTCTCTTTCTTTAGGTCTAATAGTGTTTGCTTTATAAATCTGGGTGCTCCAATGTTGAGTGCATATATATTTATGATTGTTATGACTTCTTGCTAGATATATCCTTTTATCATTATATAGTGGCCTTCTTTATCTCTTTTTATGGTTTTTGGTTTAAAGTCTATTTTATCTGGTATAAGAATAGCTACTCCAGCTTGTTTTTCATTTCTATTTGCATTGTATATCTTTTTCCATCCTTTCACTCTTAGTCTATGTGTGTCTTTACAGGTGAGGTTAAGCTCTTGAAGGAAGCATATTGTTGGCTCCATCTTTTTAATCCAGTCAGTCAGTCTGTGTCTTTTGAGTGGGGAATTCAATTCTTTTACATTAAGAGTTGTTATTGAAAGGTGTTGATTTACTCCTAACATTTTATTGATTTTTGTTTGGATGTTTTAAATATCTTTAATTCCTTTCTTTCTAATTTGCTATTTGTCTTCTGTGTTTGTTGGTTTCTTGGGATGGTAGATAAACCTTTTATTGACTTTATTGCTAGCTTTTTTATTTTACTGGTGGGATTTGTTCTTTCTTGAGTATTCATGGTAGTGATGGTTGTATTTCAGGTACAAGACCCAGTACTCCCTTGAGAATTTCTTGTAAGGCTGGTTGTGTGGTTGTGAACTCCCACAGTTTTTCTTTGTCTGATAAGTATGCTATTTGTCCTTCATTTTGGAAGGATAGCCTTGCTGGGTAAAGTATTCATGGCTGGCAATTTCTGTCTTTTAGTATTTTGAAAATATCATCCCATTCTCTTCTGGCTTTTAGGGTTTCTGATGGAAAGTCTGGTGTTAGTCTGATAGGGGCTCCCTTATCGGTGACTTGCCGCCTCTCTCTTGCAGCTTTCAAGATTCTCTCTTTGTCTTTGAATTTTGCCAATTTGATTATAACATGTCTTGGAGAGGACCTTTTTTGGTTGAATATGTTTGGGGATCTTTGAGGTTCCTGAATCTGAAGATCTGTACGTGAGAAGTTTTCTGCTATTATCTCATTGAGTATGTTTTCAGTGCCATTTCCTTTTTCCTCCTCTTCTGGAATACCCATGATTCAGATATTTGAGCGCTTAAGGTTGTTTGTTATCTCTCTTAGATTTTATTCAATTTTAAAAATTCTTTTTCCTTTTTTTTTTCTGCCTGTGTTATTTTGAAAAGGCTATCTTTAAGGTCAGAAATTCTCTCTTCTGCTTGTTCTAGCCTGCTGGTTAAACTCTCTGTTGTGGTTTTTATTTTGTTGAATGAATCCTTCAGCTTCACAAGCTCTGCTACATTCTTTCTCAGGTCATTGATTTCTTTGTACATTTCTTCTTTCAGGTCCTGTGTACTTTTTCTCATTTTATTGTGTTGTCTAACTGAGTCTTCTTGTATCTCATTTAGTTTCCTTATAATTGTTGCTAAAATTTCCTTGTCAGTCATTTCAAGGACTTCCTTTTCTATAGGATTTAGAACTTGAGAGTTATTATATTCCTTTGGTGGTGTCATACTTTCTTGGTTTTTCATATTTCTGGTATCACTCTGTTGGTGTTTAGTCATTGTTGCAGAGTATTTCACAGTCCACTCATTTCCCCTGGTGTCTGGCCTGGATCCCGCAGGGCCTGCCAGTTTAGTGCTGCTGCCTTGGGGTCTGGGGGTCAGCAGGTTGGTCAAAGTCAACTATTAAATATGTAAATCTGATCATGTCCTTGGTTACAACTCTCAGATGGCTTTCAGTGGCTCTTGAAATAGAGGTCTAAATCTTTATCAAAGACTTGTATCACCTGGCTCCTACTGATCTCTTCATGTTTATCTTGTACCTCCTTCCATGTGGGTTTTCCAGCAGCAGACAATGAGACAGAGTTTTTGGTACATGTTTACTAATAAACACTAATATCTGTGAAAGGAAAGGAGGAGGAAGCAACATGGGGCAGTTGAAGAAGTTGAACTTTGATGCAGGCTCGTCAAACCTTGGCCAGCCCAATGGGGAGCTCCAGGGTAAGTTTTGCTCATCAGAGGTATCCTGCTTCAGGCCTTTGTATCTTGCCTAGCCTTGACCTCAAGCATGACTGCAGGCATGAACTTGGGCAAAGTGGGTCTCTCTAGCCCTGGCAGATGCTGAAGGAGCTGACAGCTGGGGCATGTGCTTTCCTGGAGAGTGATCAGGGTGACCTCTGTCCATGTTTTCCATGCCCTTCTCTGTGTGCTCCAGCCATATTTGGCTTCTCCGCTCCCTAAAACTCACAGAGCACTTCCTGTCAGACCTTTGTGTCTGCTCTTCCTTTTTCTTGAAGCGCTCCTTGCCCTGGCTCCTCCCACTTCCCATTATATACTGAATACTTCTTCTCAATGAACATCTCATAGTTTGTAATTTGTACTTTTTAAAGAAGTAGATGATTTGACTAATTTTTCTGAATAATTATTATGTATTGCTTATCTTTCCTACTATATTATAAGCTCCATGAGAGAAGTTTTGTGTATAGTTTATGTTCAGGGACTATTGGAGTGCCTAGCATATAATAAATGCTCCATAAACATTTGTTGAATGAATGAATGAATGAATGAATGATTGAAAAGGCATCCTGGAGGCTCTGAGACCCTACTGAAAGAAGTACCAGGAGTAGGAGAAGGGTATATGTGGAAGGATGCAATCACATTAATTTGTATATAGAGCTGACTTTTTAACAATGAAGCATATGATATTTTTCATTTGGAAATTTAAAATGCAAATTATTCTACTATTATAAGCTCTCCATTTTCCTAATGTTGTTGAACTGAGCATATGTTTGGGATCTGGTAAGCCATTTTCTGTCCAGGTTGTAATTCTTTCTTAGCACTACAACTCATGGGCATTTCTGTCAAAATTTATGTCATTATTACTATTAGAAAGCTTGACAATCTCTAATCCTCCTTTTAGGGGATTCTCTAGATCAAGGGGTCTGACTAGCCCTGAAATCAACCAGACTCAGCTCCTTATGTGGCTGCTCCAGCACCACAGGAACAGAAAGATTTTAAAACACTTACCCACACCCTAAACCCACAAGGTTTAGCCTGGCAGTTCATTCAGACTTGTCCCATGGGCAGGCATGAGGGGAACAAGTATAGTTACCATCAGCCCTGCATAGGCTGGGCCTGATAGAGTGTTTCTGTGTGGGAATTCTTTCCTAACATTTCCCAAGAAACTTATATATTTTTCCAAATCAAGAAATGTCAGTTGAGAAATCAGGAAAATGAGAAAATGTATTATAATTTTCCTGCAAGAATCAAAGCTTAACAACCAACAAAGAGATGTTATTTGTTAGAAGGAATCCACTGACATCAAATGGAAGGCAAGAGGTGGAAATGCTGGCATGCTGAATGGCAGGTCAAGGTCAACATCTTCCAGGCAGGAGCATGTAGGAGTGAAGTGGTCACAATTGAATTGGTCAGTCTTTCTTGTAGCTGTTGATATCTAGTAAGTGTGTGTTCATGGGCCTGTCTGCTGCCCATGGTGAGTCACACTTGCAATAAAATAAATATTAGTCAGTTCATAGGCATCGAATAATTTGAACAAGTCCTGTGAGTGGTGTTCCAAGAAATAACAAGTTTTGGGAGAAAAATAAGTCCTTAAATTGGCAATTTTGATATGTGATTCTCTGTAGTGCTGTTAAGCTTTCTAGGAGATACAAATGTTATATTATTTGAATATTATCCAATAATGTTTGATGACATTTTCTAGTTTGAATTGGCTACAGTCCTTTGTAAATATTATAATACTTAACGTTTCTTATTTATTAAGTATCTTTTTTTCCCCCAGATATCAGCAATAATGAGTAAAGAGGACGAGGGATGTTGGAAGTATTTTAAGAATAGCTTGTGATTTTGAGAAGTCCTGAGAATATCTGGGAATTCTGATTTCTCATTTCTGAATCCCAAAGATTAATAACTGTTAAGAATTTGGCAATACTAGCTTGGCATGAGCCCCAGTGCCCCCTTGAAGGCTCACTCAGCAGCAGCCTTCCTTGTCAATCCCCTCTTGTTGGCCTCAGAGTGCCTGAGTTTCCAGCCTGATTCCTGACTTGGAGGCTGCTTTCCTGTTCTGGTTCTGGATGCCATCTTGAGCTCCAGCTTCCTTGACTGAGACCTTTTCCCCTTGCTCAGCTCCTCCTAGATTCTCCCCTTCCATTTTTGGCAGTGACATTGCTCTTCATATCCTATGTGAAGACTGAGTTGTCACTGTATCCCAAATGGGCCACCTAAAGTATTCTGTGCTGGTTATTCACTGTTTGTGCCTTTGCCCTGGCCCCAGATCCATTTTCTCGCCACTTCTCTTCCCTGTTCTGAATTACAAGAGGCTGACTCTGACATACTGCCTCCCCGAGCTCCCTATGGGTTGGGTTTTGGCCCACAGGCCAAATTCTGCCCACTGCCTGTTTTTGTTGATAAAGTTTTATTGAAACACAGCCATGCTCATTTGTTTATGTATTGTCTATGGGTATTTTCACACTACAGTAGCAAAGTCGAGTAGTTGTAATACAGGCTGTATAGCTCACAAAGCCTAAAATATTTCTTATCTGGGTTAGGCCAATGGGAGCCTCCAGCGTTAGATCAGAGGGCAGAACTCCCGGCTTTGATGATCAGCTCTGGCATCTCTCCTGGCCTCTAGCTCCCACCAGGAGGCCCCTCCTCCAAGATTCCACCTCTCTTGAGCTGGAATAGTAATGGCTTCCTGAGCCTAGGAATATTAATGACTTCCTGCTGTTGCTACTCTCTGGGCAACTCAATGTCCCCTGTTTGTTTCCTTAATTCTTCTCACAATTTTCTAATTAGACCTTAATTAAGTCTCTTCATTTGAGCATCTGGAGTAAATTTTTCCTGCTGGGGTCTGATTAATGCAACTTGACTACATGCCTCACCTTGTGCAGGCTCCCGTGCCAAGGGATACCAGTAGGTTGAGCTGGAGTCTGCTGTACCACCATGGGCAAGGTGATTTGTCTGTTGGCTAGCCTAGCAGTCCTGACTGCTGAGTTAGTGTCCCCAGTCAGGCTTTGCTCTGAAGAATAGCTTGTCCTTTTCTATTGCTGAACCATCCTCAAAGTTCCAGTATGCTCTGTGGATGACTCATATAATTGTACAAGAAGCCAGTCTCTTTATACCTTTCTCTAGTAAAATATGATAAGCTTAGGAATCTCCATGAGTTAAACTGGTTTTAATTTCTCTGTTGGTATCTAGATCATTTTCTTCTAAAAGGGAGTTGGAATAGTTTCTTCTTTCAAGTATTCTAGTATCAGAAGCAGAAGTGAGTCTCTTGTGCAGATTTGTAGGGTTTTGGTTGGGATGGGGATACCATGACATCAGCTCTAAATCTGGATTTTTATGGTTTTTATTTGATGAGGTGATTTATAAATCTCTCATCTCACTAGCCAAATAATCTGTGGTTTCCTGGCATTTCTTTCTATGGAAATAATAGAAAAACTAATTTATTGCATGTCAACTATAACCCAGGTTGCCCCAAAGCTTTCCCAAGAAAAAAATTAAGTTTCACAGTTTTAATTATACTTGCCATCTGAAGTATTAACTATAGAATACAAAATTAACCAAGGAAGGTTATGGGAGGAACGACATTTGAAAATGAGAAATCCCCAAGTATGAGAGTCAGGTATGACTTATATATTGACTTCAATAATCTTGTTTCCCATCTTCTTTCTGCCTCTCTGTTTGGCTATTTAAAATTCTCTATACAGTAATCAATTCAATAAAAACCCACACTCCTATTCAAGGAGAATTATGTAAAAAATTTAGGAATATAGGTCCTGAATCTACAATACTGGTGGTTGTTACATTGTTCCCTATGAGTACAATGTCACAAGGATAGCAAGTACTAAGCAAAAACTTAATAATGAACACTTAGCTCTTTATAGTTTATAAAACATTTCTTCATGCATTGTCTCATTGATCCTCAATAATCTTGTAAGTTGCATATATAACTCCAACTTTATAAATGAGCAAATTGAGGCTAAATTATTTGTTCAACATAATATACCTAGTAAGTTTTCATATTGTTAGTGGGGTCAAGGCTGGTGTGGAATTGGAAGGTTGATTGGTGGGACCTCCAACAGGAAGAAATGGGAGCTTGGCAAACTGAACTAGCTGCAGAGAATGGCCCCAGCAAGAATACCTGGACAGGCTAATCCCAGGAGCTGACAGGCAGAGCAAGTTTGGGCATGCTTCTGGCAATCTTCAGCATCAAAGGAGAGGCTACTCCAATGGACAAATCACAGCAATGAAGAAAGACACTGAACTATTCTGGAATGTTCAGCAGAGACTCCCAGGCAGAAGCTTAGTGCCATGGACTGGGTCAACATAGGAAGCAGGGCAATGCCCATCAGTGCTGTTAATTCCAGGTTCCACTCATGGGAATGCTTTGGCTTTTATTATGTATTCTGACTTTGTCTCATCGACTGGCTCTGTGGGTGGGTACCTTCAGTGCCAGAAACAGGGATAAGGAGGGCAAGAGACATTAGGCAGGCCTGAGTCTGGAGGAACAGTTCTTTGTCCTTTTACTTCATCCTGTCATGGATGTGACAGGATAGAAAATGAAGAAGAGGTAAAGAAACAGAGGTCAAGTGACCAACTGGTATACAGAGAAATGGGTGTAATCAAAAAACGCTTCACTGGTGCAAGTGAGATTTTTAGCTTATTCTCAAAGGAAACAGAACATATGGCCTAATATTTGTTGTGACCCTTAATACAGTTAAATGATTACATCATTTGTGCTAAAGCCTAATCATATTTTATCATCTTCTCCAAGGAAGTCAATTTGGTCAACTTTTTTCCAATCTCTCTTTACTTCTATTCTTATTTCCAAAGACGGTGAAGCGAAAGATCCTGCTTCCCATTTTCCACGGATATAAAAACTCCTTAGAGCTGCCCTGTTCAATATGGTAGCCATTACCCATATGTGGCTATTGAGTGCTTGAAATACAGCTGTTCTTAACTAAGATGTTCTGTTAAGTGTAAAATATACACTGGATTTTGAAGACTTAATATGAAAAAAAATGTAAAAATCTCATTAATAATTTTTACATTGATTACATGTTGAAATAACACTATTTTGGATATGTTAGATTAAATAAATATATTATTAAAATTAATCCTACCTCTTTTTTTTACTTTTTAAATGTGGCTACAAGAAAATTTATAATTATATATGTAGCTCATGTTATATTTCTATTGAACAGTGCTTTTTTAGATAGAAGTGCCAGATTCTTAAAAGGTTGCTACCTTTCAGCCTTTGCCAAATGATTCTCTCCCCTCTAGGCCAGTTTTAACAAGTCAAATAATGCAGATTTCATAATTGGAAGGAAGGCTGAAAGTCATTTGGAAATTAGATGATGAAACAGCAGTGGAATCATAACTCCTGCATTACAATTTGCTTTTCTGAGCCTTTTTTATTCCAAATGGAATAGTCACTGCTCTGTTCTCTCCTCTAGCTAATTTACATCTTATTTTCTTTCTGTCAGAAGTGTCATTCCCTGTGATTGATGAAACCATCTTTGCTAAGTGTAAAAACAAGGCCACCATGTTATTCAGACTGGATTCATGACAAATATTTTCAGACTCTGGTTTGGAAAGAATTCATATAGTTGCTTGGAAACCTTTTAAAAAATTGCAATGTTTAGTTACTTTCAGAAATTAAAGTCAGGATTACAAGAACAAAAAATATCACTACTCTTGTAAATATGAAAAAAAAATTGAGAAACTATCTGGCAGAACATTTTTTCTTTAAACCTAGGTCATGTCTATACATGGCCTGTGAATTAACCATTTTGTGATTCAGGGTTTTAGGGCCATCTTAATGATGGGTTTCTACACAATTAATTAGATGGACAATACAGTAGATTTCATTCACTTAGAAAAGAGTTGATTCAGGTTTTACAAGTGATTTTCACAAGTCTATATAGTCTTCCCTTTATGAACACATCTGAGTCAGTAACAGTAATGTTAAAACTTTGTAGTAATTATTACTTCAAAATAAGGAAGACATGTTAAAAGGAAACCAACTCTCTTTAAGAGGCAATTGGCTATTCTAAATAGAGCTGCAGTGAACATGGGAGTGCAGGTATACCTTCGACATGATGATTTCTATCCCTTTGGGTACATATGCAGTAGTGGGATAGCTGGGTCATATGCAGTTCTATCTGCAGTTGTTCGAGGAAACTCCACACTGTTTTCCATAATGGCTGTGTTAATGTACAGTCCCACCAACAGTGTAGAAGAGTTCCCCTTTCCTCGCATCCTTGCCAGCATTTGCTATTCTTGGTCTTTTTAATAATGGCCAGTCTAAGTAGGGTGAGATGATATCTTAATGTGATTTTGATTTGCATTTCTCTGGAACCAACCTAAGTGTCCATTGACAGAAGACTGGATAAGGAAAATGTGGTATATATACACAATGGAATACTACTCAGCCATAAAAAAAAAAATGAAATCCTGCCATTTGCAGCAACATGGATGAGTCTGGAGAAAATTATGTTAAGTGAAATAAGCCAAACAAAGAAAGAGAAATACCACATGTTCTCGCTCATAACTGGCTGCTAGGAAGGAAGGAATGATGGAGGGAGAAAGGAAGGAAAGAAGGAATGAAGGAAAGAAAGAAAAGACCACAAGAATACATTGAACTTTCAGAAGGAGAGAACAAACCAAAGGATACTAGAGATAGGGGGAAGGAGGGAGGGGGTTAGGGAAGGGATAGGTTAGGTAAAGGGCATAAAGACATCATGATTTGTAAGAATGAATATGCTAATAATAAATAATAAAAATTTTTAAAAAGAGGCAATTGGGACCAATTACATGGTTATATTTGCCCCCATGATGCCTTTTCCTGCTTTGTTTCTTTTTTATTGCCTTTTAATTTTATTTACATAATTTTACATTATATGAAATAAGTGTGTATTTGATATATTCATTAAAATATCAGTAGCTCAGACTTGTTTATTATTTTCTATTATTATTTCAAGTTACATATAGCAAATTATTGTAAAATCCACTTTTATTTATTTATTTATTTATTTATTTATTTTAATTGATTATGCATATTCATGGGGTAAAAAGCAGACTATCATCACTTGTGCCCAAGAGGTAATGGCCAGATCAATACTATCAGCATGCCCATTACCACAAATTGTGATTATTCCCCATGTCCCCTACACAATCCCTGACCTCGCTCCTGCTTACCCCTACCCCATTCCACTCAGCAACCCTAGGTATGTTCTCTCCCTCTGCAAGTCCAACATACCACTGTGGTCTTTCCTTCCTCACTTCTTTCTCCCTTAGCTCCCACTTATGAGTGAGGACATGTGGTATTTTTCCCCCTGTGCCTGGCTTATTTCACTCAACATAATTTTGTACAATCTCATCCATGTTGCTGCAAATGGCAGAATTTCATTCTTTTTTTTATGTCAGAGTAGTATTCCATGGTGTGTATATTCCACATTTTCTTTATCTAGTCATCTATCAATGGACAGTTATGTTGGTTCCACATCTTGGCTATTGTAAATAGAGCTAAGATGAACATGGGAGTGCAGGTATCCCTTCAACATAATGATTTCCATTCTTTTGGGTATATACCTAGAAGTGGTATTGCTGGGTTATCATATGGCAGATCTATCTGCAGTTGTTTGAGAAGCCTCCATACTATTTTCCATAGTGGCTGTACTAATTTTTAGTCCCACCAACAGTGTAGGAGTGCTCCTTTCTCTCTACATCCTAACCAGCATTTGTTGTTCTCCATCTTTATTATAGCCAGTCTAACCAGAGTGAGATGATATCTCAATGTGGTTTTAATTTTCATTTCCCTGATGGTTAGTGATGTTGGGCATTTTTTTAAGTGCTTGTTGGCCTTTGAAAAATGTCTATTCAACTCCTTTGCCCATTTTTTAATTGGGTTATTTGTTTTTTTACTATGTAATTGCTTGAGTTCCTTGTATATCCTGGGTATTAATTCTTTTTAGGATGTATAGTGTGCAACTATTTTCTCCCAGTCTGTAGGTTGTTGTTTCAGCTGTTGATTATTTCCTTTGCTGTGTAGAAGCTTTTTAGTTTGATATAGTCCCATTTGTTTATTTTTTCTTATGTTGCTTGTGCTTTTGGGGTCTTATTCATAAAGTCTGTGCCCAGTCTTAGTTCCTGAAGTGTTTCCCCTATATTTTCCCTTAGTAGTTTCACAGTTTGAGGTCTTATACTTAAGTCTTTAATCCATTTTGAGTTGATTTTGGTACATGGTGAGAGGAGTGGGTCTAGTTTCATTCTTCTGAGCATGGATATCCAATTTTCCCAGCACCACTTATTGAAGAGGCAATCTTTTCCCCAATGTATGTTTTTGTTGCTTTTATCAAATATCAATTGGCTATAAGTCTGTAGGTTGATTTCTGGGCTCTCTATTCTGTTCCACTGGTCTGTGTCTACTTTTATACCAGGACCATACTGTTTTGGTTACTGTAGCTTTGTAGTATAATTTGAAGTCAGGTAGTGTTATGCCTCTGGCTTTATTTTTTTAGTTTTTGCTTCATATTGCTTTGGCTATTTGGGTCTTTTCTTATTTCATATAAGTGGTAGAATTGATTTTTCTATTTCTGAGAAGAATGTCATTGATATTTTGATGGGGATTGAATTGAACCTGTAAATCACTTTGGGTCGTATGGACTTTTCACAATGTTAATTCTTCCTATCCAAAAGCATAAAATGTCTTTCCATCTTTTTGTGTCTTTTTAAATTTTTTTCAATAGTGGTTTGTAGTTCTCATTCTAGAGATCTTTCACCTCCCTGGTTAAATTGATTCATAGATATTTTTATTTTTTTGGTGACTACTGTAAATGACCTTACTTTCTTGATATCTCTTTCTGTTAGTTATTGGAGAATATAAATACAACTGATTTTTGGACATTGGTTTTGTATCTTACAAAATTACTGAAATTATTAAGCTCTTCTACAGAGTTTTTTGACAGAGTGTTTAGGTTTTCCTACATATAGTATTTCGTTATTTGCAAATAGGGCAGTTTGACTTCATCTTTTCCAATAAGGTTGCCCATTCTTTCTTTCTCTTGCCTGATTGCTCTGGCTAGTACCTCCAGTACTATGTTAGATAGGAGTGGTGAGAGTGGAAATCTTTTTTTTTGTTTGTTTCTGTTCTTAAGGGAAAAGCCTTCAGTTTTTCCCCATCCAGGATGATATTGGCAGTGCGTTTGTCATGTATGACATTTATTTTGTTGAGATTTGTTTCTTCTATACCTAATTTGCTGAGAGCCTTTATCATGAAGTGATGTTGAATTTTGTCAAATGCTTTTTCTGCATCTATTGAGATAGATTATATGATTTTTGTCCTTGATTTTGTTGATGTGATATATCACATTTATTGACTTGTGTACATTGAATCATCCTTGTGTTTCTGGGATGAATTTGACTTGAACATGGTGTATAATTTTTTGATGTGTTGTTCTATTCTGATTGCTAGTATTTTGTTGAGGATTTTCATCTATATTTATCATACATATTGGTCTATAGTTTAATTTTTTTGTTTTATCT
The DNA here is from genome assembly GCF_027409185.1 of Cynocephalus volans. Classification (NCBI taxonomy): domain Eukaryota; kingdom Metazoa; phylum Chordata; class Mammalia; order Dermoptera; family Cynocephalidae; genus Cynocephalus; species Cynocephalus volans. The sequence continues at coordinate 57,978,837 of NC_084478.1, forward strand.
TTGTGGTTTTGGTATCAAGGTGATGCTGGCCTCATAGAATGAGTTTGGGAGAGTGGCCTCTGTTTCAATTTTTGGAATAGTTTGAAAAGAATTGGTATTAATTCCTCCTTAAAGGGGTTTGGTAGAATTCAGTTATAAAGCCATCCAGTTCTGGGCTTTTCTTTGTTGGGAGATTGCTGATTACTGCTTCAATCTCATTGCTTGTTATTGAACTGTTCAGGTTTTCTATTTCTTCTTCATTCAGTCTTGGTAGTTTGTATGTGTCCAGAAATTTATCCAATTCCCCCACCTCCAGGTTTTCAAATTTGTTGGCATATAGTTGGTTATAATAGGATCTAATGATTTTTTGTATTTCTGTGGAATCAGTTGTAATGTCTTCTTTTTCATTTCTGATTTTTGTTATTTGGCTCTTCTCTCTTCTTCTTTTTTTTTTTAAACCTAGCTAATGGTTTCTCTATTTTGTTTATCTTCTCAAGAAACCAACTTTTTGTTTCATTTATCTTTTGTATTGTTTTTTGGGTCTCTATATCATTTAGTTCTGCTCTAATCTTAATTATTTATTACCTTCTACTACCTTTGGGATTGGATTGTTCTTGTTTTTCAAGTTCTTTTAGGTGTAGAGTTGAGTTGTTTGCTTGAAATCTTTCTATTTTTTTGTTGTAAGCATTTATTGCAATGAACTACTCACTTAGTAATGCTTTTGATTCCCTGTTTAATTTTGTCTTGGACCCTTAGGTTATTTAGGAGCCTGTTGTTTTGTTTCCATTTATTTGTATAGAGTCCTGAGTTTTGCTTGTTATTAATTTCTAGTTTTAATTCACTGTGGTCTGAAAAAATACATAAAATAATTTCAATTTTTAAAAAATTTTTTGAGACTTTATTTGTGACCTAACATGTGGTCTATCTTGGCGAGTGTTCTGTGTGCTGATGAGAAGAATGTATATTCTGTAGCTGTTGGATGAAATGTTCTTTAGATATCTGCCAAGACCAATTGGTCTAAAGTGTAGTTTAAATCCTGTGTTTCTCTGTTGATTTGTTGCCGGGATGATCTGTCTAATGATGAGAGGGGAGTGTTTGGGTCCTCCACTGTTATCATATTGGGGTCTATCTCTGTAGAGCTAGGGCTAGGGTCTGGAGCTCACAGACCCCTCAAACCCATTCACAAACCCTTCTCACGCAGGTCTATGAGCTAGGTAACAGGCAAAAAGGTCCTTGGAGCCTTGGTTGGAGTAGGAACAGTCTTTATTCAGCACAAATACATCTAGGAGTCAAGCAGTCCACAGAGAAACTCAAAAACTCAACTGCTACTGGCAAAGTCCAAAGAAAAACTGAAACCGAACAGCTGCCAGCAGAGTAAACGTGCTCTATTTTTAGATGCTAAGAGGCCAGCTTGCTTCACAAAACTGCAGAACACACAAAAGCAATTAACTAGAAAGATAAGTGGGTGCACATGCACACTAACTCCACCCACACAACTTGTTTACAAGAAATGTGCTGCTCAACCTCCCAGCCAGACCTGAGCCAAGAGAGCCTGACTAAATTATTTTATTTTCCTCACAATCTCTTTCTTTGGTCTATCTCTTTCTTGACGTCTAAGAGTGTTTGCTTTATATATCTGGGTGCTCCAATTTGGGTGCATATATATTTGTGATTGTTATGTCTTCTTGCTGGATCAATCCCTTTATCTTTATATGGTGGCCTTCTTTGTCTCTTTTTATGGTTTTTGTTTAAAATCTATCTTGATATAAGAATAGCTACTACTGTTCATTTTTGTTTCCATTTGCATGTTATATCTTTTTATATCCCTTCACTATTTGTCTCTGTGTATCTTTACTGGTGAAATGAGTCTCTTGAAGACAGCATGTAGTTGGGTCTTGCTTTTTGATCCAATCTGTTAGTCTATGTCTTTTGAGTGGGGACTTTAATCCATTTACATTTAGGGTTGTTATTGAGTGGTGTTGTCTTATTCATGGCATTTTATGGCTTTTTGCATATCATTTGTTCCTTTCTTCTCCTTTGATTATTGGTCTTCAATATTTGTAGGTTAACATTTAGTTTCTTTTGTCTTTCTCATTTGCATTTGTGTTTTACTAGTGGGTTTTGTTCTTACTTGTGTATTTGTGGTAGTGATTATTGTTTTTCAGATTCCAGATGCAAGACTCCCTTGAGAATTTATTGCAGTACTGGTCATGTGGTGGTGAATTTCTGCAGTTTTTGTTTGCCTGAGAAATACAGTATTCCTCCCTCATTTCTGAAGGATAGCCATGCTGGGTATAGTATTCTTGGTTGGCAGGTTTTTTCTTTTAGAATTTTGAATATTTCATCCCATTTTCTTCTTGCCTGTTGAGTTTCAGTTCAGCAGTCTGCTTTTAGTCTGATGGGGGCTCCCTTATATGTGACTTGATCCTTTTCTCTTGCTGATTTTATGATTCTCTCTTTGTCTTTGAGCTTTGCTGCTTTGACTACAATGTGTCTCAGAGAGGATCTTTTTGGATTGAAGCTGTTTGGGGATCTTTGAGCTTCCTGGATCTGAAGGTCTGTGTCTCTTCCTATACTTGGCAAAATTTTTATTATTATTTCATTGAATAGATTTTCAATGCCTTTACTTTTCTCCTCCCCTTCAGGAACACCTATGATTTGGATATTTCTGTGCTTAAGGTTGTCTGCTAGCTCTCTTACAGATTCTTCATTTTTTAAAATTCGTCTTTCCTTTTGTAAATCTGCCTGTGTTATTTCATAAAGACCATCTTCACGTTTGAAAATTCTTTCTTCTGCTGATCTAATCTGCTGCTTATGCTCTTGATTGCATTTTTTATTTCACTGAATGCATCTTTCAGTTCCAGGAGTTCTGCTACATTCTTTTAAAGGTATTAATCTCTTTGTATATTTCATCCTTCATATCCTGGAATTTTTCTTGTTTCATTGTGTTGTCATAGAGGGTCCTCTCTTATCTCATTAAGGTTCCTTTAGATCTTTACTCAGAATTCCTTTTTGTAGTGGATTGAATTACATCCCCCCAAAACTCTCTGAAGCTTTAATTGTGTCTCCCAAGTTTTATATGTTAGAAATTTGGCCCTCACTGTGACTGTTAAGAGGGTGGGAACTCCTATTGTGGCAATTGAAAGGTAGAGCCTTGAAGAGGTGATTGGACTATAGGACGATGCAGTAGTGAATGGAATAAAAATAGTAGTCAGGGGCATGGCTCTGAGGGCTTTAAAAGAAGCAGATAGTCTGTCTGTTGGTCTCTCTCTGTTCTCTCTGCTCCCACCATCTTGCAATGTGAGACCCCTGGGTCACTGTTACCACCACAAGATGGACTTTGGACTTTCCAGCCTCAGAAACTGTAAGCAATAAATTTTATTGTCTTTATAAATTACCCAGTTCCAAGTATTTTGTTATAATCAACAGAAACAGACTAATACACTTTTCAGTCATTTCAAAGGTTTCCTGTTCTATTGGGTCTGGTACTTGACAGTTACTGAATTTCTTTGGTGGTGTCATGTTTTCTGATTTCTTCATATTTCTAGTATTTCTAAGTTGATTTTTGGTCATCTGGTAGATCAATTGCTTCTTTTGTTACTCTGGAGTGGACTTTGAGGCAAAAGATGTCTTCTCCTTTTTCCAGGCTCCTCCAGTGACTCTCCTGGTGTCAGTGAAGTCACATACGTGGTGGACCACCTACACAATGTTACTAAGGCAGTGAGCTGTCCTCGCAACAGTATCAGCCATGGTGGTGGCTGTTGTGGAGCACTTCTATGGAAGCTGTCTGAAGCCATGGTGGTGGTGGTGCAGTGCACAGGGTCCTGCTTTCTGCACAGGTGGGGTGGGGCTGGCTGGGTGGCCAGCCTGTTCTCCTACCTGCCCTGTCTCCCCAATTGGCAGCAGCATAGCAAGGGGTCATCAAAATTCACTTTTAAATTTTAACACATGCATGGAGTTTTGCAACTAGCACTAATAGAATATAGAACAATTCCAACACTCTTAAGAGATCCCTCTTGCTATACCTCTTTGCAGTTAAATACTCTCTGAACCCTTGATCCTTAGCAACCACTGATCTGTTCTCTCTCACTATAATTTTGCCTTTTCAGGAATGGCATCTGAATGGAATCATATAGTATGTAACCTTTTGAGACTGGTTTTCTTTACTTAGCACAAAGGGTTTGAGATTCATTCATGTCATTGTATCTATCAATAGATATTGTTGTATCTATCCTTTTGATTGCTGACTACCAAAATTTGTTATCCATTCACTTATTTAGGGACATTTCATTAGTTTCCAGATTTTTCTGACCAAAAATAATGCAGCTGCAAATGTTCATGTACAGGTTTTTGTGTGAACATAAGTTTTATTTCATTAGGCTAAATATCTAGTAGTGGGATTGCTGGGTCATGTGGTAAGTGTATGTTTACATTTTTAAGTGTATGTTTAAATTTATAAGAACTTGCCAAACTGTATTTTTTTCATAGTGGCTGTACTGTTCTGTATTTCCACCAACAGTATGTAAGAGTTTCAGTTGTTCTTTAGCCTTACTGGCACTAGGTGTTATCACTATTTTTTATCTTAGCTATTCTAATAGGGGTGTAATTGTACATATACTGTGGCTTTAATTTGCAAATCCTTAATGACTAATGATGGTGAGCGACTTTTCATATGCTTATTTGTCACCCATATATCTTCTTTGGTGAAATATTTATTCAAATATTTTGTCCAGTTTTAAAATTTGGGTTATTTTATTTTATTTTTAATACCAATCAGCTGATTTTATTTATTTATTTTTAATTATTATTTTTTTCTATATTTATCATTGCACAATGTAATCATTTTCTTGTGGCCTTTTACCAATTTCTCACTAAACCCCCTTCACCTCCCTCTTTCCCAGCTCTGGTGGCCTCAATCCCATTCTCTCCTTTTGAAAGTTCAACAAATTATTATCATTGTTATATCTTTGTTTCCTTTTTTGTTTGCTTATTTTTTTTAGCTTCCACTTATAAGTGAGCACATGCAGTATTTCTCTTTCTCTGCCTGGCTTATTTCACTTAACATAATTTTTTCTAAGTTCATCCATGTTGCTGTGAATAGCAGAATTTCATCCCTTTTTATGGCAGAGTAATATTCCATTGAGTATATATATCACATTTTCCTTATCCAGTCTTCTATTGATGGACATTTAGGTTTGTTCTTATTATTGAGTTTTATTCAAGTCTTTTGTCAGACATGTGACTGTCAAATATTTCTCCCCCTCTGTGGTTTGTATTTTCAATTACTTTATTATTATTTTATTTTAATTTATTGTTTTCATTGTACATGTTTATAAGGTAGAGTTTGTTCTTTCTCATTTACTTTATAGTGTCCTTCACAGAGAAAATTTTTAAATTTAAGAGATGTTCATTTTTTCAATTTCTTCATTTATGGATTGTACTTTTTGCATTATATCTAGGAATTTTTTTCCTAATTTAAGGTCAGAGAAGTTTTCCTATCTTTTCTTCTAAGAGTTTAGGTGTTCGATCCATTTTGAGGGTTTTTTTTTAATACAATGTGGGGTACTGGTCAAGGTTCATTTTTTTTTTCATATAGGCATCCAATTGTTCCAGCAGCATCTGTTGAAGACTGTCCTTTATTGAATTGCCTTTGCATCTTTGTCAAAATGAATTGATCATATTTATATGGGCTTATTTTGGAAATCAACATTTTTTTCCCATTGGTCTATGTGTCTGTCCTTTGGAGGATACCACCTTGTCTTGATTACTGTAGCTTTTGAGTGTGTCTTAACATTGGGTAGTGTGAGTCCTTCAATTTTGTTCTTTTTCAAAATTATTTTGGTTATTCAAGTTATTTTACCTTTCCATAAAATGTTTAGAATAAGCTTGTCAATATGTACAAAGAATCCTGATGGAATTTTCATTGGGATTGCTTAAAATATATAGATCGATTTGGGGAGAAATAATATCTTAACTAAATTGAGCCTGCCAGTACATAAACATGACATGTCTCTCCATTTATTTAGGTCTTCTTTGAATTTTTTCTTTAGTAATTTGTAGTTTTCCACATACAGAACCTATGCCTTTTTGATAGATTTATACTTAAGTGTTTTATACTTTTAGAGCTATTGTAAATGGTATTTTCCTTTAAATTTCAAATTCCAACTGTTCATTCCTGGTATATGGGAAAGCAATTGTGTTTTGTATATTAACCTTCTATTCTGTGGCCTTGGTATACTTGCTTAATACTTCCAGAAGGTTTTTTTTGTAGATTCTTTGGGATTTTACACATAGATAATTATGTCATATGCAAAAAAGACAGTTTTAATTCTTTTTTTCAAATCTATATATATTTATTTCTTACTCTTACTTTACTGCACTCCCTAGGACATCCAGTACCATGCTGAATAGGAGTGGTGAGAGAGAACATCCTTGCCTTATTCCTAAGTAAGCACCCATACTTAGGTCCAGTCTTAAGTATGATGTTAGTTGTAGATTTTTTGTAGACGTTCTTTGTCAACTTGAAAAAGTTCCACTGTGTTTCTAGTTTGCTGAGCACTTTATCATGAATAAGTGCTGGAATTGTCAAATGCTTTTTCTGCATCTAGTGATATGATTACATGATTTTCCTTTAGTCTGCTGATATGATAGATTACGTTGACTGATTTTTGAATGTTAAATGATGCTTGCATAACTGGAAACATCTCATTTGGTTGTGGTGTTTAATTTTATTTATACATTGCCGAATTCAATTTGCTACTATTTTGTTGAGGAGTTTTGCATCTATGTTCATGAGAGATACTGGTTTGTAGCTTTCCTTTCTTCTAATGCCTTTATTTGGTTTTGATGTCAGGGTAATGCTGGCCTTATAGAATAAATTGGAAGTGTTCCCTCTGCTTCTATTTTCTGAAAGAAATTGTGAAGAATTGGTATCATTTAATGTCAAATGCTTTTTCTGTATCAACTGATAAAATCATATGATTTTTCTTCTTCAGCCTATTGATGCAATGGATTACATTAACTGCTTTTCAAATATTAAATCAGCCTTGCATAACTGGAATAAATCCCACTTGGCCATGGTCTATAACTCTTTACACATTGATGGATTCAAGTTGCTAGTATTTTCTTGAGGATTATTGCATCTATGTTCATTAGAGCTATCAGTCTGTAGTTTTTCTTTCTTGTAATATCTTTATCTAGTTTTGGAGTTAGGATAATGCTGGACTCATAGAATGAACTGTGCTTCTATTTTCTGAAAGAGATTGTGGAGAATATTTTATATATGTATTTGTAATATATATAGTATTATTTCTTCTGTAAATATTTAGTAGAACTCACCAGTGGAACTATCTGGGCCTGGCATTTTCTTTTAGATGGTTATTAACTGTTGATTCCGTTTCTTTAATAGGATTACTGCTGAATAATATCTGTGTCTCCTTGTGTGAGTTTTGGTAGTTTCTTTCAAGGAGTTGGTTCATTTTATCTAAAAGTTATCAAATATGTGGGCATAGAGTTGTTCATATTGTTTCTTTATTGTCCCTTTAATGTCCATGGGATCACTAAAGATGTATTGTTTTTCATTTATGATATCAGTTATGTCTTTTCTCTCTTTTTTCCCATAAGTTAACTTGGCTAGAGGTTTATCAATTTTGTTGATATATTCAAAGAACCAGCTTTTGGTTTTGTTGATTTTCTCTATTAATTTACTGTTTTCAATTTTGTTAGCTTCTGCTCTAATTCTTATTATTTCTTTCCTTCAACTTGTTTTAGTTTCAAATTTTTCTTTATTCTTTAGTTTCCTAAGGTGGATTCTTAAGTTATTGATTTTAGTTCTTTATTCTTTTCTAATGTATGTATTTTCATGCTATAAATTTCCCTCTATACACTGCTTTTGCAGTATCCTACAAATTAAGTTATATTTTCACTTTTATTTAGTTCCACATGCAGATCCTGAGCATATTTTGTTAGATTTATATGTAAATTTTTCATGGGGAGGGGGTGGCTATTGCAAATAATATTGTTTTAAAATTTTGGTTTCTAATTGTTCATTGTTAGTGTATATAAATTTAATGGGCTGAATGTTGACTTTGTATCTGGGACCTTGCCAAACTTACTTATTAGCTCTGAGTTCTTCTTTGTACATTATGTGGAATTTTCTATGTAGACAATCATGTCAGCTGGGAATGTAGTTTTATTTATTTCTTTTCAATCTGTACACCTTTCATTTCTTTTTCTTGATTCATTGTACTTGCTATATATACTTCCAAAATGATACTGAATAGGAGTGGTAAGAGTGGGCCTCCTTGCCTTGATCCCAGGCATAGGGGAAAAGCATTCTCTCCATCACCATTAAGTATGATGTTAACTATAAGGTTTTTGTAGTGCCCTTTTATTTCTTGTTTTCTGATAGTTTTTTTTTAAAAAATCATGAGTGAAGGTTTAATTTTGTCAAATGATTTTTCTGTATATATTGATATAATCATGAATTTTTCTCCTTTAGTCTGTTAATGCAGTGGATTACACTGATTGATTTTACAATATTAAATCATCCTTGCATTCCTGAGAATAAACCTCACTTGATGATGATGTATTGTTATTTCAGTGTATTGCTGGATTAAATTGCTAGGATTTTTAAAAAGATATTTGCATATATGTTCCTGAGGGATATTGTTCTGCAATTTTCTTGTATTGTCTTCATCTGGTTTTGATACCAGAATAATGGTGGCTCAAAAAGTGAGGTGAAAGGTATCTCCTCCTCTTTTTAAATGCTTAGTAGAATTCTACAGTGAAATTATCTGGGCCTGGAGTTTTCTTTTTGAAATAATTTTCACTATAAAATTAATTTCTGTAATAGATATAGGACTATTCTGGTTATTTACTTTTTGTGTGTGAATTTTGATAGGTTGTGTCTTTCAAGGAATTGGTCCATTTTAACTAACTTGTAGTATTTATGTGCATAGAATTGTTGTTAGTATTCTTTCATTGTCCTTTAATGTCTGTGGGTCAATAGTTATATCTCCACTTTTACTCCTGATATTCATTATATATGGCTTGGCTCTTTTACTTGATCATCAAGCTAGAGGTTTATCAATTTTATTGATTTTTTTTTTCATAGAACAAGCTTTTGGTTTAATTGATTTTCTATGTTGTTTTATTGTTTTCAATTTTATTAATTTCTTATTATTTCTTTTCTTCTTCCTTTAGTTTTGGTTGTTTTCTTTTTCTGGTTTTTAAGGTGAAAGCTTAAATTATTGATTTGAGACATTTTTATTTACCAGTTTAAGCATTTAATGCTATAAATTTTCTACTAAGCACTACTTTGAGTACATCTCACATATTTTTATACACTTTATTTTTACTTTTATTTGGTTCAAAATACTTTTTAATTTCTTTTGAGACTTCCTCTTTTTTCTTTTTAAAATTTATTGTTATTAGCATATTCATTGTTACAAATCATACTTATTCTTTATGCCCCTTATCTAATCTCCCACCTCCCCCTGTGCCTTTCCCCCTCCCTCTAATAACCATAGATTTGTTCTCTCCATCTGATTGACTAACTGTTTCTCTCTTGGTTTGATGCCTAGATGATCTGTCCAGTACTGAGACAGGTGTGATCAAGTCCTCCCCTATTATCATAAATCAGATACTTCTATTACTCTAGAGTGTGCTTTGTGGAGAGAGAGAGGACCTCTTCTTCTTCTTCTTTTTTTTTTTTTTTTTTTTTGGTCTCTGTTGGTGCCTCTCCTTGTGTCAATGCAGTTGAGAGTCTGATGTGCCATCTGAATGGTGGCTATGACTGCTGCTATAGAGACTAACTGCTTTTGTGGCAGCCATGGCAATTGAAGTGGTTATGGAAGGCTACCCACATAGAAAAGTTGTTTTTGGTGTGCTCTTTACCTGGTTATGGCTGGGCTTGGTTTCCCCAATTCCATGCCTCAGGACCCTGGCAGGGCCCTGGGGAGGTGGCAGCAGCTTGCCTAGTTGTGGCTGGGCTCCGCTTCCCATGGCTCCATACCTCCAGACCCTGGTGGGGTCCCAGGGTGGTGATGGCAACTTGCCTAGATGTGACTGGGTTTAACTTCACCTGCCTCCATGTCCAGGAGCCCTAAGGGGCCCCAGGGCAGTGGCAGCAGCTTGCCTAGTTGCAGCTGGATTCAGCTTCCCCTGGCTCCATGCCTCATTCTAAGATGCTGTTGTGAAGCATCTGGGGGAGAGGGGGAGAGGGGAAGGGAGAGGGAAATAGGATGGGAAGAGGAGGAATGGGGAGTGTGATCAAGGCTCCTGGCACCCCCCTCATTTTGGCAGGGGAGACAAGGGAGCTTCCAGCAGTGGCTCAGTCATTGCTAGGCTGGATGCAGATGTCAGGTGGGTGTGGCTGAAGCCCTCCACCCCCACCACCCCAACTTTGGAGCCCAGGGCACTTCCTGCAGTGGCTTGGTGGTTGTCGCTGGGCTGGTTATGGATGTTTGGGGGTGTGGCTGAGGCTGTCAGTCCCCCACTGCCCCATCTTGTGAGCCCAGTGGCTCAGTGGTCATTGCTGGGCTGGTTGCAGATGTTGGGGGGAAATGGCTGACACCATTGGCCCCCCACTGCCCCAGCTTGGGACCCAGGGCACTTCCTGCAGTGGCTCGGTGGTCATCACTGGGCTGGTTGTGGATATCAGGGGTGTGTGTCTGTGGCCCTTGGCCCTCAGCTTCCCTGGCTTGGGAGCCCAGGGGGCTTCTGGTCTTTCTAGGTTTTATAGGCATTCTTTGGTGGTGTTAGACCTTTACTAGTTAATATCAAACTTTGTCTCTTGTCTGTGGGTATTTTGTTTTTCTTTCAGTTCTGTGTTGGATTATTTGCTGTTCCCACCACTTAAACTCTGCACTGGAACTAATTCGTTGTCTTTTGCTTACTTCTAAAATGAGGAACTTCCTGTGGGGACCAGGACTCGAGCCCTGTAGTTGAGCTAAGCTTAATTGCTTCATTGCTGCTGATTCCCTGGGGAAGGCTTTTGGTGCAGTTCAGGTTTTAACTGTTGATCTTGTATGTACTTCTGGATCTTATGAGGTCTGTTACACCCAGGTTGTACAGAAGCTCTGGTCTGGGCCTGAGTCTTTTCAGCAAATTGCACCCCCTGCAGTTCTATATTCCTGGTCAGTCTCCACTGAGGGGTCCTGCACTGATTGGGAGGCAGATCAGCTGCCTGTACTGTGCCCCAATGTTCTTCCAGTGGGCCCATATCCCCTACCACCCCCACTCCAAGCACTTCCCATGGGATGAGCCATGCACCAGTCCCTTGCAATGACTCACCAGCCTCTGAGTGGCTCCTTTTTTCAGTTGTTGTGGCTCCATACTCTTATGTGGGTCCACAGGAACCCTGCCAGTGGTCTTGCTGGCCTGGGGGCCACCAAGGCCCTCTTCCCCCCTGCCACCTCCAGGCAACTTCAAAGGAAGAGCACAGCTGTGGCTTTTGCTACCTCTTGCTCCATGTGTTCAACAGCTCCAGCCTTAAAGAAGCCAGGGCTCAAAATGGTGGGAGTGATCCTTTCTTTCTGTCATTGTGGCTTCTCCTGTCTTCATGAACTCTGTAGGTCTCTCCTCTTCTTCTCCTGAGCTCTAGGGGCTCCAGCTTGGCTGTCATTGCTTTTTCATAGTTGTAAATTGGTTGATTTATGGGAGAGAGTGACACTGGGGACCGTCTATTCCACCATCTTGACCAAAAGTGAGACTTCCTCTTTGAGCCAATAATTATGTACTGGTGTGTTGTTTAATTTCAAAATGTTGGAGATTTTCCAGGTATTCTCTGTTATTGATTTCTAGTTTAATTATATTATGGTCAGAAAAGATATTTTGAATAACTTCAGTTCTTCAAAGTTTAATAGTTTGTTCTATGGCCCAGGATATGATCTATCTTTGTGAATGTTTTTACGTGCACTTGAATGTGTATTTGCTGTTGTTAGGTGAAGTGTTATATAAATGTCAGTTCCACTTGGTAGGTGATATTGTTCAGGCTTCTGTATCCTTGCTGCTTTTCTGTCTACTTGTCAGAAAATTACTATCAATTACTTCAAGAGGAATCTTGAAATGCCCAAATATAATTGTGAATTATTTATTTCTCCTTTCAATTCTGTCAGTTTTTGCTTCACTTATTTTGAAGCTCTGTTGTCAATTGCATACACATGTAGAGTTGTCTTCTTGATGAATTGGCCTTTTTAAATCATTATGTAGAATTCCTCTTTGTCCCTGTTTATTTTTCTTGCTCTGAAGTCTACCTTGTCTGATATTAACATGCCCACTCTAACTTTTTTCTTTTCATTAGTATTTGCATGTTGTATCTTTCTCCATCCTTTTATTTTTAACCTATTTATACCACAATATTTCATGTAGGTTTCTTTTAGATAGCATACAGTTGGTTCTTTGTGTATGTGGGTTTTAAAAAGTCCAATCTAATTATTGCTGCCTTTTAATTGGTTTGTTTAAACCCTTTACATTTAATGTAATTATTGATATAGTTGAATTTTGGTGTAGTATTTTATTATTTGTTTCTGTTTTTCTCTTCTGTTTTTCATTACCCTTTCTGCCTCCTTTTGAGTTATGTAAATACTTTTTAGAATCCCATCTTAATTTCTCTATGGGATTTTTGACTATATCCCTTTGAATTGATTTTTTCAGTGGTTGCTGTAGGGAATACACTATATACACCAAGCTTTATGCAATCTAATTAGCATTAATATGATTTCACATAAAAATAAAGAAAACATAAGTATATAGTCATTTTAATCTTCTTTTCTTTAGAAAGATTTCATATGCATTTTAGCAGTCTGTTTATGATGTGCATATGCATTGTTTTCTTTGAGTTTCTCTTTGGGGTTTACTGAGCTTCTTAGATTTGTAAATTTTGTCTTTTACCAAATTGGGTGAGTTTTAGGCCATTATTTGTTCACATATTTTTCTGCACATATCTCTTTCTCTTCTCCTTCAGAAACTTTGATGAGATGAATGTTAGACCTTTTGGTATTGTCCCACAGGTGTCTGTTTTATTATTTTTAAAAAAATTTTTTAATCTCTACATTTCAGACTGCAAAATTTCTATCGATTGAATTCATTAATTCTTTCCTCTGTCATCCACATTCTTCTATTTAGCCCTTCCACTTTAAAAAAAAAAATTTCTTTTATAGTACCTTTCAGTTTTTGAATTTTTATTTGGTTCATTTGTTTATCTTCTATTTTTCAGAAGAGAACTTATAGCTTTCCATTTATTTCAGGATAGTTAATCCTTACTTCTTGTAGCATGGTAATAATAGCTTCTCTAAAATCTTGTCTGATAATTGCAACATTTAGTCACCCCAAGGTTAGCATCTCTTGATTGCCTTTTCCCTTGACAATTCCTCAGGGTTTTTTTTTTGATTCATTGTCTATCCAGTAATTTTGGATGGTATTTGGACTAATTCAAAGCTATGTTATGACACTCTGAGCCTTGTAAAAATCTTCTGGAGAATATTATTTTTTTATTTTGTTTTAGCAGGCAGTCAACTTTGTTGCATCTAGACTGCACACCCTGAACCAGCTTCTGTGGACTATGGTTCCAATGACAGTTTAGTTGCACCATTTTGCACATTCTTGGTGCCTGTCTGGGACCTGGCCAGTGATCTATGGTGCAGTTGAGTTCATAAAGTCTTTGCTGTGTTTGTTATAGCTTGTTTTACACATGAGCTGCTTGGGACTGAGCCCAGCATTTTATTCTGAGATTTAAAAATAACTTTCTCCAGCTTTATCATCTCAGTAGTTCTTTCTGATTCCCAGAGGTCCTTTTCCTAGTGGTCTGCCTTGAAACCTGGAGCTTTAGCCTCCCCACATTTTCACGTAGTTATTATGACCATGCCTTACTTGGAATAAAGTAGTGGGAGCAAAGAGAACGTGGGCTGCCATGGCTTCCCCCACTGACACCACCTTTGCCCAGTGTTATAGCAAAGGGAGAGTCAGAAAGGGCTCCTCCACTCCACAGAGACAGCCTCTGCCATTCAGGTAGGGGATGGGCTGCCTTTTCTTTGCTGGCACTCAGAATGGCTTGGGACCACCTCCATCTTGTTTTGGGGCAGGCAACTCCTGTTTTGTTTCTCATGCTTGAGAGTTGAAAGGGGTTTGTCCCACATTGACCACCACTTCTGTGTCTTTGGCTAGAGAGTGAGCTTCTTTTGAATCTTACTTTACCTGTGCCTACTAGCAGTTTCGGTTTTGGGCTGCCACAGAGCTTAAGCCAAAATGTAGAAGACAGGGAAACAAACAGGCAACTCATTTCTGGGTTGTCCTTTGAGTGCTGAATTCTATATCCGGTCCACCTGCTTTTATGATCCTTTCAGAGTCTTCTGATAGCTGCTTTACTTATTTTGTGCATGGTTCTCAGCTGTAATCAGTTGGGGAAATAGGATGAAGTGTATTTAATCCATTTTTACTGGAACTGAAACTCGCTTTGCTTTTACAAATATGTGGGATTTGTGGTATGAAAAGAGAAATATGTGGTAGAGAGTATTTTTAAAAACACAGATTCCCAGGTCCTATCCCTAGACAAAAAAAAAAAAAGTCAAAATATTCTGTAGATGGAGATAACCTATATTTTGTGGACTATCCCCAGGGGACTCTGATGCAACAGTCAGGTTTTGGACCTACTTTTTCTCATCTCATTTGCAGGTGAGAAAACTGAGACATAGGTAGTATTCTGTCCACAACCCATTTTGTCTTTTATTGCCCATGTTTTCTACCCTGTGTGTCATGTTTTATGCTAATAGGGAATATTTTCCCGTTGCATTAGAGGCCAAGTTCATTAGTGCAACCTTGGATGTTTAAAGCACAAGGTAGTAGAAGAGAAGAAATGAGTAAAAATGGCTACTTGTGACAGTTGGACCTGTTTTATATAAGCATTTTCCATTGCAAAAGCTTTGTAGCCAATGGGCAGAGAAAAATCAGTTTACAGAAATTCATGGAATTGGAAAGTTGGGTAAAATTGCCCAACTGAGATATCTTTTAGCTAAGAGAAGCCAAATTGAAGGAATGGACCTGAGTCCCAAACAAGGAGGGAGCTAAAACAGGAATTTTCAGGTTTTGGCTGAGGATATAAGGGAAAGATGGGGAGAAGGACTGATAAACCAAGGTCTAAATGTAAGAATTGAAGTTAAAACAGGTGGAGCTACCTGTGAAATTACTTATGAAAAAGAAGGAAGACCATGATTAATAAATTAAGCTATGTCAATCTAGTTTAATCTAATGGGACTATGTACTTGTTTGTTCATAGATGGCTGTGCAGATTGTATACCACACAATTCCATAGGCACCTATGCATATATACAATCCCTGGAGTTGTGTACAACTATGCATGGTAGCCCTTCTTGTACTCCTAAGGTTTTTTCACTAGGCAGTAAAGTGTTACTTCTTCTATATGACTGAGTGTGTACTATGCTTGAAAAGCAATAGAGCAGAGTGAATAGTTGAAAGCAAAGTGGAGCGGCCTTAGTGTAAATTGTTTTCAGGATGTACGGGTGTCTAGAAATGGTGAGAACCCATAACCTGGGCTCATTAAATTCTCTACTACCACAATCAACTTCTTCTCCCTTCAACACCCCACCCCCACCAACCACCCCACAGAACAGCTTCCCAAGGGAAGAATTTGCCCAGAGGACAAAGCTCAGAAAACAAGAAGATACACTCTTTTTACTATTATTCCAATATAACTACTGGTGAGCCAAATTGAGTGGTGTGGAAGATCCTTTTGTCTAGGGCTAAACCCCTAAAACTATTTTTATCCTTCTATGTTAACATCCAAATCTTAGTCCTTTAAATCCTACCATGCCAGTGGCCAATTCATGGGAAAAATAGACTGAAAGCAAGAAAGGTAGAAAGTGTATTGGAAATTGGGGGTGCAGTAGAGTGGTGTGAAAATTTTATCTAAGGCTTGTTTATCAAAATTGAATTCTCTGTAAGTATTAGGGTCACCTGGGGATTTTCCCCAAATGGGCATATTCCTAAGCTTCACCACCAGAGAGTTTCTGATTCCATAAGTGTGGAGTGGGGAACAAGAATCTGTATTTTTAACAAGCGTTCAAAGTTATTTTTAGACCTTTAAAGATGGGGGGGGGGATGACAGTGCTGTAATAACAGAGGAAAGTTGACCGTATTCACCTATGCTAAATCTTACCTTGAACAAGGACCCCTAATTATTTTTTGAACTGAATAAACCTAGAAAGCCAAGAGTAATTTATTGTCATGTGTAGAAGGACAGTCAAGTGCACTATCTTAGTAAAACAAAACTTGTCCAATTCCTTCTGAAGAATCGGCTTAGGAAAGACAGATTATTCAAATTATTTAGTAATTACAGATAAGTTACCTTGCAATTCATGGTTGCTTTTGTGTTTCTCTTTTCTTCTAGAACTTCATTAAAGAAGAATGAATATAAACAGTTTGTTTCCCCTTATCCATTCATTTCTTTTACTTTTAGAGTTTCATTATTTAAAATAACTTAGTATGAAGTTTTTCTAATACAAATAGACGAAGTCATCAAGGAGAAAAAGACAGTGGACATTTGCAATATTGTCAGGACTGGATCACATGGGGCCCCAGGATTTACCTACGTTTCACATATAAATTAGAGGACCATTTCATTACTTCTAATTAGCAAATAGTGTCCTCATGGATCACATCTCTACCTAGCACTGCAAAGTTGTGTTCTTGAGAAACACTTTCTATTCTAAAAAGTAATTTTAAAGGATGTTCGGTTTTGTTAAAAGAAACATTTGCAAGTCACCTGTGGAAACCTCAAAAGTTAATTTACATATTATAAAATAGTCCTTTACTTACCCTTTGACCTAGAAATTCCACTACTAGATATTTACCTCAAGAGAAATGAAAAGATATTCACACATGAAAAATTACAAGAATGTTTATGGCAACCTTATTTATGTAGCCAAAAACTTGAAATGACTTAAATGTCCAACTTTAACAGAGTAGACAAATAAATTGTGGTATATTCATACAATCGAATACCAGTCAGGAAAAAAAAAAAAAGGAATGAACTACTGATACACACATCGTCGTGGATGAATCACATAAACATTATGCTGAGTGAGAGAACCCAGACACAAAAGAGTAAAAAAAGACCACATACTGTGTGGTTCTATTATGAAGTTCTAAAACTGGAAAAACTAATCTGCAATGTGGAGAAAGAAACCAGAACAACGGTTGTCTCTGGGTTGAGGGTATAAATTAACTAGAAATGGACATGAGGGAGCTTTCTAAAATGATGAAAGTGTTCTATATCTGCATAGGGAATGAGGGTTATATGGGCACATTATATCTGCTGTTATATTGCATTATATTTGTCAAAATTATATAGTTAAGATTTTTGCTTTCTGACGTATATAAATTTTACCTCTATAAAGAATTGTGCGGACAGGTATTGATATTCAACTCTTTACCACACAAGTACGTATAATTGATTAGGTTTCTGTTAAAAAAAACTGTGTAGAAATAATAATTGAGTGCAAGATGGAGGGAAGTATAAGATGAAACAAGAATGGTGGAATGTTGGAGTTATTGAAGCTGAATGATGGATACGTGAGGTTGATTATACTAGTCCTTTTACTTTGTATAGGCCAAACATTTTCCATAATAAAAAAATTAAAACATTAGTCTGGACGTCTCTGAATCTGATCAGATTATTTTTTTTGTCTCCATGATTTTTTTTCATTGATCTGCTTAAAATTGCAGTGTTGCCATATGAATTCAAGGAAAAAAAAGAGTGGCGTATCATTAATTTATAAACTCTGAAGTAATTGGTGTTTGCAGTTTATAAGCTCTGTCAATGCTAGGCTTATATACTAGCCTTCAGTTTTCATTAGTTACATGCTTTTATAAAACAGATTTTAACAACTGAATAAATGAATACTTGAAAGATTCTGAGGACGTTGTTCAAGTTTCCATTAGGATTTGGGGAGTAATTATTGCTCTTAATAATAGCCAGACTTTTTAATATCAGTCTGAGTCCATTCAGGTTGCTTTAACAAAATACCAGAGGCTGGGTAGCTTATAGATGACAGAAACTTATTTCTCACAGTTCTAAAGGCTAAGAAGTTCAACATCAAGGTGCCATCAGATCAGTGTCTGGCAAGGGCCTGCTTTATGGTTCACAGATGGCATAGCTTTTGGCTGTGTCCTCATATGGTAGAAGGGACAAGGGAGCTCTCTGGGGTCCCTTCTATAAGAGCACTAAAACCATTCATGAGGGCTCTGCTCCCAGACCTGATCACCCTCAAAAGGCCCTACCACCTAATTCCATCACCTTGGGGATTAGGTTTCAACATATGAATTTTGGGGGACACAAACATTCAGACCATAGAAGTATCTATGCTTTGAAACCAGTCATGACTATTAAGGTGACGACTCAGAGAGAGCTAAACAACTATGGTCATCAGTTTGCTTCAGAGTAGCATGTCTTCAGTTTCAGAATAGTGTCTTCCCCTTGCAGACAAAGATTTGTTGACTGAATAGCTACTAGACAAGAGGAATGCCCAGACATTGTGGCTACCATAGACTTCTATACAGTCAGTAAACTTGATTTCCCATTTACCTTATAAGAGGATGTTCTCAATTCAACTGTATAGCTCGTACCCATTCCCTCTCCCATCCATGCTCCTGGGCTGTGGTACTTCAACAGCCATTTGCTGAGTACTGGATAAAAAGTATTTGGGAACATTTCCTAGCTATGTGAGTTATTTAACCTCTTCTTAGCTCAGGTTCCTCATTTGTAAAATGGCAATAATACTAGTACTTACTTCATAGGCATCTTGTAAGAACTAAATAAATCAATATGTATAAAGTACTTAGAATAGTGCTTGAGACATAGTACTAGGAGAGTGTTTTATTATTATTATTATTATTTACTATGGCTGATACTGAACTTTGCTGATTCTTTCAGTTGACATCTCTTTCTGTGAGTTAAGCCTCATGTTCCCTTCGGGTGTCCAGGCAAGCTGGCATCTTCTTGCTATGATATTACCACCACCTGCTCCTGCATTTCTAGTCTCTTTTGGTCCTTGATGACCCTGAAATACCACTGCTCTGGCTTCTGCCACTAAAAAGTGGCTTTGTTAGAGCCTGATAAGGGTTACAACCCTTGGAGGGGAGTCTAGGAAAAAGTGGGAATTTCTGATAGAAGGGACTTTGAGGAACCTGGGTGACTACTTCATCCACTTGAGGGCACTTACACCTCAAGAAGCTTACCAAAAGCCACATCAACAATCTTGCATAACAAAACTGCCAAGAGTCATAGGTGGAGAGGGATTCACTCTTATGACAATAAGACTCTGTCAATAAAAAAAGATGTGGCTCTTTTATACCCATCAAACATGACCTCAAAGGCAGAGAGACTCAGCAAGTATGAGGCTCTTTCCAGAATAAAGGGATTTATTTATGCTGTTCAAATTTAGAATTAAGGTTAGGGTTAGGTGACATCATGGTTATATGCAGTGTGGTCTCTGAGAATTTTTACAGCTTCTTTAGACACCAGAGTAGCTTGGCTCACAATAAAGCCTTCAGTCTCCGGATGCTTGTCACAAAATTTGCCTGTGGTGACCACATTCGTGATCCAAGGCTTGTCCACTCCCATAAGAAATCCAGCCTCAACCGTACTTCAGCATCCAAACCTAGACTAGTCTTGTCATCCCATGAGGGTTGGGGTTATCCATATAGAGGGAGATGTCCACATCCATAGGGCAGGGTTTCCAGACTCTGATGAGTGCAGTTTCCTAGAGTTTCCTCTGGCTTCTTCTGCTGTAAGGGCCCCCAGGTAAGAACAATTCTGCTTGCAAATGAGAACCCAAACTTCCTGTTTCCTTTCTGTTTCACAGAACCATCTCCCCATTGAATCAACTGTTTTTTGAATTATAACATCATTCATATTTTAGTTTACCTTTATATATTATTCAGGGTTGTAGCTTCCTTGTTTGTGGTCTGTTTCCCTTTCTCCCTCTCTATCCAATTCACAGTAATGATCAAAAATGGGTTAAAATAATTTTTTATAGGGAGGTCAAGATTGAAAACCAGCAAAAGTGAATACAATAAAAGAGAAACTAGATGGCCTTAGGCAGATACATTTGACTAATTCTATAAAGTTGTTATGCCTGAATTGCCGATGTGCAGTGTAAGGGAGAACAAAAGTTTATGAGCATCTTGCTATTGTCATAATTAACATTTTCTTGTGAAAGTAGGAAACAGATGGGCTACTCTCTGATTCCTAAGGTTCCTTTGGGAAAGAACTTACTCCTGATGTTGTAAGCAATTATGTCTAGACCTTACCAAAAGCTGTCTATGTTACACACACCACATATTCCTTCCTTTCTGACCTGTCCTAACTTCAGTTTTCTCTATTGGTTCTTTCTTGCTCAACACTTATAGGATGGACATGCTTCAACTGATGGCAGTGAGGAACATCAGGAGGGGGCAAAGAATTGCCAAACATGAGGATGCTGGCCCTTTCTCCTATGTTTGCACTGCCTGTTAGCAAGGTTGCCTGCCAGAAAATAAAGGGTTAGCTTTGCAGAAATTTCCCAACTCATCAGCCCTTGCTTTGCAGGTGATTTGTACTTATGAATAGATGACAGGGATGTCTGTAGCCCCTTATAATCTGGTAGGCAGTGATTGATCTGGAGAGGTGCATATAAATTGTGTGGAGATTTTAATGGTCAACAAGATATTAATGCCAAGAGTGTCAGCCCCTTTCCCTATTCCATTACTTAATAAAGGAGAGATGTGTTCCCAGGTGATCTGACTGGCAATTAGAGCACATTTACCTGTAGTATTATTTCAATATGTTAAACCTCAATGGACTTCATTGTTTCTGTTAACTAATAATTCACATAATGTACTTTATAAATATGGTACAGATATGGATTTTTTTGTGTATTTCCATTAACCGCTCAAGACCACATTCTCAGAAGTCCATTTTCCCTCTTGCTCTCCCAAGATCCTCTCTTTTTCTTTGTTCCCCCCTTTCCTTTTTCTTCTCTCATCTGGGGATACAAGGGCTTACATAGTCTGAGTAGGAGTCAGTTTGGCTTTCATACTCAAGTGGAGAGAGAGCTGGGCCTAATAAGTTTACTACTGCCCTTGCTTCTGGAAGCCATAATGTATTGTTGTGAAAAACTCATCCTTCATGGTCCATGGGGGATGTTTGTCCACTGATACAATGAGGCCTTGATGACCAGATTCTGGAAAAGGATGCCATGGTTCCTTCTGGGCATACCATACCATATTGCAATATGGAGCCAACCAAGTGCACCCTGATGGTTGTTCACACTTCACACACATTCACAGTCCTGCCCTCCCCATGGTTCCAATTGTCCCCCAGAAGGTCAGGACTGGTTTAGCTATCCATCACCTAATGAAGCCTGCACTATAATTCCACTTTGTTTCCTGGAGATTTTTAGCCTAGAAGGTGGACGCCTTTTACTATTAAACTTTCAAAATACTATATATATGATAATACTTATTTTCTCTGGCCTTTGAGCTCCTGGCTACCCCCTAAGGGAAGGACACCACCTTCAGGGACACCAAAGTGATTTTTGACTTTTCTCTTGCTAGAGACAGGAAAAAAAGACCCTTTAAATATACTATATTGCATAGTATAATTCAATACATGTGGTTTAAAAAGGCTTTTGTGGTCCAACATGGTGGCCTAGCTAGCACATATAATATTGTATTTATAGATAAATGCACCAAGGTCCAAATAATTGGCTTATATTAACATGTAGAAACAGTATATTAGTTTCATGGGGCTGCTGTAACAAATCACCACAAACTTGGTGGCTTAAAACAACAGAAATTTGTTCTCTCACAGTTCTGGAGGCCACACGAGTCCAAAATCAGTTTTATTGGCCTGAGATCAAATGTCAGCAGGGCCATGCTTCAGTCCTTCTGGAGACTCTAGGGAAGAATCTGTTCTTTGCCTCTTCCAACTTCTGGTGGCTGCTGGCATTCCTTGGCTTGTGACCACATCACTGCAGTCTCTGCCTGTGTGGTCACCCGGCCTTCTCCTCTTCCATGTGGGTTAAATCTCCCTCTGGCTCCCTCTTAAAAGGATACTTTTGAATAATACAGGATAATTTTTTCATCTTAAGATCTATAAACTGATCACATCTGCAAAGTCTTTGCCGTATAAGGTAACACTCACAGGTTCTGGGGATTAAAATGTAGACATATCTTCTGGGACCATTATTTAGCCTACCATGTGTAGTTCATTAAAATTTAAGATTGACTATGTAATACATACATCCCACTTGTCTTTTCCTTATTCTAGAAGCTCATGACACTAAGAAATATTTACCATGTAAATACCAACTGAGTGCACAATATAAGTGAAGAATGAAATGACATTATTCAACAAAAGGATGTTAATAACTCCACAATATGCTTCTGAGACAGATAAGCTTGATCAGTTATAACTGTTTATAAACATTGAAGGAAATTGCATGAGCATCTCGGTATCGCTGGGAATAATTTAGCCACTAAAAAAACTCAGCAAAACAATAAATCAAAAGAAAAACTTCCAAAGTGTTTAGAAAAAGAAACATTGCTATATACTGGTTACCCACTTTCTCCCTGGTTTAAATTCAAGCATTGTAGAATATGTTAAATAAGCACATTTAGCATACTCGTTTATAAAAGTGTCAGTTTGATGCAAACTGCATTGGGGGAAATAAACAATAAAATCAAGAATTAATGTTCCAAATTGTGATTTCTGGAAGCAGGGAGGGCCAGTGAAAAACCCCAAATAGAAATGACACTTAAAAATAAATCCTTGAGTGACTTCCAGCCTGTCTGATATCTATTTCCTAAAGCACAGAGCGTTTGTTGCTTCTCATCTGAAATAGATGGTTTTGTTCTGCTGGAGTTTACACATATGTACATTTGTTTATTCTCTGAAGGTGATTCTTCATCATAAGGTATTGGAAACAGATTCTCCAGGGAAAACATCTGTTTAGCTATAGTGCTAGAATCTGCCAAGTTAGGTGTGCTAAGAAAAAAGAACTTTATCTTAGTGGTTCAGGGACCTCGAATCTACAAGTTGACATAATGTCAAAGACAAGCTGCATCTTTCCTCCGTTGCTCCTGCACATAGTCAGGAGCAATATCCAGAAGACTGGCCTAGCTCTGGCCATGCCTGGCATAGAACACATAAGTGAGATGGCATTGATTCTGGGGTCAGTTCTGGAGGCAGAGACCATTGGGTCCACTTTAGCAAAAGGGCCTCAGATGAAAGTAGACATTGGCTCTGCTTTACAGTTTCCTTAGATCTTTCCCTATTGCTTTCGGCTGGATTGATGTTTATGGACCTGAGGTCCTGGGCCTGGCACAGTGTGAGAGAGGTATAATGTAGTCGTTAGGAGTGTGAACACAGGAGCCAGACTGTCACGGTTCAGGCTCTTGGCTCTGCCACTAACTGTGTGAGCCTAGGAAAGTTGTTTAACCTCTCTGAACCTATTTCCTCATCTATAAAATAGGGACAATTATTTTGGAATTGTATATAAATGGGCAAGATGTGTAAAGGCACAATACAAAATCTGGAAATATGTGCTATTAGAATTATTTCAAATGTACAGCAAAATAGTTCGTACTGACTTAGTTAAACCTGGGTAATAACTAACCTGTTGATGAAAATTCCCCATAGGAGAAGGCTCTGAACCTCCAAAGGATTTTAATGTACATATATCCCTAGGTTATCCCAACTCTCTTTACTCAAACAGAATCTATGGGCCTCCTCCACTTTTAATCAGTGTGCCCTGCCATGGGGGTGGTGAGCAACTGGAGTACCTCCTGGAATTTGCAGAAGATTTATGAGACCAGAGCCCATGGAACTTTGGCACTCACTCTATTCCCATTCCACAATGTTTTCTGAGTGTTTCTGGGAAGCAAGACATTTTGGTGTTGAATAGGATTTTGGTGCTAGCAAAAGCAACTTTTGGTTCTAAAATCTGTAAGCCTTCCTGTTTCTTGTGGCCAGTCCTTATCTGATTCTGCGTTATGCCTTTAACTCTGTGCTAACAGCTGCTTTTGCTCCTTCTCTGTTGTCCCTGTGTCCACGGTTATGCAGATCCAGATTACTGTCATTCCTGGGGGCCACAATGAGGTGCCAACTTAGAAACTCAGAAAAACTTATAAAAGGTGGAAAAGAGATTTCTGTTTGAGAGTCAAGCTTTAAAGGTCATGTGTAATAGATCAGAGGGGAGAAATATTTGCTTAAGGAGGCAGCATGGCTCTTGGGCCAGCAACACTAAACAGCAACTAGACCTCCCCTGTTAACATTTCTGAAGAACAAAACAGCTTGCTAGTGGTGCAAATGGGAGTCACACATAGGCAGGACCTTTCTAAGAACAGTACAGCGAGGAGGGAACCTGGGCCAAGCAGAGTACAGTATCCTTGGCAAGACTCTGAAACTCCTTCTTTTCTAGGATTTCCTTCTCCTCAATCCCCATTTGTTCTGTCAGGTCCAAACTCCGAGTGTTTGGGTCAATAAAACTGAGGCTTTCTGATTAGTCATATCCTGGAGATTTGTGAGGACTGAGAGATGCCCTAAGAAAAGACTTATAAATGTGAATCCCAGCCAGTGTGATTCCCTTGTTTCGTGGGCCAAATTTCCTCCAGTTTCTTTTGGTCACTGTCTAGTGCCTCCAAACAGTTGTTTTATATGTTGGTCAGAGTTTATAGTTGCTATCAGCAGAGGGGTGATATCAATACCAGCTATACCACCATTACTAGAAGTCACGAGCCTCCTCTTTGACTTAACTTCTCTGAGTCTTCATTCTCTTATCTGTAAAATGAAGATATTGTTTCACACGGTCGTTGTGAGAATAAAACAGACTGATATATATATAGGTTAGCACAGTGCCTGGCATATATTAAGTGTTCGTTAAATCATTAATAAAAAATTTAAAAAGTCAAGAAAATAACTTTACTATCACCACACTGTTTATAGAAGGCTAAGGTAGCAAATTCATCCTGAATTTTCCCTAAATCACCGTTTCTCAGTGTAATCAGCAGACCCCCTGCAATAGAATTATCTGAGGTTGCTTGTTAATGAGGCAGATTTCCTAGCTCATACCTCAGAACTACCAAAACAAAATTGGCAGGGGTGGGGCCTAAGAATATGAATTTTAAATAAGCTCCCCAGTTAACTCCTATGTTCACTGTGAGGAAAATGGAGTTAGTTTAGTCAGGCCCTCTCACCTCACATCCAGCGGAGTATGATTCAGCATATCCATGGTAAACAAGTTACGTAAAAGTAGTGTTACTGCGCATGTGTGCCCATGTACCCCTTGGCTCGTTGCCACTATTGTGTAGGTTGGTATATAAGACAATGGCTTTGGACTGCTGGTGGCAGAGTTTGTGTCTGAAATAAAGTATGTCTACTTTGCCCATGGTTACTTGGTTTTTCTTTCATTTACCTGACTCATGGCCTGTGCAAGACTGGGTATTGGAGTCTGTGACCTAGTCCAACAATTGGCATAGTTGGCAGGATCCAAGCAGGTAAGAATGCCACAGGCCCCAAGGGAGGGAGAGGATGTGTGGCCACCCTTGAGCATGTGGTACCAGGTGGCCATGTTCCTGTGGACTTGGGCTCCACTGGAAACATGAGACCAAGTTGACAGGTCCCCTGTGAGTATTGAGAAAGCACTTCAGGTCCTGAACTCTACAGTAAAGGATGAAGAGTCCTGGAAAGTGGCTGGTCAGATGGGCTGTGAACCAACATGGATCAAGCCCTCCATGACATCGCACGACTGCGAGAGTTGACGCAAGAAACAGAGCTGCTGGAGACACGAGTGCACGCTCTGGAGGCAGAAGTGCAACAGCAGGGCACTCCTGCTGCTGACACTGGGGACAATGATAAACCCACAGGTGAGTACGTTCCCATGGAGGAGACCATATGCCTCTGGGCACAACCTGTAATTCAGCAGAAACTAAAATGTGACAAGCCCATGGGACAAGGTAGGCAACTGGTAGGCAATCCACAAGTGACCCAATTCACTACCTATGTCCCCTATACTCAAGCTGAGTTGGTGGACTTAGGTCAACAGTTCTGGCAGAAACAGAGCGAAACCCTAGCTGCCTGGTTTTTGTGGCTATGGGACCAAGGGGTGGATGGCATGATGTGCTCTGGTGAAGAGATGGAAAAGCTGGCGTCAATCATCACGCATCTGTCCCTGTGGCAGTGGTTGCAGAATAGCTGCAGATATGCTCAGGGGCAAGGCAACCACTCCTGGATGGAATTGGTCAGTGCAGCCGTCCGGACCATGTGGACAAATGCTGGAATAAATAGCAGATGTATGCCGAGCTGGTCCAGGTGATTCGGGAGCTGGGGATGTGACAGGCCATGTATAATGTGAATACCCAAGGCCCAGATGATGAATGCTTTACAAGCAGCATGAGGGATGTGGTGCTACAAAATGCTCCATTGACGTCCTTTCGGTCACTGTTGGCTATATTGGCCGCATATGTTGGGCGCCCCATACATGAAGTAACAACTATGATGGACAGTCGGGGCAAAGCAGAGGGGAGGAGACAAACAAAGGGGGTCCAGAAGGTGGTGAAGTTGAGAGCCCTGAAAAATGCTCAGAACAGGGCCCCTCAGTGACCAAATAAATCCAACCACATACAGAGGTGGTTTGACTTGCTTACAGCAGAAATTGATAGAGGGAAAATTGACTGACAACCAAATGTAGTCTTCTTCGCCTTGTGGCAACAATTACTCCCTGAACAGCACAACACCAAACTTCCCCAAGAGGCTCACAGCAAGGTACACCCAGTGCATTTAAAGGATTTTATGGCTACTTCTGTGGAGGCAGATGGATAGTTTTCTTTTGACTAGTGATCAGGCCAAGGTACTCACCTCCTGGGGACAGACGAGGACTGGAGGCCCCATGCTGAACTGGCAATTCACTGGTCTGAGGTAAATGTACAGCATATGTTAGCACTGGTGGATACCGGTGGTGCAGAGTATAGTCTGATACATGGCAACCCAGAGAAGTTTCTGGGGCCACAGTGAATGTTGATGGTTATGGAGGACAGACTACAGTCAAAGCTGCGTCTTTGCTGCTGAGCATTGGACAATTGCCCCCTCACATATATACTGTGTATGTACCTCCTGTAGCCAAATACATTTTGGGTATGGATGTACTCTATGGTTTGCACTTGCATGCAACTGTTGGGGAATTCTGGCTGTGGATCCACACAGTAAAGCCAGTGCTGTAGGGATGTGTAAAGCATGAACCACAGGTGTTACCCAAGCCAAGGCATGTGGTTAATGTGAAACAGTACTGCCTGCCGGGAGGACATGCAGAGATAGGTGCTACTATCTTGGAGTTAGAGAAGGTTGGCATTATCTATCGTGTACATAGTCCTTTTAATGCCCCTGTTTAGCTGGTGAAAAAACCCGATGGTACATGGAGAATGACCATGGACTATCGAGAACTGAATAAAGTAGTTCCTCCTTTACATACTGCTGTGCCTTTGGTTCATGATTTAATGGATCAGCTGCCAATTCAGCTAGGAATTTATCATTATGTTCTGGACCTTGCAAATACTTTCTTCTCCATTCCAATTTTGGCTGATAGCCAGGATCAATTTGCCTTCACTTGGGAAGGAAGGCAATGGTCATTCCAAGTGTTACCACAAGGCTATTTACATAGCCCAACTATCTGTCATGGTTTGGTAGCTGGAGACCCGGCCAAGTGGACTAGGCCCAGTACAGTTACAATGTTTCATTATATTGATGATGTGTTATTAACCTCTGATTCTCTTGCAGATTTAACCAAGGTGACTCCGATGCTGTTAGGCCATTTGGAACAATGTGGATGGGCCATGAACACAACCAAAGTACAAGGACCCAGGCTGTCTGTCAAATTCTTGGGAGCTGTTTGGTCGGGTAAGACACGGGTCATTCTAGAAGCCATAGTCAATAAAATACAGGCATATCCTCAGCCCACAACAGTGGCACAGCTACAAATGTATTTGGGACTGTTGGGATACTGGAGAGCTCTTGTACCCCATATGGCACAAATGGCACATCCACTGCATGCACTAACAAAAAAGGGAGCTCTTTGGAATTGGTCTGAAGAAGTAGAATGGGCATTCTGTGCTACAAAGAGGGCATTATATAGCAAGTGCAAGCTTTACAACTGGCCGACCCCACTAAGACTTTTGAATTAGATGTACATATTACCCAGGAAGGATCAGGATGGGGTCTCTGGCAGAGACAAGACCGATTCCGAATGCCTATAAGATTCTGGTCTCAGCTCTGGAAGGGTGCTGAAGTGCATTACTCTCTCATGGAAAAACAGTTAGCAGCTGTGTATTCTGCCCTGATGGCCACCAAAGCTATTACAGGAACTGCCAAGGTCCTAGTAAGGAGAACATACCCCATTGTAGGTTGGCTATGCACATGGACAACTGCTTCTAGAACTGGTATAGCTCAGACTCCCACTCTGTCTAAATGGGGAGCATATGTAGAACAGAGAAGTACTGTGTCTACAAGTCCTTTGTCTAATGAATTACAAACTGTGCTAGGACCAATAGAGGTTGTGGAGGAAACTTTGACACAATCTCTACCCATGGAGGTGGAGGCCACACCTTTCCATGAGGGAAAGGGACCTATCGCAGAGCAGGCGTGGTATTCAGATGGCTCCAGCATGGGACCCTCAGCATCGTGGATGGCTGTTGCTGTCCAGCCCTTAACCGATACCATGTGGTATGAAAATGGTGCAGGGAAAAGCAGCCAGTGGGCTGAACTGAGAGCAGTATGGATGGTGATAAAAAATGAGCCTGGGCCATAACCATCTGTACTGACAGCTGGGCTGTATTCAAGTGCTTGACCCTTTGGATCTGTACTTGGAAGTATCAGTGGTGGCTGGTAGGTCACTGACCCCTGTGGGGACAAGCCATGTGGCAGGAATTATGGGAATTAGGGCAGGAGAAGAAAGTAACTCTTTTCCATGTCACAGGACGTTCCCCCTTAGCCAGTCTGGGCAATGATGAAACTGATGCGCTGTCTAAGGTAAGATGGCTGGAGAGAGTTCCAGCGACTGATGTAGCCCAATGGTTACATCGATGGATGCAGCATGCTGGCAGCAAAACCATGTGGATGATGGCTCAAAGGTGGGCCTTACCTATAAAATAGGAAGATGTGGTAAACGCATGTCGCGTTTTTCTGGTATGTGCTCAAGAGAGTTCACGCCCCCTATGGGTGCTGCATACCAATGGGCAGATAATTTGACTTGATGGCAGGTGCATTTTGTGGAAGCACTTCCCACATCAGAGAATTTCAGGTACATTTTCACAGCTGTTGATACAGCTACAAGACTTCTGTTTATATGGCTCTGTAAGGCCCCAGACCAAGCAAGCACTATTAAGGCATTGAATAGCCTTGTGGCCATGTATAGGCAGCGGGAATGATTGAATGGTACAATGATCTTTTGGAAAAAGGACTGCGGCTGTCCACCCAACCCCCATCCCTGAAGAGGTGGACATGGTGGTTGTGGCTGACAGTCAGGATCTTAAATGAGAGACCCCACAAGGGCAGGCCCTCTTCAGTGGAGGCTCTGTTGCATAGAGCTGCAGTACCTATTCAATTGCAGGTTACTACTAAGGATGAGCTGCTGAAACCCAGGTATAGTAAGAATGGAAACATTCTCTTGCCAACCCCCACCTGCTTGTAACAGGGGCAAATAGTGCGATCAGAATGGCCATAGAAGCCCTACATGTATGTTGGGTAGGCTTACTTGGACCTTGGGGGAGAGGATTGGAGGAAGATTTACAAGTTTCCCCTTGGATTACAGGTACTTGACCTCCCCGACTAAAGGTAACATGGCCTGGAAGAGAGAAACATTCTATTCTGAAGGGTACATTTGTTTTATCCTTGTGGCCAATTATGAGTTCCCCTATATTGTTACATGTAGAACCTACCAGTCCCACAGTGTTAGCCAACAAGGTGTGGTATCACAAGCTAGGTCAGGTTCCTGTGCTTGCGACCATTCTTTCTCAAGACAGCAAGTTGGCATGCATTCTGCCTGAGGGGGCGAGAGCTTCCCCTCTTGGTGCCAATAACTCCTTCATCTTTCCACCCATAGTGTTATAGCTGCGAACACCATAGTTGACTGGGCGCACACACATGCACGTGTGGCCAATCTCTCTGCTTGCCGGGTGTGTACCGAATTCACCGAATTCCCCACCAGCGTGGCTGCATGATTCCTGTGGAAGATTGTTTCAATGACAACCGCTAACTGGACCTGGTTTCTGCGGAACTTTTCACATACCACCATCTGGAACAGTATACACAGCATATTGAGAAAGACATGAAGGTTCGCCTCAATGTCAGCAAGCCCTGGGACGGCTACAGCGTATGGGATGGGTTTTCTTGGTTCGTGGCCGACAGGGTAGAGTTTCAGGGTCTGGCTGATAGGTGTGTTGAACGTACCATGGGTGTGGAAGGTGTGGTTGGACTCCCACTCCGCAATGTCAAACCATAGTATCTGAGACTGTGTATAGTAGACCCAAGGGAACAGTGATACCAGTACCACAGGGAACATTATGGGTCTGTGGAACTCATGGATGGCCGTATCTTCCACACAACTGGACATGTAGATGTACCTGGGGCACCCCTTATTTACCAGCCTCAGTGTATACAACACTGGACCAGCGTCCCTCTAACTGAGACTCTGTTAAAGGTAGATACAGAGTGAAACGCACCCCCTGGTGGTGGTATCCATTAGCTTTGTTGTCTCCACAAGGAGCAGCTTTAGTGTCTAAATGGCAAATAACTGCTTTAGCAGATCATGTTGCTAGAGCCCTGAACCAAACCCATCATGCTTAACCCTCTTAGATCAGAAAGTTTATCAAATGAGAAAGGTGGTGTTACAAAACCGCATGGCTCTAAACATGTTGACAGCTTCCCAGGGCAGGGTGTGTACCCTCCTTGGAATGGAATGTTGTATATACATCCCTGATTATCGTTACAATGTTACTCAAGCTTTACAGCAATTAACCAATGAGATTCATGCTGTACAAAAAATGACTGAAGACCCCCTACAGGAGTGGTGGGCAGATATGTCCTCCACCTGGAGATGGGTGCCAGCTGTGCTTGGAGGAGGTGCCTGTGTTTTGGTAGCATGTTGCTGCAGCCTATACTGCTGCTGTGGCCTATGGATACAAGGGTCATCTATTCTCACCAAGGGAACATGGCGGAAGAATACGGACTCATGGATTGTAAGGCGAGAGACCCTGAAGGGGTGGGGTGTGAGGAAAATGGAGTTAGTTTGGTCAGGCCCTCTTGCCTCATATCTGGTTGGATATGATTCAGTATGTCCGTGGTAAACAAGTTACATAAGAATAGTGTTACTGCGCATGTGTGCCCATGTACCCCTTGGCTCATTGCCACTATTGTGTAGGTTGGTATATAAGACAACAGCTTTGGACTGCTGACGGAGCTCTTATTTGAAATAAAGCATGTTTACTTTGCCTGCAGCTACTCGGTTTTTCTTTCACTTACCTGACTCACGGCCTGCGCAAGACTGGGTATTGGGGTCTATGACCCAGCCCAACATTCACTAAGTTCTGAAAACTTCTGGATAATTCAGAGGCAAAGAGAAATTTCTTGAGGGAAAGGTGGAGAGACTGTAAGACTTGGAACTCCTGTCTCACCTTCCAGAAGTCTAGATTTTATTGCCTTTCTGGCACTGATGCTTATAAGCTTATTACTTTAGATAGAGGCTGAAAAGTTTTAGTCACTTTTAAGTGTCTGGCTGGAGGGTGATCGGCAGAATGATTAAACCAGAAGAGGTTATAATTCATCTTTCACATCTGTGGTTAAAGGGATTCTGCTGCATAACTTTTCACCTGTGAAGTACTCCACAGCTCTTAAATCATTTTTTACTAAGTGGAAATCCCAGCTTCCTAACAGAATAAATATCATTTTTATCCCTCGTTTCTCTTGCTTCCAACAAATACGTTAAAACCAATTACATTTCGAATTGCAACTTTCATTTCCTTTTTATTGTGGAATCGTGGCAGGGTTTTATAATCTATTGAATATTGCACCTGGACTTAACACAACATAGGGTAATTATATGGGTCTTAGATACAAGTGCAATCATGATTTTTTAAGATCTGAGTTATTTTTTAAAGAAAACAGAAGTTTTTATCTTTAGTAAATAAATAAAAGAAACCAAGAGAGTGTCAACCAAGGTCAAAGGAAGAGATGAGGATCAGGACTAACCAGGGCGATCTTAGGTATCTAGTGTATTACCTGTCACTCAATAGGTACTTGACAGAGATTTATTGCACAAATGAATGAATGAAGAAATGAAGAAATGGACATTATGTGCTTTATGCTTGGAATTGATGGAGTCCCACTTTTGAGTGGGTAAATGGGTACATTCTGTCCTATGGGAGTCCTCACCTCAGTTTCTCAAATTTCTTCAATCCAAATGTGCTGGGATGGAAAGACTTGTACAAGTGCTACTGCAGAAATGGCAGAACAGCTGCCAGGCTGGGGAAGCATCATGGATGATCTGTCAGTGGGCCCCTGCCTGTGGCTCCCTCTTCACCTCATGCTCCTCTCCACCTCATGTTTGACCCCACAACCCCCTTCCTACAATTTTCCACAATTTTCTCAGCATAGTCATCTATATTGCCTCCCAGAGTGCTATTCAACTCTGGACCCTTCCCTACTGACCTCCAAAAGGGCCCTTTTTAAAATCAGACCAGACAAGCGAATGAACAGTAGAAGCTATAACCCTGGAACGAACCCCTTTGATCTGGAAAGAATAGATCCAACACCCGGCAAAAACTGACAGGCACCTGCTCAGAAACAGCAGTAGAGGTGCTATGGATCTGCTTGCTAGCTGTTTAGCTTGCTGAGGGAATTGTTTTAATTTTGCAGGCTGTGGCAGACCTGGAGGAACATACTCTAATATGCAAGGCACAGGCCCCAATTAATGTTTCACCTATTGCATACGGTGTGACGGTTCTCCTGACTTGTTGCAATCCTAAGTGTGAAACCCTGGGGATTTCACTTAAATTATTTTACGACATGCAGCCTAAATTTTTGTTCTAAAACCTCACCTTCAATTGAAAGAATTTTAGCATATTGCCTTTATAGAGTGACATTACATATATATATATGTGGTGTGTATATATAGTAAACCACATTTTGTTTACATATCTAATATGTATATATACATATATAATATATATATATATACATATGTACTATATATATGTAAACAAAATGTGGTTTACTATATATACACCACATATATATATATAGTTAACCACATTTTGTTTACAAAAAGTTTTGTTATATGTGTAAGGGCATTCCATCTCTGTTTATTGTGGTTACTGCTTTTAAAGATCAATTTATGTCTGATAAATAACCAATAAACCTGCATTTCTGTATAAGGCAAGTATACACAACATGAAAATGTATGACGGAAGGGAAAACCAAATCAGCAGTTAACACACATACAAGCTGATAACTGATCTTGGGCAAATGGCTTGCGCTGGGGGATGAGGGATGAGGGTACAAAAAATGGTTGACTGTGATCGTTAGGAATTACTAGATTGCAGCAGATACTATCGAGGTTCTGCTCATACTCCCTCACCCATACCACCTGCATTGGATTGAAAAGTGGCCCCCCCAAGATATGTCTATGTCCTAAGCCCCAGAATGTGTGAATGTGACCTTGTTTGGAAAAAGAGTCTTTGCAGGTTTAATTAATTAAGAACTCATATGTTTACTGCAGCTCTATTCACAATAGCCAAGAGTTGGAACCAACCTAAATGTCCATCAGTGGACAACTGGATAAGGAAAATAAGGTATATATACTCAATGGATTACTGCTCTGCCGTAAAAAAGAATGAAATTCTGCCATTCGCAGCAACATAGATGACCTTGGAGAAAATTATGTTAAGTGAAATAAGCTAGGAACAGAAAGGGAACTACTGCATGTTCTCACTCATAAGTGGGAGCTAAAAGAAAATAAATAAAAAGGAAGAAAGATACAACAATCACAGCAATACTTTGGACTTTCAAAAGGAGAGAACAGAGCTGAGGCCACCAGAGGTGAGCATGAGGGAGGGAATCGGGAAGTTAGGGAGAAATTGGTAAAGACCCAGAAAAAAATGATTACATTTTGTAATGTTGAAAATACTAATTATCCTGATTTGAGCATCATATATTGCACACAGGTACTGATATTCAACACAGTACCCCACAGATATGTACAATCAATTGTTTCAATTAAAAAAAAAGAGAGAAACAAATGTGTAATTTTTGGAATTGAAACACAACAGAACACAACCACTATGGTGAAAATAATTTCCCTAACATTTCCCTGAACTTCTGATTGTCTAGGTCAACGACAATAATTTAGGTTGTATAGACATTGTAATTTTGTCTACTGTAACGGTTGACAAGGTCACTCCCTCCTTTCTCTGTTTTCTTCTGTTGCCTTCCTCAGTGCTGCACTCATCCCATTTCCTACTACAGCCTGATTATTCTTGAGAGAGCCTCTGGTGTCAGTCACAGGTACTCCTTATCCAAGTCACTTTTGCACCACAGATATAGTGAGCTTGATGAAAACTTTGCTGTAAAGTTCTCTTTGTTGTACGGATAATCACACTAGTGAGTTCAGAAGTCATGAAGACCATGTCTGCACCTTACTCATAAATGGCTGAGGAAAAAAATAGGGATAATGGCATAATATATAGAGAAAAAAATTTATAGAGCAAATGTGGTAAACATTAACAGTTGGGGAATCTGGATAAGGGAGAAATTTCCATATATTTGGCATTGTTTCAAAGGATTTATTTTAAAAAATGAAAATAATCATAGGCATTAAATTTCTTGACTTTTCAAATAAGGTTGAATATAATAAATATATTTTTATTACTTATCGCATTTTATTACCTTTTTGTAAAAAATATTGTACAATGAATGTAATAGGAAAAACAGCAAGTGGAATAAATATAAGATAAATAAACATTGAGGCAATTCACAGCTAGCATACCTGCACTTCAAAAGCCCTGAAGAAATTAATTCTTACTGAATGCAAATTATGCCAGAAAGAAATGCATTTCCAATAAAAAATCATAACTGTCAGAAATGGCAATCATGTGGATACATGTTTAATCAGTACTTTATTTCTTATCTTCTGTAAGGTACAACTGGCTCATGACAGCAAAAAAATAATAGCATTTACAAAAAAAAAAACAAAAAAAAAAGAATCTTGAGATCATCCTGGACTTAGGAAAGACCTTAAATTCGATGACAAGTATCCTTAGAAGAGAAGGGAAGACACAGAGACATGAAGACAAGGAGATGTGAAGACAGAAGGAGAAATTGGAGTGATGTCACTACAAGCCAAGGAACACCTGAAGCCACCAAAAGCTGTAAGAGGCAAAGAGGAATTCTCCCCTAGAGCCTTCAGAGGAAACATGGCCCTGATGATACCTTGATTTTGGACTTCTGGCCTCCAGAACTGTGAGAGAATAAATTTCTGCTGTATTAAAGTACTCAGTTTGTGGTAATTTGTTACAGCAGCCCCAGGAGACTGAGACACCACCTCAGTGTATACTGGCTGACCTGATTTCTAACTGCCAGGACCTGCATTTCTTTACCTGAGGCTTCCTCTGACTGCCAAGATCTACTCTGCCCACTTGCTGAGCAGGCTAAGCCAGGTGAGCTGGGGAATTAATGCCCTCTGCCTCAGCGGCTCTCACTTAAGGACTGATGGGAGGAACTGGCGTATACAGACACCAGCCCTCTTGTCTCTTGGGTCTGGTAACCTGCAGCATGTATCCTATGCCAGCTCCCAGAATGTGGCTCCAGCTATGCACAGTGGTCAGTAGTTTGACAAACTCAGTACTGGCTTCCCTCCCTTCCACAGTTTCACTTGCCCACTTCCATGCCAGGTTTTGCTGGGATCATATGCCAAAGGAACCTCTTGTTGAACATTTGTCTCAGGGTTGGTCTGCTTCAGAGAGGAACCTAAACAAAACATAAATCGAACACGATATTACACATTGTTGTAGTAGCTTAGAGAAGGTACCCATCTCATTGACGTGATACCGCAGGCATTTTCCTGGGCTGTTTTGTGAAAGTTGTCTGATTCTGACTTTATACCAACAGAAATCTGCTATAATTAAAAATGATGTCTCCAAGTATGTATTTATCCATAACTTCTTTTTGAAATGGATTTGAGGTAACATTAGAATTATGTTATTGAATATATCATGCCATATTCTTTTATTCTCTCCACTAAAAAGAAATTATGACAATTTAATAAGTAAAATATCATAATTAATTTTCCAGATATTTTATTCCAACTCTTTCCATTATTTGTTTTCATTTAGTATGCCCTCCCCTTTTTGATTCCTGTAAAACTGCCTTTTGCTTTTATTTAAACACGCAAACCAAATCCCCAAGTGGAGGACAAGTTCAATATTTTCTCTTATAACAATTTTCAGTGAATGCGAAGCCTGGTTTCATATACAAACATGCTGTAAGGAGTGCTTGCTTGTTTCACATTTGTTTCAAATGGTTAAATGAATTTTTTCAAAATCCTGGTAAAAAGTTTTGAAGCCTGGCTTCACTGTTTTTATCTCTTCTCAAAACACTGAGGAGATGGACTGAAGGTGAAGTAAACAAGTTTACAAAGGAGAATAAGCTTTATGAGATTTTAAAAATAAAAACTTTTTAAGGTAGGTAAGCAGCCTGGTGCAGCCAAAGTGTTTTAACCTTACAATTATCTGGAATTAACGAAACAGCTTAGTCTCTGTAGAAATTATATTTGACCTTTTAAAAATGCACTGCCCACACTTATGACTTTTTTCCTTAAGAAAATGTAGAAAATTATGACAAACAAATAATAGCTTTTTTGTTGTTATTGAAAAAGAGGGCAACTGGCTGTGGAAAAGTCTGCTGAAGTTGTAAAACTAAGAAATGACTATTTTGCTCATTCCAAAAGCATCAGACTTTTAAAAAATTCTTATTACTCATTTGTTAACAAAATACTTTTGGATCCATGCATTCAATCAAAAAATCTTTATTGGAAGTTTCTTAGATCTTCAGAATGAAATAGATAATCCTTCTTACTTCCATTTACTAATTTATTATCAAAACCACCATTCGCTATAAAAAATATGAGCAAATTTTATATTTAATATAACTAGATAGTGTATTAACTTTAATCTTTAATAAAAATTTACAGAGTGGGATAGAAAAGTGATAATGGTTGAATTGAGTGCTTATCCATGTTTTGCCACAGCAGGAACCAAAGTATTTTTTATCAAAAGAAGACCATTTGCTGACAAGTGGATTTGTATGAGATTCTAAGCATTGTTGAAAAGTGCAAAGTCTGGGGACAAATATCATATAAGAAAGAAATTAAACTGAGATATTTTGTATTGAAGTACAAAATCCAGGAATTAAGAAACTGATCCAAGGACAAAACCTAAGATTCTATTATTGTGTCAACTTTTGAGAGAGGAAAAAAATCCCATCTTCTAGATTTTATCACTAATGCTGATGCAAATAAGTTTTCAATTGAGGTTATGAAGTGAATTTAAAGTAGCACAAAGTACTTTATTAATAACTTTTAGATAATTCATTACTTTAAGCAGCATTCGGTTCAGAAATGATACAGGTAAAAAGGGAAGCCACAGCATTTCTTTACTGCAGAGGCAACTATTTCACATGATCTTTTTTTTTTTTTTTTTTAATTCCTAGACTAATCTACTTTCAGTATGCCTCTCCCCAGGACTTTTCTATGAGTTTTAAAGGGTTTTGGATGGCTTCTGTTTATACTTGTGATGCAATTTCAGGTGTAAAGATATGATACTTCTTCCTAATTGTCCTGAGGAATGGTGGGGACTTAATGGTTAATGATAATCAAATAATTCATAGACTACTTTGCAATGCATTATATGGTTTTCTTACATAGATTTGCCTAATCCAGCTGCTTATGCTCAGTAGGATCCTGACAGCTGTTAGCATTTCCTGAGTGGGCGCTGGGCACTGCTGGGGTATGTGTGAGAGGCCATGTCAGGGAGGTGTGGTAGGGTGGTAAGAGAAAGCCTATTCAGAAAGCTTTGGGGTCTCAACAAAGTGGATTCTCAGGCACTGACTGCAGGTTTTACGATATAAGTTCTCATATAACCATCTAGCCCAGCAGTTGAGATAGTGGGAATATTAACTGTTCTTCCCTGTGGGAACTGTGTGCTAACCAGGACTCTCCCCTAGTCAAACTCTACATTCAGGGCTCCTGGATTCCAGTCTGCATTCACCAGCACAAGAGGGATCCATGACAAATCTCTCTTAACAATGCATCCTTTCACACAGCAGTTTGGTTTCAAAGTTTTTGTAAGAAAATTTAAAAAGAGAGAGAGTCCAAGCTTGGGTACAAGGGAGATTGAACCACCTGTCTGTATGCAGGGAATGAACTGACAGGGCAAGATTTTCCACAGGACTGGATTGTTTTTGAAGTCTTGTGTGTCACATGCTTTTTGTCAGCATTCAACACAAAATATTGCGCTTCGTATTAAGTAGGATCTCAAGAGCATGTGAGCTGGGACTCATTGTCACACAGGTCTGAATGGGATGTTTTCAGGGATTCTGTCACTGTTTGCCACTCCTCAGGATGTTCGTGAAAAAGGAAAATGCTGAACAGAAGAGTTAAACACTCATGTATGTGGAGTAGGCTTTAGCGGATTGTAGTGAAAACCATTTGTCTCCTCAACAACCTGTGGAGGATGGAGACAGAACTGTTTTTGCTTCTCTGCTGTCTGCCATGTCTGAGCCTCACAAGCATTACAGCAGAGTTCTAGACACAGTTCATGCACTTAGAATGGCTGCTAGGGAAGAGTTGGTTATAAT
The DNA here is from genome assembly GCF_027409185.1 of Cynocephalus volans. Taxonomy (NCBI): domain Eukaryota; kingdom Metazoa; phylum Chordata; class Mammalia; order Dermoptera; family Cynocephalidae; genus Cynocephalus; species Cynocephalus volans. The sequence goes on from NC_084478.1 coordinate 58,017,769, forward strand.
TAAAAAAGCAAAGCACAATGGAGATTTTTCTCAGGGCTTCTCCAGTCAAGCAAATCTGTTTGTAAAGAGTGATTGGCTTTAGAGTTTGTGTGAGACACCGTCATTCAAGACGTTTCTAGACACAACCTAGATGGTAGCTTAGACAAGTCAAATACACATGAATCATTTTCCCACTACAGATTTAAGCTTTATGATACTAAAAACATCTATACTTGTGTTTAGTGGGAGATAGTCTGTCTACAGGTCTAATGATTTATGGCAACTCTATAATCCCACCAAGCCTGACCAATGTTTTCTGTATTCCTTGGGGAGCTGGGCCCCTAATGGAGGATTATAAAGAGCAGAAATTGTATCAACTTGTCAGACTGTGCCCATTGCAGCTCTCCACGATGAGGCTTCAAATTGTATTTATCCCTAGGATCAACTAAGATGAACTCCTCCCACTTCACCAAAGCCCAGTTAAAGTACGCTGTCAAAGTATGCTTTTCGGGCCGTCCCCATGGCTCACTCGGGAGAGCGTGGCACTGGTAGCACCGAGGCCATGGGTTCGGATCCTATATAGGGATGGCCCGTGCGCTCACTGGCTGAGCGTGATGCAGACCACACTGTGCTGAGGGTTGTGATCCCCTGACCGGTCAAAATAAATAAATAAATAAATAAAAGTATGCTTTTCAAAAAGTTAAAAGCCTGCCTCGTATACGTGTAGTATGAACATGTGTTGAAAATTTAACAACTTGTTAATGAGGGAATTGGCAACATGGTAAAAACCAGTTGAAAAAAGCATTTTGAGGGACTGAGTATAGGCATTTAAAAAGAATATTAAAATAAATTGCTATTAGATACCAAACTGATTTATATCCTACAGGACAATGAAAAACTATAACCTTTGGGATTTTATTTTCAGCTAGATAGAAATTGCATCATTACTGGAAAAGACCTACGAATTAACATGTAACTTCACAGAATCTGAGCCAGTAATTAACAGTAAATAGCAAAGCCAAACAAAGGTACATTCCTGTAGATAATAGAACAGTCCTTGGTGAGTTTGTTCCAATATGGCACTGAAAGGACTTTATTTTCAAGTTTTAGACTTTTTTTTTTAACCCCTTCTGTTACATTAATGAGCCTAGGTTTCATTTTCTCCTGTCTGCCTCCCCACGCCCAACCCAGTTTGATTTAAGGCCCCCAGCGTCTGTAAAATATTCACTTCCCTCTCTGCCAACGAGAATTTTGGGGACTTACCAAAGGGAGCAGATCATCTTTTCACCCGACTACAACTCTACTCTGCTAGGTGCCTTGGCTGTCACTGCCCCTCTGGCCAACACAGTCTCTATTCTTGCTGCTCAGCTGTTCATGGGGCGGCTGCTCTATAGGTCACTACCTCTTATGAACTGGAGCCCTCAGCCCTGCTGCCCAGTGCACAGAGGTCCCTTCTAAGGTGGGTCTGCACTGTGCTGATAAATGTTTAACTGGATCTTAAAAAACAAAACAAAACAAAAACAACAACAAAAAGTCCTGATTGATTTATTGATTTATAACATTTACCAATTCCCTTGGTGTAAATACTTCCACCATGGTCAATTTCAAGTGGTCACATGATGTTAACCAGCTTGCAAAATTCCTGGAAATGTAGCAATCAGCTCTGGCAAGCCAGTATAAGCCAGTTCAGCTGCAGCATGCCACTGGCTGGAGGCAGGAGGGATACCTCTCCCTGTTGAGATGAACACTGTTCAAGAATCTCACAGCAGTGCTCCTGAGACTGTTCCCAGGGTTTTAGTAAAACTACTCTCAGCATTTTTTCTTATAGCTTTCCATGTTCCTCTCTGTGACCCAGTGGAAAGGCCTCAGTCATTATAGGAAAGAAACAGTTGCAGTGGGACCCAGAGCAATCCTGTAGCTGGCTTGCCTAGCCTAGACACCACTTGATTCAAAGCTGAATCTTAAGAGGAACATGGAAATCTGTAAGAAAAAAAAAATGCATAGAGCTATTTTACTAAAATCGTGGGAAGTACTCAGCCTCAGGAGCTCTACTGTGGGATCCGTGATCAGGTGGAACATGTTTGGAACAGTTATAAGCCATAGAACTTTAAATGCACACAACTCCAATAAAATGTACTCAGTATTCTGTCTTAGATCTAAGGGAGAATCATATATTTGGGCTTAGAGGCCACCCATTTGCCAGAAGGCTGAGAAACTGCCCCAACATATATGCCCTGCTATTATCTAATATCCAATCGCTTGCCAATTCTTGATAACAAGATAACCAATAGAGTTTTTCTCCATTTATGTGGCTAAAAGTGACCAACCTAAGAATCGCCTATCAACCTTCATCTTTCCTGGGCAGTTGCTCATTCGGGATCCTGTTTCACCACATCACCTGGAGCATTTTATTTTCTAGACCCTCTTCTTGATCCTTAACATACTTCTTGAGCGTGGGGACCAGAGCTGCACATAGTGTCCCAGCTGTGGACACATTGCATTTGGTACAAAGGTATGATTTATTTTATAAAAGTCTTCAGTATTTCAGTAATTTCCTTTGTCTACAGAAGTATGCCAAATCAATGTTTTCAGGGATTCAACTAGATATCTGCATGCTCTGGGAATTTTCTGTTTATAACATTCTTTACATGAACATGGGCCTAACCATGGACCCTGTTAGCCCATTTGGGGCCTTTGTCCAAAACAGAAGGATGCTCCTTCTTATAAGTGAAAGCAGCCCTGTACCAGGGCACAAGACTTATTGAGCAGTACATGAGCTGGAGTTCAGCATTAATCCCTAGGGGATTTGACTGCATTCACCTTCCTACTCAGAGCAATGCTGATCGTCCATCCCTGTACCTCAACTACTGATGCTAAACTAGACCTTTAGCCTCTACAAGAGTCCCTCAAAACAGAACCTTTCCAGGCCTTTTTCTGAAGAAGAAATGCTACAAGGACAGTCCATTTTCTAGCACTTGGAAAATAAAGGAGGGTGGACATTAGCTGCATGAGGCTTAGATGCCCACTCCCTGCCCCCATCTCTCTAAAATAATTTCAATAAAAACTATGTAGTCCCTGGGACATTTTTAAGTTGATGTGTAAAATTTTTAATTTTAAACCTGAATAGCTGCAAAGAATGTAATTTGTGGTGTATTATAAATATTGATATTGAAAAAAACTCTTGCATCACCTGTTTGAATGAATTCAAAGGAATCTAAATATCGTAGTGATTTAATACCAGCCATCACCCATTAAAAAATACAAATAAGCTCTTCTCTAACAGGCAGAGATTTTACATCTTTCCTTTATCTCACTGAATCCCTTATTCCATTATGCTTCCTTTATGAGATTTTATTCTAACATAATATATTTTTGTGTTTGAAAGAATTTTATTCATCAGTGTATTACACTTCTCTATAACTATATATATGTATAAAAATTGATATTATTATTTCCTATGACTACAAAGCTCCAAGTGCTTAAAAATGTCTTCTGGATTGAGTCTTTGTTACAAAAATTAACTGTTCCCAACTGATTAAAATAATATAAATATATTACAAATTTTGATAATCATTAAGCACAAAAAGTAAAATTTTATTGAAAACACATTTCCGAATGAAGCAAATGGGGATCTTTTAAAAAAATAAGATGTATCTATGGATCAATATTTTTTATTGCTAGAATGAAACAGGGCTTAGCATGCTTTTATTCCTATTTTTAAAAAAGATGTGAGCCATAAATACGAAGATGAAGGAAAGGAATTTGTTATATCAATTTTTCTCAGTTGTTTGAACTCCTTCCAAGTTATATACAAAAAAAATCACATGGAAATCTATTGTAACAATAATCTTAAATGACCTATCAGCTGACAACTCAATAATCTAGTAAAAGCTGGAAGCACCTACCTTGCAAAAGTTTTGTGACCTAGACTTGAGAGTCCTTCACTTTTTCAACATTGATCCTGCTTATTCCTAAATGTACCTTTGTTTTGCATTTTGAAGATTTTCATACCCCAGGGTGATGCACTGGAGAAAAATTCAGGAAGGAAGAGAGGTACTCCTTTTTTCTATAAAGCAGAGAGAGGCAACTGCAAAAGGAGAGATAGGAGATGAAGATAATTTCCATCACAGGCTTATTCCCAGGAAGATCACATTTGGAAACTTGAGAATCTGAACACGGTTCCCCTTAAAATCCAGTTGTGTCCATATACCTCATGGAATGTCTTCATGTGCCCCCAAGATATGTACCAGTTTGAAGACCATTGTACCTGCTACCTATGGTTACCAGATTTAACAAATAAAAGTACAGGATACCCAGTTAAATCTGACTTCATATAAACAATGAATGCTTAGTATAAGTATGTCCCATGAACTAAATATGACCTGCAATATTTAGGACATACATGTACTAAAATAGTATTCATTATTTTTATCTGAAAGTCAAATGCAACTGGGCATTCTGTATTCTATTTGGGAACCCTGGCTACCCTTATAATGCAAATTACTGTTACAGCTCTTGGGAGGTAGTTTCTTCCCTGCAGATGATGAAACTCCTCAAGGGCAAAATCATGTCTAACTCTTCTTTGTAGTTTTTGTTTCTAGATGTTTCAGTATCTACAAAACTAGTATGCATCAAGGAATACTTGTTGAATGTTTGAACAAATGAATAGTTGGCATATAATATGTGCTCCATAAGTATTTATTGAAGAGAAAGGAACCAACACGGTCTTGACTTCTGGACAATGGATCTATGGACTGCCCTTTCAATAACATGTGAGAAACTAACTATTCCTGACCCTGCTATTCACCCAGCTTCCTGCTTCTATATCTTTGATTGCATAATTCTCATCCTCAGATATTTACTTGTTTAATTCTATGTACCTAGGCATAGCAGTCATTTCACTGAGTTTTCTTGCTCTTGCATATGGAAGAACCTTCCAATGGCTTCCCAATCCACTCTGAATAAAATCTAAGTGTTTTATAATGACTTACAAGGCTGTACACAATTTGTCCATGGCTGTCTCTCTGAGCTCAACTCTCCCCATCCTTAGTTCTGCTCTAGCCACACTGATTTGCACCTCATAGATTTGCATTTGCTGTTCCTCCTGTGTGAAATGTTTCCTCAAGATCTTTGCATGTCTTACTCATTCGCTTCATTCAGGTCTCTGTTCAAATGTCACTTCTTCAGGGAGACCTTCTTTGATCACCCCGATTGGAATAGCTCCCCTACTTCCTGCACCCTGAAGGCTGTCCTGGCTCTCCCAGTTGTGACCAGACACTGGGCACTGGGATTTCTGCGAAAGATGCTGGAGAAAAAACTCAGATGCCTCCATGTTTGAGCTTGCCAGCCCAAACAGCAGAGAGCTCAGAGGCAAGGTCTCCTCCTCACTTCCTTCTTTCAAATCTCATATGAGTGCATCTGATTAGTGGAGACTTAATCATACCTAAAATCCTAGCTGCAAGGGAGTCTAGGAAATGTAGTTTTTAGCCTTTAGTTGTTGACTTCAGGAAGATAGAAGGAGGGTAGAATGGATGTCATATCCACCATATCCACACAATTATGTGTTCATTACATATAATGTTCAAAAGAATATTTATATGTGTAATAGGTTATAAAACTGTAAGAAAATATACCATTTTTGTTTTAAAAATTAATATGGTACCTATGTATATATAATGATGTTTTTGAGTAATGGCTGTAATATGTTGATGGAATAAATTCTTGAATAGGATGAAGATGGAGATGGAATTCAAACATGTGATGGCATTAGGCTTGGGATAGGATAAGAGCCATCCTAAGAAGCCAGGGAGGAGAAGATAAGGACAAGTATTCAAAGACAAGTTGTAGGTGGAGCAGGAGCAGTGAGATGATTCTTAATTGTTGGCCTCCATTTTTGCTGTGAAGTGAAAGCACGGCCACTACTGAGAATGAAAGGGGAAGCTGTAGAACTGGGGGTGTGGGATTAATGGTGAAGGTTCCAGACTACAGATATGGGGACTGATAGGACAGCTGGCCAGGCTCAGACAAAGTTGTTTCTGGTGGACAATGAGGGCCTGGCTGATGTGAGAAAACAGCCTTTTATGCTGAGGTCGTTTCTCTAGCAGAAGTCAATAGGCTGATTGTAGTTTGGGTGTCATGGTCTTCAGTCCATCTGACATTTCCTCAGTGAAGTAAAGTTTCCTTTCAACAATCATTGACTTTGAACATAGCAGAAGTGACTAGGCATTCAATCAGCAGTCTTTTTTTTTTTTTTTTATTAGAGAGGCAGCTGTACTGTAATCAGTAAAGCTTGGGTTCTCAAATACAATTGCTTGGATACAAATTCAGGCTGCATTACTTTTTAGAGTAATGTGACTTCGCTGTGCCTCAGTTTTCTCTTCTGTATAGTGGAGGCAAGAATAGTATTTATTTCATAGGGTTACTGTAAAATTTAAATGATAATGCAAAGTGTTTACAACAATGTCTGGCATGTAGTAAGCTCTTAATACATCATGTATGCCATTATTATTATTATTATTATTATTATTATTATTTTCTGTTTTAATATGGAGAAAGAAGAATGTGGGGGAAAAAAGTGTGATTTAATTTTATTACCTATTCCACTTGCCCCCTAGACCTTATCTCAGGGTTGCTTATTATACCAACATGGTTGAGAAGTAGGGTCCTTTAATTAATCAAATATTCTGATTAGAGATCATGGCCATATATTGATTAGGAATTTCCAAAGCAGCACTGTACAACAAGATATGGAGAACATGGATATTTTCATTATATGTAATCTACTCTTTGATGGATTAAGGTTTAAACACTTGTTACAGATTGGGTTCCCCAGGGAGCAGATTGTGAGATGGAAATTAACATGCAGGAAACTTATGAGGGAGAGCCCTTGGGATCAACACCAATGAGAAGAAGGGGATGGAAGCAGGAGCGAACAGATGATGCAGCTTCTATCGAAGCCTCAGCCCATCTCATGGGAATCTCTGAACCTTACATGGCCCCTCAGAGTTATCTTGAATTGGAGTGATGTAGTCACAGTCCTTTAATGCATTGACCAAACATTTGATGAAGGCTGCCCCTGGAAGGAAGCATGACCTTGAGTGAAGTAGTTTATTTTATCAGAGGCAATTCCCAAAGAGGGCTGACCACTGAGGGATCCTTTCCAACAGCACTTCCAAAGGCTGGGGAAATTGTCCTTCCTTCCTTCTGAAGGGGCATCTGGGTGCCACATCAGAGTGTCCACCACCTGATCATTTGAGCATCATTCTTTGAGTGTCAATTACTCATATATGGAAGACTTATTATTGTTTTGTTAAAAGAGAGCCTTGAGCAATCAAATATCAGGTAAAAGAGATGCCACAGTTGTTTGACTTCTCATGGCAAGGGAATTCAAGTGGTCTATCTATTGCCTGTGAAGTGATATCCTTCTACCGTGGAAGAGTTCTGAGAACACTAGTGTCTGCATGTGTGTGTGTGTGTGTCCGCCAGTACAATCCGGAGGCACTTTTCTCTTTCTCTCTCTTCCTGTAAACCATTTCTCCACTCTCTCAGTCTTGCTTTATCTATGGCTTCTGTTCAGTGTTATTTAATCCTACATTTCCTTGTAACAGAAGGAAATGTAAGCCAGAGCTGCAGGAAATTGAGTTTCTTGTGTTGTTTTCTACAGATGCAGAGGATTAGCTGAAATGGGCACTTTTGAGGGGAAGGATTATCTGAAGGACACAGTAGGACCTAGGGCAGGGCAGTCAGTGTTCTGGCAGAGAGGTTATAGTCACAGCAGCTGGTGTCATATGACAATATGGCCTGGGGAGAGTGGGGTGAATACTGATCATTGGGCCTTTGTTTGGGAATAATGAGGGAGAGGCCTTCTTTGCACATGACTACAGTACTTCAGTGTGCCCAGGGTCTGCTGGGGCTGTTGATTAAACACAGAGCTGGCAATAGCTTCCTTCACCTCCATATTAACTTGCTCTGTTTGGGACCTAAACATTTTCAAGTTTTAATTTAAATGCATTTCTCTCGTCAGTGCTGCTTGCTAGTAAGGACCCGAGAAGGAAGGGAAGATGCTGTTATTGCTCCTACTACTGTTTCAGTCTTGATGATTGGTAGTGTAGGTAATTACTCTTGGAAAACATTTAAGGTACAGTAGAACAAAGAAAATCTGAGACATATCTGTAATGAATAGGAAATGGGGGCAGTAAATGGTGTTCAAATGAAGTGTTCTAGCATTGTTTCCTCTCCACTTTGACCCCACTAGAGATTTCTTATTTTTTTTTCTTTTGGATATAGGTATTGAGAATTGAGAACTTGATGGTAAAATGCATGGCCTTTTAATAGAGGAAAGGACAATACTAGTTATAGCAGAGTTGATGTGGTAGAGAGTACAGCATGTAACGTCAGCCAGCTGACAAATACTTATTGAGTACCTACTGTGGCTATGCAGCACCCTGGGGATTTTCAGGAGAGTGAGGGGGTTTATGGTCAATAGCAGATGCTGCCTGTGCTCAGCCCCTGAACCTCATCTTTACTACTTCAGTGCACACAGGCCCTTCTTACAACTGTCAGCACCTGTGTTTCACTGCCTGGGGTCTTTCTCCTGCTGTCAGAGCCCACTTGCCTGAGTGTAGGGCAGCCCGGAAGTGCTGGGGAATCACCAGTGCCATGCTTGGGGAGCAGCACTCAGCCTTGACTGACAGGAAGGTGTATAAATAGCTCGCCTCCACCACCCTCTAGCTGGCTCTGGAGGTCCCTGTTGGATTGAGATTCCATTGCCCACAGTAGTAGCTGACTCTTTCTTGGCTGTCTTCTCTTTCCTGGTCTTACTTCCCCACTCCCCTATGGGTATTTCCAAAGACCACCTCTTAAATAAACTCCAGTCCTGATCTTGAGGTCTTCTTCTGGGGAACCCAAACTAAGACGCAGTCTGTTGGGGAAGGTGGACATATTGTCAAGTGTGAAGAAGGCTACAAGGAGAAGTACAGTTTGCTTCCAGCTTAATTTTCTGTGTGACATTCAGGGTCCTCTGTCATGAAGAAGAAGAGAAGTAGGTAAAGAAGTATTTATTTTTGCTGTATATGACACAGAGAAGAAATTCACTGTTTCATTGAAGAAGGACAAAGGCAATTATGAATCTAGCCATGAGCATGATGCCTTGGTTTCCTATATTGGGAGGTTTAGGGAGGCTTCTGATTTGTACTGCAGAATTGGGCCAGGTGTGGGGGCAGAGGGCTCTTATGGGCAGCAAAGAGAGGCAAAATGTGGGTCACATATTCAAGACCTTTATGGTGGATTTAGTAATCTTAAGTGCACGGTTGATAACTCGATAACATAAAGCTCTGTGTTACCTTTTAAAAAATAAAACCAAAAGATCAAAAGTAACCTAATTGGGACTAAGAAAAGTCATTTTCCAGGCAGTTACTGACCATTACAAAGTGGCTTCCTTGTGTTAATAGTGACAAACCACCCAGCCTCCAAGTTATTAATTACGGTGCAATAGCTGCTTTCTGTGGGTATGGATGCATTCCCTAAAATATCTTAAGCTTTCTTTTAAATACTGATTTTATTAGCATCAGAGATTGTCTCTATGGAGTAGCTCAACATATAGTGAGCTGTACTGTTTGTCTTTAGCCAGAGCTCAGAAAATGTTACTGAAGCAACACAAAGGAAAGCCATTTTGTGCACACTGGATCAGATCACTGTCCCCTCTGTTAAGCTGCTATTTACCTAGTGTGGAAACAGGGCACTGCAGAGCAGAATGAAAGCAGGGTATACTCCCTGCCCAATCTCCTTGCCTTGGGAAACAGAGAAAGGAAGTGCTAATAGCATCTGGGGTAAACTGTGCAAAATATCTTGCTCTTAGGGGGCGTGGCTGCCAGTCAGTTCAGCCACCATGGATCAGCCTTTCATTTCTTTCCCTCCCAGCTGGAGGAAAGTGTTGTCCCAGGGTTCTACATGGCAGGGAGGGGCCTGGAGGAAGAAGAATGGGTTTGAGCCTCTGATCAAATGCTTGCCAAGACGTGGGAAGTAGATTCTGTCCTCCCCACGCAAAGGAGCTCCTCTGTCATGTCCCCTTTTATCCAAATATGTGGCAGGTGTGTGGCATGTGCAGAGCAAGGCATTAAGTATCCAACACCAACAGCACATTCGTGTAGCTTGATTCATCATGTTCCCCTTAGAACATTTCTCCTTCTGAGTAACAGTATAAAGTTGTGGTGGTTTTTCCTGCAGGGAGAATAATAGACATTTTGACCTGACAGATTCTGTGTAATGGGGAACCCTAGCTAACAGAGCCTGCTGATTTCACAGAAAATAATTTGATTTCTGAAATCGTTATTTAAGAAGCACATTAATTATTATTTTTTTAATGAGGAGTCCACCTGCCGTACAGGGAGGCGTGAAGGAAAGGTGCCAGGAAATAAAAGCCTGGTGAGGGAAATTAGAGATGACTAAATATTCTTAAGAAGCCACATCTAACACTGGGTATAAAGGCTGGCATTGGAAAGGGGCCAGGCTAAGGAGAAGGAGCTGACTGTACTCCTTGCCAGCTCCAGTGGGCAGAGCTGCTAGAGGAAAGCTGAAAAAGGGCAGTTGAGGAAGATAAAAGTGGATAGAAAGGAGGCTATTAAGTCTCAGTCTTTAAGAATAATTCGTGCTTTTATGCTGCAGCTGTTATTTAAGTGAACCACTGGGGAGAAAAGAAAGAATAGAACCACAAATCTACTTCTACTAGAGTCACCAATAAAGAACAGACCTTCCTCTGTCAATTCATCATTGGGCTTTATTTGCTCACTGCATAATTCCCTCTGGTACTTACTCCTGTCTGAGGTCATCTGAGGAATTAAGCTACACTGATGTGTTATTGGCTATTGGACACTCATTGTTTCTCTGCATTGGTAATATATTTGTATTCAAAATTTGTATGTTTGTATTCTCTGTACAGGCAATATATCTGTATTTAAAAAGGTAGTATATTTGTATGGCCCAAACTTGGAGAACTAATTTGCCATGGGTGAGTGGTAAACAAGTCAAAGCCAAGTTTTGAACCCCCCTATTCCTGTCACAGATCCATTAATTGTGTGTTCAAAAAAACATTGTCTTTCCAGATTTCTGTTGAATTATTCATCACACTGCTTAAATGTGTGGAGTATAAAACATAAATTATTATACAAAGGTATAAAGAAATAATAAAGGCAAGGTACAAGACAGCATGGCTGAGATATGTGAGCTTACAAACACCCTCTTCCCAATGAGCCCAATGCTTGGGTGAAGCTCCAAGTTTTGCCACTGTGTGAAGTTTGAGTTGATCATTAACAGAACACTCAAACACTCGACATGGAAGTGATTCAGTCAGAGCTGGCCTCTTGCCAAGGTTTTCTGGTATACAATTGATTGTCCTGGAGCCTCTCTCTACTTGTGGCACCTCGTCAGGTGACCACCTAACATCATTTATACTGTGTTACTAGACAGGGTACAAGAAATACCACATTCTAGTATATAATGAACAGATTTATTTCAGTGTGTTTTAAGGTAGACCAGTGCTATTCAGCAGAACTTTCTGTGATGCTAGGAATGCTCTACATCTGTGATTTCCAATATATAGCCACTAGCCACATGTTTTTGAGCACTTAAAATGTGGCAAGTTGGATGAGGAAATGGATTTTTAGTTTCGTCTAATTTTGATTAATTTAAATTAAAAAAGCCACATGTGGCTAGTGGCTACTGTGTCATACAGTGTCAAACTAGACCTTGGAAAATAAGTAAATGGAATAATTTTCAACATTTTTCTTTAATATTAAGGAGAAGCCTGTTAGCCTTGGATCACCCATTTAAATTGCTGTTTTTTCTGGTAGCCAGGTGTATCTGTGAGTTTGAGTGACTACAGTGTTATCCAGTGTTTCTTGGGCAGTATGTAAATTTGGTGTTGAGGGTAGGGTCCTCTTCTCCTGTTTTTCAGCCACCAGGCCAGATTAACAAGTAGGACTGCTTTCTCTTCCAGACACAGTAGACATCACCTCCCAAAGCTGGATCAGATTTTTTGGTAATAGCAAGAAGCTGGAGTCTTTCCAAAGAATAAAAGCTTTCCTTGAAGACAAGACATTTTCTAGACACTAGCTGTGGAAACAAGTGGAGACCTCTTAAGTAGAAATAACGGCAGCCCTTCCTTCAACTCTCCCTAGGAAAGACAGCACTAGTGGTTTGAATACATTAAAGGTCAGATCACTCCATCCCTACTCCAGGCGGATCATATATATACATATTTTTTAATTCCTTGCCCTTGGTCAACCAACAAAAGGGAATTGGGACTAAAATACCATGTGAGCCTCCTTGGAATTTAAAGCCCACTTTACTGAGACAGGATTAGGCAAGATAAAGGAAAAAGCAAGAAAATGAACACAAACACAATTATACTAAGCCAGCCCTCAAGTCAAGTCCTGTGTAATTTCCAATAGAAAAAGATTCAATTATGCCATCATGACCAAAATCACTTATTAAGTGCCCATTTATATGTGATGCTGGACGGGGAAGATATACAGGAAAAGTCAGACTTGGTCTCAGCCCACTAGACAGACAATAATGAAACAGAGGGGTATTCAGGATGGGAACTAAGTATATTAATGAATATTTACATTCCGTGCAAATATAGCCACCACAGAGCAGGCTTGATACTGAAATAACTAAAGAACAAAGCTCTGGACTGTTCTCACTTGGATGCATTGGATACAGAAGATGGGGGAGGAGGATGTAGGAGTCTGTTTGGATCTGTTATTCTCTTGGCGATGTACATGAACTGCACTATTTGTCCATTGGGGAAGAGGTGTGTGTGGCAGGGGGTTGGGGAGGGGGGAAGTTCAGAACTTAGGCAGCCTGGAAGCTGTCCTCTTCCTGTTCCAAACCAGAGAAACACAGTCAAAAACGTAATATATATACATATATTTTTGGCAGCTGGCCGGTACAGGGATCCAAACCCTTGACCTTTGTGTGGTAACATGTACTCTAACTGACTGAGCTAACCAGCCAGCCCAAACATAATTTTTTGGTTTTTTTTGGTGGATACAGTCAAGTCTCTGCCTCTCTCTGAAGCATGCACTAATATAGGTCACAGAAGGTGTGTGGAAGAGAGAGAGAGAGTGCGAGAGCGAGCGAGTAGTGGAACTCCATGCACCACCAGGAGTCCCTCTAAACAAGGTGGAGCAAGGGTTTTCCCATCCAAGCCTGTGGAGATGAAGAGAGGCAAACTAGGCTTAAAGCTAAACAGGAAGCCAAAGACAAATGAACAAACAGGAGAAATCCAATAGTTTGCCAAACTGCAGGGCCTAGGAGTGCAAAGTTGGTATGAACTACAGAGCCAAGAATCTAGAAACCAGGGAAATGGTAGAAAGAAAATGGGTTGAGAAAAAAAGGAGAAAATTGGGAAATTTGGGGGCAATTGCTGGAACAGTTACAGTGGTTTGAAGTATGGTTTTAGGCTGGTTTGGCGGTTTGGCTGAATTTGAGAAGTTAGATAAATCAGGAAGGTAATGACAACCAGTGACTTTGTAGGACACAAATTAGAATTTCTAGTGTTGCACAAATCTGTGCAATAGCCAACTAGGAACCTAGAGCTCTAGAACAGTCCATATCCACATTGAAGTGTCATCTTTGAGAGATTAGGAACATAAAGTGTGGGAATTCTCCGAGTGTGCTGGCTCTTATATGAAGTAGTGGTTCCTCGATCAGAGTGGTGTGGGGCATGGAACAGCCTGTGTGATATTGTGAAAATATACACTTGGTTTTCATCCCTGTCTCCTGGCACACCACTCTTAAAATCCTAGGAATCTTCGAAGTGCTGTCCTTTTGTATAGTAATGAGTTGACTGATGGCTTGCAGCCCCTAGGTAGCTTGGGGGGTGGGGGCTGGTCACAGGAAAGACCAAGGCAGTCCCACCCCCCAATCTCTGGTAAGGGGAGACAGGCTGAAGATTAGTTGATCACCAGTGACCGATGATTTACTCAATCATGCCTATGTAATGAAGCTTCTATAAAAGTTCAAGAGGCCTGGGTTCAGTGAAGAGCTTCCGGATAGCCGCACACGTGGAGATTCCTGCAGGGTAGCATGCCTGGAGAGGGCATGGAAGCTCCACACCCCTACCCTCATACCACACCCATTGTTTGTAATATCCTTTGTAATAAATGGGTAAACCTAAGTGTTTTCCTGAGTTTTGTGAGCTGCTCAGCAAATTAAACAAACCCAAGGAGGGAGTTGTGGGAACCCCAATTTACAGCTGGTTGGTCAGAAGCAAAGGTAAAACAAACTGTAGCTTGCAATTGGCAACAGAAGTTCAGGGGGACAGTCATGTGGAACTGAGCCCATAACCTGCAGGATCTGATGCTATCTCCAAGTAGGTAGTGTCAGAATTGAATTGAATTAGAGGACACCCAGCTGGTGTTCACCTCAGAATTGGTTTGCTTGCTGGTGGCATTGGTTCCTTTCACTTCACATTTTCCTGGTTTTCTAGCATTCTGCATGAGGCCTGCTTCCTTCCTTACTTGACATCAATTTTTTTTATGGAGTCCATCGATAGCCTTCAGGCAGTTGATAAACTCCTAAAATTGTGTATGAAGTGTTGCTTGTGTGCACTTGAGCATTCTTTTCCTTAGGAAAGAGGGTCTTAAGCTTTCTTTGGATCCTCAAAGTAATTCTTTACACCAAACAAGTTAAGGACCACTGCTCTATTCACTCTCCTTGGACGATCTCATCCTCTCTTGAGGCTTAAGTTAAATTCTATATAATGAAGACTTCTGAATCCCTATCTGCAGCCTATTTTTTCACCCATGCTTTAGATGCAATATATCTGACTCTCTACAGGAAAACACCAATAGGCACATAAAATTCAACATGTTCCAGATCAAACTTATCATCTTTCCTGCTGGCCTCAACTCTCCTCTTCTATGTGTTTTCTATTTTGAGAAATGACATTCTGCTTTCTTAAGTTTCCCAAAAAGTAGACTTTGAAACAAGGATTTGAGTGCCAGTAGCATATTTGAGAGGTGATCCTAGGAAGCACTGTCAGGGAGTAGGGAAGTGAGACTGTGAAGAGAAAATAGCCAATAATGCATACATAATCACACCAGAAACCACCATGGGAAACTTATTCCCATGGAGAAAATTCTGTGAACACTATAGAACATGTGACTCAAAGTTATCCCACCTGAAGGATGAAGGGGCTGGGTCATTTGTTGAGGGCTAGCTCTCAATGGGTTTTACTTTTCCAACACCTCTGGCTTCCTGCATGGAGGTAAAATGTGCTTCAGTGGCCAGAGAAAGCCCTCAGGCAAAGAAATGTAGGGGCTGGGAGTTGGAAACTGGGATGGCATTTTCCAAAGTGGTAATGGCAAAAGGATGGGAGGGGCAGCAAAAGCAAATACTACAGCCATGCACCCAGTTGGTCAGGTTAGAAACCTGAGTGGAATCCTTGTTTTCTTTCTCTTATTCATCACTCATTTGCAATTATTCAGAAGGGACTGTTAATTCTATCTCCAAACATCTCTAAAATTCATATACCTCCCTCTTTCTTCTCTAGTTCCTCTCAATCACACCACCATCCTCTCTCACCCAGATATTCCACAGCAGCCCCTTATTTATTTGTTTATTTTCAAAGAGAGGGTATTTTCTTTCTCTCTTTGAATTCTTGCCTCAGCTCGTGAGGTGGGGAGCTTCTGTTGATCTTTCTCCCTTAAAGGGAGAAAGAGTATTGAGTTTATGTGCAGGGTGGTATTGGGGTAAAGGTCACTATTCAGCATGGTGCTCACTCTTTCTCACTCAGGTAATGCTTGCCACCTGTCTGCCTGTGAAGCAGCACCTTCTCCTTTCCACTCCTGCTTCCATGTGGTAAGCTAACCTAAGAAAGGCTTCCCCACCTTGAAATGGAGTTCATGTATTTCCAATTCGTCCAACTGGATGAATTCAATTCAAGGGGAGAGAGGAGGACCAGCCAATAAATCTTGGGTGCCAGTTGCATCCAATCAGCCTTGCCAACAACAAAGCTGATAATTGATGGATTTTGGACATGACTGGCACCATTGTGCACACAATGAGCACAAAATAGCTGCCGGCCTCACCTTCCACTCCAGCACCAAGCCCCTCCCCCCTTCCCTTTAGGAGAAGCCTCCTGACTTAAACAGAAACCCCTTTTGCTTCTGCAAGGATGCAGTTCTCCACCCCAATCCACATTAGCATAATGATCCTCCTTGATGATATCAGCCAGCTCTTGGTGCACTATATAAGCTCTACCACCCCCACACCTGGTGCTGTCCCCCATTTTCAGGGCAGCCCTGGGCTGCCTGCCACTTGGAGCACAGCCGTGCAGATTCTTTTCCTTTAATAAAGCTTGAACAGTACCCGGCATCTTGGCTCACTTTCTTTCAATGATGGTAATGTATTTCAATCCATAGCTGCTTCTTGTGTCTCATCATAATGCCAAGAGCCCAGAAGTGGGAAAAGGGATGTGATTAATTGGCATCTTCAAATACCAACAAGTCCCTTTGCTTCCAGGTTTGATCTAGTTAGGGATGACCATGTGCCTTGGTTTATCCAGAACAATCTCAGCTTATGCCCATTTTTCTGGTATAATTATTAATAGTATCTCCTTAGAGTTTTTAGCATGAAACTAATGAAACTCCCATGGACACTGCCAAGGCCACTTAACTAACTTGGTAATTTTATGCTCTTTTTTCCAAAGATGACCCTCCAAAGGCATATGAACTTCAGTCCATCTTCCACTCTCAAAAGTGTCCTGGTTGCATAAAGGGCTTATATCCAGAATATATTAAGAACTCTCAAAACTCAGGAATAAGAAAATAAACAATCCAGTTAAAAATGGGCAGAAGATGTGAGGAAAAACTTCACCAAAGATATATGTATGGCAAATAAGCTCAACATAATTAGTCGTTAAGGAAATATAAAGTATATTAAGGAAGTGCAAAGTCATTAAGGAAATGCAAACCCTTAAACAACATGGGTTTGAACCGCACAGGTCCACTTATATGTGGATTATTTTCAACCAGCTTTTTCTCGAAAATACAGAACTCACTCATGGATTATGGAACCTGCGTATGTAGAGGGCTGACTTTTCATATCCGTGGGTTCCTCAGGGCCGGCTACAGAACTTGAGTATCTGTGGATTTCGGTATACACATGGGGTCCTGGAACCAATCCCCCACAGATACGGAGGGACAACTGTAAAACTACAGTGAAAAACCAGTACATACCTATTAGAATGGCTAAGACAAAATAAAACCCTTGACAATATCAAGTCCTGGTGAGGATGTGGAACAACTACAACACACATAAACTGCTAATGGGCATGGAATACAATTTAGCAGTTTCTTGTAAAGTTAATCATACACTTAACCATATGTCCTCCAAAACCCCAATTGTCCTTCAAGTGATGAATGGATGAATAAACTGTGGTTCATCTATAAAACAGAATACCACTCAGCAATAAAAAGGAACATGTTTTTGATATTTGAAACAAATGGATAAATCTCAAATACATTACTTTAAGTGAAATAAGCTAGATGCAAAGGCTATATATACAAGTGTGATTGCATTTATATGATATTCTGGAAAAGGCAAAACTATAAGGACAGAAAGCAGATCAGTGATAGTGAGGCTGGCGTGAAGGAAGGAGTTCATTACAAAAGGATATAAGGGAATTTTGGGGGTGATGGAAATATTCTATATCTTTATTGTGGTGATGGTTACATTATTGTATACATTTGCAAAACTCAGAACTATAAATCAAAAAAGTAAATTTTTTTGAATGTAAATTGTACTGCCATAAACCAGACTTTCTTTTTAAGTGTCCATAAGGGAAATGCAAATCAAAACCACAATGAGATATTACCTCACACTTGTTAGGATGACTATTATCAAAACAACAAAAAATGACAAGTATTGCCAAGGATATGGAGGCACTAGAACTCTTGCACACTGTTGGTGGGAATGAAAAATGGTGCAGCCGCAAAAAAAGAAAAAAAAAAAAAACCCAAAAAACAAAACCAATATGGAAATTCCTCAAAAACTTAAAGTTAGAATTACCATATGACCCAGCAATTCCACCTCTGGATATTTATCCAAAACAATTCAAATCAGAATCCTGAAGAAATAGTAGCACTCCCATGTTCATTGCTGCACTATTCATAATAGCCAAGCTGTGGAAACAACCAAAATGTACATCAGCAGGTAAGTGGTTAAATAAAATGTGTCATATACACACAGTGGAATATTATTCAGCCTTAAGAAAAAGGAAACCCTGCAATAATTGACAACATGGATGAACCTTGAGGACATTATGCTAAATGAAATAAGTCAGACATAAAAGGACAAATGTTGCATGATTCCTATTTATATGGGGAATCTAAAATAGTAAAACTTATAGAAGCGTAGAATCGTACTTGCCAGGGGCTGGGAAGAGGGGGATATGGGGAGTTGCTATTCAACAGATATGAAACTTCAGTTATTCAAGATGAACAAGTTCTAGAGATCTGTTGTACAACATTGTGCCTATAGTTAATAATACTGTATTGTACACTTAAAATTTAAGAGAGTGGATCTCATGTGTTATTACTCCACTGCCCAAACAAAAGTGTCCTGATGTGAATGTTAAAATACACGATCACCTACATCTAACCCATACCTCCCCTTGACATGATTTACAAGTCCCTGCATGATCTGGCATTGGCTTTCCTTTTGTCATTGCCTATCTCCTTCCTCTGCTCTCTCAATTGCAGTCTTTTCCTCTTGTGCACTCTGCTCTGCTTCACCTCTGAGTGCCTTTGGCTAGAATATGCTTTCCTGCCTGTTTCCTGATTCACTGGCTAACATCTACAGTCTTTTTGGTCCTAGCTTTGTTTCATTCCCTCTGAGAAGTCTATTCTCATCATTCTAGCATAGGTTACTGCTCACAGCACTCTGAGCTTCCTCTATCATGACACATGTCACACAGTATTGCAATTGCTTGTGAAAGTATCTGTACCTCTGCTAGACTGTGAACTCCATCTGGAGCGGGACTGTGTTCTGTTCATCTTTCTGTGCCCAACACTTGGTGTAACTTTCTGCACACTTTGGACTCTCAGGAGATATTTGTTGAAAAAATGAAAATGTATAGAAAGTCAACATATAACCTCATTATATGTCTAATAATTTGTTAATGTAGTATGAGAGTCAGATGGATGAATTTCACAATAAATTTTTTAAAAATTACAAGGCACTTTACAAAATTGTCTGCACAGACAATGGGAAATAATTGTGATCTGGAGTGGGTTGGGCACCTTTCAAGGGGAAAGAAAGGATTTGAAGAATGAATGGACTTGAGAATACTGGAGAAAGCAGGGAGGATACAACCATGAAGACAATGGAATGGGCCAAGATGCAAAGACTCTTGACTTGAACTAGAGTGTTCAAGGGACAGTGAGCAGAGCAGTTTGGCTCAAAAACACTGTAAGTAAATCAAGATGGAATCCTATAAAAAAACTTAAATAACCCACAGGAAGGCAAGAAAAGATAAACATAAGAACAGGAAAAAAAGGAAACAAACAGAAAGCAAGTAATAAAATGGCACACTTAAGCCCTAACATATCAACAACCTTAAAAGCAAATGGTCTAAATATACCAATTAAGAGACAGAGTGAACAAAAAATATGATCCAATTGTATACTTTCTGCAAGAAACTCTCTTTAAATACAATAGCATATGTAGGTTGAAAGTAAAAGGATGGAAAATGATATACCATGAGAACATTAATTTAATAAAAAAAGCAGGAGTGGCTATATTAATATCAGTTAAAACAAATTTCAGAGCAAAGAAGATTGCCAGGGATAGAGAGAGACATTACATAATAACAAAAGAATAAATCCACTAAGAAGACATAATGATTCTAAATGTGCATGCACAAAACAACAGAGCTTCAAAATATGTGAAGAAAAATCTGATAGAGCTGAAGGGAAATTTACACAAATCCACAATTATAGTTGGGAGCTTCAACACTCCACTTTCAAAAATTGATAGCACTAATTAAAAGGATAATAAAGGAATACTATATACTAGAGTTCTTCAGACACACCCAGAAATAATGTTTCATCAGCTCTCTGGACATCTCATGGCCCAGTCAAGTTTTATGACATAAAATTAACCATCACATTGTGAACAAATGTACACTCATAAATTCAACAATTTAGATGAAACTAATTAATTCCTCAAAAAACACAAACTACCAAAGCTCACCAAGATGAAAAAGACAATCTGAATAGAGTTATAACCATTAAAGGAACTGAATTTATAATTGAAAGCTTCCAAAAAAAGCAATTTCCAGACCAAGATGGTTTTATTGGAGATTTCTACCAAATATTTAGAGAAGAACTAACACTAGCTTTACACAATCTCTTCTAGAGAATAAATGATTATTGTTGTTTTAAGTCATTAAGCTTTGGTGTGGGTTGTTATGAAGCGAAAGATAACTCAAAACCCAGGTCACTTACAATCTCTTCTCATGATTCTATTCTGAAACCATGCCAGTCCAAATTGGCCCCTTTCTTGTAGAAGAGCTATTATATTAATTACAGAGAATTTAGCTGGTCTGTCTGCAGTTATTCAGTTTTCACACTCAGTGTATGGTTGACCAGTGCCTCATTTACATTACTGTTATTTCTGTTTCTACATGGTTTATCGCTTAGTCCATGCAATGTAGAAACTCTTCCTAGGATGCACTGAAATAAAGTAAATCTCAGAGTACACTGTAGCTACTGTCATCCCAAATTCCTCTATCTGCCTGCCTTAGGCCTCTGCTTTGCTAAGACTTGCCATGGAACCTGTTCTGCCTTATGGCAGCGGGGAATCTCAGGCTGGTTATTTTGGTTACAGCTGTCATTTATTGCTAACATTTATTGACTTTTTACTATGTACTGGGATTACACATGTATTGTTTTGGGGTTTTTTTTTTTTTGTCTGTACCTGTTGGCGGTTCTGAGTTGGAGGATTCTGCATTCTGGGATACATGGGAGGCAAGTACGAAACCCAAGAAACTCATTCCTGGGTCATTTCTCAAGTCCCAAGGTGCTGAGGCAGTACACTTTCTTCTATCTTTCAGAGTCTTCCTGTACTTGGTTATTGTGTTATGTCCAGATTTTAATTTTAATTATAAGAGGAAGGACCTGGGATGAATGGAGCTACTCCATTTTGGTCAGAACTAGAAGTCCATAACCATTTAATTTTCTTATGAACATGTAATTTGGTCAGGACTCAGTGAGGAAGGCTTCTATCTGCAACTCATGGTGTCAGCTGGGGCAACTCAAATGGGAGATGGAGGATCCACTTTGAAGACTGCTAATTCATATGACTGTCAAGTTGGTGCTGGCTGCTGGCTAGAAGCTGAGCCAGGGCTGAGGGCTGGGAACCGTGGTTCTCCTCTAAGTGGGCCTCTCCCTGTTGGCTGGGTTGCCCCACAGTCTGGTGGCTGGGTTTTTTGTGCAAGCATCCCTGGAGAGGACCAGGCAGAAACTGCATTCATTCCCTTTTATAGTAGCCTTAGAAAGCATGTAGTATCACCTCTGCCATAGTCTAAAGCAAGCCCCAATTCAAGAGGAGAGAACATAGATGCCAATCTTTCCAAAGGATTCTTGAAGACTCATTATAAGAAGCCAAGTGGCATGGGAGATATTGTTGTGGCCATTTTGGAAAGTATAATTGATCATACTTGGAACCAGGGTGATAAAAGGAGCAGATACCCTGGCAGGTCCAGAACAGAGGTAACTCTGTTAATCCTCCCAAAAGTAAGAGGTTTTTAAGTAAGAAGAGCTTGGAAATTATTATTTTTTTTATTGTAGCAATTAAGAGCATGGGTTTTTGAATCACTCGTCATGAGTTCAAATCCTGTTGCTTTGTGTTGCTTCACCCCCCATGGATTTGTCACCCCACTTCCCCTGGGTGACAGAGATGCAAAGGATTACTCAAAGCCCATCTCTTCTGAGCAGTGAGAAGCCCCGAAGTGGTTAATCTCCCCCGGAACCCTCAAGTGAGAGGCATCCCTTCCTTGGGAAATTAACCCCAAATTGGGGTTCTCTTCTTGTGTTTATTTTCCAGACCAGGAAGTTACAGAAAGAGAACATAGGTGGGGTTATAGTTTAACAATATAGGCTGGTAACTTTTAGTGAAACAAGTCAGATGACATTCCATTAGACAATTAAGTGATCTTACAGCAATTTCTCAGTATCTTTACATAACAATCAATAACTAGTCTGTCCTTGAGCCAGCAACCTTGCTGTACCACAATTTTTATCTTAAACCAGAGACTTTATAGCCTGAGGAATTTCAAGTCCTCTGCAAGATCAATATTTGAAACTGCAAGGCTTTGAAAAACCAGGCCCTGTGAAGTACATATGCTTTAAGAATCCTCTACAAAATCCCATCTCTACCACTTATTGGTTGTGTGTCATTGGGCAAGTTGGTTTATTTCTCCAAATCTCATTGTCTTTATTTTCAAAATGATAGTAATAATAACTATTGCATAGGATTTTGTTAGTATTAAATGAGTTAATGAATAGAAAATACTTAGCACAGTATCTGGCCCATACAAAACGATCAAGATATGGTGGCTATGAGTTTTAGATGTGAACTATAGCAAATATACATCCTGTGCATTACTAGGATTTTTATGATATTTATCATATATATAATATTTATGATATCTATATAGGATTTTTATCATGTATATCCCATTATGAATATATAGAGAAACACACATTATACTTTGTTACTAAAGCCCAACTGTTAACAATAGTCACCCTGCTGTGCAATAGAACATCAGAACTGATTCCTCCTACCTAACTATGATTTTGTACCCATTGACCAACATCTCCTTATTTTCACTCCCCACACTCCCCGTCTCTGGTAACCACCATTCTACACTCAGATTCAGTTATTTTCAGTGAACACTTTGGTTTTCTTTTTAAAGTCCTTTGCTAATGAATCCCTCTAGATATCATCAAATATAGCTAATTCAGACAAGAAGTTCCAGAGTGGCAATTGCTGCTAAGATCTTGGTGCACTGAGTGAACATAAGAGAGGAGGTAAGCTCCACCCTCACAAAAAGCTGGCTGACTTCCTGGACACCCATGGATATTTCTCACCTTCTACTATTACAACGTGTACACAGAGTAGGTGTTCTTTGAATGTATCCATGGCTTTAACTGAATTCCCATTAATACCAGTCTCAGAAAACTCTTGGCTGGGAATTGCTAGCAATTACATATCTAAAAATTTCTCAGTAGGGAAGAGCAGGGTAACAATATCACTTAATCAGAAGCTACCAGTGATCTGGCTGTGACTGAGTTTGCAGAAGTCCTGGCATCTCATCCATTCCTGGGCCTGCTAGATTAAACAAATGACTGAAAGTCCGATGCTCTGAATGCAAACTCCATGGTCAGCTAGTTACTCTGCTGCAGGCTCAGATAAATCTCCAGAGCTCTGTTTCCCTTCCTTCAGAATAACATTCTCCTTCACCTCTCATTTCTCGTGCTGAGTGGAGAAAGTGATATCTTTATGACCCTGTGAGGCAATGCATGATTTAGAATAGCCAAGTAAAGGGAGCCATAAACAACCGTTGTGATGCAGAGCACTTGCCACCTTCTAATTTATGTCCTCTCCATCTGACTTCAGACGGAAAAGGAAAAGTTGTTGTGTATTTGCAGGAACAATATTTTTACGGCTCAGCTTTATCAAGTTAGATTTTGAGTCTGTTTAACATAAATTTCTCAGAGTTAAACCTTAATTCCATCTAAAATTTCTATCATAGAAGTATAAATTAAGTGAAAGTTGGCTAAGGCAAATATTTCAGTAAAATTATCTATATAGTAGCCTCTGTTGAGGCTTTGGGTCCACTAGGCTGAACATGCCCAGAAGAAGGTGGGTAGGCCCTCTTCCTGTTCCTCAGACTCTGCTAAACCAGGCTCTGTTGACCCTCCAATCTTTTCATATTATGGGATTCTTCTTATTCTAGACTTTCCCTTCTTCCTGCCACTATTGTGCATGTTGAGCATACTGTCTTGGTTTGGGTCATCTTCCCAAAAGAAGACTCTGAAATGGGCATTTGGAGGAAGATTAATTTGGACGTGTGCAGGAAGCACTGTGAGGGAGAGAGGAAGTGAGAAGGGAGGATGCTGACAAAGGGGGCATTAGAGAGAGGGTTACCTTTGTGAGCAACTGAGGCCCATTCCCACTGAGGATCCTCTGAGAGACTGTGTGCAACACACCTCAGAATTGAGGGTCAAGGAATAGGGGTATTTATCTGCCAACTCCTATCTGTCTTTGGCTGAGGGCTGCTTGCAGGGGTGTTAACTCCCTGACACTTCCAGCCTGTCCTGTGGTGGGCTGAGCATTCTCTTGTGGCCAGAGAAAGCCCTCATGCAGGGTCTCAGGTGTTTGCAGTTGAAAGTCACTGTAGATGTGTAGATGACAATACAGGAACTGTCCATTGAAGGTGCAGGTGACCTCCTGAGTGGGTCAAGGGAATAAGCATGGGGCACCAATGGTGGCTGCAACACTATACTCTGCTTCTTTTCTCTCTGCTCAATTCCATTTTCCACCCCAACACCAAGCCCGTGCTTAGCTTGCCTTCCAAATCTCATTCCAATGAGCTCAGCTCCATCTAGCAACATTCCCTATTGTCTCACACTGCCCAAGCTCACATGTTCAGACTCATGGTTAATTACCTGCTTTGCCTTTGTAGACATTTACTTTGTGACCTTTTGATAGAGTTTGGGTATATTGTCCCCCCAAAGCTCATGTGGAAACCTAATCCCCAATGTGGCAGTGTTGGGAGCTGTTTGAGTCATAGGGAGTGGATTTCTCATGAATAGATTAATACCCTCCTTGGGGCGGGGAGGAAGAGTAGAGAGTGACTGAGTTCTTGCTCTATTAGTTCTTGAGATAGCTGGTTGTTTAAAAAGACCCTGGCACCTCCCCCCTTTCTCTCTTGCTTCCTCTAGCCATGTGATCCTGCACCGACTGGCTACCTGCCGTTTTCCACCATGAGTCAGCCTGAGGCCCGAACCAGATGCAGCTGTCCTAGAATCATGAGCCAAATAAATGTCTGTTCTTTATAAATTACCCACTCTCAGGTTTTCTGTTATGAGTGACAGAAACAGATGAATACACCCCTGGAATAAATTAATGTGTGGACATGACTGGTAATGGATAATGTTTGGGGGAGTCGGAGCAATAGACGTGGACTGTGGGTAGGAATAGTAGAAGTTGAAACTGGAAAATGAAACTAAGATCAAATCATGAGGCTTTGGAAACCTTCTTAAGGAATGTGAGCAGCACCATATATTTCATTATAAAGTAAGGATTTTTAACTAGTATGATCAGATAGGCATTGGAGATAGATAACCCCAGTGTGCGCACGTGTGTGTGTGTGTGTGTGTGTGTGTGTGTGTGTGTGTGTGTGTGTGTGTGTGTTTAAGTGTTTAAAGCCCTCCAGGTTATTCTGATGTGGCTTCTGGTGTGAGATCCATCAACACACAGGATGGATGGGAGGGGAAGTTATTGAGAGGCAGACACCAGTGAGGGGCTATGATGGTTAGTTTCTTGTGTCAACTTGACTTGACTAAAGTACCCAGTTATTCAATCAAACACTACAAGTGTTACTGTGAAGGTATTTTGTATGCATGATTAACATCTACCATCAGTTGACTTTAAGTAAAGGAGAGTATCCTCCATAATCTGGGTGGGCCTGACCCAATCAACTAAAAGACCTTAAGAGCACAGTGAGGTTTCCTTGAGGAAAAAGAAATTCTGCCTGTGGACAAATAGCACAGCTTTCTAGTCTGCTGGTCTGCTTTATGGATTTTGGACTTTACAGTCCCCACAACCATGTAAGCCAATTCCTTGAAATGAATCTCCTAGTGTCTGTCTGTCTATCAATCTATCTATCTATCTATCTATCTATCTATCTATCTATCTGTCTGTCTGTCTGTCTGTCTGTCTGTCTGTCTGTCTGTCTGTCTGTCTGTCTGTCGGTCCGTCCGTCCGTCCGTCCGTCCATCCATCCATCCATCTAGTCTGTCTATTTATCTCCTATCGGTTCTGGTAGAACCCAGACTGACACAGGCCATTGACAAAGTTCAGATTAAAGATGATGAAAATTTATCTGGGACTGTAGAAACTCAGATGGAAATTGTGCTTGAGACATTTCTGAGATGGAATCTATAGAGTTAGAGGTGAGGCTTAAGGTAAGGGTGAGAAATAGAAAAAAAAATTTAGGCTAAGATTTATAGTCCTGGAGATTGCATGGATCTTAATGCTATAGATGGAGATGAAGAACTCAGGTACCATAAAAGTTTGGGGAGGGAGAGAAGCCAGTTATTTTAGGACATGGTAAATTTGAGGTGCTTGAGAGACTTTGCTTTGCTATGTGTCCACCTGCCATTTAAAAATGAGCTTTATTCTCAGTGAGTGGTCTAGGCTGGAGAGAAGAATATGCATGATTTCAGAAGGAATGTTCTCTCTTTCTTGAATTATTTCCATTTCCTTTTAGTCTATTTCTGTTTGTTCATCTCCCTTGTTCTTCATTTTTTTTCATATATTGTTTTCCTCAAATATCTGGTGGTCCTTGGAGGTCAGTTCACATTCAGACAGAGGCTATATCCACTGCATATGCTCTGTATAACTACAGGGAATGAAGGAACACTGACAAGTATACCCAAGACAGTTCTTTAATATACAAAGTATCCAGAGTCTTTTTTTTTCTTCCAAATTTTATTTTATTTTGTCAATATACAATGTGGTTGATTATTGTGGCCAATTACTGAAATGTCCCTCCCTCCTATCTCCCCTCCTCCCTCCCAACAATGTCCTTTCTGTTTGCTTGTCCTATCAACTATAAGGAATTGTAATTGTTATGTCTTCTACACTTCCCCCCCCCGTTTTTTTTTGTATTTATTTATTTATTTTTAGCTCCCACCAATAAGTGAGAACATGTGGTATTTCTCTTTCTGTGCCTGACTTGTTTCACTTAATATAATTCTCTCTAGGTCCATCCATGTCGTTGCAAATGGCAGTATTTCATTTTTTTTATAGCAGAGTAGTATTCTATTGTGTAGATTTACCACATTTTCCATATCCACTCATCTGATGATGGACATTTGGGCTGGTTCCAACTCTTACCTATTGTAAAGAGTGCTGTGATGAACATTGGAGAACAGGTATACCTTTGACTTGATGATTTCCATTCCTCTGGGTATATTCCCAGCAGTGGGATAGCTGGGTCATATGGTAGATCTATCTGCAATTGTTTGAGGAACCTCCATACCATTTTCCATAGATGCTGCACCATTTTGCAGTCCCACCAACAATGTATGAGAGTTCATTTTTCTCTGCAACCTCGCCAGCATTTGCCATTCACAGTCTTTTGGATATTAGCCATCTTAACTGGGGTGTGGTGGTATCTCAGTGTGCTTTTGATTTGCATTTACCGAATGCTGAAGGATGTTGAGCATTTTTTCATATGTCTGTTGGCCATTCGTATATCTTCCTCTGAGAAATGCCTGTTTAGCTCTTTTGCCCATTTTTTAATTGGGTTGCTTGTTTTTTCTTGTAAAGTTGTTTCAGTTCCTTGTATATTCTGGATAGTAATCCTTTGTCAGATGTATATTTTGCAAATATTTTCTCCCACTCTGTTGGTTGTCTTTTAACACTGTTAATTGTTTCTTTTCCTGTGCAGAAGCTTTTTAGTTTGATATAATCCCATTTGTTTATTTTTCCTTTGGTTGCCTGTGCTTTTGGCGTTGTATTCATGAAGTCTGTGTTCAGTCCTACTTACTGAAGTGTTTCTCCTATGTTTTCTTTAAGAAGTTTTATTGTTTCAGGGTGTATATTTAATTCTTTAATCCATTTTGAGTTGACTTTAGTATATGGTGAGAGGTATGGGTCTAGTTTCATTCTCCTGCATATTGATATCCAGTTATCCCAGCAGCACCATTTGCTGAAGAGGCAGTCTCTTCCCCAGTGTATAGGCTTGGTGCCTTTGTCAAAGATCAGATGGCTGTAGGTGTGTGGGTTGATTTCTGGATTCTCTATTCTATTCCATTGAGCACTGTGTCTGTTTTTATGCCAGTACCATGCTGTTTTGGTTATTATAGCTTTGTAGTATAGTTTAAAGTCAGGTAGTGTTATGCCTCCAGCTTTATTTTTTTTGCTCAGAATTGCTTTGGCTATGCATGGTCTTTTGTTATTCCATATAAATGTCTGGATATTTTTTTCCATTTCTGAGAAAAATGTCATTGGAATTTTGATAGGGATTGCATTGAATTTGTATATCACCTTGGGTAGTATGGACATTTTCACAATGATGATTCTTCCAATTCAAGAGCATGGGATATCTTTCTGTCTTCTTGTACCCTCTTTAATTTCTCTCAGCAGTGGTTTGTACTTCTCATTATAGAGATTTTTCACATCCTTGGTTAATTCAATTCCTAAGTATTTTATTTTTATTTGCTGGCTATTGTAAATAGGCAAGCTTTGTTGATTTCTCTTTCTGCATGTTCACTATTGGAGAATAAAAATGCTACTGATTTTTGTGTGTTGATTTTGTATAATGCTACTTTGCTGAAATCATTTGTCAACTCCAAGTTTTTTTGTAGAGGCTTTGGGCTGTTCAATATATAGGTTCATGTCATCTGCAAAGAGGGACAGTTTGACTTCATCTTTTCCAATCTGGATGCCTTTATTTCCTTCTCTTCTCTGATTTCCCTGGCTAGTACTTCCAACACTATGTTGAATAGGAGTGGTGAGAGTGGGCATCCTTGGCTCGTTCCTGTTCTTAAAGGAAAAGCTTTCAGCTTTTCCCCATTCAGGATGATATTGGCAGTGGATTTATCATATATGGCTTTAATTATGTTGAGATAATTTCCATCTGTACCTAACTTATAGAGGGTCTTTGTCATGAATGAATGTTGAATTTTATCAAATGCATATTCAGCATCTATAGAGATGATCATATGGTCCTTGTGTTTGATTTTATTAATATGGTGTATCTCATTTATTGATTTGCGTATCTTCAACAAACCTTGCATCCCTGTGATGAATCCCACTTGACCGTGGTAAATAATTTTACATATGTGTTGCTGTATTCCATTAGCTAGTATTTTATTGAGGATTTTTGCTTCTATATTCATCAAGAATATTGGCCTGTAGTTTTCCTTTTTAGTTATATCTTTACCTGGTTTTGGTATCAGGATGATGTTTGCTTCATAGAATGAGTTTGGGAGATTTGCCTCTGTTTCAATCTTTAGGAATAGTTTGTAAAGAACTGGTGTCAATTCCTCTTTGAATGTTTGGTAAAATTCTGCTGTGAATCCATCTGGTCCTGGGATTTTCTTTGTTTGGAGTCTTCTGATAACAGCTTCAATCTCTTTTATTGTTATTGGTCTGTTCAGATTTTCTGCATCTTCTTGGCTCAGTTTTTGTAGCTGTGTGTGTCCAGAAATTTATCCATTTCCTCCTGATATTCCAATTTGTTGGCAAATAGTTGTTTATAGTAGTCTTGAATGATTCCTTGTATTTCAGATGTATCAGTTATAATATCACCTTTTTCATTTCTAATTTTTGTTATTGGATCTTTTCTCTTCTTTTTTTAGTTAGCCAAGCTAATGGTTTGCCAATTTTATTTATCTTTTCAAGAAACCAACTTTTTGATTCTTTGGTCTTTTGTATTGTTTTTTTTTGGTTTCAATTTCATCAAGTTCTTCTCTGATCTTAATGATTTCTTTCTGTCTGCTAAGTTTGGGTTTGGATTGTTCTTGTTTTTCTAGTTCTTTAAGGTGAAGTGTTAGGTTGTTCACTTGCCATCTTTCCATTCTTCTTAAGTAAGCATTTAATGCAATAAATTTCCCCCTTAGTACTGCTTTTGCAGTATCCCACAGGTTTTGGTATGATGTATCATTATTTTCATTAGTTTCAATAAATTTTTTGATTTCCTGTTTGATTTCTTCTTGGACTCATATGTCATTAAGTTGAATGCTGTTTAATTTCCATGTGTTTGTATAGTTTCCAGAATTTCGTTTGTTATTGATTTCTAAGTTTAATCCATTGTGGTCTGAAAAAATACATGGGATAATTCCAATTTTTTCGAATTTGTTGAGACTTGATTTGTGACCTAACATGTGATCTATCCTGGAGAATGATCCATGTGCTGATGAGAAGAATGAATATTCTGAGGTTGTCGGATGGAATATTCTGTAGATATCTGCCAAGTCCAATTGGTCTAATATCTTGTTTAGATCTTGTGTTTCTCTGCTGATTCTTTGCCCAGATGATCTGTCCAATATTGACAGGTGTTCAGGTCCCCTGCTATTATGTTATTAGTGTCTATTTCCTTCTTTAGGTCTAATAGAGTTTGTTTTATGAATCTGGCTGCTCTGACATTGGGTGCATACATATTTGTGATTGTTATGCTTTCTTGATGCATCAATCCTCTTATCATTATGTAGTGTCCCTCATTATCTCTTTTTATGGTTTTTAGTTTAACGTCTATTTTATCAGACATAAGAATAGCTACTCCAGCTTGTTTTTCATTTCTGTTTGCATGCTAAATCGTTTTCCATCCTTTCACTCTTAGTCTATGTGAGTCTTTATGGGTGAGGTGGGTCTCTTGAAGGCAGCATATAGTTGGGTCCTCCTTTTTAATCCAGTCAGCCAGTCTGTGTCTTCGATTGAGAAATTTAAGCCTTTTACATTAAGAGTTGTTATTGAAAAGTGTTGATTTCATTCTAGCATTTTATTGATTATTATTTGGATGTCTTAGGTGTCTTTTGTTCCTTTCTTTCCAATTTAGTGTTTGTTTTCTGTGTTTGTTGGTTCTTTGGGTTGTAGATAGCCTTTTTTTTGTTTGTTTTCTCTTCATAGATGCCATTTTTATTATACTAGTGGGTTTTAATTTTTCTTGGGTTTTTATGGCAGTGGTAGTTATTTTTTAGGTACCAAACCCAGTATTCCCTTGAGAATTTCTTGTAAGGGTTTTCATGTGGTAGTGAACTCCCGCAGTTTTTTTTTGTCTGATGAATATATTATTTGCCCTTCATTTTGGAAAGATAGCCTTATGAGGTAGAGTATTCTTTGCTGGCTATCTTTGTCTTTTAGTATTTTGAACATATCATCTCATTCCTTTCTGGCTTTTAGGGTTTGTGATGAAAAGTCTGATGTTAGTCTGATTGGGGGTCCCTTATAGGTGATTTGATGCTTCTCTCTTGCAGCTTTTAAGATTCTCTCTTTGTCTTTGAGTTTTGCCAATTTGACTATAACATGTCTTGGAGAAGACCTTTTTAGGTTGAATACATTTGGAGATCTTTGAGCTTCCTGAATCTAAAGATCTGAGTCTTTTCCAATACCTGGGAAGTTTTCTGCCACTATGTTGTTGAATATGTTTTCAATGCAATCTCCTTTTTCCTCCCCTTCTAGAGTACCCATGACTCGGATATTTGAGTGCTTAAGGTTGTCTGATATCTCTCTCAGGTTTTCTTCAATGCCTTTAATTCTTTTTTCCTTTTTTGTCTGCCTGTGTAATTTCAAACAGCCCATCCTCAAGGTCAGAAGTTCTGACTTCTACTTCTGCAAGCCTGCTGGTTAAACTCTCTGTTGTGTTTTTTATTTCCTTGAATGAATTCTTCAGTTCAGCAAGCTCTGCTACATTCTTTTTCAGGGCATTGATTTCCTTGTACATTTCTTCTTTCAGGTCCTGTATACTTTTCCTTGTTTCATCATGTTGTCTAGCTGAGTTTTCTTGTATCTCATTCACTTTCCTTAGAATTATCACTCGAAATTCCTTGTCAGACATTTCAAGGGCTTCTTGTTCTATGGGATCTAGAACTTGAGAGTTATTACCCTTTGGTGGTGTACTTTCTTGATTTTTCATATTTCTGTTATTTTTCCTTTGATGTTTAATCATTGTGGCAGGGGGTTTCACAGTCCACTTGTTTGACATTATTGTCTAGTTAGGATGTTGCTGGGGTTGCCAATTTGGTATGGCTACCTCAGTGTCTGCTCAGTGGGCCACTAGTGCATTGTGTGTGTGGTTGCCTCGGGTCTTGGGCCTCTTTGGGGAGCCACCTCTCTGGTCAGCATGCCCTTGGCTGGGCTGCCCGGTCACGTGGTGGCACTGCAGGGCATGTGGTCTCTGTGGAGCTTCTGCCTCACCTGCTGGATGTCTCTCTGCTCTGCGTGCACTGGGCCGGGCTGGGGATGGAGATGGGTGGCATAGGTGAGGCCTACCTGCTGGGTTGTGCGGTGGCACCACAGGGCATGTGGTCTCTGTGGAGCTTCTGCCTCCCCTGCTGGACGTCTCCCTGCTCCATGCGCACTCATATCCAGAGTCTTTTCTACTCTTTAAATTAGTTGGCTCTCTTCTGGAACCCTCAAAGATGGCTGCCCTGATATTTTAAGTTTCTTCTTCCTAGCTCCTTTTTCCATAAATCCAATCCTGTCAGCTTGGCTTCTTCCAAGGTTTCACATTTTTTAGTTTATTTCTAGTTTCCTGTCTTGATTTCCTTTCTTGCGTAATGGTTTAATTTTTTTTTAGTATATTAAAGTATGTATTTTTCTGTCTGTGGTACCTTGGAAGGGAGGTGTTGTGGATACTGTGCATTTGGCTCTCCAGAACCATGTTCCACTGAACTCTGCACTGCACTGTGCTCTAGTAGATGGTCTGTATGGGACATCAGTGGGGCCTCTTGCCCTGTGTTCTGATTGAGTTCAGCCAACAGGAGGCACTGGCCAGATATTGGAGGGCAGGACAAGAGAGAAAGGTTAGGTAAGGTTAAGTTTTGGTAAGGGTTTCATGCCTCTACTCATGGCCACTAGTGATTCTCTTCTACAGCCACAGGTCTCACTGGCTTCTGGTAACTGCTTCTTTCCCTAGCCCATTCAACTCTGGGTGTGGTAGTGGCTTACTGTTCTTGCTAACATTGGGATGCTTCACCAATCCTTGTTGTTTTCTTTTAATCTTGCTTATACCTTGCAAATAGTCCCTTAATTAATGGACTATTAATCGTCTTTTAAATCATGACTTTTAAGAGATCTTTTTAATTCCTGCCAGGATCCAGACCCGTATGGGAGTGGGGGAAGATGCATGAATTAGAAGCCCAGTGAAAGAGATTGGGGGTAAAAAGGTTTTCAATGCCTATTATTCAACTTGCAATGACTGATTCTTCCATTTGTTCATTGTTAAGGCGCAATATAAAAGTTAAAACTCCAGTGCTGGAATCAGATTGCTTGGGTCTAAATACACAATTACTAGCTGTGCATCCTTGGCAATTTACTTAACCATTTGAGCTTTAGTTTTTTCATTTGCTAAATAGAGATCAAAATAGTACCTACCTCATTGGGGCTGTTGTGAAGATTAAATGAGTTAATGTAAGTGAAATGCTCACAATAGCTCAGTAAGGGCTTACTAAATGTTAACTGCTACCATTATAGTGGTTATCATTATTATTATCTTTTATTCTCATTCTCTTATCCAACATGTAAGAGGCAGCAGGACTCAGCATGGTATATAGAGCTAAGTGGACTATGTTCTTTACAGCAGACTGCTTCTGTGGTCCCCTGTAGGAATTTATTTAGCTGAACAGATAGAAACTGAACACTTCAATCAATTCTGAGAAGTCCCTAGATTCATTCCACTTATTGGATCCAGTGTGTTAGTTCCCATGCCAGGATTCTTGAATCTTTTCTCCCCTTTCTCCTTTCCAGCCCTGTCCAACCAGGCAGAAGACTAAGTTATGCTCTCCATCCCAGGAAAGGGAAACAAGGTGCTATGGTCTGAATGTTTGTTTCCTCCAAAGCTCATGTGGAAGCTTGATCCCCACAGTGGCAGTGTTTAAAGCTGGGACCATTGGAAGGTGATTAGATCATGAGGGCTATGCCCTCATGAATGGATTAATTTATTTATGCGTTATTGGAGTGGGTTAGTATGGGAGCGTCACTGGTGGCTTTATAGGGAGCGCAAGTGAGCACATTAACACGCTCATGTTCTTGCCCCCTCACCATGTGCACCACCTCGGGACTCTTAAGAGAGTTCCCACCAGGAAGAAAGACCTCACCAGATGCATCCCTCGACCTTGGGCTTCCCAGCCTCCAAAACTGTGAGAGATAAATTTCTTTTCTTTGTAGATTACTCAGTTTCAGGCATTCTGTTATAAGGGACAGAAAATGGATTAAAACACAGGACTTTTGTTGCCCAAACTTGAGTGCATGAGCACATGGATGAGGGAGAGATCTAACCTCTGTATCTGGTGTCCATGCCTGTTTTCCCAGGTTCATTCTATACTTGGTTTTATGCCTGATTGAGATGGAAAAACTAGGGGTTTTACAGTTTTCAGATCTGCAGCTAACATATTCTGGAGACTTTACAAACAAGACACCATACAATGTGAATCATAGTTACTCCTCAATGATGTTAACAGAATAAAAATCCTACTTTGTCAAGGTTCTTTTGCTTGTAAGTAATAGAAACCTACTTAAACTTGTTTCTGCCAAAATGAGGAATTTATTATGAGAATACAGGGATAATCACAGAGCTCAAGGGCAAGAAGTGGAGCCAAGCCACTTTGTGAATTGGAACCATGATAGAAAGCTATAACAGCAAGTTGAGCCTGTCTGCCTCACTTCTTGTTCTCTCCCGACGTAGAGTCTTCACTCTTTATCATTTGCAAGCTGGCTTCTCCCCATGCATGGTAGATAATGACTGGCCTGCAGTTGCTACATTTGCCTGTCTCCTTTCTAGCCACAGGAAGAGATTAACCAGCAACTCAGAATCCTTGAACATTTCAAGGAGAGAGATTGTGATTGGTTCGGCTTGGTGGTGATATCTATCTTGGATCCAATCGGCTGTGACCTGAGGCTCAGGGTCATATAACACAAACATGATTGTCAGGATCCCATCCCTGTAGATGGAGGAAGCAGTTCTCAGGAAAAAAAATGGAGTTAATTTTGGGATAGGCAGACATCCTTAAAGGTCTCTCCTCACCTTTATTTTCCTTTTTCCTATATTTTTTCCTGTTCTCTCATGGCAGAAACAAATTTGTCTCATGTGATTAAAAAAATAAGAAGCCCCTTTTTACAATTTCTTCATGTTATTATATTCACTGAACTTGACTCATAAATTAGATCTTAAGTTGCAAAACATCATGATCTTAGAAATTTTTGGAACTAAAGACTCTAGACCTCAGGGGTTCCTAGCAATTTAAAGCCAAATTTTGTGGTCATAAGTTTGGGTATTTAGTATATATTGCAAATACTACTGTGCTTTGTGAATAGTCAAATTACTTTAGATTTTATTCTCTCTTGCAAGCTAGCTTGAGGGAATGTTTTCAGAGTTATTGATGTCCTGTGGTCTAAAGAGAGAAGCCAGGCTCCCAGTTCTATTGCAATTGCCCCCTTGTCCAGGATGTTGTAACTCATTAGTGTACTGATTGTAGTTTGTTCTTATGAATTGGCACCATGAACACAGGCTGGCCACAAGAATAGAATGAGTATTTCTCAGCAGTGAGAATAGTGGTAGCAATAGCAGGGAAGAGAGAAGGCCTATATGAAGCACTAAATGCTTGGCAGTATGCTGCAGGATACTGCAAGATACCCATCTCTTTACGTGTGTGTATGAAGGAATGGGTAATGACCACTGGGAAGAAGCCTTGGCAATTTGAGGATTTGTGTGTTGGTGAGGACCTTAAGAGAGTGCTTGGACCTCAAGAGAAATGACACAAGTTTCCAGGTATGGTCTCCCCTTCTTTCCAGTTTGGCCTATTTTCACTTTGTGTTTCTAAAGAGCATCATGCTCTTGTCACTTTGCTCAGTGTCAAGCCCAGAGCATCAGTGTAATGATGGAAGAGTAATTTCTTCCAGAAGACTGAAAAAAGATGGCCTAGAGCATGGGAAGGATGAGGCTCTGTTGCCTTATAATAGTCAAGTTGGACATCAGGGGCAGGCCGATTAAACATTTTGGACAGGAAGACAAAAAAACATTGTGGGTAGAAAGACAAACTGCTGCAAGTTTGTATTAGTCTGCTCCTGTTGCTTGTAACAGAATACCTGAAACTGGGTAATTTATAAAGAAATTTATTTCTTACAGTTTTGGAGGCTGAGAAGTCCACAGTCCAGGGGCGTATCTGGTGAGGGCCTTCTTCTTGGTAGGGGCTCTGTACAGCAACACAGAGCATCACATTGTGAGGATGGCAATAGCAAGAGAGCTAACCATCTCACTCGCTCTCTTTATAAAGCAACCAGTCCACGTCCACGACAGCCAATTAAACCA
Organism: Cynocephalus volans; assembly: GCF_027409185.1. Classification (NCBI taxonomy): domain Eukaryota; kingdom Metazoa; phylum Chordata; class Mammalia; order Dermoptera; family Cynocephalidae; genus Cynocephalus; species Cynocephalus volans. The sequence continues at coordinate 58,054,079 of NC_084478.1, forward strand.
TCGACCCATTACTCCATCAATGGATTAATTCATTCATGAGGGCACGGTCCTCATGATCTAATCACCTCTTAAAGGCCCCACCTTTCGAATACTATAATTGGATTTCCCACCCTCTTAACACTGTAACAATAAGGATCAAGTTTCCAATGTATGAACTTTTGGGGGACACATTTGACCTATAGCAGAGCTCTTTGTGGGGAACCTTTCAGCTTAGAAGTTTATTGTTCACAGGACTCATCTCCTATCTAGCACATTTAACACTGATAGCATTTAGATACCATGCACTCAACGGACATTTTATCTTCTGCCTTTTCTTATTTGTTTTTATTGTTGAAATAACAAGCTTTGAAAATATCATTGATGTCAGAGGCATATGCCTTGACCTTCACCACTGGTTCCTGGAAACCCACAGGGAAAGCAGACAGCATAGTGAGTAAGGGCTTGATCCAAAGAAAGATTTTAATTTATTTTTTATGGAACACAAATTGTGAAATGGACACCATTGGATGCTTAGTGAGCTTAACCACTTACCTTCTTACTGGTTATGCACAGAAAGTCACCACCCAGAACATTTAAGATAATAAGCCATGAGAAGCAATAAAGTAATGAAATCTACTTTTTCCACTGATTCTCCAACCCTGTTTTTCCTTCATAGTGGGTTGAGTAGGGAAGTAGTTTTTATGAGATTGAGTTATTCATTCTTTAAACAAATGTTTATTGAGCACCTACTGTGGGCAAAGGATTATCCTAGGCCTTGTGTAAGTGAGCACCAGCACATGCACAGGTTTAAAAAGGAATGGATGGCATTACAAGTAAAGGAGTGAGCACAGAGATTCCTATTTCTTTCTCCCTGACTTTGTCTTGTGCTGATTCTTTTTCTTCATTCATCTGAAAGGACATACTGGTAACTTGACAGCTTGTGACATTTCTCCCTGATCCACTTATTATTTCTGTAGCAAAGAAGCTCTTAGAACTTGTGTGAGTAGAGAGTGGCTGGAGCCTCCTCACTGATAACATTCCCCTAAGGCCTGGGTGTAACCGAATGAGAAAATGCCACTTTAGTCCAGAAAGTGTTTGTATTGATTTTGGTGCGCCTACATCTAATTCAGCAATACTTTATTCTCCAGAGCACAGGCTTTCAGGAAACTCAACTGTGGGAGATGCCATAATGTGCTGATCCCCTTTCAGGAATGAAGCCCTTACTCTCCCAGTGGCTGGACCTCAGCTCTCAGCCTCTCTGGAGGTTGTCTCCACTGAAGAAAACTGCCTTGCCCAAGATTTCACCTCCTTCCAGGGGAAGTCTGCATCCAGTGACTGATCAGTGCACAGACATGAAGGCCTGGCCCCCTTGTCCTAACTTGAGATAACTCTGAAGGGCCATCCCAGGTCCAGAGGTACCTGTGGGGTTAGCTGAACCCTCTTTGGGCTTGCAGAACAGCCCAGCTTCTTCTTCTGCCCACTCTTGTTTCTTTCCCCTCCATTCTTCAAGGCCAGTATCAGAAAGTAGATGATGGAGTCAGAGGAGAAAAGTTGAGCACATGTACCATGTTTATGAGAACAGGATGCTGGAAAAGTCAAGGCTGCCTCCCATTTGCTCATCTCTCCATGACTGATGTCTAGCACAGCGTCTGTACAGAGTTGGTGCTCATTACATGCTTGTAGTGTGAATGAATAAATGTCCTGAGACAGTAGGCAAGTAAATGTATGAGGCCTACAGGGGAAGGAGAAAACATACTTATACAGTTGGGGTTGATTTGGAAAGGCTTCATGGGCTTTGAGATGGGCATAGATGGGAATGAAAGATTGGAATGGGACAGAACCATATTCTAGGCAGAAGAAGCTAGAGGGGAAAAGGCAGAGAGGCTGAAATTGAGGGTGGAAAAAGGAAAAAGGTTTATAGGAGTGTTACCAACAGACCAGGCTTGGCATGCCCTCTCGCACTAAAGAAATGACCTGAAAGTCCAAAAGTTGGTGCAAGGATTGGAAGGTTTATTCAGATTATTGCTACTCAACTAAATGTCTAACCAAAGACAAACAAAGAGAAAAGAGGAGCAGTGGGGTCCAGTTTATCCTAGTCCCAATTGGCGTGGCCAACCTATTCCACTGACACAGTAATTGATAAAAGCAGTTTTCCCCATTGCTGTACACACAAAGAAGAAAAGTACCGACTAAATTTAAATCAGAGAAACAAAGCATAGCCAGGAGCCCTCCAGGATGCACCTACACAGTAGCGGATACAATCCAACGAAACAACAGAAGAGGGCTCAGAAAATCAGAGAAAGGTAGAGAGAATTTTAGGGGCTTCCAGACTTCCAGGCACTATACAGCGTGGGACTGAATCCCCACCACTTTCCTGAATTCCCTGTCAAGGGGAGCCTGCTCAAGCAAGGTCTTCATGGTGCAGGACTGGCCTTCCCACCTCTGCTAGTCACCTATCAGGGCAAGCCATTGCTGGCTAGAGGGAGCAGCTTCTCACAGGTTGAGAAGAGTTTAAGCTGTAGTTGTCCAGCAGTCACTTTAAAGAGGAAGAAAAGTGGGGAAAGGAGAGTAAAAGAGAATAAAGCATTACCTTGTTGGAATTTAAGCTGGAGACTCCAGGAGAGACTTACCAGCAGCAGAGACATGGGAGCAAAATAGTTCCAGTGGCCACTTGCCTCTTGAAGCTGGAGTCTTCTCTGGTGCTCAAAGCTTTCCAATTTTCGCCAGCGACTAAATTAGGCTCTTGGATTCCAAAGGGAGTAGAAATGAACAATGTACCAAGCAGTAAAGCAAGCAATACTTTATTAAAAGAGGAGATAGACTTATGCGTAAGAGGGGTAGTGACAGGAAAGCCAGCCCCCCGAGGGGAGCTGTTCAGAGTCTTTCAGACGAGATTGGACACATTCAGGGTGGTATGGCTGTAGACAGTTCAGGGTCTTTCATAGGGAAAGTAGTTAAGGGGTACAGGCCAGCCTCATTAGAGGTGGTCCATACTGTTCTTCCTGGTTGTGTCATGGGTGCATGCTCAGTAAGTCCAAGATGGTGGTGAGGTTCATCATTGTCATCCTAGGAGGGTCATTGTAGCAGTCACCTTGATGCTTTGTGTGCAGGTGGGTATTCTTAAAGGGGTCTTAAGGTTAATCCGTAACTTTCACAGTTATGGTAAACAAACCTTGGGGAGGGGTTTTGCCACTCAGTAAATAGCTGTTTCCTCTCTTATCTCAGTCTATTTTATTAGGGTGGCCCATGGGGTAATCATTCGCCCTGGCGGGGGGGGGGGGTCTCATAGTTGAGGAGTGGAAAAGTAACAAAGTGTCCTCTGCAGGGAAAATGGAGTCAGTTTGGTTCACAGGCATAGCCTTACTCTGTTTCAGGAGAACAAGTCCTGAGTTGGTGACAAAGGAAAGAGAAAGACCTAAAGATAAGGTGGGACTAGTTAACAGAGGCCTTGAAGGTACCATCTGGCCATGATCTGCGAATCAGTGAGGAACCATCCAGGGCTCTTAAAGAGAGGGCAGAAAGTGATATTTTACAAATGGACTTACCTTGCATTGCAGGATTTGTGTTTTGTAGTTATCATTCTTGTCACTATCACTATCACCACCTCAATTAATATTTAATTCTCAAAGTATAAAAAACAGTAGTCAAATTCTCTGTTAAATTTGATGAATTGGCCACATGCATTTGCCTCCTCTTCCTCCCAACACCAAAATGATGTGATAGAATAAAAATGCATAAAATTATGGTGATGGAGAATGATAGAAAGGGCTAGGAACAGGTGAGATATTTCCACAAATTTTTGGCAGAAAGAAAATACATGCAAGTGTTCACACAATGAAACAGGCAAAGAATGCCATAGCCCATAGTACGCATGATGGGGCCACAGTTAAGGAGGGCACAGCCTGTCTTGCCAAATTACAGATATAATGGAAGGTGATGGGGTGAGGGAGAGATATGAGGATTAATTGGAAGCCTGAATATAAAACAGAAAACTCATTCATCCATCATGAATGCAGTACATGCAGTATATCGACCCCTCAAGCAAAACATTAGAGAATTCTTCTCAAAATGAATGTGCCTGGATAAAAAATTTCTACATTCTGGCATGTAATGGTTGTGCAGTCAACAATATCCAAATATGCAGAACTCTTATTATTATTTGTCCCCCCCAGTGGGCATTTAGGGAAAGTCTCCATTATGAAAAAGAGAATCTTAGATAAACAGGAAGAAAAAAAGTAATTTCAGAGGCAAGAGATTAACTTAAGGAAGAAAAGAGAGAAATTCAGAAGAAATAAAGTAAATGTTGTATTAATAAAACAAGTACACTCCAGGCCCCGCCCCACTGCCCCAAAGTGGCACTGCACAGGTAAGCCCACCAGTGCCAGCCAGCCAGTGGAACTGTGTGGCTCCACATGGCCCCCCCACCCCACTGCCTTGGACCCAGGCGGGGGGTGGGGGGGAGCTCCAGGCCCTGCCCCAACACCCTGAACCAGCACTGCACAGGTAAGCCCGCCAGTGCCAGCCAGCCTGTGGAACCACGTGGCTCCACGTGGCCCCTCATCCTGCCTCAGACCCAGGGGAGAGCACCAGCCTATGGATCCAACCGACCAAGTTTGGCCCAGCAGAACTCCATGCATTAGGGGCTCATTCTACACCCACAGAGTCTTGAATGGGAACCAAGTTGGTTTAACATAACCACCACCACACCTACTGTCAAGTAAGACAGTTCACCCCCCACAGTAGCAACCAAGGCCACTCCACAGCCAACCTCAGTGTAATAGAAGAAGCAAACCCCCTACCAAATGACCAAGCATCAGTGAAAAAACGCTAGAAGTACAAACAATAAAGAAGAAATGACACCACTGAAAGGATACAGTAATGCCCCAAAATCACACTCCATGGAACAGCGAATCCTTGAAATGTATGAAAAAGAGTTTTGAGGAATGATCTTAAGAAAACTTGAAGAAATAAAGGAAGACTAAATTAGAGAACACAATGAAACAAGAAAAAACATCCAGAACATGAAGGACGAAATCTACAAAGAGATTAATACCATAAAAAAGATTGTAGCAGAACTTCTAGAAATGAAAGACTCACTCAACAAAATAAAAAAACACAACTGAGAGCTTGAGCAGCAGGGTAGAGCAAGTAGAAGAAAGAATTTCAGAGCTTGAAGATGGTCTTTTTGAAATAACTCAGGCAGGCAAAAAAAAAAAAAAAAAAAAAGAAAAAAGAATTTAAAATAATGAGGAAAACCTAAGAGAGACAGCAGACAATCTCAAGCACTCTAACATCTGAATTATGGGTATTCCTGAAGGACAGGAGAAGGGAAATGTATTGAAAACCTACTCATGGAAATAGCAACAGAAAACTTCCCAGGTGTAGGGAGAGATACAGACCTTCAGATCCAGGAAGCTCAAAGGTCTCCGAACAGATTCAATTCAAAAAGATCCTCCCCAAGACATATAGTTAAATTTGCAAAGCTCAAAGATAAAGAGAGAATTCTACAGGCAGCAAGAGAAAAGCATCAGGTCACTTATAGGGGAACCCCCATCAAACTAACAGCAGACTTAACCGAAACCCTGCAGGCCAGAAGAAAGGGGAATGATATATTCAAAATACTAAAAGGAAAAACTGCCAGCCAAGAATTCTTTACCCGGAAAGGCTCTCCTTCAGAAATGAGGGAGAAATAGTGTATTTCCCAGACAAACAAAAGTTGTGGGAGTTCACCACCACAGGACCAGCCTTGCAAGAAATTCTCAAGGGAGTCATTCATCTGGATTCTGAATAATGGTGACCATCATCACGAATACACAAGAAAGAGCAAAATCCACAGTTAAAACAAAAATGCCAGCAAGAAAGAGAAAGAAGCTAAACCATCCCACCTTAAATCCCCAACTCACATTGAAGATGAGAAACAAAAGGGAAAATAATGATCAAAAGATATTTAAACCACCTAAATAGGAATTAAATGACAGGAATTAAACAGCACTTCTCAATAACTACTCTAAATGTGAATGGACTAAACTCCCCATTCAAAAGACACAGACTAACTGACTGAATTAAAAAGCTAGACCCAAGTATGTGCTGTCTTCAAGAGACCCACCTCACCTGTAATGACACTCATAGACTAAAGGTGAAGGGATGGAAAAAGATATACCATGCAAATGGAAATCAAAAAGAAGCAGAAGTAGCTATTCTTATATTGGACAAAATAGACTTTAAACTAAAAAACATTAAAAAAGACAAAGAAGGCCATTATATAACGATAAAGGGAACTATTCAGCTAGAAGACATAACAATCATAAACATGTATGCACCCAATACCGAGCACCCAGATATATCAAGCAAACACTCTTAGACCTAAAGAAGGAGATAGGACCTAATACATTAGTAGTGGGTGATCTGAGCACCCCTCTCTCAGTATGGGACAGGACTTCCAGGCAGCAAGTCAACAAAGAGACACAGGATTTAATCTACACCCTAGACCAACTGGACTTGGCAGACATATACAGAACATTTTACCCAACAGCTAAGGAATACACTTTCTTCTCATCAGCACACAGTACATTCTCCAAGATAGACTGCATACTAGGTCACAAATCTAGTCTTAGCAAATTAAAAAAAATTGAAATCATTCCAACAATCTTTTTAGACCACTATGGACTAAAACTGGAGATAAACAATAAGCAAATTGTTGGAAGATATACAAATACATGAAGATTAAACAACAGGCTCCTGAATGACCTATGGTTCCAAGAAGAAATTAAATAGGAAATCAAAAAATTTCCAGAAACTAATGAAAATAAAGATACATCATACCAAAACTTGTGGGATACTGCAAAAGCAGTACTAAGAGGCAAATTTATTGCAGTAAATGCTTATATCAAAAAAATGGAAAGACTCGAAATAAACGACCTAACACCACACCTCAAAGAACTTGAAAACCAACAATCCAAACCTAAAGGCAGTAGATGGAAAGAAATAATTAAGATCAGAGCAGAACTAAATGAAAGAGACCCCAAAAACAATAGAAAAGATTAACCAAACTAAAAGTTGGTTTTTCGAGAAGATAAAGAAAATAGACACACCATTAGCTAGATTAACAAAGAAAAAAAAAAAAAAAAAGAGAGATGACCCAAATAACAAAAATCAGAAATGAAAAGGGAGACATTACAACTGACACCACAGAAATACAAAGAATCATTAGAGACTATTATAAACAACTGTATGACAACAAATTTGAAAATCTGGAAGATATGGATAAGTTTCTAGACACATATAATTTACTAAGACTGAACCAAGAAGAGACAGAAAACCTGAACAGACCAATAACAAGGAAGGAGATTCAAGTGGTAATTAGCAATCTTCCAATAAAAAAAAAGCTCAGGTCCGGATGGCTTTACAGCTGAAGTCTATCAAACTTTTAAAGAGGAGTTAATACCAATTCTCATGAAACTGTTCCAAACTATTGAAACAGACTCTACTCTCCCAAACTCATTCTATGAGGCCAACATAACTCTGATACCAAAACCAGATAAAGACACAACAAAAAAAGAAAATTACAGGCCAATATCCTTGATGGACCTAGATGCTAAAACTCTCAACAAAATATTAGCAATTAAAATACAGCAACATATTAAACAAATTATACACTATGATCAAGTGGGATTCATCCAAGGGATGCAAGGATGGTTCAACATACGGAAGTCAATAAATGTGATACATCACATCAACAAGCTTAAGGACAAAGACCATATGATTATCTCAATAGATGCTGAAAAAGCATTTGACATGATTCAGCATTCCTTCACAATAAAGACTCTCAACAAATTAGGTATAGAAGGAAAATTTCTTAACATAATAAAAGCCATTTATGACAAGCCCACTGCCAGTATTACTCTGAATGGGGAAAAATTAAAGGCCTTCCCCTTAAGGACAGGAACAAGACAAGGATGTCCACTCTCGCCACTTCTATTCAACATAGTACTGGAGGTACTAGATAGAGAAATCAAGCAAGAGAAAGAAATAAAGGGAATCTAGATTGGAGATGATGAAGTCAAACTTTCCCTATTTGCAGATGACATGATTCTATATATAGAAAAACCTAAAGACCCTATCAAAAAACTCCTAGAGCTGTTTAATAACTGCAGTAACATTGCAGGATACAAAATAAATGCCCAGAAATTAGTAGCATTTATATACTCAAATAATGAATTAACACTAAGAGAAATAAAGAAAGTAAGCCCATTTACAATTGTCACCAAAAAAATATGATACCTAGGGATCAATTTAACCAAGGAGGTTAAAGACCTCTACAATGAGAATTACAATCCAATTCTGAAAGAAATTAAAGAAGACACAAAAAGATGCAAAGATATTACATGCTCTTGGATTGGAAGAAATAACATTGTGAAAATGTCTATACTACCCAAAGCGATCTACAGATTCAATGCAATCCCTGTTAAAATACCAATGACATTCTTCACAGAAATAGAAAAAGCAATCTTACCTTTCATATGGAATAACAAAAGACCCCAAACAGCCAAAGCAATACTGAGCAAAAAAAATAAAGCTAGAGGCATAACACTACCTGACTTCAAATTATATTACAAAGCTATTATAACCAAAACAACATGGTACTGGTATAAAAATAGACAATCAGTCCAGTGGAGTAGAATTGAGAACCCAGATATCACCCCTCAGGCTTATAGCCATCTGATATTGGACAATGACAACAATAACCTACATTGGGAGAAAAGACTGCCTTTTCAACAAGTGGCACTGGGAAAACTGGATATCCATATGCAGAAGAATGAAACTAGATATGCATCTCTCACCATACACTAAAATCAACTCAAAATGGACTAAAGACTTAAGTATAAGACCTGAAACTGTAAAATTACTAAGGGAAAATACAGGTAAAACACTTCAGCAGTTAGGTCAGGACACAGGCTTTATGAACATGAGCCCAAAAGCACAAGCAGCAAAAGAAAAAATAAACAAACAGGACTATATCAAACTAAAAAGTTTCTGCACAGCAAAAGAAACAATCAACAGAGTGAAAAGACAACCTACAGAGTGGGAGAAAATTTTTGCCAACTATGCGTCTGACAAGGGACTAATATCCAGAATATACACAGAACTCAAGCAATTATACAGTAAAAAAATAAATGACCCAATTAAAAAATGGGCAAAGGAGCTGAATAGACAGCTTTCAAAGGAAGACATACAAATGGCAACAGATACATGAAAAAATGCTCAACATCACTAGTCATCAGGGAAATGCAAATTAAAACCACATTGAGATACCACCTCACTCCAGTTAGATTGGCTATGATCAAAAAGATGGTGAATAACAAATGCTGGTGAGGGTGTGGATAGAAGGGAACACTACTGCACTGTTGGTGGGACTGTAAATTAGTACAACCACTTTGGAAAACAATTTGGAGGTTTCTCAAACAATTATAGATAGATCTTCTGGGATCCAACAATCCCTCTTCTGGGTATATGTCCAGAGGAATGGAAATCATCATGTCGAAGAGATACCTGCACTCCCATGTTTATTGCAGCTCTGTTTACAACAGCCAAGATATGGAACCAAACTAAATGTCCATTAATAGATGATTGGATAAGGTAACTGTGGTATATATACACTATGGGATAATACTCAGCATTAAAAAAAATGAAATACTCCCATTTGCAACAACAAGGATGAACCAGAGAAACTTATGTTGAGTGAAGCAAGCAAAGCACAGAGGGATAAATACTGCATGTGCTCACTCATATGTGGGAGCTAAGATAGAAAGGAAGAAAGGAAATAAAGACCACAGTAGTCCCATGATCCAGCAGAGGGAGGGAACATTCCTAGGGCTACAAATTGGAGTGGAGGGGACAGCGGGAGGGAGAGGGAGGTCGCGGGATAATTGGAAGGGGACAAAGGGTACAAAAGCAATTTCTGGTAATGGGTATGTCCCCAATATGAATCTGGCTCCCACATCATGGGCAGGAGGGGGGACAATCAGCTTTGTATCTCATGAATATTTGAAATAAATAACTATATAAATAAATAAAATAAATAAAACAAGTACAAGATACTATAAAAAGGGAACAATCTGAGAACAAGTACATTACTTAGAAATTAAAAACATTGGATTTTTCAAGATGGCGGCGGCTGCGGCGGCTGGCGCGGAGTAGCTGAGGTGGAAAAGGCAGCCACTGGGCCTCAGGCAGCCGGGAAACTTGTGGACCTTCCTCTCGCCATCTCTTAAGGGAGGACCGCTGCTGCTGGCCGGTCGTGGGGGGTGACCGCCACTTTACCCCCGGCAGGAAAGGCTGCCTCATTTACAGGCAACAGCTTTGAAGTGTGGAGCAGGAAAAGAACTGTTTCTTAGCTGCAAAAGCGAGTCACGAAACAGGGAACACGGCACCAGGGCTGCTGTGGATGCAGACAGGATCCCGGAGGCTGGGGCTGCGCTGAAGGCGGCCAGCGGCCCTATTCAGGATTCGAGGTTTCAGGCCGGCATTAAAGAAGATTCCTGGGAGCGCCCCAGCCGCGCCACGACTGAACAGCCCGAGGCGGCAGCGGCCGAGAACTGGGAAAGGCGGCAAACCAGAGACAGAGAGCGAGCACCTGACCTGGCACAGCACTGTGAGTGATCCCTGGCACAGCTCTGTTCGGGGGGTGGATGCCGAAGTGGCTCCCGCCTGCACCACCAGGCCACTCACCGCCCCGGTGCTGCCTCCATTTTCCCAGGTGTGGGCAGCTCCGCCCTGCTCCGCCATCACTGAGCCCTCCCACTTGCTTGGCCTGGCGCCAGGCTTTCCGGAGCCTGCAGACCGGCCTCCGCTCCCACTCCCTCCGCGGTTCTCTGGCGGGGCTGGTGGCGTGGGGCATCCCTGGCCAGTCTTGGGAGGGCAAGGAAGTACGGGCGGGCCGACTGTCACTCCACCACACCCTGGACTCCGGCCCCAGGTAAACTCCCTGTTACTGGGAGGCAGATACCATCTCTGCGGCCACTAGTTTGGAAAAAAGCCTAACGAATTTCTGGTTGGGAATAGTGTGGTAGGAGAGTTCCCAGGTCCGCTTGAACCTGACAGAGAGCTGGCTGCAGGTGGGCACTAGACTCGGTTTATACTGGGGGGATACAAAGGTGAGCAAGACCCGAGAAAGATCTACATAGTGCTACAAAGGCACCCAGAGAGACCGGTCGTCTATGCCTAGCAGAAACCTGGTAGACTTCCTGGGCGAGGCGGTGCCGAGCAGGGTCTTGAAGGCCCAGCTGATAGACGAGGGGTGCAGAAGACACGCCCCAGCCCAGCACAGTGCGCACAGAGTGGGGAGATGTGCGGCCAGGGAGGCGGAGACTTGACAGAAACGACACACCCGGTGGGGTCGTCACTGCACAATCTAACAGCCTGGGCCAGAGCACACGGAACAGGGAGAAGTCCTGCACAGGAAGTGAAAGCTCAACAGAGATCACACACCCTGTGGTACGTGATCCACCAGCCCAGCAGAGTCCAAGCTGACCAGAAAGGTGGCTCCCCGGAGAAGCCCAAGACCCGAGGCAACCACACACACAAGGCACTAGAGGCCAACTGAGCAGTCACGGAGGGAGCCATACGAAATTGGCAACCACAGCAACATCCTAGTTAGTCATTAGTCTCAAACCGGTGGACTGTGAAACCCCCTGCAACAATGAATAAACACCAAAAAGAAGATACCAGAAATACAAAAAATCAAGAAAGTACACCACCAAAAGTTAATAAATCTCAAACTCTAGATCCTATAGAACAAGAAGCCCTTGAAATAACTGATAAGGAATTTCGAGTGATAATTCTAAGGAAACTGAATGAGATACAAGAAAACTCGGCTAGACATCATGATGAAATGAGGAAAAGTATACAGGATCTGAAAGAGGAAATGTACAAGGAAATCAATGTCCTGAAAAAAAATGTAGCAGAACTTGCTGAACTGAAGAAGTTATTCAACGAAATAAAAAACACAACGGAGAGTTTAACCAGCAGGCTTGTCGAAGTTGAAGAGAGAACCTCTGAACTTGAAGATGGGCTGTTTGAAATAACACAAGCAGACAAAAAGAAAGAAAAAAGAATCAAGGACATTGAAGAAAATCTGAGAGAGATATCAGACAACCATAAGCGATCAAATATCCGAGTCATGGGTATTCCAGAAGGGGAGGAAAATGGAGATTCCATTGAAAACATATTCAACAAAATAGTGGCAGAAAACTTCCCAGGTATAGGAAAAATCACAGATCTTCAGATCCAGGAAGCTCAACGATCTCCAAATGTATTCAACCCAAAAAGACCTTCTCCAAGACATGTCATAGTCAAATTGGCAAAACTCAGAGACAAAGAGAGAATCTTAAAAGCTGCAAGAGAGAAGCGTCAAATCACCTATAAGGGAGCCCCAATCAGGTTAACATCAGACTTTTCATCACAAACCCTAAAAGCTAGAAAGGAATGGGATGATATTTTCAAAATACTAAAAGACAAAGATTGCCAGCCAAGAATACTCTACCCTGCAAGGCTATCCTTCCGAAATGAGGGGCAAATAGTATATTTCTCAGACAAACAAAAACTGCGGGAGTTCACTACCACACGACCACCCTTACAAGAAATCCTCAAGGGAGTATTGGGTTTGGTTCCTGAAAAATAACTACCACTGCCATAAAAACCCAAGAAAAATCTAAACCTGCTAGTATAATAAAAATGGCATTCATGAAGAGAAAACAAGCTAACAAAAGCACTATCTACAACCTAAGGAACCAACAAACACAGAAACCAAACAGTAAATCAGAAAGCAAGGAACAAAAGACACCTAAGACAACCAAACAACCAATAAAATGCTAGGAATAAATCAACACCTTTCAATAACAACTCTTAATGTAAAAGGCTTAAATTCCCCAATCAAAAGACACAGACTGCCTGACTGGATCAAAAAGGAGGACCCAACTATATGCTGTCTACAAGAGACCCACCTCACCCATAAAGATTCACACAGACTAAGAGTGAAAGGATGGAAAAAGATTTACCATGCAAACAGAAAAGAAAAACGAGCTGGAGTAGCTATTCTTATATCTGACAAAATAGACTTTAAACTAAAAACCATAAAAAGAGACAATGAGGGACACTACTTAATGATAAAAGGACTGATCCATCAAGAAGACATAACAATCATAAATATGTATGCACCCAATGTTGGAGCAGCCAGATTTATAAAACAAACTCTATTAGACCTAAAGAAGGAAATAGACACTAATACCATAATAGCAGGGGACCTGAACACCCCACTGTCAATATTAGACAGATCATCTAGGCAAAGAATCAGTAGAGAAACACAAGATCTAAACAAGACTCTAGACCAGTTGAAATTGGCAGATATCTACAGAACATTCCACCCAACAACCTCAGAATATTCATTCTTCTCATCAGCACATGGATCATTCTCCAGGATAGATCACATATTAGGTCACAAATCAAGTCTCAATAAATTCAAAAAAATTGGAATTATCCCATGTATCTTCTCAGACCACAATGGATTAAAACTAGAAATTAATAATAAACGAAACTCTGGAAACTATACAAACACATGGAAATTAAACAGCATTCTACTTAATGACATATGGGTCCAAGAAGAAATCAAGCAGGAAATCAAAAAATTTATTGAAACTAATGAAAACAATGATACATCATACCAAAACCTGTGGGATACTGCAAAAGCAGTATTGAGGGGGAAATTTATTGCATTAAACGCTCACTTCAGAAGAATAGAAAGATGGCAAGTGAACAACCTAACACTTCACCTTAAAGAACTAGAAAAACAAGAACAATCCAAACCTAAAGTTAGCAGACGGAAAGAAATCATTAAGATCAGAGCAGAACTGAATGAAATTGAAAACCAAAAACAATTCAAAAGATCAACGAATCAAAAAGTTGGTTTTTTGAAAAGATAAATAAAATTGACAAACCATTAGCATGGCTAACAAAAAAAAGAAGAGAGAAGACTCAAATAACAAAAATTAGAAATGAAAAAGGCCACATTACAACTGATTCATCTGAAATACAAGGAATCATTCGAGACTACTATAAACAACTATACACCAACAAATTTGAAAATCTGGAGGAAATGGATAAATTTCTGGACACACACAAGCTCCCAAAACTGAAAGGTGAAGATGTAGAAAATTTGAACAGACCAATAACAATAAAGGAGATTGAAGCTGTTATCAGAAGGCTCCCAACAAAGAAAAGCCCAGGACCAGATGGATTCACAGCAGAATTTTACCAGACATTCAAAGAGGAATTGACACCGATTCTTTACAAACTATTCCAAAAGATTGAAACGGACGCAAATCTCCCAAACTCATTCTATGAAGCAAACATCATCCTGATACCAAAACCAGGTAAAGATATAACCAAAAAAGAAAACTACAGGCCAATATCCTTGATGAATATAGATGCAAAAATCCTCACTAAAATACTAGCAAACAGAATACAGCAACACATATGTAAAATTATTCATCACGATCAAGTGGGATTCATCTCAGGGATGCAAGGTTGGTTCAACATACACAAATCAATAAATGTGATACACCATATTAATAAACTCAAACACAAGGACCATATGATCATCTCTATAGATGCTGAAAAAGCATTTGATAAAGTTCAGCACTCATTCATGTCAAAGACCCTCTATAAGTTAGGTATAGAGGGAAAGTATCTCAACATAATTAAAGCCATATATGCCAAACCCACAGCCAATATCATCCTGAATGGGGAAAAGCTGAAAGCTTTTCCTTTAAGAACAGGAACTAGACAAGGATGCCCACTCTCACCACTCCTATTCAACATAGTGTTGGAAGTACTAGCCAGAGCAATAAGAGAAGAGAAGGAAATAAAGGGCATCCAGATTGGAAAAGATGAAGTTAAATTGTCCCTGTTTGCAGATGACATGATCCTATATATCGAAGAGCCTAAAACCTCTACAAAAAAACTGTTGGAATTGATAAATGATTTCAGCACAGTAGCAGGATACAAAATCAACACACAAAAATCAGTAGCATTTCTTTTCTCCAATAGTGAACATGCAGAACGAGAAATCAAGAAAGCCTGCGCATTTACAATAGCCACCAAAAAAATAAAATACTTAGGAATTGAGTTAACCAAGGAGGTGAAAAATCTCTATAATGAGAACTACAAACCACTGCTGAGAGAAATTAGAGAGGATACAAGAAGATGGAACGATATCCCATGCTCTTGGATTGGAAGAATCAACATAGTGAAAATGTCCATACTACCCAAAGTGATATACAAATTCAATGCAATCGCCATCAAAATTCCAAAGACATTTTTCTCAGAAATGGAAAAAACTATCCAGACATTTATATGGAACAATAAAAGACCACGCATAGCCAAAGCAATGCTGAGCAAAAAAAATAAAGCTGGAGGCATAACACTACCTGACTTTAAGCTATACTACAAAGCTATAATAACCAAAACAGTATGGTACTGGCAGAAAAACAGACACACTGACCAATGGAATAGAATAGAGAATCCAGAAATCAACCCACACACTTAGTGTCAGCTGATCTTTGACAAAGGCACCAAGCCTATTCACTGGGGAAGGGTCTGCTTCTTCAGCAAATGGTGCTGGGATAACTGGATATCCATATGCAGGCGAATGAAACTAGATCCATACCTCTCGCCGTATACTAAAATAAACTCAAAATGGATTAAGGATTTAAATATACATCGTGAAACAATAAAACTTCTTAAAGAAAACATAGGAGAAACACTTCAGGAAATAGGACTGGGCACAGACTTCATGAATACGACCCCAAAAGCACGGGCTACCAAAGGAAAACTAAACAAATGGGATTATATCAAACTAAAAAGCTTCTGCACAGCAAAAGAAACAATTAACAGAGTTAAAAGACAACCAACAGAATGCGAGAAAATATTTCCAAAATATACATCTGACAAAGGATTAATATCCAGAATATATAAGGAACTCAAACAACTGTACAAGAAGAAAACAAGCAACCCAATTAAAAAATCAGCAAAAGAGCTAAATAGGCATTTCTCTAAGGAAGATATCCAAATGGCTAACAGACATATGAAAAAATGCTCAAAATCACTCTGCATCTGGGAAATGCAAATCAAAACCACATTGAGATACCATCTAACTCCAGTTAGGATGGCTAAAATCCAAAAGACTGTGAACGATAAATGCTGGCGAGGCTGCGGAGAAAAAGGAACTCTCATACATTGTTGGTGGGACTGCAAAATGGTGCAGCCTCTATGGAAAATGGTATGGAGGTTCCTCAAACAATTGCAGATAGATCTACCATACGACCCAGCTATCCCACTGTTGGGAATATACCCAGAGGAATGGAAATCATCAAGTCGAAGGTATACCTGTTCCCCAATGTTTATCACAGCACTCTTTACAATAGCCAAGAGTTGGAACCAGCCCAAATGCCCATCATCAGATGAGTGGATATGGAAAATGTGGTACATCTACACAATGGAATACTACTCAGCTATAAAAACGAATGAAATACTGCCATTTGCAACAACATGGATGGACCTTGAGAGAATTATATTAAGTGAAACAAGTCAGGCACAGAAAGAGAAATACCACATGTTCTCACTTATTGGTGGGAGCTAAAAATTAATATATAAATTCACACACACACACACACACACACACACACACACACACAAACTGTGGGGGGGAAGAAGATATAACAACCACAATTATTTGAAGTTGATACAACAAGCAAACAGAAAGGACATTGTTGGGGGGGAGGGGGGGAGGGAGAAGGGAGGGAGGTTTTGGTGATGGGGAGCAATAATCAGCCACAATGTATATCGACAAAATAAAATTTAAAAAAAAAAAAAAAAGAAAAGAAATTAAAAACATTATTTCTAAATAAAAATGTGCATGAAAGAGTTGGAAGATAAGGTTAAGAAAATCTTTCCACAAGTAGAATATACTTGTCAGGGTTCTACCAGAGAAACAGAACCAGTTGGAGATCTATCTATCTCTATCTACCTGCCTACCTACCTACCTACCTACCTATCTATCATCTGTATCTCAAGGAATTGGCCTATGTTATCGTGGGAGCTGACTAGGCAAATCCAAAATCTGTAATGCAAGGCATTAGGAAAAGTAGGCTGAAACTCTTCAGCAGGAGCTGATGCTGCTGTCCACAGGTAGAATTCCTTCCTCAGGTAAACGTCAGTTCTGCTTTTAAGGCCTTTAAACTAACTGGGTCAGGGCCACCCAGATTATGAAAAATAGTCTCCTTTACTTAATGTGAGCTAACTATATATATTAACCACATCTACAAAATACTTCACAGCAACACCCAGTTTAGTGTTTGATTGAATGACTGGATCCTGTCGCATAGCTGAGTTGACACATGAAACTGCCCATTAGAGATGGCAACAAGATAAAAGATAAGAGAGAAGATTCATTCAGGAGGTCTACCATCTTACTAATTAGACATTTCAGAGAGAGAAATGGGAGGGGAGAGGTTATTAAGCCAATGATATGAAAAGAATAACCAGTTCCAAAGCTGGAAGTTCAGAAGTACGAGTATGCACATTGAAAATGCCTATTGAGTGTCCAGTACAAAGAATAAACAGACAAACAAAACGTTTGTCTGCAGAAATCACCAAGGATAAAATTGAATTCTTCAAAATTTTCAGAGAGTAGAAAATAATGCCCTACAAAGAATGAGAATCAGATGAGTCCCAGACTTTTTATTATCAACACTAGATGCTGAAGGACAGCGGATGGAGTATCACCTTCTAAGCTACGAGAGATAATTCTCACCCTGTAGCTTTCCACCCAACCTAACCCAATCTATCTCTCAAATATGTGGGCAGAATAAAGACAATTTCAGAAATTTCAGAAAACTTGTATCCATATATCTTACCTTAGGATGTTACTTGAGGATGTACTGTGGCAAAGCAAGGGTGTAACCAAGAGAAAGGAAGACTTGGGATAGGGGAAATGGTGACTTCCCAGGAGAGCAGGGAAGGGAGATCCCAGGCTGACAGCTGTGCCACGAGGCCCAGTGAGATGGAGCAGGGAGATGGAGGATTGAAGAAGGGAGGTTTCCTTCAAATACATACAACACAAAACGTCACAACACCACGAGAAGATGGAGAGTTTAATCATTTGTTTGGGAGAGAGATATTGGAAGATGGATGGTGAGAGATTATTATTCATATAATTTAGTTTTGTTTTAAAAACTCATGAAGTACTGATACATCCTACAACATGGATGAACCTTGAAAACATTATGCTAAATGAAGGAAGCCAGTCACCAAGGACCACATACCAGCATTAAGAAGTATATCAACTAAATATAGAACATAAAATATGATCAAAGCACTACAGAATCATCTCTGTCTCACTGAAGTTAATTAATTTCTGGGGAATGTTTCTATTTGACTTACATTTAAGTGTCATTTATGAATGGATGGTATATAAAACCATTTTCAGAAGCTGGCAAATGTGCCAGGAGTAAGAGAAAGAAAGAACTAGAAAGCACCATGTTGATTTTTATCTCAGCCATTGAGTCACAACTTTAGAAAGTAGAGAGAGTAAAATCTATAGACTTTCAGGTTGGCCTAATTATTCTCATCACTGTTACTATTAATTTTATTATTATTTTAAATAGAATAATTCATGAAAATGGTTTAAAAAGTCATTTTGTTCAGAAAAATGTACAATAAAAAGCAATTGTCCCTGATATCACCTCTTCCAAGTTGCATCTACTTTTAAATGACTTTGTCCTTTATTTTGTAGTTACCTCCACACCCCTAAATACAATATTTCTTGATCTATCAATTGTATACCTTATATACTAATTCTCTGCTATGGTAAATGAGAATTTTGCTCACTTCTGTGTTTCTTCTCTCCTTATCCAACCACTAAATTCACATTCTGATTTCAGTTCCACTATTAGTTACTTCTGTAGCTTTAAATAATATATCTTAATTTTTATTTTATCAACTACTGACAAAGTACAACATCCTTAACTCCTTACTTTTTAATAAAAATCTTGTGGATGCTGCCCTTTCTCAACTCTTCTTCCACATGTACACTTCAACTTTTGCCACCCTACACTTACTCTTGCATTTGAAGGTTGATAACAACTATCACTGCAAAATTCAAATAAATAAATGCTTCCTTTTTCTATGCGTTGCTTCTACAAGTGGAAAATCAAATATTTTTACATTATTAGAGCTATGCAAATAATGTGCACTGTTAGGAGAAGTAGAATACTATGACATTTCCTTTTTCCAAAGCTATTTCTTGAAGTCTCTAATTGTCTTTTTTTGTTGTTTATTATTATTATTTTTAAGTGGCACACAATAATTGTACATACTTATGGGATACTGTGTGATATTTTGATACATGTATACAATGTGTAGTGATCAAATCAGCATAATTAGCATATCTATTACCCCCAAACTATCATTTCCTCATGTTGGGAACATTCAAAATCCTCTCTTCTAGTCATTTGCAAATATACAATAAATGGTTAATTATAGTCACCCTTCAGTGCTATAGAACACAAGAACTTATTCTTCCTGTCTGGCTGTAATTTCGTACCTGTTAAGCAACATCTCACTGTCCCCTTGCCTCCATACCTTTCCCAGACTCTAGTAATCACTATTCTACTCTCTACTTCTAAGAGATCAACTTACTTAGCTTTCACATATGATTGGGAACATGCAATTTTTTTCCTTCTGTGCCTGGCTTATTTCACTTACCATAGTGTCCTCCAAGCTTATCCATGTTGCCGTGAATCACAGGATCTCATTATTTTTCATGGCTGAATAATATCCCATTGTGTATATGTACCACATACAAATATGTATATTTTCCTTAACCATTCATCTGTTGATGAACACAGGTTGATTCCATATCTTGGCTATTGTGAATAGTGCTTCAATAAACATGGGTGTGCAGATATCTCTTCAACATACTGTTTTTAATTCCTTTCGATATGTACCCAGTAGTGGAATTGCTGGATCATATGGTAGCTCTATTTTCAGTTTCTTGAGGAACCTCCATACTGTTCTCCATGATGGCTGCACTAATTTATAGTCCCATCAACAGTGTGCAGGGTTTTCCTTTTCTCCACATCCTTGCCAACACTTGTTAACTTTTGTCTCTCTGATCATAGCCATTCTAACTGGGGTGAGGTGATATATCATTGTGGTTTTGAGTTGCATTTCCTTATTGATTAGTAATGTTGAGCAATCTAATTATCTTTTTATTGCATTAATAAATTGGGCCCTCAGTTTGAGATATTTTTAGTTGAAGAACACTTACTTTATTAGTTAAAAGGATCAGAAAATTCTCATTTTCTCTTTTCTATCTAAGCATGGTATTTAGACCTATTTGAATTTTGTTTGTCTCTGACCCATCCTTGTCTCTAGTTCTTAGTAATGTCTGAGCTCAAGTTGCTCCAGCACACAGGGTAAGGAGGACCATCAGGTTCTTCAAGGCTTGATCTGGAGTAAAAGACCAACAAACCTTAGATTATTATGTTAATGCTGTAAGGTCAAGATTCCCTTCTTTTACATTGGTAGTTTTTAAACTGAGCTTAGAACTCAATAGTAGGTCATGAAATCAATTTACTTGGTCACAACCAACATTTTTAAAAAGTAAAAAAAAAAAAAAAAAAAAAAGAATAGACAGACTTCATCATCCATAGTAAAGTTTAAGTATTTTTAAAATAATATGTACATGTATACATTTATATGTGTGTTCTGCTTGCATGTAAAATATGTATTTTAGTTTTGGTTGATACCAAAAAGGTTTGAATGCTCCTGTCTTGCATGCTGAATGGGTCCCCTTTTGGCTTGATTTCTGGTTCAAAATTTGTCCTCCTTGTCCAATGCATAATTCTCTTGGATATTAAGGAGTTGGGACCTCAGCATGTCTAGTGAAGCTTCAGGCTCTGCTCCTCTTTTACAAGATGCATCTTCCCAGGTAGGGAACCGAGACCTGATATGGCTGAAATGTTCCCTGGATTTCTAGAGCTCAGCTCCCCTGGGACTCCTGGTGGGAAATCACTGGTCTCCTTCAGTGCCTTGCCTGGTATATTGACAACCAGAGCAGATCCTTGCTTGGCCAAATTATCTTCAGGAATAATCATGAAATAAAATGAATAATAATATTGGCTAGAAAAGAAATGTAGGCTGTGAACATTTTCTTTTATTGAATTTTGAATAGGTTATGCCAGCAAAAAAAAAAAAAAATTAAAAATAATCAAAATAAAAGTTTACAATAGAAAAAAAAGAAGGAAAATATAGATCAATATATTTTAATTACATTACTATTGTTTGGGGGAAAAAAAGGGGTAAACACATGAAAAAACACTTCTGAAAGGATAAACACCACCAGGTTCGGGGACCAATTTCGTTCATTGAATGACAGACTGAAAATATTTGATTTCTGTTTCTCTGTCTTTACATTCATTTGGCTATCATTGTTATTTTGAATCTACTGTTTACATGTGGGGATGTGTTGTACTGTTATGGAACAGACTTGACAGAGAAGCAGTCAGCATTCAGAGGGTTGGAGTGTCATGTATTTTATTATGCCCACTGGCCCAGATGAGCTAGAGCTCCAAGATCTGAGCCCTGGGTTTAGGTCTTACAGGGTTTATATAGGTGGACTCTTCCAGGTTCTTTTAAGTTTTGTTTTCTCAGTATTCATGTAGCTAGTGCAGTAGTAATTTTCATTTTCTTAGCATTCATGTGGCAAGTGCAGTAGCCATTGCGATAAGCAAGCACATTTACAAAAGCGGGAGTGTGAGCAGTTGGTTATCAGTAAAGCTGATACAATAAGCAGGTTCTGTTTTAAAGGCAAAACAAGCTACTGAAATAATTAATTTTGAATTTTCCCAACAGTACCACCAGGGGTTGGAGACAGGAACTTTAAAGTGAGCAGGAGTCATTCTGAACTGTATTTTCTCTAGAAATGAACACATGTATCCAAGTCCATGTGAGTTGGGCTGAGTCTATAACTGGGAGTTATTTGAATTCACTTTCTTATAAAATGCCATGTTTATTGAATGATAAGCAATACAAAGTGCTGTTTTGAACATATGTATTATAACATTAAAACTTAAAAGTAACCACAGCAATGAAAGATTTTGAGGGGAAGAGTATTTTCTCACCTACTTTAGAATTGCCAGCTCATGCTGAAAATAAAGCAGACTGACTCACTGGTGTTATTATTTTCAAATTATCTACAAACAATGTACCCCCTTATTGCCTGTACCTGGGACTGACTGTTTCCACTGCCCCACCTGTGGTACACCAAATTCCAGGAAGAAAAGTTACTTCCACCCTTTCACAAGCTCTTTTGATAATGTGTTTAGAGCTCTCAAATAGCATTAGGGAAATGAACCTGTGAAACACAACACGATTCTTGCTCACAGCTAGCCCCTTATTTTCTTTTGCTGGGCTCTAAGCCAGGAAACGGGTTTGTGGACTTTCTTTGGCACTAAGGGAGTGCTCCCAGCGAGTGTATGTGTGCTGGGGTGGGGGGAACTCAGGGGAAAGAGGTGGGGGCGTTGGGTCAAGCGAGGAAAACACATGGAGAGGAATTTGGCTATACAGTGTCATAGGATGCACATATATGCCTAGTGGAAGGAAAGCCCAGGTCATGCATTCCATAATACTCCTAAAATAAGTTAAAATCTAATCAGAATCTCGGCTTATATTTGTCACTGTACTTGCAAGTTCACATGGCCCTCCTCGGGCATTGCCTCTCTGCTCCCCACCCCCATTCTCAGTTGTTTTTCTCTGTCACAAAAAACAACTCAAAATAAACTTCCCTCACATTCTCTAATCAGAGCCACAGACCACTTTGACTTGCCTTTGCTTTTATTTTTCTTCACTTTTCAAACAGGAAAACATTTAAAACAGATTTAGTCTGCCTCCAGCATTATAAATGTACCTCCCCAGCTTACTTTCTTACCTGTTTCAACATCAGGGTCCTAACTGTACCTGTGCGGCTTACCAAGTTAAGTCTGCCAAGCCCAGCTTGGCATTCAGAGCCCAGAGGGGGGATTTCTTCCAGAGGAAACAAGATACTGAAAATGGAGGAACAGCTTGGTGCTAATGAAATCATTTTAAACAGTAACTCTCTGACTTCAAAACCCCTTCCCATCTTATTTTGAGCTCACCATTCTGTTGCCTAAATTCTACATAAGAACTGGCCCTGGCTTCATTTCTCCTCTTGTTTTACACACACTTATGGCCTGCCATGTACCCAGGCCTCCTTCTGGCCTTAATGCCAGCTTGGCCCTCACTTCCCCTTCAGCTTCAACTAGCGAAGAAAGTCCTCTCATCTTTCAAGTTTCAGTTTTGAGGCTGGACTTTCAATATAGTCTATTACTCCAGTCAAATGTTCCTTGTCCTTCCTTTACAATCCTAAGTCCCTTACTGTATTATTGCCTGTGTGACTTGCACAGCTTGCTGCTCTGTGCTGTAGCATCCACTCGGGGGTCTTATACAGCCAATGGACTATAAACCACTCGAGGGGCAGAGTCTATATATCTTGAACAATTTTGTGTCCACTATAGTGTGCAGCACATATCCTTGAGTGTAGTGTAGGCACAATAAATTTGCTTCGTGAATAATAAGCTTAAAAATAGAAGGAATGAGAGTCGCAAACTGTAATCCTGCATTAATTTGTGTACGTGTGTGTATGTGAAGCTATGTGATTTCCTTAATATAAAGCAAACCCTGTAAAAACAACAACAACAAAAGACAAACACTCCAACAGATAATTTGGAAATGATGTGAACATTTTTTTCATATGTTTAATTACATATTTGTGTTTCTTCTTTTGTGGGATTTTTTTGACTATCAGTAGCAGTCGAGGAAATACAAAATAAACAATAGCAAGAAACCACTTTTTGGCCTACCTAAGTGGCAAAGGTTTTTAAAAAATGTTTAATACCGACTGTTGGGAAGCATTCCACATGGGATCTGATATGCTGCTGGGAGATTGTAAGGGGAGAGAAACTTTCTGAATGGCAGTTTGCATCAAGAGACTAAAAATGTGCATATTCTACAACCACGTTGCAAAACTGTTTGACAGTATCTACTGAAGCTCAACATACGCCATCTCTGCAACCTAGCAATTCCACTCCTAGGTACATATCCAGCAGAAGTGTGTACATATGGTCGCCAAAAGATATGTACTAGAATGTTCATAGCAGCACTGTTCATAGTAGCCCCAAATTGAAAGTGCTCAGATGCCCATCAACAGTGGAATGGATAAGTAAGCATGGCATTATGCACACCGTGGGATCCCATCTAGCAATGGGAGTGAGCAAATGATTGCTACGCCCAACTACATGGATGAATTGCACAAATGACGTAGGGTTGAGTGAAAGGAGACAGATTAAAAAAAGAGAGAGTACATACCATATGAATGGTTCCATTTATATGGAGTTAAAAAACCAGTAAAACTAATTTATTGTGTAAAAGGTCAGTATAGTAGTTACGTTTGGGGTGGTTAGGAAATGAGAGGGTGGCTTCTGAGGTGCTGGTAATATTTTTTGATCTGGGTATTGGGTGTTGGTTCATTGGCTGTGTTCACTTGACAAAAATTCAATCAATGCACTTATGATTTGTGTACTTTTCTGTACGTATGTTGCAGTTCAGTGGAAACTATTTAAAGTCTGCATGCCCTTTATCCAGTAATTTCACAACTAGTGCTTTATCCTGGTAAAATAATTATAGATGTCCACAAAGAATTTGTATGCAAGGCTTTTATTCAAAGTTTTTCTTTCAACAGTGAAACATTGGAAATAATAGAAGCATCAAACAATAGTGAAGTAGTCAAATATATTATGGTAGGATATTTGTAGCCCTGAAAAGTCGTGTTCATGATGACTATATAATAACATGGAAAAATAAGATTTCATGTAAAGTGAAAAGCAGCAAGATGCTAAACTCTATACAGAGAACGACCACAATTTCATAAAGAAATGTCTCCATGTCCAGTGCCAACACTGATTATTTTGGAGTCATAGGTTTTCAGGTTGTTTTATTTTCTTCTTTATATTTTAATTTATATTTTAAATTTTATGCAATGATTACATTATTATTTTAAAATCACAAAATGTATTTACAATTTTTTTAAAGTCATTATCCAGAGAGGATTCTGCCATCCTCAGCTCATGTTTTTTCAAAGCCTATGAAAGCAGAAAAGTCAAATGGGTAAACTCCATCCTGTTGCCTTGGCACTCAAGCCAGTTTTCTCTCTTCAGAACTACTGCCTCCAATAGATGCATCTGAAGACCAGGGAAAATCTCACAAATCCTAGAGGGAGTTAAAAAGTGAATTAACCTCATTTCTGAAAGTTGAATAAGATTCATTTCTGAATCTTCTACTGGTGGTAGAAGATAGGAACTGCAGGAGGGAGGAAGTCAGATGATAGGCATACAGTATCTTTCTCTTTCCCAGGTTTATAGCGAAGTTACTGTCGATGAGCTGGGAGAAAGCATACTTGTAACAGCTGCCTGCTCTCTTTCATCCCCACCACTCCAAAGTTGGATAGTGGCAGTGGAGGACAAACGCTGGGTGATCTTTTTCTGTGTGAGGCTGGATGACAGACTACTTTGTGCCTGTGTTGGGGGAGATGGCCTGACCCAGTCTACATCTTTGATGCCAATCAGAGGCAAAGGAAGGTGGCATTTCTTAGACCAAGCCACCATGACTTTATCAGTTGATCTATATGATAAGCAAAATATTCTACTTTTTAACTATAATATAGACAGTTCTTCTCAGTTATGGTAACTCGTAAAACATCGTTAAAATCAGCGTACAGAAGTTTGTGGTAATACTCAAGGCAGCATGCCATACCTAACAGTTTGTTCTATGGTCAAAGGGACACTTGCTGCAATTATTTGCAGAATGTTCAGAACATTTGCACAGTCCCTTTGAGTGGAAGGTCTCAGCCAAAAGTGTCATAAAATGTCAAAACCATTCTGTGATTGTGTTCATTACAAACAATGTATTAAATATTATGTAAAAGATGTAGTGAAGTACTATGAGAAGGGGTACCTCAAGAACTTGGTAAGAAAAAAAAAACAGGGGTGCTCTGTGAGAGTTAAACAAGCAAAATCTAAACACAATATCTATCTATCTATCTATCTATCTATCTACCTATCTATCTATCTATCTATCTATCTATCTATCTATCTATCTATCTATCTATCTATCTATCTATCTATCTAAATATGTGTGTGTGTGTGTCTGTCTATCTATTGAGTTGGAGGGAATGAAAGAGGAGACTACATTCCTGATGAGACTGTGTGCAAAAGGAGGGATGTGTTACATCAAAGAAGAAACCTGAAGAATTGTCTGGAGGAAAAAAAAAATGTCCTTCCAGCTGGCAGGAACATCGGTTTGCCTGCAGGTTATATATTCCCACTGCGGCAGCAGTACAGAAGGTTATCAATGTCTGCTGCCGTCAAATCATGTACTTTCCCATCACCTGCTTTGACGTTTCATGAAGACGGAGACCATGTAGTTTTGGTTGCCACTGTATTCCTCGTGTGCACATAGTTGGCGCACACAGATTGTGCTTATATTAATTTCCTATGGCTGCTGTAGCAAATTATCACAAACTCGGTGTCTTAAAACAACGATTATTTATTCTTTCACAGTTCTGGAAGCCAGAGGTCTGAAATTGTGATCACTGGGCTAAAATGAAGGTATTGAAGGCAGAGCTGCACTCTTTCCAGGGGCTCTAGAGGAGAGAGTCCATTCCTTGCTTTTTCCAGCTTCTGGTGCTGCCCAATTTCCTTGGTTTGTGGCCACATCACTCCAATCTTCAAGGCCACTATCTTCAAATCTCTCTCTGCTCTCTTTTCACATGGCCTTCTCCTCCATTAATGTGTAGTGAAATCTCCCTTTGGCTCTCTTTTATCAGGATGCTTGTGATTGCATTTAGGGTCCACCTGGATAAGTCCAGGATCATCTTTCCATCTTAAAATCCTTAACTTGATCACATCTGCAAAGACCCTTTTTCCAAATAAAGTAACATTTACAGGTTCCAGGGATTAAGACCTACTATCTTTGGGCTCCATTACTCAACCTACTACAGTGCACAATAAATATTTGTTGAATGAATGTTGGTTCTGCCAATACAACTTTTCAATCCCTCTAGAAGTTTTATTTCTCATTGCAGATCAATAAATTTGTACTCTAATTTGCACATCAATCTCCAATGAGCCTTGTTAGTTGGAGGCAGCAGCCAGTATATGATCATCCTGAAGATTCTGAGAAGGCTGAGTTAGCTGAGGCACACCCCTGCATGGTGGTGAAATCACCAAGGCACCCTGTGAAGACCTCCCACATTTTGAATTTTACTGAAGATAGCTTTCCTCAAGAAAAGATTTTCCAAACCGAAAATTCTACTTCTGTAGCTTTGTTTTGAAAAAAATTAAAATAAGTCATTTGATAAAATGCTTTAGAGAAACATTGCTGCCAGCTCAGCATTGCTCAAAAATTAAATTCAAAATGGATTTAAAACCCACAGCAAAATCAAAATGAAAGTGCATGTTTATATTTTTTCTTTTGGTCATGAGGTATATCTTTATGGTTGTTTGTAGGATCAAATTCTGGGTTCAAGCCCTGCCCTTTTGTATGAACATGAGCTGCAGCATGGAACATTGCAGCCTCTGTGTTTTTCTCTCTGCTTCCAAACACACAGAAGATGACTTGGCTGTTCAGCCCCAGCAAGCCTCCCCCTTCTCCTTGCTCTGTCTCTGCACCTTTCATCTTTTTTGATTCTGGGCTGGGATGATGCCAGTCACCAATCTGGGCTCTTCCTCCTCAGCTGATGAGAAAGGTAGACCCCCTGAATGAGCGGCTTTCCTTGTTGCCACCACTAATACCTTGGATTTTATTGAAGGATGTTCTTTGAGGACTCTGAAGCACTTACACAGATATTCTTGTTATCCTGTCTGTAATCCTTTGAAGTGACAGGGACTGTGGGCATTTATAAAAGGCAGAGATGATGCCAGCCCTGCCCTTAAGTTGACTTAAGTGTATTATGTCTGTATCCGGCATTCTGTCAACCAGAACTCTCTATTAATCAGCAGATCTGAACATCAAAGTAGACTGAGATAAAAAAATCCATGTTATTCATGTAACCCTAAGTCATTTAAGAACCCTAAAGGGCTTTTAGAATTATCTGAGATAAAATTTGTTGTATTCATCATGGCTTTGATATTCAGTATGGATTTTTAATAGTCAAAATCTTTCAAAGCAACCCCTAAATGCCATATCCTATTGCTTGATTAATGAGTATGCCAATGAACTTTAAAAAATTCCAGGTATGCAAGTCTTGCCCCAGATCCACTAAATCAGATCTCTTCAATAGGACTAAGGTATCTATTTATCTATCCATCTATTATCTATTTCTGTTTTTCTCTCCCCCTCTCTCTCTCTAGTATATTTATGTGTATAGTATATTTATTTCAACTTGTTATTATAGAATTTTTCAAACATACACAAAAGTAGAAAAAATAGTATTCCCCATGTAGTTATCATCCAGATTCAATATTTCTCAACACTCTGCCGTTCTAGTTTTAAAACTTCTCTACCCTCTGCCCCATTTCTTTTTTGTTTGCTGGAGCATTTCAAAAGCAAAAGCCAAACTTCAGATTATTTTCCCCCTAAATATGTCAGTATTTATCTCTACAGATGAAGACTTTTTAAGAAAATGTGACCAAAATATCATCACACCCACAAATTTAACAATAATTCTAATTCTTTATTACCTGATGTCTAGTCTAATTTTCCCTAGTTGTTTCTCTTATATAGTACATAAAATCAGAATTCAAACAAGGTTCACACATTGTATTTAGTTGATATGTTTGTTATGTCTCTTTTAAACTCTAGGAGCTCTTCCTCCCTTTCTTAGCATAGCATATTCACTTTTCTCCACCTAGCAGTATATACAGATATACCTATTCATTTTTATAGCTTCTTAGGATTCTGTTGGGTGATTACACTATATTTTATTCAATCCTTCTCCTACTGATGAATATTTGAGTTGTTTCTAGTCTTTGGCTGTTACAAATAGTACTGCAATGATTAACCTGGTGGGTGTCTTTTTATATTTTTGCCTTTGTATCTTTGGTATAGACTCCTAGAGGTAGAATTGCTGGGTCAACTACTGCATATTTAATTTTGCTCTATGATCAGAAGATCCTGGGAATTTGATAATATATTTTTCCTTCATCTCAATCTTAGTGCTATTTTATAGGGAATGATGTCAATTGCTAACTTACTGCATCCCTTATTACAAAGTTTCCTTTTGCCCTGTGTGACTTCCTTTCACTGGAATGGATGACTAACCTCAAAGTCTTGTGCGTTTTTTTTCTTCATAGTTACCAGGTCCTGAAGCCTGTACACAGCCAAAAAGCCAACTCACTTATAATGCAGTTTGTTGGCACTGTTAAATTACATGTGTTATCTATTTGCTTGTAAATTTCTTAAATACTTTATGCCTAAAAGTTGGTGTTTATATTTCAAAATCTACAAACAGCTGCCCCATGGGACCCCTCTCCACTACCACCCTCACTGTAATGTATCACAGCTAAGATAATTGCTCCCAGGAAACTTGCAAGAACAATGGTTACTCTGCCTTGGAATTCCTGATTGAAATTTGGGAAAAAAGAGGGAACTCTGCTGTATATTTTATAAATAATTAGATTCATTATTGATAGCAAACACATTTAAACTCAAAGCAGAGGCCAGGAGAAGTTGAAATGTAAGAAAATAAGAATACAAAAACAGCAACTATTAAAATACTCAAAGCAAAAAAAAAAAAAAACCCCAAAACAAAAAACAAAAACCAAAAAAACCAAAAAAATTATTATGAATAAGTGGCAGTCCAAACGTTCAAGAGTGCCAATACGCATATTAAAATCTTCATGTTAACTTACCTAAGCCATACCTGTACATTTCCTGAGGCTGAGATAGACTGGGTTAAGTCATGGCTTAAATAAGCAACCGGGCAGGTGAGGGGACCTCGGCATGAGCCAGTGATGGCTCTCTCCACCCTCTGGTGCACAGTATTTGTGGTGACTCTTTCCAACCGAATGCTGGTGACTCTTGGGAGAGAAATATTCTGTTGTAAGTTGATTTGGGCCAGAAAAGGGCATATTCTTTTCTTTCCAGTCTCATACTTCCCAGAAATCATATTGAAGTGCTGGTCAGAAACTGAACATGTCCTATTAACCATTTGTAAGCTAAATACGACTTTGAGTGAGAGAAATCTGAATTTAACCTCAACCTCTCAGTAGCTGTGAGACCATGTCAATGATTTACGCCTCCTGTAGTCCTCTTCCCCACTAGTAAAATGGAAATAATGATGCACAGCTGTGGGGTAAAGCCAAAAGGAAAGGCTCAACAGTTTGTTCTGCCTTGACATCTGGTAAAATCAGGAGGGCTTTGAATGGACTAACTACAAGTTCGCCCCCCCCTCCACTTTACTCCAATGAATAAAGTCACCTAGGTGAACAACCCTCCTTATCATACTGACCAGGCACAGTTCTTACTTATCCCTGAATAGGGGATTTCAGTTCCCTGCCAGCTCATGGAATTGTTCAAATAAGCCAATTATTATATCCTCCCATGGAAACCCGAGGAACCCATCCTATACTTGATACTACAAAGCCTGCTTCCTACATCCCCTAGTTGTTCTCTCCGTTCTTGAGTGCAACCCTTGTGTAGCCCTGTGTAGTGTAATGCTTTGCTCTCTTGGGCTATGAATATATGTAACTAATAACCTGCTGTCAATCTCATCTGTCCATTTTCAGGTGCTGTGAGTTTGGCCATCCCCATAACCCTAGGGTAGGAATCCCTCTCTTACCAATGGGGTGAACAGGAGGCTGTTAAAATAATCAATATCTCACAGGTCTGTTTTCAGGAATAAATGGAATTAAGTGAAATACTTGGGGGTGAATATCTGTGTAACTTTTCAGTGTATGTTGAAGTAATGATGAGGAGAGAAAGAAAGGTTTCTGCCCTCAAGGCATGCAAAGTAGAGCGGAAGACAGACATCACACAGCACTGTAATCCTTGGTTTACTTGTGGAGGTAAAGATGTAGAGGTAAACCCAGAGTTCTCTGTGAGCCAGAGAAAGACATGCAAATCAGTAGCCTTCATTACTTCATCTGTAAAATGGAGATAATGCTTACCTAGTAAGGTTGTTTTAAAGATTTAAATGAACAGTGTAAATCTCTTATCCTAGTCTCTGGCACAGAGTAAGGGCTTAATAAATAGTATAATGAGTTGAATTTGAAGGGCTAATAGGCATTACTAGGTGAAGAATGTATTTCACAAAATGTGAAAGCCCCAATTTATTTCTGGGGATTGACATTCTTTTTTTCTTCCAAGAATATCTTTTCTAGAAGAAAACAGGCAATTCAAATGAACAGAATAATGCTGCTTCTTTACACTAAGCAGTTTCACAGTGCAAATGTTCAGATCACTGGCACAGAAGCTCCCAAAGAATCCTACAAAACAAGTGGAAGTCAACTATTTTGCCAGCCCTGGCATGTTTCTTAGACAGTTAGTATGGGTTGACTTCAGGGATTTTGTTTGTTTGCTTGCTTGTTTGTTTCATTTTTTATTTCTTTTGTCTTTTTTTTTAGAGGCTACCATGAGACATTGCATTATTTTGCTAATGAGTAAAAATATAGTGTCCAGAGTACAGTGTGATAAGTATCATTCCTGTTTTGTGATGCCTCCTCAAAGGTGACCCATACTCAGTTGATTTTGTGATAGAGCTATCTTACTGTGTACTTTGATTTGACAATTACTTGCTATCATCTGCTGTTTATTCCTGCTTATCAGATGAAAGGGCAGTATGGTGGAGTAGAAAGAGACCCACTCAGGTGTCACCAGACAGGGTCTTTTGTCTCAGTTTTGCCTCTAGCTAATTGTAGAGCCTAGAGAATATCTCTCAACCTCTGGGAGCTTTTTTTCTTCTGTGAAATGAAGTGTTGGGTTAAACTCAAAGATCCCTCATAACTCTAATAGGCTACGAGTGAGAGAGTCAGAGTTAGGGGTTTGGAGCCTGACAGATTTGGTTTTAAATTTTGATTTGCTATTCATTAGTTCAGGGACCTAGATAAGATCTGCTTGAGAATCAGTTTCCTCATCTTATATAAGTTTTATTACCCTTATTTTACTAAAGGTGTTATGAGGGTTGAATAATATAACCAATCCCTCAGTAATCCTGTTGTCTCTACTTGCAAAATAATTCCAGAATCTGACACATCTCATTACCTCCAAGCTGTCATCATCTCTTGTTTGGATTCATCCGGTGGCATCCTAAATAGTCTTTGTAGTTTCCATCTTGTCCTCCCCACCCTCAACAGTCTGTTTTCAATGCATTAGCCAGAATGATCCTTTAAAAATATGTCAATTCATGTCATTCTTCTATTAAAAATTCTCCAGTGGTTTCTCACTTAGAGTGAAAGTTAAAATCCTTACCACAGCTGATGAGGCTCCACGTGATGAGGCCTCCTGCTGCTTCCTCACCTGTTACTTTCTCTCTCATCACTCTACTCCACCAAACCAGTCTTCTTTAAGTTCCCTAAATACATCTTTTTCAGATATCCTATGGGGACATGCCACTTCCTTCAGGTTTCTTTCCAAGCTTTACCTTATCAAAGGGGCCTTTTCTGTTCATCCTCTTTAAAATAGCATCCCTCACCCTCCGTCCCATCACACTGCATCATCTTTATCCAGTTTTATTTTAATTTATAGCAGCATTTATCATCATTTTTTCTCTTCCCCTGACTGGAATGTAAGTTTCATAAAGATGAGGCCTCCGTTTTGTTCACTGAAGTAGCCTTACCCCTAGAATAGTACCTGGCACAGAGTAGGCACTCAACAATGATATGTTGATCTAGTTAACAAGGTATATAAATTTTCAGGCACTAAAAAAATGCCACTTCCCAATGCTTCTTTTAGAAACATAATATTTGGCATCCTTTAGTCATGTTATTTGATTAAAAAGCAATGTTGGACAAATCCTGTTTTTAGTTCTGACATGTAGGAAACTTGGAAGTCCACACCAATCCTCATGAGAAGAAAAATCTAGACAAATTGAAAATCAACAACTTTTCTTGGACCCAATATAGAACTGAGTGTGTAGAGCAGATTGTCACCCTAAAATCTATACAGACAGGTGTATTCAAAGAGTCACAGTTGAGATCTGCTAACCTGGAGTAGAAGCCTCTGGAGACATAAACTGTATAGGAACATTTAAATGGTAATTTTGATGAATTGCTAGAGGCTGAGTATGGACTAACATGAGAGTCAGAAACTCATAGGGCTGCAGCCTTAGAGGGGTCCCACAATTTTGTGAATTTTGTTTCCTGAAACCTACCAGATTCTCCTAATGAAGACTGGAGAAAGATCTCCTGGTGCTTATGGCAGAGGAATTAGAAGAAAATCATGTGGAATCCTCCTTTCTCCATAACAAAGACCTATTCTCCAGGAGTGGGTTTAGACACTTCCAGAAGCTTTTTTTCAGCTGGAGAAAGGGCACCACTCCAGCCAGCTCCCTCTAGCCCTCTTGTCTCACCTAGAAGAAAAAAGAAAAACATAGTCATCAAGAGTTAGGGCTTCAAGGAAATAGATCAGGAAGGTAGTAGGAGGCAAGAAAAAAAAAAAGCTATGCCACTGGAGAAATACATGTGAAGGTTATAGCCCTGAGACACAGGACCACTAAAACACTGAGATTTAATCACAAGGTTATAGAATGCTACTGTCTCACACACTTACCACATTAACAGAGCTCCAGTATAATAGTGGATTATAGCTGAAAGAGCCATAAGACAGAGACTCTCTGAGGAGGAGTACTTTGGGAAGCACAAAATCAAAAGTGGATACAAAAACAAGGATATTAGAGAATTTTGAAGTCTCTAGCACCTACACCTATGACATATTTTAAACATTGCCCAACTTCTAGCCAGATGAACATGAATCCTTACACTAAAGGCCTAGTTACCTCAATTCTTATTCCCTGATATGACATGTCTGGTTTTTAACAACAGATTACAAGAAACACACAGTCTGAAGAGGTGAGACAATTATTATTAGAACCAGACTCAGATATGACACACATGTTAAAACTATCAAACATATAATTTAGAATAATTGATATTAATATGCTAAGGGTAAATTTGAAAAAGTAGACAACATGCAAGAACAGATGGTTAACATAAGCAGAGAGATGGAAACTCTAAGAATCAAAAGGAAATGCTACAAATAAAAAATATAACAGAAATTAAGACATCTTCAATGGACTCATCAGTACATTTGACATGGCAGAGGAAAGTTTCAATGAAATTCAAGATGGGATAATAGAACCTTCTCAAACTGAGATGCAAAAAGAATAAAGAATGGGGAAAAACAGAAAAGAACATCAAAGAACTGTGGAACAATTTCAAAAGCTGTGACATACAAGTAATTGGAATATCAGAAGGGAGAGAGAATGAAACAGAAGAACAATTTAAAGTAATAATGGCTGACAGAAGCCAAACCACAGATCGAGGAAGCTTAGAGAACACAAGCAGGAAAAATCCCTCATCCTCCTAATGAAAACCCCACACCTAGGCATATCATATTCAAACTACAGAAAACCAAAGACAGAGGAAAAATCTTGAAAGAAGCTATAAAGTTGTGTGTGTGGGAGTGCAGGGTGATAGAGAGGGGAGGAAACACTTTATCTATAGAGAAACACGAATAAGAATTTTAGTGGGAGAAGGCAGAAGCAAGTTCAAGGCCCTAGGAAGGAGCTGAGGGCAGCCCCAACTGACCAGCAGAAGGCAGGATCACACCAAAACACCACTTCCACACAGGTGGCCCACCAAAGCCACTGCTACACACTTGGTTGCTATAGATGTGGCTCATTGCCACAGTAGCAGCCATAGCCATCATGCAGGTGACTTGCCAAACACTTGACTGCATTGACATAAGGATCACAAAAAGAAGAGGAAGTCTCTCTCCTCAAAGCCTACTCCAGAGTAATAGAAGAAGCAAGAAGCTCTACAAGATGACCATACATCAACACAGAGATACTAGAAATACAAAATACCAAGAAAATATGACACCACCAAAAGAATACAGTAATTCTCAAATACCAGGCCCTATAGAGCATGAAACCCTTGATATGACTGAAAAGGAATTCCAAGCAGCAATCTTAAGGAAACTCAATGAGATATGAGAAGACTCAGTTAGATAACATAAGGAAATGCCAAAAAATAAATAAATAAATAAAATCCGGGATATGAAGGAGGAAATTTAAAAGAGATTAATACTGTAAAAAAAAGAAACATAGCAGAACTCATGGAACTGAAAGATTTATTCAGCAAAATAAAAAAACACAACTGAGCGCTTAAGCAGCAGGCTAGAACAAGCGGAAGAAAAAATTGCTGATCTTGAAGATAGTCTTCAAAATAATCTAGGTGGACCAAAAAAAGAAAAGAAAAAGAAAAAAAGATTTTTTTAAAATGAAGAAAATCTAAGAGAACTAGCAGATAACTGGAAGCACACAAATATTCAAATTATGAGTGTTCCAGAAGTGGAAGAGAAATGAAAAGGCATGGAAAACCTATTCAATGAAATAATAATGGAAAACTTCCCAGGTATAGAGTGAGACATGGACCTTCAGATCCAGGAGGCTCAAAGATTCCCAGACAGATTTGTCTGAAAAGATCCTTTCTGAGACACATTATAGTCAAACTGGCAAAGCTCAGAGAAAAAGAGAATCCTAAAATCAGCAAGAGAAATGTGTCAAGTCAACGAAAATGGAGCTCCTATCAGACTAACAACAGACTTCTCAACAGAAACTCTACAGGCCAGAAGAGGATGTGATAATATATTCAAAATACTAAAAGGAAAAAAGTGCCTGCCAAGAATTCTATACCTAACAAGACTATCCCTCAGATGTGAGTAAGAAATAGTGCATTTTCCAAACAAACAAAAGCTATGGGAGTTTGCCACCACATTACAGCCCTACAAGAAATCCTCAAGAAAGTTTTGCATCTGGAAACTGAGAAATGATACTCACCACCATGAATACTTATGAAAGAACAAAACCCACTGGAAGAACAAAAATGCAAATGAGAAAGAGAAAGAAACTAAATTACACCACCTCAAAAAACCAACATCAAGTAAAGCAATAAAAGGGGAAGAAAGGAACAAAAGATATTTAAAACATCCAAAAAAATTTGATAAAATGCCAGGAGTAAGACAATATCTTTCAGTAACAACCCTAAATGTAAATGGATTAAAATCCTCACTCAAAAGACTCAAACTGACTAATTGTATTAAAAAGCTATACCCAACTACTTGCTGCCTGAAAGAAACTCACTTCATTTATAAAGACACACACAGACTAGTAGTGAAGGGATGGAAAAAACCATACCACGCAAATGGAAACCAAAAATGAGCAGGAGTAGCTATTCTTATATTGGATAAAATAGACTGTAAACCAAAACCCATAAAAAGAGACAAAGAAGGCCACTATATAATGATAAAGGGATATATATATATGTATACAGCAAGAAGACATAACAGTCATAAATATATATACACTCAACTCAACACTGGAGCATCCATTATATAAAGCAAACACTATTAGGCCTAAAGAAAGAGATAGACCCCATAACAATAATACTAGGGGACCCAAAAACCCCTCTTTCAGCACTGGAAAGATCGTCCAGGCAACAAATCAACAGAGGAACACAAGATTTAAACTGCACTTTAGATGAACTGAACCTGGCAGAAATCTACAGAGCATTTCATCCAACAGCTACAGAATATTCATTAGTCTCATCAGTACCCAGAACATTCTCCAGGATAGACCATTTGTTAGGTCATAGGTCAAATCTCAAGAAATTTTGAAAAATTAAAATTATTTCAAGTATCTTTTCAGACCACAACAGATTAAAACCAGAAACCAATAACAAGAGAAACTTGTATCAATGAAATGGAAATCAAAACTGCATTGAGATATCATCTCACCCCAGTTAGATTGGCCAGTATCAAAAAGACAGAGAATAACAAATGCCAACAAGGAAATGGAGAAAGGAGAACACTTCTACACCATTGGTTAGACTGTAAATTAGTGCAGCCATTATGGAATACAGCATGCACTTTCCTCAAACAGTTATAGACAGAACTGCCCTACAATCCAGCAATGCCAATGCTGGGTATATATCCAAAGGAACGGAAATCATCATTCTGAAGGGATACCTACACTCCCATGTTTATTGCGGCTCTGTTTGCAATAGCTAAGAGTTGGAACTATCCTAAATGTCCATCGATAGCCAACTGGGTAAGGAAAATGTGGTTTATATACACAATGGAGTACTACTCTGCCATAAAAACGAATGAAGTTCTGCCATTCACAGCAATATGAATGAGCTTAGAGAAAATTATGCTAAGTGAAATGAACCAGGTACAGAAAGAGGAATACCACATGTTCTCATACGTGGAAGCTGAAAAAAATACACACACACACACACACACACACACACACAAATAAGAAAGATAAAACAATCAAAATGATTCCTTAAACTTTCAAAAGGAACTGAGACCACCAGAGGTGGGAAGGAAAAGGGGGGGGGGAGAAATATTTAGGGAGAAATTGGTAAAGGGACATGAAAAATGTTTACAGTGTGTATTGATAAAAAAAACCCCAATAATTATACTGGCCATCAGAATCCATGCAAGCAAGAAGAGAGTTGAAGCAAGAGGAGTGTTGAAATGGCCAATAGGTACATGAAACGATGCTCAACATGCTTGAATCTTTATGGAAAACAGTACGGAGTTTTCTCAAAACACTATGGATAGAACTACCACACAATTGAGCAATGCCACAAATGAGAGGTACGAAAGAAAGAACCAAAAAAGAAAGAAACAAAGAAACAGCAAATACAACAATACTTTGAACATTCAGAAGGAGAAAACAGAACTGTTATTATTAGAAGGACCAAAGAGGGAGGGGGCAGGGGTTAGGGAGAATTTGGTTAATGGACACAAAAGATGAGTATGTTTTGTAATGATGAATATGCCAACTATCCTTATTTGTTCACATATTGTACACAAACACCAATAGTCAACTGTGTACTCCACAAATATGTATAATAAATTATGTTTCAATTAAAAAAAACCTACAGAAAGCTCAAAAAAAATATTAAAAGTGTTGAAAGAAAAAAACCGCTACACCAATCTAGAATTCCATATCCAGAGAAATTATCTTTCAAATGTGAAGGAGAAATAAAATCTTTCTCAGACAAACAAAAACAGAGGACTCATTGCCAGCAAACCTGCCCTCCAAGAAATATTAATAGAAGTTCCTCAGGCCTAAGAAAAATAATATAGGCTGCAAACTTGAATCTACATAAAGAAATGAAGAGCATTGAAGAAGGAATAACAAAATAATTTTAAATTCTTAATTAGTCTAAAAGATTACTCTTTGAAGTCATAATAGTAATGGCATATGAGTGATTAAAGCATATGGATAAGTTAAATGAAAGGAGTAATTGCACTGTTACAAAGAATTGGAGGAAAGAAAGGGGAATAGCCATAAGGTATGTACTATGCTTAAAGCAGTATAGCATTATTTGAAGGTGAAATTAAATTAGTTCATAATATATATTGGAAACTCTAGGGCAATCACCAAAAAAATTTTAAAAGATCTATAGTTGATATGCTAAAAGAAGAGATAAAATGGAATCATATAAAATGCTCATTTAACACCAGAGAAGACATAAAAAGAGGAGAAAAAGAAACAAAGAAAAATGCAATGTATAGGAAAGCTTTATTAAAATCAAAAACTTCTACTCTGCAAAAAACATAGTTAAGAGAATAAAAAGGCAAGACACATACTGGTAGAAAATATTTGCAAAATACATATTGTTTTGAAAGCACTTATATCCAAAATATACAAAGAACTCTTAAAACTCAACAATAATAAAACAAACAACCCAATTAGAAAACAGGCAAGAGATCTGAACAGACACCTCACCAAAGAAGATACACAGATGGCAAAGGATCATATAAAAAGATGTTCAACATCATTTGTTAAGCAAATTAGGGAAATGGAAATTAAAACACTATATCACTGCACAGCTATCAGAAAGACTAAAATACAAAATTTGGCAATATAGATTGGTGGCTAGGATGAAGAGCAACAGGGACTCTCATTCATTGCTGGTGAGAATACAAAACAACACAGCCATTCTGGAAGACAGTATGGCAGTGTCTTACAAAGCTAAACATAGTTTACCATACAAGCCAGCAGTTGGACTCCTAGGTATTTACCCAACGGAGTTGAAAATTTATGTCTACGTGAAAGCCTGCACATGAATGTTTATAGCAGCTTTATTTCTGAATAACCAACAAAAACAAGCAACCAAGACGTCCTTCAATAGGTAAAGGAATATACAAACTGTGGCACATCATATAATACTATTGAATGATATAAAGGAATGAACTATCAATCCATGCAAAGACATGGATGAATCTGAAATGTCTACTGCTAAGTGAAAGAAGCCAGTTTGCAAGGCTACATTTTTTTTTTTTTTACTTTGAAATATGTTGCACAGTGTGGTGAATGCAGTAAATAATACTGTATTGTACGTTTCAAAATCGTTGAGAGTAAATTTCAAATGTTCTCATCACAAAAAATAAGTATTTGAGGTGATGGATATGTTAATTTGCTTGATTTAATTATTCCACATTCTATTCATAAATTATTACATCAGTTTTTCCCCCATAAATATATACACCTACAATCTGCCAATTTACAATTAAAAATAAAAATTAAAAAAAATGTATCAATATTGGTACATTAATGGTGACAAATGTGTCATACTAATGTAAGATATTAACAATAGTGAAAACTGTCTGTGGGATGTTTGGGAACTCTATGTACTATCTTCACAACTTTTCTGTAAATCTGAAACTATTCTAAAATTAAAAAAGGTTTATTTAAAATTGTAATGTTGAATAGAATATTCAGCTTTATTAGATATGAGACCTTTATTTTTGAGTACAAAGGAATTTGCTCAGTAATCTATTGCTAGGGCAGAGAACTGGGAATTCAATGCACTGGTATTATTCTCTAAAGCCCAGATTTTATCAGCAAAGTCTTCCCATTTTGTTCTTCTGCCTTTATTAGCATTTGCAACTCTCTCAATTTAGCATCGTTTGCAATGTCATTACCATGCTGGTTATTTCCTCTTCCAGATCATTAAGTTAAAATAGACCAGCTCCAAAACCACACCCTGTGGCAGTTTTGGGACCTTGTCCTCAAATGGCTGCAGAGCTATGAAGTTAGAAACTGGCTAAATAATAATTATCTGCAAATGGCAATTTTCTAACTTAATTGGTTGAATTTCATTCTGCAGGTGGTGATATTAAAGCAAACACTTTCCTGCTGTCCAAACAGACACTCTGAGATTCTGCATTCTGATGGAAAGGTAACCAAATGAGCTTGTTGTGGCATATTCTTTATACTCTCCAGAGCTAATTATATCTCAGAAAGCTGATCATTATTAGATCAGTATTTCCACGAATCTCCTTTATCACTTAGTACTACTTTCTTGAATGTGGAATGTGTTTGTTTCAGGTTTCCCCACAGTAGAAACTAAACCAGACGTCGGTCACCCATTACTTTCTTCCTCTGGAGTCACTAGCCATACAGAGAGTACACTTATTCCAAGTATACAGCCAATGAATTCTCACAAGGTGAACTAATCAGGACCCAGATCAAGAAACAATATGTTACCAGCACACCAGAAACCCCTCGTGCCACTATCCAGGCTTCACCTGCCACCTCCTCCCAAACTCATAGAGTAACCAGTATTCTGATTTTGATTCACGTTGACTTTTACTGTATGCTTTAAATAAATAAATTGAGTCATCAGTATGTGCTTTTTTGGGTCTGGCTTCTTTTGTTCAACATTATGTTTGTGATATTCATCCATTTGTTGCATGTAGTTGTAGACAATTCATTCTCATTGCTCTATAGCATTCCATTGTGTAAATATACCACAATTTGTTTATCTGTTCAACTGTGGATGGGAACTTGGGCAATTTTTAATTTGGGGCTTTTAAGAATAGTGCCACCATTTAACATTCTAGTGAGTATGTGTCTTTTGGGGACCGTGTGAATGCATTTTTGTTGGGTATTGTTTAGTTTTAGTAGATATTTTAGTCAATGTATTATTAAGTTCTTGGAGCTTAAATTCAGATTTTAAATTTAAAAATGGTTTTAAATTTTAACTCTGCTGCTTATTCAGAAAGTGGACAAGTTACTCAATCTCTCAGAGCCTCGCCTTTTTTTAATCTGTCAAATTGAGATTCCAATAGTACCTGCCTCATCGGGCTGCTGTTCAGATTAAAAGAAATAATGTATGTCCAAAATTTAATACAGTGCATAGCACAGAGCAAGCACTCAATAAATGTCTGCCATTGTTATTTTTTAAAAATTACTTATTGAAAAGTTGTTCAACATTATTTAAGCATCAAGCAAAGGCAAAATAAACAGATCATTTACAGCAACCTCTTTTTTTTTAACTTGTAGGAGCTGAAAAAATGTGCACAGACCCTATAAATACTATTCTTAAGACCTCTTCACTCAGCCACACCCCAACTATTGTTCCATGCTCCCTCAAATTCTTAGCACAAGGATATGCTCCCTGCTCAGCCTTCTGCATCCCGCAGACTGCCATGGAAGCTGAACAGAGAACAAAGGGAATAAGTCTTCATTTCTGTCAGTTTCCTTATGAAAAGAACTGAAAGAATATTGGATACCTGGGACTCACTGCCAAATTTGTATCCATTTTGAACTTTTCATCTATCCTAGATTATTTAGGTCATATGTTTATTATTAAAAGTATATTTCCCCTTCCCCCTCCCTGGACCTGGAAGGGTGAGTGCCAGCCCACCCCACACCCATGCCCCGAGATGGGCTGAGATGAGCCCAGCAGCAGCAGCTGTGGCACCATGTGGCTAGACATGGTCCCTCCCTCCTCCCTGGACCAGAAGGGGCAAGTGCCAGCCCTCCCCACCCTGTGCCCAGAACCCACGTGAAATTCTAAAATAGGAACCAAGGTGGTTAAACATAACCACCACAACACCTAATGTCAAGCAAAGAAAATTCACCTCCACAGTAGCAACCAGGGACACTCCACAGCCAACTTCAGTGCAATAGAAGAAGCAAACCCTCTACCAAATGATCAAGTGTCAATGAAAAAACACTAGAAGTACAAACAATCAAGAAGAAATGATGCCATCAAAAGAATACAGTAATGCTCAAAAATCAGACTCCATGGAACAGGGAATCCTTGAAATGTCTGAGAAAGAATTTTGAGCAATGATCTTAAGAAAACTTGAAGAAATAAAGGAAGACTCAACTAGAGAACACAATAAAACAAGAAAAAATATCTGGAATATGATCTACAGAATAAAATCTACAAAGAGATTAATACCTTAAAAAAGAGCATAGCAGAACTTCTAGAAAAGAAAGATTCACTCAATGAAATAAAATACACAACTGATAGCTGAGCAGCAGGGTAGAACAAGCTGAAGAAAGAATTTGAGAGCTTGAAGATGGTCTATTTGAAATAACTCAGGCAGTCAAAAAAAAAAGGAAAAAAGAATTTAAAATAATGAGGAAAATCTAAGAGAGATAGCAGACAACCTCAAGTGCTCTAACATCTGAATCATGGATATTTCTGAAGGGGAGGAGAAAGGAAAAGGTATTGAAAACCTACTCAAGGAAATAGCAACAGAAAGCTTCCTAGGGGTAGGGTGAGATATAGACCTTCCGATTCAGGAAGCTCCAAGGTCCCTAAACAGATTCAACCCAAAAAAATCCTCCCTGAGACACATTACAGTTAAATTTGCAAAGCTCAAAGACAAAGTGAGAGTTCTACAAGCAGCAAGAGAAAAGCGTCAGGTCACTTATAGGGGAACCCCCATCAAACTAACAGCAGAGTTCTCAACCAAAACCCTATAGGCCAGAAAAAAGTGGAATGATATATTCAAAATACTAAAAGTAAAAAACTGCCAACCAAGAATTCTTTACCCAACAAGGCTCTCCTTCAGAAATGAGGGAGAAATAGTGTATTTCCCCGACAAACAGAAGTAGTAGGAGTTCACCACCACATGACCAGCCCTGCAAGAAATTCTCAAGGGAGTCACTCATCTGGAATCTGAATAATCGTAACCACTGTCACAAATACACAAGAAAGAGCAAAGCCCACTGTTAAAACAAAAATGCCAGGAAGAAAGAGAAAGAAGTTAAATCATTCCACCTTAAATTCCCAACTAACACTGAAAAAGAGAAATACAAGGGGAAATAATGATCAAAAGATATATAAACCATCTAAACAAGAAGCAATTAATTGACAGGAATTATGCAACACTTGTCAATAACTACTCTAAATGTGAATGGACTAAACTCTCCATTCAAAAGACACAGACTGACTGATTGGATTAAGAAGCTAGACCCTAGTTTATCTTGTCATCAAGAGACCAACCTCACCTGTAGAGACATTCATAGACTAAAAGTGAAAGGATGGAAAAAGATATACCAATGAAATGGAAACCAAAAATGAGCAGGAGTAGCTATTCCCATATTGGACAAAATAGACTTTAAACCAAAAAACATAAAAAAAGACAAAGAAGGCCACTATATAATGATAAAGGGATCTATCCAGTTAGAAGACATAACAATCATAATTATGTATGCACCCAATATCAGAGCACCCAGATATATCAATCAAACATTCTTAGACCTGAAGAAGGAGATAGGACATAATACATTAATAGTGGGTGTTCTGAACTTCCCTCTCTCAGTATGGGACAAGACTTCCAGGCAATAAGTCAGGAGAGAGACACAGGATTTGATCTACACGCTAGATCAACTGGACTTGGCAGATATATACAGAACATTTCACCCAACAACTAAAGAATACACTTTCTTCTCATCAGCTCATGGATAGATGACATATTAGGTCAAAAATCTAGTCTCAGCAAATTAAAATAAAATTGAAATCATTCCAACAATCTTTTTAGACCACTATGGACTAAAACTGGAGATAAACAATAAGCAAATTGTTGGAAGATATACAAATACATGAAAAATAAATAATAGGCTCCTGAATGACCTATGGGTCCTAAAAGAAATTAAACAGAAAATCAAAAAATTTCTTGAAACTAATGAAAATACAGATA
The DNA here is from genome assembly GCF_027409185.1 of Cynocephalus volans. Taxonomy (NCBI): domain Eukaryota; kingdom Metazoa; phylum Chordata; class Mammalia; order Dermoptera; family Cynocephalidae; genus Cynocephalus; species Cynocephalus volans. The sequence continues at coordinate 58,098,428 of NC_084478.1, forward strand.
CATCATACCAAAACCCGTGGGACACAGCAAAAGCAGTACTAAGAGGCAAATTTATTGCAATAAATGCTTATATCAAAAGAATGGAAAGACTTCACATAAACGACCTAACACTATGCCCCAAAGAACGTGAAAGTCAACAACAATCCAAACCTAATGGTAGTAGACGGAAAGAAATAATTAAGATCAGAGCAAAACTAAATGAAATAGAAACCCCCAAAACAATAAAAAAGATCAACAAAACAAAAAGCTGGTTTTTCAAGAAGATAAATAAAATAGACAAACCATTAGCTAGGTTAACAAAAAAAAAAAGAAGAGAGAAGATCCAAATAATACAAATGAGAAATGAAAAGGGAGACATTACAACTGATATCACAGAAATACAAAGAATCATTAGAGACTATTATAAACAACTGTATGACAATAAATATAAAAATCTGGAAGATATGGAGGAGTTTCTAGACACATACAAACTACCAAGACTGAACCAAGAAGAGATAGAAAACCTGAACAGACCAATAATAAGCAAGGAGATTGAAGTGGTAATTAGCAGTCTTCCAGCAGGAAGAAGTCTGGTTCCAGATGGTTTTACAGCCGAAATCTATCAAACTTTTAAAGAGGAGTTAATACCAATTCTCCTCAAACTATTCCAAACAATTAAATCAGATGCTACTCTCCCAAACTCATTTTATGAGGCCAACATAACTCTGATACCACAACCAGATAAAGACAAAACAAAAAACAAAAAAAAAAGGAAAATTATAGGCCAATATCCTTGATGAACCTAGATGCTACAATTCTCAACAAAATATTAACAGTCAGAATACAGCAACACATTAAAAATATACACTATGATCAAGTGGGATTCATCCCAGGGATGCAACAATGGTTAAACATATGAAAGCCAATAATTGTGATAAAGCACATCAACAAACTCAAGGACAAAGACCATACGGTTATTTCAATAGATGCTGAAAAAGCATTTGACAAAATTCGACATCACTTCATGATAAAGACTCTCAACAAATTACATATAGAAGGAAAATATCTCAACACAATAAAAGCCATTTATGACAAGCCCACCACCAGTATCATTCTGAATGCAGAAAAATTGAAGGCCTTTCCCTTAAGAACAGGAACAAGACAAGAATGCACGCTCTCACCACTTCTATTTAACATAGTACTAGAGGTACTAGACAGAGCAATCAGGCAAGAGAAAGAAATAAAGGGAATCCAAATTGGAAAAGATGAAGTCAAACTTTCTCTTTTTGCAGATGACATGATAATATATATAGAAAAACTAAAGACTCTATCTAAAAACTCCTAGAGCTAGTTAATAGCTTCAGTAATGTTGCAGGATACAAAATAAATGCTCCCAAATCAGTAGCATTTATATACTCATGTAATGAATTAACAGAAAGAGAAATAAAGTAAGCACATTTACAGTAGCCATGAAAAAAATAAGGTACCTAGGGATCAATTTAACCAAGGAGGTGAAAGACCTCTACAATGAGAACCATAAACCACTTCTGAAAGAAATTAAAGAAGACACAAAAAGATGGAAAGATATTCCATGTTCTTGGACTGAAAGAATTAACATTGTGAAAATGTATATACTACCCAAAGCAATCTACACATTCAATGCAATCCCCATCAAAATGCCAATGACATTCCTCACAGAAATGGAAAAAAAACCCTCTTACCTTTCATATGGAAAAACAAAAGACCCCGAACAGCCAAAGCAATACTGAGCAAAAAAAAAAAAAAAATAAAGCCAGAGGCATAACACTACCTGACTTCAAATTATACTACAAAGCTATTGTAACCAAAACACCATGGTACTGGTATAAAAATAGACAGTCAGACCAGTGGAGTAGAATTGAGAATCCAGATATCACCCCTCAGGCTTATAGCCATCTGATATTGGATAATGACAACAATAATCTACATTGGGAGAAAAGACTGCGTTTTCAACAAGTGGTGCTGGGAAAACTGGATATCCATATGCAGAAGAATGAAACTAGATATGCATCTCTCACCATACACTAAAATCAACTCAAAATGGACTAAAGACTTAAGTATAAGACCTGAAACTGTAAAATTACTAAGGGAAAATACAGGTGAAACACTTCTGCAGTTAGGTCAGGGCACAGGCTTTATGAACATGAGCCCGAAAGCACAAGCAGCAAAAGATAAACAAATGGGACTATATCAAACTAAAAAGTTTCTGCACAGCAAAAGAAACAATCAACAGAGTGAAACAACAACCTACAGCGTGGGAGAAAATTTTTGCTAACTATGCATCCGGCAAGGGATTAATATCCAGAATATGCATAAAACTTAAGCAATTATACAGTAAAAAAACCAATAACCCAATCAAAAAATGGGCAAAAGAGATGAATAGACATTTTTCAAAGGAAGACATACAAATGGCCAACAGATATATGAAAAAATGCTCAAAATCACTAGTCATCAGGGAAATGCAAATTGAAACCACACTGGGATACTACCTCACCCCAATTAAACTGGCTATAATAAAAAAGATAGTGAATAACAAATGTTGATGAGGGTGTGGAGTGAAGGGAACACTACTGCACTATTGTTGGGACTGTAAATTAGTACAACCACTATGGAAAACAGTATGGAGTTTCCTCAAACTACTACAGATAGATCTTCCATACGATCCAGCAATCCCTCTTCTGGGTATATACCCAGAGGAACAGAAATCATTATGTCGAGGGGATACCTGCACTCCCATGTTCATCGCAGCTCTGTTTACAATAGCCAAGATATGGAGCCAACCTAAATGTCCATTGATGGATGATTGGATAAGGAAAGTGTAGTGTATATATATACGATGGAATACAACTCTGCCATAAAAAAGAATGAAATACTACCATTTGCAACAACATGGATGAGCCTGGAGAAATTTATGTTGAGTGAAATAAGCAAAATACAGAGGGATAAATACCACGTGTGCTAACTCATATGTGGGAGCTAAGAGAGAAAGGAAGGAAGGAAAGACCACAGTATTGTGGTGGTTTTACAGAGGGAGGGAACATTCCTAGGTCTGCAAAGCAGAGTAGGGGAGGGGAGAGGGGGAGCAGGAGGGTGGTTGGGGGACAATTGAGTGGGGACATGGGGCATAAGAGCAATTTCTGGTAATTTGTATCTCATGTATATTCATAACAAAAAATAAAAAAAGAATAAAAATATGTTTCATAGAATTATACAAATACATACGGTTCATGTTGAAATGAAATGTCACGTATAAGAGATATCTATATCTTACTTTGTGTTAAAGAAAATAAAGCTTTTATTCTTTTAATAGAAATAATTCATACTTTCTTTTTTTATTATTTTTTATTTTTTAAATTTTATTTTATTTTGTCAATATACAATGTGGTTGATTATTGTGGCTAATTACCGAAACCTCCCTCCCTCCTTCCTCTCCCCCCTCCCTCCCAACAGTGTCCTTTCTGTTCACTTGTCGTATCAACTTCAAAGAATTGTAATTGTTGTGTCTTCTTCCCTCCCCCCCAAGTTTATTTGTGTATTTATTTATTTATTTTTAGCTTCCACAAATAAGTGAGAACATGTGATATTTCTCAAAATAATTCATATTTTCTGTAAAAATATTGAAAAATACAAGAAATGCTTTCATAACTGGAAGTATTGTCCTACAAGAAGAAGAAAATGAAGAATATTTGTAATCCCATTGCCCAGAGATTTTTGGGTATTCTTTGAAGTCTTAAGTAAATAAAATTTTCAATTAAAAAATGTGGAAAATTTATTAAAACATAGAAAAGCAAACAGAAAGCAACAAATAAGATATCCCTTGTGATGTCATCATCCTGAGATATACATCAAGATCTCAACAGTTTGCTATTCCATTATTTTTTCTCTTTTCCTTCCTCTTTTCTTCCCTTCCTATCATCTTCCCTCTCTTTCATCTACTGTCTTCTCCCTCCTTCTTTCTTTCCTTTCTTCTCTCTCAAAATAATAGCATCATATTATAAAACTCCTTTGTAGTCTGCTTTTTTACCTTTTATGGACATATCAAATATTTCCTATTTCATACATATTCATCTAGAACCTGATTTTTAATGACTGCTTAGCATTTCTTCTTATGAATCGTTTGCCTAACAATTCCTTAGTGTTGAGTATTTATTTTATTTTGTTTATACTTTTTCACTATTATCAAGAAGGTTATGATGAACTTTATTGTATATAAATCTTTTTGCATCTCTGATTATTTCTTTAAGATGATTTTCTAGGAGGAGAGTTACGGATTCAAAATTTATGCGCATTAAACATTTTTTCACAACCATGACCAAATTGCCTTCTAGAAAGTTTGTACCGTTTTAACTTTTTCTATCAGTTTATGGGAGGGCAATTTTATCATGCCTTTGGCAGTACTGAGCATTGTAATTTTAACTTTTATAAATGTATCAGGCAAAAAAATTCATTGTTTTTCATTTTTCTTTGATTAACAGGTTGAATATTTTTCATTTTAATTTCTTCTATGAATTAGTTTTTTATGCCCTTTGACCATTTTTCTTAGTGTATGTTTTTATTGTTGGGCTGTTGGCTTTTTATATCTAAAAGGATTTTTTTGTATGCTTTATATACATTTTTAATATGTTAAGTACTTGATTTTTTAAATTTATTTTTAATTTATTTTCTAGTTCATTGTATAACATTCATGGTGCTCTTGTGTATATAGAAGTTAAAATTTTTAAGCCAAGAACCAAGTCTTTTTTTATGTAAACATATCATTATCTGTTTACATTATGACTTCTTATTTTTTACTTGGAAATCCTTGCCAGTCAGAAATCAATGAAATTGTTATTTATGGTTTTGTTCTTAACATTTGACTGATTCATCTGGAATTTACCTGACATTAGGAGATTATATTATGAGATAGGGCTTGAACTTGATTTTCTCCAAATATTTAATTTTTCAAACGCTCTGTGTTAAATAAAATATCTAATTCCTACGGCTTTGTGATTCCTTCTTTATCACACCTGAAATTACAATATATACTAAGGTGTGTTTTGTGGTTATCTCTTTGCTCCCATCGATCTGTCTTTTATTTATGCAACACATTTTTATTGAGTATCTATATCCCAGATCCTGTGGCAGTCACTGGGACACACAATGCTAAACAAGACAGACGTTGTAAGCTCCGTAAGGACAAGGGCCATCTCATTGTAAGAGGGTGTTACCACCCCATTGATTCTGGTTCAAGTCTTCTTATCACTCCCTAATTTCTTTCTTTTTTGGTTTCATGTGCTTCTTAACATCCAGTTAATTTGAAAGCCTTTGCAACAAGCCCTTTTCCACTCATCCCTCCATGGTGTTTTTGCCAGGGCCAGATCAACTGTAGGGCCTCATGAGAAAAATCAATCAAAACTATTTTCTTTTTTTTTTTTTTTTGTCTTTTTGTGACTGGTAAGGGGATCTCAACCCTTGGTGTGGTTTTGCCTGCACCGCACTCAGCCAGTGAGCGCACCGGCCATTCCTATATAGGATCTGAACCCGTGGTGGGAGCGTCGCTGCGCTCCCAAGCGCTGCACTCTCCCGAGTGCGCCACGAGGCCGGCCCAATCAAAACTATTTTCTGCTCCTTCCTTCCCACCTTGACTTAGCAAAGGCCTTGAATCTATTTTTCAAGATGCAGCTATGGTAAATAAGAATATTAAAGATAGAGTTAGAAAACCTGGGTTTGAATTGTGATTATGTACTAACTTCATGGCCTTCAAAAAATGTCTTCACTTCTTGGAACCTCAGTCAGTATCCTCATCTTTTAAATGGAATAAATAATACTTGTGTTATGGAATCTTTGAGGATGGAATGAGAATAAGTGTTAAGACTCTGAAAAATTGTAAAGTATCATGGAAATAGAAATTATAATTTTTATTTTTAGTCAAACTAAAGTACAAAGAACCTGAAAACAGAGTTTATATCTGCCTAAGCACACTATTTATTTAGTACTTATACTGACAGGAAGCCCTCAATAAATATTTATTGAATACATAAATAAGTTCGCCTGCTCAGGTAGATGCTGTTCTAGCATAACTTAATGGAAACAACCCTCACCCAGAAAGTCTAAGCAAATAATTCTTTATTTGCTATGGATTTTAGTTGCGTTTAGTAGCTTATATAAGTATCCTGATAACCTAGAGTTTGGGAACCATCTTAAATATTGTTTAAAAGAATAGAAAGGTGACACATTAAGCCTTTGATATTTGAGAGAGATAGTTCCCTAAGTCCTCACAGACCTCCAAATTTGCAAATACTATGGTAGTACACACCTCCCAACATTGAATACACTACAGTGTGACTAAAATATCTGCAATCAGATTTTTGGTGGTTCTGTAAATCTACTGGCTCCTTAGTCTTGAGTCCAACTGGTTGGCCTTTGCTTTCTTTTGGAAGGTGGTCTTTCCTCTGATCTCCTCTGCCTGCCCTGTAAACAGGCCCCAGCAGACTTCATGATTTGCCTGAACACTGAATTCAGGATGTACAGAGCTTATGCCCAAGTTGATATCCCTTAAATCTTTTCTACCAGGGGAACAATTCAAAGACCATAACAAAGTTGATGAGGCCAGATGAATAGCTCGGAGGTTGAAGAGACTTGAAAACTTCAGCGGAAACAAAAATGGGTGTATTGAGCTCATCGGTCCTGTCAGTTTTAATCTAATTTTATAGATGAGGAAAACTAGGACTGAGGAAGATTTAATAACTTGCCTAAGGTCAGTTTTAATCTAATTTTATAGATGAGGAAAACTAGGACTGAGGAAGATTTAATAACTTGCCTAAGGTCAAAGAGCTGAGAGAGTCGGGATTTCAAACCAGTTGGAATCCATATTTCATACTCCTAGCCATTTTGTTCTATGGTAATGCCAGGGACTCTCAGGTATCAGTTTTTCCCTGTTGGGTGCTCAATAAATGCCCAGATAAATTCAAGCATTGTGGGGAATGATTTAGATTTGCTATGTCATTGGAAGGTGAATTTTATTCTGCTTCAAACATCTCTGTGAACTATGGGAAGGAAAAGGCAGCTGGTAAGCAATTAGGGGTCTGAACAGCTGAGCTCCACACTGAACAACACAGACAGGCTGGCTAGTGGCCGTGAGAGTGGGGCTACGGGCGCTCAGTGCCAGCTCTATTTGCAACTTGGTGACCCCAGGGATTCTGATCCCTGCAGCTCCACAGCATCTCCACTGCTATGTTTAGTAATTCCTGCTTCTGTCAGAAGATGTCCAGGCATCTCCAATCCTCATGCTGATGGGCACTTGCTCTCAAGAGAAATTAGGGATGAGGAGGGCTTGCCTGGAGCCCCATCTAAGAAGGGGATTTAATATTGTTACTGCAGTACCAGAGGGCTCTCTTTTGTGCCTCTTCTCTCCATCTGCTTGGCCTGTTGAAGATACAAAATGGGCCTCTGCATCATAATGACCCCTTCCCACCCCCCGCCCCATGTGATCTGTCAGGGAGGCCTCACCTCACTTATTCTATTCCCTTAATTTGGGAAAAGGAGGTAGGTCTACCCTCCCATCAACCCCAGTTCTCCTCTGGGAGGACCAAACCCTCTCAAGAATTTCCCCTCATTCAAATTTGGAGTCACAGGTGTCTTCTAAACATTGCAGAGATGATCTATTCCCATCAGGACCCATGGTCTTTACTACAGTACACTGAATACACATTTTGGCCAAAAGCCAAAAAGGCCAATGTTAAAAATCACATTTTGTCAAAACTGAGGCCAAAAGTGAAAATCGTCATCATAAAATGAACTTTTAGGTCATAAGGATACATCTTAAAAGGTGTCAAAGTATTTATTAGTATAAATCTGGTAGTCAACTTTTACAAGATTGATATTATGGAAGTTTTTCAAAATTTATTGAAACATACTTGACTGCATATCTGTGGGGTACAGTGTTGAATATCCATACCTGTGTGCAATCTGTGATGCTCAAATCAGGATAATTAGTATATTCAAATTGCACAATGTAATCATTTTCTGTGGTCTTTTACCAATTTCTCACTAACCCCCTCCCATCCTCTCCCTTTCCCACCTCTGGTAGCCTCAGTTTTGTTCTCTCTACAAGATTGATATTATAAACCAAGAACAATATTTTCTCAGGTACTGTCAGCTGCTGGATTGCTTGTGTGGTCATTAAAATGCATATTGTGATACCAAATAGATGCTCACTTTCAAATGAGGTTGGTGGATAAGCAAGTTATTTTGAGGCTTGTTCAGTAAACATAGAATTCTGCTGGGGAAAAGACTGCCACCACATTATTGAGCCTTCCTTTCTCTCTAACCAGCTAAAGCTAAGGATATTTCTCCCTCAACTCTTGGACTTGAGCATCGGTTAATGGTAATGCACTTTAATTGAAGCAATCCTCCCCAGATGAAGCACTGTGCATTGCTTGAGGAAGAAGATGCTTTCTTAAATTTTCAGAAAATCTTACATATTATCTTGTTTAATATTATAAATGACAGCACTGAAAACAGTCTCCCAAAATTTAGACTTATGATGTAGTCTATATTATTACTGAATTAAATTTTTTATAAAACACTAGTTGGCTTAGAAAGGAGTTAATGTTCTTCTTAAACTTATTCACTAATGTTCTCTCTTAATATAGGATAAATCGTCAATCTATATCTCTACTTATTTAACTACGTGAAAGTTCTTAATAATTGTTTTTGAATATATAATTAACAGCTTTCACATCATCATTAATTATAGTAGTGTTTAACTTTTGCAAAGATAAATATGCATTGTTACTTCAATGGTTTGAAAGGATTTCAACGTATAAAACACATAAGATTTTTTTTACTCCAATTTACATCTAGATTGCCTACCTCCAATTTACAACTAGAATTTGAATGTGAACATTCTGATAATATCAATTAATCAGAATGATATGTCTTGGTCATTTTGCAAATGTTGTGTTGTCTAAATATGAAGGTAATCTGCATCATCACATGATCACTGATTGTTCACAAATATAAAGATACCACAAATGATATAGGTGTTTGGTTTTTTGGCCTTCCCAAGTGCCAAGAATGAAACAGATTTTTGTCTTAATACTGAGTCCAAAACCTAATGTTGGGCACATCCTTAGTTTCTAGCTTAGGTGGTTTTAGGACCAGGTTCAAACCAGCTCTCCTTTGAAAGGTCATCCCTTCACTTGACCTTAATGTTCATGCTAACTACAGTTCTACTACTTCCCTTCTTTCATGGCCACACCTCTCAACAAAAATCTTCTCCTTTTCCTTTTATTTCTTTATTACTCACTGACTCATTCATTCATCAAAGATGCCCTGAGCTTGTGTAATGAGACAGGCAGTGTGCTAGGTCCTGGAGATACAGCTGAGAACAAAACATTGCCTTCCCTCAAACAGCTTCTGTTTCTAGAGGTCGCAAGATAGGTAAACATGGGATTACTTTATATTGTGTGTGATTAAAGCTATGAGGCAGCAGAGCACAAGATGCTGTGGGAACTCATCGATTGCGGCACCTAACCTAGCCTAGAAGAGCAGAGAAACCTTCCTGAGGGTTCCCAGTGAACTGATCCGTAAAGGCTGATTGGTAGAGAGCCAAGAAAAACCCAAATCAAACCAAACACAAGTGTTAATTTTTTTTGTCCCCCTTTCTCACCCCAGTTGGTACTTTGTAAGACCATTAAATGAACTTGTAATATCCCATAGTCCTTTTTTGTTTTTTTTTCATTTAATGGCACTCAAGACTTTGGACCATGCCCATTTTCTCTTCACTGTCCAGACATGTAGTCTCCTGGCTCTCATGGGCTCATCTGCTTCTGTTTTTCCCTATCTTTGCTGATGTCTCTTTTTGTGCTTCTTTTCTTGACCTCTATTTCTGTTCTTTCCATCTATGAATAGAAACTCGCCCAGGGCTCAGCCCATGGTTCTTGGACTTTTCTTCTCTTTCTAGGAGAGTTCATCAATCCTCAAGCTCTCCACACCTCTAGTCTAGCAACTCCCTCACTTAAATCTCCTGCATCATACTTCAAACTACCTGCATACATGTCCCATTCTCTGTCTTCATATCTGCCTCACTCCTATCATGGCCATCCTTTAGCAAAACCCACCACTAAGAAGAGAATGGACATCAGCCATTAACACTTCAGTTAGAATTTGTTTTCTCCTAGAAATGGTAGCAATGGTTGCATTTTGAGCCTCATTTCAAATTGTAGAATATGGATTTTGTTTCTCGTTCAGGGAATTTTATACCCCAGCAGACATATGGAGTAGTTTTTTGTTTTATTTTTTTTTTAGGAGGGGCTATGTGCATTTCCTGACCCTCTTAAAATATCACTGAGAATATATATGGAAAGAAGTTTATGATGTATTATTATCAATCAAAAAATGACGGGGGTTACAAAAAAGTACATGAAATGCTTTCCTATTTTTTGTAAATATATATAGTGTATATTACATGTGTTTATATATATATACACACACACACTTATATATACATATATACACATATTTACGCACACATATATGAGTATAGAGTGTGTGTTAGTTATTTATTGTTGCTTAACAAATTACCCCAAAACTTAGTAGTTTAAAACAACAACTTATTATCTTATAATTTCTGTGTGTCTGGAATTTGGGAACAGCTTAGCTGGTGGTTCCAGCTCAGGGTCTCTGGTGTGGTTGGAGTCAGAATGTTCGCTAGATCAGCATTCTCTGAAGACTTGATGGAGGCTGCAGGATCTGCTTCCAAGATGGCTTTCTCACATGGCTGCTGGCAGGAGGCCTCAGTTTTTCACCATATGGGCCACTCCATTGGGTTGCTTGAATGTCCCCATATGACAGTTGTCTTCTCTTGGAGAGAGTGATGAGACAAAGAAAGAGAGAGGGAGGGAAGGAGGGAGGGAGAGAAGGATGAAGAATTGCAATATTTTTTATGACCTACTTTCAGAAATCACACACCATCACATCTGCCACATGCTATTAGCTAGAAGAGAATCACTAAGTCTGACCCACTGTCAATGGGAAGAAAATGAGGCTCCACATTTTGAAAGGAGTGTCAAAAACTTTGTGGACATATTTTAAAACTACGATAATTTTTGGAAAGATCTATAAGAATAAATGCAACATTTTAAACAATGATTGCCTCTGGGTAGTGAGATTATGAGTTATTCATTTATCTGTATTTTAAAATTTTACATGGACATAGATGTATTAAAATACTAAAAATTTTTAAATAGGCCAAAAAAAAAAAAAATACTGTGTAATGCTGATGTTGTATAACACTGAACGCATTTCTTGAAACATTCTCAGTGGATTTACTTGAAATGGTTTGGCCAGAAATGGTTCCACAGCACAGAACTTCTGAAGTACATATCATTATTAACCTTAGTTTACAGGTGATGAAACTGAAGCACAGAGAGGTTAATTGAGGTTAACGAACTGTTTAAGGTCACAGAGTAAATAAGAGGTATAGATGACACTCTAACTCAGGCAACCTGGTTCTATAGCCCCAGCTCTTAAATGAAGCATCCACAATACATATTGGATTGTATAGAAACATATTGTAAATCATACAAACAATAGCTCAGAGAAATGAAAGAGTTGGGACTGATCTAGTCAGGGAAAAGTTCACAGAAGAGGTGGACAGGAAGCTGTGCCTTGAAATAAACGTGGGATTTGGGTAATCTAGGGATGACATTCCAAATGAGGAACACAGCCTCGCCAAGATCCAGAAATGGATTGGGGCCTGGCCTTTGCAAAGATGTCCCAATGAGGAGATTGTTCCGGGTACGTGGAGTGGTTATGTGAGTTAAGGCAAGATGGAGTGAGGTAGGTGGGATGGCACATTGCAAGGAGTCCCAGCTGCAGTCAGGAGGGCTTAACCTCAATTTATGTTCACACACAGACTTGGAGATGTTGGCCCTTTACCACCAGGAAGGAACTAGAAATTTTCTGGTCCATTTCTCTCATTTTAAATATGGGTGATTAAGGCCTGTAAAAGTAAATGATTCATTCACCCCAAATGTATTTTACTTACTTTTCTATTACATTACGGATTGTTGGAACATCAGGACAGTTTTTTCTTTTAAAATATCTTATCACTATATTTTTACCATTAAAATTTATTTTTCTAGTACAAATAATAAAGAATCCATTTTCTAAGCTATAGCTTATTTCATACTAATTGAAGTTATATGAAGTTTGTGTGCTACACACTAGGACACTGAACTCAAACAAGCCCCCCCCCTTTTTTAGTTTTTTCCTCCTGTCACACATTATTGTTTTTATTAACCAATTTCTACATTCAAAAAAATTTTTAATTTTATAATTACACAATGAAAACATTTTTTGTGGCCCTTTACCAATTTCTCCCCAAACACCCTCCCACACCCCCTTTCCCACCTCTGGTGGCCTTGTTCTATTCTCTCCTTTTGAAACTTCAAGGAATCATTGTGATTGCTGTACCTTTCTTTCTTCGTTTGTTTTTGTTTTTGTTTTTCTTTAGCTCCCACTTATGAGTGAGGACATGCAGTATTTCTCTTTCTGTGCCTGACTTATTTAACTTAACATAATTTTCTCCAAGTTCATCCATGTTGCTGTGAATGGCAGAATTTCATTCCTGTTTATGGCAGAGTAGTATTCCATTGTGATGTATGTACCACATTTTCCTTATCCAGTCAACCGTAGATAGACATCTAGGTTGGTTCCAACTCTTGGCTATTGTAAATAGAGCTTCAATAAACATGGGAATGTAGGTATCCCTTTGACGTGATGATTTACATTCCTTTGGGTATAGACCCAGCTGTGGAATCACTGGATCCTATGGCAGTTCTATCAACAGTTGTTTGAGGAGGCTCCATACTGACTTGCATAATGGCTACACCAATTTATAGTTCCACCAACACTGTAAGAGGGTTCCCCTTTCTCCCCGTCCTCACCAGCATTTGTCATTCCTCCTTTTTGATAACAGCCTGTCTAACTGGGGTGAGATGATATCTCAATGTGGTTTTGATATCCATTTCCCGAATGCTGACTGATGCTGAATATTTTTTCGTGTATCATTTGTATATCTTCCTTTCAGAAATGCCTGTTCAGCTCCTTTGCCCATTTTTGAATCAGGTTACTTGCTTTTTTACTGTTAAATTGTTTGAGTTCCTTGTATTTCTGGATATTAATCCCTTGTCAGACTCATAGTTTGTGAATATCTTTTCCCATTCTATAGGTTATCTTTTTTGCTCTATTAACTGTTTCTTTCACTGTGCAGAAGCTTTTTAGCTTGATATAGTCCCATTTGTTTATTTTTCCTTTTGTTGTCTGTGCTTTCGGGGTATTGTTTATAAAGTCTTTGCCCAGTCCTCCTTCCTGAAGTGTTTCCTGTATGTTTTCATTTTGGAAATTTATAGTTGCAGGTTTTATAAGTCTTTAACCCATTTTGAGTTGATTTTGGTATATTGCAAGAGGTACATGTCTAGTTTCATTCTTCTACATATGGAAGTCCAGTTTCCAAGCACTACTTATTGAAGAGGCAGTATGCTCCAATGTATGCTCCTATTGCCCTTGTCAAGTACCAGTTGGCTGTAAGTGTGTGGTTTGATTTCTGGCTTCTCTATTCTGTTCCATTGATCTGAATGTCTGCTTTTATGCCAGTACCATGCTGTTTTGGTTAATATAGCTTTGTAGTATAACTTGAAGTCAGGTAGTGTAATGACTCTGGCTTTATTTATTTATTTTTTTTGCTCAGGATTTGGCTATTTGGGGTCTCTTCTTGTTCCATATGAATGTTAGGATTGTCTTTTGTATTGCTGTGAAGAATGCCATTGGTATTTTGATGGGAATGCATTGAATCTGTTGATCACTTTGGGTAGTATGGACATGTTCACAATGTTGATTATTCCAATCCAAGAGCATGAAATGGCTTTCCATTTTTTTGGGTCCTCTTTAATTTCTTTCAACAGTGATTTGTAGTTCTCATTGTAGAGATCTTTCATCTCCTTGGTTAAACTGATTCGTAGATATTTTGTTTTTTTGACAACTGTTGTAAATGGGCTTGCTCTATTGATTTCTTTTTCTGCTAGTTCGTTGTTGGAGTATAAAAATACTACTGATTTTTGCATGCTGATTTTATATCCTGCAACTTTACTGAAATTATTTATCAGTAAATAATTTTCTAAGAGTTTTTTGGTAAAGTCTTTAGGTTTTTCTATATATAGGATCATGTTTTCTGCAAATAGGGACAATGTGACTTCATCTTTTCCAATCTGGATGCCCTTTATTTCTTTCTCTTGCCTGATTGCTCTGGCTAGTACTTCCAATACTATGTTACATAGGAGTGGTGAGAGTGGGCATCCTTGTCTTGTTCACATTCTTGTTCCCATTCAGAATGATTTTGGCAGTGGGTTTGTCATATATGGCTTTTGTTGTGTTGAGATACTTTCCTTCTACACCTAATTTGCTGAGAGTCTTTATCATGAGGAGATGTTGAATTTTGTCAAATGCTTTTTCTGTGTCTATTGATGTAATCATATGGTTTCTGTACTTGATTTTGTTGAGGTGGTGTATCATATTTATTGACTTACACATGTTGAACCATCCATTTATCCCTCGGATGAATCCCACTTGATCACAGTGTATAGCTTTTTTAATGTGTTGCTATATTCGTTTTATTTTATTTTATTTTATATATTTTATTTGTCAGTATACAATGTGGTTGATTATTGTGGCCCATTACTGAAACCTCCCTCCTCCCTCCCCCCCCTCCAAACAATGTCCTTTCTGTTCACTTGTCATATCAACTTCAAGGAATTATAATTGTTATGACTTCTTCCCTCGCCTCCCTAGTTTTTTGTGTATTTTTAAATTTATTTTTAGCTCCCACAAATATGTGAGAACATGTGATATTTCTCTTTCTATGCAAGACTTGTTTCACTTAATATAATTCTCTCTAGGTCCATCCATGTCGTTGCAAATGGCAGTATTTCATTCTTATTTACAGCAGAGTAGTATTCCATTGTGCAGGTATACCACATTTTCCGTATCCACTCATCTGATGATGGACATTTGGACTGGATCCAACTCTTAGCTATTGTAAAGAGTGCTGCAATGAACATTGAGGAACAGGTATACCTTCGACTTGATGATTTCCATTCCTCTGGGTATATTCCCAGCAGTGGGATAGCTGGGTCATATGGCAGATCCATCTGCAATTGTTTGAGGAACCTCCATACCATTTTCCATAGAGGCTGCACCATTTTGCAGTCCCACCAACAATGTATGAGAGTTCCTTTTTCTCCGCAACCTCACCAGCATTTATCATTCACAGTCTTTTGGATATTAGCCATCCTAACTGGGGTGAGATGGTATCTCAGTGTGTTTTTGATTTGCATTTCTTGAATGCTGAGTGATGTTGAGCATTTTTTCATATGTCTTTTGGCCATTCGTATATCTTCCTTTGAGAAATGCCTATTTAGCTCTTTTGTCCATTTTTTTATTGGGTTGTTTGTATTTTTCTTGTAAAGTTGTTTGAGTTCCTTATATGTTCTGGATATTAATCCTTTGTCAGATGTGTATTTTGCAAATATTTTCTCCCACTCTGTTGGTTGTCTTTTTAACTTTGCTAATTGTTTCTTTTGCTGTGCAGAAGCTTTTTAGTTTGATATAATCCCATTTGTTTATTTTTCCTTTGGTTGCCCGTGCTTTTGGGGTCATATTCAAGAAGTCTGTTTTCAGTCCTACTTCCTGAAGTGTATCTCCTATGTTTTCTTTAAGAAGTTTTATTGTTTCAGGGTGTATATTTAAATCCTTAATCCATTTTGAGTTGATTTTAGTATATGGTGAGAGGTATGTGTCTAATTTCATTCTCCTGCATGTGGATATCCAGTTATCCCAGCACCATTTGCTGAAGAGGCAGTCTCTTCCCCAGTGTATAGGCTCAGTGCCGTTCTCAAAGATCAGATGGCTGTAGGTATGTGGGCTGTTTTCAGGATTATCTATTCTATTCCATTGATCAATGTGTCTGTTTTTTTGCCAGTACCATGCTGTTTTGGTTATTATAGCTTTGAAGTATAGTTTAAAGTTGGGTAGTGTTATGCCTCCAGCTTTATTTTTTTTGCTCAGAATTGCTTTGGCTATGCATGGTCTTTTGTTATTCCATATAAATGTCTGGATAGCTTTTTCCATTTCTGAGAAAAATGTCATTGGAATTTTGATAGGGATTGCATTGAATTTGTATATCACCTTGGGTAGTATGGACATTTTCACAATGATGATTCTTCCAATTGAAGAGCATGGGATATCTTTCCATCTTCTTGTATCCTCTCTAATTTCTCTCAGTAGTAGTTTGTACTTCTCATTATGGAGATTTTTCACATCCTTGGTTAACTCAATTCCTAAGTATTTTTTTTTTTTTTTTGGTGGCTATTGTAAACGGGCAAGCTTTGTTGATTTCTCTTTCTGCATGTTCACTATTGGAGAATAAAAATGCTACTGATTTTTGTGTGTTGATTTTGTATCCTACTACTTTGCTGAAATCATTTACCAACTCCAAGAGTTTTTTTGTAGAGGCTTTCGGCTGTTCAATACATAGGATCATGTCATCTGCAAAGAGAGACAGTTTGACTTCATCTTTTCCAATCTGGATTCCCTTTATTTCCTTCTCTTCTCTGATTGCCCTGGCTAGTACTTCCAACACTATGTTGAATAGGAGTGGTGAGAGTGGGCATCCTTGTCTCATTCCTGTTCTTAAAGGAAAAGCTTTCAGCTTTTCCCCATTCAGGATGATTTTGACAGTGGGTTTATCATATATGGCTTTAATTATGTTGAGATACTTTTCATCTCTACCTAACTTATAGAGGGTCTTTGTCATGAATGAATGTTGAATTTTGTCACATGCTTTTTCAGAGTTTATAGAGATGATCATATGGTCCTTGTGTTTGATTTTATTAATATGGTGTATCACATTTATTGATTTGCATATGTTGAACCAACCTTGCATCCCTGGGATGAATCCCACTTGATCGTGGTAAATAATTTTACGTATGTGTTGCTGTATTCTGTTTGCTAGTATTTTAGTGAGGATTTTTGCATCTATATTCATCAAGGACATCGGCCTGTCATTTTCTTTTTTGTTGTATCTTTACCTGGTTTTGGTATCAGGATGATGTTTGCTTCATAGAATGAGTTTGGGAGATTTGCCTCTGTTTCAATCTTTAGGAATAGTTTGTAAAGAATTGGTGTCAATTCCTCTTTGAATGCTTGGTAAAATTCTGCTGTGAATCCATCTGGTCCTGGGATTTTCTTTGTTGGGATTCTTCTGATAATAGCTTCAATCTCCTTTATTGTTATTGGTCTGTTCAGATTTTCTACACTTCTTCGCTCAGTTTTGGGAGCTTGTGTGTGTCCAGAAATTTATCCATTTCCTCCAGATTTTCAAATTTGTTGGCATATAGTTGTTTATAATTGTCTCGAATGATTCCTTGTATTTCAGATGTTCCAGTTGTAATATCACCTTTTTCATTTCTAGTTGTTGTTATTTGGATCTTCTCTCTTCTTTTTTTAGTTAGTTGTGCTAATGGTTTGTCAATTAATTAATTTTATTTATCTTTTCAAGAAACCAACTTTTTGATTCTTTGATCTTTTGTATTGTTTTTTGGGTTTCAATTTCATTCAGTTCTTCTCTGATCTTAATGATTTCTTTCCATCTGCTAACTTTGGGTTTGGATTGTTCTTGTTTTTCTAGTTCTTTAAGGTGAAGTGTTAGGTTGCTCACTTGCCATCATTCCGTTCTTCTGAAGGAAGCATTTAATGTGATAAATTTCCCCCTTAGTACTGCTTTTGCAGTATCCCACAGGTTTTTGGTATGATGTATCATTAGTTTCATTAGTTTCAATAAATTTTTTGATTTCCTGTTTGATTTCTTTTTGGACCCGTATGTTATTAAGTAGAATGCTGTTTAATTTCTATGTGTTTGTATAGTTTCCAGAATTTCGTTTGTTATTGATTTCTAATTTTAATCCATTGTGGTCTGAAAAAATACATGGGATAATTCCAATTTTTTCGAATTTGGTGAGAGTTGATTTGTGACCTAACATGTGATCTATCCTGGAGAATGATCCATGTGCTGATGAGAAGAATGAATATTCTGAGGTTCTTGGATGGAATGTTCACAGATATCTGCCAAATCCAATCGGTCTAGGGTGTTGTTTAGGTCTTGTGTTTCTCTGCTGATTCTTTGCCTAGATGATCTGTCCAATATTGAGAGTGGGGTGTTCAGGCCCCCTGCTATTATGGTATTCATGTCTATTTCCTTCTTTAGGTCTAATAGAGTTTGTTTTATAAATCTGGCTACTCCAACATTGGGTGCGTATATATTTATGATTGTTATGTCTTCTTGATGTATCAATCCTTTTATCATTATATAGTGGCCCTCATTATCTCTTTTTATGGTTTTTAGTTAAAGTGTATTTTCTCAGATATGATAATGGGTACGCCAGCTTGTTTTTCATTTCTGTTTGCATGGTAAATTTTTTTCCATCCTTTCACTCTTAGTCTATTTGAGTCTTTATGGGTGAGGTGAGTCTCTTGAAGGCAGCATATAGTTGGGTTCTCCTTTTTAATCCAGTTAGCCAATGTGGGTCTTTTGATTGGGGAATTTAAGCCTTTTACATTAAGTGTTGTTATTGAAAAGTGTTGATTAACTCCTAGCTTTTTTTGATTTTTGTTTGTATGTTTAAGTGTCTTTTGTTCTTTTCTTTCTGATTTACTGTGTTTTTTCTGTATTTGTTGCTTCCTTGGGTTGTAGATAGCCTTTTGTTTGTTTGTTTTCTCTTCATAGATGCCATTTTTATTATACTAGTGGGTTTTAATTTTTCTTGGGTTTTTATGGCAGTGGTAGTTATTTTTCAGGTACCAAAACCAGTACTCCCTTGAGAATTTCTTGTATGGCTGGTCGTATGGTAGTGAACTCCCACAGTTTTTGTTTGTCTGAGAAATATACTATTTGCCCTTCATTTTGAAAGGATAGCCTTGTGGGGTTGAGTATTCTTGGCTGGCAATCTCTTTTACTATTTTGAATATATCTTCCCATTCCTTTCTGGCTTTTAGGGTTTGTGATGAAAAGTCTGATGTTAGTCTGATTGGGGCTCCCTTATAGGTGATTTGATCCTTCTCTCTTGCAGCTTTTAAGATTCTCTTTGTCTTTGCGTTTTGCCAATTTGACTAGAACATGTCTTGGAGAAGATCTTTTTGGGCTGAATACATTTGGGGATCTTTTAGCTTTCTGAATCTGAAGATCTGTGTCTTTTCCAATAACTGGGAAGTTTTCTGCCACTATTTTGTTGAATATGTTTTCAATGCAATCTCCTTTTTCCTCCCCTTCTGGAATACCCATGGCTTGGATATTTGAGTGCATAAGTTTGTCTGATATCTCCCTTAGATTTTCTTCAATGCTTTTAATTCTATTTTCTTTTTTGTGTGTGTCTGCCTGTTATTTCAAACAGCCCATCTTCAAGGTCAGAAATTCTCTATTCTACTTCTGCAAGCCTGCTGGTTAAGTTCTCTGTTTTTTTGTTTTTTTTTTTTATTTCGTTGAATGAATTCTTGAGTTCAGCAAGCTCTGCTACATTTTTTTTCAGGAAACTGATTTCCTTGTACATTTCTTCTTTCAGGTCCTGTATACTTTTCCTTGTTTCATCACATTGTTGAGCTGAGTTTTCTTGTTTCTCATTCAGTTTTCTTAGAATTATCACTCAAAATTCCTTGTCAGATATTTCAAAGGCTTCTTGTTCTATAGTATCTAGCACTTGAGAGTTATTACCCTTTGGTGGTGTACTTTCTTGATTTTTCATATTTCCGGTATCTTTCCTTTGATGTTTAGTCATTGTGGCAGCGGGTGTCACAGTCTACTGGTTTGACACAATCGTCTGGCTAGGATCTCTCTGGGGTTGCTAATTTGGTATGGCTACCTCAGTGTCTTCTTGGTTGGCCACCAGTGCCTTGTGTGTGTGGTTGCCTTGGGTCTTGGGCCTCTCCGGGGAGTCACCTTTCTGGTCAGCATGCACTTGGCTGGGGTGCTGGGTTGCATGCCAGCACTGCAGGGCGTGCGGTCTCTGCAGAGCTTCTGCGTCCCCTGCTGGACGTCTCCCTGCTCTGCGTGCACTCAGCTGCTGGGTTGTGCACCAGCACCGGAGGTATTCCTGTATTCTGATTGCTAATATTTTATTGACGATTTTTGCATCTATGTTCATCAGAGATATTGGCCTGTGGTTTCATTTTTTTGTTGTATCTTTGTCTTATTTTGGTATCAGGGTGATGCTGGCCTCATAGAATGAGTTTGGGGGAATGGCCTACCAAAAAAATTTAGAATAGTTTGAAGAGAACTGGTATTAATTTCTCTTTAAAGTCTTGTAGAATTCAGCAGTAAAGCCATGTGTTCCTGGGCTTTACTTTGTTGGGAGACTGCTGATTACTGTTTCAACCTTGTTGCTTGGTATTGTTCTATTCAGATTTTCTATTTCTTCTTGGTTCATTCTTGGTAGTTTGTATGTGTTCAGAAATTCATCTGTGTCCTCCAGGTTTTCAAATTTGTTGGCATATAGTTGTTTATGACAGTCACAAATGATTCTTTGCATTTCTGTGGTGTTGGTTGTCATGTCTCCTTTTTCGTTTCTGAGTTTTATTTGGGTATTCTCTCTTCCTTTCATAGTTAACCTAAGTAATGGCTTGTCTACTTTGTTTATCTTCTGAAAAAAAACCTTTTTTTTCATTGATCTTTTGTATCATTTTGGGGGGGGGTCTCTATTTCATTTAGCTCTGCTCTGAACTTAATTATTTCTTTCCTTCTACTAATTTTGGGATTGGATTTTTCTTGTTTTTCTAGTTCTTTAAGGGGTATCATTAGGTTGTTTACTTGAAGTCTGTCTATTCTTTTGATGTAAGCACTTATCGCAGTAAAGTTCCCTCATAGTACTTCTTTTGCTATATTTCACAGGTTTTGGTATCATGTGTCTTTATTTTCATTAGTTTCAAGAAATTTTTTGATTTCCTCTTTAACTACTTCTTGGACTCATATGACATTTGGAAGCATGTTATTTAATTTCTGTGTATTTGTATAATTTCCTGAGTTTCTCTTGTTATTGATTTCTAGTTTTAATCCATTGTCATCTGAAAAGATACTTGAAATGATTTCAATTTTTAAAAATTTGTTGAGTCTTGATTTGTGTCGCAACATATGGTCTATTCTGGAAAATGTTCCATTTGCTGATGAGAAGAATGAATATTCTGTAGTTGTTGGATGAAGTGTTCTGCAGATAAATGCCAGGTCCAGTTGGTCTAAAGTATAGTTTAGATCCTGTGTTTCTCTGTTGATTTCTTGCTTAGGTGATCTGTCCAGTGCTGAGAGAGGGGTGTTCAGGTCCCATGCTATTTTTGTAACAGGTTCTATCTCTTTCTTTAGGCTGAACAGTGTTTGCTTTACATATCTGGGTGCTCCAGTGTTGGGTGTATATATATTTATGATTGTTATGTCTTCTTTCTGGATAGGTCCATTCATCATTATATAGTGACCTTCTTTGTCTCTTTTTCTGGGTTTTGGTTTCCAATCTATTTTATCTGATATAAGAATAGCTACTCCTACTTATTTTTGGTTTCCATTTGTGTGGTACATCTTTTTCTCTCCCTTTAGTATTAGTCTGTGTGTGTCTTTATAGATGGGGTGAGTTTCTTTCAGGCAGCATATAGTTGGGTCTAGCTTTTTAATGCAATCATTGTGTCTGTGTCTTTTGTTTGGGAAGTGTAATTGATTCATATTTACAGGTTGTTGTTGAAAGGTATTGTTTTACTCCTGGCATTTTATCAATTTTTGTTGGATATTTTAAGTATCCTTTGTTTCTTTTTTCCATTTTAATTGTTTGTCTTTGATGTTTTATGGTTTTTTGAGGTGGTAAGATTTATTTTTTTCTCTTTCTCATTTGCATTTTTGTTGTACCAGTGGATTTTGTTCTTTCTTGTGTATTTATGGTAGTGATTATTGTTTTTGGATTTGAGATGCAGGATTCCCTTGAGGATTTCTTATAGGTCTAATCATGTGGTAGTGAACTGAAGTTTTTGTTTTTCTGGAAAATACACTACTTTCCCCTCATTTCTGAAGGATAGCCTTGCTCAATAGAGTATTCTTGGCTGGCAGTTTTTTTTTTCTTTTAGTATTTTGAATATATGAACCCATTCTCTTCTGGCCTGTAGAGTTTCTGTTGAGAAGCCTGCTGTTAGTCTGATAGGAGCTCCCTTATGACTTGATGTTTTTCTCTTGCTGCTTTTAGGATTCTGTCTTTGTCTTTGAAGTTTGCCAGTTTGATTACAATGTGTCTTGTAGAGGATGTTTTGGGATGAATCTGTTTGGTGATCTCTGAGCCTCCTGGATTTGAAGGTCCATGTCTCTTCTTATACCTGGGAATTTTTCTGCTATTATTTCATTGAATATATTTTCAATGCCTTTTCCTTTCTCCTCCCCTCTGGAAAACCCATGCTTCAAATGTTTGTGCACTTAAAGTTGTCTGCTAGCTCTCTTAGATTTTCCTCATTTTAAAAAATTCTTTTTTCCTTTTTTCTTTGTCCACCTGAAAAAAGTTTATCTTCAAGATCAGAAATTCTTTCTTCTGCTTCTTCTAGCCTGCTGCTTAAGGTCTTGGTTGTGTTTTTTTTTTTTAACTCATTGAGTGAATCTTTCAGTTCCATGAGTTCTACTATGTTTTATTTTTAAGGTATTAATCTCTTTGTAAATTTCCTCCTTCATATCCTGGATTTTTCCTCCACATTTCATTATGCTGTCTGAGTTTTCTTGTATCTCATTGAGTTTCCTTAACATTGTTGCTTGGAATTCCTTTTCAGTCAATTCAATGGTTTCCTGCTGTATAGGGCCTAGTATTTGAGAATTACTCTTTTCTTTTGGTGGTGTCATATTTTCTTGGATTTTCATATTTCTAATATATCTACATTGATGTCTGGTCATCCGGCAGAGCAGTTGTTTTTTCTGTTACTCTTGAGTGGGCTTTGAGGAGAGAGACTTCTTCTTCTTTTTGCAGTCCCTCCGATGACTGTCCTTGTATCAATGCTGTTGAATGTCAGGTAGGCTGCCTGTACAGTGCCTGTGGCTGCTACTGTGGTGGCAAGCTGTTTTTGCAGCAGCCATGGCTGTGGTGGGACACCTGTGCAGAAGTGGTGTTTTCAGTGTGCCCCTGCCTTCTGCCAGGCAGGGAACCCTGCCTATGGCTCCTGCCTAGTACCCTGTGCATGCTCCCGCCATCTCAAAGAAGGTCCATTTTCAAAATCACCCAGTGCACTTCAAATTGATGTGGGGGGATTTAGTTATTTGTTTGTTTATTTATTTACTACAACATGATCTGGGTACAAAAGGGTTTTCAAATCATATATGCAAGCCTGTCTCCAAGGATTAAGCAGTTAAAGGTCCATGAAAACTTGGTAATCACCAAAATTAGATATTTTCAGCAGACCTTGGAATTTTATTACTCTCAGAAATGATTTCCAGATGGAAAGTTTTAAAATATCCAAATAACAAAAAATACCCTATTTGCTTTCTTTTCCTCAGTTTGTCAAAGTTAATGTTGAAATGAAGCATTAAAAGAGCTGGGATCCATCCCTATTGTACTTAGCACCCATCTCATACTGCTAGTGCCTAGATGATCTCATTTTAATTACCTGGAAAGTATGGATAAAACAATTCTTTTCTTTTCATGACTAATAATAAGTGATGGGCTTTACCCCCTCCCTCATGTTTTTTCCCAGCAAGAATCCAAGGAGTTTTTGCTGCAAGTTAGATATGGTTTCCAATTCCTGGATCACTTCAAGTTCCCTAGTTCATATGGAAGATCCAAAGTGATTCAGAGTTCACACACATGGCTCTGAGAATTAAACAGGACATCTTTACCTTGCTGACTAGTTCCCAAAGTACCAAGAGTGCCTTATACATGGGCTCTAGTAGTTTACAAGAATGAATTATTGCTTGCTCTTTCTACCTCCTCTCTCCTTTCTCCCCTCTCCATCCTTTCCTTCCTTACCAGCAACAATGTAAGAGAAACAATATGCAATTATTGTCAGGGTGCTTCAAGGCCAATCAGGGAAAAAAATTGTATATGTGATATTGTCAAAGAGGTCAGGACATTAGTGTCACTTTGCCCCCCACGGATCTGTCACCCCACTTCCCCTGGGTGATGGAGCCACAAAGGATTACTCAAAGCCCATCTCTTCTGAGCAGTGAGAGACCCCAAAGTGGTTAATCTTCCCCAGAACCCTCAAGTGAGAGGCATCCCTTCCTTGGGAAATTAACCCCAATATGGGGTTCTCTTCCTGCATTTATTTTCCAGAAGAGGAAGTTACAGGAAGAGAACATAGGTGGGGTTATAGTTTAACAATATAGCCTGGTAACTTTCAGTGAAACAAGCCAGATGACATTCCAGTAAGGCAATTAAGTGGTCCTATCAACAAAAGCTTGATCTTAGCAAACATTCTTTCTCCCTCCAGCAATTTTCCAGTATCTTTACATTTCAATCAGTAACCTGTCTGTCCTTGAGCCAGCAACCTTGCTGTGTTACAAATCTTTATCTTACACCAGAGTCTTTATAGTCTGAGGAAAATTTCCAATCCTCCACAAGGTCAATATTTGAAATTGCAAGGCTTTGGAAAACCAGGCCGCGTGAAGTACATTTGCTTTAAGAATCTCGGTCCTGGGAAAGTTAACCACTTTGGGGCTTCTCACTACTCAGAAGAGATGGGCTTTGAGTAATCCTTTGAAGCTCCGTCACCCAGGGGAAGTGGGGTGACAAATCCGTGGGGGGCAAAGCAACACATTAACAGGGCAATTAATATACCTGATGGTGCCTCTCATTGAGGGTCAAGTCTCCTTAGTGGCTAATGTGGGCAAAATGATCTTCAAGTATCCATTAAAGTTCTCAGATAAATGCTCAAGGGAATTAATTCACTGGCTACCTCTGCTTGGGAATACTGTTCTTCCATGACCTGGGGCCTTGTTCCCCAGCCAGAGCTCCAGCCTCCCTTAGATGACTCACCTGGCTCAGCTCCACATCCAAGTCACTGCTCAGCTTTGCTCTCTTCTCACTCTTCCTGCTATTCAGGAGCCTCCTGTTCACACACTAACATGGTTATGGGTCAACTCTTGCTGAGCTTCCTTCCCCCCACCCCAAATCATTCAATCAACCTTAATCATCCCCGTTGTGTATTATTTCCTCTCCAGCTTCTTATTTTCTATTTATTTTTCTGGCAGCTTGCCAGTATGTGCATCCAAACCCCCTATCTTAGTGTTATAACCCCTCACTCTAACCTACTGAGCTAACTGGCCAGCTCTAAGGCTTCTTATTGAGTACCATTTCCTTTGCATTTTTCTGCCTCTTTGATTTTTCTTCAGTCACACTTTCTAACCTTCAGAACTTTACTATGGTATTAAAAAAATTTACACTGCTAATGGAGATTAAATTGAAGGTATGTAAGATACACATTGAGCAAATGTTTCCCAAGGATTGCACATATGATTTCCCTCTCTATATTTCTTATTGTGATTTTTAAAAACCACAACTTTATTTTGGAGTGAAATTACACTATAGGTGTTATATTGGGGGAGGGGGAAAGCTTTAGCTTAATACCTGGTTATTCAGTTATAATTTTTTTGATACATTAGTCAGATTTCTGCTGAGATGATGCTTCATATAAAACAATGCCCCAAATTTCCGTAGTTTACAACATCAAGCATTTTTTTCCCACTTGGGTCTACAGGTTGACTAGCAGAGCAGCAAGAAGGTGTCTGATATTGAAACACAGATATGGGGTGGGTATCAGTAGAGAACAGGTGGAAGAGGATGAGACCCGAGAGGTGGGCAGGTGGCAGGTTTACAAAGGCCTCATGCAACAAGCAGACAATAGGGAACTACAGAACTTCTAAAATAAAGAATGGCATGATTTTATTGTAGAGGATAACACTGATGTGTGGAGAATAGGCTGGAGCTGGAGTTCCCTGGAGTCAGGTGCTTATGTGGAAGGTTGTCATGGGAGTTGAGACAGGAATTGGGCAGCCTGTGAAGTAGGGCCTTGGCTGTAAGGATGGGGCCCAAAGAACAGATATTAGAGATTCATTCCAGGAGGCAAAAATTGGCAGTCTATTCAATGTAGGCAGTAAGAGGAGGAGATGCTAGGATGAATCTAATGTTCCATGGACAACTGGGAAGTGGGAGGTGCAGCCCTGGAGAGAGTAGGTGAATACAGGAGAAACAGGAAGGAGAATGGACCCCTAGTATTTTGCACAGACTCCTCCAGGATAAAAAGGAACGGGCATGCAAACTTGTTTTCTTAGCCACTGAATTAGTTCAGAATGTGGAAGAGGTAGCTAGATAATGATGGTGATGATGATGATGGAAATTACCATTAATGTTGTTGGCAATGTACCAGACATTGTCTCTTTCCATGGGATTATCTCTCTCATGTGATCCTCACAATAATCCTATGAAATAGACACTATTTCTATCCCTATTTTACAAGTGAGGAACCTGACATGCGGAGTTGGGGAGGTCCCAAAGGCACACAACTCTTAAGGAGTGGAGTGAAAATCTGCCTCCTCTTTACCTCTGCTTGATGAGGTGGTTGTTACTCCAAGGCTGGACTGAGACTCAGGTAGGCAGACTGGCCTATGCCTGAAGGGATGATTTTATACTTCTCTGAAGTCCTCTTGAAAGAGTCTGAATCATGTAATTTAGTGCCTTTATTTTACACAATCATTATTTGATTGATTGGCTGATTGCAGTGGTTTCATGACAATCAATCATCTTCGTAGCTAATAAAATTCACCCCTTACATGAGTAGCATTTTCTGTTTCACAAGTATCTTTCACATATATTTTCTCATTTGTTCCTTACAAAAATGCTGCAGGGAATGAAGGGCAAATATTATGATTACCACCTTTTAGTCCAAAATTCAGCAGACTTTTTCTTTAAAAGGCCAGATTATAATGATTCTAAGCTTTGTGAGCCACAGGGTGTCTGTGGTACTATGCAGCTCTGCTGTTACAGCATAAAAGCAGCTGTAGACATACATAAATGACTAAGCATGGCTATGTTCCAATAACATTTCATTTACAAAAACCAGTGACTGACTATATTTGGTCTTTGGGCCATAGTTTGCCAACCCTTGTTCTAGGTAAATAAGCTTCCATTCTTAGTGGTTAAATGATCCTCTCAATTTTACATAGCTTGTAGAAGTAGGCCTCCTGCTTGCTTTATTCATTAAATAAATATGTATTGAGTCCCTACTAAGTGTCAAGTACCTTTTTAAGTATTGAGGACAAAGGAGGTACCTACTCCCAGGTAGCTTACATGTTTTGGGAAGACAGGCAATGAACAAGTGAATGAGCAAAGAAAACAACTTCAGAAAGTGAGAAGTGCCATCAGGAACATAAAACAGTCATAGAGGATGACTTTATCTATAGGAGTCAGAGGATACCAGTCTGAAATAGAAAAATTTGAGCTGAAACCTGGAGGAAGAGAATAAGTCAATGATGCAGCGATTTGGGGAAGATTATTCTGGGCAAATGGAATAGCCAATGAAAAAAAATGACTGTGACTAGAGCAATGTGAACAAAGGGGAGGATATAATCTGAAAAATAGAGAGCGGGCAGATAAGGGTAAGCCACAACAAAGGATTCAAATTTTATTCTAAGTGGGAAGCCAGTGCTTTCCTGATAATAACATGCTGTCCTTAAATCTCTTTGTGTCTCCTCTACTGCACAAGAATGTGGTAGATGCTCTCAGAATATATTGGTTGATTGATGGGTTCTCTCACTTAGGTTCCTTCAAGGCATGAAAGACCCATCAACATGCAGGGCTCATTAAAGACCCTTGTGAGGGGACACATTTAATAGATACTCTTTCATTGGAGGTTTCCAGAAAGGCTGTGCCTAATGCTTTTGTCCAGGAACAGCATTGGCAGCCTTTTGTTCTCTCCTGGAGTGGTTTTGGGCACCATCCAGACCATCTGCTCTGCCCTGGGCTTCCTGGCCCTAGGCTCTGCCACCATTTGCCAAAACACTCCAAGAGCCAGGAGTGAGATGTCTCTGACATCAGAGTCACCAGGATGAACCATCATGATGGATTAACAGTTCTGTGGTGATCCAGTTCTAAGTGTACAATTAATTGACCAGCTGTGGGTAATCTTTTCTGTCTCTGTTTTTTGACCTGTAGATACCAAGAGTTGTTGGGCTGGTGAAATAAACCTGTGTATGTGAAAAGCCTAGTACACTGCCTGAGTCATAGAGTGCCCAGTGAAAGTCAGTTCTCCTTCCTTTCCAGATGCTCTTGTATGTAGTGATTACTAGCCAAGTCCCATTGAAAACATTAATTCACTTAGCATCTTCATTTTATTAGGACTTAAAAAGTACTAAAAAAATTACAGCAAGCCTTAAAGTAATTGGAAATGTACTTAACTAGTTTGGCCACCTCTGAACTGACAGACTTTTCAGAAAGAATTGTGGTGGTGGATACTGGGATGCTCCTCTGCCCAGATTCCCCTTCAGTGGAGAATGGGTTGCCACTGGGCATGCTGTGGGCAGTCAACCTTCAGTGTCACCCTCTTCAGAGACTGCCTCTGACTGCAGATATAGTGGCCTCACCAAGGTCACTTCCTTCACAGGTGACCCACTTCTAATTAGTGATTGATGAGGGAGT
The DNA here is from genome assembly GCF_027409185.1 of Cynocephalus volans. Lineage (NCBI taxonomy): Eukaryota > Metazoa > Chordata > Mammalia > Dermoptera > Cynocephalidae > Cynocephalus > Cynocephalus volans. The sequence continues at coordinate 58,127,170 of NC_084478.1, forward strand.
ATAAAGATCTTGGCCTATCTTGGCCCAACTTGGGACAACTCTGAAGGCCTCAAGGGGATTAGCTAAGGCTGTTGCTGAACCGGTATCACAGCTCAACTTCTCCCTCTACTTAAAACCTGCTGCCTTCTCCTTCTTCCTACAGCTGTTAATCCTAAGACCATTCCCTAAAAAACATTGTGCATGATAAACTCTATCCCAGAGTCTGCGTTCTAGAAAAACCAACCTGTTACAATTGCTTATAGCTATTTTACCCTCTTAGCATTCCTGTGACCTTCTATTAGTGAAGAGGTGTTCATGTAAAGTACTTCTCTACAATTGTTAGCATTTATGTCCTGTATCCATCTGAAAGGGTATATAACCCACGTATTTTTTACAAAAGACCTTTCTTCCATAAAGTTTAAACATGACACAGAGAAGTAAAATATTTACACAAGCGCCGAGAACATATAATTTCTCCAACTAAAAGAATTTTAAGGGATCTTTGATTACTAAATGCCCATTAACTAAATATGAATGACATAAGAGGTATATCAAGTGAGAGATTAATTACAGAATTATCTATGAGGTTATGTATCATATCAGTACGCAAGAGAAGGAGAAGGAAATACTGGCATTTAAGGGGTTAATTCAGGGTCAGAAAGATTAAGACATTTAGAAACGCATAAAAATGACAGCATACCATATTTGTTTGAATCTCAGGCAGCTTGGGAGTTTGCAAATGCTTTTAAATGCATGTACATGGCAGTGTGTGTCCTTAGCAGAGTGTGTCCTTGGGCAAATTAGTCTTAGAGAGGTTAAATGAGGGTTGTTGTGGTGATTAAATGAGAAAATGGATGGATGGTACATTGTAAGTGCTCAATAAATGTTAGCTGCTGCTGCTGTTGTTATTCAAAGTGGCATCTGGCTAGCAGTCCCCAGGGAATCTCTTCTCAATATCATCTAACAAAAACACTATTGAAGGCCTAGGGGGAAAAATAAGATTGATGGGAAATATAATACCAGAATCATGAAGAAACTAGAACTAATTCCAGGACAACAGGAGTTGGATTTGGACACAAAGACAACTTCATCAAAGGTAGAAAAATATTTTGTGCTTCAATCATTTGAGATTCAGGATTTTAGCCAGCCAGAAATATGGGGCTTTTCTCTTTCTTTTCTCTTGAACATGGGAAGAGACAGTCCATTCACAGGCAACAGTGTGGAAAGGCATTATTTATTGGGGTCCATTGTAGGAAGATCCCAGGGTGACAGTGAATGCTGGGAATTGTAGTTTTTCAGGTAACATATCTGTTCAGAGAACTAGATGGTGGGGTAGGAGGAATGCACCCACTTGCAAGGTACAAAAAGACACACAAAGTTACATTTTGCTTAACTGGCACACATTTTGCTGCAAGTAGGAGAAGAGTATCCTACCATTAGCACGGGATAGTGTTCAGGACCAAGGGCTAACTAAGGTGAATAAAGAAAAAGATGACAATGAGGCCTGTGAAAAATACCATAGAATAAGGAAACAGAAACAGTATCTAGAAGACTTAGAAGAATAACAAACTTCTGAAAATTAAGTGAATCCAGTGGAAAACTTCAGGATACTATTTGACATTTGCAACAGAGCACAGGAAGACATAACCTTCATGAAGTAGCTGCAGAATATTAGAAGGACTGTTTATTATACAAAAAATTTGATTATAAAATCAAATAAAATTGTCAAAAGTTATTCTGAAATGAGAAGATACATAATTTTCCATAAGATGATGGATTTAAAATCCCTTATTATGTTGTTAATAAAAAACTGAGAAGGTTGATTGTGCCCAGTAGTGTGGGTCAAGAATACAAGCCTGTGTTATATCCCTTGTCACAAACGGGAAACTCAAATGATATTATTGACTCCTCACTTATACAGATTAGATAAATGTGATGTTAATTGTTGATAAAAATAACTCCTCCTTGACTACCAGCAGAATTGAAGTCAGTTATTGTCAAAGAACAGAAAACAAAGGAAACCAGAACAAATGATTAAGAATACGAAGGTATAGAATAAGATGACAGAAGCCAAACTGGTAATAACAATGCATATAAGTATATCAAACTTGTGGATTTCCAAATTTTAAATACCTGAATCTTATTTCAAATGAAATAGTATGTTTAATCCTAAATTACAAAGCTGTACTTTCTTTCAGTTACATTTGTTGATTACACAGTCAATTAATGAGAACAAATTTAACGAAAAGTAGCCTCCACTGTGTGCATACCACCATCATGAACTATAAGTTTTTCTGAAAAATTAATCTATAGATTATTACAATTCCAATCAAAATACAATGCAATTTTTATTAGAACTTGACAAAATGGTTCTAAAAAACATTTTGGAAAAAAGAAGAGAAAATCAACCACAAAGACATAAAAAGAAGAGTATGAGGGGTATGGAGTTGCTATACCGGATATTAAAATGTACTGGAAAACCTCTAAAAATTAAAAGTGTGATACTAGCTACAGAATAACAATAGAATTTTAAAAATCCAAGTATATATGCATGTGTTTATATTTTTTAATCAATAAAAGGTTGCAATTCAACTCAGTTGGGAAAGTATGGATTATTTAATAAATGATGTTAAACTAGATGACTAACCATTTAAGGAAAAATTAAATCAACAAAATTTATTATAAATTTGTTAAAGATATAATAATTTAAAAAGTGAAGTCATAAAGGTAAGAATAGCATATAGAATAGAATGGCATAAAAAATATATATATCCTTATGATGGAGAATCACTTTCAAAACATGACACCAATGGCTTAAACCAGAGGTCCACCATATTTAGAGTGTAGCCACACCCATTCATTGACATACTCATGTCTACAGTTGTTTTTTGCTCTACAAAGGCAGAGTTGAGTAGTCACAACAGGGACCATTTGGCTGACAAAGCCTAAAATTTGTATTTTCTGACCCTTTACAAAAAAAGTTTGCTGGCCCCTGGCATAAACCATATAATAATTTTATGTGGTCGAATCTAAAAGCTTTGCCACAGAAAATAACATCATAAACAATAAGGAACTGGGAAGAATATTTGTAATATATATGGCATAAAAGTGGTTGCATTATTTATGATATATATATATATATAGCTTTTCCAAAACAACAATGACAACAGTACATTGAGATGATCATTTTTAACCCACAGTGGATGAGAGAGTAAATTAGTCTAAGCTTTTAGGTAAACACTTGGACATAATGTAAAAGAGCCTTAAAACTGCTGGTTCTCTTCCACTCAATTATTCCACTCCTAGGAATCTTTCCCAAGGGGCAATCTGGATGCACAACGCAATTTATGCACAAGAATATTAATTGTATAATTATTTATAATCATCAAAAGTTGGAAATAATCTATTATCCTATTATTGGGCATTCAGAGAAATAAATTACAATCTCTCCACTGGATGGTTTTAGTATCTGTGAAATATGCCAAATATTCCATGTGTTGGAGAATTTTAACTGACATGGTGAAATGTTTATGTAAAAAAAGCTAACTACAAAACTATTTATACTATGAGAGATTTTTTTTTTAAGTCTCACAAACATGGCTCTGATCACTGTAGTACTTATGCCTGTTAGATTGTGCTTTTTCCATACAGAGACAACCTTCCCAAACCATGAGAGTTTCAGCCCAAAAAGGAAACAGAAGGGATTCAGTCCTGCATTCTAGTTATAGCAGTCAATCACACCCTCCCCACTCTCAATGAGTTCTCAATGAATCCTTTGTCAAAGATTTTTTAAAAAAAAATATAGTGGATTCAAACATTCAATTTCTATCTTCTTAATTGTATTTCTAAAAATTTAGTTCTGATATTGTTTACATTTTAGAAACAGCTTAATTGAGGTATAACTGACATTTAATAAACTGCGTTTATTAAAAGGTGCAACTTGGTACATTTTGACATATGTATATGCCTGTAAAACCATCACCACAATCAAGATAATGAACATAGCACGATTGAAACTTTATTATGAAAACATATGGCTCGGAAAGAACTACACCGCAAAGCTCAAATTATTTATATTTAGCAAATTTTATTTTACTCTTTTGAATGTGTTTTCAAAATTTTCTACAATGTGCATGTGTTACTCTTATGAACAGAAAAAACTTGAGGAAAAGTTAGTGAGACAGTGGCTGAAAGTAGGTCGCAAAGTGGTAGGTAAGGGAATATTGCCTTATGGAAACCAAAGAAAGAGAAATTCTTAGTGAAGAAGGCTCAAGAATTTTAAATTTCATGTATCAGATAATTAAGCTCCACCAAAACTGACAGGAGCGATAGAAAAGAGTGGATTAAGGAATGAAAGGGGTTGGCAGAGTGGAAGAGGAGGAGCCAGAGCCCAGGTGACAAGATAAACCTTGGCCCTGAGGAGGGACACTTCTTCTAGTAATGGAGCTAGAGAGAGAGGAGGTGTTAGAAAACATTCCACTTTGGAGGATGGAGAGTTGAGGGCTGCACACCAGGGCCTCACTTTTGCCTATAGTACAGGATGCAAGGTCGTCTCCTACCAATATAGTGACTTGGATGGTGTATTGGAGGACACTGGCGAATTTTGACAGTGGGAACTGAGAAGCGGCTGAAATGCATACCTGCATTGAAGGACTACCTGGGGTGGAAGATCACTCTTTGAGATGATCCCTATTTCCCTGTTTTGCTCAATTTTGTCAGACAAGAGACAGAAAAAGAAAAGTGAATTTTAGAATTAATTCAGCACTGGGGGTTGACAAAGAAGGAGAGGTGGGTAAATAAAAAAAAGGACACGAATAGGGGTACAGGTTAGGTAAAGGATGCTTTATTATTGGAGAAGCAATCGTCAGCTGGAATATAAATTAAGAATGCCCACCGTTTAAAAAAAGCAGAGGTTTTTATTTATTTGTTTATTTTAATTACAGTTGTTATTATTATTATTATTATTATTATTATTATTATTTTGGTACATGGTTGATTTTGGTCATAGTTGGATTACCAAGTTGGATTACCACGTTTTCCTCCCAGCTAATTCTTCATCCAAGATCATTTAGTTCATATTTTTAAACACTCAATGTGCTGACCCATTCCATTGTCACAATGTAACAGTTAAAACAGTTTCTGTGTTTTAAATCAAATACCAGAGTAGTGCCTGCCCAAAGTAGGCATTCGACAAATATGTTAACTAGATGACTAAGCACTCCTGTGCATCTACAGCCATATATAAAACAATGCATCATTGGATAATGGCTTTGAAATTCTTTCAGACAGACACTAATAAGTAAAGACAGTGTTAGCATCATCTGTAATAGAGACTTGTTAAGAAAATGAGTTAATCAGTATTCTAGTGCCACTAAAATGGAGGGGTAGCCTATCCAACCAGATCAATGACAAATCTGGTGGTGGTGTCAGTTCTACACAGATCAGATGACAGCTGCAAATGGATGTTATCCACCATATTATACTTGCTTGCTTCAGGCATCTTCATGTTTTCTTAAAGTCACTAAATAAGTTGCCATTTCCTGTCCTTGCTCTTGGAATGTTCTAAAGTTTCTGAGAGTCATTACTTTTGAGAGAGTCCATGAAATTATAGAACTTGTTTATCAGCACTAGGTATTTCCTTGCAGGACTGAGCTTTAGGGGTAGCGTATATTTATTTCCACCAGTCATGCAAGCTAAAGGAAATTGTCCAGGACTAGTATTAAACCATCTGAATATATTTGTGTTAACCCTAGATCGTCGAAGATCATTTTCAGCAGTTTTTGTATACTTCCTATTTCTGCTGTCTTCATTTAAGCTATCTTCATAATTGAAGAGTAATGTCTGGAGTTTATATTCTGAAAGATGCCAGCTTGTTGTTGGTTCACAGATTATTTCTGTACCTGAGTTTCAGATCTAAATTTCATCTTTTTCCAGGAGGAGCCTCATATACTGGCTGGGTGAAGTGACTTTCACACTCTGTTGCTAGTAGTGATGTCTCAGTGAAGGCAATTGAAACTTTCCATGCCTCAGTTTTCTCATCTAAAAATGGTAATACTATGTCTGACTTTATTCTATAGAACTTTTCAAATATTCAATGCAATTCTGTATGGGGAAGCACTTTGAAAAGAATTCAGGACAAAACAAATACAGGAAGTTTTTCTTCTTAGAAGGCGACCTCAACCCAATGCAAACAACAAAAGTTTCCCCTTCTAGAATGTTGCCATTGGTATCCTGGCATCATTTCTCTCAGTATTTTGATAAAGACTCCTGGTTGAACCACTCTTCCATCATCGCCTAGCATCCACCATGCACTATTCATTTTTAGTCTTGCATAGGTGCCAAATTCCATCTCTCTGTTCCCCGCCATGAACACTTGGGACAAAATGACACCTAAGACTCCAAAGAATATATTTAAGACCCTTTGAAAATTTGATAGTTGGAACTCAGTAGTCTCCTACTGAAGGGGCAAAGCCGTCTTTAGTTTATTGGAGAATGATTTTTATGTTTAGTTTGATTTCATTTCTGATAACTTAATTGTTATACTGATTTGTTTATAATATTGAAATTACCTCTCAGCTCAGTCAGTAGTGATTAATTTTGATATTACAAAAAGTCATTAAAGGTAAGATAATACTCCTTCTTCTATTACTTTGCTGCTTTCCTGAAGATAATTGCCTCAGGATTTATAGTTCTCCTATTCCTAAAATAAGAACATTTGCCCACAGAAAACTATTTTCCTAGCTCTAATAAAATATTACCTACATAGACTTTATTTATTTATTTTTTCTGGAGAAAGATGTATACCAAATGCTGAGCACTTTCACTCTGGATTTAATCTCTATTGCAAACTACAAAGGTTGTCAGTGTGAAGATAGGGAGTCAGTATAGTGTAATGACAGTGCTTTGGGATGGAATGACTGGGGTGTACTTGAAATAGTTAGGACCTTGTGTGAAGATTTACATTTAAGTTTCTTTTCTTTTGCAAAGGCTTTTGGAAGAGCTTCTACTAGATACACAAATGACAGAAATACCAAATTACCAACGAGTGATAGGAGTAGCAGATACTGTCAGGGCCCCACCCACATCCCCTCAGCTTTACCTATTTCTTTGCATGCCAGCCCAACCTCAAATGCCAACAACAGCATCTTTGCCTGAAGATTTTCTCTGGTTACTTGAGCCAGCTCTGCCCTTGCCCATAGCAGGCCAGAAGTACCAGGAAATTAATGCCATCTGGGTGTAGCCTTCAATAAATGGCTGATGAAAATAGCTGAATAAATTCTTCAGCTCTTTTGCCCCTTGGGTGGTATAACACTGAGATGTGTGTTCTGCACTATTTCCCAGAGTTCCTTGTGGGATTGAGCTAACATTGTCCCCAGTGGTAACTTTATGTAATGCTCCTTTTATTGGCCTCCTTTCCTTCCCTTTCTCACTTCCCCACTTTCTTACTGGTGGTTTCTGGGATCACCTCCAAAAAATCTACTTGCACTCAAATCCATTACTCAGGTTTGCGTCTGGGGGAATCCAAGTTTAGGACAGTTGGGAATCTAGATTCTGTCCATGCAAGTATGTTTAAGAAGGGAGGATGATAGGTATAGTCAGCGAAGGGATCATGGAGGATGTTGAATAACCTTGTGGGTTCAGATCGTACAACTGTTCATGAGGGCTGTGACAGCATCAGGGCGAAGGTTTTCTGCCTTTGAGTAGAGGGGCAGATGAACAGGTAACTGAATTCATGCAGGAGAGAGAGAGAGAGATAGAGATAGAGATAGAGATAGAGACAGAGATGAGAGAGAGAGAGATGAGAACTTGAGGGAAAAGAAAAAAGCTTGAAGTGGGGGCGTGGGAGCCTGAGCTCATAGGTGACAGGAGATAACTGAGTTGCTTGTGGCAGTGCAGTGCACGGTCCAGCCTGACCAACATTCCTGCCACCACCAGTCCTTTCATGGCTCTCCCGTGCCTCACCCTACATTCCCCCACCCCACAGGAGGCATGGCCAGGACTCGGTTGACACAGATTTCCATGTATCTCTTCACAACCATGTGATTTTAAAAACAAATGTGGGTAGACCATTAAGGTGAGAATGAGAAACCTGTAGGTAGTTAATATTCCTAGTTAAGGGGAAGAGAGCAGAACTGTAAGAGGAGCAAGATAATGTTTGACATTTAAAAATCGACCTAACTCTACCTATTAGTCTGTTCTGCCCATGGTAACCTTATTCAATGTTGTGGTGGTAATCACTTCTGGAAAGCTTTGACATATTTTATAATTGAACTGCCAGGTTCACACTTAGCTATAATTCATTCACAGATAAGTGTGTCTTGTTAACCAAATTATGTTGACGCCCTTGGAAAATCGGTATGAGGACTTTCCTGTTTCCTGTCTTCATGTGGTTTTACAGTCTCATGACAGACCATTAGCATGATGAAAGATTGATTACTGTCTTGGGTACCAGACCATAATTTGGCCCCATTTTCATTTTTATTTTTCATCATCTGCAGAATCATATGCATTTATCAAAATGGGTATCATCTGTTTTGAAATTCATGAAGTTAGATTGCACACTTGTCAAACATTTTTTTTTTCTGGCATTGACAAAAAACACCAACATCAGCTGTACTCAAGTTATTTAGAAATAGAGATGTCCAGGTGAACAAACGGTGGAATCAAAATGAAATACTAGGAGCTGGAATGGTTCTTCCAATTTACCAACACTGGATTCATTCAATGCCCATTGCAAATTGCCAGAGATGGACTAAAGTCTGTGAGGGGTTGGAGGGATGTGAAGCCAATTCATTCATTAAAAGATATTTAGTCCCTGCAGTGCTTGACACTGTGCTTGGCATTGGAGAAACAGCGTAATAAAACAGGCAATGTCCCTTCCCTTATAGAGCTTATACTCTGGAGAATTTATATAATATGAAAGGGAACGTTTAGCCCTTATTCTCAAGGATCTTACAGTCTACTTGGAAGGATAACATAAGTGCACTAAGTTAAAATTACAAACCAATGGAAAAATGGAGCAAATCAATAAAGAATACATTTCAATTGTAGGTTGTTAACGCAAGTGCAATAAAAGAATGGCCGAACACTGTCTCTGCCTAAGATTTGCCAGGACCTCAAGGAATTCACTTAACTGCCTGTAACTGTTCCCAGAGCAGTGGTCCAGGGGCAATTTTGCTGCTGTTTAGAGCCTCTGACCATTCATGCTGAAGGCCATTCACAATGAGCAAACTGGAAGAAATGCAATCCTTGAATGCAACTTTAAAAATACAGTCACTATTATACTAAATAGTGATGCATGTGTCCCTTTAAGATTTCGTAACAAGATAAGGTTGCCCGTTTTCCCTGTTTGGATTTAACATGGTATTAAAGGTTGTAAGCAGTGCAACAGACAAGATAAACTAATGCAGTTTTAAGAATTGGAAGGAATGAGTTAAATTGTCACTATTTTCAGACTATCTAATTGTTTACTTAGAAAATTCAAGAGACTCAACAAGCTATTAGAACTAATGAGAAATTTCAATAAGGTTAGTGGATAAAAATTAAATTTAAAAGTCAGCAATGTTCCAATATATCAGCAAGAACTGATTGGAAATGTAATTCTAAGAATCTTATTCATGAGAGTAAGAAATCCTTACTTATGAATAAATCTGGTAACAAATTTACACAACTTAATGTACAAAACTGGATGGAGAGCACTCCATGTTTGTGGATGCTATTTCAATAAAAATCCCAATAATAGAGTGAGTGTGTATGTGTGTGTGTGTGTGTGTGTGTGTGTGTGTGTGTGTGTGTGTGTAATCTGATAAAATAATTTTAAAATTCAAACAGAATGGTAAAAAGCCAAGAACGCCAAAATGATTTTGAAAAATAAAAGCAAGGCAGAAGAACACGCCCTACCACATATATATACCATCTCTCTCTCTCTATATGGTATATATATCAATATTGCATTAATTAAAAGTGTAGTGTTGCTATAGGGATTGAAAAGTAGACCATTTATCATAGGAAACTACAAACATTTCTGGGTGAGTGTGCTTCTGTTTGTGTGTTGAAGAGTGTGTGTGTGCCCTATTTTAAAATAGAGCTCTTCTTGTTTCCATTTTTGTTGAGGCCTGAAGACAATAAATCCTACACTCCAAAGACACCACCATGCAAACATTTCAAAGTCAAAATATGAGACTTGTTTATTTATTCAGCTTTTACGCCCTTCTCTTTCACAGAAGATGTAGATAATAGTGGATACTCAGAGGAATATTTGTGAAGGGAATTTCTTTTGCAGTTTCTGGCTGTCTCACCCCCAAACCCTTCCAAGACAGGAGGGTTGAGAGTACTCTCCTTTCACCTCAAATTCAAGGACAAGAAATGATTGTGAGAAGTTTGTAAGTCCCATAGTTAGTAGGACCCAGTGGACTGGTGTTGGGCTCCTTTCCAGAAGTCTAGAGGCTATGTGAGGAGCAGGGACTTGCTTTGGCAGTAGAGCAAGGTGTACCTGCACCAAGATTGGCATCCACACCAAGAGTTTGCTGGTGCTAAGGTTGCCAGAGTGGTTTTTGTGGATAAGACGGGACTGGGTGCAGAAGAGAGAGGAAACTTAGAGCTTTACATGACTTTGTGCTAGAGAACCACCAACAGGGGCAAAGGCATGCTGAGAAAGAGATATACACGGCATGGGCAAAACTATGAAGGATTCTCACCAGCATGTTGGTCCACATGGACTCTTATTTCTGCATCATCACTTGCTCAGCTTGTTTTGGTTGCTTGGTTGATGGGTGCTATGGGTAAAATGTGTCCCCCAAAAGTTCCTGTGTTGGAAACTTGATCCTTACTGTAACAATGTTGGGAAGGTAGGAAATTTGACTGTGATATTTGAAAGGTGGGGCCTTTGAGAGGTGATAGGATCATGAGGACTGTTCCCTTATGAATGGATTAATCCATTCATGCATGGAGTAATGAGTCATCATGGGTATGGACTGGTGGCTTAATGAGGAGCACATGAAAGAGCTCTTACTCATGCCATATATTACCAGGGGACCCTATAGAGAGTTCACATCCAGAAGAGGGCCCTCACCAGGTGCACCCCCTGGACTGTGGACTTCACAGCCTTTGAAACTGTGAGAAATAAATTCTATTTCTTTATAAATTATCTAGTGTCATGTATTCTATTATAAGCAACAGAAAACAGACAAATACAGAAAATTGGTACTGAGAAGTGGGGTGTTGCTTATAATGAATACCTGAAATTGTGGAAGTGGCTTTGGAACTGAGTGATGGGAAAAGGTTGGAAGAATTTGGAGGAGAAGGGTAGAGAAAGCCTAGAATCTGGTAAGGGCTTAGAAGACAAGAAGACCAGGGAAAGTTTGGTAGGTCTGATTTGGTAGAGACTGATTAAGTGGTGGCAACCAGAATGCTGATAAAAATAAGGACAGTAACTGCCATTCTGAGGAGGTCTCAGATGTAAATAAGAAAGAGTTTATTGGAAACTGGGGCAAAGATCACTGGTGCTATGAACTGGCAAAGAACTTGGCTGGATTGTGTCCATGCCGGAGGTCTTTATGGAACGTGGAACTTAAAAGTGATGAACCAGGGTATTTGGTGGAAGAAATTCCTAGGCAGCAAAGCATTCAGGCAGCTGTGTGGTTACTTCTAACAGCCTATGGTGAGTAATGGCAGCAAAGGCATAATGTAAAAAGGTTGAATTTATAATTAGAAGGAAAGCAGAGGGTAAAAAATTAGAAAACTCTTAGCCTGGCCATGTAAAGAGTGAAAAAGTGTGTTCTGGAGAGAAAACCAAGGGTGTAACCCAGCAACAATTTGCTAAAGAGATCAGGGCAGGAACAAGGAATCATCAAGAGAATGAAAGAAAGATCTTGAAGGCATTTCAGTGATCTTGGAGGCTGCCCTGTCCATCACAAGCCCAGAGGCCTAGGGAGACAGAATGGTTTTGGGAACTAGCCAGATGCACCCTCCATGGGGTTGTTTCCCAGGGCCACCTTGGGATTTTGCCAGCACCCCAGCTGTTCCAGCTGCTCCAACCATGGCTAAATTGGACTCAGGTCCTGCTGGACCCACTGCTTTGGAATTATACAAGCTGGAAGCCTTGGTGGCATCCACGTGGTGTTATGTCTGCAGGCTTGCAGAATGCAAGAACTGTGGAAGAATGGCAGCCTCCATCCTGATTTCAAAGGATGTATGGAAAAGCCTGGGAAGAGATCTGTCAAAGGGGTAGATTCCCTGTGTAGAGCCTTTGCTAGAGCATGCAGAGCAGAAATGTGTAGTTGGAATTGCAGCAGAGGTACCATACCATGGCTGTGCCTAGTGGAGCCATGGGAGTAGGACCACCACCAAGACCCCAGAACTATAGAGCTACCAGCATGCACTGCCAGCCTAGGAGGGCTAAAGCATGGGCTAATCCCAGGAAAACCATAAGAGTGGGCTTGCCCAAGGACTTGGAGGCCCAACCCCTACACCAGTGTGCAGAAGAAGCTGACATGGAGTTAAAGGAAATTATTCTCCAGCTTTAAGATTTAATGCCAGCTTTGCTAGGTTTTGGACATGCCTAGCACCTGTTACATCTTTCTTTTTGGCCTATTTCTCCCTTTTTGAATGGGAATATGTACCCAATGTTTGTCCCACAATTGTACCTTGAAAGTAAATAACTTGTTTGATTTCACAGATGAGACTTTGGACTTTTGAGCTGGAACAAGTTAAGACTTTGGGGATGGAATTAATGTATTTACATATGAGAAGGACATGAACTTTGGGGGCCAAGGGCAGAATGCTAACACTACAGTCACATGTGTCACATGTGTCCCCCAAAAGTTCTTGTGTTGGAAACTTGATCTGTTCTATAACAGTGTTAATAGGGTGGGAAATCCAATTATGATATTTGAAAGGTGGGGCTTTTGAGAGGTGACCGGATCACGAGGACTGTACCCTCATGAATGGATTAATCCATTCATGGAGTAACGAGTTATCATGGGTGTGGACTGGAGGCTTATATGGAGCACCTGAGAGAGCTCCTGATCATGCCATTCTCATTGTGTGACACCCTGTTCAGCACGGGACACTGCAGAGAGTTCCCATCCAGAAGAGGGCCCTCATCAGATGCACCTCCTGGACCACAGACTTCACAGCCTCCAAAAGTGTAAGAAATAAATTTCAGAGCATGCTATTTACCTTGACTCTCAGCTTGTCAGGGACAGTAACTGGGACCCAGTTACTTCTGTAGCCTTCACATCCTAATCAGTAGCCACCATGCATGAGTACATCTCCATCCACTTTGGCCAGGCTGGTGTCCAGATTGCTAATGCCTGCTGGGAGCTCTACTACTTGGAACATGGCATCCAGCTCGATGGCCAGATGCCAAGTGACAAGACCACTGGGGAAGGAGATGACTCCTTCAACACTTTCGTCAGTGAGATGAGCACTGGAAAACACGCCCAGGGCAGTGCTTGTAGACCTGAACTCATGGTCATTGATGAAGTTCGCACTGGTGCCTACTGCCAGTTCTTCCACTCTGAGCAGCTCATTTCAGGCAAGGAAGATGCTGCCAATAACTATGCCTGTGGGCACTACACCATTGGCAAGGAGATCATTTACCTTGTCTTGGACAGAATTCACAAGCTGGCTGACCAGTGCATGGGTCTCCAGGGCTTCTTGGTTTTCTACAGCTTTGGTGGTTTTCTGTAACTTGGTTTTCTACAACTCGTTCTGGGTTCATCTCCAGGCTGATGGAACATCTCTCTGTTGATTGTGGCAAGAAGTCCAAGCTGGAGTTCTCCATTTACCCAGACCCCCAGGTTTCCACAACTGTAGTTAAGCCCTACAACTCCATCCTCACCACCCACACCACCCTGGAGCACATTGATTGTGCCTTAGTGGTAGACAATGAGGCCATCTATGACATCTGTCATAGAAACCTCAACATTGAGTGCCCAACCTATTCTAAATGTAATCGCCTTATTAACCAGGTTGTGTCTTCTTTCATTGCTTCCCTCAGATTCAATGGAGCCCTGAGTGTTGATCTGACAGAATTCCAGACCAACTTGGTGTCCTATCCCTGCATGCACTTCCCTCTGGCCACATATGCCCCAGTCATCTCTGCTGAGAAAGCCTACCATGAACAGCTTTCTGTAGCAGAGACCACCAATGCTTGCTTCGAGCCAGCCAACCAGATAGGGAAATGTGATCCTCGCCATTTTAAATACATGGCTTGCTGTCTGTTGTACCATGGTGATGTGGTTCCCAAAGATGTCAATGCTGCCATTGCCACCAACAAGGCAAAGCATAGCATCCAGTTTGTAGATTGGTGCTCCACTAGCTTCAAAGTTGGCATTAATTACCAGCCTCCCACTGTGGTTCTTGGTGGAGACCAGGTCAAGGTACAGTGAGCTGTGTGGGTGCTGAGAAACACTACAGCCATTGCTGAGGTCTGGGCTCACCTGGACCACAAGTATGACCTGATGTATGCCAAGTGTGCCTTTGTTCACAGGTACATGGGGGAGGGGATGGAGGAAGGAGAGTTTTCTGAGGCCCATGAGGGCATGGCTGTCCTTGAGAAGGATTATGAGGATGTTGGTGTGGATTGTCAAAAGAGAGGCTGAGGAAGAAGGAGAAGAATACTAATTACCTCTTCCTTTCAGCCCTGCAGCATGTCGTACTCCCAGAACTTCAGCTTCAGCATTAGCTCACAGGCATTAAAGATTTGTGGTTAGATAGTTTTCACTCAGCTGTGATTGTGTCTTACTTTTCCATGTGTACCTGTACAATTTTTGCATTATGTCTCCAAGCAAAGGCTTCAACAGCATCAACAATAAAAAAGAAAGAAAGAAAGAAAGAAAGAAAGAAATAGAAAGAAAAAGAAAGAAAGGAAGGAAGAAAGAAGGAAAGAAAGAAAGAAATTCATTTCTTTATAAATTACCCAGTTTCAGGCATTCTGTTATAAGCAACAGAAGCAGACTAATCTAATGGGTTATTTTGCCAGCCATCCCTTGCCTTCGTTTGGCCCTCCATCTACTACTCAGTTGCCAAGCCTAAGTCTCTATGGTTTGTGTCTGATTTGTGTGCTGTTTCTCTTGTGTTTCCTGTTCTCCTGTTTATTTCTGTGCTTTTTGTGTGGTATGGGTATATATGTGCAGAAACATAAAAGCCACCAACTGAACTATAGAAATAATAAATATCTTCAATTATCAGCTATAAACTCTAACATTGTGGCTGCAATAACTATGTTTATGAAATGATACTACGTAAAATTTAAAAGAAAAAAATTAAATTCAGCACCAAAAACATATGAGATGGGTGAAAAAGAGAAATATAGATTTCTCTACCAATGACTACCAACTATGGTTAACTATATCCATGGCAGGAAAAGGTCAAGAGAAGAAGATGAACTGGAGGGAAGAACAGACAGATAATAAGAAAAAGAAGCTATCAGGCCATCAAGTCAATTTTTAGAAGAGTCTCTGTTGAAGCTTCTCTTTTCCTTCTGCCAGTGTCAGCCCAAGCTTCCCACAGGGTACCCACCTCTTTCTCTGGTGACCAAAGTCTCCTGGGTCCACTGCATTCTTGTTCAATATGTATCCTGAAGGCACTATGTTCCATTTATTGGGAACTTCTGGCTTTTCATAGCAAAATTTGCAGCCTGCAAAAGCAAAGTGCTTGAGAGAATTACAGTCCTGTGTTTCCGAGAGGTCCACAAAGATCAGGACAAATCTTGGGGAACACTGCTTCCATTGAAATACATAATATTCTTTTGTGGCCCTATGGTATCCAAAGGGAATTTAATAATGTGACTTTATTAGGGACAACAAAGAAAGAAAAGCACCTAAAACCCAAGATGACTTACTGGCACTCAGGTTTGATGGGGCATGACAGATTTAAATACTTTTTGATGTTAATTGCATTGTCTTGACTTTAAATTATCTATTATTAGTGAGGAATCCATGTTTCCCACACATCAAATAATGCAGCTGCAATCAAGGTTCTCATTCACTTGTTTTCAAAGTCCAGGCTTAGATAACATGGTCATTCCATTCAGAACAAGGGACATAGTTTACTAGGGAAGTTAAGGGTGTAGTATCTTTGCTACTTGGTAGCCATTGTATCACTCCAAAAGGTGCAGACTCCCTGTTACACAATTTGAAATTAGAATCCCAGCAGTGTTTCTTATCTGTTGTGTGACCTTGGTCAAATTTCTTACCTTCTCTGAGTTTCTACATCTGTAGTTTATGTATTTAAAGTGCCTCATACAATGCCTGGAACATTAGTGAACATTCAAATAGTGCCTTGCTACTCATTTTTGAGTCT
Organism: Cynocephalus volans; assembly: GCF_027409185.1. NCBI lineage: Eukaryota > Metazoa > Chordata > Mammalia > Dermoptera > Cynocephalidae > Cynocephalus > Cynocephalus volans. The sequence goes on from NC_084478.1 coordinate 58,143,457, forward strand.
TGTATTACTTTTTAGGCACTGAACTGACTGGGAAAAGTTTGGTGTTTCTATTAGTCAGGATGGGTTAGGTTATGCTGTCATAACAAATAACCCTAAAAATCTCAGTGTCTTAAAATAACAAAGGTTGGTTTCCCAATCATGCTACTTGTCCACTGTAGGTAAACCATTGTGCTGATCTACATCACCTTCTCTGGGACTCAGGGTGGCAGAGTAGCCTCCATCTGGAATGTTGCCAGTGGTTCTTGCAGAGGGAAAAGAGAACATGGCAACGAAAGTGCTGGCCCTTAAAGCTTCCACCCAGAATTGACATGTCCCTTTGGCTCATATTCATTGGTCAGGGCAAGTGATTGCCATACACAGGTTCAACAGATTGGAGAAATATACTCCTTCCACATGGACAAGCAACAAATATTGGTTGAAGAATAGTAGTTTATTGTAGGGTTGATCCAACTGAGTGCTTATGTCCCAGCTTCATTTCCCTGAACTCTCCAGGTAAACACAGGGAGAGGGTATCTGATCCTGTAATTATCCATTCATTCATATGAAAATTTTTATACAATCCTATCCAGTTATCCTTTAAGTTTCAACTCAGATGCTAGTTCCTCTATAGTCTTCCTGGATTCTCCTTGATGGAAAATAAACTCTTTCCACTGTGGTATGACATTTTGCCTCTTAAAGCATACAGCACACTCTGCCATGTGCTATAATGTATTATTTGCATGGATATTTTCTTTCTTGAGAGTAATTATCCTCAAGGAGTTTACAATCTGTGTCTTATTCATCCTTAGGACCCTTAAGGTACCTAGTTCAGTGTGTTGCATATAATTGATTCAAGTATTTATAGAGATAAATTGAAGATATAGGATGAGAAATGAACAGTATGTGTGGGTGGGGTGGAGGGAAATAGGTTTTACACAATGGAGAAATGTCTCCTTTTGAAGTCAAATATATGTTTTCTGGAAGTCCTTGGTAGTAATCATAGGACACACACTGGGAAAACTGGAATGTCAGCTTAGACTCCTGAGAATCACTCCTGGAGGGTTTGGAAAGGACAGAGGCCGTTAGAGAAAATTAAAGCCATCAGAGAACTATATCAGCTAGTTTATAATTAGCAATTACAGCAGGAAGGAGAAACATTTATTCCATCCTGACAACAAAGATTGCATAATTGCACCAAGAGAGTTTGCCCACACCCTTTCCATGATGTGTTAAGCATTTACAAACAAAAACAAATAGCCTTAGCATTGTTGGGAACAGCAAGAAAACAAGCTTTCTTAGGCTGACACCAACCCATGAACACCAGGTAACAACCTGTAGCATGGTGTGGTTACCGTGTGGGTGGATTAACCATGTCTTTGTGTTCCTTTTCTTTACTGACAATCTTTAGGGCTATGTCAGGTCTGAGAAAGAACAAAGAAAGATCAGTTCTTCCCTAGTGATTTGTGATACCAAGGAATCACCTGTATATTTTTAATTTAACCACTGGTTATTGAGAGTCTACTATGTGCTAGGCACTGTGATAGTTTGAATCTACTCATGTCTTTTAAACAATTTAAAGTCTTATACTCAGTATGTCTTTATACATGTTTTTTCCTCTGCCTGAAATATTCTTATCTCTGTCCCCTACATATCTTTCTGGTTTTAGTTTAGACATAACACCATTTAGGAAGAATTTCTACATCTCCAAACAAAGGGTTAGTTTCCCTTTCTATGTGCTCTCATAACAATGTAAACTCCCCTCATCATAGCACAATCAAACTGTACTTTCTTGTTTAATTGTCTGTAGCTTCTATTGACCTCTACACTATGGGAGGGCAAGTCCTGTTTCTTGCTCATTTCTGTATCACCTGCACTGTTGTGAGACCTGATGAAAATTGATTAATGTGTCATTATCTTTATATGGCTATTATATGATTATATTATTACAATGTATTACCATGTCAGTGCCCTATAACAGTGTTAAGTGTCTATGTGCCTTTGAGGAATTTAGCCATTTGCAACTGGCTGTAATTTTTGAAGACCTATCTTCAAAACTTCTATGAACTGCTTTGTCAGAGCAATTTGAGTAGAAGCTCTGTTTTTCGGTGAGATGAACAAAGCCAAGTATCATGACCGGTGTTCTAGGTTTGGCTCTTTAACTATCTTGCTGTGCACTCTTCAGAAATAACTTCACCTCTCTGAACTGTGTTCCACATCTGTCAAAAAATCAATGTGGAACAAGAGATGTCATAAGTATGATAGTTTGTGGCTACAATTGTGTGGTGATTTTTAAACATGATCCAAACATTCTTTGACTCTTCTCCCATTGAGTGGTGGGGTCTGTGTTCCCTCCCCTTGAATCTGGGCTCTGTGAGTGATTGTTTAACAGAATATTGTAGAAGTTTCCAGGCCCAGATTAAAAAATTGACAGCTTCTACTTTCTGCCTCTTGGGATGCTCACATTTGAAACCCAGCCACCATACCACAAAGGAAGCCCAGGCATCCTGTGGAGAGGTCTGCAATGGAAAGTAACTGAGTTCCCATATCTCCAGCCCAAGCTTAGCTCTCAGTTGACAGCCAGCACCAAGTTATCAGCCATATGAGTGAGCCATCTTGAAAATGAATCCTCCAGCTTCCAGTTGAGCTGCCTCAGCTGATGCTGCACAAAGCACAGAGGAGCTGTTGTCCCTGCCTAGCCCTTCTTAAATTGAAGACTGAAGAGCAAAATAAATGATGGTGGTTGTTTTAAACCATTAGGCTTTGGAGTGGTTTGTTACACTGAAACAGATTATTGATACACACCTTTTGCTACTTCACAGTGTCTTAGACCTTCCATCCACTACAATATTCTGGTATGTGTAAAATTAGCTCCAGACCTTTGACAAATCAATACTTACCCCAAATTTATAACAGGAACAATAGCAGTAGGGAGAATATGCCATTAAGCGATCAGATGCTGGTTGAGTAGTGCTCCCTCCTGGGCTTCTCAGCAGAGGTTAATGGAGAAAGCTTTGGTTAAATTAACTGATGTAGGCGACAAATGGGCCAACCACTCTCTATTGGAATGGACGTTCTTTGATTGATGATGACTCTGCAGGACTTTCTGGAGATAATTATCAATTATGAGTGGGTCTCAAAACCACATGGAAGGCCTTTTCTTCATTTATTTTGTACAAGGTGATGTTCTCGGCAGTCGCACTGAGGTGTCCGTTCACCACTGTGCCCTCTCAGTGGCCTGGGGCTTAGAACCCAGACCATTTCTTTCAAATGGCATTATGCTGTATATGAAATAGGATGTTTATGCTCCTAATAAATAAATCTCTAGCTAAAACACTCCAGGGTGCATATATCATGAAGAGAGGCTCTTCTTTCTCAGTAGCTAAGTAGAAAGTCTTCAATGGGCTTATGAAATGAGGACTGATGGTGATGTCTTTATGCTGCCATTTTGGTTTCTGGGACTAGTGGCTTCTGGACAAGGAACCAGGACTAAACTTCTGGGATGATTCCCCTTCTACATGAGGACAGCAGCCTCTCCTCCTTAGGGCACAATGGTTGTGAGCAACAATCACGGAGACAAATAATCTGGGTAAAAGCCCAGCTCACTAGCTGCATGACATTAGGAAAGTGACTAGGCCTTTCTATGCCTCAATTTCCTCATCATGATGATAATGCTAGTGTCTATTTCATGTGGTTATTGCTTTTTAATGTTAAATGAGTTAATATATGTAAAGCACTTAGAACAATATCTGCAACATAGAAAGTACTATATAAGTATTAGCTATTATTATTACTGCTAATATTGCCATTAGTTACTATTATTTTCATTTCCTTCTTATCTTATACCTGAGCACCTTGCCTGGAATTAAATCCTTCATGGGAAGACACCAGGCAGGGCCTGCCATATGCAAGAGGCCTTTGATGAACTGTAAAAGCACCAAGCATACCATTTGGGCAGCCTCTTTTCCTCTCTTATTCCGGTGACTTTGGCCCTCACAGCATTGCCCTCCCAGTTCTGTCTCCTCTCAAGAGCTGAGCACTCCTATTCCACTTCCACCATTCCAATTCCACCATTGTTTGATCAATCAACATACTTGAGAAAAGATTTGGGTTTTGAGGCCTATTAGGTTTAAGTCTACACCTAAGACTGCATTTCCTAGGAACTGATTCTGAGACAGAGTTGTGTGCAGAAGGTTTATTGGGGAGTGCTCCAGAGAGATATACCTATAAGGAAGTGAGGAAGGAAGGATCAGGCAGAGGCAGGTATGGTTGCTACAGAGGCCTCAGTTGATCCTATGGGGAGCACTGGAGTGGGGAAGGCCCTTCAAGTTGTCCCAAATTGATGTTGACAGAGCTGGGCTTTTGTAGCTCCAAATCAGACAATGAGGCTGAGCTCCTCGGAGGGGTTATAAACTTGGGCAGGGCTATTTCCTGTAACCAAGGAACTACTCCCTTGTATGTCCCTGTGTCACATTAAGGAATGCAGCTGTGAACCATCTGCAGCTGAGATAATCCCAGAAGCTGTGGATGATGGGATATTGGCCCTGAGAAGAGGGAAAAAGAAGAACACCACAGTGACAACTAAGTGAAGACAATTTAAGAATGATATATTTCCTGTGAAAAGAGCTTTGAAATCTACTAAACAAGAGAAAGACAACTCAGGCAAATCATTGAATCTCTCTGAGCCTCATTTTCTCCTATACATTGCAGATGAGATCATATGCATCTTTCTCATAGGACACCCATAGTAGTCAATTCTAGCTCCTGTTTTACCTTGCTCAATTCTGTGAGACCAAGCATCTTAGATCCAGAAATTGTAGCCCCCATATTTTCAAATGGCACTGGGGCTTACTCAGGGCTAGCTCTGAGGGCAGGAAATGAATGTCTCTTAAACACCTACAATGAAGCAGACTCTCTGGCAGCTCACGTCACCCTCACCACAACACTGAGGGGCATACGTTAGTGTCCTCATTTCACACAGGAGGAAAGTGAAGCTCAGAGAGCTGAAGCAATTTGCTTGAGGTTATATGGTTAACCAAGGGGCAGAGGCAGGGTTCCAATCCAGGTTCATACACTGCTTCATGTACTGTTGCCCTAGCCTGGGTACAGTGCCCTTCACTTTAAAGCTCAGGCTTCCAGAATATAGCTGGAAACAGAAAACTAAATTTTAAGGGAGATTAATATTTTACAAATACTGATGTAATTTTCAATTCTGTCTTCCTGAGCATGTGATCTTACCCTAGTTGGCTGATGATACCCAATTGAATAGAATTAAAAAATTTTTTGAGGTTACGAGTGTGTGTGTGTGTGTGTGTGTGTGTGTGTGTGTGTGTGTGTGTATGCCAGCAATAAGAAATGTTGAAGAAGGAATACAGAGAGACCATGACCATGTTCACAGAATATGATCGCAAAGGAGGACAAGAGCCTTGGAAGTCAAGCTATAGTCTTAAGAAAAGACTTGCTCAACTTTTAAAACTCATTCATTCTAGCATATCCAGCCTCAAGGACCCAGAGAAGAACTGAAACACACCGAGTCCACACAGGAAAGCTTGAGTCTTGCTGCTCACTGCTAGAAGGAGAAAATATAAACAGGGGAGACAGCTGAGCTTCTTTCCTTCCCAGAAGAAATTAAGAAGGAGAAAGAAAAGGGGGAATAAACCAAACCATCGTGGGTCCCTGATTCTTTTCTGTCCAGCCTTCAGTGAAGAAATGGGGAGGGGATGTAGAGAAATTAGGGTAACACCAAAAGTGAATGAGGCACAGCCTGGCTGGACCGAGGAAGACCCTGGGTTTATCGTGGCACTGCCAGCTCTCAATTTCTATGCATCATAGACTTAGAGTTGAGTACCGTGGACTTTTCCCAGGGACCTCCTGTGACAGGATGAGGAATCCTTCACCTGAGTCTTAGGGTGGACAGCCAGACCAGCAGTCAGGATGGAGCACTTGGCAGAGATGCAGGGATTGGTCAGCAGCCAGAGTGGGATGAAGTGAGGCCAAGTCACCACTGAGCATGAAACAAGCTGAGAGGGTTAGCAGACCAGGGTTATATCAACAGCAGCCCTTGGCAGATGGCAGGGACAGGGCAAGTGGTACATTCAAAAGGGAACTGAGGTGTTCCCCTTGATGCCTTAGAGGCGGAAGTCACCATGCCTGAGGACCTCAAACCCTTCCTGCCATCACCAGGACACATTAGTCCCCCCCCGACCCCATCGAACCATAGTGTGTTAGGTATTCTTTCCCCTACCCCCACACAAGATCCACTTCCACCCTTTTCCATCTTGCTCTGCATATCGGGAGGCTGACTTACCAACTGCATCTACTGGGCTCCCTTGACTTCTGGCTTCTGGCTGACTTTGGCCAATGAAAGACACCAGCAGTAAGGCTAGAGTGTGGGCAGAAAGAGAAACAGGGATTATTTTCCTCCTGCTCTCTTCCTACCTGGCACTGGGGGGTGAAAGGGACCGCATTCCCCTGCTGAAGGTCACAGCTCCCGATGGGCAGCCCTTTCCCCAACCTCTAGGCTTTACCAGTCTCTGGAACCCTTTCCTCCATTACCCTTTCTGGCTTAGGGATGGCAAAACCCTCCCAATGTTTTGAGCCTTGGGTGCTTCCCCATCTCTTGTTTAAATGAACTCCTTTTGAGTGTGGTTTCCTGCTGGTTAGAATGACTTTCTGTCCTAGTTTGTCCTGGACAGTTGCAGTCTATTTTAATGGTTCCGGTGTAGTTATTATGGCATCCCCTTTCTCTTTCAAAAGATCCTGGTTTGGACAGTATCCTACCCCTGGAACCCTGGCTGCTGCACCATCTTAAGGACAGTTGCAGGAGGAGGTGCCAGAGGTTACATTTGAGCCATATTGGGCCCTTAACCAATTGGCTTTCCTTCTCACTCACAGGAGGGCATCAGATTAATTATAGACACAGTCAAAGAAGCTAAACTTCCTTTATTCTTGCAGGTTGTGGTACGAATAATTTTTCAAATCTGCTTGCTCAATTGTCACTGCTAGGGTACAGGACTCTACCTTATGTGTCTTTGTCAGCTCTGCTATACACAGTGCCTTGCCTGGCCTGAGGTTCATAAACACTGTCTGAATGAACAATAAAGGAATGGTGCCACTGTGTTCAATCAGCGTGACAACTCATTCACACACGGAGGTAACCATGGCACCAGTTCTTACAGGAGCTGCATATACTTCAGAGAGGGGGCAGCCATTAAAGGAAAAGGAGCTGGCAGAATGCTTGTGTGTTTGTGTGTGTGTGTGTTTGAACAAGACATCACAATCTGAGAATAAATTCACAATGAAGTGTCATTTCTGTCATTAAGGTGAGCATGAAACTTAGAGGCACAGTGTACATTCTTTATTTGAAAATCCTCCTGCTTTGCCCCGTCTCTCCTCACAACAGAAACCACAGGGCTGGCCACTGCCTTGCCTGGGTCCAGGCTGTCTCTCTCAGTTCTGTTTGATTTCACAAGCACTCAGTGAGCATAGACTGTGTGCCAGGCCTCGTGCTAACAGATGTGTCCTTGCAGGTCTGCCTGCACATATGCTGGTCCCAGCAGTGAGCATCCCTAGGTCATCAGTCTCCTTGCATTTCAAGTTAGAACTCACCATCTCTGCTTCCTGCCTGAACAAATAGAAGAATCTCAGTAGAACTCCAGTTTGTTCCTGAAGAGAAGCAGGGGCCCATCATATTTAACAACCCTATCACTGTCCATAGCAACTTCTCAGGAACTCAGCTGGCCAAGAGCAGCCTTATCCCTTCTGGGTGGGTTTACACTTCCTCTCAAGCAATGGAGTTCGTTAGTGAGACTGTGATGGTCAGTGGTGGGCCCTATGACAGAAAGCCTCCTGTGTGTCCTGAGCCAGGCTTGGGTGATCCCACATTGTAGTCCTGAAAACAACACTCAGCCCTCACTCATCAGGAGCAGCTCTCTGAGTGCTCTTTGATTTTGACTGTTGTCCTCTGAGCTCCTTCTCCCTGCCATGTGGAGCTCACATTCACATTAAGCAGCCTCTACCCTCACGTCTGGGGTCCCTTTGGCATCACTTTTTTCTATAGCAACTTGTACTGACTCTCCCTGCTCTAGATCTTGTCCCTGATATTTATGGACTCCTTCTTCCTTTTCTCTGGCCATGGCCATGAGCAGCCCTGAGATTTCTCACCAACCCCTGAGTTCTGATTCTAATCCCTATGGCCAGCCCCACTTGCTTCCTACACCCTGAAAGGTCAGTGGGTATCCCATCTAAAGAGGTGTGTCATGGTCTTAACCCTGGCTGCAAATTTTGTGTCAATCCTCCCATCAAGAGGTGGACTCTAATTTCTCTTCCCTTGAATGTGGATTGGCTGTAGTGGTTTCCTTCTAACAAAATTTGATGAAAGTGATATACTATGACTACCAAGGCTACCTCATAAAAGGTGAGACAGTGTTGGCCTAGCTTTCTGTCTCTTTTGAGAGGCTCAGTCTTGGAACCCAACCCAGGCCTCAGGGACAGGCCACATGTGGGTGCTCTATATGACAGCTCCAGCTGAGGTCCTAGTTGACGACCAACATTAGGCACCAGACATATGAGTAAGGATGCCTTCATGGTGACCCCAAGCCCAGTCCCTGTCTTACTGCCACCACTTAGGTATCTCTGAGAGAACCAGTTAACTGAGCCCAGTCAACGCCCCCAGACCTATGAGAAATGATATTAATAAATGATATTGCTATCTTAACGCCACTGTGTTTGCAGTATTTTTTAGGCAGCTACAGACAACCATAACAAGAGGCAAGAACTTGGAGAAAGTTCTCAGACAGCCAGGGGGTGATTAAAAGCTTATATATAAAACACGATAACATGCTGGGGAGTCTGAGTTTCTCAGTCAACCAAAGGAAAGATCAAGGGGAAATTTTAAAATATCTTCAAAAACACCGCAAAGGAGACTAAGCCTTCTTGATTTCCAGTGAGGACAGCATAAGAGGAAATCAGCTTAAATTGTAGCATGATGAATTTGAGATTGATGCAAGCAGTGATTTTTGAGAGTGGGGGAAGCCATGGGCACTCAGATTTTAATGAATCACATATTGTCTTTATTGTCCTCTGACCCAGTTAGGTGCCTGCCCTCCCTTCACATTTACTGTGCTCTCTAAAAATTATTAATGCAAAATGTAATAAACACACATTAAAGATAAAATGTGTTAATATCTTTATATATACATTATTTTGAGTTTTAAAGAATGAAGAAAAGAAGGAAATCATGCCCAAACTAGATTTCCTTAGAATAGTATCATCTGCTTAAACAGTATGATAAAAAAATGAACACCTCTGGGTTAACTGGTTTGGAGCTATGTGATACAATTTACCAAAAGATTCACATAGAATTTGGTGGACTGGAGAGATATCACTTCTCAGCATTCTCATTACACACAAGGCTATTTTGCAATTCCATGGCTTTCAACCTATTTCAACCTGGAAGGCCCCCCAGCTTTGCTCTATCTCACCTCATCTGCCTGTCAGTTACCTATTGCTAAGTAACAACCACCCCATACCCCAAATAAAATATGATGTATCTTAACAGTCATTTCTATATAGCTCATGGCTCTGAGGGTTGGCTGAATCCTATAGTGTCTTTGAAACTCTAGTATGAGACTTTGCCATAGACTTTTTTGAGATGTGTTGAGTCACCAGCATGTGAAGCACTCTGTACCCACCAGGAATATGGTAGCTCATGAACAGAGACTAAGAAATCCTTGACTAGACCTCCATCCCCATCCAGTCTTGAGATACACTTTTGTTCCTTTTTCCCACCCCTTCCACACTTATCCACCCACTGTCACTCTTTGGACAGGACACTGGATTTACAAAAAGCATCCAAAACTTCTTGGTAGAACAAAGGCAGCCCTCCTTCTGTGTCTTAAATGTAATCATAAAAGCTGAAGATGGAGAATTTCTTTCCCACTGCTTCTGCTGCAATTTTTGATGCTGGAGGGCATTTATTCAGCTTTTATTATTTTCCTGTTAAAGAATATTTAATCTTACTGGTAGGTGGGTGTAGGTGGCGATCACATTAGAAGGAAGAAAAAGAAATCCAAGCATATTTCTGAGGAAAAAAATACATATTAACGATTATATGGTGGTGCATTCTTTATAGTTAATACGTGGCCCAGGGAAGAACATAAGAGAATAGCTTCCAAACTATGCAAAAAGCAAATCAACTCTGTGTAGATGATGCTCTGTTAACAGCCTCTAAGCTGTATTCTCTAGGAAAACAGATTTATGTGCTGGTGGACATTCTTCAGAATTAATCTACTGTTTATAAGGTTTCCTGGTGATACAAAATAACATTGGCCAAATAATGGGTCAGAGGTTCTCTTGACCTACAATGTTGAAGGCTTAACACAGAAGGCCCAAGAGAGCTAGGAGAGGGCATTGGAATGTTTAGAATATAAGTAACAAGGCCAGAATCTAGGAGAAAACATCAAAATGACACTGCCATTAACCAAATCATGTTAAGCAAATCTTATGAATCTACACTTGCCATATCATTCACTATAGAGGAACAACTCCTTTAGTCTGACTGCCCCAGGAAACAATATTGTGTGCTAGGTTACTTATTTCTTAATCTCTTCAGTTTCCTAATCTGAGAAATGGGAAATAATAATAATATCTTCCTTCGTAAGGTTGTGTTTGAGGATTGTATAAGATAACACATGTAAAGTGTGTAGCGTAGTGCCTGGTACATAATACTAGTTAACATTTATTTATTTTTATTGAAACATAATTGATTATACATATCTGTGGGGTACAGAGTTGAATATCAATACCTGTGCACAATATGTAATGATCAAATCAGGATAATTAGTACAGTCATCCTTACAAAACGTAATCATTCTTTGTGTGATTTAACTAATTTCCTGCTAATCCTCTTTCCCCTCCTCCTTTCCCACTTCTGGTAACCACGGTTCTGTTCTTTCCTTCTGAAAGTTCAGCATATTATTGTGATTGTTCTTCTCTCTCTCTCTTTCTCTCTCATTTATTTATTAATTCAGTTCCCAATTATGAGTGAGGACACGTGGTATTTCTCTTTCTGTGCCTGTGTTGTTTCACTTAATTTTCTCTAAGCTCATCCATGTTGCTGTGAATGGCAGAATTTCATTATTTTTTTATGGCTGAGTAGTATTCCACTGTGTATATATTCCACATTTGCCTTATCCAGTCAGCTATCAATAAGTGTTTAGGTTGACTCCACATCTTAGCTATTGTAAATAGAGTTGCAGTGAACATGAAGTGCAGGTATCCCTTCAACATGATGACTTCCATTTCTTTGGGTATATAGCCAGTCATGTGATGGTTTTGTGTCTAGTGGGTGGCTGGCAGCTGGCAGGGGCTGCACAAGCAAACATTTAGAATCATGATTATTATTAATGCTGGAAGGCAGTATAGTGCGATGAAGAGCATGTGTTTTGAAATTTGATAGAATTGGATTTAAGCAATTCATCCTTGTGCATATCACTGTAAAACTGGGATAATGTTACTCATCTCATATGGTTGTTGTGAGGCTTAACTGAAATTACTCACAGAAGGAATTGAATGCAGGGTCCAGCACATGGAATTTGATGAATGAATGATAGCTGTCATTACTCTATGGAGTTTTTATAGTATCTAAAGAGATATGTTTGGTCTACACCATACTGGGTGCTATGCAAAAATGAGCCACTGTACCTAGTATTTGTGGTAATTGTGGGCTGAGTCAGTTGAGGCCCTCCTAGAAGATAGGATTAGATGCAAAGGAGGCTTAATTGGGAGAGATCCCTTTGATGACTAAAGGGGGAGGAAGCAGGAGTTGGCAGGGATAGCCTTCAGACCAGGATGCAGGTCTGACTCTTGTTGATGGAGAGGGGAATGAAGGAGGCATGAGTAAGTAGTGCTTTAGACAGCTCTCAGGCATCACAGCTCTGAGAAAGTCTTGGCCAGGCTGATGGGAAACCCCAGAGAAATGCCTGCCCATCAGAGAGGTCCCGTGACAGGCAGAAATAGCCTAGCTCTAGCCCCTCCTTAATGCTTAGTCATCAGCTTGGGGTAAGCATATCCTTGACATGGATGCTACAGTGGATCTGAAGTTGCCACAGGTGGAGGCTGTCAGCGATCTATGCTCCCAAGAGCAGGGTGTCTTAAAGGGAGATCTGAATGTTTTACCTCCATTGCCACCACAAAGGACCAAGTTAAGCTACATACCAGTCAGAATTATCTTTGTTCACATAAGTTAGATCCTGGTCTGGGTCCTGCCCTTATAAAAGACCCTCTCTAAATGTGGAATTGAATAGAATTTTCTAAGAAATGAAATAGTGAAGAGAGTGTTCCTGGAGAATAATTGAGACATTTAATTGGAAAAAATAATTATTATGAAAAATCAACTTAGTTTCCATTTGGAAAAGAGTGAAGCAGGTACTAATTTTTCCTGTTTGATTCCTTAAAGGAAGCTAGACCCTAAGCCATTGATGACTACAATATCCACTTTGCTAGAGGTAAAAGCAGGCCTGGTGACCAGGTGTCTGAGATGGCCAAAATCAGTTTACTCCGATCTTCACAATTGTGTCTCAGGGTTGTGGTTGGCACTGCACGAGAGGATGTGGCTGTCTGTGGATGGGGAGGAGCAGAGACCCTAAAGTAGTATCTTTAGTTAGGACATTTCAACAATTTATCCTGTTTTTTCTTCCTGTTTAATTGCACTACTCAGATTTATTTAAATTCCCTGTTTTAGAAGGATCTGAGAAATACAATAGTAGAGGTAGATTGGAGGAATATATCAAGTCTACTTTTAACTCTTATTTCCCCTGCTATGAAAACATTGCTCTTTCCATGTTTCTCCTTTACCTTCCCCTTCATTTGTGATGTTGGGAGGAAAATCTTTTCTACCCTCTTAGGTTCTGTGATTGCGGCCTATGAATTAAGCTGACAAAAGGCAGATTAGCAAGAGAAAAGACATTTTAATCACTTACTGCTGTGCACGGGAGAGTTCACAAACAAATGTGACTCAAAGGAGCTTATATACCATCTTAATAGGGGGAGAAGAAGGGTAGAAAGGGCACTTATGGGAAAATAAATGACTTTTTGGAAAGATAAATGGGCCCTTAGAAGGATAGATTGGAACTATGATAGTTTTTGTGCAATGTCTGTTTAGGTATGATGTGGAGACTTCTCAGTCTCTGGTGGTAAGAGTCAATTTTCCCTGGTTACTTCCAGGAAGAGGGTTTATGACAATTGAATTCTTTTGAGTTCCATTGGGAGGCTCTGTTTTTAAGCGATAAGAGATTTAAGGAACTGGACTGCCTTCTGCTCAAAATAATTTTATGCCACAGCGACATGTTCCAGACTCCTTCAATGACATGGATGCTGAAATATTGATTTGCCACACAATTTCAGGACCCAGTTCAAAAGCAGTGTGTAAGGCTCAGTAATACTACTGGTATTAAGTAAGCAGCTCAGTGTTTACTCACTAGAAACAATTTAATGGTGGTGGAAAACAGAAGTTAGAGGAATCGCAAAGTGGCATTCACTGATGGCATAGGACATGGAACCAACTCCTTGGAAAGAAAAAAAAATCACAACACTCCAGTAAGAACATTACCATGACAAAGAGAGGCACTAGAATTGAGGGAAGGGGAAAAGGAAAGAAAAACGATGGAAAGTACCAGGCAGGAGACTCAGAGCAATAACTGGTTTGTGGTTGGATAAGCTCACTGCTTAAGAAAAGCTAACAGGTGTTGAATATGTGAAACCAATGAAAGTGTCACGTCACTAGGGAATTGACAGGGCTAGTAAATCAGTAGCAGGCCTGGAGAAATTAAACCTTTGGCAGTATAGGTAGAGGCCATGACCACAGTTGCTGTGACCTTTTCTAAATTTTTTACCCCAGCTGAAAATGAAATGAGGGTGAAAACAAAGGTTGGTGTTTTGGCCACTGGTAGCCTGTGGAATCATTTTAGAGTTTTTGATTATGTGGGCTCTGTTGTTTTTGTTTTCTAAAAGTTGAGCATCTTTGAGAGGCAAGGGCAGCAGGATTCTGTAATAGATGAGTTTGCTGACATGACTTTGCCTTTGACTAGAGTGGTGTAGGACCAAATAGTTAACTCAAACTTGTGTTGAGAGTGTGTTTGAAGGACTACCAGAGGCGGGTAGCTACTTGCTACCTTTAATTACAGAGCACTTCTATATGATCTGGGAGTCGATCCTTTTTTAACCAGTAGGAATACTTTTACTGCACCATTGTTTTTAGTGACAGAATCTGTGAACAATGCAAATATACATCAATAGGGAAATTATTGAATAAATTGCAATATATTCGTACTATGAAGCTATTAAAAATGACTTAGATTAATACCTATTGACCTTCAGAGATATCCATGAAGGATAAAAATACTATACTGTTAAAAAAATTATTCCAAAATCATACTTGAGAGAATTTAAAATTTCTTTTGCTTATGATATGAGCTATATATGAATCCATTCCGTCAATAATAAATAGAAAGTTTATTAAATTATAGTTCTTTGAATTTAGTTGGTAGGTAAACTCCTTACCTTGTGCTTGACCCACTTTTCCATGTCTCAACATAGCTAAAATAATCCTGAGGAAATGATGATTATAATAGTAAAAGTATGCTTTTTAAAAGTTAAAGGAGCAGGAGGATTTGGGGAGGTAAAGGGTGGAGTAATAAATGTGCTAAATTATTAGATTGGGGTTAGGTACTTTAAAAAATGTTACTAATGAGTGAAGGAAAAACCAGATGTTGCATTCTGTTGTTTGAGTAACAGGAGAGGAGACAGAGAAGCAAAAGTGGTCAGTGTAAGAGGTGTAGAACTGCATACATAACCTCATATCTGTATAGAGCATTACAGTTTTAAAGACATTTTTACATCCAGTGCTTTGCTTATCAGAGAGCAGGATATGTGCCTGCCATTTCATGGGGAAAAAAATGAAAATAGAACCAGATTAGTTCTGCCTGAATTCTGTCTCTGAGTGCTAGCTAAATTGGATAATTGATAAAATCTGTATGTGGAGTCAGTCAAGAGAAAACTAAGGTTTTCTTCATTGGAGTTTAGAATTGAGATATTCCTCAGTGTAAATAAATGTATGAACTGTGCTGTGGGTGATGCTCACAGCTCCCCTGTATTTTTCAGAGGCTCTGGCAGATTTGGAAGCCGAATGAGAATGGAGTGGAAGGCACACCATCTGAGTAGTGATGTGAGTTAAGAGGAAAGAGCAGAGGACTTGGAGTAAGGTCACAGATAAATTGAAGTGATAATTGTGATGATCTTGAGTAGAGAACTTTCACTTCTCTTAATGGTAGACTTGTTAAGACTATCCCTCCTGGTAAAGACAACTAACACACACACACACACACGCGCGCGCGCGCACGCACACACACACACACACACATGCACACACACACATGCACACACCCCAGCATATTAAAAAAATATTCTGAAAGTGCCAGATCATATAGGTAAAAACAGAAAAATACAGCAAAGAATTACTGGGCCAGATACTAAAGGAATATAAATACCCAAGGAATAAGCCATAGTTTGGGGCTGCCACTTTTCCCTGGAGCATTTGCTATTTTGTTAGCAGGTGACCAAGAGCCTAGAAATTTGAATGCTATTTTTGAAAGCTTTACAGAATTTAGCATTCAGGGCTCTCTGAGACCTTGGGACAACATAAAGGCTATCTCCTAGGAGTAAGGGTGCCTTTGATACTGACAAGCCTTTACAGAAGCTGCAGCTCAATTTATTTAAATCCATGAATAGATTGCAGTGATAGTGGGTTACCTACATCTGCAGGTCATTGCTGAAGCAAATGAAAACCCACTATAGAAGAAGATAATATTATCCTAGTCTTCACACCATTTCTACAAATATTTTACAAATACAATGTCTAGCAAGCAAGAACTAACCAGATGCACAAGAAAACAAGATTGTCTAAAAGAAAACCAGCAGAAATGACAGATAATATGAAGAAACCATAAGGGATCCTGGTATTGGAATAATCAGATACAGACTTTAAAATACTTTTTACAGAGCTCAGGGATGGAAATTAAAATTGAGAATACTGGCACAGCATTGTAAATATGTAAAAGAACCAAAAATAAATTTCAAATGTGATAAAAAATTAAGAACTCACTGGATGGGTTACAGCATATTAGAGTTAAAGAGATAATTAGTGAACAGGAAGATAGTTCAGAAGAAAATACCTGGATAAGCTGAGTAAATTTAAAGGATAGAACATACAGAAGAGATATAAAAGACATAGTAAGAAGATCTAGCACATATATAATTGGGATCTCAGAAATAGATGAATGAGAGAGAGAGAAAGGGGGAGAGAGAGAGAGAAAGGGGGAGAGAGAGAGAGAGAAATGGAGAGAGAGAGAGAAAGGGAGAGAGAGAGATACAGAGAAAGAGAGAGAAAGGGGGAGAGAGAGAGAGAGAGATTGGAGCAGAGCAACATTACAAATAAATGGCTGAGGACATTTCAAAATTGATAAAAGATATCAAGAAATTGTATTGTTGCTGAAGAGGAGATAGAAAATAAAACTACTACTCAGGCAACTATGTACCTAGTATGTTGTAAAATTACTGAAAACCCAAAATAAAGACAGTCTTAAAAGCAGCTAGAATAAAAATATTTACTACTTTCAAAAGCAGCAACATATAGAATGGCAACTGACTTCTCAGCAGAAACCTTACGAGCCCAAATAACTTGTAATGACACCTTTAAAATGTTGAAAGAAAACAACCACCATCTTAAAATTCTATGCTTGGTGATGATTTTGTTCAGTAAAAAAGGTGACACGAACACATTGTTTTAGTTATCAATTGCTCCATAACAATATTACCACACACTTAGTGGCTTAAAATAACATATTTATTATTTCACAGTTTATATGGGTCAGGAGGCTGGGCATGGGTTAGCTGGGTCCTCTGTGAGGCTGCAATCATGGTGGTTGGCCAGAACTCAGTTCTCATCTGAGGCTCTACTGGAAGAATTTGTTTCTAACTTCATGCAGTTGTTGGTAACATTCATTTGCTTTCAGGCTTCAGTCTCTTGCTGACTTTCAGATGGAGGCTGGAGGTTTTAAACCCATGTATTATAAACTGACAATCAATAAGCTAAACATTGATCTCAGAATATTAGGAAAAGAAAGCCAAATTAAACTCAGAGAATGATAATAGTTGGGGACCTGAACACCCCTCTCTCAACACTGGAAAAATCATCTAGGCAACAAATCAACAGACAAAAACAGTACTTAAACACATTTTTGGCCAACTGCACTTGGCAGATATCTACAGAACATTTTGTCCAACAACCATAGAATATATATTCTTCTCAGTAGCATGGAATGTTCTCTAGGATAGACAGCATGTTAAGTCACAAATCAAGCCTCAACAAATTTTAAAAAATTGAAATTATTTCAAGTATTTTCTCAAACCACAATGGATTAAAACTAGAAATCAATAACAAGTGAAACTCTGAAAACTATACAAACACACCAAAATTGAACAACATGCTCTTGAATGACCTATAGGTCCAAGAAGAAATTAAACAGGAAATAAAAAAATTTCTCAAAATTAACGAAAACAAAAACACAATGGACCAAAACCTGTGGAATACTGCAAAAGCTGTACTAAGAAGTTTATTGCAGTAAACATGTACATCAAAAGAATAGAAAGATTTCAAATAAACAATCTAATGCAACACCTCAAAGAACCAGAAAAACAAGAAAAATCCAAAATCCAAATTAGTAGAAAGAAATAATTAAGAACAGAGTAGAACTAAATGAAATAGAAAACTCAAAAACAATACAAAAGAATGAAACAAAAAGTTGATTTTTTGAGAAGATAAACAAAACAGACAAACCATTAGCTAGGCTAACTACAAAAAGAAAAGAGAAGACTCAAAAAGCCAAAAATTAGAAATGAAAAAGGGGACATTATAAGCAATACCACAAAAATACAAACAATCATTAGAGACTATTATAAACAACTATACATCAACAAATTTGAAAACCTGGAGGAAATGGATGAATTTCTGAACACATACAAACTACCAAGAATGAACCAAGAAGAAATAGAAAACCTGAACAGAACAATACCAAGCAACAAAGTTGAAACAGTAATCAGTAGTCTCCCAACAAAGTAAATCCCAGGACTGGATAGTTTTTACTGCTGAATTCTACCAAACCTTTAAAGAGGAATAATACCAATTCTCTCCAAACTATTTCAAAAAATTGAAACAGAGTTTATTCTCCCAAACTAAGTCCATGATGCCAGCATCTCCGTGATACCAAAACCAGACAAACATACAACAAAAAAAGAAAACTACAGTCCTATATCTCTGATGAACATAGATGCAAAAATCCTCAATGACATATTAGCAATCAAAATACAGCAACATGTCAAAAAAATTATACACGATGAGCAAGTGGGATTCATTGCAGGGATGCAAGGGTAGTTCAACATATGCAAGTCAATAAATGCGATACACCACCTCAACAAAATCAAGGACAAAATCCATGTGATTATCTCAGTAAACACGCAAAAGAGCATTTGACAAAATTCCACATCCCTTCATGATAAAGGTTTTCAACAAATTAAGTATGGAAGGAAAGTATCTTAGCACAATAAAAGCCATATTGCAAACCAACCACCAATATCATCCTTAAGAACAAGAAAAAGACAAGGATGCCCACTCTCACCACTCTTATTTAACATAGTATTGGAAGTACTAGTCAGAACAATCAAGCAAGAGAAAGAAATAAAGGGCATCCAGACTGGAAAAGATGAAATCAGATTGTCCCCATTTGCAGGTGACATGATCCTATATATAGAAAAGCTTAAATACTTTACAAAAAACCTCTTAGAGTTGATAAACAATTTCAGTAAAGTTGCAGTATACAAAATCAACACCCCAAAATCAGTAGAGTTTTTATACTCCAACAACGAAGTAGCAGAAAAAGAAATCAAGAAAGCTAGCCAATTTATAACAGTCAGCAAAAAAATAAAATACCTAGGAATCAATTTAACCAAGGAGGTGAAAGAAAACAAGAACCAAATCACTGTTGAAAGAAATTAGAGATAACACAAAATGATGGAAAGACATTTCATGCTCTTGGATTGGAAGAATTAACATAGTAAAAATGTCCTTACAACCCAAAGTGATGTACAGATTCAATGAAGTCCCCATCAAAATACGAATGACATTCTTCACAGAAATAGAAAAAAACAATCCTAGCATTCATTTGGAACAACAGACCATGTATAGCCAAAGCAATCCTGAGCAATAAATAAATAAATAAATAAAGCCGGAGTCATTACAGTATCTGACTTCAAATTATATAACAAGGCTATAGCAACCAAAACAGCATGATACTGGCATAAAAACAGACACTTGGACCAATGGAATGGAATGGAGAACCCGGAAACCAACCCACAAACTTACAGCCAACAGATCTTCAACAAAGTCACCAAGAACATATATTGGAAAGAAGATTGTCTCTTCAATAAATAGTGCTGGGAAAACTGGACATCCATATGTAGAAGAAAGAAATGACCTGTACCTCTCACCATACACCAAAATCAACTCAAAATGGATTAAAGATTTAAATGTAAGACCTGAAACTATAAAACTCCAAAAAGAAGTGATAGGGAACACTTCAGGAGGTAGGGCTAGGTGAAGACTTTATGAATTAAGACCTGAAACTATAAAACTCCAAAAAGAAGTGATAGGGAACACTTCAGGAGGTAGGACTAGGTGAAGATTTTATGAATATGACCCTCAAAAGCACTGGCAACAAAATTAAAAATAAACAAATGGGATTATATCAAGCTAAAAGTCTCCTGCATAGAAAAAGAAACAACAGAGCAAAATGACAACCTACAGAGTGAGAGAAAATATTTGCAAACTATACATCTGGCAAAGGATTAATATCTAGAATATACAAAGAACTCAAACAACTTAACTGTGAAAAAATTAATAATCCAATTAAAAAATGAATAAAAGGAATGAATAAAGGAATAAAAAACTGATAAAAGGAGCTGAATAGGCATTTCTGAAAGGAACATGTACAAATAGCCAACATGCATGTGAAAAAAATGTTAAACATAACTCAGCATCAGAAAAATGCAAATCTAAACCATGCTGAGATATAATGTCAACCAGTTAGGCTGGCTATTGTAAAAAGACAGAAAATAACAAATGCCTGCAAGGATGCAGAGAAAAGGGAACACTTCTACACTGTTGGTGGGACTGAAAATTGGTGCAGCAATTATGAAAAATGGTATGGAGTTTCTTCAAACAACTACTATACAATCCAGCAACTCCACTGCTTGATATACATCCAAAGGAATGGAAATCATCATGTCAAAGAGATACCTGCACCCCATGTTTATCACAGTTCTATTTACAATAGGCAAGAGCTGGAACCAACCTAGGTGTTCATTGTCAGACCACTGGATAAGGAAAATGTGGTATATATACATGGTGGAATACTACTCTGCTGTAAAAAAGAATGAAATAATGCCATTAACAGCAACATGGATGAACTTAGAGAAAATCATGTTAAGTGAAATAAGCCAGGCACAGAAAGAGAAATAGCACGTGTCCTCACTCATAAGTGGGAGCTAAATAAATGAATAAGCAAATAAATAAGTAAAGATACAACAATCATAATAATACCTTGAACTTTCAAAAGTAGGGAATAGAATTGATGTACCAGAGGTGGGGATAGGGGGAGGGAAAAGGGGGTAAGGGAGGAATGGGTTAAGGGCCATAAAAACGATCACATTGTATAATGTTGAATATGCAAATTATCCTGATTTGAGCATCACATATTGCACACAGGTAATGATATTCAACTCTGTACCCCACAGAAATGTACAATCAACTGTGTTACAATAAAAAAAAATCTCTGGGAAAGTAGAAAGAAGAAAATAATAAAAAGCATAAATTAATAAAATAGAAAAAAAGTACAATAGCAAGAATCAACAGGGATAAAAGTTGGTACTTTAGTTTTTAATTTATTTTAATTGACATTGTAATTGTACATGCATATGGGGTAAAATCTGATGTTCTGATATATACATAAGCTGTATAATGGTTGAGTGAAGTTAGTTAATGTAACCATCACTTCATGCATTTATCATTTCTTTCTGGCAGAAACATTCGAAAGCGTCTCCTCTAGCTATTATGTAATAAAAGCTTAACTGTTAACCATAGTCACCCTACTGTGCAATAAAACATCAGAACTTATTCCTCCTGTCTAATTGTAATTTTGTACCTGTTGGTCAACGTCTCCCTGTTTTCCCCTCCCACCTCCCCTCACTAGTCTCTGCTAACCACTATTCTACTCTCTGTCTCTATAACATAAAAAAGTTGGTACTTTAAATTAACTGATAAAATGATAAAAAAATCATAAAATATCACTGTACATTCTACAGATATAAAATATTTTAAGAGGCTATTATATACAATTTTATGCCAATAAACTTGAAAAGTTTAGATAAACTAGACAAGTTTATAGAAAGATGTAACTTTATAAGCCTGATATAAGAAGAAATAGAAAACGTGAGGAATATGAAAACATTCTATAAAATGGAATTTATAAGCATTTCTACACGGAAAATTCCCAAATTACTTCACTAGTAAATTTTACCAAACATTTAAAGAAAATAGAATGCCAGTCTGTCAAAAACTCACCTAATATATAGAGAAAAATGGAACATTCCCTAACTCATTTTAGAGGCCAGCATAATCATGGATACTAAAATCTAACAAGGATATAACAAAAAACAATATTTTAGGTCAGTATCACCCAAGAACATACATGCAAAAATCCCAAATAATTAATAGCCATTAAAATCTAGCCATATGTAAAGAATGTATCTGAACCAAGTTGAGTTTATGCCACAAAGGCAGCGTTGGTTTAACAATAGAAAATTGAGCAATATAATTCACCACAATTACAGGATTAAGGACAAAAATCTTATAGTCATCTCCATAGATGGTGAAAAAATCTTAATAAAATTCTATATCCATTTATGGGGGTAAAAAGCCTCACAGGGCAAACTAGTAATAATAGGGAACTTTTCTTAAACTGATAAATTATCTATAGGAAAAACCTACAACAAAAAACATAATCAATGAAATGCTGGAATATTTTGCTTTGTGACTGAGGATAAGACAAGTTTACCTGCTATTACCTCTTCTGTTCATCCCTGTACTGGAGGATCTAGAAAGCACAAAAGAAAGAAACTTAGAACTGATACAGAGGAGAATAAAAATAACTGAACTCTACAATTTTGCTTTCCCCATTTTTATTTTGGGGAGAGTGTGGCTAGGATTTACTTGTTCTGTTTGGTATATCTTTCTATAACTTTTTATGTCTCCTAAAGTTAGCTTTATGCAAATGAAATAGGATATCTGGGAAAAAAATATAGACATGTGGTTAATGGCCATTTCAGTTGACTTTTGAGGAAAGGGGACATTTTGGATCAGCTTCTCTCTAGTCAGATGGGGCTTTCGAGGCCTAGTGAAAACCCATACTTGTGCCCTCTTTAGGCCAATGTTCCTGGAATAGCTTATTTTGATTCTACTATGGTTGAGAACAAGGTGGTCTACTAAAAGAATACTGTTTTGGAAGACATTTTCTCTGGAGCTATTTTCTAAAATGTAATCAACAGAATACTGACATATGTTTGGGTACTTGAGGACTGACTGATCAGTACTGTAACTCACCTACTCTTGAAGAAAATGATATGCATCAAGCTATTGCACACACATGAAAATATCTAAGCCTGATGCTAATGGATGAGTAAGCTTATTTTCAACAATCAGGATGACGACAAAACAATTTATTTTAAGACTTGCTATTACTATACAAGGTGAAACACCAGATGATCTTGCTAGATCCAATAAAGGTCTTTGTACAATAGACTGTCAGGCCATGCAGGTATGAAGGAAGCAATAGATGTAATCTACATAGACATCAGTGCAGTTTTGATTATATGAAAATGATATTCTTTTCTAAAAGAGAGGAAGATTTCTCGACTTTACTATTCTTAGATATCTACTGGGAGGGTAATAGGAAGGAAAAGGTCATCAAGGGAGTCACTGGGGAGGTGAAGAGTATAAAATAAATTATGGTTTGTTAAAGTTAGCATGACTATATTTGGGAGTGGCCTCATAGGTTTATAAGTGAATTTAAGATGTTTCCATAGATGGTATTAACGTTGTCTCCTGTTTAGTCTGACTTAAGTGGTCACAACTAACCATGACAATTTTTCTCCACCAGTTTGGCTGTGTTGGGCTGCATATACTCAATGCCAAAACAACAGAGCACTAAGCTTAGGCAAAGTGGGTGATTGACTCACACTATCAGTTAGAAATAGATGTCTAAGGTCTTCCATGTACTGAAGTGCTGATGTTTAAATTCATCTTCCTTCTCATGAATGCATAAAGTGTGATAAAGCTTGTTGCTCCTGGGTAGGTAATGAAAGATCAGCAAAGCACCACTAGAAAGATGTGAGCATAGCCACAGCATTACTAGCAATTATGGAATGCTTAAAAATGGGATAGGTATTAACATATTAAAGTTATGATTTCTATATGTAGAAGAATGAAACTAGATCTGTACCTCTCGCCATATATCAAAATCAACTCAAAATGGGTTAAAGACTTAAATATGAGACCGGAAACTTTAAACTTCTTGAAGAAAACATAGGGGAAACACTTCAGGAAGCATGGCTGGGTAGAGACTTTATGAATAAGAACCCAAAAGCACAGGCAGCAAAAGGATAAATAAACAAATGGGATTATATTAAACTAAAAAGCTTCCACACAGAAAAGGTAATAATCAACAGAGTGAAAAGACAACCTACAGAATAGAAGAAAGTATTTGCAAACTGTGTATCTGACAAGGGGTTAATCTCCAGAATATACAAGGAACTCAAACAACTTAACAGTAATGATAATAATAATAATAATAATAATAATAATAATAATAATAATAATAATAATAATAATAATAATCCAATTAAAAAATGGGAAAAAAAGCTGAATAGACATCTCTCAAAAGAGGACATACAAATGGCCAACGGGTATATGAAAAAATGCTCAACATCACTAGTCATCAGGGAAATGCAAATCAAAATCACTTTGAGATATCATTTCATCCTAGTTAGACTGGCTATTATCAAAAGACAGAGAATAACAAATGTTGGCAGGGAGGTTGAGAAAGGGTAACATTTCTGCACTGTTGGTGAGACTGTAAATTATAGAGAATAGTATGGTGTTTCCTTAAACAACTACAGATAGAACTACCATACAATCCAGCAATGCCACTACTGGGTAAAACCCAAAGGAATGGAAATCATCATTTCAAAGGGATACCTGCACTCCCATGTTTATTACAGCACTGTTTACAATAGCCACATTATGGAACCAACCTAAATGTCCATCGATGGATGACTGTATAAGGAAAATGTGGTATATACACACAATGGGATATTACTCAGCTGTAAAAAAGAATAAAATTCTGCCATTCACAGCAACATGGATGAGCTTGGAGAAAATTATGTTAAGTGAAACAACCCAGGCACAGAAAGAGAAATACCACGTCCTCATTCATAAGTGGGAGCTGAATTAATAAATAAACAAGCAAGACACAGAGAGAGCGAGAAACAACAAGCATAATAATATGTTGAACTTTAAGAAGGACAGAACAACAATGTTGTTACTAAAAGTTGAAAGGGGGAGGGGGAGGAGAGGGAAGGGTGTTAATGAGAAATTAATGAGAAATTGGTTTACAGACACAAAGAATGATTATGTACTGTAATGATGAATAAGCTAACTCTCCTGATTTAACCATCACATATTGTACACAACTATTGATTGTTAACTTTGTACCCCACAAATACATATAATCAATGCTTCAATAAAGAAAAGTTATGATTTCTAGATGTTTATCTCCATTGAGGCAGCTTCCTGAACTAAATCTTCTTGAGATTTGGTTTTGAAATGTGATTTCAGGATTCTAGAATGAGCACTGCTCCTCATTATACCACCCTCCCTACAGTCTCCATGTAAGGTTGCTCAGAGTGTGCATGGTATAAGGTTACTGAGTCTGATGGGTCACCATACACACTGGGAACATATACAGAACTAATTTGTATGAGAGCACTACAACTGAATGTAGACATTCAAGGGCTCTGGGCTGAGTCCTGGAGCAGCAAGAGAGAGTCCTCTATTCCATAGAACTTCAGTTGCCCACTTGGCCGTGCACACCTCAGCAGAGCCTACACTTTTACATTTCCTTGGACACACATGGGTGCACGTGAATGTGATGCCTCCTGACTGTAACTTGAGTGCCTGGACTCCAGCATTCCCCCTCACTCTGAACTTGTCATGGTCACCTCATCTGGGGACGGAGTGTATGCACTTCTTAGGTTTTATGGTCTGGGCAGGGGGTAAGTGCACAGGAATGTGGTGGGGGTGTGTATGTGCACACACAAGCAGCTGCCACTCTCAGGCTCCGGGAAGATCTTTGGGCCCAGACTGGGTACATTTGAGCAGACTTTGTCCAATTTTTCGTGGGATGCAAATTTTCTATCCAACAATTTTTAAAGCACTTTAACTTATAGAATCACTGAATGTTATTGTTTAAGTCCTAGAGATAGTGTACCCCTGCTTCCTTTTCTCCCTCTATTGTCCCTCCCTGTCCTTTACACACAGGCCACTTCTAGGGTCACTGTGGTGGGTTGAGAAAATGACAACTCTCCCAAGATATAGTCACTTCCTAATCCCCAGAACCAATGAATATTACCTTTTGTAGCAAAGAGTGAATATTATCTTATGTAGCAAAAGATGTGATTAAGTTAGGAGCTTATCTTGAATTATCTTGGTGGGGCCTAAATGCAATCACATATATCCTTATAAGAGAGAGGCAGAGGGAATTTAGAGACAGATACAGTGATCTAATGTGGCTAGAGGACTCTACAGCTGGTTGCCATGTTTGATTGTTGAGACTGTACATTAATATATGTATTAGTTTTCTATTGTTGCATAACAAATTATCACAAACTTAGCGGCTTACAAAAATGCATGTATATTATCTCACAGTTTTTGTGGGTCAGAGTCTGGGCATAGTTTATTTGAGTCCTCTGCCAGGCTGCAATCCAGGTGTTGGCCAGATTTGGGTTCTCGTCTAGGGGCTCGATTGACTGGATCTACTACCAAGCTCTTGTGGTCATTGGAAGAATTCATTTCCATGTGGTTGTAAGACAGAGGGTTCTGGTTTCTTGCTGGCAATTGGACAGAGGTCACTGTCAGCTCCTAGAGACTTCCACAGTTCCTTGCCTTGTGGCCCTTTCCATAAGCCCACTCGTAACATGGCAGCTTGCCTCTCCAAAGCCAGCAGGAAAGAAAGATAGTAAGTTTGCTAGCGAGATGGAGTTATATAAAGTAATGTAATTATGGGAGTGACATCCCATCACCTTTGCCATATTCTATTGATTAGAAGCAAGTCAGAGGCCCTGCCCACACTCAAGTGGAGGGAACCATACAAAGGTGAGAATTTCAGGAGGTGGGGATCATGGGCCACCTTAAAGGCTCTTTGCTACAATATATTAATTTAAGAAATTATAATGGGAGATATCAGTCAAAGAGTACAAACTATCAGTTTTGCAAGATAAATAAGTTCTGGAGATCTAATGTACAGCACGGTAACTATAGTTAACAATACTGTATTGCACACTTGAAAGTTTCTAAGAAGTTAGATCTTAAGTGTTCTCACCACACTTGTGCATGCGCACACACGTACATTCACAAAGAAGAAAGAAAATAGTAACTATGTAAGGCAATGAATATGTGAATTAGCTTGATTGTGGTGATTACTTCACAATGTCTGTCTATATCAAATCATTAAGTTATATACCTTAAGTATATACAATTTGTATTTGTCATTATACCTCAATAAAGGTGAAAAAAATTATTGAGGAAGGAAAACATTTTTCTAATTCACACAAAGTTCTCACTTATGTTAGCAGCAGCTCTTTTTCCATCCCAACCCTCTTTATTTTTTTTCTGGCCAAAGCAGTACTAAAGTGATAAACCAAGGCACAGACATGTACTTATCAGCTGACAGAAAGTGACTGAAATCTGCGAGAATGTAATTGTGCTGTAGTTTTACAGACTTTTCTTCCATTTTGATAACATTTATTAGTATGTGCCTGGTTTTGGAAAAGAGAAATCTCAATAAGCAAACCACCACAACCGAAGATATCTCCTCTTGGCTCAAATCCTTCTTTTTATCAGACAAAATATCTCCGACACAGGTTCTATAAATGTGCACTTGTTATAAAGTTGTGTGTTCATCTTAGTGAATTTAGAAAGCATAGGTTGTTCATTAGTGTTGATCCAGTTTCTCTGGGTTCCTCTAACTAGAAAGTATTATGAGATACAAGGTGTTGAATGCGAAATTCTTGAAAATAATTTTATCTTTCTTCAAAACCTTCTACATTCCCATTGGCCCAGGCAGGGATTAGGCTTGCGTCACCACCCACCTGGACTGTTAGCATACACTCCTCCTTATTGTAGTCAATGCCTCTCTGATTTATGTTTTATTTTCTTCAGCTTAAATGCTTTCTATAGTGCTTCATTCCTTTCACCTTAAATTCCTTGTCCTTTTGCTTGTCCTCCAAGGCCCTGCATGGGACCTCTGCCGATTCCTCCAGACTCTTCCCACCAAATCACAGCAGCCATGTTGAATGAAGAAAGTGTGCTCTTATATGCCATAGACCTTTGCATATTCTATTCCTTCTACTTGAAATGCCTTCTCCCCTTATTCAACTCATAAGCTCCAATTCATTTCTTTAGTGCTTTGTTTTACTTATGTATTTGTTAACTTATATTATGAAGCATTTCAAACACAAAAGAAATATAGAGAGTAACATAATAAACAAGCATGTCCCCACCATCTGTTTAAAAAATATTGATATCTTGCCATATTTACCTCAGATGTATATTTTTTCAATTTTTATGGTAAATATTTTTAAACATACAGAAAGTTGCAAGAATGGTACAATGAACACCCATATATCTGGTACTGAGTTCCAACAACTGTTAGTATTTTGCTTATGTATTCTCCCTTCCTCATTTCTTCCATTCATTACCACCTCTCTCCCTCCCTACACACACACACACACACACACACACACACACACACACACACACACACACGCATGCACATGCACGCACATAAGCACACACACATGAAACATTTAAACCTAAGTTGCAGGCATCATCTTGTCACTGTATCCCTAAATATGCTCACATACATCTCCTAAGAATAAAGCGTTCTCTTACATAACCTTTATATCATTGTTGCACCCAAGGAAATTAAAAATAATGCCCTTACCTCATGTAATGCTCTGTCCACATAAAAATGGAAATTTCTTCCTTAATGTCTTTTTATAACTATTTTTTTCTTTACATGATCCAACCAAGGTTTCCTCACTACATTTGGTTTTGTTTCCTTAAACTCTTTCATTCTAGAACAGTCAACCCTATCATGTTTTCTTATGATATTGACTTTCTGAAGTGATCGACCAATTGACTATATCTCATGATCTAGATTTCTCAAAATTTTTCCTTATGTTCACATTTAACATCTATCTTTAAACATGTATCTCCTGAAAACTGAAAGTTTTCCTCCTTCTTATCACTGTTTTACCTAATGACTTTAACATACATTGATGCCTGAATCAATAATATCATCAATGGTTGTAAAATGGCAATTTGCTAATTCTGTCCATTATTCTACATTTATCCATTGCCATTCTGCTGTGAAGAAGAGCATTCACTGATCAACTGGGAATACATTCCGGTTTCTCCTCTAGGGTGAGTACTTCATTCTTCCCTTCAATTAGCAATTTTCAGAGTAAGTTGTCTCCAAATGGGTGAGTTCCCACCCCACCTTTTTTTTTCTTTTGAGTATTATTATGGGCTATCTTAGTATGAGTTTCCCCAGAAACAAACCTTGAGACAAGACTCAAGTGCAGATAGTTACTTGGAAGGTGATTTCAAAAACACTGGTAGAGGAGTAGGGAAATGAAGATAATCAGGGAGTGTTACTTAGTGGTTTACCACTGCAAGTACCTGGAACTAATCCTGTTGCAGAATTCAGAGAGCCATGTAGTACATGTGCTGCAGAATTATCTCATTTGAGGGGCATTTGTCCACCAAATTCTGTCAGTCATTGTTTGAAGACTGCTCGTGGGGAGCGTTAATTCCCTGGTATTATCAGCCTGCCATGTGGGCAGGCGAAAGGGCTTCAACATCCAGAAAACACCCTTAGGCAAATAAACACAGTTGCTGGCAGTTGGAATTCCTCTGATGGGGAATGAGGAGGACACCAACAGCTAAGGTCAGCTGCATGGATTTTTATTTATTCAGTGGGTTACCATCACTTACAATGATTGTTTTTGATGCTCAAATTCTCCCAAATTTGGCCAGTGGGAACCTTTTCCAGCCTGCTTGTCCTGGATTCTTTTGACACACTTCCATCAGCTTTGAGCACTTGCTTTCTGACACACAGTGAACCAGACTCATCTCATATTTCCCTGTCCCAGACCTGGAATTAACTATTTCTCAAAGGAGCTCTGATTTATTTTAGAAAGAAAAGCAAGATCTGAGAGCTAAAAGTGGTCATTGTTACTGGGTGTGTGATTGTTTCTTGGCCCTTTGAGTGACCTAGTTTTGCAAGCTCACATTAAAATTTTCAATTTAAATTTAACAATACAGATTTTTTTTTGCTTAAATTCATTGATTTTTACCTTTGTTTTTCTTTTTTCTTACACTCAAAATATGGTTTCTACTAACACTAACTTATGATTTCAAAATTACTATACCAATCAATATTACTGAGTAAAGATTATCACTTATTTGTGATTCTTTCTGTTTTTACTATGTTCCAGTAAGGATGTACAATCAGAGTATTACCACTTAAAATAATTTTCTCTCTCACTTTTATATTTTTTTTTCTTTTTAACCATTTTGACATACAGTTAAAATCATTTCTTTCCATTTGAGGGTTTTCTTTAATTTTATTTTGAATACAGTAAAACATTCACGTAGTTCATACATCAAAACATATACAAAGAAATACTCAGAGAAATCTGCTTTTTTTAGTTTCCTGGTTTACCTCTCCATTGCTTATTTTTGCATGTGTATTTTTATTTTACTTACTATCTTATCCATAAGGTAGCCTACTACATATACTGTTATGTACCTTGCATTTTCCGTTTAACAGTATATCCTGGAGGTTACTCTACTTCAATTCATAGAGATCTTCCTCATTATCTCTTAAAGTTTCATAGCACTCCATTTTGTGGCTGTAACATAGTTTATATACCCCCTATTGAAAGACATTTGAGTTGATTTCAAACTTTACTCTCTCAAATAAAGCTACAGTGGATAATCTTGTGTGTGTGTGTGTATGTGTAGTATGTGTGCATGTGTGTGTGTTTATGGAGATGCAACTTTAGAGTAGATTCTCTGATGTGGGATTGCTTGGTCAAAAGGTAAATTCATTTGGTAATTTTATGGGACATTTCCTCATTCCTTCTCACAGTGGTTGTACATTTTATTCTCCTACCTTATTTGTCCGTAGCCTCACCAGTAGAGTTTGTTGTTATTGATGCACTTGTTTATTACAATTATATACTCATATTATTTACAAACATAGTGTCCCACTTTTCCTTCCAAAATCTTTTGCCTCCAATAGTTTCCTTTTGTCTAATTGCAGTGGCTAATACCTCCAATACAATGTTAAGAGTAGCAAAAATAATGGGATCCTTGCACTGTTTCTAAGTGTAATTAAAATGCCTCCAATGAATCCATATTAAGTAAGATGCTGGCTTTATTTTATTTTACCACACAGATGGTCTGCTAGCCACTGCAGTGCATTGACAAAAGGAGAGTCACCAGCAGAGATAAAGAAAAGAAGAGGATGTCTCTCTCCGCAAAGCCCATTCCAGAGTGACAGAAAAAGCATCTGCTCTATGATAATATTGGGGGACCTGATCACACCTCTCAGCATTGGACAGATCATCTAGGCAACAATTCAACAGAGTAACCATTACTCTTTCAGAAGGAGAGAAGAAATCTAGGGTTATCAAAGGTGGGAGGGGGGATAGGGAGAGTTTGGACAAGGGGCATAAAGAATAAGCACAATTTTCAACAATATATATGCTAGTAATATTGATTTGATCAACATATATCAACACTGAGCCCCGATAATATGTATAATCAATTATGATTCAAGAAAAATTTTAAAAAAAAGAAGAGTGAGAAAGGAACAGAAAAATATTTAAAAAAAAAAATGGCTGCAAACTTCTCAAACTTTGAAAAACATCTATCTACACATCCAGAAAGTTCAATGAGCTCCAAAAAGGATAAACATAAAGAGATCCACAAACAGACACATCATGATGAAAACTTCTATTTAACATTGTACTAGAGAGTCTAACCAGAGCAATTAGGTAAGAAAAAAAAAATAATAAAAGGCATCCAGATTGGAAAGAAAGAAGTAAAACCATCTTTAATCACATGTAACAAGACCTTATGTCTAGAAAATCCAGTGGAATCCATGAAAAATTATTAATAAACAAATTAAGCAAGGTTGCAAGACATAAGGTCAACCTACAAAACTCCATTATATTTCTATACACTTGTAGTAAGCAATCCAAATATGAAATAAAGAAACAGTTCCATTTATAATAACATCAAAAGGAATAAATTACTTAGAAATAAATGTAACAGAAGTGAAAACTTTATTCTCTGAACACTGCAAAGCTTTACTGAAAGAAATTAAAAAAAGATATAAATAAGTGAAAGCATCTCATGCTCATGGATTGGAAGACTTAATATTGTTAAAATGGCAATACTACCCAAATTGATCTACAGATTCAAAGTAATCCCTATCATATTTCCAGATTCTTTCTTTGCAGAAATTGAGAAACTGATTCTAAGATTCATACAGAAATTCAAGGGACCTGGAATAGCCAAAACAAACATAAAAAGAGGAATTAATTAGGAGAGCTCACACTTTCTCGTTTCATAACTTACTACAAAGCAAGGTTAATCAAGAGAGTGTGGTACAGGCACAAGGATAAATATATAGATCAGTGGAATGGAACTGGGTGTATAGAAATAAACCCATATATGTATGGTCAACTGGTCTTTGACAAGATGCCAAAAGACCATTCAATGGGGAAAGAATAGTCTTTTCAACAAATGGTGCTGGGACAACTAGATATCTTCATGCAAAAGAATGAAGTTGGAACTTCACATCAGACACAAAAATGAACTCAAATTGAATTGAAGACCTAAATTTAAAAGCTAAATCTATAAAACTATTAGAAGTAAGCTTAGGGGTAAATCTGGATAACTTAAGATTTGACAATGGATTTTTAGATATGACACCCAAAAGCACAAGCAATAAAAGGAAAAATAGATAACTTGAACTTCATCAAAATTAAAATAATCTATACTTTACAGGACACTATCAAGAAAGTGAAAAGGCAACCAACAATATGGGAGAAAATATTTACAAATTATATATCTGAGAAAAGACTTGTATCTAGAATATATAAAGAACTTTTACAACTCAATAATAAAAAGAAAATAATACAATTTAAAAATGGGCAAAGGATTTGAATAAACATTTATTCAGAGAAGATATACAAATGGCCAATAGCCACATGTAAAGATACTCAACATCATTAGTAATCAAGGAAAAGCAAGTAAAATCCACAATAAGATACCTCTTCATATCCACTGGGATAGCTATAACAAAAAACTCAGATAATAACAGGTATTGGGGAATGTGTGGAGAAATCTGAACCCTTATATATTCCTGGTGGAAATGTGAATGGTGCAGTCACTTTGACAAACAGTCTGGCAGTTGCTTAAATGGATAAACAGAGGTACCATGTGACCAAGGAATTCTGCTTCTAGATATATACCCAAGAGAAATAAAAACATATGTCTACAGAAAACTTTTACATAAATGTTTCCAGCAGAATTATTTATAATATCCACAACTGGAAATAGTCTATATGTTTTTCCCCTGATGAATGGATAAACAAAAAGTGGTATGTACATATAATATAATATTATGCAGCCATAAAAAGGAATGAAGTACTGATACACACTACAGCATGACTGAACCTTGAAAACATTATGCAAAGTGAATCTAATAACAAAAGACCACATATTATTAAGATTTTATTTTTATGAAATGCCCAGAATAGGCAAATCTATAGAGACAAAAAGTAGATGAGTGGTTGTTTATGATTGGGGGAATTGAGAATGGGGGAGGTGATAGCTAAAGGGTACAAAGTTTCTTTTTGAGGTGATGAAATGTTCTGAACTTGACTGTGGTGATGGTTGTGCATATCTGTAAATATATTAAAAATCATTGAATTATGCACCTTAAATTGGTGAATTGCATGGTATATAAATAATATTTCAGCAAAATTACTATTTAAAAAAAAACTTCATAAGGTTTTGTTTGCTTGTTTGTTTTTAGTTCCCATTTATAAGTGAGGACATGTGGTATTTCTCTTTCTGTGCCTGGCTTATTTCACTTAATTTTTTCTAAGTTCATCCATGTTCCTATGAATGGCAGGATTTCATTCTTTTTTATGGCAGAGTAGTGTTCCATTCTGTAAATATACTACATTTTCCTGAAGCAGTCATCCAACAATGGACATTTAGTTTGGTTCTAACTCTTGGCTATTGTAAAAAGAGCTGCAATAAACATAGGAATACAGGTATCCCTTCAACATGATGATTTACATTCGTTTTGGTATATACCCAGCAGCATAATTGCTGGATTGAATGGCAGTTCTATCTGTAGTTGTTTGAGGAACCTCCATGCCATTTTCCATAATGGCTGCACCAACATACAGTCCCATCAACAGTGTAGCGGGGTTCCTCTTTTGCCACATCATCGCCAGTGTTTGTTATTCTCTGTCTTTTTGATACCGGCCAATCTGACTAGAGTGAGATGATATCTCAATGTGGTTTTGATTTACCCTGATGCTGGGTGATGTTGAACATTTTTTCATGTCTCTGCTGACTACTTGTATATCTTCCTTTGCCCATTTTTTAATTGGGTTATTTGTTTTTATTGTTAAGTTATTTGAGTTCCTTGTATTTCCTGGCTATTAATCCTTTGTCAGATGCAGAGTTGGCAAATATTTTCTCCCACTCTGTATGTTGTCTTTTCCCTCTGTTGTTTCTTTTGATGTGCAGAAGCTTTTTAGTTTGATCTAATCCCATTTGTTTATTTCTCCTTTTGTTCCCTGTGCTTTTGGAGTCCTATTCATAAAGTCTTTGCCCAGTCCTACTTCCCGAAGTGTTTCCCCTCTGTTTTCCTTTAGCAATTTTGTAGTTTCAAGTCTTATTCTTAAGTCTTTAATCCACTTTGAGTTGATTTTGGTATATGGTGAAAGGTATGGATCTAGTTTCATTATTCTACATATGGATGTCCAGTTTTCGCAGCATCATTTACTGAAGAGGCAGTCTTTTCTCCAGTGTAAAGACTTCTTGGGGTCTTTGTTGAAGATCAGTTGGCTGTAAGTATGTGGGTTCATTTCTGGGTTCTCTATTCTGTTCCATTGGTACATGTGCCTGTTTTTATGCCAGTACCATACTGTTTTGATTAAACAAATGCTTAATTTGTTTGGAGTATAGTTTGAAATCTTGTAATGTTATTCATCTGGCTTTATTTTTTTCTCAGGATTGCTTTGGCTATTCAGGTTCTTTTTGCTCCATATGAATATTAGGATTGTTTTTTTTTTTTCCTATTTATGTGAAGAATGTCATTGGTTGGCCTTATGATGGGGATTGCACTGAATCTGTAGATCATTTTGGGTAGTATGGACATTTTCCCAAGGTTAATTCTTCCAATCCAAGAGCATAAAATGTCTTCCATCTTTTTGTGTCCTCTCTAATTTCAACAGTGATTTGTAGTTCTCATTGTAGAGATCTTTCACCTCCTTGGTTAACTTTATTCCTAGGTATTTTATTTTTATTGGCAACTATTGTAAATAGCTTTCTTGATTTCTTTTCCTGCTACTTCATTGTTGAATATTAAGATGTTACTGATTTTTGCATGTTGATTTTGTATCCTGAACCTTTACTGCAAGTATTTATCAGCTCTAGGAGTTTTTTGTTTAGTCTTTAGGGCTTTTCTATACATAGGATCATGTCATCTCCTAACAGGGACAATTGGAGTTCATCTTTTCCAATGTGGATGCCCTTTATTTCTTTCTCTTGCCTGATTGCTGTGGCTAGTACTTCCAGTACTATGTTATATAGGAGTGGTGAGAATGGGCATCCTTGTCTTCTTCCCCTTGTTAAGGGAAAGGCCTTCAACTTTTCCCCATTCAAGATGATAATGGTTGTGGGTTTGTCATATATGGCTTTTATTGTGCGGTGATATTTTCCTTCTATACCTAATTTTCTGAGACTCTTCATCATGAAGGAATGCTGAATTTTGTCAAATGCTTTTCTTGCATCTATTGATATAATCATATGTTTTCTTGTCCTTGATTTTGTTGATGTGGTATATTACATTTTTTTGACTTGCATATGTTGAAACATCTTTGCATTGCTGGGATAAATCCCACTTGATCATGGTGTAATTTTTTTTTTTATGTGTTGCTGCATTCGATTTGCTAATATTTTATTGATGATTTTTGCATCTATGCTCATCAAAGATATTGGCTTAGAGTTTTCTTTTATTGTTGTGTCTTTATCTGATTTTGGTATCAGGATGATGCTGGCCTCATAGAATGAGTTTGGGAGGATGGACTCTTTCAATTTTTTGGAATTTGGGGGGGAAAATTGTTATTAATTCTTCTTTAAAGGTTTGTGGAATTCAGCAGTAAAACCATCCAGTCCTGGGCTTTTCTTTGTTGGGAGACTGCTGATTACTGCTTCAATCTTGTTGGTTGTTATTGCCCTGTTCAGGTTTTCTATTTCTTCTTGGTTCAGTGTTGGTAGTTTGTATGTGCCCAGAAATTTGTCCAGTTTCTCCAGGTTTCCAAACTTGTTGGCATGAAATTGTTTTTAGTAGTCTCTAATGATGCTTTGTATTTCTGTGACATTGGTTGTAATGACTCCCTTTTCATTTGTAATTTTGTTTTGTGAGTCTTTTCTTTTTTTAGTTGGCCTGGCTAACGGTTTGTCTATTTTATTTGTCCTCTCAAAAACCAACTTTTTGTGTCATTGATCTTTTGTATCATTTTTTTTGTCTCTATTTCATTTAGTTCTGCTCTGATCTTAATTATTTCTTTCTTTCTGCTAATTTTGAGATTGGATTGTTCATGTTTTTCTGATTTTTTGAAGTGTAGTATTAGGTTGTTCATTTGAAATCTTTTTTTTTTTTTTTTTGGTGTAAGCATTTATTGCAGTAAACTTTTCTCTTAGTACTGCTTTTGCAGTATTCCACAGGTTTTGGTATGATGTGTCTTATTTTCATTAGTTTTGAGTAATTTTCTGATTTCCTGTTTAATTTCTTCTTGGGCTTGTATGTCATTCAGGAGCATGTTGTTTAATTTCCATGTGTTTTAATAGTTTCTAGAGTTTCATTGGTTATTGATTTCTAGTTTTAATTTGTTGTGGTTTGAAAAGATACTTGAAATAATTTCAATTTTTAAAAATTTGTTGAGACTTGATTTGTGACCTAATATGTGGTTTATCCTGGAGAATGTTCCATGTGCTGATGAGAAGAATGTATATTCTGTAGTTGTTGAGTGAAATGCTCTGTAGACATATGCCAGGTCAAATTGGTATAAAGTATATTTTAAATCATCTGTTTCTCTATTGATTTGTTGCCAAGATGATCTTTCCAGTGATGGAAGAGGAATGTTCAGGTTCCCAACTATTATTATATTTGGGTCTATCTCTTTCTTTAGGTCTAATAGTTTTTGCTCTATATAGCTGGAAGCTCTGATGTTGGGTGCTTGTATGTTTATGATTGTTATGTCATCTTGGTGGATTGATCCCTTTGTCATTATATAGTGGCCTTCTTTGTCTCTTTTTATGGTTTTCAGTTTAAAGTCTATTTTATCTGATATAAGAATAGCTACTTCTGCTCAGTTTTCATTTCCATTTTCATGGTATTTCTTTTTTCATCCTTTCACTCTTAGTCTGTGTGTGCCTTTAGAGGTGAGGTGAATCTCTATAAGATGATATATAATTGGCTCTATTTTTTAAATCCAAACAGATAAACTCTGTCTTTTGATTGGGGAATTTAATCCATGTACATTTAGGGTTATTATTGAAAATTATTTTCTTACTCCTAGCATTTTATCAATTTTTGTTTGAATGTTTTAGATATCTTTTGTTCTTTTCTTCCCCTTTTATTGTTTGTCTTCTGTATTTGTTGTTTCTTTTTTGAGGTGGTTAGATACAATGCCTTTCTCTTTCTTGTTTGCATTTTTGTTCTGCTAGTGGAGTGTATTCTTTCTTGTGTATTCATGGTAGTTATTATTGTATTTTAGATTCCAGATGCAGAACTCCCTTGGAGATATCTTGTAGGACTGGTTATGCAGTGGTGAACTCCCACAGTTTTTGTTTTTCTAGGAAATGCACTCTTGCTCCATTGTTTCTAAAGGATAGCCTTGCTGTGTGTGGTATTCTTGGCTGGCAATTTTTTTCTTTTTGTGTTTTGAATATGACATCCCATTCTCTTCTGGCATTTAGGATTTCTGTTGAGAAAGATTTCACAAGATATTTCTCTGTGCAATAAATCCTTGATGTTTCTCTGTGTCCAAATTTCCTGTTCTTATAAGCATACCGGTCACATTGGATTAGTGCCCACCCTGATGTCATTATTTTAACTTTATCTCCTTCTTAAAGGCCATGTCTCCAAATACAGTCACATTCTGAGATATTTACATTACATGTAGATTATATATAATTAAATAATAATGTAACATATGAAAATACTGAACTCTATTCATTCTTTTGTAAATAGAGCTTTTTATTGCTCTAATTTTTTTTTACAACAAAAAACTCTGCAATAAAAATTAGTTTATGGTCTCTTATGTACATATGAGAATGTTCCTCCAGTATATATACATATAATTGTTGAATTATAGGTTATGTGTGTCTTCAACTTTCTAGATATTGCCAAATTTCTCTCCAAAGTGGTCCTACCAATTTACACACCTATCATTAATGTGTGAGAACTCCACTTTTTCCATAATCTTCTCGATACTTGGTATTATAAGACTTGTTTATTTTCCCCAAACTTATGAGTATGGATTGATATCTTGTTTTAAATTGTCTACCTCTGACTACTAATAAAAATGAATATCCTTTCACATGTTTATCAGCCATTCGGAATTCCCACTGTGTTATTTCACTGTTTAGATTCTAAGAAAAAGATTTGTGGGATATACCTACTAATTTTTTTACTAATCTTATGCGTGTATGTGTGTATATGTGTGTGTGTATCCCATATGTATGAGGAGTCTTTAAAAAGTTCATAAAAAGTACCCTTATATTTATATATTCTCCCAGTCTGTGACTTGTCTTATCTTTATTAAGTTTTTGTGGTAGAAAACTTCAACAAAGAATTTTATTTTATAGTCTGAACTTTTATTTTGCTTAAAATGTTCTCTCTTGTTCTGGTTTATTGTCCCCAAAGATGGGTGTCATTAATCCCTTCTCGCTGTGTTCTGCACATGTTGCGCCACTTATCAGTCTCCTCTAGTGTCTGGGTTGCCCCTGTGACTTTCTTTGATCAACAGAATGCCATGGAAGTGATATAAGAAATCTGAGACCACCATACTGTGAGGGAGCCCAAGTTATCCATATGGAGATAAAGAGAGAGGTCACATGAAGGAGCTAAAAGGCACCAGTTAAGATTTCTTGGACCTTCCAGCTAGCTTGGCCACCAATTGAATGCAAGTGAGTGCATGATCCCTGATACCACATGAATCAGAAAATCTCCCAATTGAGTCCTGTATAAATCTGTGACCCACAGAATCATGAGAAATAACAAATTGCTGTTTTAAGTAACTATGACTTTGGGTGGCTTGTTATACAGCAACAGAAAATTGAAATGCCTATACTGCTGTAATGAAAATATTACCTTGCAGACTGGCCAGTTAGCTCAGTTGATTAGTGTGCAGTGTTATAACACCAAAGTAAAGGGTTCAGATCCCATATCAGACAGGTAGTAAAAATAAAAACAAACAAATTTTACATTTTGCATTAAAGTCTTTATTCCACCTAGAATATATTTTCACATATTATGAGGGTTAGAAATTTGAGGTTGTTTTATTATACCAGTTGTTGAATAATCCATGCTTTCCTCACTGATTTGTAATAATACCTCTCTCATAGGCAAGTGAAACAATAAAGTGCCCATAAACAAACTTATGTATACATATAAATGCCATATTTATATATCCACATGCTTGTACCATACGGTAATAACTACTATAATTTTATAATAGTTATAATATTTAATAGGGAAAAGCAACATTTCACTTGTACTCAGATATTCTTCATAGTTTTTTGACAATTTTTATATTAATGTTGGGATTAGATTGTCAAGTTCTCTATAAAATTCTGTTTGAATTTTGATTGGATTGTGTTGAAATTACTCTCTATGGATGTCTTACACATATTTGTTATATTTATTTCTATGTATCTAATGAATATTTTTGCTTGTGACTAGACAATTTTTTCAATTGCATTTTTAAATTAGTTCTTAGCAAGGTATAGAAATCCTGTTGATTTTTGTATGCTCATTATATACTGAGCAAACTTGCCCAAATCTTATTAATTCCAATAATTTTATTCAAGTTATTCCTTTATTTCCTATGTAAACAGCAATATCAGAGAGAAATGAGGATAAATATGGTAAAACATGAAATGGAATTACCTTGTACTTTAATTTGCATTTCCTTTCTTATTATCACAGATAAACATCTCTTCCATTCAGGTTTCCTATTCATTCTTCCTCTCTAGGAATTCCTATTTCTTTTTTATATTCTAGCCATTCAGGAATCTTATTCCTATTCCTCTTCTGACATGAATAGAATTGATCACAGAATTCTCTTTTATGTATATATATATATGTGTATGTGGATATATATACATATGTGTATATATATATTTTAATCTATACTGTATTAGAAATTATGCATCATTTTATGTACTTAATATTGTTTTTATGTGCATTTTTCCTTTCTTTGATGTTTTTTTGGACATTTATTTGTATTATTATATTTTGAAATCAGCTTCGTTTGATTTCGTTGATCTTTATTTTTCTTTGTTTTCTATTTCAGTCCTTTTGCTCTCATATTTATTCCATTTTCTCCTCATACTTTCTTTAGGCTTAATTATGTGTTTTTTCTAACTTTCCCATTTTATGCTCAGTTTAATGACCAGTCTAATTTGGGTGGGATGATATCTCAATGTGGTTTGATTTGCATTTCCCTGATGTTTATGGATGTTGAGCATTTTTTCATGTGTCTGTTGGCTATTTGTATATTTTCTTTTGAGAATTCCTGCAACTTTACTCAAATCATCTATCAATTCTAAGAGGTATTTTTGGTACAGTCTTTAGGTTTTTCTATATATAGGATCATGTCACCTGCAATCAAGGATGGTTTGACTTTGTCTTTTCCAAGTTGGATGTACTTTATTTCTTTCTCTTGTCTGATTGCCCTGGCTAGTGCTTCCAATACTATATTAAATATTAGCAGTGAGAGTGAGCATCCTTGTCCTGTTCTTGTTCTTAAGGATGACATTGGTGGTGAGTTTGTGGTATATGACTTTTACTGTGTTGAGATACTTTCCTTCTATACCCGATTTCTTGACAGTCTTATCATGAAGCGATGTTGAATTTTGTCAAGTGCTTTTTCCACATCTACTTATATAATCCTATGGTTTTTGTCCTTGATTTTTTTTGGTGTGGTGTATCACATTTATTGATTTATATATGTTAAACTACCTTTGCATCCCTAGGATGAATCCCAATTGATCATGGTGTATAATTTCTTTGATGTATTGCTGTATTCTGTTTGCTAATATTTTGTTGAGGATTTTTGTTTCTATGTTCTTCTGAGATATTGGCCTGTTGAATCTTTGGCTGGTTTTGGTATCAGAGTGATGCCAGCCTCATAGAATGAGAGCTAATGGCCTTTCTTTTAATTTTTTGGAATAGTTTGAAGAGAATGGGTTGTAATTCCTCTTTAAAAGTACAGTAGAATTCAATGGTAAAGCCATCCAGTCCAAGGACTTTCTTTATTAGAAGTCTGCTGAGTACTGCTTCAATCTCAGTGCTTGTTATTGGTCTTTCAGGATTTCTATTTACTCTTGGTTCAGTCTTGGTAGTTTATATGTGTTCAGAAATTTATCCATTTCCCCCAGGTTTTCAAATTTATTGATATAAAGTTGTTTGTCTCTCTCTTTTTTTTTTTTGTCTTTTTGTGACCGGTAAGGGGATCGCAACCCTTGGCTTGGTGGCACCCGGCACCGGCCATTCCTATATAGGATCTGAACCCGTGACAGGAGTGCCACTGCGCTCCCAAGCGCTGCACTCACCCGAGTGTGCCACAGGGCTGGCCCTGATATAAAGTTGTTTGTAATAGTCTTTAATGATTCTTTATATTTCTGTGGTATTGGTTTTAATGTCTTCTTTTTAATTTCTGATTTTTGTTACTTGGATATTCTCTATTTTTTTCTTAGTTAACCTAGCTAAAGGTTTGTATATCTTCTCACAAAATCAACTTTTGTTTCATTGATTTTTGTATCATTTTTGAGTCTTTATCTCATTTGTTTCTACTCTGAATTTGATTATGTCTTTTCATCTCTTAGTTTTGATATTGGATTTTTCTTGCTTTCTTAGTCCTTTGAAGTGTGGTGTTGGGTGGTTTATTTAAAATCTTTCTACTTTTTAATGCAAGTTTATTGCAGTAAATGTCACTCTTAGTACTGTTTTTGCAGTATCCCATAGGTTTTGGTATAATGTGTCTTTATTTTCATTAGTTTCAAGAATTTTATGGAATTCCTGTTTGATTTCTTCTTGGACTCATAGGTTGTTCAGGAGTATGTCATTTATTTTTCATGTGTTTGTAAGAATTTTTTTGAATCCCTGTTTGATTTCTTCTTGGACTTATAGGTTGTTCAGGAGTATGTCATTTATTTTTCATGTGTTTGTATATTTTCCAGAGTTTTTCTTGTTATTGATTTCCAGTTTTAATCATTATGGTCTTAAAAGATACTAGATTTGATATAAATTTTAAAAAGTTTGTTGAGACTTGATTTGTGACCTAACATGTAGTCTATCCTGTAGAATGTTCCATGTGTTGATGAGACGAATGTATATTCTGTAGTTGTGGATGAAATGTTCCATTGATATCTGTCAAGTCCAGTTGGTCTAAAATGTAGTTTAAGTCCTATGTTGATTTGTTTCCTAAATGATCTGTCTGATGCTAAGAGAAGGGTGTTCAGGTCCCCAACTATTATCATATTTGGGTAAATCTCTTTCTTTAGGTCTAATAGTACTTTATATATCTGGGGGCTCTGGTGTAGGGTGCATATACATTTATGATTGTTATGTCTTCTTGCTGGGTAGATTCCTTTATCTTTATAAAGTGATTTTAATTGCCTCTTTTTATACTTTTTGGTTGAAAGTCTGTTTTATGTTATAAGAATAGCTACTTCTGCTCATTTTTGGTTTCCATTTGAATAATATATCATTTTAAATCCCTTCACTATTAGTTTGTGGGTGTCCTTGCAGGTTAGCTGAGTATCTTGTAGAAAGCACGTACGTGGGCTTAACTTTTAAATTCAAGCAGTCAGTCTGTGTCTTTTGAGTGGGAAATTTAATCCGTTTATACTTAGTGTTGTTATTGAAAGGTATTGTCTTACCCCTGGCTTTTTATTGATTTTCATTAAGATGTTTTAAA
Organism: Cynocephalus volans; assembly: GCF_027409185.1. Taxonomy (NCBI): domain Eukaryota; kingdom Metazoa; phylum Chordata; class Mammalia; order Dermoptera; family Cynocephalidae; genus Cynocephalus; species Cynocephalus volans. The sequence goes on from NC_084478.1 coordinate 58,186,468, forward strand.
TATCTTTTGTTCCTTTCTTCCACTTTTATTGTTTATCTTCAGTGTTTTATGCTTTTTTGATGTGGTAAGATATTGTTTCTTTCTCTTTCTCATTTGCATTTTTGTTCTACCAGTGTGTTTTTTCTTCCTTGTGTATTCATGGTGTTAGTTATCATTTTTAGAATTCTAAATGCAGGACTCCATTGAGGGCTGGTTGTGTGGTGGTGAACTCCCACAGTCTTTGTTTGTCTGCAAAATATACTATTTCTCCTTCATTTGTGAAGGATAGCATTGATGGGTATAGTATTATTGGCTGGTAGTTTTTTTCTTTTAGTATTTTGAATATATCATCCCATTCTCTTCTGCCCTGTAGAGTTTCTGTTGAGAAGTCTGTTCTTAGTCTGATGAGGATTCCTTTATAGTTGGCTTAATATTTTTGTCTTACAGCTTTTAGGATTCTCTCCTTGTCTTTGAGTTTTTCCAGTCTTACTATGTGTCTCACAGAGGACCTTTTTGAACTGAATCTGTTTAGAGATCTTTGAGCCTCCTGGATCTGAAGGTCTATGCCTCTCCCTATATCTGGAAAGTTTTCTGCTAGTATGTCATTGAGTATGCTTTCAATGCCTTTTCCTTTCTCCTCCCATTCCAGAACAGCCAAGATTCAGATGTTTGTGCACTTAAAGTTGTCCATTAGCTCTTTGAGATTTTCTTCATTTTTAAAAAAATTCTTTATTCTTATTTTTTGTCCACCTGGTTTTTTTTTTTTTCAGGGAAGGTATTAAGTATTCATTAGCAGGAGAATGGGTAAGTAAATCACAATATTTTCACACAGCACAAGAGTTAAAATAAGTACATTATATATAGCAACACAGGTATACCTTGACAAACATTTGCAGAATGATAAATGCATCATGATAATATTTGTATAACATTTTAAAATATGTACATTAAGGCTGTAAATTATTTTTGGATATATGCACATGCAATAAAGTTAAAAGTTCTGATTGGAATGATAAAAATAGATTCCAGATAATGGTTGCCTCCGTGAGAGGAAAGGAAGAAAATAGGGTTGTGGAATGTATTCCAGCTCGGTTTCTTTATAGAAATCTGAAACAAATAAAACAAAATGTTAATATATTACAAAGCTAGATGGTGGATACCTGGGTGTTTGTTTTATATTTGCTATGCTGTTTTTCATGCTTGATATATTTAATTTAAAATGTTTTAACTACATTTCTTTAGAATTATTTCCATTCCCCACTGGCTTGTACTATGAAATCAGAGTTGTAGGTTCTGTCAGATATAATCCAGAAACACAGGAAGGTAGCAAACCATCGTGCATCTAATATTTAAGGGGAATCAACTTTCTCATAAGATATTAATGTTCAAAATTTAACATTAATATGAGGAGTCTTCAAAAAGTTTGTGGATATTTTTGAATTACCTTTAATTTCATTTTTCCACAAACTTTTTCCACAAACTTTGTATTTCCCTGTACTCCAAATAAGGTATAAAATTTACATGCTAAAAGTAAAATGCACTTTATATATAATCTTAAACTCTGGAACAGACTACATGCCTTAATGGTATTTTGAATATTAATGCCTTAACACTTCTAAATCACATATTGATTTATTAGGATACATTCCCTCTTTATATTGTTTTTTTATTTGTTTACTAATTTTTTTTTTACATTCTATTATGTTGTTGTGGAGCAGTTGGGGGGAGGGGAGAAGAGAAGGGGTGAGGAAATAGGGTGGGAGAAGGAGGAAGGAGGAAGAGCAGGGTTGAGGCCTGTGGCACCCCCTTCATTCCTGCAGGAGAGACCAGGGGACTTCCAGTGGTGTCTTGGTCATTGCTGGGCTGGGTGCAAATGTCAGGGGTATGTGGCTGAAACCCTTACCCAACCACTGCCCCAGCTTGGGAGCCCAGGGTGCTTCTTGTGGTGGCTGGGTTGTTGTCTCTGGGCTGGTTGCAGATGTCAGGGGGCATGGCTGAGGCCCTTGGTCACCCACAGCTCCTGCTTGGGAGAGCCTGGGGTGCTTCCTGTGGCAGCTCAGTGGTCATTGCTGGGCTGGTCACAGGTGTCAAGGGGCATGGCTGAGGCCCCCAATGCTCCCTCCTCCCTGGCTTCATAGCCCAGGGGAATTCTAGTCCTTCTAGGTTTTATAGATGTTCTTTGGTGATGTGAGACCTTTACTAGTTAATATCAAACTTTGTCTGTTCTGTGGGTATTTTGTTTTTTCTTCCAGTTCTGTGTTGGATTATTTGCTGTGCCTATCACTTAAACTCTGCACTGGAACTAATTTGTTGTCCTTTGCTTGATTTTAAAATGGGAGAACTTCCTGTGCAGCAGCACTTGAGCTCTGCAGTTGAGCTGAATTGTTGCTTTGCTGCCGATTCTCTGGGGAAGGCTTTTTGTGCAGCTCATGTTTTAATGGTTGACTTTATAGCTCTCATGAGATCCAGTATACCTGGGTTGTGCAGAAACTCTGGTGCGGGCCTGAATCTTTTCAGCAAACATCACCCCCTGCAGTTCTATATTCTTGACCAGTCTCCACTGAGTGGTCCTGTGTTGATCAGGGGGTAGATTAGCTGTCCATGCTATGCCCCAGTGTTCTCTGGTGTGCCCATCTTCCCTGCTGCCCACACTCCAAACACTTCCCATGGGTCAGGCCATGTGCCAGTCCCTTCTGATGACTCACCAGCCTCTGAGTGTCTCCTTTTTTTCAGTTGTTGTGGCTTCTTGCTCCTATGTGGGCCCACGGGAACCCTATTAGAAGTTTTGCTGGCCTGGGGTTCACCAAGGCCCTCTTTTCCCCTGCTGCCCCCAAGGAACTTCATCCAAAGGGCACAGCTGTGGCTTTTGCCAGCTCCTGCTCCCTACACTCACCAGCTCAGGCCTTAAAGTGATCAGAGCTCAAAACCGTCAGAGCAGTTCTTTCTTTCTCTCATCATGGTTTCTCCTGCCTTCATGCACTCAGTAGTTCTGTTCTCCTCTTCCCCTAATCTCTAGCAGCCCCTGCTTGGCTGTCATTGCCTTTTAATAGTTGTTAATCGGTTGATTTGTGGGAGAGAGTGAGGCTGGCAACTGTCTATTCTGCCATCTTGATTGGAAGCTTCCGCCTGTGTTATTTTGAAAAGACCATCTTCAGGATCAGAAATTCTTTCTTCTGCTTGTTCTAGCCTGCTGCTTAAGCTCTTGGCTGTGTTTTTTATTTTGCTGAATGAATCACTCAGTTCCAGGAGTTCTGCTACATTATTTTTTATGGTATTAATCACTGTAAATTTTGTCCTTCATATCCTTGATAGCTTTTCTGATTTTGTTGTGTCTTCTGAGTCTTCTTGCAGTCACTAAGTTTTCTTAAGATTGTTGCTCAGAATTCCTTTTCAATCATTACAAGGGTTTCTTGATCTATGAAGTCTGGTACTTAAGAATTATTGTGTTCCTTCAGTGGAGTCATATTTTCTTTCTTTCTTTTTTTCTTTCTAGTATCTCTATGTTGATTTCTGGTCACCTGGTAAGCCAGTTACTTCTTCTATTACTCCAGAGTGGGCTTTGAGGAGAGAGACTTCCTCCTGTAGATGTGTTTTGTATTGACTAGTGAGTAGGGTGTTTTAGTACTGGTTCTAGGTAGACCAAATAGTGTGGTCTCTATGTGGGTACTTTGGCCATATTCACTGTTGGAGCTGTGTGTGAGTGCTTCCATGGCCTAGGCATTGGGGAACATACTGACTCCTTGCTTAGGTTAGTGACACTGTGTTGTGTTGTCAAGAATGTTGGTGAGTTCTTGAGTTCTTGGGAGAAGCACCTGGGTGCCCTGTCACTCTTTGGCTGGATTGGATGACCATTGGCAGGATTGTTGACACCCTAGCTAGCATCACATGACCTCGATGGGTGCACTTGGGTGTACTGGAGCTCCTCAGTTTGAATGGGTTTCTTTTTATTCTTTCTTTCAGGCAGAGATTCCTCCTGGGTCCCTGCTTCCCCCATATTGGGGATGGATTGGTGGTGGTTGGGTATTGTATTTCTTACTATATTTTGATATCCTGGGTTTCTGCACTCTCCAGGGGTTCCATGTGTGTCTCTCCCCAGCTCAAGGCAGCTGCACGTGTTGCACATATACCTCCCACTCCTTGTGCGCTACTGCAGTGGATAGCATAATTCCATCTGTGGTTTGGGCCACTGAGTCACAGGTTCACACTTGCTCACCTCTTTCCCCAGGCTTTGCTGGTGACCCTCCTTGTGTCACTGCAGTTGAGTGGTATGGCATCAGTGGCTGCTGTGGCTGTGGTGGCTGCTACTGTGGTGGTGGGCTTTTTGGTGGTGGCAGTGGTAGCAGGCTGCCCTTGTGGTTATGGTGGTAGTGGTGGTGGCTGTGGCAGACCACTTACATGATGGCAGTGTCTGTAGCAGTGGCTGCTTGTGCAACTGTGCCTTGTGTTCCTGCTGTTGGCAGGAACTGCTCTCAGCTCCTGAGGTCCCTTCACTCCTGCTAGCTGTAGGTGGGGGCTGCCCTAGGCTTCATATGTCCCCATCCTCCCTCATTTAATATTTTATCAGCACCGCACTCTACCGAGTGAGCCACGGGCCGGCCTTAATATTTTAAACAATGAATTTAACCTACTGATTTTTTGTAGCTTCCATTTTATCTGTACGTATCTTCCAAAATGTGATATCTCATTCTTTTGTTAAAGTTCACTTTTAAACAGTTAAAAATCTCTATTATTTCTCTTTAACCATAAAATTCTTAGTCCTTGGTTTTTCAAAAAATTCTATACTCTTTAAAAAATTCTACAATTCTATGTTTTTAACCCCCTTAAAAAATCTGTCATTTGATTATCTGTGACCCATATTTGCAGCTAATAAAAAGTAACTGGAAATTAAGTGAATTAAATTTGATATATTAGTAATTCTCTGTGGCCACAGGTAGGGCTCTTCTGCTTGCTTTAATCTTCCTACTGCTTTAACTGGGACAAAAATAACATATAACAGTTTTTCTAGCAATAATTTCAAACAATCAAATATTTCTGATAAACAGAGTGAGTGTAAGTGCACAGAAACAATATTATACTGCTCATAACTTGAGAAAATAAATAACTCTGTAAGCATCCTAAAAGGAAAACTTTTAAGGTCTGTCCCATAATACCAAAAGGACACTAGATATAGCCAATTCTTCATGTTTTAGGAGGAATTGTTAAGCTATTCAAGGGAGTAGAACTACTTTTGATTTTTAAGAAGTTTTTTCTTGTTTTTGAATTTAATTGTATTGTAATTAGGAAATGTGATATGGAAAATACTATTCCTCACACTTTTTAAGATTTCTTTTATGGCATAGTGTTTGGTCAATTTTTGTGTTTGCACTAAGTATAATCAAAACTTTAAGTTTTTTTTCCAAGATGGCCACTAGAGAGGTCTGGCACTAGTCCTTTTCCTATAAAAGGAGACCAAAACAACAGACAAGCAAATATATTTTGACTGGAACCTGAGGAAACATGGTACAGAACACCAGGAGAGTAAGGAGATTCTTGTGGAGTGTGATGAAGGGAATGGCACCATAGATAGCAGAATAGGGCAGCCAGCCTCAGCCCAGCCACAGGGTCCAGCCCAGAACCAGAGAGAAGGTAAGCTGGAAAAGACCCCAGCTGTGCCCACTGCCACCACAAACACCAGCAATCCCTGCCTTGAGGGAGTCCCCCCAGCCTTTTTGAGACCAACATAAAAACTCACCCAGCACTTGTTCCCCACCAGGTAAGCAGGCAGACCTAGGGTTCTCCACATTCATGGCCCACTTTGCATGGACCATGGTAGCTGAGCTCAGGGGTGCCTGTGCAGCCCATGACTAGCCCAGTGGAGGCCCCACCTCCCACTGGAACCCTCCACACACTTGCTCAGGTTCTGGCATCCCAGCTATTTGGAGCCTGGATCCCAGTGCTGGACCCAGCCAGCCTGGGTCCCTTTGTTTGGAGGGGCAACCTGCATTCTGTGGAGCACACTTGGATGCTGGCAGGGTCAGGGTGCAGGCTGCCTAGAGCCTGGGACAGAGAAAGTGACTGAAACCCTAGCACCTGAACTCACTCAACACCCCTACCCTCCAGGGAGTGGGCAGAGTAGCAGAGAGGAAAATCTGCTGGAGTGCAGCTCCTCCCCAAATTTGCAATCCACCTCACATGGCTTGTGGAGGCTGAGTGCATCGGTGCACACACAGCCCATGACTAGCCCAGCAGAGGCCCTCCCTCCCACTGGGATCCTCTACAATCCCTTCTGGGCACCAGCATCCCAGCTATTTGGAGCCTGGACCCTGGCACTAGACCCAGCCAGCCTGGGTCCCTGTGTCTGGAGGCACTGCCTGCATTTGGCAGCATGCACTCAGGAACCAGTGGAGTCAGTGTACAGGCTACCTGGAACCTGGGGCAGACAGAGTGACTGAAACCCCAACTTCTGAACTCAGCACCCTCTCCCCAAGGCAGTCCTGTATAGTACTGCTGTGCTTGGCTGCACCCTTGCAGGCTCACATTGGTCTTAACAGAGATTGGGTAGAAGCTTTCTCTTCCTACAGCATGCCTCCAGATTGCTGCTGGGTCCTGCATCTTTCACATAGGCTTGCTCTAGGCTCAACAGTTGAGCCAGAGACCCTCTACAGAGCTCCCAGGACATGTTGCTTTAATGTGTGTCTTCCCCCAGACCAACAGCAGACTAGGTAGGGTTTCTTATGCCCCAAGGCAGGCTTCTACAGAGCTGCTGGCCTTGGCTGCATTCTTACATGCTTGTGTCAGGCTCAACAGCTGATTAGGTGGCCACCTTTCAGAGATGCCAGGCCCTGCAACAGCTGTGTACACTGTAAGAAAATAATCTAAGTGATTCATTTTCAGAAATAATTCAGGCCCAGCCCAAAAGTTGTCTGACTGGTCCAGCCCATTCCTGGGGGGTTGCTGAATAGATAAAGTTGTCCCTGAGATGGTAATGAGTTACCAGCCCTTAATTGTTTACTTCAAATGGATAAAGTTGTCCTTGAGATGGTAATGAGTTAATAGCCCTTTATTGTTCTCTTCATTTCCTAATGTTTCTCCTTTTACAAGGTTTGGGGTGGGCCTTTTTCATGGGCTTGTCCTGAGCCCTCAGACAAAGGAATTTCCTTCAAGGGTGTACTCTTAGAAGTCATCTGGGAAGATTGTGCACCCCCACCAATGAGAAGGCAGAGGCAGGGACTTGTGCACTAGGAAATAAATTGCTTGTTGCAGCCCTTTTCTGTGTGCCTGCCCATCAGACTTCCAAACTTTGCAAGGCCATAATTAAAGTCTCGCTTTGCTGTACCTCATGTCTCTGTGTCCATCCTTTGGCCTTGGATGGGTGAGGGTGTTTCTCACATACATCTACTCCCAAACCAACAGCTGACTAGGTAGCCGATTTTCCTCCCTACAGCACCCCTCTAGAAAGCTGCTGGGTCTTGCAGCACCCACATGGGCTTGCTCCAGCCTCAACAGCTGAGCCAGTGACCCTCTACAGACCTATCAGGGATTGCTTCAACAGTATACACTTAAACACTGACTGACAGCAGATCACCCACTGATAGAGTTTGGATGTGTTGCCCCCACCAAAACTCATGTGGAAATCTGATCCCCAATGTGGCAGTGTTGGAAACCGATTGAGTCATGGGGGCAGATCCCTCATGAATGGATTAGTGCTCTCCCTAGGTGGGGGGAATAATGTGTGAGTTCTTGCTCTATTAGTTCCTGTGAGAGCTGGTTGTTTATAGGACCTTGGCACGCCTCTCTCTCTGATGCTTCCTCTCACCATGTGATCTGCCTGTACCCACCAGCTGCCTGCCACTTTCACCCATGAGTAGAATCAGCCTGAGGCCCATGCCAGATGCAGCTGTCCCAGAATCATAAGCCAAATAAACCTCTGTTCTTTATAATTTATCCAGTCTCAGGTATTTCTGCTATAGCAACACAAAACAGACTAATACACCCACCCCAATAAGAAATTGCCAATGGCTCCTCCACCTATGCCACAAAAAAAAGCACCCACTGATAACTCTAAGACTGAATACAGTTGAAGAGGTCAAAGGCTGCATACTACACTCACCCAGATCCAAACTTAAAATGTCTGATTGGACTGCTAATATAGAATACTTTTACAAAAGAGAGTCAGCCCCTTCAAAACCCACTCTGAGAATTAAGAGAAATGACTACACCATCAGATGCCCAGACATCAATTTAGAGATATGAGAAGCATGAGAAAACAAGGAAGCTTGGCTCCCCCAGAAGAAGACTATAATTCTCCAATAACAGACCCCATACAACAGGAAATAGGTGAATTACCTGAGAAGGAATCCTTAACACTAAAGGGCAATACTAAGGAAACTCAAAATGATGGATAAAAAAATAGAAATCACATTAAAGTCAAAAAGAAATTTGAGGACATGTACAAGAAATTCAACAAAGAGATTGAAGCAATTAAAAAAAATAAAGCAGAAATCCTGGAACTGAAGAATTCATTCCAAGAAATAAAAAGTACAACTGAAAGCATAAAGAGCAGGCTATAACAAGCAGAAGAAAGAATCTCTGAACTAGAAGACAGGCTTTTTGAATTAACACAGTTGCACCAAAAAAAAAAAAAAAAAAAAAGAAAGAAAGAAAGAAAAGAAAAGAAAGAAAGAATAATTTCAAAAAATAAAGCAAACCCATGAAATCTTTCTGAAAATCTTAAGCATAGAAACATCCATATTATAGGTGTATAGGAAGGAGAAGAGAAGGGAAAAGGCTTTGAAAGTCTATTTAATGAAATAATAGCTGAAAACTTCCCAAGTATTAAGAGAGAGATAGTCTTACAGATCCAAGAAGCTCAAAGATCACCAAACAAATTCAGCCGAAGAAGGACCTCCCCAAGACACATTGTAGTCAAACAATCAAAAGTCAAAGACAAAGAAAATTCTAAAAACAGCAAAAGAAAAGCTTCAAATTACCTATAATGGAGTACCCATCAGGCTAACAGCAATCTTCTCAACAGAAACCCTACAGGCCAGGAGAGACTGAGATGACATATTCAAAGTGTTAAAAGAAAAATATTGCCAGCCAGGAATATTATATCCATTAAAGCTTTCCTTCAAAAAAGAAAAAATAGGAGAAATAATATCTTTCCCAGACAAACAGAAACTGTGGGAATTCATCACCACAACACTGACACTTCAGCAAATACTCAAAGGAATCAAATTAGAATCTAGAATCAAATGAGAATCTAGAGTCAAATGAATACTGCATCTGGAATCAAAAGAGAGATGCAGGTCACCATAAATACATGAGAAAGAATAAAATCCCCTAGTAGAACAGATACACAAATGAGAAAGAAAATGTATTTTATTGCTAGATAAAAACACCCAGCAGCAAAGATAAACAATAAAAGGGAAAGAAAGGAACATAGGAAATATAAAACAACTACAGAGGAATTAACAAATGGCAGGAGTAAGGCAGTACCTTTCAATAACCACCATGAATATAAATGGGCTAAATTCCTTAATTAAATGATATAGACTGACTGAGTGGTTTAAAAAACTAGACACAACTATATGATGCCTGCAAGAAGCTCACTTCACCAATAAAGACACATATAGACTAATATTGGAGGGATAGAAAAAGTCATTTCATGCAAATGGAAACAAATAACGAGCAGGAGTGGCCATACTTATTTCAGATAACATAGATGTCAAACAAAGAACTATAAATAGAGACAATGATGGACATTATATAATGATAGAAGGATCATTACAGCAAGAAGATATAACAAACTTAAATATATATGTACCCAATATCAGAGCACCCAGATATATAAAGCAACTGTTTTTGGATCTAAGGGGAGAAATAGACCCCAACAAAGTAATGGTTGGGGACTTTAACATGCCACTCTCAGAACTGGACACATCATCTAGATAATGAGCCAGCAGAGAAATATTGGATTTAAACAGAACCTTAGACCAAAGGGACTTGACAGACATACACAGAACATTTCGTCCAACAATGACAGAATATACGTTCTTCTCATCAGCAAACAGGTCATTCTCCAGGATAGACCACATGTTAAGTCACAAATTAAGTCTCAACAAATTTAAAAAGATTGAATTAATTTCAAGTATATATTCAGACCACAGTGGAATAAAATGAAAAATTAACAATAAACAAAACTTCAGAAACTATACAAATTCATGGAAATTAAACAACATGCTCTTGAATGACCAGTGGGTCAAAGAAGAAATAAAGCAGTAAATCAAAAAATTCATTGAAACAAATTAAAATACAGGTACAACTTACCAAAATCTATGGGATAGTGCAAAATCAGTACTAAGAGGGAAGTCCATTGCAATAACTGCTTGCATCAAAAGAACAGACAGACTTCAAATAAATAACCTAACATTAAACCTCAAAGAACTAGAAAAACAAAAGCAATCTAATACCAAAACTAGTGGACAGATAGAAATAATTAAGGTCAGAACACAACTAAATGAAATAGAAACCAGAAGAATGATACCAAAAAAAAAAAAAATCAATAAAACAAAATTTGGGGATGTTTTTGAAAGGATAAACAAGATAGACAAGCCATTGGCCAGACTAACTAAAAAAAGAAAAGACCCATATAAAAAAAATCAGAATTGAAAAAGGAGAAATTACAACTGATACCACAGAAATACAAAGAATCATTAGGGACTATTATGAACAACTATGCACCAACAAATTCAAAAACCTGGAGGAAATGGATAAATTTCTGGACACATACAAACTACTAAGACTGAACCAAGAAGAAATACAAAACCTGAACAGACCAATAACATACAGTGATATTGAAGCAATAATCATCAGTCTCCCAACAAAAGAACTCTCAGGACAAAATGGCTTCACTGCTGAATTCTACCAAAGCTTTAAAGAGGAACTAACACCAATCTTTCTCAAACTATTCCAAAAAACTGAAACAGACTATTCTCCCAAATTCATTCTACAAGTCCAGCAACACCTTGATACCAAAACCAGACAAAGACACAGCAAAAAAGAGAAAGCTACAGGCTAATATCTTAGATGAACATAGACACAAAAATCTTTAGCAAGTTAACAGCAAACACAATACAATAGCCCATGAAAAAGATTATAGATCATGAGCAAGTGAGATTCATATTAGGGATGCAAGGATGGTTCAACATATGCAAATCAATAAATGTGACAAGCCACATCAACAAAGGTAAGGACAAAAGCCATATGATTATCTCAATAGATGCAGAAAAAGCATTTGAGAAAATTCAACACTTCTTCATGATAAAGACTCTCAACAAATTAGGAATAGAAGGAAAACATATCAACACAATAAAAGCCATATATGACAAACCCACAGCCAGCATCATACTGAATGGGGAAAAACTGAGAGCTTTTTCTTTAAGAACAAGAACAAGACAAGGATTCCCACTCTCACCACTCCTACTCAACACAATATTGGAAGTATTAGCCATAGCAATTAGGACAGAAAAAGAAATAAAGGGCATGCAAGTTGGAAAAGATGAAGTCAAATTGTCACTGTTCACAGATAACATAATCCTATATATAGAAAAACTGTTAACTTCTACCAAAAAATTCCTGGAGCTGATAAACAAATTGAGTGAAGTTGCAGGATACAAAGTCAATACACAACAATCAGTAGCATTTTTATACACCAACAATGAGCAAGCAGAAAAAGGAGTCAAGAAAGCAATCAAACTTACAATAGCTACCAAAAGAATAAAATACCTAGGAGTAAATTCAACCAAAGAGTTGGAAGATCTTTACAATGAGAACTAAAAAATTCTGCTGAAGGAAATTAACAAGGACACCAAAGGATGGAAATACATTCATTGTTCATGGATTGGGAGAATGACCACTGTGAAAATGACCATACTGCCCAAAGTGATTTACAGGTTCAGTGCAATCCCCATCAAAATACCAATGACATTCTTCACAGAAATAGAAAAAACAATATTAAAATTCATATGGAATAACAAAAGACCCTGAATAGCTAAAGCTATCCTAAGCAAAGGTAATAATAATAATAATAATAATAATAATAATAATAATAATAATAATAATAATAAAACAGCATGGTACTGGCATAAAAACAGACCCATGAACCAATGGAACAGAATAAGAACCCAGAAATCAACCCAGATGCTTACACCCAACTGATCTTTGACAAAGGCACCAGGAACATACATTGGGGAAAAGACAGCAAATGGTGCTGGGAAAAGTGTATATCTACATGTAGAAGAATGAAACTAGACCCACACTTCTCACTATACAGCAAAATCTACTCAAAATGGATTAAAGACAAGTATAAGACCTGAAGCTATAAAATTCCTAGAAGAAAACATAAGGGAAACACTTCAGGAAGTAGGCTTGGACAAAGACTTTATGAATAAGAACCCCAAAGCAAAAGCAACAAAAGAAATAAATAAACAAATAGGATTATATCAAAGTTAAAAACTTCTGCACAACAAAGGAAACAATCAACAGAATGAAAAGGCAACCCTACTGAAAGGGAGAATATATTTGCCAACCATATATCTGACAAGACATTAATATCCGGAATATAAAAGGAATTCAAACAAACTCACAGCAAAAAGAACAACTAATCCAATTCAAAAATCAGCAAAGGAGGGGAATAGACTTTTTTTAAGGAAGACATGAAAATGATCAACAGGTACATGAAAACCACATTGAGATATCATTTCACCCCATCTAGACTGGCTATCATAAAAATGATAGAGAATAACAAATGCTGGTAAGGATGTGGAGAAAAGGGAATTCTTCTATACTATTGGTGGGATTGTACAGTAGTACAGCCATTATAGAAAACAGTATGGAGGTTTCTCAAACAACTACAGATAGATCTATCATATGATCCAGCAATCTCTCTTCTGGGTGTATACCCAAAGGAATGGAAATCAACATATCATGTTCGTCACAGCTCTATTTACAATAGCCGAGATATGGAACCAACCTAAATGCCCATCAAGATGACTGGATAAGGAAAATGTGGTTTATATACACAAGGGAATACTACTCAGCCATAAAAAAGAATGAAATTCTGCCATTCACAGCAACGTGGATGAGCTCAGAGAAGATTATGTTAAGTGAAATAAGGCAGACACAGAAAGGTAAACACCACATTTCCTCACTCATAAGAGGGAGCTAAGAAACAGAAAGAAAGAAAGGCCATAATAAAATGTTGAATTTTGAGAAGGAGAGAACAGACCTATAATTTCTAGAGGTAAGGGGAAGGAGGAGGGGAGATGGGGGTAACTGGGTGAGGGACACAAAAAGTAATTATGATTTGAAATGATGAACATGCTAATAATATTGATTTGATCATCACATACTATACACAAATACTGATAGTCAACTCTGTACTCCATAAATATGTATGAATAAAAATAATTTTAAAAATAAAACAAAACTTAAAATTAAGAATAGTCTCTGTTGAGTTCATTCTCTCTGTGTCTCTTTCTCTGTCTTTCTCTCTACATATATACACATATAAACTGTGTTATTCAAGTCTTGATACTTCTATTCTTACTTTTATCTCTCTGATCTGTTAATTTATAATAATTTTTTTATGGATTATGCATATTCACGAAGTAAAAAGGTGACCATCATCACCTGTGCCCAGTATGTGATGATCAGATCATAGCCCATTACTACAAAATGCAATTATTCCCCATGCCCTCCAACCAAACTCTCCCTGACCTCCCTCCTCCTCCTCCCTACCCCCCTGGCAACCCTAGGTTTGTTCTCTCCCTCTGAAAGTACAATGCACCACAGTGGTCTTTCATTTCTTCCTTCTTTCTCTCTTAGCTTCTACTTATGAGTGAGGACATGAGATATTTTTCCCTCTGTGCTTGGTTTATTTCACTTAAAATAATTTTCTCCAAACTCATCTATGTTGCAGCAAATGGCAGAATTTCATTCTTTTTTATGGCTGAGTAGTATTCCATAGTGTATACATACCACATTTTCATTATCCAGTCATACATTTATGGACATTTAGGTTGGTTCCATATCTTGGTTCTTGTAAATAGAGTGGCAATGAACATGGGAGTGCAGGTATCCCTTCAACACGGTGATTTTCATTCCTTTGGGTATATATTTAGAAGTGGGATTGCTGGATCATATGGAAGATCTACCTCTAGATTTTGACAAACCTCCATGCTGTTTTCCATAGTGGCTGTACTAATTTATAGTCTCATCACCAGAGTAGGAGAGTTCCCCTCTCTTCATATCCTTGCTAGCATTTGTTATTCTCAGTCTTTTAAATTACAACCAGTCTAACTGGGGTGAGATATCTCAGTGTAGTTTTAATGGGCATTTCACTGATGATCAGTGATTTTGAACATTTTTTTTATGTACCCATTGTCCATTTCTATGTCTACCTTAGAAAAATGTCTATTCAGTTCCTTTGCCCATTTTTCAACTGGGTTATTTGGGGTTTTTTTACTGTGTAGTTGTTTGGATTCCTCGTATATTCTGGATATTAATCCCTTGTCAGTTGTATAGTTTGCAAATATTTTCTCCCATTCTGTAAATTATTGTTTCAGTCTGCCGATTTTTTCTTTGCTGTGCAAAAGCTTTTTAATTTGATATAATCCCATTTATTTTTTTTTCTTTTGTTGCTTGTACTTTTGGTCTCTTATTCATAAAATCTTTGCCAAAAATCTTAATCAAATGTTAATAAAGTGTTTCCCCAGAGTTTTCAATTTATAGTTGTATAGTTTCAGGTCTTATTATTAAGTCTTTAATCCATTTAGAGTTAAATTTGGTATATGGTGAGAGATGCAGATCTAGTTTCATCCTTTTGCATATAGATATTCAATTTTCCCAGCACCATTTATTGAAGAGGCAGTCTTTTCCCAATGTATGTTCTTGTTGATTTTGTCATAGATCAGTTGCCTGTAAGTCTGTGGATTGATTTCTGGTTTCTCTATTCTATTACATTGGTCTGTCTATTTTGATGCAAGAACCATGCTATTTTGGTTACTATAGCTTTGTAGTATAATATAAAGTCAGGTAATGTTACGCCTCCAGCTTTATTTTATATATATATATATACACACACACACACACACACACACACACACACACACACGTGTGTGTATATATACATATGTATGTATGTATATATGTGTATTATATATATATTTCATATATATATATTATATGTGTGTGATGTGTGTGTGTATGCAAACAATTTTTTTTTTGCTCAGGAATGCTTTGACTGTTCAGGGTCTTCTGTTTTTTGATATGAATGTTAGGATTGTTTTTTCAATTTCTGTGGAGAATGTCATTGGTATTTTGATGGGGATTGCATCTAATCACTTTAGTAGTATGGACATTTTCCAAATGTTGATTTTTCCAATCAAAGAGTGTGGAATGTCTTTCCATCTTTTTGTGTCTTTAATTTCTTTCAGTAACAATTTGGAGTCCTCATTGTAGGGATCTTGAATTTCCTTGGTTAAATAGATTCCTAGGTTTTTTATTTTATTGGTGACTATTGTAAATGGATTTATTTTCTTGACTACTGTTTCTGTTTGTTTGTTATTGGAGAATATAAACACAACTGATTTGGGGACATAGGTTTTATATCCTGCAACATTACTGAAATTATTCATCAGCTCTAAGAGATTTTTGGTAGAGTCTTTAGGCTTTTCTGTATATAGGACCATGTTGTCTGGAATCAGGTACAGTTTGATTTCAACTTTTCCTATCTGGATGACCTTTATTTCTTTCTCTTGCCTGATTCCTGAGGCTAGTACTTCCAGTACTATGTTAAACAGGAGTGGGGAGAGTGGGCATCCTTTTCTTCTCCTATGCTTAAGGAAAAAGCCTTCAGCTTTTCACCATCAAGGATGATACTGGTCGTGGGCTTATTGTAAATGGCTTTTGTTGTATTGATACTTTCCTTCTATACCTAATTTGCTGAAAGTCTTTATATGAATAGATGTTGAATTTTGTTGAAAGCTTTTCCTCCATGTATTGAGATAATCACATGGATTTTGTCCTTAATTTTGTTGATGTGATCCATCACATTTATTGACTTGTGTATGTTGAACCATCCTTGAATCCCTGGAATGATCCCACTTGATCATGGTGGATCATTTTTTTGAAGTGTTGCTGTATTCTGATAGGTAATATTTTGTTGAGGATTTTTGCATATATTTTCATCAGATATACTGGCCTGTAGTTAAAGGTTTTTTTGTAACTTTTTCTGGTTTTGGTATCAAGATGATGCTGGTCTCATAGACTGAGTTTGGGATAGTGGACTCTTTCAATTGTTTGGAATAATTTAAAGAGAATTGGTATTAATTCCTCTTTAAAGATTTGGTAGAATTCAGCAGGAAAGCCATCCAGTCCTGGGATTTTCTTTGTTGGGAGACTGCTGATTACTGTTTCAATCTTGTGTGTTATTGGTCTGTTCAGGTTTTCTGTTTCTTTGTGGTTCAGTCTTGGTAGTTTGTGTGTGTCCAGAAACTTATCCATTTCCTCCTGCTTTTCAATTTGTTGGTGTATAGTTGCTCATGATAGTCTCTAATGATCTTTTGTATTTCTGTGGTATCAGTTGCAATGTCTCTGTTTTCATTTCTATTTTTTGTTATTTGGGTCTTTTCTTCTCCTCCTCCTCCTCCTCCTCCTCCTCCTCCTCCTTCTTTCTTCTTCTTCCTTTTTTTGTTAAGCTGGCTAATGATTGTCTATTTTGTTTATCTTCTCAAAAAGCCGACTTTTTTCTCATTGATCTTTTGTATTTTGGGGGGAGTCTCTATATCAATGAGTTCTACTCTGATCTTTTTAACTTCGTTCCATATACTAACTTTGTGCTTGGATTATTCTTGTTTTTCTATTTGTTTGAGCTATGGCATAAGGTTGTTTACTTGAAATCTTTCTATTTTTTAATGTAAGCATTTTTTGCTATAAACTTCCCTCTTAGTACTGCTATTTCAGTATACCATAGGTTTTGATATGACATGTCTTTATTTTTGTTGGTTTCTAGAAATTTTTTGATTTCCTTTTAATTTCTTCTTAGACCCATAGGTCATTCAGGTTCCCATTGTTTAATTTTCCTGTATTTGTGTGGAGTCCAGAGTTTTCCTGTGAACTAATTTCTAGTTTTAATACATTGTGGTTGGAAAAGATACTGAGATGATTTAGATTTTTTAAGTCATTGAGACTTGATTTGTGACCTAACATATGGTCTATCTTGGAGAATGTTCCATGTGCTGATGAGAAGAATGTATATTCTGTAGTTGTTAGATGAAATGTTTTGCAGTTGTTTGCCAGGACCAATTGGTCTAAAGTGTAGTTTGAATCCTGTGTTTCCTTGTTGATTTTCTGCCTGCATGATCTGTCCAATGATGAGAGAGGGGTGTTTAGGTCCCCCACTACTGTCATATTAGGGTCTCCCTCTTTTTTTTTTTGGTCTAATAGTGTTTGCTTTATATATTTGGATACACTAGTGTTGGGTGCATATATATTTATGTTTCTTATGCGTTCTGGTGTATAGATCCCTTTATCAGTGTATAGTGGCCTTCTTTGTCTCTTTTTATGGCTTTTCTTTAACATCTATTTGACCTGACATAAGTATATCTATTCTGGCTCCTTTTTGGTTTCCATTTGTGTGGTATATCTTTTTCCATTCTTTCACTATTAGTCTGCGTGCATCTTTAAAGGTGAGGTGAGTCTCTTGAAAAGAGGATGTAGTTGGGTATAGCTTTTTAATCCAATCTTCCAGTCTGTGTCTTTTGAATGTGGAGTTTATCCATTTATGTTTAGGGTTGTTATTGAGAGGTATTGTCTTATTCCTGGTATTTTGTCACTTTTTTTTTAGATTTTTAAATGCCTTTTGTTCCTTTCAACTCCCCATGCCCCCTTTTTATAATTTATCTTTAATGTTTATTGGGTTTCTTTTGCTGTAGTAAGATTGAGTTTCTTTTTTCTTTCTCATATGCATTTATATTTCATCAGTGAGTTTTGTTCTTTCTTGTGTATTCATGGTAGTGATTATCAGTTTTGGATTCCAGAAGTAGGACTGCAGTTAGAATTCCATACTGGGCTTGTTGTGTGGTGATGTACTCCCACAGTTTTTGTGTGTCTGGAAAATACACGATTTCTGCCTCATTTCTGAAGGACCGCCTTGTTGAGTATAGTACTCTTGGCTGGTAATTTTTTCCTATTAGTATTTTGAAAATGTCACCCAGTTTTCTTCTCACCTATAGAAATCAGTTGATAAGCCTGCTGGAAGTCTGATGGGGGCTTCCTTATAAATGACTTGATTTTTTCTCTTGCTGCTTTTAGGATTGTCTCTTCATCTTTGAGCTATGACAATTTGATTATAATGTTTTTATGGGCAGATATTTTTGGATTAAGTCTGTTTGGTGATTAATTTTTCTTATTGGTTATGAATATTCATGAGATACAAAGTTGATTGTACTAATTTACAGTCCCACCAACAGTGTAGGAGCATTCCCTTCCCTCCACACCCTTACCACCATTTTCACTGTCTTTTTTGTATCACATTTATTGACTTTCATATGTTGAAACATACTTGCATCCCTGGGATGAATTCCATTTGATCATGGTGCATAATTTTTTAATATGTTGCAGTATTCTGATTCCTAATATTTTCTTAAGGATTATAGCATCTAGGTTCAGCAAGTCTAATTGGGGTTAAGTGGTATATCAATGTAGTTTTAATTTGCATTTCCCTGATGACTGGCGATGTTTAGCATTTTTTCATGTATCTGTTGGCCATTTGCATGTCTTCCTTTGAAAAATGTCTATTCAGTTCCCTGGACCATATTTTAATAGAGTAATTTGGTTTTTTTACTGTCTAATTCCTTGAGTTCCTTGCATATTATGGATATTAATCCCTTGTCAGATGCATAGTTAGCAAAATTTTTCCCTCATTCTGCAGGCTGTCATTTCACTCTGTTGATTGTTTCCTATGCTATGCAGTTTTTAGTTTGATATAGTCCCATTTGTTTATTTTTTCTATTGCTGCTTGTGCTTTCATGCTCATGTCCATAAAGTCTGAGCCCAGACCTTGATCTGACGTGTTTCACCTATATTTTTGCTTAGTAATTTTACAGTTGTCTTATACTTGTCTTTAATCCATTTTGAGTTGATTTTAGTGTATGGCAAGAGGTTCATATCTAGTTTCATTCTTCTGCATATGGATATCCAGTTTTCCCAGCACCACTTGTTGAAGAGGTCGTTTTTTCCCCAGTGCAGATTTTTGTGGCCTTTGTTCAGTAACAGATGGCTGTAAGCCTGAGGGTTGATTTCTCGTGTCTCAGTCTACTCCAGTGGTCTGAATATCTATTTTTATGCCAGTACCATGCTGTTTTGGTTACAATAGCTTTGTAGTATAATTTGAAGTCAGGTAGCATTATGTTTCCAGTTTTATTTTTTTTGGTCAGGATTGCTTTAAGCTATTTGGAATCTTTTGTTGTTGCATATGAAAGGTAAGATTGTTTTCTCCATTTCTGTGAAGAATGTTATTGGTATTTTTAGGGGGATTTCATGAATCTGTAGATTGCTTTGGGTAGTACAGACATTTTCACAATGTTAATTCTTCCAATCCAAGAGCATGGAATATCTTCCCATATTTTTGTGTCTTTAATTTCTTTCAGAAGTGGTTTGTAGCTCCCATTGGAGAGGTCTTTCACCTCCTTGGATAAATTGATCCCTAGGTATTTTATTTATTTCATGACAATTGTAAATGGGCTTACCTCCTTAATTTCTCTTTCTGTTAGTTCATTATTTGAGTATATAAATGCAACTGACTTTTGGGCATTTATTTTGTATCCTGCAACATTACTGAAGGTATTAACCAGCTCTAGGAGTTTTTTGATAGAGTCTTTAGGTTTTTCTGTATATAGTATTATGTTATCTGCAAATAGAGAATGTTTGACTTCATCTTCTCCAGTCTGGATTCCCTTTATGTCTTTACCTTGCTTGATTGCTCTGGCTAGTACTTTCAGTACTATGTTAAATAGAAGTAGTGAGAGTGGGCATCCTTGTCTTGTTCCTGTTCTTAAGGGGATAGCCTTCAGTTTTTCCCCATTCAGAATGATACTAGTGATGGGCTTATAATAAATGGCTTTTATTGTGCTGTGATACTTTCCTTCTATACCTAATTTGTTGAAAGTCTTTATCATGAAGGGATGTTGAATTTCACAAATGCTTTTTCAGCATCTATTGAGATAATCATATGGTCTTTGTCCTTGAGTTTGTTGATGTGATGTATCACATTTATTGACTTTCATATGTTGAAGCATACTTGCATCACTGGGATGAATTCCATTTGATCATAGTGTATAATTTTTTTACTATGTTGCAGTATTCTGATTCCTAATATTTTGTTGAGGATTTTTGCATCTAGGTTCATCAAGGATATTGGCCTGTAATTTTCTTTTGTTGTTGTGTCTTTATCTGGTCTTGGTGTCAGAGTTACATTGGCCTCATAGAATGAGTTTACAAGAGTAGCTTTTGTTTCAATTGTTTGGAATAGTTTGAGGAGAATTTGTATTAACGCGTCTTTAAAAGTTTGATAGAATTCAGCTGCAAAGCAATCCAGACCTGGACTTTTGTTTGTTGCAAGATTGCTGATTACTGCTTCAATCTCGTTGCTTGTTATTGGTCTGTTCAGGTTTTCTATCTTTTCTTGGTTCAGTCTGGGTAGCTTGTATGTGTCTAGAGACTTATCTATATCTTCCAGATTTTCATATTTTTTATCACACAGTTGTTTATAATAGTCTCTATTGATTCTTTGTTTTTCTGTGGTGTCAGTTCTAATTTCTCCCTTTTCATTTCTGATTTTTGGTTCTTGGGTCTTCTCTCTCCTTTTTTTTTTTTTTTGTTAACCTAGCTAATGGTTTGTCTTTTTTGTTATCTTCTCAAAAAACCAACTTTTTGTTTTGTTGATCCTTTCTATTGTTTTTTGGGTCTCTATTTCATTTAGTTCTGCTCTGATCTTAATTATTTCTTTCCATCTACTACCTTTAGGCTTGGATTTTTGTTGTTTCTCAAGTTCTTTGAGGCATAGTGTTAAGTCATTTATTTGAAGTGTTTCCATTCTTTCAATGTAAGTATTTACTGGAATAAATTTGCCTCTTACTATTGCTTTTGCAGTATCCCATTGGTTTTGGTATGATCTATCTTTATTTTCATTAGTTTCAAGAGATTTTTCATTTCCTGTTTAATTTCTTCTTGGACCCATAGGTCATTCAGGAGCCTATTATTTAATTTCCATGTATTTATATAGTCTCCAGAGTTTTACTTATTGTTAATTTCCAGTTTTAGTCTATTGTTGTCTGAAAAGAAACTCAGAATGATTTCAAATTTTAAAAATTTGCTCAGACTAGATTTGTGACCTAATGTGGTCTATCCTGGAGAATGTTCCATTAGGTGATGAGAAGAAAGTATATTCTTTAGTTGCTGGGTGAAATGTTGTGTATATATCTGCCCAGTCCAGTTGGCCAAAGGTATTAATTAAATTCTGTCTCTTTGTTGACTTGTTTCCTGGAAGATCTGTTCCATACTGAAAGGGGTGTTCAGATCACCCACTATTAACATATTAGGGCCTATTTCTCTCTTTAAGTCTAAGAGTGTTTGGTTTGTATATCTGGGTGGCAGTACTGGGTGTATATGTATTTATGATTGTTATGTCTTCTAGCTGGATAGATCCTTTTATCATTATACAATGGCCTTCTTTGTTTTTTTTAATGTTTTTTTTTTTAAGTCTATTTTGTCCAATGTAAGAATAGCTACTCCTGCTTGTTTTTGGTTTCCATTTGCCTGGTATATCTTTTTCCAACCCTTCACTTTTAGTCTGTGTGAGTATCTACAGGTGAGGTGGGTCTCTTGAGGACAGCATGTACTTGGGTCTAGCTTTTTAATCCAATCAGTCAGTCTATGTGTTTTGAATGGGGTGTTTAGTCCATTCACATTTAGGATATTTATTGAGAAGTATTGTTTTTTTCCTGTCATTTAATTTCTTCTTGTTTAGATGATTTAAATATCTTTTGATCATTATTTTCCCTTTTATTTCTCTTCTTCAATGTTAGTTGGACATTTAAGGTGGTATGATTTCACTTCCTTCTCTTTTTTGCTGGCATTTTTGTTTTAATGGTGGGTTTTGCTCTTTCTTGTGTATTTGTGACAGTGGTCATCATTATTCAGAGTACAGATGCAGGACTCCCTTGAGAATTTCTTCCAGGGCTAGTCCTGTGGTGGTGAGCTTCCACAACTTTTGTTTGTCTGGGAAATACACTATTTCTCCCTTATTTATGAAGGAGAGCCTTTCTGGGTAAAGAATTTTGGGCTGGCAGTTTTTTTCTTTTAGTATTTTGAATGTATCATTCCACTTTCTTCTGGCTATATGGTTTCGGATGAGAAGTCTGTTGGTAGTCCCCTACAAGTGACTTGACACTTTTCCTGCTTTTAGAATTCTCTCTTTGCCTTTGAGCTTTGCAAAATTAACTATAGTGCATCTTGGGGAGGATCT
Source organism: Cynocephalus volans (assembly GCF_027409185.1). Taxonomy (NCBI): domain Eukaryota; kingdom Metazoa; phylum Chordata; class Mammalia; order Dermoptera; family Cynocephalidae; genus Cynocephalus; species Cynocephalus volans. The sequence goes on from NC_084478.1 coordinate 58,209,014, forward strand.
TTTTGGATTGAATCTGTTGGGGACCTTTGAGCTTCCTGTGTCTGAAGGTCTCTATCTCTCCCTACACCTGGGAAGTTTTCTGTTACAATTTCTTTGAATAGGTTTTTAATACCTTTTCCTTTCTCCTCCCCTTCTGGAATACCCACAATTTGGATGTTAGAACACTTGAGGTTGTCTGCTGTCTCTCTTAGATTTTCCTCATTATTCTTAATTCTTTTTTCCTTTTTTTTTTTGCCTGCCTGAGTTATTTCAAAAAGACCATCTTCAAGCTCTGAAATTCTTTCTTCTGCTTGCTCTACCATGCTGCTCAAGCTTTCTGTTGTGGTTTTTATTTCATTCAGTGAGTCTTTCATTTCTAGAAGTTCTGCTACACTCTTTTTTAAGGTATTAATCTCTTTGTAAATTTCCTCCTTCATATTCTGGATATTTTTTTCTTGTTTCATTGTGTTTCCTAACTGAGTCTTGTTTTATTTCTTAAAGTTTTCTTAGGATCATTGCTTGGAATTCTTTTTTAGACATTTCAAGGATTCCCTGTTCCATGGAGTCTGACATTTGAGAATTGCTGTTTTCTTTCAGTGGTGTCATTTCTTCTGGTTTATTTGTAGTTCTAGTATTTTTTTGTTGATGTTCAGTCATTTGGTAGAGGGTTTGCTTGTTCTGTTACACTGAGGTTGGCTGTGGAGTGGCGCTGTCTGCTACTGTAGTGTTGAATTGTCTTTGCTTGACAGTAGGTGTGGTGATGGTTATATTAAACTATACTGGGTCTTGTTCCAGAGTCTGTGGCCATAGAATGAGCCCCCAGTAACACGTAGGTCTTCTGGGCTCACCTTGGCAGGTCATGACATGGGGGCTGGTACTATCCCCCAGGTCCAAGGAGGGCAGAGGATTCATCCACACCATGCAATTCTCCTGGGCTCAACTGGTGGGTAAGAACATGGGGGCTGGCACTCCCCTCTGGGTCCAAGGAGGGGGAAGTGTTCACTTGCACAATCAGGTCTCCTGGGCTCACATCAGCAGGTCAGGCCAAGAGGCTGGTTCTCCCCTCTGGGGTTTGGTGATCTTTGAGTTACTGGATCTGAAGGTCTGTGTCTCTCCCCATTCCTTGGAAGTTTCCATTATTATTTTATTGAATACCTTTTCAATGCCTTTATCTTTCTCCTCTTCTTCATGAACACCCGTGATTTGGATTTTTTAAGTGCACTTAAGGTTGTCTACTAGCTCTCTTAGGCTTTCTTCATTTTTTAAAATTCTTTTTTCTTTTTTTGAGGGGGTTGGTGAATGGGTTATTTCACTAAGACCATCTTTGAGTTTGTAGATTCTTTCTTCTGCTTGCTCTAATCTGCTAATTAATCTCTCAGTTGTGTTTTTTATTTCATTGTATGTGTCTTTCAGTTCCAGGAATTCTGCTGCAATCTTTTCTAAGGTATTAATCTCTTTGCAAATTTCCTCCTCATATCCTGGCTATTTTTCTCATTTCATTTTGTTGTCTAACTGAGTCTTCTTAGATCTCATTGAGTTTTCTTACAATAGTTATTTGGAATTCCTTTTCAGTCATTTCATGGGTTTCCTGTTCTGTAGGGTCTGGTACTTAAGAGTTACTAAATTCCTCTGTTGGTGACATATTTTCTATTTTTTTTTTCATATTTCTAGTATGTCTATATTGATTTCTGGTCATCTGGTAGATCAGTTGCCTCTCTATTACTCTGGAGTGGACTTTGAGGTAAAAGACTTCCTCTTTTTCCAGGCTCCTCCAGTGACTCTTCTTGTGTCAGTAAAGTCAAATACATGGTGAGCCACCTGCACAGCTGGTCTTGGATGTTACTGTGGCAGTGAGCCATCTTTGCAGTAGTAGAAGCTGTGGTAGTGGCTGTTGTTGACCACCTCCATGGAAGCTTTGTGGTGGCTCCCCAGTGGTGCACATGGTCCTGCTTTGTGCACTGGCTGGGTTGGGGTGGTGGGTGTGGCTGTCTGGGTTTTCTGCCTGCTTGGGGCCTCCCTAGGGCAGTGGCACAATGTCCTGCCCTGTGTGCTGGTAGGGTGGGATGGTGGAGGCAGCTGGCCTAGTTTTCTGCCTGCTTGGTTCCTCTCAATGGCATCAGCGTGGTGTCCTGCCTTCTTCATGAGCAGGGCAAGTTGAGAGGGGTTACTGGCTGCATTTTCTACATGCCTGGGGCCTCCCCAGAGGTGCAACATTCTGCCTTCTATGTGGGTGGAGCAGGGTTGCAAGGGTGTCAGGCTGGATTTTCTGCCTGCCTGGGTGCTCCCTGGTAGTGGCAGCATGGGCTAAAAGTGTGTTTAATGCTAATCTAATAGTGGGTTTATTAATTTTTCCTTCTAACTGTTAGGTTTTGCTTTATATGTTTTGAAGCTATATTATTTAATGCATTTAAATTTATTCATGATACTGCTGGTTATATTTTTTGTACTGGCTTTGTTTTAATGCAATGTTCCTGCTTAACTTTAATAATGCTTTTTGTTTAAATGTTTTGTTCAATATTAATGTAACCCCATAGTTTTCTTTCATTTAGTGTTTTCCTGGTATAGTTTTCTGCTATATTTAAACTTTTTGCATCATTTTGTTTCAGATGTTTCTCTTATATGAAGCATATACATAAAATTTATTTTTGGATGCTAACTCTATTTTTTTGTATAAAGATGAAGTTAGTTACATGGATTGATACATTTTCCTCTATATTTATCTTTATCACTTGCTTGTTTTGACACTGTTATTGAATTTCTATTTTTTTGCTGGTTGTCCTTAATATTTTGACATGTATACTAAATTACACCTTTTTTTACACTGTCTAAAATCATTAACTAATTTTGGTCTTTTCTCAAACATGATGAATTCCTTATCACATTTTTACTACTCAGAAAATAACAACTATCTTATTATTGCTGTTTAGAGATTTAGTTTTACCATTAATAAGAAAAATTATTTTTAGAGAAATAGTGAATTATATTTTTGTGTTTTATTGTTATTTGTCTTAACCTACTCTTTCCTCCAGTATTTACTTTTATTTTTCCTAAAGAACATCCTTTAATATTTCTTTTAATAAGGATTTATGGGTGGCAAACTTTCTTATTCTTCATATTTCTGAAAAATTCATTATACCCTACTTCTACCTCAACTAATAAATAATATTTCATTTTGGTGTAAAATTCTAGGTTGATAGTTATTTTTTGCACTGTGAAGATATTTTCTCCATTGACTTCTGACACTATTTGCTGGTGTGAATTCTGCTGTCAGAATTTGGTCTAATTATTATTCCTTAGTAAGAAATTTTTCCTTTTTTGTCTAATAGCTCATTCATAATATTTTTTTCTTCCTTATTTTTGTTCAGTGCCTCTATTATGTACATAGGCTGGCTTTATATTTATTTATGCAACATGTTTCTTGGAAAGCACTTTCAATTTAAGAATTCTTCTCTTCCTTCAACTTTAACTGAAGTTATTTTCTCCTCTCTATAGGTCTTTGTTTAGCCTCTGTCTTAGTCCATTTTCTCTTGCTATAACTGAACACCTGAAATTGGATAATTTATAAAGAAAAGGAATTGATATCTTACAGGTCTGTAAGTTGTGAAGTCCAAGATCTAGGGGACATATATAGTGAGGGACTTTATGCTGATTGGAACTCTCTGTAGAGTCTTGAGGCAGTGCAGGGCATCACATGGTGAGGGGGCTGAGTGTGCTAGCTCAGGTCTCTCTTGCTCTTTTTGTAAGAATAAAGCCACTGGTACCATTTCGGGGTTCTACCTTATGACCTTATCTAGTCCTAAGTACCGCTTAAAGGGCCCACCTCCAAATACCATCAATATATAAATTTGAGAATTAAGTTTCCAACACATGAAATTTGGGGGACACATTCAAACCAGATCCTACTGCTTCCCAGCCACCAAATTCCATCCAATGGGTCTTGGAACTCTTAATCTATTACCAGTAACATCTGCTATATCTCCAGATTGTTCTCTGTACTTTTTATTTTTATATTCACTTAATCTTATTTCATTTCTGCTTTTTCATTTATATTCTATCCTTTGAATGTATGTGTCCCTCCAAAATTCATATGTTCAAATTTAACCCCCAAATTAAGAGCTAGGGCTTTTGGGAGGTGATTAGGCTCTGAGAGTTCCACCCTCATGGACAGAATTAGTGCCCCTATAAAAAAACTTGAGGGAGTGAGTTCATCCCTTTTTCTGCCCTTACTTCATGTGAAGACACTATCTTAGAAGCAAAGAGTAGCCCTCACCGGACACCAGATCTTCTGGTGCCTTGATTTTGGACTTCCCAGACTCCAGAACTGTGAGAATTAAATTTCTATTGTTTATAAATTAACCAGTATGTGGTATTCTGTTATAGTAGCCCAAATGGACTAAGATAGTCTCACATTATTTTTTAAATGTGTTACTTCATCTATGATTTTGGATATCCAGAGCATCCTTATTTTGTGTTATTGGTCAGTCTGTTCTAGTATATTAATTTCTGTTGTATTAAGCTCATCTTCTGATTTAAAAATAAAATTGTTGGCTTTCTTATCTACTATGTATTTGGTAATTTGTATTACTATGAAATGTTGTTGTGCATTATATAATTTTGGTTCGCAGACATATTTTTAAGTACTTCATCTCTATGTCCTTTCCTATTTGCTTACTCCTTCTTTCCACCTGGGCCCTAGATCCCTGGTCCAGAATTAGCTCAGAGCTTTTGCCCTGGCAGTGTTAGTTATGTGACAAATACAGTCTTCACGTTAGCTGTCAGCTTGGTCTAGTTCTTGGTTTCTAGGCTAAAATTGTCTCCTTCCTCTTTGCTAATCTGAAGTGCTCTATCATTAACTTAAAACACAGCTGTGTTTTTCAACCTATTTCCAGGAGTCTGGAGGTATATCCCAGCTCTTTGCTTCAATTGATGAATATGGCACTGTTTCCTCATTTCATATGGAGTGTTTTTAGTTTTTTTTACCCTACAAAAGATGAACTGTTGGTCATCATAGTCTGTTTCTGTTCTCAGAGCCCAGCAAGCCTACCAGGCCTGTGGCATTGGTATTATTCACCATTATGTATTTCTGTTCAATTTCTGATCTATGCAGATATGTATTTTGTTTGTGAGCCTGGTTATGGCTATTTTTCATTATTATAGATTATCAGTCATGCAATATATTGGAGCAGATGGAGTGTCTTACACTATTAGCTTGCTTTCACATCTTGTCCAGATGTTTCCAGTTCACTCTTGAAACACCACCTTAGGCAACACACTTTGCAATATGCCTCCCTTTGCCACCCCTGTCCACTCCACTCCCCACCCAAGATAATAATTTTTTCCTTTTGGTTTCTCGGTACATGGTGCATTGCTGCACTTGTAACACTGTAATATACCTGGTATTGGCTTCCATTTGTAGAGACTCCCCACTACATCCAAGTCATGCATTCCTAATATGTTGAGCAATCCTCAAATTTCAGAATTCAGTTCATTAGAATTTCCTAAGTTCATTTCAGTCTACTCTATGCGTTTAGATAACTATAGCAAATACTAATGGTGCTGAAATCCTCTCATGTCCCTTTTATGCTTTTTAGGTCTGTTTCCTTTGGCTTTGGTATTCTTTAGCTTTGAAAACCCAACACCTAGCACTCTTCTTTGGAGGCCTGCCCTTGGGCTACTGGAGGCTCTGCCTGCATGTCTGGAAGTTGGAAGTTCTTGTGTGTACATGTTAGTCTATAGTTGCCCTTAACCAAAACCCTTTATAACTTTTGGCCTGAAATTGTATCCTTGCTTGGTTTCTTCCCCTTCCCTGAACTGCTTCTTCCACTCCCTTAGTGATTGCTTCAGGAAAAAGTTCCTTTTTAAAAATTTTTATTTTATTAATTTATTTTTATTTTTTAAATCTTTAAAAAATTATTGAAGCATAATTGATTGTACATATCTGTGGGGTACAGCATTGACTATCCATACCTGTGTGAAACATGTTATACTCAAAATGGGATAATTAGTATATTCAGCATTACACAATGTAATCATTTTTTGTGGCTCCTTACCAGTTTCTCACTAACCTCTCACCTCCCTCTTTCCTGTCTCTGGTGGCCTCAGTTCTGTTCTCTCCTTTTAAAAGTTCAGTGAGTTATTGTGGTTGTTGTATCTTTCTTTTATAGAAATTTATTTTATTTTATTTTATTTTATTTTCACGTAGCTTGCACTTATGAGTGAGGACATGTGGTATTTCTCTTTCTGTTCCTGGCTTATTTCACTTAACATAATTTTCTCTAAGTTCATCCATGTTGATGTGAATGGCAGAATTTCATTCTCTTTTATGGCAGAGTAGTATTACACTGTGTATACCTACCACGTTTTCCTTATCCTGTCATCCATCAGTGAAAATTTTAGGTTAGTTCCATATCTTGGCTATTGCAAGTAGAGCTGTGATAAACATAGGAGTGCAGGTATTCCTTTGACATGATGATTTCCATTCCTTTAGGTATATACACAGCAGTGGGGCTGCTGGATCATATGGCAGTTATATCAGTAGTTGTTTGAGGAACCTCCGTACAGTTTTCCATAATGGCTGCACTAATCTGAAGTCCCACCAATAGTGTAGGAGGGTTCTCCTTTCTCTGCATCCTCACCAGCATTTGCTATTCCCTTTCTTTTTGATAATGGCCAGGCTAACTGGGGTGAGTTGAGATCTCAGTATGGTTTTGATCTGAATTTCCTTGATACTTAGTGATGTTGAGCATTTTTTCATGAGTCTGTTGGTCATTTGTATGTGTTCCTTTGAGAAATGCCTATTCAGCTCCTTTGCCCATTTTTCAATTGGCTTACTTTTTTTTTTTACTGTTAAGTACTTTGAGTTGTGTATTCTGGATGCTAATCCTTTGTTGGATGCATAGATTGCAAATATTTTCTCCCATTCTGTAGGTTGTCTTTTTGCTCTGTTAATTGTTTCATTTGCTGTGCAGAAGGTTTTAATTTGATAGACTCCCATTCTTTTTTCTTTTGTTGCCTATACTTTTGGGGTCTTATTCGTAATGTCTTTGTATAGTCCTACTTCCTGAAGGGTTTCACCTGTGTTTTATTTTAGGAGTTTTATAGTTGCAGATCTTATAGTTGAGTCTTTAATCCATTTTGAATTGATTTTAGTATATGGTGATAGGTACGGGTCTAGATTCATTCTTCTCCATATGGACATCCAGTTTTCCCAGCACCATTTATTGAGGAGGCTGTCTTTTCCCCTGTGTGTGTTCTTGTTGCCTTTGTGAAAGATCAGTTGGCTGTAAGTATGTGGTTTGATATCTGAGTTCTCTATTCTGTTCCATTGGTCCGAGTGTTTTGTTTGTTTGTTTGTTTGTTTGTTTTTTTACATGAGTACCATGTCATTTTGGTTACTATAGCTTTGTACTATAATTTGAAGTCAGGAAGTGTTATGGCTATTTGAGGTCTTTTATTGTTCCATATGAAATTTAGGATTTTTAAATTTTATTTCTGCAAAGAATTTCATTGGTATTTTGATGGGGATTGTACTGGATCTGTAGATCACTTTGGGCAAAATGGACATTATGGCAATGTCAGTTCTTCCAATATAAGAACATGGAATGTCTTTCCATCTTTTTGTGTCCTCCTTATTTTCCTTCAACAGGATTTGTAGTTCTCATTGTAGAGATTTTTCACCTCCTTGGTTAAACTGATTCCTAGGTATTTTATTTTTTTGGTGACTCTTGCAAATGGACTTGCTTTTTTGATTTCTTTTTTTGAAGTTCATTATTGAAGTATAAAATACTATGGATTTTTGCATGTTAATTTTGAGTCCTGCAACTTAACTGAAAATGTTTACCAACTCTAAGACATTTTTCAATAGTCTTTGGTTTTTTCTATATATAGGATCCTGCCATCTGCAAACAGGGACAGTTTGACTGTCTTTTCCAATCCGGATGCCTTTTATTTCTTTCTCTTGCCTGATTGCTCTGGCTAGTACTCCTAATATGTTCTCTTGTCTGATTGCTCTGGCTAGTACTCCTAACACTATGTTAAGTAAGAGTGGTGAGAGTAGGCATCCTTGTCTTGTTTCTTTTCTTAAAGGAAAAGATTTCAGCTTTTCTCCATTCAGAATGATATTGGTGAAGGGTTTGTCATATATGGGTTTTATTGTGCTAAGATACTTTCCTTCTAAACCTAATTTCCTGAGAGTTTTTATCATTAAGGAATGTTGAATTTTGTTGAATTTTGTGAAATGCTCTTTCTGTATCTATTGATATAATAAATGGATTTTCTCCTTGATTTTGTTAATGTGGAGTATCACATTTATTGACTTGTGTATATTGAACCATTATTGCATCCCTGGGATGTTTCCCACTTGATCATGGCATATAATCTTTTTGATGTGCTGCTGCATTCTGTTTGCTAATATTTTGTTGAGGATTTTTGCATCTACATTCATCAGAGATATTGGCCTATAGTTTTCTTTTTTGGTATCAGGATGATGTCAACCTCAGAATGAGTTTAGGAGAATTGCCTCTGTTTCAATATTTTTGGAAGAATTTGAAGAAAATTGGTATTTATTCCTCTTTTAAGTTTTGGTAGAATTCATCAGGAATGTCATCTGTTCCTGGACTTTCCCTTTTTGGGAGACTGCTGAATACTGTTTCAATTTTATTGCATGTTACTGGTCTTTTCAGGTTTTCTATTTCTTCTTGGTTCAGTCTTGATAGTTTGTGATGTGTCCAGAAATTTATCGATTTCCTCCAAATTTTCAAATTTGTTGACCTATAGCTGTTTGCAATAGTCTCTAATTATTCTTTGCATTTCTTTGTTATCAGTTGTAATGTCTCCTTTTTTTCATATCTGGTTTTTGTTATTTGGTCATCAGTCCTCTTTCTTTTTAGTTAGCCTAGCTATTGGCTTGTATATTTTGTTTATTTTCTCAATAAAACACCTTTTTGTTTCATTGATATTTTGTATCTTTTTTTGTGCTATGTTCTTAATTATTTTTGTTTATCAATTTTGGGGTTGGATTGCTGTTGTCGTTCTAGTTCTTTGAGGTGTAGCATTAGGTTGTTCATTTGAAATCTTTCTGTTCTTTCGGTGTGAGCATTTATTGCAATAAACTTCCCTTTTGCAGTATCCCACAGGTTTTGATATGATGAGTCTTTATTTTCATTAATTTCAAGAAATTTTTTGATTTCCTGTTCAATTTCTTCTTGCACTTGTAGGTCGCTCAGGAGCAAGTTGTTTAATTTCCATGTGTTTATATAGTTTCCAGAGTTTTGCATGTTGTCAATTTCTAGTTTTAATCCATTGTGGTCTGAAAAGATTCCTGTAATGATTTAAATTTTTAAAAAATTTGTTTAGACTTGATTTGTGACCTAACATGTGTTCTATCCTGGAGAATGTTTCATGTGCTGATGAGAAGAATGTATATTCTGTAGTTGTTGGGTGGAATGTTCTATAGATATCTGCCAGGTCCAATTGGTCTAAAGTATAATTTAAATCCTGTGTTTCTCTTTTTCATTTGTTGCCTAGATGATCTTTCCAATGCTGAGAGAGGGTTGCTCAGGTCCTCAACTGTATTTGTAGTGGCATCTATCTCTTTTTTCAGGTCTTATTATATATGACCCTATTATAAGACCTTATTTTATAGACACAAAGAAAGAGATACTTACTTGATATATATATATATATATATATATATATATATATATATATACACACACACACACACTGCATTGTTGGGCACATATATATTCATGATTGTTATGTCTTTTTGCTTGATAGATCTCTTTATCATTACATAATGACCTTCTTTGCCTCTTTTAATGGTTTTTGGTTTAAAGTCTATTTTATGTAATATATGAATAGCTACACCTGGTTATTTTTGGTTTCTATTTGTATGGTATATCTTTTTCCATCCCTTCACTATTAGTCTATGAGTGTCTTTACAGATGATGCAAGTCTCTTGAAGACAGTGTCTAGTTGGATATAGCTTTTCAATCCAATTTGTCAATCTGTGCCTTTTGAGTGGGTAATTTAATCTATTTGCATTTTGGCTTGTTATTGAAAGGTATTGTCTTACTCAGAATTTTATTGTTTTTTGTTTGGATATTTTAAATATCTTTTGTTCCTTCCCCCCTTTTTTGTTTTCCTTCAGTATTCATTGTTTTTTTGAGGTTTCAAGTTGTATTTTCTTCTTTCTCAATTTCACTTTTGTTCTACAATTGGGTTTTGCTCTTTCTTGTGTATTCATGGTAGTGATTGTCATTTGTTTTGATTCTAGATGCAGAACTCCTTTGAGTATATTTTGCAGGGTGGTAATGTGGTGGCAAAGTCCCACAATTTTTGTTTGTTTGGGAAATATACTATTTCTCCCTCATTTCTGAAGCATAGCCTTGCTAGGTATAGTATTCTTGGTTGGCAGTTTATTTCTTTTAGTATTTTGAGTATATCATCCCATTCTTTTCTGGCTTGTAGGAATTCTGCTGATAAATCTGCTATTCGTTTGATGGGAACTCCCTTGTAGATGACTTGATGATTTTGCTGTTTTTAAGATTCTCACATTGTCTTTGAGGTTTGCCAGTTTGATTATAATGTGTCTTGGAGAGGATCTTTTTTGGATTGAATGTGTTTTGTGACCTTTGAATCTCCTAAATCTGAAAATCCATGTCTGTCCTTATAAATGGGAGGTTTTCCATTATTATTTTGTAGAATATGTTTTCAATGCCTTTTCCTTTCTCTTCCTTTTCTGGAACAAACATGATTCAGATGTTTGTGTGCCGAAGGTTGTCTGCTAGCTCTATTAGATTTTCTTCATTTTTTAATTGTTTTTTCTTTCTTTTCTTTTCTTTTTTTTTTGTCCACTGGGGTTATTTTGACAAGTCTGCCTTCAATATCAGAAATTCTTTCTTCTCCTTGTCCTAACCTGCTGCTTAATTTCTCAATGTGTTTTTTATTTCTTTGAATGAATCCTTCAGTTCCTGGAGTTCTGCTATATTCTTTTAAGGTATTAATCTCCTTGTAAATTTCCTCCTTCATATCCTGGATACCTTTTTTTCATTCAATTGTCTTCTGTATCTGAGTCTTCTCAGATCCCATTGAGTTTTCTTAAGTTTGTTGCTCAGAATTCCTTTTCAGTCCTTTCAATAGTTTCTTGGTCTATAGTGTCTGGTACTTGTAAATTATTGTATTCTTTTGGTGGTGTCTTTTGTTTGTTTGTTTGTTTCTACTATCTCTACATTGATTTCTGGTCATCTGGTAGAACAGTGCTTCTATTACTCTGGAGTGGGCTTTGAAGAGAGAGATTTCCTCTAGATGTGTTTTATATTGGCTGTTGAATAAGGCACTTTAGTATTGGTTCAGCAGACACAGTAGTGTAGTCTCCATGTGGATACTTTGGCTGTATTCAGTGTTGGAGTTGCATGTGAGTGTCTCTATGGCCTAGGCACTGGGGCACTTAGTCATTCCCTGCTGAGGTTAGTGACACTGTATTGGTTCATTGTGGATGTGGTAAGCTCTTGGGTTCTTGAGAGAAGCACCTGAGTGTGCTGCCATTCTTTGTCTGGTGTGGGTGTCCACAGGCCAGTTTTTTCACAACCCAGCTAGTGTCCCATGACCTTGATGGATGCACTGGGATATACTGGCACTCCTTAGTTTGAAAGGGTGACCCTGGTCTGAGTTTCTCCTTCCTGTTTCTTACAGGCACAGACTCCTTCTGGTTCTTTGTTTCCCTAGGTTGGGGGATGGGTTAGTGGTGTTTAGGAATTCCTTTCTTACTCTATTTAGGTATCCTGGGTTTTGCCTTCCCAGCAGGATCTGTATGTGTGTCTCCTTGGATCAAGGTAGTCACCGTGACTGCACATATTGCTTCCACCCCCAGTTGTGCTACCATGTGTGGCAGTGTAATTTTCCCTGTGGGTTGGGCCACTGGGTCACAGGTCTGCACTCACTCACCTCTTTCACTGGGCTCCATTGCTGGCTCTCCTTGTGGTTGGTGGGCCACTTCCATGGTGGCCATGGCTGCTACTGTGGTGGTGAGTCAACCTTGCAGTGGCAGTACCTCTGGAAGTGGCTGTAGTGACCACAGGTGCACTCTTGCTGCCTGCTGGATGGGGGCTGCCTGGGGTGGCTCCTGATATTTCTGGGTGCAATCACTCTCTTCTGGGTGGTGTGCTGCCTGTAACAACACCTGAGGTCCCAAGTTAAGAGTTCCTTAATAAATTGATTGCTTATGAATCCTCATCTATGGTCTGCTTTTGATGAGGATCTTGACCTAATGCACCAATAGTTGGGAAAGGCCAAGATATAGGGGCAGATAGAGGTAGATTAGCTACTTCTCTCTCCACTGATGCATCTAGGTGTCTTCATCCCTAGCACATTCACTCTTGTACACATCTGTTTTCTTTTCTTATTCCTTGTCTATCTCTCTTACCTTGAGATTGTTCTATTCCTCCCTTGAGTAGAGGTTTTATTTTGCTCTTTCATCCCTTCCTCTTAAGATCTCCTTTCTCTTTTCACTTTGCTGGAGGCTTATGATGACCCCTAGTTCTCAGAAACATATGTCTCAACTATTTTCCTTGTTCATCTTAATTGGAAGCAATATATACTAACAAGATTGTGATGCAGTTTTGAGCAGAGAGATAGAAAGAAGCATGAGGTCCACTTTTAATATGGGGACTCTGGGTATATCTGGAGTTCTGGGCATTTTAGGCCTGTGTATTATACTGTATTTTTGATATATTTTTTCCATGTGCTAGACTGTTATCTTTTCAAGAGCACAGATTAGCTTCTTTATTTTTGCATCCTCAGCTCCTAGAAAAAGTGCCTAAGGAGTGATTTTCAAACTATCTGCAGAGAGGGAAACAGAGGCTGTTAAAATTTGGAGTGCCTCCCCAGGTATACTGAAGCAGAACATCTAGGGGTAAGGCCTAAAATTCGACATTAAAAAAAAATCATCAGGGAATTTTTATAAGGTTTGAAAATTCCTGGCCTAGAACTGAGATTCCCCAATAAACATTTGTTGAATTAAATGGACCTGCTTACTTGAATGACAAATATGGGAAATAAGCATATTACTAATATTATGTTTCTGCAGATTTGATAAGACTTTTAAAATTATATAAGAATTCTAGAAGCAACCTATCTCCCTAACTTATGGAAATTCAAATAGGTAACTTCTATAACACAAACCAACTTAAAACAAAATTATGGACAGAGGCACTAGACAATTACCTATAGATAGATACTGTGGCTAAATGTTTGGATCAGCAGTCATTAGTTAATACTCTTTACCTGAGATAACTAGTCCTTGGTTTTTTATTTTGTTTCTTGCTGTGAAAAAACAACCTTAATTACTGAAATTAGTTGGACTTTCATATCTGTTGGTGTTAGAGAAATTCATTCCTAGCATGTTCTAGCCTGAGCTCACCCAAATTGATAAGCAATCTCTAACTTTTTTTTTTTTTTACTGCAGGTTGCAGTGACAACCTGTTTCCATGGAAACAGACGCCAGCTTGCTGAAAACAGAGGAAAGAACTTTAGCATTAATTACTGTTTCAATTTGAATTCAATTGATTTCAGAGGAAATCTGCAGACAACTTGGCAGTATTATTGTGAGAGTGCTGTAGGCATGCCCCACACTATATTAAAACACCCTAACAAATATAACAAGGTACTATGGGTTATGAGAGAACTAGAGCACAACTACTGAAGTAAGCACAAGTATATAACAAAGTCTCAAAAGTCAATTCTTGAACTGTGTAGATGAATAAATGCCTTGCTTTTAATGAACCTACATTCCCTGTGACAAAGTCAAGTCATTATTAGATTTCTCTTTATGTCCTTTCCACAAACACTGAAGAAGACAATGCAAAATGCAGTAAAGAAAAAGGCAGCCTAATTTCGGAGAGCTCTATGCTTGACTCTATGCAGTTTGAGGGTGAGAATGCTGGGTTCCTTGAAATTTTCTCCTATCAGCCATTGGGTCATTTAGCTTCATTCCTTGCCTCCTTGGGAAGAGTGTGTGTGTGTGTGTGTGTGTGTGTGTGTGTGTGTGTGTGTGTGTGTACCCCCAAATCTCAAAAATCTTTTATCAATTTTGGTGAGCTGAGGCTGGGATCTGATCTCCAATGTGGCAGTGTTGGGAGCTGTTTGCATCATGAGGGGCAGACCCCTCATGAATAGATTAATGCCCTCCCTTGGAGGTGGTAGTGAGGGAGTTCTCACTCTGTTAGTTCTTACGAGAGCTGGTTGTTAAAAGGAGCCTGGCACTCCCCTCTCTCTCTTTTTCTGCATCTTCTCGCCATGTGATCTTGCACCCATAAACTGCCTGCTGCATTCTGCCATAAGTAGAAGCAGCTTGAGGCTCACACCAGATGCATCTGTCCCAGAATCATGAGCCAAATAAACCTCTTTTCTTTTTAAATTACCCAGTCTCAGGTATTCTGTTATACCAACATAAAAACAGACTAATACAGAACATTGGTATCGAGGAGTGGGGTGTTATATAGGCAACTGAAAATGTGGAAGCAGCTTTGGAACTGGGTAATGGGCAAAGGTTGCAGGAGTTTGGAGGACTCAGAAGAAGACAAAAAGATGAGGGAAAGTTTGGAACATCTTAGAGATTGGTTAAATGGTTGTGAGCAGAATGCTGATAGAAATGTGGACAGTAAAGGCCATGCTGATGAGGTCTCAGATAGAAATGAGGAACTTATTGGGAATTGGACAAAAGATCACCCTTGCTACACCACAGCAAGGAACCTGACTGCATTGTGTCATTGCCCTTGGACTTTGTGGAAGGTGGGACTTAAGAGTTGTGAACCAGAATGTTTAGCAGAAGAAATTTCTAAGCAGCAAAACATTCAGAGAGTTGCATGGCTACTTGTAAAAACCTATGCTCAGTTATGGCAGCAAAGGCATGACGGAAAGCCAGAATTTATAATGAAATGGGAAGCAGAGTGTAAAGATTTGGAAAATTTTCAGCCTGGTCCTGTGGTAGAGAATGAGAGAACATTTTCAGGAGGAAAAATTCAAAAGTGCAGTGGAGAGAATTTTTGCTAGAGACGTTAGTTTGGCTATGAGGCAGCCAGGTGCTAATAGCCAAGACAATGGGAGAAAGGTCCTGAGGACGTTTCAGAAGTCTTCCAAGCCTCCCCTCCCATCACAGACCCAGAGGTCTAAGAGGACCAAATTGTTCCTGGGGACAGAGCTGGGTTGCTGCTGCCCTATGCCACTTCTGAATGCTCCTCCCTGAACCCCAGTTGCTCCAGCTGTGGCTAAACTGGCCCCAGGTTTGACTGGACCTGAAGCTTCAGAAGATCCAAGCCTGAAACCTTGGTGGCATCCAGTCCACTTGATCTTAAGTCTGCAGGCTAGCAGAAAGCAAGAGTGGTGGAGACGTAGCAGCCTCCACCCAGATTTCAGAGGATGTATGGAAGGGCCAGGGGTCCCAGGCAGAGACCTGCCACAGGGGTGGAACCATGGCAGAGGGCATCTACTAGAGCAATGCCAAGCAGAAATATGGGGTCAGAGCCCTCAAAGAGAACCCCCAAGGGAATATCTAGTGGAGCCATGGGAACTAGGTCACCACCAGGACCCCAGAACTGTAGGGCCACTGGCAACATGCAATGCCCATCTGGAAAAGCTGCAGGCACCAGTGCAGCCCAGTGGGCTATTCTTGCAGAGCTATGGGGGCTTGGCTTCCCAAAGCTTTGGAGGCCCAAACTGTCCACTGTGCCCAGGATGCAGGACTTGGAGTCAAAGGAAATTATTTTGGAGCTTTAAGATTTAATATCTGCCCTGCTGGATTTGAACTTATTTGGGGCCTGTTTCTCCTTTCTTCTGGCCTATTCCTCCCTTTTGGAGTGGGAGTGTGTACCTGATTTCTGTTCCAACATTGTATCTTGGAAGCAGATAAATTTGTTTTTGATTTTTATAGGTTCACAGCTGGAAGGAGTTTTGCCTTTGGTCTCAGATGAGGCTGTGGACTTTGGACTTTTAAGTTGGTCCTGGAACAAGTAAAAATTTCTGGGACTATTGAGATAGAATGATTATATTTTGTATGGGAGAGGAACAAGAGTTTTGGGGGGACAGGGGTGGAATGATAGAGTTTGGATATGTTGCCACCCCATAGCTCATGTTGATATCTGATCCCCAGTGAGGTAGTGTTGGGAGCTGTTTGGGTCATGGTGGGGTGGGCAGATCTCTCATGAATAGATTAATGGCCTCCCCGGGAGGAGTAGTGAATGACTTCTTGCTCTATTAGTTCTCATGAGAGCTGGCTGTTGATAGGAGTCTGGTACCTCCCTTCTCTCTCCTTTCCTGCATCCTCTTATCATGTGATCTCCTTGTACCCATTGGCTGCCTGCCACTTTCTGCCATTAGTAGAAGCGGCTTGAGGCCCACATCAAATGCAGTTGTCCCAGAATCACGGGCCGAATAAACCTCCTTTCTTTATAAATTACTGTGTCTCAGGTATTTTGTTATAGCAACACAAAAATAGACTTATACACTAGGATTTAATTTCTCTAATACCAACAGATGTGAGTCCAACTAATTTCTAGAATAGTTGCAGCATTTACACACACACACACATATATAAATATACATATAGATTTATATATATAAAAATAAAAAACCATGTATTTATATATATAAGTAAATATATAATATATTTTAATATATGTGTGTGCAGATGCTCTAATATATATATTTCTATATATAAATATATGTATATTTTTATACATATAAATATGTATATATTATGTATATATAAATTATATATATATATATATTTCAAGAGTTCTTATTTTGAAAGTTCCATTAGGGGTTTCATATTAGAACATTATTCAACCTGGAAAGTAATAGATTGGGATTAGTTGGAAGTTGGCACAGAGCCAGAAGTGAACACAGTAAGTAATTGGTGAGAAGTCAGGATGAAGAGCTCAAAGGAGAGGAAAAAAAAGAACAAAGATTGCCAAAAGCAAATTTTGTCTATTGAACTATTTCACTGAGACTAATACACACACACACACACACACACACACACACACACACACACACACACACACACACACATATGTATATATAATAAATATACATATATATATGCATATATATAAACCCTAGAAAAGCAAAGTGGAGACAATATTGACTATCAATGTTGTATCAACTTGGGCTTTAAGAAAGTCAAATTTCTCTTCTAGAGAGGTGTGTACAAGGTGTGAATTTCTTGGTCAGTTTCAAAGCAGAGTATCTTGACAAAGTCAAAAGCCAAATATTGAAAGATAGTATTTAAGAGTGAGAATTCTAGAGAATAGAACCTGGAGTGGAAGGTCATTGTTAGAGCCCCACCTAGATCCCCTTTGTTCCATTTTCTGATTTCCTGAGCCCATCTCCCAGCTTCTGTGCGTTTTAAACAGCTAACATCTGTGACCTTCTTCCCAGGACTGTTTTTTGGGTTACTGGAGCTGTTTCCTTTGTATAGAGAGCAAGAAATGCTTGGAAGGTCATATACCATGCTGATACCATACTGTTGTGGGACTATGAAAGCCCAAATCCCTTTTCATGAAGTGGGACAAACTTTGAGGTATAATTAACACTCCAGAGTTCACTGGAGGATCAGGTTAAGGCTGGGACTTTGCCTGAGATCTTATCCTTGCTTGGCTTTTACCTCTTCTTGTCCTATGTAGTAGCCAGCAACCGAAATGACCCCTGGTGATCCCTGTGTCCTGATTTTCATGCCCTTGTGTAGTCCCACCCCACATTGAATAGGGCTAACTTGTGAGACCAATAGGATATTGTGGAAATAATGGTATAATGGTATGTAACTTCCAATGGTAGGTCATAAAAGTCATTGTAGCTTCTACTTTGCTTTCTCTTAGGTTGTCTTCTCTGGGGGAAGTCATTTGCCATGTGAGGCAGACCCTCAAGTAGTCCTCTGAAGAGGTCCATCTGACAAAGAACTGAGCCCTCTCACCACTAGCCAGCACAAACTTGCCATCCATGTGAGGGAGCCATCTTGGAAGCAGATCCTCCAGCTCCAGTCAAGCCATCAGATTGCTGCAGCCTTACCTGACATTGTGACTATGACTTTACAAGAGACCCTGAGTCAGAACCTCCCAAATAAGCTGCTCCAGATTCCTCACTCACAGAAAATATGTGAAATGATAAATACTTGTTTTTATTTCCAGTTACTAAGTTTTGAAGTAAATTTTTATGTCACAATAGAAAACTGATACCTACTGCTTTCCCCACTCCCTTAGTGGTTTCTCCTGGTACCATATGCCTAATAAATAACTTACACCTGAATCTCATCTCAGGAGCTGCTTCTGGTGAATCTGAACAAGACATTTGGATTCAAATGCCATCTCTGCCATCTGTTAGCTGTGCGACCTTGGGCAAGTCACTAGTCTCTCTATTGTGCCTCAGTAAAATGTGAATAACGATAGTATTGATCTCTTAGGGTTGCATGAAGATTAAAGAGGTCAATACTTA
This sequence comes from Cynocephalus volans, assembly GCF_027409185.1. Lineage (NCBI taxonomy): Eukaryota > Metazoa > Chordata > Mammalia > Dermoptera > Cynocephalidae > Cynocephalus > Cynocephalus volans. The sequence continues at coordinate 58,227,479 of NC_084478.1, forward strand.
TAAAGTTCATAGCATAGTGCCTAGCACATTGCTGAAACTCAACGAATGTTAGTAATGATTATGAGAGTAGCATAGGGAGGCACTTGTCAGCTGTAAGATTTAACCAAGTGGATTTTTTTTTCATAGCCTCTGTGGTTCCTGTTATCCCTGTCATCTTGCTGGCTTTCCACATAAGGGAGTATAAACAGGAGGATGTGGATGCTTCAGCCCAATTTTGTAAAACAAACAAACAAAAAAACTAAAAAACAAACACACACACACACACACAAACAACAACAAAAATAATTCAAGGCACATGCACTTCTTGTGGTAGGTCAATAGTGTCATCCTTATAAATGAAACTCAAACGATTGCATTATTGTGATAAGATCTGCCATTTGACTTTAAGTAAACAAACCTTGCTGCTTGATCCATCACTGTTCCCACCACAAAGGAGGTGTGGAGCTGAAGCCGCTATTTCAACAGCTAAGTGACAATGTTTTTCTGCTTGAAACCTAAGGCTACACACTGCCCTCCTCCCATAGAATTTAAATCCAGGAAAACATGTATAAGGCAATGCCTCAATTAAGAATCTTCATAAAAGGAGATTCTTTTCTTCTAGTAAGCCTGGCAAAAAAAATTCTTCATGTAGTATTAACATATGCATATGAATAGATACCAGGTGATTGTAACAGACTGGAGAAAGAGATTAATCATGTTCTGACAACAAGCATATAATGAAGAAAAATCAGAATTCTGCAAGCTGAGCAGAGAATAGAAGATGAGGGCATTCTGGACTTCAGACTCCAGTTAAGTAGAGAAAGAATTCTGCCTTAATGAGGGGTCTAGGGGAAGAGCCTCGGCTGTGCAGCTGCCAGAAGAAACGGCTGCTCCACAGGGACCCTGAGAAGCTCTCTCGGTGCCATTCATTCCTCTACTGTGGCCAAAAAAAAAAAAACCACCTTCAGTAGCCCCAATGGGATCTTGGAAAACATTTTTTCCTGAATTTTGCTTTAACCTCCATTGTCTAATTTGTAACTACCAGCTATAAAGATTTGTTGATTATTTCTTCTAGGGCAAAGCACTTGGAATATTTGAAGATGGGAGGTGGAAGTAGGAAACATGACTGGAGAGAAGGTCAAATATCTCCAAGAGTTTAGAGATATGACAATTTGTGGGTCCATCACAGTTTGCTTTATTTCCTGGATTCTCTGAGGAATACTTCCTAAAACAGGCACTGCTGGTTATGTTGCTTATTCAGAGCCTTTCTTGAGATTTCTGTGGAATTTGTGATTAAGCCAATCCATGAAACTGGCAACTGATACTAAGAGAGATGCTCCTTTAGGCTCAATGATAGTTCTGCTTAATGCATGTGGGCTGAGCCTGCCAATTGTCGTAAAAACGGTGCACTGGAATTTAATAAAGGGACCCTCAATTGAGAGCAAAAGTCAAATAGAGAGCTCTCCTGAAGGTCCTCGGTCAGCTCAAGAATTATTATTTAATGGCACAGGGAGAGGGGAATCTTAAGCAGCTCTGACCTTCTATCCATCATGATGAATTGACCATCACTGTGTACATCATTGACTTTCAAAGCAGTTGTTAAGCTCTTGTTTATGCAATACCCCTTCTGGCAGTAAGCACAAAGTGAGTTAACTGAACACTCTCACACACTGTTAGAAGGAGGACAAATGGCTACAGCCTTTTAGTAGACAATTTAAGAATATGCATCACAATTCAACATGCATGGTATCAGTCAGGGTCTTGGCATGAAACAGATGGCATTTTCAATCTGGGTAATTGACAGCATGCAATAAAGGGCTTAGGAAAGCCAACAAGGGATGGTGCAGTACTTGAGGCTGGCCAGAGCAGGATTTCATGACCATTTTAGGACTAGGGGGCAAGAGGAGGGAGTGGTCAACAGAACTTGGAGCTGTGTGGAAGGGTTGGCCTCCCAGGAGCAGTTACTTTTGACAAAAGGATGCAGCCAACCTACTGTGCTAGGAGAAACAAATACCCCAAACTCACTCTCCTCCCTTCCAGTCTCTTGCCTGTGCTTCCCATTAGCAAAACCCAAACAGAAGTCAGAGGCCAGGGAGCCTTTGGTTACAGTCCATTTGGGTCAGTCTCCTGGGTTGGGTCTGCAGAGACAAACAGAGACTATCTAGCACATGCATATGCCTTTCGACTCTGCAATACTGCTTGAAAGAAAGTGAGCAGAGATACCGGGTACTGATCAAGCTTTATTAAAGGAAAAGAATCTGCCCGGCTGCGCTCAAAGTGGAGGACAGCACCAGGTGTGGGGGTGGTAGAGCTTATAGAGGGCGCCAAAGGCTGGCTGATACAATCAAGGAGGGGCATTATGCTAATGCAGAAGTCATGCAACCAGGGTGGAGAATTGCGCCCTTGCAGTAGCAAAAGGGTTTCTGTTTCTCAGAAATCATGAGGTTTCTTACAAAGGGAGGGGCTGGTGACTATTTTGTGCTTATTGTGTGCAAAATGGCGCTGGTCACATCTAAGATCCATCACTATTTACACAATCCTTTCTGTAAATGTATTCCCACAGGCTTTCAAAGATAATCAGCATAGCATTTTTCTGTAATAGGTAAAAATAGAAAAGGACTTAAATTTTTAGTAATAGAAGAAAGTAGTCTATATTATAGACTACTGTGCAGCTATTAGAAAGAATAAGATAGAATCTCTGTGTTCTAACATGAAAACATATCCAAGATGTAGTCATGTTAAAAAACACAAAAACAGCAAACAAAGAAAGCAAAAATGTAAGTCACAGATCAGTATATAGAGTATGATTCTGTATTTGTTAGGGAAAACAACAATAAAAACATCAATACTGACGTGCCTCTAAATACTTAACACAAACCTCACTGGGAATGAGCAGGTAAAAAGAAACTTTAAATATTTTCCCTAAATACATTTTTATTGTCTGAAATGTTTATAAGAACATATTTGTATATTACTGGTATAATTAGAGAAATTAGTAAGAAAGTGCAACAGAAAAACCTGAGTTAGGTAAACTGGTAAACTCCTGGTAAATGACTGGTGGGCAGAAACGAATCCCCTTTTTAAAGCCTTTCCTTCCTTGTCTCTCTGCCTCTACTCTGCTTTGTGGGCATTGAGGGTCTTTGGTGTTCAGTCTTAGTGCTGCTGCTTGCCAAGCCAATGCTTGGCAAACCTGGGGAATTAAGCTGCACATTTAATTTTCCTTCAGCCTGCTGGGTATAAGATGTGCTCCCTGGGCTGTCCCCTTTTCCTTCGACCCCTGCTATATTAGTTAGTTCCTAAACTCAACCATGTTGTACTAAGCCTTAGGCGAGATGTAGGAAATGCACACTGACCAATGCAGATGGGCACTGCCGTAGAAGGAATCTTTGAATTTCCTGATCCTCACACCCTCTCTGTTACACATTATCCTGTTGCTTTATCTTTTTCCTGCATTCTGATTGCTAGGGTCCTCCCATTTGGCATCCACAATGTTTGAGCACTCTAGCTTGCCACGGTTGCTTTTCGTTGTTTCATCCCAACATGTTTTATTGCACTCTGGTAACCTGCCCCTTTGGCTGAACGGAGAAGCCCCTACTATGCCCTGCCTTAGGTGACAGCCCTGCTGGCATAGCCCCATTTGCTCACTGTTCTCTTATTCTGATCCCAAGTCCAGAGAAGCTCCTGCCTTGGTTTCCTAATATACTAAGGTTTCTTCAGGTCTGCAGTCCTGTCCTGGACTCAGCTTGCTTGGTTGGGAACTGCCCATCTCGTCTCTCTCCCACTGATGTTTTTTCACCAAAGGGCTTTGCCTTGTTTATACATCCAAATTCTTTCTGTCTTGCTCTAAATCAAGCAGACCACCTAGAACCACTTACAGCAAGCTCCTGAGTCTCATTGTCATTGAATGGTTCTCAAAGTGTGGTCCGCAGATCAGCAGTATTGGTATCACCTAGAAACTTGTAAGAAATACCAATTCTCATCCTCACTCGGACCTATCAAATCAAAATCTCTGGGACTGGGGCCCAGAAATCTGTTTTAACCAGCCTTCCAGGGGATTATGATGTGTGATGATGTTTGAGGACTACTGGCCTAGGTACTCTGGCTGTTGCACAGTAACTCTTGAATTTGAAGTTCTTGTACTTTAGTGTATATAGGGATCACTTCAAGAACTTGTTTATAAATACAGATTCCAGAGTTCTACCCACAGATAATCTGATTTAATAGAATGAGATTCAGAAATCTGCATTAAAAATATCCTACCCAAGAAGTCTGGGGAAGGTATTTTGAGAAACATTGTCTTAGCTTTCGAATGGGCCCCAAGGTCTCCAGGGAGTTGGACCACTGATCAATGACCCAGGACCCTTCATCACAGCAGAGTTAGACTACTCTTTCTATACTCCAGTTTATCTCCACCCCTTTATTACTTCCCTATCTATGAACATCCTGGAGCTGAGAGCCTAGAATGCTTTACAGCTGGGTCCAATGCAGGAATGACAATGATCCAAAAAGATAGAATGACTATCCAGTAAAATGATTATCAATGCAAATGGAGAGCTATTTCCTTTCTGTGATAGTAGGGGAAGTGTTTCATAAGATGGATTTTTTTCTTCAGACTCTCTATTCTCTATTTTAGTCAGGAAAGCTTTCCTGGTTCTCAGGCAAACTGCTTGCCATGTGTTTGCATTGACTCAAATAATTCATTCACCGAAGAGGTTCAGAGGCTAATGATTATAACACTACCTGGTAAGTCTTAAGCTCCTTTATCGTTTCAGTTAAGCATATATTTGGAGATATAGTTCAGGTGGGGCATAGTTATTGGTGTGTAGTTGTACCTGTTGGTGTACTTGACTGGTTTGCCTTTTTCGTTGCTAAAAGTTGATTTATCATCTCTTTTGGCTGTAGCCTCCTGATTTTCAGTGCAAATAACCTTCCAAATTTTCCTTTAATTGTAATGTCCAAAACCAAGTTTGTTCCTGCCAAGTCAGTGGGTTGTAGCTCATGGCCTGGGGTATTTGTCTCAAACTCTTTCAGTTGATTTAATTCATTCCATTCATTCAACTCAATGAGCATTCAGATCTTGTCTGGACCACACACAGCAACTCAGCCTAGAGGTCTAGAATCCTCACTGGTCTGGCCACAGTCAGACTCTTCATCCAAGGCCACTTGCTTTATCAAGCCTGCCTTGAGGGGCCCCCCATCAGTGTTTCTCTTAAGCTTTTTATTTGTACAATTCATTGTTCTTGTGCACACACACACACACACACACACACACAAAAACCCTGAAAAAGACCATTTGTAATTAAGTATTTGTGTGCCATATCTCTCCATACTGCATGGTTCTTGAAAGCAGGAATTATGTTTTCATAACACCTTTGTATACCCTGTAGCATTTTATGCAGTGCTTTGCAGGTGTTCAAAATGTCACCTGGATTGAATAGAGGAATGAAAACCTACTCTATTGTCCAAAGGGCACCTGGGAATCTAGTCATCCATAACAGAGTCCATAGGGATTAGCCATCTTGGTCCATGGTGATGAGGTGGATGTGACAATTCTCCATGCCAAGAAATAAGAAATGGTAACACTTAAAAAAGGATTTAAGGTAGTCCTGGTTGTGCTTAAATGTGGACTATAGGTGACAGAACCATCTATAGTACTTTTCTGGCTCATTTACACATTCTTCAACTTGTATTTATTGAGCATTTACTATATGCAATGCAGTGTGATGAGTACTGTGGAGGATAAATAAGAGAATAATATAAGGTAAGCACTCCTCGCTCTGCTGTCTTCAAGGAGTTTCTGAGCTATTTTGGAAGATGATATGTATATAAAGACAAATGACAATACAAGATAGGACTTAAGTATAGTATGAGGGCTGTTGAAGCTAAAAGGATGGAGTGATCACAGTAGACTGGAATGGTCTTGGAAAGGTGGGCTGAGGAAGGCTGGAAGAATTTTGATTATAGGCTGAAGGATTTTCCAGCAGGAGATACGTAGGTGGAATATCCTCGTGTGTCTATGGAACAATAAATAAGCTAGACTTTTCAAAACAAGGAACCCAGCAAACTTGAGCTCCCAGATCTCAATCTAAGGGGTCATGGACACTGCTAGTGCTACTTTCATTGCTCAACCATAATCTGGCTCCTAGAGCACTCAAGCCTCTTGTTTACCAGGTATCGCATACTAACCTGAGCTGACTGGTTACTTCCCCAATAGGTCATCTATGCTGGTAAGATGCTTACCTTCCAAATAGTTTGTTCTTCTCCCTTACCTCACACAGTTTCCCCTTTGGGGTTTGGTTATTCATGTCCTCAGAGGCTGCACTAAGGGAGACTCGAGCTCAGTTCCCTTTACTCCCAACTGGCTGCATAATTTGAAGTAGTTGGTATTCATTGGCTGTCCACTCCTGGGGTTGCAGTGTTGTGTGTGTGTGTGTGTGTGTGTGTAAACCATAAGCTTCAAAATTCTACACATAATCCCTCATATAGGGCCTAGAAATTCCTCTCCTCATGGAGCCCCAGGGCCTGCCTGACCACCCCAGGGCTTCCTGAGGTGTGCATGCAAATTAGACCCAAACAGTGACACCAGATGACACTTAATTTTTACTTGGATTTGAGTACCTCTTAAAAATAAATGCACATAACTTCTACAACCACTCCCAAGGGACTCATTTTGACTGTCTTTTCATGGAAATAACTAATATGGGTTAGAGCTGAATATTTAAAGGAACTATTTTAAGGAAGGTTTCTTGGGTTTGTTTTTCTTTTTTCTCAAGGACATCACTATGCTCTGCATAACTGGCAAATTAGATGTTATGAAAGGGGAGGAAAAAAAGAGCAATGAGGGCTGTGAAATGCCAAGAGGGCAGGGGTAGGAGTAGCTAATGGCTAGGGTTGCTTCATGGCCTTGCCCTGTGCAGGTGTGATTCCCTTTCAAAGTAGAAAAGCCAATCTGTTATGCTGGAGAAAGACAAAACAAGGAGGGCAAGGCGTTTGGGTATTGGCAGATGCTGTGGAAATATTTTAAATGCTGCATTTTTGACTCTTTTTCCCGCCAGGGAAAGGGAGGTAGGAGGGGGAACCAGGGAAAGGTTGGTAGACTGGTACAAAGTTACAAAGTTACTGTTAGATAGGTGTCCCTTGTACATGTTGATTTCTATTTCATTGGATGCATACAGAGTAGTGGGATTGCTGGATCATATGGCAGTTCTATCTGTAGTTGTCTGAGAAATCTCCATACTGTTTTCCAGTTGTACTAATTTACAGTCCCAACAACAGTGTAGAAGAGTTCCCCTTTTCCTGCATCCTTGCCAGCATTTGTTATTTTCTGTGTTTTTGGTAATAGCCATTCTAACTGGGGTGAGATGATATCTTGTGGTTTTGATTTCTTTTTTTTTTTTGTCTTTTTCGTGACCAGTACTCAGCCAATGAGTGCACCGGCTATTCCTATATAGGATCCGAACCCATGGCGGGAGTGTCGCTGCTGCTCCCAGTGCTGCACTCTCCCGAGTGCGCCACGGGCTCGGCCCTTGTGGTTTTGATTTCCACTTCTCTGATGATTAGCAATATTGAGCAATTTTTCATATGCCTGTTGGCCATTAGTATGTCTTCTTTCAAAAAATGCCTATTCAGTTTCTTTGTTCATGGTTTTTCTTTTTTTTTTTTTTTATTTACCGGTAAGGGGATCGCAACCCTCGGCACGGTGTGGTCAACACCACGCTCAGCCAGTGAGCGTTCCAGCCATCCCTATATAGGTTCCGAACTGGCGGCCTCGGCGCTACCAGTACCGCACTATCCAGAGTGAGCCACGGGGCCGGCTCTCTTTGTTCATTTTTAAATTATTATTATTATTTACTATTGAGTTGAGCTTTTGTATATTCTGGATATTAATCCCTTGTCAGATGCATACTCTGCAAGTATTTTCTCCACTCTGTTGGTTGTCTTTTTGCTGTGTTGCTTCCTTTGCTGTGGAGAAGCTTTTTAGTTTGATATAATCCCATTTGTTGATTTTTGCTTTTGTTCCCCGTGCTTCTGAAGCATTATTCATAATGTCTTTGCCCAGACCTATGTCCTGAAGTGTTTCCCTTATGTTTTCTTCTAAAAGTTTTATAGTTTTGAGTCTTACATTTCAATCTTTAATCCATTTTGAGTTGAGGAATCAGTTTTTAAATCAAAGGAAAATCAGATATGAACTACAGACTCTATGTTTTAGTCCATTTTGTGTTGGCTGTAACAGAAGTACCCGAGACTGGGTAATTTATAAAGAACAGAGGCTTATTTGGCTTATGGTTCTGGGACAGCTGCATCTGGTGTGCGTCTCAGGCTGCTTCTACTCATGGTGGAAAGCGGCAGGCAGCCGGCGGGTACAAGCAGATCACATGGCGAGAGGAAGCAAGAGAGGGAGAGAAGGTGCCAGGGTCTTTTTAAACAACCAGCTCTCATGGGGACTCATAGAGTGAAAACTCACTCATTAATCCCCCCACCTAAGGAGAGCATTAATCCATTCATGGGGGATCCACCCCCATGACTCAAACAGCTTATTGGGGATCAAATTTCCACATGAGTTTTGTCAATATAGGTTGTAGTTGATTTTCATGCCCCTTTACCTGTTCCTCTCCCCTCCCCGCCCCCCCCATCATATCTGTTCACTTGACTTAAATAGCCGCATGAGTTTTGGAGAGGACAGCATATCCAAACTCCATCACTCTACATGTAACTTTCTTTTTTCATATCTGTCTACTCAGACTGTGAACTTCTCTAAATGGAAGTGTGTTTCATTCATCTCTGTATTCCCAGTCAATAGCAGTCTGCCTCATAAAAGATCTTCAATAAGAAAATCTGTATCAACTGAATAAATAAATAAAGGAAGGAAAGAATGCTGGGGTGAGGGTAGGGAAAAGATGCAGAGATCTTGCAAGTGTTTTTTTTTTGGGGGGGGCTGTCGGGAGCTATACAAAAAGTTCTCAGGATTTACCTAATGCTAGATTGAGAAGCTGGGTTATATAAATCCTCGATCTTGTTATGCTTGAACTTTTGAGCAAGATTCTAGAGTAGAAGAATTCTTGGGAAGGAGGCAAATTTAATTTCTTCACTATAATTCTAAGTATGGTTTTGCAAGTTTATCAGTTTCAGGTTTACTCTGACCTCCTTAGGAAATTGACTGAGATTGCCAATATCTAGGAAGAAAGCTGTTAAACTTACCATTTGTTTACTCCTTGCTTTATTCCAAGGATACTTGAAAGGGCTTATGTAAAGGAAAATGTGAGAAATCAATAAAAGGAGATAATCTGATGAAGGGGGATATGGATTAATTTGTACGTTCAAGGAATATGCTTTAAATTATTTGAAGGAAACAATTTTTTTCCTGATGCCAACCTCAGGGAGCAATTCCTTACATGGAACATTGAATACTGAATGATAAGTAGCCCATGCAGAAGTGACAGCCATAAGGTTAGTTATTTTCTTTTAGTCACTTTTGCTAAAAGTTGAAGGCAGAATTTTTAAAATAATAATTCAGTGAAAGCTATATTCCAAGAAACTAGATGCTGGGTTTTAAAATGAGGGGCAGAATTGCCTAGCAACTGAAGTCCCTGGACCTAGATTTAAACTTGCCTTGTGGTGGGAAGTTCAGCTCTGCCTTTTATTGTCAAGGAGACCTTAAGCAAATTAACCTACAGATGGCTTGGTTTTCTCAACCAAAAAAAACTACAATCATTTATTTCCTAGGGAAGCTATGATGTTTAAGTGAGACAATATCTGAAAAGTTTATAGGACCTTGTCTGGCTATGTAATTGCTCAAAAAAAAAAAAAAAAAAAAAAAAAAGCCAGCCTCTACTACCCTTCTAATGGTCTGTGTTGTCTGGCTAACATTTGGAGTATTCAACCTAGAAAAGAGGTAGTGTATCCCAGGAAGGTTTACTTTGACAAGTTTTGCCTCAAGTGTACAAAAGGAGCATATTAGAGTTTATAATTTAAATCTACCTAGGTTACATGGCATATTGTGTTGAACAATGTTCTCCAAGCATAAAATCTTACCTGGTGGGCAAGGATGCTGAAAGCAATTTCTGAAAAATTCTTTCAAATCTAATTCATGTGAATCAACTCAATACTCCAAGAGATGAAAACATATATATATGTTTCGTCAACAAGTGGCCTTAGAGTAACAAGTGTTCTTGCATAACACTGGATAAAAATCTCTTCAAGGCTCTATTGTGATTAAAAGGGTATCAGCAATGAAAAAAAAAAAACAAAAAAAAACATAGTGCAATATTCTATGAACATCTCTCATGCTAAACCTTATTGACTCTAATTTTCTTGAAGAGTTTTATTTCATTTTAAAGGAATCTACTTTGAATGAATGGCAAACATGTCCATTCTGAGTTGCATCTCATTTTTGTTAAATTGGGTTTATCTTCAGGTTTGCAGGTAGCATTGTAAAGAAGTCTAATGTCTATTTGTTGTCATGGCCACTGGCTTGGTGCTTTGTGTAGGTTATCATATGGTATCTCTTGAATCTATGATCCCGTTGATTGTAAGATTTGCCATTATTTTACGTAATGGTAAGATGGTGCCATTCAAACTGCAGCATAAATCTTTTTTATTTCCTGGAATTTCTATTGGTACTCTTTGAAAGCGCTTTTTAGAATTATGTAGACACCAATTTTTGTCACATATCACAGCTATGCATACATAAAAAGGGAAGCATGGATGAAATAAGTAGAATAATGTACTCTAAAACTTCTACACATTTAGAATCTGTTGCCTTTGAATCACTTCTCAACTCAGAGTTATTGATGTTCATTTTTTTTCCCACATAATAATATCTTCTGTGCCAGCTAGCATGTTGGTGATGCAAAAGTTTTAAAAAAGAGAGCTGCTCTATTGTCTTCAGAATTTTCTTCCAAAGCATTACACACATTCTATAAGCTTTGATTTGACCATACAGTGTCAGTGGAAGATTTTCAGACAACTAGGACTCATGTTCCTTCATTAAATGGTCCTTATGTGGTCTATTGCTTGAGATGTCAAAGGGCTGTAATTGTCCAGTCATGTCACTAAGAAAGCAACCAAGTTTTCCCATGTGCAGATACTGACAATGCAGATAATGACAACTATATCGTACACAATTCTTGTCTGGTAGCAATTGTAAAATGCCATTTATTATAGGATACATCCTGATTTCAGAGATGTTAAAATATGAAACATTGTGTCTTAGTATTAAAATAATATATCTTAAGAATCCTATTGCTATTTTTAGACTTTAAATATCTCAGTAGCAAGGCCCACATCTTCTATAGGCTCTCCAGCCTAGCATACAACTCTATACACAGAAGGACTCAATATATGCCAGATGCTGGTGCCTCCATGTCTTGCAGAGTTTTCACCTTTGTTTTTCACTGAGGGGCAGGAAACAATTTGCTGTAATGAAGGATTGCAGTTGAGGAAGGTGGAAGGCTTTTAGTTAAAGTCCTTCAAACAAAACGAATCACACAGAAACTTCTGTTTTTTGTCTTGAGCACATCCACCTGATCTTAGAGTAAGGCATAAGGGATTCATGCCAAATATAGCCAACTGGGAACAAAAATCTTTGCTTGCTTTTTAAAGTCCTCTGTTCTGTTAACCCTTATATCATTATTTTCTCCCCCTCCTCTCCCTCCTTTCCTTATTCTTCTCCTACTTTATTTTCTTTCTCATGTATTTCAATCAGTGTCTGATATTATTGCGTAGTAAAATATACTTGATCAGAAATGTACCCGAATAAAGGTATTTATCCATATTTGTCAAGGTCAAATCATATTCATGCCCTGTCACATTTATTTTTATACTACCCTAAATGAATTATGTTGATACTTTGCTCACCATTTTTGGCACAAGAGTAGCAAAATATACCATAATTTTAACAGAGGAATTCAGGTGATAGCAATATCAAGAACTTATGTAAAAAAATTAAAAGGGATTCTGGGTTCATTTGTTGAGTATTAATCATTTAACAAATACTTGTCAAGCACCTTTATGTGCTATGTACACTATTTGAAAATTTCTATTGTAAGCAAAAGTAGACATAGACCCTTCTGTCATGAAATTTATAATCTGGTGATTTCAAGTTCCATCCCTAATCTGATGACACCCAAAGTTCTCTAGCTAAGACTTCTTCTTTCAGTTCCAGAGTTGTATGTCCACCTATCTAATCAATATTTCCTCTTGATTATCACCTCAAGGTCAACATGTCCAGCACTGAACTTATGAAGTCAAACTTATGGCCACTCCCCACTGTCTTCTAATAAAAAGAAACAAATGCAATTTATCCCTCTTCCAGACTTTCCTGTTGCAGTGAATGTCACCTTAATGAACACAGTGTCTTAAGGACAAAACACAGAAGTAGAGATGATACCTCCCTTTTCTCAAGCCAGTTTCTTATCTATCACCAAGTCCTGTTAATTTTACCTCTTAACATCTCATAGCTCTGTCCACTTCTCTCCATTTCACCACCACCACTATTGCCCTAGACCAAACCACTGTCATGTTTTATGTGAACTGCTGCAAAAGCTCTCAAACTAGTCTTCAGAGATGAATGCTGACCCCCCTGTAACCCATCTTTCACCCTGCAGCCAGGATGAATACAAATGTAATCATGTATTTTTTTATTTATTGCTCTATTCCTAGTAACTAGAAGAGTACCTGACAATAGTAAACACTAAATATTTACTGGATTTAGGTGTCCATCAACAGATGCCTGGATAAAGAAAATGTGGTATATATAAACAATGGAATACTACCCAGCCATGAAAAAGAATGAAGTCCTATCATTTGAGGCAACATGGATAAGCCTGGAAGATATTGTGAAGTGAAATAAGTCAGGCATATAAAGATAAATACTGTGTGTTCTCATATGTGGTCGTTTTTTTTAAAAGTTGAGTTTTTAGAAGTAGAGATTAAAATTGTGGTTACTAGAGGTTGGGAAGAAGTGGGGGGACAAGGAGAGGTTGGTTAATAGAGACAAAATTATAGCTAGGTAGGAAAAATAAGTTCAAGTGGTGTACAGTAGTGCTAGGCATCTATAATTAACAATAATTTATTGTATGTTCTCAAATGGCTACAAGAGAAGAGCTCGAATGTTCTCATCAGGAAGGAATGATAAAGTTTTGTGATAATGAAAATGCTAATTACCTTGATAATCACAAATTATATACATATACTAAAATATAACTCTGTACCCCATAAATATGTACAGTCAATATGTGTCAATTAAAAAAAATTGTTTTAAATCTAAAAAATAAATCAATATTTGCTGAGTATATAAATAAATGTTTCCTTTTTTGTTAAGATGTTAATGACTAATAGCTTTGACACGTCCTGTATGGTGCTGCGTCACTTATCTCTGCCTAATACTCTGGTATCATCTCTCATCAGTGTCCCTCCCAAGCTCTTACTGTCTTTGCCTCAACCAAATTAGGCTTCTTTAACATTCTCAAACAAATTCGGCTTCCTCTTGCTGCAGGGTGTGTGTACATGCTGTCCCCTTGGTCTGGGTTTGCAGTCCTTCTTCACCTAATGAGCTTTTACCCTTCCTTCAACTCTTAGGCCACACATTGCCTCCCTTCCTGCTCTCCCACGCTGCACAGTTTACTTTGTAATTTACCTAAGAGGCCCACACCCCTTCCTTTTACAACACTTTTCTCTGTTTGGAATGGTGCATTCATCAGTGTGATCAATTGATTAACGTCTGTCTCTTTGTTTAAATGCAATCTCCACAAGAGCAGGGAAGATGTTTTCTTTTGCTCACTAGCACCTAGCACCTTGCCTGGCCTATCACTGGCACACTGCGAATGTCTACTGAATGAAGGCAAATGCTTTAGTAATAAACTCATTAATTATTAATTATAAAGAAACATATTATTTTATAAAATCCCTGAATGTCAAATAAAATCACAATTTGGGCACAATTTTGGTATGTTTTACCTTTGCATTACTTTTTTTCCTTCAATAGACTGCGGTTTACTATGGAAGGTGTTGTTTTTTTTAATTGAACTGTTCATCACCTTAGGGAAGACAGTAATGAAAGTCTTCATTTAGAATACAAGCTGTAAGCAGACGGAATCCTGACTTCTATGTATATGAAGTTAAATTTTTAGAAGTTATCATCTATAACTGTCATCAGGTAGCAAAACACTTTTAATTGGCATTTCGGGACCTAAGAAAAAATGAACTGGGTAAAAGCAAACAGAATCAGCTATGAAGTTGAATGGCTTGATTTTTCACTATGCCAAGTGTCTGAGGGGGAATTACTTAATTCAGCCAGTGAGTCAACAAGTCAGTCTAAGTCTCTAAATCTGGTTATTTTCCTTTGCAAAATGTATTTGTTCTCTTCACTACACAGCATATTTGCAGAAGGCTTTGGCTATGAAATTCTCTTTGTGACAGTTATTGAAAAAGAATATAAACAGCCATATAATAATTAGACAGAACAAGATTAAGATTCTCATTCCCACTCAAAGTCATTCTTTGTCAACTGAGCTATGAAAACTCTCTCCACCCAAAAAAGAACCAAATTTAAGAACTTGTAAAATTTCTGTAACATAAATCCTGATGATTTATGACACTTTTAGTCATTTGGCGATCTGTTCTTGCTTAAAACATTTGGAATTATTAAACATTATTTTACCATTTTTCAGAATTGAAAGCCCCAGCTGTTTTTCCAACCCTAAAAATGTGTCAAATTAAGAAGACTTTTTAAAAATCAAGGAAAAGAACCATGTACTTTTTTTTGGGGGGGGGGGGTGAGCATCCCAGCTAATCAATATGCTATGTAAGAAGCATTTCACCTATAGTTTACAACATGCATTGCCTAATTTGATCCTCATGATAATCCTTTGAAGACAGCATTCTTTTCCTCTCCTGCTCTTCCCAGGTGTCAAAACTGAGTGTTGCCTATCACTATCTGATAGTAAATGGTGGAGCTGCTATTTCACTCAGATTTCAAGTCCTATGCTCTTTTGCTCTATACCATTCTGAACAGAAGAGCGATCAGTACGTTTAAGTTACCTGGAGAAAAAGTCAGAATAAATTGTCAAAGTGTCTAGTATTCCTAAACTTCAATAAGGGAAGTGTGAGGAAGTGAGACTGATTATCAAATGTCTTCTGAGTTACTAAGAGTTTCCACCGATGGAAGTCCTCTTCTGCACTCTCCAATGGTGATTTGGAAATATTTATTTGAACAGATTTGGGATTATAACCATTTTCATGCATCATCAGAGGTTCAGGAGTCAGCCCCTCAAGTTGTATTGTCAATTGTTCTTGTTCCTTCTCACTCCAGAATGAGAAGAAATGGACTCACCTAAAGAGTAAAAGTCAAGATCTGTTCATTTAATGAGCTCCCAGTGTATTACAGGTACTGTTCAAGGCTCTGGAAATGCAAAGGTGGGTAAGACACAGCCTCAGTGCCCTAAGACCTCACAGTTCTTTGGAGGAGATGAACCCATAAATAGGTAGTCCTAAATCAATGTAGTAAATGCAGTGAAAGAGATATGTAGGTCTTCTCAAACACACAGAAAACCATCAACTTTGGCCTGCAGTATGTCAGAGATGTATCCTGACTGAAGATAGTACCAAAGGTCAACTGGACACGTTATGATGATGCTTTTGAGCTGTGTGCTGTGTGAGTCTAAGGAGACTTGTCTTACTTATTTTTGTACCCCCAGCACCTAGTACATGGCTCCTGCTCAATGCATTAGTTTGTTTAACCAAACTGAACTTCCAAGTCAGAGATTTTGAGGAGATTCATGAAATACTGTTCCTGTCTCTTTGAAACAAATTGGCTCTTAGGCCATGTGCTGAATGTCTTTTCAGTTTCTTAGTTAGTCTGATCTTTCTTACCATGAAATATTTTCAAACATTGACATATTAAGGAAACCTGTGAAATTTCCTTATATTAAGACTTGGGGCCACAGATTCTGTTTTTAATGGTGGGCCAGCCTGAGAGGGAAGTGTTCAAGCTTCCCTCCAGCCTGATGATCTTTTTGACTCTTGCTCCGATTTCTCTTACTTACAGTTTTCAGTGTTTTTGTGTGTCATCAGTGCCTCTTGCATCAAATGACCTTACATATTATCATTGCAGTTGATAACACTGTAAACTGGGTGGCCTCTCATTTAATCAGTTACCAAGTCCTGTCAATTCTATTTCAAAGTTGACTCTTGAATCTTGCCTTTGTTTTCTTAAAAGTGATACTACCTTGTCATTGTCTCCTGCCTAGACTTTTGCATTAACATTCTAATGCCATGTTCACAGAACTTCCAAAGTGATCTGGAAACTTTATTTTTCAAAAACCTTTGATGGCTCTTCATTGCTAATGGGATAAATTTGACACCCTTTAGCATGGTTTACCAGGCCTTTACACCCTGAAAAGTAGATTGGGTTGGACTGAATTACAGTGTGTTATCTATAAACAGAACATTCACAACCCATGATAAGTTCATTATTTCGATAAGTTAAAGTCAGTTTATAAAAACACTGTCCTGTGATATTCTAATTCCTTACCCTACCAGTTACAGGGTTACAAAACATAGTTATAAAACTGCCTGTGCCTAGATGGTGAAAAGACTGTCTCTTTGAAAAAAATATTGCTCTCTTGGAGAAAGTGGAAGCTATGAAATTAACAGCTTTTTCAATTGATGGAAGTCCCCTTCTGCCCTCTCTGATGGTGATTTGGAAATATTTATTTGAACAGAATTAGGATTATAACCATTTTTATGCATCAGCAGAGCTTCGGGAATCAGCCCCTCAAGTTGTACTGTCAATTCTACTTTCAGATCAGCCCTGCCTTTAGACTCTCTAGGGTCTGCTGAAACTTTAACTGTTAAAAACTTTAAAGATATTGCCTCATTCAAAAATATTATAGAGAGCTTGCTGTGTTGACTTAACTCCTGTGTGTGTGTGTGTGTGTGTGTGTGTGTGTGTGTGTGTGTGCACTAATGTGTGAATTCTGTCCTTCATATTTTACTAACATACCACTCTAACAATAAGAGAGATATTTTTCAATTGTTGTCTAAGCAATTGAGGCGCATCATACTGAACCATTAACCTTCTCCTGCCCTGTCCACCAGTCTGGTTTACCTTCAGATACTAAAGAAAATGTTTTAGTGAGGAGAAAATTCTAGTGAGCCAGAAAAAATAAATTGCTTAACTTCAAGCCTCTAATATTTGAAGTTGGAGTTAGTCTGGAACAACAACTGAGACTTAGTTCAGAGGAGTTATTGCAGTAGTCTGGGTCTTGAAAAGTGAATTATTAAAGTTCTCTTCTGAAAAATATCTGTCTCTTCCTTTCATTTCTATGTCTCGACTCCTGTTTCTTTACTGTACTAAGGTAATAGAAAAAAACCAGTGAAGGTTAAGATCAGTTAATATAGCTCTGGGAAGTACAAAAATGAGTGGAGTTTCATCCTGTCTGCTATGTTGGGAGTGTCAGACAAGCACCCCTGGCTGGATGACTGAGATCTGGGTTCAAATTCCGATTCCTCCATGACTGGTTGTGAAGTTGATTCACCCATAGGATAAAGAGGTTGTCCTGGTTAATTGATTGATTTTGTGTGTGTGTGTAAGGGTGTCTTTGTCTCTAACATTCGCTGTCTCTGTGATCTGTTCCCATGATCCTAGTAAGGATTTCTCTCTGGGTAATGAGGGATTTCCTGGTTCCCTAGCTTCTTGCACAAGTGTGGGGAGAAGAGAAAGAGAAGAAAATATAGAAATGCAACCTGGGCCACAAAGTCCTACCCCTGAATCAAACCTTTCATATGTCTCTGTATGGGCACCTACAATCATGCTTCTTCTGTGATTTCTATGGTTTGAATGTTTGTCCCCTCCAAAGCTCAGGTTGGAAGTTTGATCTTTAATTTGGCAGTATTGAGAGGTGGGGGTTAATAGAGATTGGACTGTGAGAACTGTTGTCATGAATGGTTTATTCCATTCATGGAGTAATGGGTTAATGATTTAATGGGTCATCATAGAGTAGATGGGTGGTTTTATAAAGAGAGCAAGTGAGCACATTGAAATGCTTTTGCCATAATTGCCATGTGATTTCTTGCATTGCCATGGGACTCTGTATAGAGTTCCCATTAAGAAGAAGGCCATCACCAGATGTGCTCCCTGAACCTTGGACTTCCCAGCCTCTAAAACTGTAAGAAGTAAATTTCATTTCTTTATACATTAACTAGTTTCAGGTATTCTGTTATAAGGAACAGAAAATGGACTAAAATAATGATGCAGTAGTTTCAGCCCTAGGTCTGACCCTGCATTTCCAATGGAAATAACCTACAGCTTTAGTGTAGGGGCAGGAAAAGGTGGGCATAATGGATGGATTCATAAGAGGATGCAGGTGTTTGTGTCAGATGGTAGGTCTGCTCAAAGGTGGAACACATGATTGGCAAGTAAGGCAAAGCAGAGCTTGAGGAGGTAAAGGATGGAAAACATGCTTGTGCTGACCGTAATAATTATCACAACCTGAATACTTATTGTGTGCTGAGGACTACTCTAGACACTTTGCATGTGTTAACTGACTGAATCCCTCAAGAACACTGTGAGTTAAGTGTTATTAGTCACATCATGCGTATGATGAAACTGAGGCCAGCAGAGACTAAATAACTTGCCTAAAGTCTCATAACTAGTAAGTGGTAGAAACAGGATTCAATCTCTTGTCTGACTATACTCTTGAATATTTTACCTTAGTGATCTTACATGGCCATGATCTGATTTTTCCCTTTATTCAAAATTGTGATAACAGATGTTGCTTATAACAAATGGGGTTTGGAAATAAAACAAATGGGGTTTGGAAATAATTCATCAGAACCTTTTGGTTTTTACCACTGGAGATAAAGATATGCAAATATTGGAAAGAGTCTACAGAGTGTGTATGGAAACATGGCTCTGAGCAAAGACTGTGGAAGCCTCTAGAAGTGAGTTGTCAGAGTCCCCCAGCCTTATGCCACTAGACTCTGACTACCCTGATACATCCAGAGGCTCCTAGTTCTTTCCATCCACTCACTTATTCACTTATTTATATATTCATTTATTCAACAAATATGTACTTAGTGCCTACTAAGTGCCAGACTATTCCAGGTATTGGAATTCTATCAGTAAGCAAAACAGTTAAATATCCTTTCAGCCATGGGGCTCAAATTCTACTAAAGGACAGAAATAAATAAAATAAGTAAAATAAAGACTACATCCGAAAACAAGAGTACTGTTGAGAAAAAGTAAAAGAGTAAAGTACTGAAAGGGGGTTGCAATATTAAATAGGGAGGCAAGAGCCGTGAGTGTACCGGGAGGAAGAATCTTTTTTTTTTCCTTTTTGTTTTTGGCAGCTGGCCAGTATGGCTATCTGAACCCTTGATCTTGGTGTTTTCAACACTGTGCTCCAACCAGCTGAGTTAACTAGCCAGCCCCTGGGGGAAGACTGTTTCAGGCAGAGTAGGTAGTGCAAATGCCGTTAGGTGGGGACACATATCTGTATATTCAGGAACACCAAGGGAAGTAGTGTGACTGCGGTGGAGTAAGCAAGGTTGAGAGCCAGTTCCAGAAGGGATCATAGTGGTAATAGGGACTAGATTGTGACATTAGAGGCCATTGTAATGACTTTGGCTTTTATTCTGAGTGACTTGAGAAGCCACTGGATATTTTGAGCGGAGAAATGATGCCATGATCTGACATGTTGTAAAAAGACCACTCTGACTTCTTTTTTCTTTTTAAAAGGAAAGATTTGTCTCATCTTTTAATTCTAATTTTCCATGAACTTTTTGAAGTATCCTCATACATATATAATATATATATATTATATATATCTTAGTGTAACAATAACAGAAAACAATGAATATATAAATCCTATCATTATTTGGAGAAAATATCAGACTGAGCATATCAGATATTACAGTATAAGAAAAGCAGTTTTATAAAAATTATGCAGTTTAGCACAAGAAAATGAATAAGATGAAATGAAATTGTAATGGAAAGAAAGACCAACAGAAAAAAACAGTTAACTCAGAAAATTCTCTTTAAAAAAAATTTTTTTTTTCTTTAAAAAGATCAACAAAACTTGCAAACCTTTATCTAGATTGACCAAAAAAATGAGAGAAGACTGAAATTACTAAAATCAGAAATAAAGCAGGGGTGTTATTACATTGTCATTATGATTTTTTTTTTTTTTTGTGGTGGTAAGATTTAATTTCTTTCTCTTTCTTGCTTGAATTTTTGTTCTACCAGTGGGTTTTGCTCTTTCTTGTGTATTTGTGGTAGTGATTATTGTTTTTTGGATTCCAGATGCAGGACTTCTTTGAGGAGGACTTCTTGTAGGGCTGGTTGTGTGGTGGTAAGCTCCCGTGGATTTTGTCTGTCTGGAAAATACACTATTTTCCCCTCATTTCTGAAAGGTAGCCTTGCTGGGTATAATATTCTTGGCTGGCAAGTTTTGTCTTTTAGTATTTTGAATATATCTTCCCAATTTCTTCTGGCTTGTAGAGTTTCTGTTGAGAAGTCTGCTGTTAGTCTGATAGGGGCTCCCTTATAGGTGACTTGATGCTTTTCTCTTGCTTCTTTTAAGATTCTCTTTGTCTTTGAGCTTTGCTAATTTGACTATAATGTGTCTCAGAGAGGATCTTTTGGGTTAAATCTGTTTGGGGATTTTTGAGCCTCCTGGATCCAAAGGTCTGTGTCTCTCCCTAAACCTTGGAAGTTTTCCATTATTATTTCATTGAACAGATTTTCCAAGCCTTTTCCTTTCTCTCCCCCTTCTGGAACACCCATGATTTGATTGTTTGAGCACTTAATGTTGTCTGCTAGCTCTCTTAGATTTTCTTCATTTTTTAAAATTCTTTTTTCCTTTTTTTGTCCACCTGGGTTTTTTTGAAAAGACTATCATCAAGATCAGAAATTCTTTCTTCTGCTTGTTCTAGCCTGCTGCTTAAGCTATGGGTTGTGTTTTTTAAAAAATTTTTTATTTCGAGCTGAGCCCGTTGTGCACTCAGGAGAGTGCGGCGCTGGGAGCGCAGCGATGCTCCCGCTGCAGGTTCGGATCCTATATAGGAATGGCCGGTGTGCTCACTGGCTGAGTGCCGGTCACGAAAAAGACAAAAAAAAAAAAAAAATTTTATTTCGTTGAGTGAATCTTTCAGTTCCATGCGTTCTGCTACCTACTTTCCTAGGGTATTAATATATGTAAATTACCTCCTTTATATCCTGGATTTTTTTTCTCATTTCGTTATGTTGTCTAACTGAATCTTGTATCTCAATGAATTTCCTTAAGATTGTTCCTTGGAATTCCTTTTCAGTCATTTCAAGGGTTTCCTGCTCCATAAGGTCTGGTATTTGAGAATTACTGCATTCTTTTGGTGGTGTCATATTTTCTTGGATTTTCATACTTCTAGTATCTTTGTGTTGATGTCTGGTCATCTGGTAGAGCAGTTGCTGCTTCTGTTACTCTGGAGTGGGCTTTGAGGAAAGAGATGTTTTTCCAGTCTCTTCTGGTGACCCTTCTTGTGTCAATGCAGCCAAGTGACTGGTGGGCCACATGCATGGTGGCTTTTGCTACTGCTGTGGTGTTAAGCAGCTTTTTCGACAGCCATGGATGTGGTGGGCCACCCATGTAGAAGTCATGTTTTTGGAGTGCTCTCTTGACTGTTTATGAGTGGGGAGGTACTGCCCTTGGCTCCTGGCTAGGACCCAAGGTGTATTCTCTTGCCTGCTTCCAGGCAGAGGGGGCTACACTTGGCTCCTGTCTAGACCCTAGTCATGCTCTCTTGCCTGCTTCTGGGTGGAGAGAGCTGCCCTCAGCATCTCCATTCTGACTTCTGTGTTGAGAATATACTGAAGGGGGTTAAGAATGGAATCAGGTAGATCAGTTAAGTTAAAAGCCTTTTGCAGTAATCCAAACAAGACATGATGCCTGTATTAGTTTCCTATTGCTGCTGTAACAAATTACCACAAACTTAGTGGGTTAAAACAATGAAAATTCATTATTTTACAGGTTTGTAGGTCAGTAGTCAGGTACAGGTACCACTGTTCAAAAATCAAAGTGTTGGCAGGCTGTATTCCTTTCTGGAAGTTCTAGGGATGAATTTATTTCCTGTAGTAGATAGATTCTGAATATATTTTTAAGATAGAGACAAATGGGATTTGTACATTTCGTTGAAAGTACCAACAAAAGAGAAAAATCAAGTATAACTCCAAGTTTTTTGGCCTGGATAACATGAATGATTGAATTGCCATTAATCAAGTTGAGGAAGCCTACATTTGCAGATTTGGAGAGTCTATCTGTCAGGATATATTTGGTTATGATGTAGTAGCAGATGATCCTCAAATCTTAGTGGTTTTCACAAAAAAATATGATAGCCACATTTTTTTATTTGGTCTTTGACTCAAGGTTGAGTTTTTTTTTTTTTTTAACTTTTTATTTGTTAAATTGAAACATAATTGATTGTACTTATCTGTGGGGTACAGCATTAAATATCAATACCTACATGCAATATGTGATACTCAAATCAGGATAATTAGTATATTCAGCATTACACAATATAACCATTTTTTGTGGCTCTTTACCAGTTTCTTACTAACCTGCCTTCCCCTCCCCCTTTCCCCACCTCTGGTAACCTCAGTTCTGTTCTCTCCTTTTGAAAGTTCAATGTATTATTGTGATTGTTGTATGTTTCTTTATTTTTAAGATTTATTTATATTTTTTAAGCTCCCACTTATGAGTGAGGAGATGTGGTATTTATCTTTCTGTGCCTGTCTTATTTCACATATAATTTTCTCTAAGTTCATCCATGTTGCTATGAATGGCAGAATTTCATTATTTTTCATGTCAGAGTAGTAGTCCATTGAGTATATATACCACGTTTTCCTTATCCAATTGTTTGCTGATGGACATTTAGGTTGGTTCCAACTCTTTTTTTAAATTAATTTATTTTTTTTGGAACATAGTTGATTGTACACACCTGTGAGCTACAGCATTGAATATCAATACCTGTGTGTAATACGTGATGTTCAAATCAAGATAATTAGTATATTCTTCATTATACAATGTAATCAGTTTTGATGGCCTTTTACCAATTCCTCTTTTCCCCCTTCCCCTCTCCCTTTTCCGCCTCAGGTAACTTTAGTTCTGTTTTCATCTCCTGAAAGTTCAACATATCATTGTGATTGTTGTATCTTTCTTTTTTTTTTTTATTTGTTTTTGGTTTTTCCTTTTATTATTATTATTTTTTACGTCCAACTTATGAGGACATGCAGTATTTCTCTTTCTGTGACTGGCTTTTTTTCAGTTAAATTAGTTTTCTCTACGTTCATCCATGTTGCTGTGAATGGCAGTATTTCATTGTTTTTAATGGTAGATTAGTAGACCACTGTATATATATGTATCACATTTTCCTTATCCAGTCATCCAATGATGGACATTTAGGTTGTATCCAACTCTTTGCTATTGTAAATAGAGCTGCAATAAACATGGGAGTACAGATGTCCCTTCAACATGATGATTTCCATTCCTTTGGGTATACACCCAGCAGTGGGATTGTTGGGTCATATGGCAATTCCATCTGCAGTTGTTTGAGGAAATTCCATACCATTTTCCATAATGGCTGGACCAGTATGTGTGGGAGGGGTCCCCTTTCTCCATATCCTTGCCAGCATTTGTTATACTATGTCTTTTTGATCATACCCAGTCTAAATGAAGTGAGATGATATCTCAGTGTGGTTTTGATTTGCATTTTCTGGATGCTGAGTGATGTTGAGGATTTTATTGTGTATCTGTTGGCCATTTGTATATCTTCCTTTGAGAAATGCCTATTCAGCACTGCCCATTTTTTAATCCAGTTATTTGTTTTTATAGTATTAAGTTGTTTGAGTTCCTTGTGTATTTTAGATATTAATCCTTTGTCAGGTGCATAGTTTGCAAACACTTTTGCTCTCTTAATTGCTTCTTTTCCTGTGCAAAAGCTTCTTAGTTTGATAGAATTCCATTTGCTTTTTTTTTCTTAGTCCTGTGCTTTTGGGGACATATTCATAAAGCCTTTTTCCAGTCCTACTTTCCGAAGTGTTTTTCCTATTTTTTCTTTTAGGAGTTTTATAGTGTCAGGACATATATTTGTCTTTAGTCCATTTTCAGTTGATTTTGGTATATGGTGAGAGGTACAGGTCCAGTTTTATTCTTCTCTGTATGGATATTCAATTTTCCTAGCACCATTTATTGGAGAGGCAGTCTTTCCCCCAATGTATGTTCTTGGTGCTTTTGTCAAAGATCAGTTGGCTGTAAGTTTGTGGGTTGATTTCTGGGTTCTCTATTTGTTCCCTTTGTCTGTGTGTCTGTTTTTGTGCCAATATCATCCTGTTTTGGTTGCTATAGGTTTGTAGTATAACTTGAAATCAGGTAGTATTATGCCTCTGGCTTTATTTTTGTTGCTCAGGATTGCTTTGACTATTCGAGGTCTTTTATTTTTCCATGTCAATGTTAGGAATGTTTTTCCTATTTTTGTAAAGAATTTCATTGGTATTTTGATGGTGATTACATTGAATCTGTAGAATGCTTTGTGTAGTATGGGCATTTTCACAATGTTAATTCTTCCAATCCAAGAACATAAAATGTCTATCCATCTTTTTGTGTCCTCTTTAATTTCTTTCAACAGTGATTAGGAGTTTTCATTCTAAAGGTCTTCCACATACCTGGTTAACATTATTCCAAGGTAATTTATTTATTTATTTTTGGTAAATATTGTAAGTGGGCTAGCTTTCTTGATTTCTTTTTTCTGCTAGTTCATTGTTGGGGTATAAAAATGCTACTGACCGGGGCTCAGTCTAAGGCCTTGAGGGAAGCACACATAGCCCAGCAGCTGCCAAGGAGAGCTGAGACCAGACCCTTGTTCCACCAGGCCCAGTCTAAAGGCGGAAGGGAAATGCATATAGCCCACCAGTCACTGTGGTGAGCTGAGACCAGACCCTTGCGGCACTGGGGCTCAGTCTAAGGCTCAGAGGGAAGCAGAGACAGCCCAGCAGCCGCAGAGGTGAGCCAAGACTCCTGTGGCACAGGGGTCCAGATTAAGGCCCTGGAGGGAAGGGAAGTGCACACAGCCCAGGAGGCACTGAGGTGAGGTGAGACATGCACAGCACTAGGGGCTCAGTCTAGAGCCACAGGAAGCTAAACAAAAGCCAAGGTGTTGTAATATAGATACCGCCACACCTACAGTCACCACAAGGACAGTTTGCCACCACAATAGCAGTGAGGACCACTCTACAGGCAACCTGCCACTCACTTGACTACACTGATACAAGAAGAATCACTAGTAGAGCCTGCAAATGGAGGAGGAAATCTTTACCCTCATAGCCAACCCCAGAGTAACAGAAGAAGCAATCCTCTACCAGATGACCAAACATCAACAAAGAATACTAGAACTATGAACAAACAAGAAGATATGACACCACCAAAGGATTACAGTAATTACCAGCCCAAAATTCTATACACAACAAGGCTCTCCTTCAGAAATACGGGAGAAATAGTGTATTTCACCAACAAAGAAAATGGTGGGAGTTCACCACCATACGACCAGCTCTGCAAGAAATTCTCAAGGGAGACCTTCATCTGGAACTTGAGTAATGATGATTGCTATCACAGATATACAAGAAAGACCAAAACCCCCATTAAAATAAAAATGCCAGCAAGAAAAAGAAAGAAGCTAAATTATGCCACTTCAAATTTTCAACTAATATGGAAGAAGAGAAATAAAAGAGGAAGTAATCATCAAAAGATATTTAAAACATCTAAACAAAAAGCAATTAAATGACAGGAGTTAAACAATACATGTCAGTAACAACCCTAAATGTTAGTTGACTTAATTCTCCATTTGAAAGACACAGACTTATTAATTGGATTAAAAAGCTAGACCCAGTTGTCTTCAAGAGACTCACCTCATCTGTAAAGAGATACACAGATTAAAAGTGAAGGGATGGAAAATGATATACTATACAAATGGAAACCAAAACCAAGCAGGAGTAGCTGTTCTTATACTGGATAAAGTAAACTCTAAACCAAAAACCATAAAAAGAGATAAAGTGATCTATCCAGCTAGAAGACATAATAATCATAAATATGTGTGTACCCAACACTGGAGCACCCAGATATGTAAAGCAAACACTGTTAGATCTAAAAAAAGAAATAGGCCCTAATAATAGTAGGTGACCCAAACACCCTTCTCTCAGTATGAGACAGAACTTCCAACCAACAAATCAACAAAGAGACACAGGATTTAAAGTACATGTTAAACCAACTGGACCTGGCAGATATATACAGAACATTTCACCAAAGAACTAAAGAATATACTCTCTTCTCGTTAGCTCATGGAACATTCTCCAGGATAGACCATGTATTAAGTCATAAATCTAGCCTCAGCAAATTTAAAAAAAATTGAAATCATTCCAAGTATCTTTTCAGACAACAATGGACTAAAATTGGAAATTAATAATAAGCAAAACTCTGGAAAATAAAAATGCATGGAAACTAAATAATAGAATAATAGTTTCTTGAATGACCTACAGGTCCAAGAAGAAATTAAACAGGAAATCAAAAAATTTCTAAAAACTAATGAAAATAAAGATATGTCATACAAAAACCTGTGGGATACTGCAAAAACAGTACTAAGAGGCAGATTTATTGCAATAAATGCTTACATCAAAATAACAGAAAGACTTCAAATAAATGACCTAACACTATGCCTCAAAGAACTTGAAGAACAACAACAATCCAAACCTAAAGGTAGTAGACGGAAAGAAATAATTAAGATCAGAGCAGAACTAAATGAAATACAGACCCAAAAAACAATCGAAAAGATCAACAAAACAAAAAGTTGGATTTCGAGAAGATAAAAAAAATAGACAAAGCATTAGCTAGGTTAACAAAAAAAGAAGAAAGAAGACCCAAATAACAAAACTCAGAAATGAAAAGGGAAACATTACATCTGATACCACAGAAATACAAAGAATCATTAGAGACTATTATAAACAACTGTATGACAATGAATATGAAAATCAGGAAGATATGGATAAGTCTCTAGACAAATGCAAACTACCCAGAGTGAATGAAGAAGAGAGAGAAAATCCGAACAAACAAATATCAAGCAAGGAGATTGAAATGCTAATTAGCAATCTTCCAACAAAGGAAAGTCCGGGTCCAGATCAGATGTCTTTATAGCTGAATTCTATCAAACTTTTAAAGACAAGTTAATACAAATTCTTCTCAAACTATCCCAAACAATTGAAACAAAAACTACTCTCATTCTATTCCCAAACTCATTCTATGAAGCCAACGTAACTCTGATACCAAAACCAGATAAAGACATAACAAAAAAAGAAAATAACAGGCCAATATCCTTGATGAACCTAGATGCAAAAATCCTCAACAAAATATTAGGAATCAGAATACTGCAACATATTTAAAAAATTATGCACTATGATCAAGTGGGATTCATCCTAGGGATGCAAGGATGGTTCCACATATGAAAGTCAATAAATGTGATACACCACATCAACAAACTCAAGGACAAAGACCATATGATTATCTCAATAGATGTTGAAAAAGCATTTGATAGCATCCAACATCACTTCATGATAAAGACTCTCAACAAATTAGATATACAAGGAAAATATCTCAACACAATAAAAGCCATTTATGACAAGTGCACCACCAGTATCATTCTGAATGGGGAAAAACTGAGGGTCTTTCTCTTAAGAACAGGAACAATAAAGGGATGCCCACTCTCACCACTTCTATTTAACATAGTACTGGAGGTACTAGCCAGAGCAATCAAGCAAGAGAAGGAAATAAAGGGAATCCAGATTGGAAAAGACGAAGTCAAACTTTCCCTATTTGCAGATGACACAATACTATCTATAGAAAAACCTAAAGATGCTATCAAAAAACTCCTAGAGCTGGTTAATAACTTTAGTAACATTGCAGGATACAAAATAAATGCCCTCAAATCAGTTGCATTTATATACTCAAATAATGAACTAACAGAAATAGAAATAAAGACAGTAAGCCAATTTACAATTGTCAAGAAAAAAATAAAATACCCAGGGATCAATTTATCCAAGGAGGTGAAAGACCTCTCCAATGGGAGCTACAAACCACTTCTGAAAGAAATTAAAGACACAAAAAGATGGAAAGATATTCCATGCTCTTGGATTGGAAGAATTAACATTATGAAAATGTCTATGCTACCCAAAGTGAACTACAGATTCAATGCAACCCCCTCAAAATACCAATGACATTCTTCACAGAAATGGAAAAAAACAACCTTACCCTTCATATGGAACAAAAGACACTGAGTAGCCAAAGCAATCCTGAGCAAAAAAAACTAAAGCTGGAGGCATAACACTACCTGACTTCAAATTATACTACAAAGCTATTGTAACCAAACCAGCATAGTACTGGTATAAAAATAGGCTTTCTGACCAGTGGAGTAGAATTTAGAACCCAGAAATCACCCCTCAGGCTTACAGCCATCTGATATTGCACAAAGCAACAAAAATCTATATTGGGGAAAAGACTGCCTCTGCAACACGTGGTGCTGGGAAAACTGGATATCCATATGCAGAAGAATGAAACTAGATATGCACCAATCACCATACACTAAAATCAACTCAAAATGAATTATAGACTTAATTATAAGACCTGAAACTGTAACATAACTAAGGGAAAATATAGTTGAAACACTTCAGCAACTAGGTCTGGGCACAGGCTTCATGAACATGAGCCTAAAAGTACAAGCAGTAAAAGAAAAAATAAACAAATGGGAATATATCAAACTAAAAAGCTTCTGCACAGGAGAGGAAATCAACAGAGTGAAATGACAACCTATAGAGTGGGAGAAAATTTTTGCTAACTATGCATCTGACAAGGGATTAATATCCATAATATACAAGAAACTTAAGCAATTATACATTAAAAAAACCAAATAACCCTATTTAAAAAATGGGCAAAGGAACTGAATAGACATTTTTCAAAGGAAGATATACAAATGGCCAGCAGGTACATGAAAAAATGCTAAACATCACCAGTCATCAGAGATGTACAAATTAAAACTACATTGAGATACCACCTCACCCCAGTTAGGCTGACTATAATCAGAAAGACTGAGAATAACAAATGCTGGTGGGGGTGTGGAGAGAAGGGAACACTCCTACACTGGTGGTGTGACTGTAAATTAGTACATCCACTATGGAGAACAGCATGTAGGTTTCTCAAACAGCTACAGATAGATCTTCCATATGATCCAGCAATTCCATTTCTGGGTATATACCCAAAGGAATGGAAATCATCATGTCAAAGGGATATCTGCACTCCCATGTTCATCACAGCTCTGTTTACAATAGCCAAGACATGGAACCAAACTAACTGTCCATTGGTAGATGATTGGATAAGGAAACTGTATATATATACACACACACACCATGGAATACTACTCTTCCATAGAAAAGAATGAAATACTCCCATTTGCAACAACAAGGGTGAGCCTGAAGAACTTATGTCGAGTGAAATAAGCAAAGCATAGAGGGATAAATACTGCATTTACTCACCCATATGTGGGAGCTAAGAGAAAAAGAAGGAAGGAAAGAAAGACCACAGTAGTGTGTTGGACTTTCAGAGGGAGAGAACATTCCTTGGGCTACAAAAGGGGTGAAGGAGGAGAGAGAGTGAGGTTGGAGATAATTGGGAGGGGGACACGGGGTACAAATGCAATTTGTGGTAATAGGTATACTGCTAGTATGAATCTGGCCCTCACATCATGGGCATGAGGGGTGACAATCAACTTTGTATCTCATGAATATTCATAACCAATAAAAAATGCTACTGATTTTTGGGTGTTGTTTTTGTGTCCTGCAACTTTACTGAATTGGTTTATCAACTCTAAGAGTTTTTAGAGCTGTTAGGCTTCTCTATATAAAGGATCATGGTATCTGCAAACAGGGACAATTTGATTTTTACTTTTTCTATCTTAATGCCCTTTGTTTCTTTCTCTTGTCTAATTACTCTGGCTTGTACTTCCAATCCTATGCTAAATAGGAGTGGTGAGAGTGGGCACCCTTGTCTCGCTCTCATTCTTTAGGGAAAAACTTTTAACTTTTCCCAATTCAGAATGTTATTGGCAGTGCGTTTGTCATATATGGCTTTTATTGTGTTGAGATACTTTCTTCTATACCTAATTTGCTGAGAATCTTTATCATGAAGGGATGTTGAATTTTGTCAGATGCGTTTTCAGCATCTTTTGAGATAATCATATGATTTTTGTCCTTGATTTTATTGATGTGGTGTATCACATTTATTGATTTGCTTACGTTGAACCAACCTTGCATCCCTGGTATGAATGCCCTTTGATCATGGTGTATAATTTTATGTTTTGCTGTATTCTGTTAGCTAGTATTTTATTGAGGATTTTTGCATCTGTATTCTTCAAGGATATTGGCCTGTAGTTTTCTTTTTCTGTTGTATTTTTGTCTGGTTTTGGTATCAGAGTGATGTTTGCCTCATAGAGTGAGTTTGGGAGAATGGCCTCCATTTCAATATTTTGGAATAGTTTTTAGAGAATTGGTATCAATTCCTCTTTGAAGGTTTAGCAGAATTCTGCAGTGAACCTTGTCCTGGGCTTTTCTTTGTTGGGAAACTTCTGATAACAGTTTCAATCTCTTTTATTGTTATTGGTCTGTTCAGATTTTCTATATCTTCTTGGCTCAGTTTGGCAGTTTGTGTGTATCCAGAAATTTATCCATTTACTCCAGATTTTCAAATTTGTTGGCATATAGTTGTGTATAATAGTCTCTAATGATTCCTAGTATTTCTGAGGTATCAGTTGTAATATCACCTTTTTCATTTCTAATTTTTGTTATTTGGGTCTTATCTCTTCCTTTTTTTAGTTAGCCTTGCTAATGGTATTTCAATTTTATTTATCTTTTCAAAAAACCAACTTTTTGATTCATTGATCTTTTGTATTGTTTTTTGGGTTTCAATTTCATTAAGTTCTGCTCTGATCTTTATGATTTCTTTCCATCTGCTAACTTTGGGTTTGGATTGGTCTTGTTTTTCTAGTTCTTTAAGGTGCAGTGTTAGGTTGTTTACTTGACAACTTTCCATTCTTCTGAAGTAAGCATCTAATGCGATAAATTTCCCTTATAGGTAACTTGACACTTCTCTCTTGCAGCTTTTAAGATTCTCTCTTTGTCTTTGAGTTTTGCCAATTTGACTATAACATGTCTTGGAGAGGACCTTATTGGACTGAAAATGTTTGGGAATCTTTGAGCCTCCAGAATCTGAAGATCTGTGTCTTTCCCAGATCTTCCCAAATGGAAGTTTTCTGCCATTATTTTGTTGAATATATTTTCAGTGCCATTTTCTTTTTCCTCCCCTTCTTGAATACTCATCATTTGGATGTTTGAGTGCTTAAGTTTGTCTGTTATCTCTCTTAGATTTTCTTCAATGTTTTTATTTCTTTATTATTATTATTATTATTATTATTATTATTATTATTATTATTATTATTATTTTGTCCACCTGTGTTATTTCAAACAGCCCATCTTCAAGGTGAGAAATTCTCTCTTCTTCTTGTTCTAGCCTGCTGGTTAAACTCTCTGCAGTGTTTTTTATTTTGTTGAATGAATTCTTTAGCTCCGCAAGCTCTGCTACATTCTTTTTCAGGG
Source organism: Cynocephalus volans (assembly GCF_027409185.1). Classification (NCBI taxonomy): domain Eukaryota; kingdom Metazoa; phylum Chordata; class Mammalia; order Dermoptera; family Cynocephalidae; genus Cynocephalus; species Cynocephalus volans. The sequence goes on from NC_084478.1 coordinate 58,259,172, forward strand.
AATTGATTTCTTTGTACATTTCTTCTTTCAGTTCCTGTATATATTTTTTCATTTCATTGTGTTGTCTAAGTGAGTTTTCTTGTATCTCATTTAGTTTTCTTAGAATTATCACTCAAGGGCCGACCCCGTGGCACACTTGGGAGAGTGCGGCGCTGGGAGCACAGCATCACTCCCGCCGCGGGTTCGGATCCTATATAGGGATGGCCGGTGCGCTCACTGGCTGAGCGTGGTACGGCCAGTCACAAAAAAGACAAAAAAAAAAAAAGATTTATTACTCAAAATTCCTTGTCATTCATATCAAGGACTTCCTGTTCTATAGGATCTAGAGCTTGAGAGTTATTACTACCCTTTGATGGTATACTTTCTTGATTTTTTTATATTTCTGTTATCTTTCCTTTGGTGTTTAGTCATTGTGGCAGGGGATTTCATGGTCCACTCATTTGACCCTAAGGACTGGCTAGGATCCTGCTGGGACTGCCAATTTGGCAGGTTCCCTCAGTGCCTGTGGGCAGGAGGTTGAGGCCTCTCTGGGTGGTGAGTATGGGCTGGGTATGTCCTGTGGCAGTGCCTACCTGTTCCAGTGTGAGTGCCTTGGGGGTTGTGTGGGTCAGGCAGCTCTTGGCGCCTCTCTGGAGGCCCTCTCTGGGCAGCACACACTGACCTGTGCTGGGTCAATCCCATGGTGGCACCTACCTGGTCCAGTGTGGGCGCTTCATGGGGACATGCTGGTCCAGCAGCTCTCAGGGCCTCTCTGGGGATCCTGGGCTGGGTACGTCCTGTGGTTGCACCTGCCTGGTCCAGCATGTGTGCCTCGGGGGGTGTGTGGGTCCGGCAGATCCAAGAGTTATTATTGAAAGGTGCTGACTTACTCTTGGCATTTTATTGATTTTTGTTTAGAAGTTTTAAATATCTCTTGTTCCTTTCTTTCCATTTTATTGTTTGTTTTCCATTTTTGTTGTTTTTTTAAGGTGATTAGATAAAATTTCTTTCTCCTTATTTGCAATTTTGTTCTACTAGGGGGTTTTGTTTTTCTTTGTTCTTTCTTGTATATTCATGGTAGTGATTATTGTTTTCTGGATACCAGATGCAGTATTCCCTTGAGGATTTCTTGTAGGACTGCTTGTGTAGTGGTGAACTCCCACAGTTTATGTCTGGGAAATATACTATTTGTTTTAGTCCGTTTTGTGTTGCTGTAACAGAATACCTGAGACTGGGTAATTTATAAGGAATGCAGGTTTATTTGGCTTACGATTCTGGGAAAGCTGCATCTGGCACAGGCCTCAGGCTGCTTCTACTCATGGCAGAAGGTGGCAGGCAGCTGGCAGGTATGAGCAGATAACATGGCAAGAGCAAGCAAGAGAGAGGAAGCAAGAGAGAGAGAGAAGGTGCCAGGGTCTTTTTAAGTAACAAGCTCTCACGGGAACTGATAGAGTGAGAACTCACTCATTAATCCCCCCAACCCCAGGGAGAGCATTAATCCATTCATGAGGGATCCACCCCCATGACTCAATCAGTTTCCAACACTACCACATTGGGGATCAAATTTCCACATGAGTTTTGGAGGGGACAATACATCCAAACTCCATTACTATTCCTCCCTCATTTTCAAAGGATAGCCTTGTGGGGTGTAGTATTCTTGGCTGGCAATTTTTTTTTTTTTTTTAGTATTTCGAATACATCATCTGTTTCTCTTCTGTCATTTAGGGTTTCTGATGAAGAGTCTACTGTTAGTCTGCGGGGGGCTCCCTTATAGGTACATGATGCTTTTCTCTTACTACTTCTCTTTTTGTCCTTGAGCTTTGCCAGTTTGACTATAATTTGTTTTGGAGAGTACCTTTCTGGTTTGAATCTATTTGGGGATCTTTGAACTTCCTGGATATGAAGGTTTCTATATCTCCCTATACCTGGGAAGTTTTCTGCCATTATTTCATTGAATATGTTTTCAATGCCTTTTTCCTTTTGCTTCCCTTCTGGAACACCCTTGTATTTGATGTTTGTATGCTTCAGGTTGCCTGCTAGCTGTCTCTTAGATTTTCTTCCTTTTAAAAAAAATTTTTTTTTGGTCCACCTGGTTTATTTTGAAAAGACCATCTTCAGAATCCAAATTCTTTCTTCCACTTGTTGAAGGCTGCTGGTTAAGCTTTTGGTTATGCTTTTTATTTTGTTGAATGAATCCTTTTGCTCCACGAGCTCTGCTACATTCATTTTTAGGGCATTAATCTCTGTAAATTTCCAAATGCATGTCCTGGATACTTTTTCTCATTTCATTGTGTTGTCTAATTGAGTCTTCTTGTATTTTATTGAGTTTCCTTAAGACTGTTGCTTGAAATTCCTTTTTAGCCATTTCAAGGACTTCCTGCTCTATAGTGTTGGGTACTTGAGAATTATTGTATTCCTTTAGTGGTGTCATATTTTATTTATTTTATTTTATTTTTCATATTTCTAGTATCTCTACATTGGTATCTTGTCATCTGGTAGAGCAGTTGCTTTTTATAGTACTCTGAGGTGGGCTTTGTTGAGAGGGAGTTCCTCTTACAGATGTGTTTTATAATGACCATTGAGTGTGGGGAGTTTTTGTTTTGGTTCCAGGTTGACACAGTAGTGTAGTCTCTGTGTATGTATTTTGGTCAAATTCAGTGTTGGAATTGTGTGAAATTGTCTCTGTGGCCTAGTCCCTGGGGCACATAGTAATACCTTGCTGATGTTGGTGACACTAGGTTGGTTTGCCAGGACATGGGCAAGTTCTTGAATTCTTGTGGGTAGTGCCTCAAAGCTATGTCACTTTTTGGTTATGGTGTGTAAACTTCAGCAGGCCTGTTGGCACCATGTCTAGCTCCCCCTGACTCTGATGGGTGCACTGGTGTATACTGGTGCTCCTTCATTTGCATGGGCGACCCTGGGTGGCTTTTCTCTTTCTTCTTTCTTATAGAGTGGTTCTTCCTGGTATATTACTTCCCTTGGTTGGGGGATAGGTTGGTGGTGATTTGAAAATTTCTTTCACACTCTATTTGAGTGTCCTGGGTTTCTGTACTCTTGGGAGTTTCCAGGTCTGTCTCTTCCCAGATGAAGGTAGTCTGATGGGCTGTGTAAATACCTCACACCCCCAGTGGTACTAACACATATGGAAACTAATCCTCCCTGTGTGTTGGGCCACTGAGTCGTGGGTCTGTGCTCACCCACCTCTTTCCCTGGGGTCCACTGGTGACTCTCCTTCTGTCTATGTCAATGAGTGACCAGCAGGCCACCTATGAGCCAGTGCCATAGCTGTGACAGTGGCTGTCATGGACCATTTGTCCAGCACTGGTGTCTGTAGCAGTAGTAGGGAGTGGTGCTGCCGGAGAAGTGGCTGGTTGTGCTGGCACTGTCAGCAGCAGGGCTGGCTTTGTGGTCAGGCCACTTTCTGGGGACTGGCAAGGCAGCTGGTCATGTTGGCATTATCAGCAGTGGGCTGGTTCCAACTGTTGGCTATTGTAAGTAGAGCTGCAATAAACATGGGAGTGCAGGTATCCTTTTCAACATGATGATTTCCTTTCCTTTGGGTATATACTCAGAATTGGGATTTCTGGATCATATGTCAGTTCTATCTGTGTTGCTTGAGGAACTTTCAAACATTTTCCATAATAGCTGCACCAATTGCTGTCCCACCAACAGTGTAGGAGGGTTCACCTTTCTCCACATCTTTGCCAGCATTTGTTATTCTCTGTCTTTTTGATACTGGCCAGTCTAACTGGGGTGAAATGATATCTAAATGTGGTTTTGATTTGCATTTCCCTGATGCTTAATGATTTTAAGAATTTTTTTCATGTGTCTGTTGGCCATTTGTGTGTCTTCCTTTAAGAAATGCCTATTCAGCTCCTTTGCCCACTTTTTAATCAGGTTACTTGTTTTTTACTAAGTTATTTGAATTCCTTGTATATTGTGGATATTAGTCCCTTGCCAGTTGCATAGTTTGAAAGTATTTTCTCCCAATCTATAAGCTGCCTCTTTTCTCTGTAAACTGTTTCTTTTGCTGTGCAGGAGCTTTTTAGTTTGATATAATCCCATTTGCTTATTTTTTTCTTTTGTTGCCTGTGCTTTTGGTGACTTATTCATAGTCTTTCCTAGTCCTACTTTCTGAAATATTTCCCCTTTGTTTTTTTCTAGGAATTTTATTGTTTCAGGTCTTATATTTATGTCTTTAATCCATTTTATGTTGATTTTGGTATATGGTGAGAAGTATGGGTCTAGTTTCATTCTTCTCCATATGGACATCCAGTTTTCCCAGCACCATTTATTTAAGAGGCTGTCCTTTCCCCAATGTATGTTCTTGGCACCTTTGTCAAAGATCAATTGGCTGTAAGTATGTGGGTTGATTTTCTGTGTTCCTGTACATGGGTGAACTAGGCTATGATTCTTCCATACCACTGAGAAGAGGTATTTTTATCACCTAAATCACTTGACTGCTCATCATTTTAACCCCTCATTTTGCCTTTCCTTATGGGGAGATGCTCTTCTGATATCTGACCAATTTAATATGGATGAAATCCATTGAAGCATGGTACAGCAAGCTGGGAACTGCAGGAGCAGAACACCTTTGCATTGCATTGTCAGGCTTAGCCATATGACTTGCCTCGATCAATGAATAGTTAGCAGAAATGATGTGAATCACCTTTGACAGAAGCTAAAGAAGCCCATTTGAAGCTCATTTTTCCTTCTGCCATGGTGATTGGTGACATTCTCCAATAGTAGCTGCTCTATCAGCCTGAGACTCAAAGTGAGGATGATGGCAATGCAGGGCATAGCCCCAAGCCAACCTTGTAGAATTGTCACAAAAGTGAGAAATCAATCTTTAGACTACTGGGTCTTGAGAATTGTTTGCTACTGTGATGTACCTTAGCTTATCCTGATCAACACAAGGGCTCATACTCTTCTATTAAGTACAGGATTGTGTAAGCCAGAAAAAACTGAAGAGATGCTGGTGGTGCAATCCCCCTTTGCTTCTTTAATTTCAATATAGTGTAATATAGTTACAAAGACTATTATGCCTTCAGCTCCCCCCACCACCCCCACTGTTCTTTTTCTACTGTGTCTCTTTATTTATCATGTTGGGGGCATTAAGACTCTTTCTTTTCTTCTGTAGGGAAGAAGTCACCAATGCTTGGGCCAAAGATCTGTGAGATCACGTACCATCTCTTTTATTGTAGGCATCAAGATATTTTTTAAACACACTCAACAAATGATGTTCTCAGTTTCAGTGCATAATAAAAAATAGAAAGCCCAATGTATATTCTGTCTCGCCTGTAAAAACAGAGAACCCGTGATTTATTTTATCATAATAAGAAAGTATTTATGTGATGATTCATGTCTCTAAAGCAGTGTCATTATTCTGTGGCTGTGCTAACTGTAGAGGAAGAGTTGTTTATAGTCACAGACAGAGCGTCAGACTGAAACCCAAGAGTTATTCCAAGAATGATGACAAGAACAGCATGTGTTAGAAGAAGCTGCCCAGCTGGAAGGAGGATTGTGTGAAGTGGAAGTAACCTAAATATTCTGTCTATTCTCTTGTGTGCTTTTCTTCTCTCCAGAGAGAATTTCTTTTGTCTGGTCTTTATTGGAGCAGCTAATTTCTTCATACTCCACTCTTGAATAGTAATTTTCTTAAACATTTAAGTTTGCTATGGAAAATCTCTCTCCACAGAGTCCAATGGGATTTCCACAGAAAAGGTATATACATAGTTAACTTGAGAGTAAATGCACCCATTTGATGCACATGTCTGGACCAGTCACAGAACATTAACATCCAGTATACAGTCTGACCAGTTGACTCCTAACAAAGCCTTATTTTTCTCTTTACCTGGGACAGATAGAACAACTATGCTTCTGGAATAATGCTAGGGGATTTGATTTTCTTTTAGAAAGTTATACTTTTCAAAAGAATAATATGTAATAAACACCCAAATTCTCATGTCCCAGCTTTTAAAACTGTTAATAATTTTTATATTTCCTCTAGCCTTTGTATGTATGTGTACATTTTTAAAAAGTACAATTCATATATGCATGTTTTATTTTTAGGAATAATAGGAAGATGTACAAATCCCTCCCTTTTGACCATATCCCTAGCCTGTTACCCTCTCCCTGTTCCCCAGAGACAACCACTGTAATGAATTCGATATTTATTCTTTTTAATACTTTTTCATACATCGATAGAAATCTAGAAACAGGATGTAATATTTCTATGGGCTTTGAGAAACTTTATATATATGAAATTGTTCTATACATTTCATTCTGTAACTTGTTTTCTGTTGTTGTTCTTAACAATATTAAGTGTTTTCGAACTATCCTTACTAATTCATATAGCTCTGGTTCCTTTATTTTATCTGGATAGCAATCCATTCAATGAAGATCCCATATTTTATCCATTCCTTTATTGATGGGCATTTGGGTTGTTCCTAATTTGTTTGCTATTTCTGACAATGCTGTAATAAACGTCCATTTGTGTATCCTCTTGTGTACATGGTCACATGTTTCTTAGGGTGCATACCCAGAAGTGGAAATGCTAGGTTGTAGTGTTGTCGCCTTCTCCTTTTACTAGATACTGTCACACTTCTCTCCCAAGTGGCTGTTCCAGTTTACATACCCACAAGCACGGTATGAGATAATCTGTTTACCCATCCTCCTCCTCTATACTGGTGATTGTCACACTTTTTAATTATGGTTAGTCCGATGAGTAAAAGATTCTCTCTCACTGCTGTTTTAATTTACATTTCCCTGATTACTGGTGAGATTGAACATCTTTTCATATGTTTATTGGCCATTTGTGTTTTCTCCGGATTCATTATATGACTAAATTATCTCTGCTTATTTTTTTCTGTACACAGAAAAAGTACACTCAAAAGCATTTATGCATAAAAAGAAGCTGGAATGAGAGGGAAAATTATCTTCAGCATTGTTTACTAGAGCAGTTCTCCTTAATCTACCTGAAAAAAAATGACTTCATTGCGCAATTTCATTCTAGGAAGAAGAGACTATGGTATCACATTCATTTACTGCATAGACATGTTATCTAGTCACAAAGCACTTTGAAAGCTGAAACACATTCTATGTAACTGCCTTCAGAATTAACACATTAGCATGCCTAAGTAAACATCACTGTGTAATGGCTAAAGCGTGAGCTTTGGAGTCAGAAGGAGCTGACTTCCTATTTCAGCTCTGCCAGTTTGTACCTGGAGGGAACTTTGGTAGATCATTTAGTGTCTCTTAACCTTCTGAATATTTTCTGACTTTTCTTGGTCTTTTCAGCACCAGGCTGAGAGTTCCCTTCTTCATCCCCTTCCTTGTATAACATTCCTGGTGACTTCCCCATCCATTTTCATGCAGGCTGGCTTCACAGTCCTGAACTTTTCCATTCTGACATTCTTTGTCTCCCTGCTACTTCCATGACCCATCAGCATGGTTATTACTTATGAACCACCTCCAAGAACTCCGACTCCAAGCTTCTCTCTTCTGACTAAAATACCCTGCTCTTTCGTTTTTGATCTTTCAATTTCCTTTCCATAGTGTCTGCCATACCTCTAGCCCTGTCCAGTGTTCACAGATCCTTATCTTCCCCCATATACTGAATTCTCCTTTATGCTTAGAAATGTTTCCATGACATTGCCACCTCTTTGAGTTATAATTCTATTTTATTCCTTTTCTTCAATAACAAAGTGCACGAATGAGTGAAATAACCACATTACTTACATCTCATTCTCACTCCTATCTCCCTCGACACTTCACAATACATAATTCTCAAATCGAAAGCACTCTCACTTACCCCCTTCTCTCCCACTCTGAAGTTTTATCCTCATGACCACCCTCCCTTATTGAAACTCTCCCCTAGATTGGCTTCCCATGGCAACTACTTCTGTTTCCCTTTTATCTCTCAAATTTCCCTTCTTTTCTCTGTTTTTGGCTTAAGTTTGTCCAGTTCTCCCAGTAAAGCATTTGTTCTCCCTGCTCTTTTCTATTCTTCCTACATGCTTTCACATGCTAACACCCATGTCAATCTAATATTAAAGTTTTTTATTGAGATGTAATTGATACAAATAAAATTCACCACTTAAAAACATGCAACTCAGTGGGTTTTGGTATATTTGCATAGTTGTACTACCACGGCCACAATCTACTTTCAGAATATTTTCATCACTCCCCCTCCCACCCCCAAAAAGCTTGTACCCATTAGCAGTCACTCCCCATTCCTCCCTCCTTGCAGCCTCTGACAACCACTAATCTACTTTCTGTCTCTATGGATGTGCTTATTTTGGATGTTTCACATAAATGGAATCATACAATATGTGGCCTTTTGTGTCTGGCGTCCTTCACCTAGCATAATTGCTTTCAAGATAGATCCATGTTGTAGCTTGCATTAGAATTTCATTCTTCTTATGGCTAAATAATATTTCATTGTGTATTTATACCATATTCTTTTCTTTTCCAATTTTTCACTATTATGAATAATGCTGCTATAAAAATTTATGTACATGTTCTTGCATGGGCATACATACGTTTTCAGTTCTTTTTCATATATATCTGGGAGTTGAGTTGCTGGGTCATATGTTAACTCAATGTTTAACTTTTTGAGGAATGGCCAAGCCATTTTTCAAAGCAGCTGCACCATTTTACATTCTTACAGTGGGCATACAAGGATTTGGGTCCCTCCATATCCTCACCAACACTTGCTATTTTTCATCTTTTTTTTTATTACAGCCACCTCAGTGGGTGTGAAGTTGTATCTCTTTGTTATTTTGATTTTCATTTCCCTAATGACTAATGATGTTGATTATTTTTTCATGTGCTTATTGGCCATTTGTATATCTTCTTTGGAAAAATGTCTATTTGGGTAATTTTTCTTTTTATTGTTGAGTTGTAAGAATTCTTTGTATATTCTGGATACAGATATGTGATTTGCAAATGTATTCTTCCATTCTATGGGTTGTCTTTTTAATTTCTTGATAGTGTCCTTTGAGCATAGATGTTTTTAATTTTGATGAAGTCCAAGTTATCTATTTTTTCTTTTGATGCTCATGATCTTGGTGTCATAACTAAGATTTCATTGCCAAATTGAGATCATTCAGATTTACTCATATATTTTCTTATTAGAGTTTTGTAGCTTTAGCTTACACTTAGGACTTTGATGCATTTTGAATTAATTTTTGTGTATGACATGAAGTAAGAGCCAAATTTATTCTCTTGCATTTGAATATTCAGTTGTCCCAGCACCATTCATTAAAAAGACTATTCTTTCCCCCATTGAATTGTCCTGGCACCTTTGTGGAAAATCAATTGATCATAAATGTAAGAATTTATTTCTTGACTTTCAATTCTGTTCTATTGATCTTTGTCTGTTCTTATGCTGGTACTGCATTGTGTTGATTACTGTAGTTTTCTAGTTGATTTTTAAATCAAAATTTGTGAGCCCTCAAACTTTTCTTTTTCAAAATTGTTTTGTTATTCTAGGTCCATTGTAATTCCACATAAATTTTAGGATTAGCTTGCCCATCTTTGAAAAATATCCTGGTGAAATTTTTTTGTGGATTGCACTGAATCTGTAGATTGATTTGGGGAATATTGCCATTTAAATAATATTAAGTGGCAAGATCAGATGTTCTTGTCTTGTTCCTGATCTTGGGGTAGAACTTTCAGTTTTTCTCCATTAAGTATATGTTAGCTGTGTGTTTTTCCTAGATGCCATTTATCAGGTTAAGTAAGTTCCCTTCTGTTTCTAGTTTCCTAAGTGTTTTCACCTTGAACTTGTGTTGAATTTTGTCAATTGTCTTTTCTGTATCTTTTGAGACAATCATGTGGGTCTTTTTGGGGGAGGGGGTGTCCTTTATTCTATTAATAAGGTATATCAGATTGGTTGTTTTTTCTATGTTGAACTAACCTTAAATTGCTGGGTAAATCCCACTTGGTCATGATGTATAATCTCTTTTACATGTTGCTGGATTCCATTTGGTAGAATTTTGTTGAGATTTTTCATTGTAACCATATTGGTCTGTAGTTTTCTTTTTTTATCATGTCTTCGCTTGGTTTTGGTATCTGGGTAATACTGGCATCATAGAGTGAATTGGAAAGGGTCCCCTCCTCTTCTACTGTTTTGGAAGAATTTGTGAAGTTTGGTGTTAATTTTTCTTTAAATGTTTGCTGTAATTCACCAGTGAAGCCATCTGGGTCAGGGGTTTACTTTATGGGAAGTTTATTTTTATTGATAGTTCAGTTTCTTTATTTGTTATAGGTGTATTCAAATTTTCTATTCCTTTTTGATTCAGTTTTTGCAGGTTATTTCTTTTCAAGTATTTGTCCATTTCATTGAAGTTATCTAATTTATTGACATACTGTTGTTTATAGCATTTCCATATAATTATTTACATTTTGATAATATGGGTAGTAACCTTCCCTCTTTCCTTCCTGACTTTAAGGATTTGAGTCTCCTCTCTTTTATCCTTGGTTAGTATAGCTAATGATTTATTAATTTTGTTGATCATTCCAAAGAACCAAGTTTGGTTTCATTGATTTTCTCCTTTTGTTTTCTTTTCTCTATTTCATTAATTTTTGCTCTAATCATTATTTCCTTTCTTCTCTTTGCTCGAGGTTTAGGTCACTTTTCTTTTTCTAGGGTTTTAAGGTAGAATTTTAGGTAATTAATTTGTGATCTTTCTTCATTTTTAATATAAGTATTACAGCTAAGTTTTCTGTAAGCACTGCTTTCACTGCATTTCATGTACTTGGTATTTGTATTTTTCTTTTCATTCATCTTAAATTATTTTCTAATTTTCCTGTGATTTCTTCTTTTACCCATTTGTTATTTAAGAGTAAGACTTATAGTTTTCATATATTTGTAAATTTCCCAAATTTCTTCTTATTACTTTCTAATTTTATTCCACTATGTTTGGAGGACGTACTTTGTATGATTTTAATCCACTTAAATGTAGAGAGACATTGTATGGCCTAACATATGGTCTATCCTCAAGGATTTTCCATGCATACTTGAGAAAAATGTGTATTCTGTTGTTGTTCAGTGGAGTAGTCTAGAGATGTCTTTTAGGTCTAGTTGGTTAAATCTTCTATTTCTTTGTGGATTTTTTGATACTTGTTCTATTTGTTATTGAAAGTGGATATTGAATTCTCCAATTCTAATTGTTGTATTGTCTATTTCTACCTTCAATTCTGTCAGATTTTACTTCATGTTTTTTTTGGGCTCTGTTGTTAGAGACATACACGTATAGAATTGTTACGTCTTCTTGATGAATTGACCCTTTCACCCTTATATAATGTCATTGTCTTTAATAACAATTTCTGTCATCTTAAACTCAATATTTCAGCTCTTATTTGCATGGTATATCTTTTTTCTATCCTTTTACTTTCAACCTATTTATATCTTTGAATTTAAAGTGTGATTGTAAACCATGGGTCTAATTTGCCATCTCAAAAGAAGCCCTGGGCTGGTTAGTTAGCTCAGTGGGTTACAGAACAGCCTTTTAACACCCAGGTCAAGGGTTAGTTTCCTATACTGGTCAGCTGCAAAAAAAAAAAAAGAAGCCATGAATAGAAATAATAATGATATGATAGAGATGGAATTAGGGATTATACTAGCAAAAACACTGCCAGCTAGGACTAAAGGAAACAGAGAAAGTGGGATGAAATGAAGGAAGACTGTTGGACTTCTCAGACCCTACAGTACTGAAACATAGAGCTATATTTCTATCTATTTTGATATTCCCCATTTGGTCAGACATCATTCTCATGCTTCTCTTTAGTTCTTTAGGCATGATTTTTTGGGTTCTTTGAACATGCTTAAAATAGTTGATTTAACATTTTGCCCAGTAAGTCCAATGTCTGGCTTCCACAAAGATAGTTTCTATTCACTGCTTCTTTTCCTGATCTGGGCCTGTATTGCAGGAGCCCCAAATCTGAAAGGGCACTTATGTAGTGTTTGCCTATTCCAAAGAACTCACCTGGTTCAATAGGTAGAGACATCAGTTTATTAGACTTATGAGAATTGCTGACTGCATGCAGCTGGCCAGCTGAAAATCCGCCCTAGCATGGGGTGCATACAACAGTTACATAGCGAACAAATCAGAGGTGTAACATAGTAGAGGTGTAAGTCATTTACATGCTTATCCATTGATCCTCACCCAGCTCACATAACTTAAAGCAGATAGGAGATCTGGCTGAGTAGATAAGTTTATCTACTTGCTACTCTCCTGGTGCCAGAGTAGTGTAACAAGAGCATGCTAATTTACTTAGGGTCCCTGCTTCTTCCAGCCTTCCATTTGTCTTAAAGGGGACTTGCTTTTCCTTAAGTCACTACCTTGGTCAGGGGTAGTTTCCCAGGGCAGGAGATCTCTGGTATGCACAGGGAGGGGGAATAGGTCTATATCCAACATTTGCCCTACAGGGCCATATTTTATTATTTCTTCTCATGTCACATAATTTTTTGTTGAAAACTGGATACTTTAAATAATTGATTATAGTGATTCTCAAAATCATTCTGCCCTGTTTCCGAGGCTTGTTGTTGCTGCTAACGTGTTATAGTTGTTTTTATTTGTTTGCTTAGTGACTTTTATGAACTGATTATGTAAAGTCTGTACTTGTCATGTATGGCCATAAAAGTTTCTATTCTGTTAGTTTAGTGGTCAGCTAGTAATTGGATTTAGATTTCCTTAAATGCCTGGAACAGATAATTCTCTAGTCTTTGCAGTGGGGCTCTGCATGTGTTTTGGGCCTTGCATTCAACACTCAGCCAGGAACTTTACAACACTACTGTAACCTTGTGCAGAACCTCAACTTTAGCTAACGGTGAGTGCTTGCAGCCTTCTTAGGTCTTTCCTGGACATGAGAACAGCCTGGGATGCACATAGCCTTGTGCATGTGCATGACCTTGTTGTGGGGAATCCAAGACTGCCGTCCGTTGTAGTTTTATAGCTCTTTATTTTACTGTTGCAGCTCTTTCTTCAGTGTTATAGCTCTTTATTGCTTGCAAGCAAGGAGGGAACTGGAGGGCTGAAAACTCCCTGAACAAAGGAACCGACCCCCTTATATAGCCTAAATTCCCACCCTTCTTTCTCCTAGGCTCTCATTCAGGTCCTCTTATGTAAATGAGGGATGCTGTCCTGTTAATTTGGATTGGCTGATTGTGGGACACAGTCCGTTGGTCACTTTAGGAGCCTAATTTGCCTCTGGCCCCTGGGGGAGGTTGTGCGACTGCTGTTATCTCACAGAAGGCGGGCCCAAGAAGCAAGCAGGGTAATGGCAGGGGCTTGAGTTTCCAGTGGAGCATAAAGTTTCTAAAACAGTTTCTCAAGTGGAAAAGGGAAAAGCTCAACAATTAAAAATGCTGCAACAACCTTCTAGATTCCCAGGAATATGGTGGAGCTTTTCAAAGTCTCCTATGGTATCTCATTCTCTAACTATTCCTTTTATTTATTTATTTATTTATTTTGGCCCCGTTCTTATTTGCCGCAGACAGCTGCATCGTTCACAATTGCTGCTGATTGTTTTCACAAATGCCTCCAGGAATTTGTCTGCATTGTCTTCCCTGAGTGAAGTCTGTGTCAGGTCAAATAAAGACAAGCCCTAAGAATGGGGGTTTCTCAGTAACTGCCAGATAGATGACCTGATAACAATGATCTGAGAATGGTGTTTTTAGGGGACTCCAAAAACATTTTGTCCCCTCCAGTGTCTGCTAGGCTATTGGGATGGAAGTGGAAAAAGTTAAAATGCCCAAAATCTTGCTCTTCTTAATGGAATTTAGTCATTTTTCTTTAATAAATGCTCCTCGGATTGTTGCAAACTTTTGGTTAATTTCCAGAGTTCTGAAAACTTTGAATTTGATGATTTTTGCCAGTGTTCTCATTGCTTTTATGCCGAATTGGCTTTGTGGAGGTCCTTACTCTGCCTTTCCTGCTGATGTCACCACTGTTAATCTAATATTGATTGTTACATCTGTGTTTCCATTTCACTTGACCTTCACCTGAATTTCCCTTGATACATACCTCAAATTTAATATGTTTTAAATAGAGCTAATAGTCTCTTTCCCCAAATTTGCTCCTTCTTCCAATGTCCCCGTTAAAGGCTTCACTTCAAGGCCAGAGAAAATTAAGCTGGCAAAGCAGATGAAGGAGTCATCAAAATGGTAGTAGATTCTAATTATAATTATCTGTATTAATCTGGTACTGCTGGGTGTAAAAGGAATGAAAAGATTAGAAGTTGGAAATTTAGGAATTTGACTCATAATATGGACACCAAACTCCCTACGGATCCCATAATCTCAGACTCAATTTAATAATTCTCTCCCCTGTCCAATTAATTGCTTACTCCACAGACCAGCTGAGTTGTGACCCACTTTATTGAATCACCTACACATAGTAGATGCTCAATAAATAACTATTTAATAATAACATAAAACAAATAAATAACATAAATGAATTTCTTTTATTCTCTCTCTCTCTCTCTTTCTCACTTGCTCTCGTTCTCTTAAACCAAGGATCTAGTCTTCTTCCCAGTGGGAAATTTCTTCAGAAAGTCATGAATATAATTACCTTTTTCAATATTTCATTGACATGTCAACCTGACTTATATACCAAAGAGAGCCAAAATGAGAGTTTAGTATGGCATATAAGGCCTAATATGATTTCATGCCTCCTGTGGGCATTCGATAAATATTAATTGTGCTGGGAATCAAACTAGCAAATGATTTCTGATGCTGTTACTGTTAAGCTTTTGCATTTTATATTTGTACGCTTGACACAGACCCCTGGAAATTAAGGACTGGCATCTGCCACAAAATTATTAAGCAGGTGTAGGGTAAATGCTGGACATAGCCCTATTCCCCCCTCCCTGCACACTGAAGTTCCCCCTGCCCCCATCCAAGGTAGTCACCCAAGGAAAGGTGTGTCCCCTTTAGGACAAACAGAATGCTGGAGGGAGTGGGGACCCTACTAAGTAAATGAACAAATGCTCTAGCACCAGTAGAGTAGTGGGTAGATTAATTTGTCTACCCAGCCAGATCTCCAGCGTGCTCTGAATTATGTGAGCCGGGTGAGGGTCTGCACGTAAGCCTGAAAATGATTCACACCCCTGCTTTCATCTGTCAACTATATAACTGTTGTATGTACTCAGTGCTGACAAGGACTTCTCGCTGACCAGCTGCCATTGGTGTCTCTTGTGAGTTTAATGAACCAATGTCTCTACCCACTGGACCTCCAGATGATTTCTTTAGAATAAGTAAACACTACATGAGTGCCCTCTCAGATTTGGAGCTCCTGCATTACGGAAGGGAACATGGCCCATGGAGTTGGCCTAAAAATGTGAAGTCCTTTACTTAGGCCTTTAAGAAAAATTTGCATTGAAAGTCTCAGGACAGGCCAACATGACACAAATATATCTAAACTGCTTTTTATGGTGAAACTTTTTCACTTTTCTTTACTATTTCTGTGCCTATGTATGGGTGTGTGCATTTGAGAGGGGAAGAGAAAGAGAGCACAAGAAGAAGAGAGAGAATGGTGTAGGTGTGTCCGATGATGCTTATATTCTCTATTTACTTTTCAAGCTAAAAGCTCTGTAGTGTAGAACAATGCAACGTAAAAAAGGAATGAAAATTCATTAACAGATACCAAGTATGAAATACTTAAAATATTTAAACACCACTTTTAATTGTTAGTTTTCTTACAGCTAAATAAAAAAGTACATTTCTATGAATTAATATATTTTTGGATAATAGTAAGTTCTTATCATTTGTTACATAAATGAATGAAAGAATGATGAATGAAAATCATTTCTTTTTATTAAAAATTAAATAGAAATATAATATTGCATGTAAGAACTTAAATAAATAACATTTGTGTCTTTTGCAAAAACATAATCAAGTGTCTAGTGTGTTGCTTAATGTCCCTTATGAAAGGAAAGATTTCTTTCATCAGTTCCTTATGAAAACTGAGGCTACAAGTTCTCTGCTGCCCCAAAAGGCTAGAAGGTGAGGGACCAAGAGTGGGCATGGTGACCTTGTCCCAGCCGGACTTTAGTTTCTCTGGAAACCTGCTTGGTAACTGTGGAGGAGGCAGGACACTCTGACCCAAGACAAAAGGCTGGTAGCTCCAGCCAAAGAAAATAAACCTGAGGAGGGAGAAGAAAAAATAATCCATCAGCTGTTCTTGAGAATAGTCTGCAGCAGAATCTACAGAGAGGACAACTAAAGTGAGTGAGCAAGTGACGTGTGTGGACTGTGGATACTGTAAGACGTGTAGGACCTGAACTGGGTTAGGAACAGTTGTACTTTTGGAAATGAGGTATTGAGAAGGGAAAAGTGAATGTGGTCTGGAGTGTGGCCTTGGCTCCATGGGGTGTGCTTTCCTCTGGGGCCATCAGGGAGCTCAGCCCCTGTGTTCTGCCAGGGTTGGATACAAGGTTTCGCATGGAGGAGGATATCCTGCTGGCTGGAGTGGCAGAGCAGTGACCTTGATTTGTCTTTTGGAGGATTTAAAAACCAAAAAGCACGAACATTCTAGTCCCTCAGCAATGCTTTCTCTGAAGGAATACTTAATGGAAGGACTTCTCCAGTTCACTATTCTGCTGAGTTTGATTGAGGTGCAGGTGGACGTGGATGCTTTCTTGACTTCACAGCTCCCCCAACTCTGGAAGATCATCCTGGGGCCCAGTTCTGCCTATACTCAGGCCCAGTTCCATACCATGAGGAATACCTCGTATAGCTATGGTATCCACCCTAAGAGCATAGACCTGGACAATTACTTCATTTCCTGGCAGCTCCTCAGTCAGGTGAGGGCCCTGGACAGGTTCCAGGTGCCAGGCACAGAGGTAAATGCCTGGTTGGTTCACCAGGACATGAAGGGGTCTGTCTCTGGCAGCCAGCCCAGCTCAGGCCTTGCCCTCAATAGTTCCAGTGGTTTCCAAGATGTGACAGGCCCAGACAATAGGGTGAGAGAAAGCAAAACAGAACAGGGATTCAGTGACAATTTGGAGGATTTGGGTGCTGTAGCCCCTCTGGTCAGTGGAGACTTAACCAAAGAGGACATAGACATCTTTTGCTGACAGGAAATTGATCTGGGGGCTGGGCATGAGGTTTTTGACTATAGTCATCACCAGAAGGAACAGGATGTGGATAAGGAGGTGCGAGATGGAGGACAACAGGAGTACACCTGGGCAGGCAAGGATGTGGAAGCTCCGGCACAGAACCTGTTAACGGATGGAGAGATGGGGGAGAGCTTTTCTTCACAGGTGCCTGGTGGGCAGGACCAGACAGCCCTGTCCCTGGAAGAGTGCCTTAGGCTGCTGGAGGCCACCTGCCCCTTTGGGGAGAATGCTGAGTTTCCAGCAGACATTTCCAGCATAACAGAAGCAGTGCCTAGTGAGAGTGAGCCCCCAGCTCTGCAAAACAACCTGTCTCCTCTCCTGATCAGGACAGAATCACGATTTGATTTGGAACAGCAGTGGTAAGATCTCATATCCATCATGGAAATGCAGGCCATGGAAGTGAACACATCAGCAACTGAGATCCTGTACGGTGCCCCTCCTGGAGACCCACTGAGCACCAACTACAGCCTTGCCCCCAACACTCCCATCAATCAGAATGTCAGCCTGCATCAGGCATCCCTGGAGAGCTGTAGCCAGGACTTCTCACTTTTCAGCCCCTCGGTGGAGAGCCTGCCTGTGGCCAGCAGCTCCACGCTGCTCCCGCGGGTCCCCAGCAATTCCACCAGCCTCAGCTCCATCTTTGGCTCCATCAATCTGTGAAGGCTCTTTTTTCTACTGCAGCTCAATGGCGCAGCCAATGATACAGCAAGCCCAGAGCTGCCTGACCCAGTGAGAGGGGTGTCTGTTAGAGGAAGCAATGTTGGGTGAGGTCAGCCTGATGGACTCGGCCACTGACGAAGGCTTTAACCCTGTGCAGGTCTCCCAGTTCAAGGAGGAATTTGATTCTAACTCAGGCGTTTCCTTGGACTGGAGCCATAGCCTTTCCTCCCTGAGCAGTTCTTCCTCTTCCTCTTCCTGCTCTTCCTCTGCTACATTCTCCTTTTCTGAGTAAGGCGCTGTTGGCTACAGCTCTGACTCTGAGACCCTGGGCTCTGTGGGCTACCAGTGTGAGTATTCCCAAGTTCTGCCTCATGAGCTATGAGGATCAGTCTCAGCTCTCCTGCCTGCCCTACTTGGGTCATGGATGCCATGACCACACGTACAACATGGCGCCCAGTGCTGTCCACTCTGCTGACCTGCCACCACCCAGCACTCTCAAGGAAGGCAGCAAGGAGAAGCAGGTCCACTTACTGGACAAGGTGGAGCCATGAAGATCCCCTTCACCAATGAAAACATCATCAATCTGCCTGTGGAGGAGTTCAATGAGCTGCTGAGCACCAGTCAAGCAAGGCCCAGCTGAGCCTCATCCGGGACATCGGGCACCAGGGCAAGAACAAGATGGCGGCACAGAACTGCTGCAAGCACAAGCTAGACACTATCCTCAACCTGGAATCCGATAAGGCCCTGCTGCTGCGGAAGAAGGTGGAGTTACGGTGATCCCTGTAGCAGATGAAGCAGAAGGTCCAGAGCCTATACCAGGAGGTGTTTGGACGACTGTGGGATGAGAATGGGTGGCCCTACTCACCCAGTCAGTACTCCCTCCAGTATGTGGGGGATGGCAGCATCCTCCTCATTCCTCATAAGATGGCTGACTGGCAGGCCCCGGGGGGCAGGAGAGGTGGCCAAAGGACCAGAGAAAGTAAGCCTGGGGAGGAAGGGGGGTGGATGCTCATCAAGACCGAAACTGGAGATGGGCTGGGCCTGGGCCTGGACCTTCATGGGGTACTTTATCATGCCTTCTTATCCAACACATCTTCTCAAATGGGAGACTGCGGGTCACTGTAGAGGAGGCGGCAGGCACAGGCACTGCCTGGCTCAGCTTCCCCTATTGGGGTGGGGCAGAAGTGGCCAGACCATTTGGGCGGACAGGATCGTCACCCCTACCCCTTTCCTGTGAAGGAAGAGTGGTGCTGGCATTGCTGGAGGTAGAGGAGCTACAGGGAGCAAAGGCCAGCAAAGGGAGAGGGAGGGAGGGAGGGAAGAGAAGGAGGAAGGAAGAAAGGAAGGGAGAAAGGGAAGAAGCCCCAACAAGTCAAAGTGAGAAGAAAGTCAAAGGGAAGATTAAGGTTGGCTTAGGCCAGGATTCCAGGCGGCAGGTTTGAGTGACTGCAGCGGGCCTACGTTATGGGTGTGATAAACCCCATTTTACCCTGGGGAGTGTACATAGGGTAGGGGCAGGGAGGCACGTTGTTAACTTTCTGCTCCTTGCACTTTGGCTTCCCTAAAGGGGAGCTGTTGGATATCTCCTGTACGGTTTTAGTGCAGTGGGAGCCACTGGGACCCAATGTTGGCTTGGAGGTCAAGAGTCAAAAGGCAGAGTGAACAGGGAAGGGAAGGCCTTTGCTGCAACAGCCCCAACACCAAGCATGTCACTCAATGCCCTGCCACTACCATCTCCCTCCTTGCCCCAGCCACCCCTGGGCTTAGGCTCCCCCTGTCTCCATCAGAGCCTGCATGTGAATGCTGTCCTCTTCCCACCTGGTTTGTGTTTCCCCACCCCTCACCGCCTGCCTGCACTTCTGTAGCGGGGGTGCTGTGCTGGCAGTGCTGGGGTCCTGGACCTGCAGCCTTCTTCTTCTGGGGGCTGTCCTGAGGCAGGGGGATGATGTGGAGGGAGAAGTCAGCTCATGAACCTCCAGGCAGTATTCAGCACAACACAGTTTCCCCCAGTCTTCTGCCCATCAACAGCTGGGCTTGTCATTGGAAAAAAAACAAATAAAAACTACAAAACCCAGCATCAAAAAACTAGACCTCTTAGAATTTCTTGAACTTTGATTTTTTTTTTTTAGGGTTTGTTTCCTGTTTCACTTATAAGGCCTAGAGTGCTTGTGTTGAGTAAAAAGGAGATGCCCCAATATTCAAAGCTGCTAAATGTTCTCTTTGCCATAAATACTCCATGTAACTGTACGGAAAAAAAAAAAAAAAGGAAAAGAAAACTGAGGCTACAGTGTTAAATGTTAACTGACTAAAGGCATGTCTTGCTAAGGTTCAAGCACAATGCTTTTTTTAAAAGTTTTACTTTATTTTTAATTGACACATAAAGATTGTACATATTTATAGGGTACAGTGTGATGTTTTGATATATGTATACAATGTGTAATGATCAAATTAGGATAATTAGTGTATCTATCACCTCAAACATTTAGCATTTCTTTGTGGTGAGAGCATTCAAAATCCTCTCTTCTAACTATTTTGAAATATATGATATCTTATCATTAACTATAGTCACCCTTCCATGTGCAAAGGAACACTAGTACTTATTTGTTCTACCTGACTGTAACTTTGTACCTGTTGACCTTATTTTTCCTTTTTAATGAGATATAATTTACAAATAGTAAGGTACACATATATGAAGTATATACAGCTTGATGAATTTTTACCCACATAGAGCATTCACATCTCAGCACATTCCCTCATGTCTCCTCTCAATCACAAAGGCAGCTGCTTTCCTGACTTCTGACAGCATAGATTAATCTTACCTGTTTTTGAATTTTATGTAAATGGAGTCATATCATATTTACTCTTTTTTGTGTGAATCCTTTTACTCCACTTTATATTGTTGTGTGTAGCAGTAGTTTATTCTTTTTCATTGTTGTGTAGTATTCCAGTGTATGACCATAGCACATGTTATTTATTCAGTCTACTGTTGATGGACATTTGACTTGGTTTCCAGTTTTTGGCTGTTTTGAATACTGCTCTGTGCACATTGTTTTTTGGACATAAGGACATGTATGTTGGGAGTAGGACTGCTGTTATATGGTATGCATATATTTTACTTTAGTGGATACTACTAAACCATTTTACAAAGTGATTGTACCAATGTTCATTTCTACCAGCAATACATAAGAGTTCCAGTTGCTTTATGATAGAGTTTAAAAGTGTTGTCTCCCCAAAAACTCATGTGGAAATCTGATCCCCAATGTGGCAGTGTTGGGAGCTGTTTGAGTCATGGGGCAGACCCTCATGAATGGGTTAATGCTCTCCCTGGGGGGTGGGGGTAGTGAGTGAGTTCTTGCTCGATTAGTTCCCTTGAGAGCTGGTTGTTTAAAAGACCCTGGCTCCTCCCCCACCCCCTTGCTTCCTCTCACCATGTGATCTACTTGTACTCACTGGCTGCCTGCAGTTTTCTGCCTTGAGTAGAAGCAGCTTGAGGCCCACGCAAGATACAGCTGTCCCAGAATCATAAGCCAGGTATCCTCTGTTCTTTATAAATTACCCAGTTTCAGTTATTCTGTTATAGCAACACAAAAATGGACTAGTGCAGTTTACATTATGCACATTACTATTTAATGATCTCTTTCAGAATTATAGGTTCACTTTATTCACTTCAGTTTTATTAGAGGTAAGTTTTTTTTTTTTAATCACATTAGTACTAATTCTAAACCAATTTCAGTTGGTGGTAGGGTGTTCTCCTAAGTACATGGTCCTTTTCCAACTGAGAAACACAGATTCCTTTTTCAATGGAAATGAAGAGGCAGACTTCTACAAAACATTGCTTTGCTCCACAGATCTGCCATGAGAAGAAAACCCCAGCTAAAAACTTTTTGAAAATACCCAGTCTATTCAAGGAAAAAACATGAATTGAAAGAGGTTTCTTAGTATGGAGGATATAAAACAGCAGACCAATTGCCTGTTTGTGACACCCAAGTAATCAATTTAGAGAGTAAAAATTTAAGAATAATGCTCTCTAGAATGTGCCAGAAGCCCTTCAATTCAGTCCTACACCCTTCTTTTTGCCTTTTATTCATGTCTGAAGGCAAATCTCTCTAAGGGTCAGTAGGAAACATGCGAATTTCACACTTTGCCCCCTCTCTAGCTTTTACTAAGTCTTATAGGAGGGGTTGGAGAAGAAAATCAAGCACAGGCTCTATCATGCTGGATCTTCATTTTGAGATGTTGTAATTTCCATTTTATTTCATAACGGAAAACACTACTTTTAATTTGGCACTTTAGGTCATTATCTCCAATCAGGCTCCTTGCAGTCTATCTTCAACTATTAATTGCAACTCTTAGTATGATCATTATTTTTGCTTACTTTAAATAATGTGTACTATGAACAGGAGTATATCCAGTAAATAATTTGAAGTGCATCAGCAAAATTAGATGGCATTAAAATATAGTTACTTCTGAAGAAAGCTTGTAGCATTACACAATAATGCATAAAAGATTAAACTGAAAAACAATCATAAATCTGGAGTTATTTCTTGGGCTTTTGTATTGCTCTCTTATTCTGTTTATTCTCTTAGTGATTATAAATTAAATGCTTATGTTCTCATTTATAAATTACATCTTGAAGTACAGGATGATCAGGCCATGCATTGTGGACAGTTAGAATGGCGTGAAATCAGATGCCACTCAGTCATATCCTCTGTGTACATAGCATTGGTCCTGTCAATATAATGTAGAGAGTCTACGAAGAGACCCTTTCTTTTCCCTCATAAGCCTGGTTTTTAAACAGAAGTTAAACCTTCCCAGTGCCCACCAGAGTCACATACTATAGCAATACTGAAGTAAGAATGATTTAATGGGTACATTATCTTTAATACCTGTAAGTAATAAATTCTGCTTTTGGAAATAGAAAGATCTTTAAAAGACACACAATTTGCGCTTCAAAATGCCCAGCTAGGATATGTCCCATAAAGATCCTGTTAACAGTTTATCTCACTAACAGCCCTTTGTACTCATCAGTTCAGGCTACATTTTCCCATTGGGATATCATTTACAGTGCCCTAAACATACTTTCACAACATTCACCTGACAACATGAGCTGAGAGAAAAATCTTCAGACTGCAGAGAAACATCAGGAGGCCATGAATTCTTAATCAACTCACCAAATTATAAGAATGATGTGTATATCTCTTTGAAAATATCCTTAACAATAATTAACCAGGAAAAGAAACAGTAGACAGTTCAAAGACTTTGGCTAAGTACCCCCACCCCATTGTTAAGAGGATATTGTGAGGTGTTGGCATGATGGGCAAGTTTCAAGATTGCTGTCTACTTTGAGGACTGACATTAGCGAACATGTGGAAAGGAGAACAAAGAAGCAGAAATAGGCTAACCAAGTATCACTTGGTAAAAGGTCTTTAATGAGCAATAAAAACGATTTATAATTAGTACATGCACATGCTTTTTTAATGAGACCACACCAAAAAGCAACCTATTTCCTTTACAGGTAAGTGAATAATTCCTCTTCTTATCTCCTTTAACACATTTATTTGCTCAACAGCTTCCTTTTCCATTCCTTTATAAAGTGACCCTTAAACTTTTGCCAGAGTTTCTGTATTGTACTTCACTCAGATTGCATTTTATTATACCAGGAGCATGGTGATGCCTGATGTGGTAACTTGGAGTGTGAATTAAATCTACAGCTGGATCTCATGGAGATATGGTTGGCACTCAGACTGGACTTCCTGGGATGGCATGTCATTGTCCTATTCAAAGTATGGTCTTCATACCATCGTCGTTAGTATCACTTGGGAACTTGAAAGAAATTCTAGGGCCCTCAACCAGATTTTCTGAATCACAGTCCTGGGGTGAGGCAGAGGACCAGTAATCTCTGTTTTAACAAACATTCCAGGAGCTTCTTCTACATGCTAAAATGTGGGAAGCACTTGTCTACGGTGTAGTCTTCATAAGTTCAGAATATTTATTCTGCCACATTGCCTCACATCTCCCTGACTTTGGGTGGGCTGTACTCTCTACCTGAAATTCCTCTTCTTTTTTCTAAGATAGGACTCCACAAGCCCCTTTGCTAGCTAGTTTTTACCCATTCCTTATAACTTACTTTAAGGAATCATCTCCAGAACCCAAGACACACTTTTTCTTCCCTCCAGGTTAAAGAAGGTGCTTTCCTGCTTCCTCCTGTGGTATACTGTGCACATCACAGCAATCAGATAAGCCCACTGGCAACCATTACACAGTGTAAGGTCTTCCCTCCTACTATGGCCAACTTCTAGAAGGCAAGAGTTACTACTTTTTTTGGTATTCCTGATACTGTAAATAGAGTTTGACTTTTAATAGAGCATTTTGTTGGTAAATGTAAAGGTTGAAGGACTCTGCATTGCCTCTGGAATTGTCCCCAGAATACTTCATGTTTGTTACTGACTAAAATGCTTCGCTTATTATGCTCCCCCTTCATCTCCTCATGGGACTGCTCTCCTCTTCCCCACTCCAACTCTACAATGTCTTTGTTTCTCCCCTCTGCCTAGTCACACTGGTTAAGTTCCTGTGCATCCTTTGATTTGCTCAGCCTCTATTCTCAATGGATGAACTCAGCATCAGAATGGAGGGAACAGAGAAAGAATCAGTCAACTTGGAGATAGAACAATAGAAATTACCCCCAAATAATGAAAGGAAATAGACTAAAAAAATTAATAGATCTCCAGGGACATGTGGGATTATAACTAAAGCTCTCACATCATCAGAATATTAACATGGGAGAAAGAGAGTGAGGCTGAAAAATATAAGAAGAAATGGTGGCTAAAAGCTTTCCAAATTTGGCAAGAAACATAAACATACAGATTCAGGAAGTTGAACAAATCCCAAACAGGATAAACTCCCCCAAATCCATGCCAAGATACAGCATGAACTTCTGTAAACTAAAGAGAAAGAGAAAGTCTTTAAAGCAGAGAAAAATGACACCTTACTAATGTGGAAAAACAATTGGAATGATGGCAGATTTGACATCAAAACCATGGAAACCAGGAAATGGCACAGTATTTTTCAGGTGCTTAAAGAAAAGAACTGTGAATCAGTGAATGTTCATAGCAGCTTTATTCTTAATAGCCCAAACTGGAAAAAACCAAAATGTCCCACAATAAGTGAATGGGTGAAAAATAATGGTACATCCCATACCATGGAATACTACTCAATAATAAAAAGGAATAAACTACTGATACACCCAACAACTTGGATGAACCTCAAGGTCATTATGTTGAGTGAAAAAGCCAATCTCAAGAAGTCACATTCCACATGATCTTATTTATATAACATTCTTTATGTGACAAAATGATATAGATAGAGAAGAGATTAGTGGTTGCCAGAGGTTAGGGATGGTGGGGTGGGGGAGGGGGTTGGTATGACTCTAAAGGGGTTGCACTAGGGAGATCATTTTGGTAGTGGAATAGTTATGTATCTTGACTGCAGTGGTAATTACACAGATTTACACATTTGATAAAATGATGTGGAACTCTGTACACTCATTTTATCAATGTCAATTTCTTGGTTTTGATATTGTACTATAATTATATTAGCTTTAATCACTGTGGGAAACTTAGTGAGGGTATGTAGAATTTCCCTATACTATATTTTCAATGTCCTGTGAACCGTAATTATTTTAAAATAAAAAGATTTTTAAAAAAGCACCCCAAAACAATAGGACAGTAGGCTTACCATCTGGCATTAGACAAAGAGAGAGGGAATGGAGCTGGAGAGAGAGTAGGACTTCCAGAACCCCAGTGCCAGAGCCAGAGAGAACTCAAGGAAGAATGTAGGAAGGCTGCCCTGAAACTCAGGAACCTAGAGAGAGTTGAGGGAGAAATCCTCTTTCTATAAGTACTAGGATGCAGAGAAACCCACACTGGACTGTGAAATCCTCAAGGGCCATGATTGTGATGTATTTGACAATTGCTCCGGACAAAGAAATACATTTGTGAAGTGTACAAATGAATAGATGAGAGTGCCATGCCCCAGGCAGTGGCTTGTTGGTGGCAGTCAGAGAGAAGAGGTAGAAATAGGTTTTGGGGAGGACTAAGAATTCCAGCGAATCTCATAGAAGTGCTTGTCAGAGGCTATCCTAGGTTAAACTTCTAGGTTGCTGGGTGTATGGTTTCTAACATTTCAAACTAGGAGAGAGGGAAGAAGAAAAAGGCTGAAGACTTGAGTTAATGTTGCCAAAGCAGCTGATCTCTGGCTGAACTTGTGACAGGATCAGGATTCCATATTCTTGGGCATTTATTATCCTTTTTAAGTTCTTCATTTCCTTTTAAATTGTTGGTAAAGTTCTTCAGAAAATTCTAATTTATCATGAATATCATGAATCAGAATGACCTGTTCACACCTAGCAGAGCTCAGGAGACACATATAGAGGTCAGATCATAGCAGTAGGAGTTTTTCAAGCTAGACATCAGGAAAAAACTAGGAGAGAGGATGCAGTTAATGAAGTGCACCCTCCTAGAGAGAGATGTCAGAGAAAGCTGTGACCTCTGCTTTCATTCCAAAAGGCCTGGTCATTTCCATGGGCCCTGGGTATTGTTCTGTGTGCAGATGTGTTAGTCCAATCTGATTTCCTTGGGCCATCTGCAATATACAAGTACATGACAATACAGTAAAATACACTTAGAGCACTGGTGCCCTCCTCCAGCAGGAATCAGCATGCAATTCAAAGAGAATAATTGATAGGAAGAATGTCTCATAAAACAGTCAACGACCTATAAAATCACTTCATGAGGAGTAACAAATAGACTTGATTTAAAAACCACAAAGCTATAGTGGCCACTTGGATTTTAAAACTAATGCAAGGAAAGGGAGAAGGAGCAAGGATGACTCTTACTGATACCCATGCCAATAAATTCATTCACAGCAGAGTAAAAATCGTAGGATATCAGAGCTGGAAAGGCCTTAGGAATTGGTCAGTTCAAGCTGCTCATATTTCAGATGAAACAGAGGAGGCAGAAAATCATTCATCTAAAGTTATAACAGTATGGAGGAACCTAAACCAAGTTTTCTGTATCTAAACATAAAAGCTGCGCTACCACCATTGGCATCCTGCCTCGACATAATGAATACAACTGAATAAAAATATTAGGCTAATTTTTACTGAAAATCTTTGATGGGATAGGCACTATGCTAGGCTCTTTATATTTATTATTTTTAATTCTCACAACTACTCTGCATTGTAGATAGGGTAATCTCCTGTGAAGTTCCACATCATAGATGTGTGTGTGTGTGGGGGGGGAAGAATCCATTTTAAAACATATTTTAAATGAAGATTAAATTTATATAAATTCAGTCAATACTTTTATAACAGTCATGTGAACTTTGGGGCATCAAACAGTCAGATATTTACTGAACACCTACTGAAGCAAAAGATTTTATGTCTCAAGGATCATAGAAAGAAGTAGTTTTGCCTGAGTTTTTAAAAAGCTCGTGTGTGTGTGTGTGTGGGGGGGTGCATGCATGTGTGTGTGTGAGGAGCTTTCCCAAACTTATTCAAGCCAAAATGTTCTTTCCTTCACCTGTAGGCATCTGCTTCCACAGTTTTTAAACCCAGTTCATTTATTTATTCATTCATTCTATAAGATTGTATCCAGTGCTAATAATATGTCAGATGTTGTAGGAGGATAAAGTGTTCCTAATGACACAGAAGAAAGATTAAAGAAGAAAAATACATTCGAGCAAGTGGAGGCAAATGCAGGTACAGGAGACTGGAGGATAGGAGTTTGAAGGGGAACAACAGGAAAAAATAAGCCTCTTGGAGATACCCAAGAGAAAGGGGTTCTGAAATCTGGAAAGAAGATGCATAGGCACCCACAAATGTGAATAATCCAGTGGCCATCCAAAAGGACTGTGAGTTTGCTGAGGTTGAGGATTATATCCTTTTTGCTCTCCTCTGATTAACATATGCTTAGAATAGAATTGTATCAGCAGTAAACATTCAGTAAATATTAGTTCAATGAAAGAATGAATAAGGAAGTGGTGCATTATGGTTGGCACTTTTTTTCCCCCTTAGAAATACAGAAATGCATATGTACCATCTGACATGACACATTGTAGGGTACTCTGTCTTCCTATAGAACTTCTCAAGATATATCAAAACCACCAAGAAAGTCAAAGAAGTGATGGAAACAATGGAAACATCCCTGAGCCTGAGAATTCTTCAATCTGACCCTCCACCCCCCAACCGGGATTGATTTTAAAGTCTCTGGAGAAATTCGTCAATTTCTTCCAAGTTAAGTGGGTAATAATTGAAGATTATGATTTTTGAAAAGAAAACTATTGTCTTTAGGTATTCGGAAGGCTACTTTAGATAATTGAAATGTACAGGGGGTGTTAATATATATGTGGGATTGGAGCTTTGGAGAAACCTCAGGGCAGAATACTGATCTTTCGGAGTTTCTACTGTGGGATGGAACTGGAAGCTAGAAAAAAAGGCTGGTTAGAGCATTTGAAATACAGGCTACTCTTCTTACTGGTCTAAAGACAATTATCTCCCTTTACTCTGTGTCTGGGTAAAAGTCACTAGATCAAATGATAAGAAAATCTCTTAGCAGAGAATTTGGAACTGGACCATATGGCCAAATGGATGCAAGCAAGAGAAGTACAGTTTTAGACAAAAAGTATGAGTTTATCATGTTATAAAATGAAGATTTGGGGGATGAAGTTGAGGTTTCAAACTATGATATGTTTATTTTTTAGGTGACGAGGATTTTATGAAAGGATGATTACATTAAAAGAAAAAAATATTAAATGCTAAGCATTTCTTGCCTTTTCCATGTCTTTCTCTTTGATATATTTCCTGGAAGACTTTCTTTACTTTATATTCCATCTTCTTCATGTTTTTTAAAAATTTCAGCAATCACTTTATTCTTTTATTTCATAAAGATCTTTTTTGATTTTGTGTTTGTTTTCAAGGTCTCTTTTTCTTGTTTCATCAATAACACTATTAATCTTTTTTATACTAAATGCTTTTGTTTCCCAACATGTCTTTTTTTTTTTTTGACCGGTAAGGGAATCGCAACCCTCGGCATGGTGTCGCCCGCACCACGCTCAGCCAGTGACCGCACCAGCCATCCCTATATAGAATCCAAACCCGTGGCCTCGGCGCTGCCAGTGCCACATTCTCCCGAGTGAGCCACGGGGCCGGCCCCCAACATGTCTTTTTTCTCTGGAGTTTATTTTGCTTATTGTGCATTTATCTTGATCTCTCTGCTTTATGATGGATGCTTTCCTCAAATATCTGGTGATCCATGTTAAAGAGAGGCAAAAAAAAAAAAAAAAAAAAAAAAAAGTAGATTGGGAGACTTAAGGAAATTAGATTCTAGGGTAAAGGGATAATTATTTGTTTGTTTATTACCATTACTTTCTCCGGAAATAATTCCAGCCACAGTCATCACTGGTCACTGGCTTGTGAGAAGCTGGCAGCAGTGGGATTTTACCTGGAATGATGGACTTCCAATTCTGTGTCAAGTTTTTACTTCCTTTCATCAGTTCTATTAATGCCTCGTTTACTAATTATTGTTAGATAATTGCATTATTTTAAAAATAGTCTTGCTTGCTAAAGAGGGGCTAAAAGTGTTTGCAGAAAAAATCTACCATTTAGTAGTTACAGCAAGTAAATATAATGTGTTAACAGTGCCAGTTGCTTTTCTCTGTATTGCAAAACCGAATCATCAATTTTGAATAATAAAACTAAATAATTAGCTACATAAGAAATATCAAGCTGTTCATTCCTGTTCAAAATTTACAACCAAATACATCTGTTTCCTTTTCACATTTGCTCCCTGGTTATACCACTGTTCTCTACAGTTGTACATGATAACTCATGAGGATGAGCATGTGACTTTGCTGATGCTCAGTTTTGTTTTTTTTCTTTTTTTGAACAGGTGATTTGGCCAGCAGAATAAAGGGCATCCTCAGACTGGGAAATTTGAGCAGAGGTTAATAAAAATATTTTCAAGTTCATGGGCATGGAAATAAAAAAAACAACCAATGATAGTGTAGTTCTCTACATGTATCCATAATGGGGACCCATAACCACCCTTATGCCTGAAAGAACAAGAGGAGGGCACAGTTGTTGGAACCCAGAGAGGGGATCTGTGTGAAGAGGGCCACCTGACAGAAGTTGTGGCTTTCAGTAAAGAGAAGCAGTCAACCCAGGGTGTTCCTGTAGAGAGGCAGCCAGGGACATAAAATATCCCAGGCTGATTCTTCTCCCACCTTCCCATCTCAGCCAGTGTTTCTCACTGACTGAAGTCAACCAGAGGCCAGTGGGCAATGGAGCCCACTGATGGAGTTCACACAAGTCAATTTCTTAGGGAGCAGAGCAGGATAGAGAAGGCCAGAATGGCTCTGAGATGGGCAATGGAAAATACCCAGCACACCATGAAAACTCTGTGTTTGGAAATGATTCCTTAAATGGAGTAGGCAGTGTCGCTTCTTCTGGAATGATAAGGTAAGACCATAAATTCAGAGGGAGGTAATATAGCAAGATCTGCCTTATTTCTCAATTCTGGAAGGACTCTACTGCATGGAGAATGACACAGGCAGCTTCATATCCCATAGTCAAGCCAGGGATGAGAGGAAAGCCATAAACACGCATCACATCCATTCATGTTCTGTGTGGTCACCATGTTTTATATCCTTGTAAAATAGTAGAGAAATTCTATTTTAAGTGTATGTGTGTCTGAGTGTGTGTAGGTTTTTCTTTCCATCAATTCACAATGTATCTAAAACACTATACCTTCACATTTCCCAAACAAATAACTATTTCATGGTACACATATGCTAGTCTTTTAGCCATAGAAATAAATAGATATCACTTAATTTTGCTAAAGGTTATACTTTATGAAATTCTGGTGAAGTATAATTCATTTGATTACTGTTGGCTCTAGTATTTAATTTCCATAATTAATATTCACAGTTATTGATAATGTTAATAAAAGCATCCTGAGTATCTTTGGATAGAGAGGGAATCCTGGATAGTGATCAGGTGAGGGCCTGAAAGACAGCTGGGAATGAAGAAAACTGATAAGGAAAGGGAAACGATTTGAAGGTGAGCATTGCATTTCTATCATTATGAAGTAAATCCTGACATGGGTGCATTACCTTGGGGTAAGGGCGATTAGCCAGAGACAGATCTAGGTTTTGCGGGGCCTGAAGTTTATACAATTTGAACGACCCTTTTAAACAAAAAGCATACCAACTTGTAAGTGTGAAATTAGATATGAAAGTAAAACGTTTTCAGAAATTGCATCAAACAAATTTTTAAAAGATAACATCACAAACATCACAGAATCATGAAAGACAACATAATATTACTATAAATAACTGCCTTATGTCTATGATACTTTTCCCCTTATATTTTGGCTGTGTACTTTTTTATTTCCTCTTCATATGCAACTTTTTGTAATATCATTTTCTATAAAGGGAATCCAAGGTATTCAATCTTTCCTCTAGTGTGTTTTTTCCCTCTACATTCATACTTCACATACTGGGTGCTGTATTTAGTGCTCTTATTCCATTACAACGTCTGGCCCCACACTTGCATAGTGGTGCTGGGTTAGTTGGCCCGATGGGTGGCAAGAGTATTGCTGGAAGACATTCTTGCCATTGATTTGCTAGCAAGACTTTAACTCTACACAGTGACTGTCTCTCACATAAATATACCTCACTAACTCCAAATTAAAATTAAGCCGAACTCAAGTTCCCTCTAACAGACCCCCCCAAAAAATGTGTGTGGCAATTTCTGTTCACCTGACATGAACAGAAATGCGACAGATGGAAAATTGACATAAAAATAGTCAGTGGTCTTAACAGATTATGGTTAAAATATTATTTGCTGCAATTCTTCAGAAGTTCATGATGTTAATACATTCCTTGTGCCTCTTCGATGGCCTTGGAAAAGAACTGTGTATATATATATATATATTTTTTTTTTGTCGTTTTTCGTGACTGGCACTCAGCCAGTGAGCGCACCGGTCATTCCTATATAGGATCCGAACCCGCGGCGAGAGCGTCACCGCGCTCCCAGCGCTGCACTCTACCGAGTGCGCCACGGGCTCGGCCCGAACTGTGTATATTTTATTAGTTTCATGATAAATCCACCTTTGGGCAATTGAAATAAACTGCACAATGCCTCATCCTCTTCCCAAGGAGGTAACAGGAAGAGGATCCAGGATTGAGTCAGTTCTGCTGCTTCTTCATAAAGTGAGGGTAGAATCTGGAAATTCAAGTTCTCATTCGTGCCCATTCACCACTCAGCCTGGCATGGGTTAGGGAGTGGGAGGAATGCTTGTAGAAAATGGATATGTTAATTTTCTCTTGTGTTCATTCATTCAACAGGCATTTGTTGATTGTATATTATATGCCAGGCACTATTTGCGATGATAAGAATTAAACGATGAGTAAAGCAGATGCAGTCTTTGTCTTCAGAGATCGTAAAGTCTAATTGAGAACAGACCACTTACCATTCCATCTTTAAGTAAAACAGATATGTCAAAAGTCATAGAATAACTCATCTACTACCCTGTCCATACCTTGCCAACAAAGCACTGGTAATCCTGGAAAAGTAGTTCTCTAAAATCCCATCTATGACCTTCGTGTCTATGGTCTCTTCTTGTTCTTGAAAAATGAGGGAAAAGAAGGCAAGAATTCTAAGGAGTGGAGAATGTAGAAGCTGAGAAATCAACCCATATCCAAGTCTTTGTTCTTTCCAGTCTTGTGCTCCATTGGACTGTGCACAACACAGAGGAGGAGGTATAGGCTCCTATATTATAATCTTCAGTGATGAATGATAAGAAAATAGATACCATGTGAGCCTTCTCTTTTCGACTCTCATAAAATTCCTATAGCAATGGCCACAAAGTATTTGTGAGCGATGTGAAGGCTCCCATTACTTTTTATTATTATTTATTGAAACATAATTCATTGGACATATCTATAGGGTACAGCATTGAATATCAAGACCCGTGTGCAATATATGATACTCAAACCAGGATATATTCAGTATTATTCAATGTAATCATTTTTTGTGGTCCTTTACAAAATTCTCACTAACCCCCCTCACCTCCCCCTTTCCCACCTTTGGCAACCTCAGTTCTGTTTTCTCTTTTTGAAAGTTCAACAAATTATTGTAATTGCTGTATCTTTCTTTCTTTTTAAAGAAATTTTTTAATTTGTTTTTTAGCTCCCACTTATGAGTGAGGACATAAGTTATTTCTCTTTTTGTGCTTGGCTTATGTTACTTAACAATTTTCTCTAAGTTCATGTATGTTGCTGCAAATGGCAGAATTTCATTCTTTTTTGTGGTAGAGTAGTATTTCATTGTGCATATATACCACATTTTCCTTATCCAATTGTCTGATGGTGGACATTTAGATTGATTCTAACTCAGCTATTGTAAACAGAGCTGCAATAAACATGGGAGTGCAGGTATCCCTCTGGCTTGATGATTTCCATTCCTTTGGGTATATACATAGCAGCTGGATTGCTGGATTGTATAGCAGTTCTATCTGTGGTTATTTGAGGAGCATCAATACTGTTTTCCATAATGGCTGTACTAATTTACAGTCCCACCAATAGTGTAGGAGGGTTCCCGTTTCTCTGCATCCTCACCAGCATTTGTTATTCTGTGCCCTTTGATTATAGCCAGCCTAACTGGAGTGAGATGATATCTCAATGTGGTTTTGATTTGCATTTCCTTGATGACTAATGATGTGGAGCATTTTTACATGTGTCTGTGGGCCATTTGTATGTCTTCCTTCGAAAAATGTCTATTCAACTCCTTTATCTATTTTTTAATTGTTTTTTTTTTAACTGTGTAATTGCTTGAGTTCCTTGTATATCCTGAGTGTTAATCCCTTGTCAGATGTATGGTTTGCAAATATTTTCTCCCATTCTGTAGATTGCCTTTTCAGTTTGTTGATTGTTTCCTTTGCTGTGCAGAAGTTTGATATAATACCATTTATTTATTTATTTTTGTTGTTGCCTGTGCTTTTGGGGTCTTATTCATAAAGTCCTACTTCATGAGGTGTTTCTCCTATGTTTTCTTTTAGTTTTATAGTTTCAGGTCTTATATTTAAGTCTTTAATCCATTTTCAGTTGATTTTGATATATGGTAAGAGGTATAGGTCTAGTTTCATTCTTCTGCATATGAATGTCAAGTTTTCCCAGCACCATTTACTGAAGAGGCAGTCTTTTGCCCAATATATGTTCTTGGTGCCTTTGTCAAACATCAGTTGTCGGTAAGTATATGGGTTGATTTCTGGGTTCTCTATTCTGTTCCATTTGTCTGAGTGTCTTTTTTAATGTCCTTTTTTGCCAGTTTTGGTTGCTATAGGTTTGCAGTATAGTTTGAAGTCAGGTAGTATTATGCCTCCGGCTTTATTTTTGCTCAGGATTGCTTTGGCTATTCAGGATATTTTGTTGTTCCATATAAATATTAGGATTGTTTTTTCTATTTCTGTGAAGAATGTCATTGGTATTTTGATGGGGATTTTGTTGAATCTGTAGATCGCTTTTGGTCACATGGTCATTTTCACAATGTTAATTTTTCCAATCCAAGAGCATGGAATGTCTTTCCATCTTATTGTGTCAGCTTTGTTATTGAATAGAGAGAAAGATAAAGACTTCACTGTATGTTCACCCTTTCCACAGACTTTCAGAGAGCCGTCTAATTTCTTAATACCTCAGATGCACACTGGTGAAACAAGGTCAACTACACAAATTTTTTACTTATTTCATTGGGATACAAACTTCTGCAAGAATCACAGCTGTGAATTAGTGGGATTTCCAGAGGTCTTGCTTATGGTTGGGGAAGTAAGCAGAAGTCCATGGGTCCTAAATTATGGATAACCATACAAAGTTGTACATAACTGAAAAGGAATAAAGTTTTAAAAAATTCTTGGGCTGAAAGGAAATTTAGTCAGTACTAAATATTGAATCAGTATTAAAATCAGCACTCTGTCTGGCCAAGTCATTCATACTGCTCTAATGGGTCTTTGATTGCTTGATTTCTGTCTTCAGGTATATCATCATAGGAATGTTGGTATTCTTGAAACAGTGATGTCAATTCCACTGTCAGGTAGAAACTGCAATGATGTCACAAATATGCAAATGTTTGATTGCATTTGCCAAGCATATTATGTTTCTTAAAGTATATTAAGCTCTTTCTAGGCCGAGCCCATGTGATCAAAGCACAGGAAAAGAAAACTGAGTTTGAATCCTGGCTCTGCAATTTTCTGGTATATATGACCTTGGACAAGTTACTTAACATCTGTGAACTTCAATTCTCCTAACCTATGAAATAAAGATAATAATAGTTCTTGCAGGATTGTTTTGATAATTTAAAGAAATTTTACAGTTGCATAAACCATAAGCCGTAAAGGAGGTGCTCAATAAATGATAGGTAGTACTAATTATGAATTTCAGCACAATAATAAACTACTTTTTTTTAATCATTTGTTCTTTCCAGTGTTTAGACTTTGAGCTAAAAAAGAGTTTCTTGCATGATTATTATGATTTGCAAACATGAGCCAACTTCTCTATAGCAATTATTTTGCTGGGAAGTAAGCAAGGTCATAAATCAATAATGACTCTTACAACCTCAGGACTTATTGATCTTGCTGTTTATCTTCTGTAATGTTCCTGGAAAACCCAATCATTTTGGGAAGTTACTCAAACTAGTTTATCCATTATTCTATATTAGTGTTATTATTAACAATTTATGAAAGCATTTGGCTGATTTTCTTGGAAAAACAATTCCTTTATAGTACAATAGAGATATTTATCCAATAAATTTCTTAGCAAATTATATTTCTTAAAAAGGAAAAATTGGGATAAATGGCTAGAGATTATTTTCAATGCCTGTGCTTATAATAAATTCCACTTTTCTTGGCACAAGGGTTGAGACTGTTAAAGAGCAATTTAGCTAATGAAAACCCTAGGGATATATATATGGTCCTGTTCATTTTATGGGACTGGCCATTAGCAGTGATTTGAAGTAGAAATGTCTTTTAATATGTCTGGTGTTATTCCCCAATACTCAGTGTAATGCTTGGTGTGTAAATGCCCAGTAAATATTTGTTCAATGAATGAATGAATTAATGCATGAATGAATGAATGAAAGCATGCACAAATAAAATCATGAATGCATAAATAGTTATCCACTATAAATGCTGTGAAAGTGGCTCTACTTTACATCCCAGTGCAAATGTTTTCTTGCATTTATAGACCTGTCTAAAGGCTATGTCTTTGACACTGGACTCTACTGCCAAATTCAACTATCTCTTCACCTTTTCAATCGAGTCTATCTGGTTGAGGTATAGAGACTAAAACTTCCTTTTGTGATGGTGAGGTAGCTTGAATTTGAGCCTAGTATTTAGAAAGCCAAAGCTATTATTTATTAAAACAAAATGGGATATGAAGGGGTTAATGGTTCTCCAAACTTGTCTGACATAAGAATTACCTGTTGTACATATTAAAAATATAAATTCCCTAGCCACCATCTGAGAATTTCCAAAGGTAGTACACCAAGTGCTACTTATGACCAGTCAGGTTTAGCAAAGACTGGGATAGGGGGCGACTGTCAACTTACTATCAGAAGGCCAGTGGAGCTTCCTTGAGGTAACAATTTCCCTTAACTTCTGTTTTCTCCTACTTAGTACAGGAACATCGACATCTCCCCAGACTTCATCAAAGGGTTTCTGTGAGAATCATAAGAGGTTTAAGTTTCAAACTTTTATATTTTATGCAAACTTTTGAAATCTATCCGAACAATACTAACAAACTCATTGGGATTGCAATGCTCCTACTAGGAGACACTAATTCACAGTTTGGCAAATCCTTTTCAGCAACCCTCTCATGTGATCTTTCTAAAATCACTGGCCAACTCACTCTAACTAGGCACTCCCAGTCTACCTTGTCTGCTACTATTTCCTTGGAAATGAGCTATCATGTTTGTGCAAATAAGAAATACTGAAATGTGGGTAAATGTGTTTCTTGATTTGAAGGAAAAGAAGAATCTAGTCTATTACCAAGTCGCTATTACATATTAATCATTTCTATTTGGTTTTTTTGTCTAGACTAATATTCTGCCTTTAGCAAATGCTCTTGCAGGTATATTGAGAAGAAAATAAAGATAAAAATGTTGTCACTAGATTAATGACCATTGTAATATAACAACCTTTTTAATTCAATGTGTGTCTGGACATTTTTGCTAGAAGTGGGAATTTGCATTAATGGAACAAGACTTCTGTGAAGTGAAGGGGATAAATGTAATATTAATTTATCCAAGAAAATATGCTCAGACCCCTCATGCTTATTGCCTAATAGGAACCAGGCACTAAGAAAGACTTTTCCTTTATTTTAACAATAAAAAATGTTATTAATAAAAATATTATGGGAAAAGCCCTGAGCTAAGTGTTTTACATGCTTTATTTCTTTTAAACCTCATGACAGCCTTCTGAGGTAAGGATGATTATCATCACCATTTTACAAATGAGAACACTGACACTCAGGAAAGTTATAACTTGTTGGAGGTCTTGCAGTTAAGTGGCAAGGTCAGGATAGGTATTCATCTCTGTCCAACTCCAGAAGGCAAATTCTTAATCACCGTCATTTATTGATTCTTAACCCCCAAAAAGTAGAAGTGTAATAGTTCGTATTTCTGATTTTTAAGGTATCTTTATTTATACTTCCTGCCTGATTTTCTTTAAAACCTCCAGAAATTGGTAAAAGTTACAACTACCAATGACTTTAGGCTAAAAATTTTATTTATTTAAATAGTCCTTGCTTACTCCTGTTACTAATGAACACACATACACATGCACACACAAACATGCATACATACTTGTAAGAACCCAAATACCCCAAGGGATCACACCGAGGAATGTAAGAACCCAAATGCCCCAAGGGATCACACCCTGATCACATAAGTCCTTCTCGGCCACACCCCATCATGGCGCTGGTTGCCCTTCTCTTCCTTACTCTCCTTCCCGCCGGCGCGAATCGCACACCAATCAGCTCACCCCAAGCCCCATGCGGCATGCTAAGTAGGGATTGTACTTTAAGCCAATCAGCCTTCCCTAAAAGCCCTATATATATGTGTGTGTGCCGCCTAATAAACGAGCTCTCTCTGGTGGATCGTCAACTGGTGTCAACTCATCCTTTCATTTGGTGCCGAAACCCGGGACGAAGTTTCTCTCGAGCGGCGACACTTTTCGGATTACAGTGGCAACACTTTCCGAGCCACCCCTTGGGGCTCCCTCGAGCTGTAACACTTTTCGAATCGCAGCGGCAGCACTTTTTGAGTTGCCCCTTGGGAACTCCGTCCCGCCAGGATTGGCCTCCCTTCCACCGCTCACCACTGACGGTCCACCCTCGTCCATTCTTTTTGGCGCTGGCTCCTTCCACTCACCACCGGCTCATCATTAGGTAAGCCCCCTTTCCTA
The DNA here is from genome assembly GCF_027409185.1 of Cynocephalus volans. Lineage (NCBI taxonomy): Eukaryota > Metazoa > Chordata > Mammalia > Dermoptera > Cynocephalidae > Cynocephalus > Cynocephalus volans. The sequence continues at coordinate 58,297,448 of NC_084478.1, forward strand.
AAGGGCACCAGCCCCTTTTCAGGCTACCACAGGGAGTCTAGATCGTCCGGTAGCCCCTAACGCCCATACCCCATCCCACCACGGTCTTCACGACCACCATAAATTCCCAAACTATAACAGGTTCCAAAGCCCTGGTAAACTTTTACTTTCATTTTTGGAGGTTAAAAGCCCCATTCTGTTCTTTCCTTCACCCTCCTGTCCACCACTCTCTTCTCTTCACTTCCCGGGTCCAGGACCCGACCAGAAAATCCTGGCGCTAGGTTCCTTCAGGCACCGGGCTTTTGCCCTAGAGAAGTGGAGGTCTGAGTGACGACCCACACCTCCCTTCTCTCCTCCTGGTTTGTACCTGAACCTGCCGGGACTGACGTGACCTACTGGGGACGCCCTCTAGGATCCCGCCTTTCCCAACCAGCTGAAGGATCTGTCCTATCACTAAATCTCTGTCCGATTTCTGTCTAAATTCCCATTAAGAGACCCGAATGGGCGCTTCCTCCTCCTCCCTAGGGGACTCTCCACTTCAATGCCTTCTGAAAAACCTCACCAACCTTTCCCTCAGGATATTGAGCCCAAACTCCTCACCAAATTCTGTACACAAGATTGGCCTTATTATCCTTTAGATAATCAAAACACATGGCCCCCTGAGGGCACACTAGATCCTAACATTCTACAAGACCTCTTCAACTACTGCCAGCGCCTAAAAAAATGGAAGGAGATCCCCTACATCGAGGCTTTTCGCCTCTTGGCTCAGAACCCCATCCTCTGCTCCCTCTCAAGTCCTTTTAGCCTGTAAACCCTCTTCACAGTCACCCCTCAATTCTTCCACCTTCGACCCTGCTGATGAACCCCCACCCTACCGACCTCATCCTCCCCCAGTGCCTCCGGTGTCTGCTCCTCCTCCCCTGTCATCCGCGTCACATTCTCCACCTCCTGTGCCATCCACTCCCCCGTCTTTACCCTCACCTACTCCTGACCCACTAAGCCCCCCTTTCACCTGTTCCCGAGGACCTCCCCCCACCCCTTTAACAATCACCCCACTATGTGAGGTAGCTGGGGCTGAAGGAGTAGTTAGGGTCCATGTTCCCTTTTCCCTAGCTGACCTTACAGAATTAGAAAAAAGACTAGGCTCTTTCTCTACGGACCCTACCACCTACATTAAAGAATTCCAATGGATCTTGCAGGCCTACAGCCTCACACATCATGACATCTTCATGCTCCTAGCCAATACCCTCCTCCCCAAGGAATGCCGCAGGGTCTGCGATACAGCCCAAACCCATGCCACTGACACCCATCGTACCAATCTGAATCACCCGCCAGGCCCCCAAGCAGTCCCAGAACAGGAACCTAATTGGGATTATAACACAGCCCAGGGAATCCAGGCTCAAGAACGTTTTGCCTCTTGCTTAATAATTGGCCTCAAAAAATCTGCTCGCAAGGTCATCAATTTCCAAAAAATTCAAGAAATTTTCCAAAAAAAGGAGGAAACTCCCTCCGAGTTCCTCAATAGATTAACTCAGGCCTTTCAACAATACACTAACTTAGACCCCAACTCAGAAGACGGCCGGCATGTCCTTATGACCTATTTCCTGGCCCAATCCTACCCCGACATTAAAACTAAACTTAAAAAAATAGAGCAGGGTCCTGCAACCCCTCAGACCGAAATCCTGTCAGTGGCCTTCAAGGTTTTTCATAATCGGGAGGAGGAAAAAGAACGTCGAAAACAAAAGGCCGACCACGCCAACTTCCAGATGTTGGCCCAGCTTATCAAACCTCCTGGGTGTCCTCCCACAGCCTCCACCTCTAAGCTTCCACCTGGAGCCTACTTTAAATGTGGAAAGGAAGGGCATTGGGCAAAGGCTTGCCCCACCCCCAGGCCACCCACCACTCCTTGTCCAAAATGCAAAAAGAAGGGACATTGGGGATCTGATTGCCCCCTTGCCTGAAGGGGTGAGGGACCAACTGCCCCACAGTCCCCCGAACCGTGGACACCACCTATGGTGGGCCTCGCTGAGGAGGACTGACGGAGCCTTGGGCCCTTCCCGACCATCTCTATAACAAAGCAAGAGCCCAGGGTATCCATGGTTGTGGACAGCCACCCAATATCTTTCCTTTTGGACACTGGAGCCACCTTTTCGGTCTTAAGGGAATATAAAGGCCCCACCACCTCCAGCAGCTCTCCTATAGTCGGGGTAGGAGGTAAACAAATCTTTCCCCCCAAAACCCCTTTTTTAACCTGTTACCTTCAAGGCACTCAATCCGTTTTCTCCCATTCCTTCCTAGTCATGCCACAATGCCCCGTCCCCTTGTTGGGTTGGGACATTATATCACAGCTTCAAGTCTCCATTACTTTGCCCCTGTCCTCTTCTTCTTCCCCCGTTTCCTTCCTCCTAGCGCTAGTTCAAGACTGATCCCACCCCTCCAAAGAAGTCCTTACCCATCTTAACGCACCCTGTTAACCCCACAGTTTGGGACACTGCCAGCCCCGCTCTGGCCCAGTGTTCCCCTGTACACATAAAACTAAAAGACCCCTCCAAATATGTTTGTCAGGCTCAGTATCCATTAACCACAACAGCCCTCCTCAGGTTAAGCCCCATCATTCAGGACCTATTAAAAAAGGGGTATCTCCGTCCCACTCGCTCCCCTTTCAGTACTCCCATACTCGCTGTACTCATTTCTTGGTTCTGGACTTAAAAGATGCCTTCTTTTCCATATCCCTGGAAACCGATACTCAAGCCTTCACATGGACTGACCCCCACTCCCGTCACTACAGGCCCTTCTAACAGCCCCTGCACTTCATCTCCCTGATCTAACTAAACCCTTTTTCCTCTACGTTCATGAAAATAAGGGACAAGCTCTGGGCGTTCTAGGACAGAATTATGGCTCCTCCTTTGCCCCCGTAGCATACCTATCAAAACAATTGGACCCCACTGTACAAGGCTGGGCACCCTGTTTAAGAGCCCTGGCAGCGGGGCAGTTACTGCATACGGAGGCATCCAAATTAACATTTGGGGCACCTCTCACCATTCTCTCACCACATCACTTAAAAGACCTCCTTACCTATAAGGCTCTCCAATCCCTCCCACCTTCCAGAATCCTAACCCTCCTATCCTCATTTCTGGAAAATCCTGCCCTATCCTTCACTACCTGCCCACCCCTAAATCCGGCCACCCTACTGCCTATACCAGATTCCCCCAACACCCCTTTGCACAGCTGCGTAGAAAGCCTTCAAAATCTTATACCTTACCGCTCTTCCATCACTGAGGGACCCCTATCTCACCCTGATCTCACATGGTTCACGGATGGGTCCTCATTCAAGGAAGGAAACACTCATTACGCAGGGTATGCCATAGTCTCCCCTGATTCGGTTATAGAGGCCCAACCTTTACCCAAGGGTACTACCAACCAGCAGGCCAAACTTATCGCCGCCATGCGAGCCTACGTTCTAGCTGAAGGAAGGACTCTTAACTTATAAACTGACTCCAAATCATATACTTCTCTCTCATGCCACCATATGGAAAGAACACGGTCTGCTTAACACCAAGGGTAACACCATGACCTGTTTCACTCTAGCCCCCAAGCTTTATCCCAGTTTTTATAAGCCTTCTTCTCAATTACCCCATCTGACAAAGCCCTCTTGCAAAAAATTTCCTCCTCATGCACAATCTGCCAGCGTACCAATCCTAACACCACTCTCAAACCTGGGCCATACCCCTCCCACCAGGCCAGGGGTCTCACACCCGCAGCCGACTGGCAAGTCGATTTTACACACATGCCTTCCGTCCAGCGCCTCAAATACCTCTTGGTGTTTGTTGATACCTTTTCAGGATGGGTAGAGGCATTCACAATATCCAATAAAAAGGCCTCCACTGTAGCCCAGACTCTCCTTTCCCAAATCATCCCACAATTTGGGATGCCCACTTCCATTCAATCTGACAATGGACCTGAATTTACCGCCCAGATAATACAAAAACTCTCCCAGTCACTCTCTCTCCCCTGGCACCTACATTGCCCTTACCGACCTCAAGCATCTGGAAAGGTAGAGAGAACCATACTAACTAAATTGTCTCTGGAATTGCATCTTGATTGGGTCCATCTTTTACCTCTCGCTCTACTCAAGACCAGAGCTCTCCCAAAAAAGCCCTCCAATCTTTCCCCTTTTGAAGTCATGTATGGTAGGCTCCTCCTACCCCCGGGGATCACAGCAACTGAAGGACCCATACCACCCACCATGGCCTTACCCTTGCTCTCCCACCTTCGCCGTCACGTTCCAAAAATAACCTTTCACTCAGCCCAGGCCAATTAGTATTCTACAGTTCCCCGGAACCTAAAACCCCCCTAACCCCTAAGTGGGAAGGCCCATGTCCTGTCATCATATTTCCAGGCTGAAGCCTTACACTCAGGATCCGCCCTCGGCCACCGAGAACTCCAATAACAAGCTGCAAAAGAACTTAACACACCATTCTTTTAAGTGTATCCCTCATCCTACTGACCCTTTCAAACTCTGCCTATCCCGGACCTCAGCCTTACCCCCAATTCCGGAGACATGAACCTTCTCCTTGGCCTTCTCCTGTTCTTTTCATTTCACCCAGGGAGCTTTCAGGCCCCTCTGCTAGCTCCCCAGGGTCACCCATTTACACCTGGCAAAAGATCATTTCTTTTTTATTTATTTATTTATTTTATTTTATTTATTTTATTTTTCTTTAAAATTTTATTTTGTCGATATACATTGTGGCTGATTATTGCTCCCCATCACCAAAACCTCCCTCCCTTCTCCCTCCCCCCCTCCCCCCCAACAATATCCTTTCTGTTTGCTTGTCGTATCAACTTCAAATAATTGTGGTTGTTATATCTTCTCCCCCCCCCCCGGTTTGTGTGTGTGTGTGTGTATGTGTGTCTGTGTGTGTGTCTGTGTGTGTGTGTGTGTGTGTGTGTGAATTTATATATTAATTTTTAGCTCCCACCAATAAGTGAGAACATGTGGTATTTCTCTTTCTGTGCCTGACTTGTTTCACTTAATATAATTCTCTCAAGGTCCATCCATGTTGTTGCAAATGGCAGTATTTCATTCGTTTTTATAGCTGAGTAGTATTCCATTGTGTAGATGTACCACATTTTCCGTATCCACTCATCCGATGATGGGCATTTGGGCTGGTTCCAACTCTTGGCTATTGTAAAGAGTGCTGTGATAAACATTGGGAAACAGGTATACCTTCGACTTGATGATTTCCATTCCTCTGGGTATATTCCCAACAGTGGGATAGCTGGGTCGTATGGTAGATCTATCTGCAATTGTTTGAGGAACCTCCACACCATTTTCCATAGAGGCTGCACCATTTTGCACTCCCACCAACAATGTATGAGAGTTCCTTTTTCTCCGCAGCCTCGCCAGCATTTATCGTTCAGAGTCTTTTGGATTTTAGCCATCCTAACTGGGGTTAGATGGTATCTCAATGAGGTTTTGATTTGCATTTCCCGGATGCTGAGTGATGTTGAGCATTTTTTCATATGTCTGTTGGCCATTTGTATATCTTCCTTAGAGAAATGCCTACTTAGCTCTTTTGCCCATTTTTTAATTGGGTTGCTTGTTTTCTTCTTGTAAAGTTGTTTGAGTTCCTTATATATTCTGGATATTAATCCTTTGTCAGATATATATTTTGCAAATATTTTCTCCCACTCTGTTGGTTGTCTTTTAATTCTTTTAATTGTTTCTTTTGCTGTGCAGAAGCTTTTTAGTTTGATATAATCCCATTTGTTTATTTTTCCTTTGGTTGCCCGTGCTTTTGGGGTCGTATTCATGAAGTCTGTGCCCAGTCCTATTTCCTGAAGTGTTTCTCCTATGTTTTCTTTAAGAAGTTTTATTGTTTCAGGGTGTATATTTAAATCCTTAATCCATTTTGAGTTGATTTTAGTATACGGCGAGAGGTATGGATCTAGTTTCATTCTCCTGCATATGGATATCCAGTTGTCCCAGCACCATTTGCTGAAGAGGCAGTCCCTTCGCCACTGAATAGGCTTGGTGCCTTTGTCAAAGATCAGCTGACAGTAAGTGTGTGGGTTGATTTCTGGATTCTCTATTCTATTCCATTGGTCAGTGTGTCTGTTTTTATGCCAGTACCATACTGTTTTGGTTATTATAGCTTTGTAGTATAGCTTAAATTCAGGTAGTGTTATGCCTCCAGCTTTATTTTTTTTGCTCAGCATTGCTTTGGCTATGCGTGGTCTTTTATTGTTCCATATAAATGTCTGGATAGTTTTTTCCATTTCTGAGAAAAATGTCTTTGGAATTTTGATGGGGATTGCATTGAATTTGTATATCACTTTGGGTAGTATGGACATTTTCACTATGTTGATTCTTCCAATCCAAGAGCATGGGAAATCTTTCCATCTTCTTGTATCCTCTCTAATTTCTCTCAGCAGTGGTTGGTAGTTCTCATTATAGAGATTTTTCACCTCCTTGGTTAACTCAATTCCTAAGTATTTTATTTTTTTGGTGGCTATTGTAAATGGGCAGGCTTTCTTGATTTCTCTTTCTGCATGTTCACTATTGGAGAAAAGAAATGCTACTGATTTTTGTGTGTTGATTTTGTATCCTGCTACTGTGCTGAAATCATTTATCAATTCCAGCAGTTTTTTTGTAGAGGTTTTAGGCTGTTCGATATATAGGATCATGTCATCTGCAAACAGGGACAGTTTGACTTCATTTTTCCAATCTGAATGCCCTTTATTTCCTTCTCTTCTCTGATTGCTCTGGCTAGTACTTCCAACTCTATGTTGAATAGGAGTGGTGAGAGTGGGCATCCTTGTCTAGTTCCTGTTCTTAAAGGAAAAGCTTTCAGCTTTTCCCCATTCAGGATGATATTGGCTGTGGGTTTGGCATATATGGCTTTAATTATGTTGAGATACTTTCCCTCTATACCTAACTTATAGAGGGTCTTTGTCATGAATGAGTGCTGAACTTTATCAAATGCTTTTTCAGCATCTATAGAGATGATCATATGGTCCTTGTGTTTGAGTTTATTAATATGGTGTATCACATTTATTGATTTGTGTATGTTGAACCAACCTTGCATCCTTGGGATGAATCCCACTTGATCGTGATGAATAATTTTACGTATGTGTTGCTGTATTCTGTTTGCTAGTAATTTAGTGAGGATTTTTGCATCTATATTCATCAAGGATATCGGCCTGTAGTTTTCTTTTTTGGTTATATCTTTACCTGGTTTTGGTATCAGGATGATGTTTGCTTCATAGAATGAGTTTGGGAGATTTGCGACCGTTTCAATCTTTTGGAATAATTTGTAAAGAATTGGTGTCAATTCCTGTTTGAATGTTTGGTAAAATTCTGCTGTGAATCCATGTGGTCCTGGGCTTTTCTTTGTTGGGAGCCTTCTGATAACAGCTTCAATCTCCTTTATTGTTATTGGTCTGTTCAAATTTTCTATGTCTTCACGGTTCAGTTTTGGGAGCTTGTGTGTGTCCAGAAATTTATCCATTTCCTCCAGATTTTCAAATTTGTTGGCGTATAGTTGTTTATAGTAGTCTCGAATGATTCCTTGTATTTCAGATGTATCAGTTGTAATATCGCCTTTTTCATTTTTAATATTTGTTATTTGAGTCTTCTCTCTTCTTTTTTTTGTTAGCCATGCTAATGGTTTGTCAATTTTATTTATCTTTTCAAAAAACCAACTTTTTGATTCGTTGATCTTTTGAATTGTTTTTTGTTTTTCAATTTCATTCAGTTCTGCTCTGATCTTAATGATTTCTTTCCGTCTGCTAACTTTAGGTTTGGATTGTTCTTGTTTTTCTAGTTCTTTAAGGTGAAGTGTTAGTTTGTTCACTTGCCATCTTTCTATTCTTCTGAAGTGAGCGTTTAATGCAATAAATTTTCCCCTCAATACTGCTTTTGCAGTATCCCACAGGTTTTGGTATGATGTATCATTGTTTTCATTAGTTTCAATAAATTTTTGGATTTCCTGCTTGATTTCTTCTTGGACCCATATGTCATTAAGTAGAATGCTGTTTAATTTCCATATGTTTGTATAGTTTCCAGAGTTTCGTTTGTTATTAATTTCTTGTTTTAACCCATTGTGGTCTGAGAAGATACATGGGATAATTTCAATTTTTTTGAATTTATTGAGAGTTGATTTGTGACCGAATATGTGATCTATCCTGGAGAATGATCCATGTGCTGATGAGAAGAATGAATATTCTGAGGTTGTTGGGTGGAATGTTCTGTAGATATCTGCCAATTCCAATTGGTCTAGAGTCTTGTTTAGATCTTGTGTTTCTCTACTGATTCTTTGCCTAGATGATCTGTCTAATATTGACAGTGGGGTGTTCAGGTCCCCTGCTATTATGGTATTAGTGTCTATTTCTTTCTTTAGGTCTAATAGATTTTGTTTTATAAATCTGGCTGCTCCAACATTGGGTGCATACATATTTATGATTGTTATGTCTTCTTGATGGATCAGTCCTTTTATCATTAAGTAGTATCCCTCATTGTCTCTTTTTATGGTTTTTAGTTTAAAGTCTATTTTGTCAGATATAAGAATAGCTACTCCAGCTCGTTTTTCTTTTCTGTTTGCATGGTAAATCTTTTTCCATCCTTTCACTCTTAGTTTGTGTGAATCTTTATGGGTGAGGTGGGTCTCTTGTAGGCAGCATATAGTTTGGTCCTGCTTTTTGATCCAGTCAGCCAGTCTGTGTCTTTTAATTGGGGAATTTAAGCCTTTTACATTAAGAGTTGTTATTGAAAGGTGTTGATTTATTCCTAGCATTTTATTGGTTGTTTGGTTGTCTTAGGTGTCTTTTGTTCCTTGCTTTCTGATTTACTGTTTGGTTTCTGTGTTTGTTGGTTCCTTAGGTTGTAGATAGTGTTTTTGTTAGCTTGTTTTCTCTTCATGAATGCCATTTTTATTATACTAGCGGGTTTAGATTTTTCTTGGGTTTTTATGGCAGTGGTAGTTATTTTTCAGGAACCAAACCCAGTACTCCCTTGAGGATTTCTTGTAAGGGTGGTCTCGTGGTACCCGCAGTTTTTGTTTGTCTGAGAAATCTACTATTTGCCCTTCATTTTGGAAGGATAGCCTTGCAGGGTAGAGTATTCTTGGCTGGCAATCTTTGTCTTTTAGTATTTTGAAAATATCATCCCATTCCTTTCTAGCTTTTAGGGTTTGTGATGAATAGTCTGATGTTAACCTGATTGGGACTCCCTTATAGGTGATTTGACGCTTCTCTCTTGCAGCTTTGAAGATTCTCTCTTTATCTCTGAGTTTTGCCAATTTGACTATGACATGTCTTGGAGAAGGTCTTTTTGGGTTGAATACATTTGGAGATCGTTGAGCTTCCTGGATCTGAAGATCTGTGATTTTTCCTATACCTAGGAAGTTTTCTGCCACTATTTGTTGAATATGTTTTCAATGGAATCTCCATTTTCCTCCCCTTCTGGAATACCCATGACTCGGATATTTGATCGCTTATGGTTGTCTGATATCTCTCTCAGATTTTCTTCAATGTCCTTGATTCTTTTTTCTTTCTTTTTGTGTGCTTGTGTTTTTTCAAACAGCCCATCTTCAAGTTCAGAGGTTCTCTCTTCAACTTTGACAAGCCTGCTGGTTAAACTCTCCGTTGTGTTTTATATTTCGTTGAATAACTTCTTCAGTTCAGCAAGTTCTGCTACATTTTTTTTCAGGACATTGATTTCCTTGTACATTTCCTCTTTCAGATCCTGTATACTTTTCCTCATTTCATCATGATGTCTAGCTGAGTTTTCTTGTATCTCATTCAGTTTCCTTAGAGTTATCACTTGAAATTCCTTGTCAGTCATTTCAAGGGCTTCTTGTTCTATAGGATCTAGAGTTTGAGATTTATTAACTTTTGGTGGTGTACTTTCTTGATTTTTTGTATTTCTGGTATCTTTTTTTTGATGTTTATTCATTGTGGCCGGGGGTTTCACAGTCCACCGGTTTGAGACTAATGACTAACTAGGATGTTGCCGTGGTTGCCAATTTCGTATGGCTCCCTCCATGACTGCTCAGTTGGCCTCTAGTGCCTTGTGTGTGTGGTTGCCTCGGGTCTTGGGCTTCTCCGGGGAGCCACCTTTCTGGTCAGCTTGGACTCTGCTGGGCTGGTGGATCACGTACCACAGGGTTTGTGATCTCTGTTGAGCTTTCACTTCCTGTGCAGGACTTCTCCCTGTTCCGTGTGCTCTGGCCCAGGCTGTTAGATCGTGCAGTGGCGACCCCACCGGGTGTGTGGTATTCGTCGAGTCTCCGCCTCCCTGGCTGCATGTCTCCCCACTCTGTGCGCACTGTGCTGGGCTGGGGCGTGTCTGCTGCACCCCTCGTCTATCAGCTGGGCCTTCAAGACCCTGCTCGGCACCGCCTCGCCCAGGAAGTCTACCAGGTTTCTGCTGGGCACAGACGACCGGTCTCTCTGGGTGCCTTTGTAGCACTATGTAGATCTTTCTCGGGTCTTGTTCACCTTTGTATCCCTCCAGTATAAACCGAGTCTAGCGCCCACCTGCAGCCTGGTCTCCGGCAGGTTCAAGCGGACCTGGGAACTCTCCTACCACACTATTCCCAACCAGAAATTCGTTAGGCTTTTTTCCAAACTGGTGTCCGCAGAGATGGTATCTGCCTCCCAGTAACAGGGAGTTTACCTGGGGCCGGAGTCCAGGGTATGGTGGAGTGACAGTCGGCCCGCCCGTACTTCCTTGCCCTCCCGACACTGGCCCGGGACGCCCCCCGCCACCAGCCCTGCCAGAGAACCGCGGAGGGAGTGGGAGCGGAGGCCGGTCCGCAGGCTCCGGAAAGCTCGGCGCCAGGCCAGCAATTGGGAGGGCTCAGTGATGGCCAAGCAGGGCGGAGCTGCCCGCACCTGGGAAAATGGAGGCAGCACCGGGCGGTGAATGGCCTGGTGGTGCAGGCGGGAGCCGCGTGGGCATCCACCCCCCGAACAGAGCTGTGCCAGGGGTCACTCACAGTGCTGTGCCAGGTCGGGTGCTCGCTCTCTGTCTCTGGTTTGCCGCCTTTCCCAGTTCTCGGCCGCTGCCGCCTCGGGCTGTTCAGTCGCGGCGCGGCTCTGGCGCTCCCAGGAATCTTCTTTAATGCCGGCCTGAAACCTCAAATCCTGAGTAGGGCAGCTGGCCGCCTTCAGCGCGGCCCCGGCCTCCGGGATCCTGGCTGCATCCACAGCAGCCCTGGCACCGTGTTCCCTGTTTCGAGACTCGCTTTTGCAGCTAAGAAACAGTTCTTTTCCTGCTCCACACTTCAAAGCTGTTGCCTGTAAATGAGGCAGCCTCTCCTGCCGGGGGCAAAGTGGCGGTCACCCCCCACGACAGGTCAGCAGCAGCGGTCCTCCCTTAAGAGATGGCAAGAGGAAGGTCCACAAGTTTCCCGGCTGCCTGAGGCCCAGTGGCCACCTTTTCCACCTCAGCTACTCTGCACCAGCCGCCGCAGCCGCCGCCATCTTCGCAACAGATCATTTCTGAAACACTCATCTTTCTCTCTCTCTCCCGGAAATTGTTTTCTCTCATGCCACCGCTCCTGGTGGCCGTCCCCTTAAACACTTCCCTTCCTCAACCATTTATAACCACACCATCGCTCCACCAGGCTCTTTCTTCTGGTGCAATGGAACCCTCTCTACCTCCATCCTGCCTAATCTTACTGCCCCATGCCTTCTTATCACCATCGTCCCTCAACTCACTCTGTACACCAGTTCAGAAATGTTCCATCTTCTTCATCCCCCCTCAAGGCAAAAAAGGGCCGCCTTCCTCCCGATCATGGTTGGTATTTCCCTAACAACATCAGCGGTTGGAGCCGGCCTGTCGGGAGGAGACTTAGGACACAGTTTATGGGCGGTCGAAGACATAAATGCTAAACTTGAAGGGGCTCTGACCTCCATTGCCGAATCTCTTTCCTCTCTACAGAGACAAATTACCTCTTTAGCTCAGGTCACCCTCCAAAACCGTAGAGCACTAGACCTCCTCACCACAGAAAAAGGAGGTACTTGCATCTTCCTTGGGGAAGAATGCTGTTATTATATCAATGAATCTGGTCTAGTAGAAACAAACATCATCAAACTCACCGACTTAGCTTCAGCCTACGAACCACATCCAGTTCTAACCCCTTTTCTTCTTTTATCTTAAACCCTATCCTAACTTGGATTTGGCCCATTTGGGGACCTCTAATCATTATCCTCATAATCTGCCTTTTCTTGCCCTGCATCATTAGGTTTCTTCAAACCCAAGTGGGAAAAATCTCTAATCAGGCCTTTAACCAGCTTTTGCTTAGAAACTACCAGCTTCTAGGTACTGATGAACCCCCTGCCTCATCTCGTGAGCACCTCAGCCGATGCTGAAGAGACACCACCTTACAGAGGAAATGCATTCCTACACGCCCTTGCCATCGACGCCTGGCTGCTCCCTCCAGTCTCCAACTATGAACAATGGAACCGGTGCATATTCGACTTGTGGCTTCAAGGAACTTTTATGGACTTTTCCCCTTTTGAAATTACTTGTTTCTCCACCCTCCTTTGGGGTTTCATAATGAATATTTATGTACCTTCCTCCCTTTGCCCCCCCCACAACGCCCCAGTTCAGCAGGAAGTAGCTCGATGACTTCAACGTCCCCTTTCCTAAAACAAGAAAAAGGGAGGAATGTAAGAACCCAAATGCCCCAAGGGATCACACCAAGGAATGTAAGAACCCAAATGCCCCATGGGATCACACCCTGATCACATAAGTCCTTCTCGGCCACACCCCATCATGGCACTGGTTGCCCTTCTCTTCCTACTCTTCTTCCCGCCGGTGCGAATCGCACACCAATCAGCTCACCCCAAGCCCCATGCGGTATGCTAAGTAGGGATTGTATTTTAAGCCAATTAGCCTTCCCTAAAAGCCCTATATATGTGTGTGTGTGCCACCTAATAAACGAGCTCTCTCTGGTGGATCGTCAACTGGTGTCGACTCGTCCTTTCAATACTTACATGTACATTGTATGTATGTGTGTATATATACACATATAAATATGCATTCACAATGGCATGAAAACCAAAAATATAATTGTGACATCTGTTATCTTTGTTCTGAAGCCTTTCTTCTACATCTTTCCAGTTTCAATATCTGTCCCAGGAGCTGCTAGGCACTAGTAGGTGGTGAATGATCTTGAATTTATGCTCAAATTTGACTGAACAACCTTCTCAAGAGACCACAAGATGACTTTTCTAAGGTCTTAAATTTCAATGTTCATGCATGAAGGATATTCTGGAAGTGGAGCCGAGATAGAATTTGGCATGAGAGGTACTTATTAGGGAGAGGGAGGAAGCAGGATTAGGCAGAGGGAGAAGCTAAACAGCAAATCAGGCCTGACAAAGCCCTGGCAGACCCCACAGAGGGCTTGAGAGACCATTGGGCCCATCAGGGTTGCCAAATTTAGAAAATAAAATACAGGAAACCCAGTTAAATCTAATTTCAGATTATAACAAATAACTTTTTAGTATGAGTATGTCCCGTGCAATATTTTGTCTGGTAACCTTACCTCCATTGGTCTTTATAAATGTGTCTTTATATCCAAATTTTGATCAGTCACTGGATATGGGCCACCCCAGGAAGGGTATGACCTTGGGAGAGGTGGCTCTCTGCAGCAGAGGCAGACCCTGAAGGAGCTGAGAGTTGGGCAACAACCCCTTCCATGAAGGGAGATCTGGGAGGCATATATCAGTGTTCACCACAAATTCATAACTGAGGGAAGTCTTGAGGTAACCGAAAGCTCCAGAACAAGGGTTTTAATGAAGAGACTCTAGCAGCTTCAAAATCTTTTTCTCTTCTTTTTCTATTGATGTATTATAGTTGTACATATTTATGGAGTACAAGTGAGACTTTGATACATGTATACAATGTGTAATGATCAAATCAAGGTAACTGGGATATCTAGAACCTATACATTTATAATTTCTTTGTGTTGGGAACATTCCAAATGTTCCCTTCTAGCTATTTTAATATATAAACAATAAATTATTGTTACCTCTAGTCACCCTATTGTGCTCTCGAACACTAGACCCTATTCCTTCTATCTAATTATATTTTTGTACCCATTAACCAACATTTCTTTATCTTCTCCCCACCTCCCCTTCCCAGCCTCTGGTAACCATTATTCCACCCTCAGCCTCTATAAGGTCAACCTTTTTTTTTTTTTTAAACTCTCAAATATGAGTGAGAATATGCAATATTTCTCTTTCTGTATCTGACTTATTTCACTTAATATAATGTCCTCCAGGCTCATTCATGCTAGCAGCTCCAAACTTTGCTGCTTAGTGGTGGACTCGTATTGGTACTGCAAAAGAATATCCTAACCAGAAAGCTCTTTTCAGCCAAGCGTGCAAGTAGTGAGGCTGAATATCCATGGAAGAAATCTACCCTAAGGATACTAACAAACCCATCGGTATTGCAATGCTTCTACTAGGAGACACTAATTCTTGGAAATGAGCTACCATGTTTGTGCAATTAAGAAATATTGAAATATGGATAAATGTGTTTATTGCTTTAAAGGAAAAGAAGAATCTAGTCTATTACCAGGTTGCTATTATACATTAATCATTTCAGAGCAGGACCAGCCTTGTGGGTATGTGACCTGTGCAGTCACACATGGCTCCGTGCTCAGAAGGGCCATGAACTTGGTTTAATGCTCTGAATTCTCTGTCTTGAAATTCTTGGTAATTTTTTCTCTTTTATTTTGTTAGTGTAGTCTGAAGGGACAATGAAACATGCCTGTGAGCAGAGGAGATGCACGTACAATATGCATGTCTGCAGTTCCTTGAGTCCCCATTCATATGTAGTGTTCGTTATACCCCATTAGCACAGAGGTATACCCCATTAGCATAGAGGACCCACTATCCACGGGGGTTCAGCAAAGACTCAAAGTGAAAGTGGGGATACTTCAAAAGGTTCGTGGAGAAATAGAATTGAAAGATAATACAAATCTTTCCAGGGACTTTTAGAAGTACCCTTGTACAAGGTAAGCAGGCTACATCCACAGCTGATAAGCTGGAGGCCCCAAAAGGTTATGCTTTCTATTTGAATTAGAACTTCTTTTGAATGTAGAAGGAAGGCAATGGAATTCTAAGGAATACAAATGACCAAGGAAATCTATGATATTCTTTCTTAATCGTGTTATATCCTGGTATTAGACAAACACTTATGCTGAAAATGATGACAAAGAAGGAAAGGGAAAGATGAGCAACTCATAGTATTTTTCCTTTCCCTTCAGACCTCCCTAACTCATCAGTAAGCTGAAGGCAGAGAGTGTTGGTAGAATGTGTGTGCATCAAGAAGTGAAATAAAAACATTTGAGTTAGTTTTTCCAGTATTTCCACTATTCTGGTAAGAATGAAACACACATGCATGTATGAGCTATGAAATACAAATTGTGTGATCTCAGTGCTTCCACATATGAGTTAAATGCTCTTATATTTATACTTAAAACTAACATTATGCAATATAAAAGTGAACAGTAAAATTCATGCTAATACAGTCAGTCATGTGTCACATAACGATGTTTTGGTCAATGACAGATCACATATATGATGGTGGTTGAAACCACAGGCTATACCATATAGCCCAGGTGTATAGTAGGCTATACCATCAGGTTTGTGTAAGTACATGCTATGATGTTTGCACAATGAAAATATTGCCTAATGACGCATTTCTCAGAATATATTCTGGTTGTTAAACAACACGTAACTATAGTTTAAAATTTTAATTTTTCTTTGTTTAGAATGACATTAAATGGCTGATTAAAAATCTCATGGAAAATTGAGAAAGAAAAAGACTATCTTTTAGTATCTTTACAGACAATTTATGAACAGGGGCTCTGCATTTTCATTTTACACTGGGTTTGCAAATTATGCATCTGGTCTTAGATCAGAGGAATGAGATTAGTAAATATAAATGTAGTGGAGTGGGACAAGGACCCTGAAAGGTGGTTTTCAGAGAGAATACTGGTCTTCGGGGACCATGACTCTCAGTGTATGAACTTGCACTACTTTTAACAATTTGTTTTTCATATCTTATGACTTGACTTTCCAGTACTGATTTTCCCTCCTCATTTTGTTACCCATTTTATCAAATATTTATTGAGTCTGTTATGGATACAGCAATGTGCTAGGAAATATGAGGGGGGCAAAGTGGGATTGGGCTAAGTATCAGCTACCCTCAAGGACCTTGCATTCAAATAATGCACTTTTCTGATTGTTTTTAGATTCAAATATGTACCCACATCACAGTACTTGTGCACATACACACATAAAAACACACACCTGCTATTTCCTTTTTTTCTTCTTTCAACTATATTTTGTTCCCCTTCCTCTTTCAGATCCCTGTTCATTTCTGGAATGGTGATTGTGGTGATGGTACTGGTGATGATAATGATAACAGTGAACATTTTTCTGAGCACTTCACACATACTAATTCAGTTAATCCTTGCAGTAGTTCTGGGAAAATGTACCATTCTTTATCTCCATATTACAAATGAAGAAGCAAGCAAGTAATGTGCCCCAAATTGAACATCTAGAGAGTGGATGAACCAGGATTTGAACAAAGGTGATCACCACTATGCTGCACTATGAAATTTCTCCGAAGTTTTAAGCTTATAGTGACCTTGAGCAGTGGTCTTCAAATTTACATATGTGTACAGTGGTAGAGGTGAGGTACAGAAAATTCCAGCAAAGTTTTAGGGGATTAATTTCCAGATCTTCAGCTTCACTCAGCTCTTTTTCCTAAAAGTGGTCTTCTTTGAACAACCCTGGGATTGAGACTGGTTCCCTTTCGAACTGCCCCTTTGGCAATAGCCCTTCTCCTTTTTTAGAGAAGAAAGGCCCTCATGCTGCATCTTATTACAGTTCATAGCCCTGGGGTATAATACCCTCCAGAGTGCCAATCAAAGGGTAATTTAAAGTATTGGTAATAATGCTGAGAAAGTAGATGCCTTTTAAGACTGGGTAATGATATATTTTAACTCAGAGGTTTCCAGTTCTTTTTTATCAATAAAATTGAAGGAGGACCTAAGCAGATTACCAGCTGACAGGTTACTAAAAATAATTTTTGCTGATAGAACACTATGTGAATTTTGTCATATAACCTAGAAGAAGTTCTAAGAATGGGGTGACAGTTTCATGACAAAGCTCTTTCTATGCCCATCCTCTTATGTGACAAGTTTTCTCAGTGTTTATATTTATAGAAATAGAACAAAGAAAGTGAGTTTATGTTGAGTCCTGTTTCATCTAATCTAAGGATAAGTACTATTCCTTCATGAGTATATAAACTGATTGCATGAAAACAGTGCCAATCATCTCATTAAGAAGTGTATTTTCATTAAAATTGTACTTTTATGTTTAATGATTATTTATCCGAATTTGTGATATATTTATTTCTGATCATTTTCCTAATAATAATTGTAATGGAAATTCAATCCTGAAGAAAATTTTAATATGTAATGCTGTCTGATCAAAGGGAATTTCTAAAAATTATATTTTAATTTAAATATGTATATTTATTTCATAAAAGAAAAATAGGTTGATTAGTAAAAGAATTTGAAGGACAAAATATAGAAATAGTGTAAAATTTATGGCAGTTAAGGAAGAGCTTGTTCACATAATTTTTAAAAAATAGATGATGAGTAACACTATATAACAGATTCCATTGGATACCTTTAAGAGTGATGTAACAGGTTTTTAAAAAAATAACAAAACTTAAAATATATCCTTTGTACTTATTTAACATTATAATGCAACACTTAAAGGTCAACTTAAAAAATGTGCATAGGGGTATTTAGTTTAATACGACTTTTTGAAGGCATACTAACATACAAATTTGGGGACATTGTGATCTGGAGGAATAGTCTTTTAACCTAAGTATATTAAGTTCTATTCATTTCCATTACACACTCCTTTCCTCTTTTTAATACCCAGAGTGTCCTTTGAAGTTGATGAAAGCCTTTTGCCAAGAAGGAAGGAAATATTAGAGAAAGGGGTGATAGAAACCCATCAATTGTAGTTTCTCCGGAGGGGCTATTCAAATGAGTAATCAATTTTCCTCTTCTCTTCATCATGTTCAGGGGATTTTCAGCCTGCTTACTTATTCCACTTCAAAATTGCATCTCATAATTGCTTTTGGACCCACGTACAGCAATGATAAGTAAAAAAAAGTATTTACCTTGCAACTTCCCACTGGTATAGCCCTAGGAAAAAGAGAAAGGAGAGTAAGATTTTATAAGTGAAAAAATGAAACCAGACAACTGCTGTCACCTTGGAAATGGAAAGCAAGATCACTAACAGAGGCATGATCAAGAAATAAAGAATGAGGTACCAAATCCCTTCTGACTAGCTGTGTGTGCCTAGAGTTAGTTACTGAACCTCTCTGAGACTGAGTTTCCTCAAACAAGAAAAAAAAAAAAAAGGAATATCTGTCTTAGAGTTTCTATCAGGTATGAATGAGATTAAGTGTGAAGAGCTTAGCAAAATTCAATATAAAAAAATGTTAGAAACCTGTGGAGTTGGCTAGGAAAGGAAAGAAAGAAATTTCTTGAGAAAAAATAAGGACTAGAGATTCATTTTAATATATCAGAGTTTTCCTCTTCGAAGTAGTGCTCTTTAAAGGCTACATGATTATTTCAGAGATACTGTCATTGCTAAGATGTTTCAGTAAATACTCTTTTGGGATTGTCTTCAAAACACAGTATAGTAGTTTAGAATATCTTGTCTTTTAAAGAAGACTTTTAAGAAACTATATTTTGAGATAATTGTAGACTCACATGCAGTGGTAAGATATAATACAGAAATCCTGTCTACTCTTTTTCCTAATGATAACATCTCTTAAAACCATAGTACAATATCATAACCAGAATATTGACATTAATACAATCCACCAATCTAACTCAGATTTCCCTAGTATTATTTATGCTCAAGCATGCGTATATGTGTATGTGTGTGTGAGAGAGAAGATGTTTACTTTTGCAAAGAAAATATAGATGAAAACTTTCATAATTTCCAATGATCAGGCCCCCTACCTACCTAATGAGAATCTGGACCAAAAATTGAGGACCCCTAGAAAAGGAAAACAGATGGAAATCCACTCTTTGGTAAAATGCCATGATGACCCTGAGGTTGGGAGAATCTTAACAAAATACCTGAATAGCCAGAGCGATCCTGAGCAAAAAAAGTAAAGCCAGAGGCATTACACTTCCTGACTTCAAACTATGTTACAGATCTATAGCAACAAAAACAGCATGGTACTGGCATAAAAACAGACATGTGGACCAATGGAACAGAATAGAGAACCCAGAAATCAACCCATGTATTTACAGCCAACTGATCTTTGACCAGGGCACCAAGAACGTACATTGGGGAAAAGACTGCCTCTTCAATAAATGGTGCTGGAAAATTGGATATCCATTTGTAGAAGAATGAAACTTGATCCATACCTTTCACCATATACCCAAATCAACTCAAGATGGATTAGAGACTTATATAAGACCTGAAACTTTAAAACTCCTAGAAGAAAACATAGGGGAAATGCTCCAGGATTTAGGACTGAGCAATGACTTTATGAATAACACCCCAAAAGCACAGGCAACAAAAAGAAATAAACAAATGGGATTATATCAAACTAAAAAGCTTTTTCACAGCAAAGGAAACAATCAACAGCATGAAAAGACAACCTACAGAATGGGAGAAAATATTTGCAAACTACGCATCTGACAAGGGATTAATATCCAGAATACACAAAGAGCTCAGACAACTTTACAGCAAGAAACCAAATAATCCAATTACAAAATGAGCAAAGGAGCTGAATAGACATTTCCCAAAGAAGACATACAAATGGACAGCAGGTATAAGAAAAAAATGCTCCACTTCACTAGTCATGCACATCAAAACCACCTTGAGATATCACCTCATCCCAATCAGACTGGCTATTAGAAAAAAAGACAGAGAATAACAAATGCTGGCAAAGATGTGGTGAAAGAGGAACCCTTCTGCACTGTTGGTGGGACTATAAATTAGGACAACATTATGGAGAACAGTATGGAGGTTCTTTAAACAACTGCAGATAGAACTTCCATATGATCCAGCAATCCCACTACTGGGGATATATCCAGAAGACTGGAAAATGTCAAGTTGAAGTGATACCTGCATTCCCATGTTTACTGCAGCTCTCTTTACAATAGTTAGACAAAGAAACCAACCCAAATGTCCATCGATGGATGACTGGATAAGGAAATGAATACTACTCAGCCATGAAAAAGAATGAAATTCTACAATTTGCAACAATGTGAATGAACCTGGAAAAAAATTATTCTAAGTGAAACAACACAGGTACAGAAAGAGAAATACCAGATGTTCTCACTGAAAACCGTGAACTGAATCCATAAGTAAACAAATGAAAAATGAAGAGAGACAGAGAGAGAAAGAAAGAAACAACAATCACAATAATATGCTGAACTTATAGAAAATTAGAAGTAGGGAAGGGGAGGGAGAGAGGGAGGGGGGCTGATGGAGTTTGGATGTGTTGTCCCCTCCAAAACTCATGTGGAAATTTGATCCCCAATGTGGCAGTGTTGGAAACTGATTGAGTCATGGGGGTGGATCCCTCATGAATGGATTAATGCTCTCCCTGGGGGAGGGGGTATTAATGAGTGAGTTCTTACTTTATTAGTTCCCATGAAAGCTGGTTGTTTAAAAAGACCCTGGCAGCTCCTCTCTCTTGCTTGCTCTCTTGCTTCCTCTCACCATGTGATCTGCTTATACCTGCCAGCTGCCTGCCACTTTCTGCTATGAACAGAAGCAGCCTGAGCCCCAGGCAAGAGGCAGCTGTCCCAGAATCATAAGCCAAATAAACCTCTTTTCCTTCCAAATTACCCAGTCTCAGGTATTTCTGTTATGACAACACATACTAAAACAGGGTCTAATGAGGAATTGGTCAATGGACACAAAGAATGATTGCATATTGTAATGATGAATAAGCTAACTATGCTGATCTAACCACCACACATTCTACACAATTACTGAAAATCAATGTTGTACCTAGCATGTATGTGTAATAAATTATCTTAAAAAACAACAAAAAAATCCCCAAAATGCACAAACTAGAAAGGGAAAGTTTGATGCAATGGAGTGTATCAAAATTGAAATATTCTGTACAAGAAAATGCACCATTAACAATGTTTAAAGACAAGATATAAGCTGAGTGAAAATATTTGCTACACATATAAAAGACAAAACATTAGTATCAAGAATGTACAAAAAGATTCTGTGAATGAACATGAACAAAAAACACTACAGAAAAAATGAAGACTGTGTGCTAACACTTGATTCATAAAAACGGGTGTAAATGGAAATATATAAGTGAAAAAAAATGCTCAATCAGGGAAATGCAAGTTAAAAAAGCAAAAAAACCCTCCATTTCATTGTTCAGATTTGCAAAAATGTGAAAGTTGATAAATACGAAGTGGAAATGGATAAAAATAATAGTAACATTTATTAATCGAGTACTATGTGTGAATCATCACATTTAATCCTCAAAACAAAGCTATGAGGCAGGTGATGCCAGTGTAAAATAGGTTACATTGGAAGGCAATTTGGTAATATCTATTAAAACTTAAAACTTGCATACCGCATGACTCAGCAATTTCACTTCTTATCATCTAGTCTGAAGACATATTTGCTTGTGAGCACAAAGAACTATTCCGAATGTTTACTGCAGCAGTGTCCGTAATAGTGAAATTTTGGAAATAATAAGAGAATGGCTAATTGCCTGTTCATACAGTAGTTCAAATGAATGAATATAGCTATATGTACAGTTAGCTATAAGTACAGACCCCTGGAGCCTGTTCACAAACCCTTCACACGCAGGTCTATGAGCTAGGTAACTGGCAAAAAGGTCCTTGGAGCCTTGTCTGAAGTAGGAATAGTCTTTATTCAGCACACATACGTCTGAGAGTTACACAGTCCACAGGAGAAACTCAGAAACTCAACTGCTACCAGCAAAGTCCAAAGAGAAAACTGAAAATGAGCAGCTGCCAGCAGAGTAAATATGCTCTATTGTTAGACCTGAGCTCTCTGCCGGGAGAGCCATTTTCACAAACTGCAGAACACACAATAGCTACAAAACTAAAAAGATACATTGGCACACATGCACACCAACTGCACCCACATAACTTGTTTACAAGAAATGTGCTGCTGACCCCCCAGCCAGACCTGAGCTGAGGGAGCCTGACTAAATTATTCTATTTTCCCCACACTATAGATACCAATGTGTATGGATCTCCGAAATATATTGTTGAGTAGAAAAAGCAAGTTACAGAATAATGCCATTTATGTTAAACACAGACATCAGCACTATACATTTTTTATGCAACATAAGTATAAATATATGAATAATATATTAATGCTAATTAAACTTAATCTTCATTAAGAAGAAACTAAAGCTCAGAGAGTCTAACCAACTTTCTATTTGATATTTATTGCGATGTGTAAAAGTACTGTATCACCTGTTTTCTATGTGCAACAACAGAAGGATACACAAGGATTAATGTGCCTTTTAATCCCAGTTCTGCTACTAACTGGTGTATTATTGATAAGTCAATTACCCCTTCTGACCCTTATTATTCCAATTGAAAAATGGTAATAATAGTACCCACCTATCTTACAGGGTTGTTTTCAGGATAAAATGAAGTACCATATATAAAGATCTTAGCACTGTACTTAGCACAAAGAAAACCCTCAAAACATGGTAGCTAATCTTTTCAAATAACATTGGTGAGAAAGAAAAAGAAGCACCAGTGATTAACACTGGGGATGTTTAGGGAGAGGTTCATTACGAAGTAATATCTTAGTTGAGATTTTTCGTAAGGACAAGAAGGGTGTCATAAGCTGTGGGAATAGCATGTTCGAATGCAAACTGGGGTAAAACACAATAGGAAATTTGATCAGCTGCTTGTAGCTGTGTAAAGGGGTGGCAGGGAAAGAGAGTTTGGGGAAGATTGTGAAAAAACTTGATTGCCATGCTGTGATATTTGGGTTTAATTCTATTGATCAAGAAGCAGTATTGAGGGACTTTAAAAGTCATGATTAACCCACAACGGCAGAGTTGAGCATGGATCATAGGGGGGAACTAGAAGTAAATAAGTTTTCTAGGGCATTCAAAATGTAGTGTTTTTATTTTATTTTATTAGTGGGGAGTAAATTGATTTTCACAGATGTTGGGCTGGATCTCAGATCATTCTGCCCCTTCCTGTGCAGGTTGTGAGTCGGGTAATTGAAAGAAAATATCTGGTAGATTTATGCAAGGTAGACATACTTCTTCAGATATGAGCTTCACAGACATGCTCTATTCTCACACATGAGCTCTGGCTCTACTCTGCTGCCGACCCTCCATGCTCTGCCGACCCTCCATGCTCTGCCGACCCTCCATGCTCTGCCGACCCTCCATGCTCTGCCGACCCTCCATGCTCTGCCGACCCTCCATGCTCTGCCGACCCTCCATGCTCTGCCGACCCTCCATGCTCTGCCGACCCTCCATGCTCTGCCGACCCTCCATGCTCTGCCGACCCTCCATGCTCTGCCGACCCTCCATGCTCTGCCGACCCTCCATGCTCTGCCGACCCTCCATGCTCTGCCGACCCTCCATGCTCTGCCGACCCTCCATGCTCTGCCGACCCTCCATGCTCTGCCGACCCTCCATGCTCTGCCGACCCTCCATGCTCTGCCCACCAGCAGTTCGGATCAGTTACCTTTTTACTCTTAGTACACAATAGCAGCCACAAGCCAAGTGTTACATAATTACAATGACCATGCTGAATCAGTAAATGGGCACACATGTGCAGTTACACTACTTTCATAACTTGTTTCTAGTGAATGTGCTGAATCTTGCCCATTTGTAACAGATGTAAGGTGAAAGAGCCTGACTAAACTTTTTCTACTTTCCTTACAATAGACTTTTCAGCAGCATATCTATTGTATAAAGCCATATACCTATTCATTATTATCGATTACATTTTCTAGAATTTTCTAGAACATTTGACTTGACAAAGAATTTTGGACTATTTCTGAATGTGAAAAAGCATCATAGATATATAATTTAGAGATCAAAATTTTGAATGTCTAAGAAATTCAGATGGGTTATGGATTTTCTAGAATAAAATATTTGAAATGAAACCACTCCAAAACAATTCATAGCTTATGGGAACATTATTGTTAGGACCCACAAGAACCAAATGACAGTAAGGAACAGCTCTTACCCTCAATGCCTTCTTATCAAGCTTGTGCTTGTTCTTGTGGTGTATTACGTTACCCACTGGAAATGGTTTCTGCTTGCCCTGCAGTCTCTATTGCAACCACATTTTTCTTTTTAACACCCAGGTTAGAATTAGTTCCACCATGGGCCGGCCCATGGCTCACTCGGGAGAGTGTGGCGCTGAGAATTAGTTCCACCAATAGAATGTTAGACCTGGGCTGGCTGGTTAGCTCAGTTGGATAGAGTGTGGTGTTGATAACACCAAGATCAGGGATTCAGATTCCTGCACTGGCCAGCCACCAAAAAAAAAAAAAAAAAAAAAAAAAAGGTTAGACCTGAGGGCTGTGTGTGTGTGTGTGTGTGTGTGTGTTTGTGTGTGTGTGTGTGTGTGTGTGTGTTTGTGTGTGCTTGTACTCTATACCTTTTTGGGTTTCTAAGGCTATACTTTTGTATTGCTGATCAAGACTTTCAGCTAATGAATATTTCCACAGTCCTTCACCTCCCTGAGATTTAATACTGCTTCTTTATGGTTAATTTTATTGGCCACCTAAAGGAGCCTGAAATCAGACAGAATAAAATAAGTCCCTCAGTTTTGTAATCTGGCACTAAGTACTTTGGGATTTGTTCTTTGTTTTCGCTTTTTGAATTTTTTCTTTGCTTTTCTCTCTCTCTCTCTTTTTTTTTTTTTTTTTAGGTTGAATGAGTTTCTACTTTACATCTTAGGGTGAAACATAACCCATGTTTACAAAGTAGGGTATGGAAAGTAATATAACAGTTTAGTGTCTTACAATTCACCTGAAATTCATATCATATGAATGTTTTATCTTTCTAGTGTAAATAAAGAGCATATCCCTAGACCAGTGATTCTCAGACTTGAGCATGCATCAGAATTCCCTGGAGGATTTGTTAACACAGGCAGTGCTTGGCTCCATCCCCAGTTTCCAACTCTCTACATAGGGGGTGGGGCTGAGAATTTTTATTTCTTACAAGTTCCAAATAATGACAAGGCTACTTTTCCAGGGACTATACCTTCAGAACTACTGACTGAACTATCACTCTAGGAAGATTAAAATGGGTTTTAATGTTGGTTTGAGTGCAAATTACTTGGGTGAGTTTAAGCAAGTCATCAATATTCTATTCCTCAGTTTCTTCATCTGATAATTAAGATGAGTGATTCCAATTCAATCTACTTTGTAGAGTTGTTGGAAGGAGCCAGTAGAATTATGAACATGAAAGTGCTTTTGAAAAAAAAAAAAAACTTGTGTGAAATTGTTAAATGTTTTCAGAGGTTCTTAGAAGAAATAATGAGAGTGTAAGAAATATTCACTCAGGAATACCATGGATCACACACAATATTTGGGATTTTATTTTCTTCATATTTCTTCCCCTTTTTCTACTTTTATAGCACATCAATGATTGCCTTTTGGTTATTATTAAGCAGCAGATAAGTGGTGGGCTAATCAATAAACTCTTTGGCTTACAGTCTCTGGTTTTGCTTTTTACCACCCATGGTCTCTGGGTTGCCCTCTCTTTATTCTCAATGCTTATTGCAGAATTACTTCACAGAGAAAGGGGTGACACTAAGCCTCAAAATACTGCCTCTTTTTCCTAAACAAACACTCTTATCACTAGGGGACAATCCTTCCTAAGTCGATGACATATTAGTTGATATAAAGGTGTTCCTGTTAAGCTCTTTCTGCTATTCAGGTTTCTTACCTATAAATCAGTGAAAGATGCAATTCCAACTTGATTGCTCAGAATGACACAAAGGCAGGGAGGATGGGTTGTGCTTCAACACTAAATATTAAAGGACAAACTTGCTGTCAAAGCCAGACCACTAGCTTCATTTGACCTATTGGTTTTAAGCCAAAGGGAGGGCTGGAAAAAGGAGTGATCACATCTAATAAGGAAAAATTTTCAGCATTTTTTATTTGTACCAAATATAATAATTTTTTTAGTATAGCAGTCATTTCTTTCATTTGAATGCTAATTACATTCACAATGTGTGAGTTAATTATAACTACTATTGACTATGTTGATATTGTTTAGAAAAAATATCTCTGAGATCAGGTGAGAAGTTTTGCTTGTGTATGAAATGCTCAAGTGACTTGTTCTGCGTAAGGCATTAATATTCCTTGGTGTAAGCTTCATAAAATATTAAAACTAAATTAAATGCAGAAAGAGGACCAACCCTTCTGATTTATTTATTTAAAGCTGATAAAGTGGAGATCCCCTTTCTTTTTGTATGTGTAGGTAAAGGCATATGTCTGCCCATGCCCCCTGCTTATTTGGGGCATTTTTAGAGATTTCATCAAATCCACCTAAAATGATTATCTTCAAAGCTAGAACAAGATTTATTAAGCCCTGAAGTGTTTGGGAAAGGGCAGTAATTTTGTGTGAGCATACTTTCTCTCAAACTGTTTGAACATTCCCTGCGCCAGAGCGAGAGTTCCCAAAAAATAGGAAGAAAGGCTAAGAGTAAATGAGAATTGACACTCTATTCACAGATCTTGTTCAAAAAGCTAGAGGATTTTTGAGTGCTTCATTGCCCCTTCTTTCTTCCTCCCCTGTGGGACTACAGTGTAGTGTAGAACAGCCTATGGTGTGGGGAACTAAAATAAAAAGAAATCCATGATGATAATTAACTCTGAGTCAGGCTTGTAAGAGAGAGACAATAGAATTTAGCTTTTATTTGTTATCATTCCTTTATCGGCCAAAGATACTCCTAGTCTGGGAAGAATGGTTTTATATATATATATATATGTATCTTACTTACTTATTCATAAATTCATTTGGCAAATATTTATTAAATGCCTACCACGTGTCAGGCAATGTTTTAGGCACTGAAGATATAGTAGTGGGCAAAAAAAAAAATTCCTAGTCCCAAGAAGCTTAGCGAAAGGAGGTAGACAATAAACAAAAATGTAAGTCAATTTTGAGCATGTCACGTGGTAAAAAGGGAAAAACTGAAGGAGGATAAGAAGGATAAGCTGAGATGGAGAATTGGGGTGGACTTGCCATTTTATTGACAGTAGTTGGAAAATGCCTTACGTATTAGGAAAGAAAGAGTGCTCTAGAGCATTATTCAAGGTGAGAGGGTTCCTGACACGAATAAAAATAGTAAGGAGGTCAGAGAGGCTGGAGAAAAGTGAACAAGGGGAACGGTGGAAGGAGATGAGATCAAAGAAGTAGTGTGTGTGTGTGTTTGTGTGCGTGTGTGTGTATCTGATCACTTAGGGCCTTGTATGCTATTGTAAGGACTTTGTCTTTTAATCAGAGTAAGCTAGGCAGCCCTTAGAAGGTTTTGAATGGAGAAAAGATAAGACTTATTTCAGTTTAAATGAATCATTTTGAATGCTCTGTGTAAAACATAGAGCAGGAAGACCAGAGTGGAAGTGGGGAGATCTGTTAGGAGGCTTTTGCAGTAATGGAGTGGAGAGAGAATGCTGGCTTGAATCAAGTCAGTGGTGATGGAGAGAAGTGACCAGATTCTGAGTACATTTTGAATGAAGAGCTGTATTTGCTGATGGAATGGCTCTGGAGCATGACAGAAAGAGAGACAACATGATGACTCCAAGAGTTTTGGCCTGAGCTGATGGAATTTACATGAAAAGTTGAAGATGGGGAATGAGCAGATCAGAAGTATGTGTAAGGTAACCACGAAAATAGCCTTCCCAAACCATTCCTCTGAGTCTCAAGCTCATATATCCAACTGACTACCTGACATCCTCACCTGGATATCACATAATACTCAAATGTAACATGTCCTTGTGAAAAATGAAACTTTGACCTCCCTACTCAAACCTCTTCCCCAGGCTGCCCAATTTCAGTCATTGTCACCGGGTTCTGCCAGGTACTCAAGTCAGGAATTTTGGCTCTATTATTCTTGATTCTTCCTACTTCATCACCTCCCTACATCAAATCCATCTACAAATCTTGTTTCTATTTTAAAAATATACTTGTTAAACCTCCACTTCCCTCTACCCTTATGGCCTTTGCCTTGATCCAAGTCACCATCCCTTCTTTACCTGAACCAGGGCCATTGCTTCCTTATTAACTTTCATTATTCTATCCGTTCTCTACAGAGAAGCTAGAAATAACTCTTAAAATGACAAATCCAATACTTTCATTCTGATGCTTAAAACTTTTCAGTGGTTTTCTATTTCTCTTAGGAAAAATATTACAGAGCCCTTCTCATGGCCTAATAGACCCTGCATGAGTTGATTGCAAACCCCTCTGCAATCTCAAATTTTTTTAATCTCCTGCTTGTTTTCTGTGGTCCATCCACACTGAACTCCTTTCACTCACTTGAGTCTGCCCAGCTGTTTTCCTCTTCCATACTTTGTTGCTTCATGAAATATTCTTGACCTCTTCTTCTAATGGCTGACTTCTTAACTTCAGTAGTCTACTCCTCAGAGCAATCTTTTTTGTCTGCCCTATCTAAAAATTCTCAAATCAAATTGCAAACACTCTTTATTCATCACCCTGTTTTGTTTTTTTGTGGCATGGGTCATATTTAATACTACCGTATTTCACTATATGTTTGCTTGCTTATTATTATTTGTTCCTCCTCCTAAACTGTAGGCTTCATGAGGGCAGATATTACATCTGTTTTATTTACCACTATGTACACAGTGCTTAGAACAAGGTCTTGTTCATTGGAAATGCTCATTCCATATGTATTGTATGCTGAGTAATAAACATAATAGCGGAGTGCATGCGGAACAGGGAGACGTCCAGAAGGGGAGGCGGAAGCTCCACAGAGACCACATGCACCGTGGTGCCAGTGCATGACCTAGCAGCCTGGCCAAGTGCATGCTGACCAGAAAGGCAGCTCCCTGGAGAGGCCCAAGACTCAAGGCAATCATGCACATAAGGCACTAGTGGCCAACCGAGCAGACACTGAGGTAGCCATACCAAATTGGCATCCCCAGCAACATCCTAGCCAGACAATCGTGCCAAAGCAGTAGACTGTGACACCGCCTGTCATAATGACTAAACATCAAAAGGAAGATACCAGAAATAAGAAAATCAAGAAAGCACACCACCAAAGGGTAATAACACTCAAACTCTAGATCCTATAAAACAAGAAGCCCTTGAAATGTATGACAAGGAGTTTCAAGTGATAATTCTAAGGAAACTGAACAAGATACAAGAAAACTCATCAAGACAAAATGATGAAATGAGGAAAAGTATATAGGACCTGAAAGAAGAAATGTACAAGGAAATCAATGCCCTGAAAAAGAATGTAGCAGAGCTTGCCGAGCTGAAGAATTCATACAATGAAATAAGAAACACAACAGAGAGTTTAACCAGCAGGCTTGCAGAAGTAGAAAAGAGAACTTCGGACCTTGAAGATGGGCTGTTTGAAATAACACAAGCAGACAAAAAAAAAAAAAAAGAAAGAAAGAAAGAAAAAAGAATTAAAAGCATTGCAGAAAATCTAAGAGAGATATCAGACAACCTTAAGTACTCAAATATCTGAATCATGGGTATTCCAGAAGGGGAGGAAAAAGGAGATTGCATTGAAAACCTATTCAACAACATAGTGGCAGAAAACTTCCCAGTTATTGGAAAAGACACAGATCTTCAGATTCAGGAAGCTCAAAGACCCCCAAATGTATTCAACACAAAAAGGTCTTCTCCAATAGTCAAACTGGCAAAACGCAAAGACAAAGAGAGAATCTTAAAAGCTGGAAGAGAGAAGGATCAAATCACCTATAAGGGAGCCCCAATCAGACTAACATCAGACTTTTCATCACAAACCCTAAAAGCCAGAAAGGAATGGGATGATGTATTCAAAATACTAAAGACAGAGATTGCCAGCCAAGAATACTTTACCCGGCAAGACTACCATTCCGAAATGAAGGGCAAATAGTATATTTCTCAGACAAACAAAAACTGTGGGAGTTCACTACCACACAACCAGCCTTACAAGAAATTCTTAAGGGAGTACTGGATTTGGTACCTGAAAAACAACTACCACTACCATAAAAACCCAATAAAAATCAAAACACACTAGTATAATAAAATTGGCATCTATGAAGAGAAAATAAACAAACAAAAAAAAAGCTATCTACAACCAAGGAACCAACAAATACAGGAAACAAACAGTAAATCAGAAAGAAAGGAAGAAAAGACACTTAAGACATCCAAACAAAAAACAATAAAATGCTAGGAGTAAATCAACACTTTTCAATAACAACTCTCAATGTAAAAGGCTTAAATTCCCCAATCAAAAGACACAGATTGGCTGATTGAATTAAAAAGGAGGACCCAACTATATGCTGCCTTCAAGAGACCCACAACACCCATAAAGACTCACATAGACTAAGACTGAAAGGATGGGAAAAGATTTACCATGCAAACAGAAATGAAAAATGAGCTGGAGTAGCTATTCCTATATCTGATAAAATAGACTTTAAATTAAAAACATAAAAAGAGATAACGAGGGCCACTACATAATGATAAAAGGATTGATTCATCAAGAAGACATAACAATTGTAAATATATATGCACCCAATGTTGGAGAAGCCAGATTTATAAAACAAACTCTATTACACCTAAAGAAGGAAATAGACACTAATACCATAACAGCAGGGGACCTGAACACCCCACTGTCAATATTGGACAGATCATCTAGGCAAAGAATCAGCAGAGAAACACAAGATCTAAACAATACACTAGACCAATTGGACTTGTCAGATATATATGAACATTCCATCCAACAACCTCAGAATATTCATTCTTCTCGTCAGCACATGGATCATTCTCCAGGATAGATCACATGTTAGGTCACAAATCAAGTCTCAACAAATTCAAAATAATTGGAATTATCCCATGTATTTTTTCAGTTCACAATGGATTAAACTTAGAAACCAATAACAAGCGAAATTCAGGAAACTATACAAACACATGGAAATTAAACAGCATTCTACTTAATAATGTATGGGTCCAAGAAGAAATCAAACAGGAAATCAAAAAATTTATTGAAACTATGAAAATAATGACACATCATACCAAAACCTGTGGGATACTGCAAAAGCAGTACTAAGGGGGAAATTTATCGCATTAAATGCTTACTTCAGAAGAATGGAAAGATGGCAAGTGAACAACCTAACACTTCACCTTAAAGAACTAGAAAAACAAGAACAATCCAAACCCAAAGTTAGCAGACGGAAAGAAATCATTAAGATCAGAGCAGAACTTAATGAAATTGAAACCCAGAAAACAATACAAAAAATCAATGAATCAAAAAGTTGGTTTTTTGAAAAGAAAAATAAAATGACAATCCATTAGCACGACTAACTAAAAAAAGAAGGGAAAAGATCCAAATGACAAAAATTAGAAATGAAAAGGTCATATCACAACAGATACATCTGAAATTCAAGGAATCATTCAAGACTACTATAAACAACTATATGTCAACAAATTTGAAAATATGGAGGAAATGGATAAATTTCTGGACACACACAAGCTACCAAAACTGAGCGAAGAAGATGTAGAAAATCTGAACAGACCAATAACAATAAAGGAGATTGAAGCTGTTATCAGAAGGCTCCCAACAAAGAAAATCCCAGGACCAGATGGATTCACAGCAGAATTTTACCAAACATTCAAAGAGGAATTGACACCGATTCTTTACAAACTATTCCAAAAGATTGAAATGGAAGCAAATCTCCCAAACCCATTCTATGAAGCAAACATCACCCTGATACCCAAACCAGGTAAAGATACAACTAAAAAAGAAAACTACAGGCTGATATCCTTGAGGAACATAGATGCAAAAATCCTCAGTAAACAATTAGCTAACAGAATACAGCAACACATACATAAAATTATACACAATGATGAAGTGGGATTCATCCTAGGGATGCAAGGTTGGTTCAACATATGCACATCAATAAATGTGATACACCATATTAATAAAATCAAACAGAAGGACCATATGACCATCTCTATTGATTCTGAAAGAGCATTTGATGAAATTCAACATTCACTCATGACAAAGACCCTCTATAAGTTAGGTATAGATGGACAGTATCTCAACATAATTAAAGCCATCTATGATAAACCCACTGTCAATATCATCCTGAATGGGGAAAAGCTGCAAGCTTTTCCTTTAAGAACAGGAACTAGACAAGGATGCCCACTCTCACCACTCCTATTCAACACAGTGTTGGAAGTACTAGCCAGAGCAATCAGAGAAGAGAAGGAAATAAAAGGCATCCAGATTGGAAAAGATGAAGTCAAACTGTCCCTGTTTGCAGATGACATGATCCTATATATCGAACAGCCTAAAGCCTCTACAAAAAAACTCTTGGAGTTGGTAAATGATTTCAGCACAGTAGCAGGATACAAAATCAACACACAAAAATCAGTAGCATTTCTACTATTCTCCAATAGTGAACAGGCAGAAAGGGAAATCAAGAAAGTTTGCCCATTTAAAATAGCGACCAAAAAATAAAATACTTAGGAATTGAATTAACCAAGGATGTGAAAAATCTCTATAATGAGAAGTACAAACCACTGCTGAGAGAAATTAGAGAGGATACAAGAAGATGGAAAGATATCCCATGCTCTTAGATTGGAAGAATCAACATTGTGAAAAAGTCCATAATACCCAAGGTGATATACAAATTCAATGCAATCCCTATCAAAATTCCAATGACATTTTTCTCAGAAATGGAAAAATTTATCTAGACATTTATATGGAATAACAAAAGACCACACATATCCAAAGAAATACTGAGCAAAAAAAATAAAGCTGGAGGAATAACACTACCTGACTTTAAAGTATACTACAAAGCTATAATAACCAAAACAGCATGGTACTGGCATAAAAACAGACACATTGATCAATGGAATAGAATAGAGAATCCAGAAATCAACCCACACACCTACAGCCATCTGATCTTTGACAAAGGCACTGAGCCTCTATACTGGAGAAGAGACTGCCTCTTCAGCAAATGGTGCTGGGAGAACTGGATATCAATATGCAGGAGAAAGAAACTAGACCCATATCTCTCACCATATACTGAAATCAACTAAAAATTGATTAAAGAATTAAATATACACCCTGAAATAATAAAACTTCTTAAAGAAAACATAGGAAAAACACTTCAGGAAATAAGACTGGACACAGACTTCATGAATATGACTCCAAAAGCACAGGCAACCAAAGGAAAAATAAACAAATGGGATTATATCAAGCTAAAACCTTCTGCACAGCAAAAGAAACAATTAACAGAGTTAAAATACAACCAACAGAGTGGGAGAAAATATTTGCAAAATATGCATCTGACAAAGGATTAATATCCAGAATATACAAGGAACTGAAACAACTTTATAAGAAAAAAACAAGCAACCCAATTAAAAAATGGGCTAAAGAGCTAAATATGCATTTCTCAAAGGGAGATATATGAATGGCCAAAAGACATATGAAAAAGTGCTCAACATCACTCAGCATTTAGGAAATGGAAATCGAAACCACACTGAAATACCATCTCACCCCAGTTAGGATGGCTAATATCAAAAAGACTGTGAATGATAAATGCTGGCGAGGTCGCGGAGAAAAAGGAACTCTCCTACATTGCTGGTGGGACTGCAAAATGTTGCTACATCTATGGAAAATGGTATGGAAGTTCCTCAAACAATTGCAGATAGATCTACCATATGACCCAGCTATTCCACTGCTGGGAATATAGCCAGAGGAATGGATATCATCAAGTCAAAGCTGTAACTGTTCCCCAATGTTCATTGCAGCACTCTTTACAATAGCTAAGAGTTGGAACCATCCCAAATGTCCATCATCAGATGAGTGGATACGGAAAATGTGGCATATCTACACAATGGAGTACTACTCTGCTATAAAAAAGAATGAAATACTGCCATTTGCAATAACGTGGATGGACCTAGAGAGAATTATATTAAGTGAAACAAGTCAGGCACAGAAAGAGAAATATCACATGTTCTCACTTATTTGTGGGAGCTAAAAGTAAATAAATAAATACACAAAAAAATGGGGGTGGAGGGAAGAAGACATAACAATTATAATTCCTTGAAATTGATATGACAAGAGAACAGATATGAGTTTGTTGGGAGGGAGGGGAGAGAGGGAGGAGGAAGGTAGGTTTCAGTAATTGGCCACAATAATCAACCACATTGTATATTGACAAAATAAAAAAATAAAGAAATAAACAAAAATAACATAATAGCATATTTACATTATAGGTTTGCCTTGACTGAATTATAAAAACACTAAGTGCTATGGTCAAGCCCCTGAGCTATATAGTATATGGCAGAAAATCTCCAAAATGTGGGCTAGTATCATTCAGAGAAGATGTCCTTATGGATTTGTGACCAAATGAGAAAGGACAGTGTAGTGTTTAGATATGTGTTACTTTAAAGCTAAAAACAACATTTTTAGAATATACTGAACTTATTTTGAGATTATGTCTCTATGTGTGTGTATGTGTTTTGTTGTGCTGTATTAAAATATCCCCATTAAATGTAATAATAGTGATAGTAGATGCAATTCTTTTGAAATACCCTTAACTGGCAAAATAATGACTCAAAAGCTCTTTTTTGGTTCTGTGCATTTCCCTTTTGTTTATTTTGCTGACCTAAGACAGGCCAGTCTGGAAACCATCACTTGAAGCAATGCAAGCTGAGAAAGGTGCAATTATGGACATTAAGAATCCAAAAAAGGGTGAGCCAAACCCCACATGACACTGGGGGTCACTCTACGGCCCCAGAGGGAACTGCTCACTGCCAGAACAGGAGCCAAGGTCGTGTACTATAGCCAATGCCACACCTGCTGTCACTGCAAGTACAGTTCAGCAGCACAGGAGCAGCCATGGCCACTCTACAGGTAACCTGTCACACACTCAACTACACTGATATAAGAAGAGTCACCAGTAGAGCCTACAAATGGAGGAAAAAATCTTTATCCTCATAGGCATCCCCAGAGTAATAGAGGAAGTAAGTCTTCTACCAGATGACCAAACATAAACAAAAAAATGCCAGAACTACAAACAAACAAGAAGATATGACACCACCAAAGGATTACAGTAATGTTTAAATTCCAGACCCCATAGAACAGGGAATCCTTGAAATGTCTGAAAAAGAATTCTGAGCAATGACCTTAAGAAAGCTTGAAGAAATAAAAGAAGATTCAATTAGAGAACACAAGGAAACAATAAAAAATATCCAAAATATGAAGGAGGAAATTTACAAAGAGATTAATACCTTAGAAAAGAGTGTAGCAGAACTCCTAGAAATGAAAGATTTGCTCAATGAAATAAAAACAGAGAGCTTGAGCAGCAGAGTAGAGCAAGCAGAAGAAAGAATTTCAGATCTCAAAGATGTTCTTTATGAAATAACCCAGGCAGACAAAGGAAAAAAAGAATTAAAAATAATGAAGAAAATCTAAGAGAGATAGCAGACAACCTCAAGCACTCTAACATCTGAATTATAGGTACTCCAGAAGGGGCGAAGAAAGGAAAAAGCATTGAAAACCTATTAAAGGAAATAATAACAGACCTACAGATCCAGGAAGCTCAAGGTCTCCAGACAGATTCAATCCAAAAAGATCTTCCCCAAGACACATTATAGTCAAATTTGCAAAGCTCAGAGACAAGGACAGAATTTTAAAAGCAGCAAAAGCATCAAGTCACCTGTAACGGAACCCTCATCAGACCAACAGCAGACTTCTTACCTGAAACCCTATAGGCCAGAAGAAAGTGGAATGATATATTCAAAATATTAAAAGAAAAAAAAAATGCCAGCCAAGAATTCTAGATGCAGCAAGGCTCTCCTTCAGAAATGTGGGAGAAATAGTGTATTTCCCAGACAAGAAAAAATTGTGGGAGTTCACCACAACATAGCCAGCCCTACAAGAAATTCTCCAGGGAGTCCTTCATCTGGAATATGAATAATGATGATTGCTATCACAGATACACAAGAAAGACCAAAACCCCCATTAAAACAAAAATGCCAATGAGAAAAGGAAAGAAGCTAAATCATGCCACCTCAAATTTCCAACTAATATGGAAGAAGAGAAATAAAACGGGAAGTAATCATCAAAAGATATTTAAAACATCTAAACAAAAAGCAATTAAATGACAGGAGTTAAACAATACATGTCAATAACAACCCTAAATGTTAATTGATTAAAATCCTTATTCAAAAGACATAGACTGATTGATTGGATTAAAAAGCTAGACCCAGCTTTCTTCAAGAGACTCACCTCACCTGTAAAGGCACACACAGATTAAAAGCGAAAGGATGGAAAAAGATATACCATGCAAATGGAAACCAAAAACAAGCAGGAGTAGCTGTTCTTATATTGGATAAAGTAAACACTAAACCAAAAACCATAAAAAGAGATGAAGAAGGCCACTATATCTATCCAGCTAGAAGACTTAATAATCATAATATGTGTGCACCCAGTACTGGAGCACCTAGATACGTATAGCAAACACTATTAGATCTAAAAAAAGAAATAGTCCCTAATAATAGTGGGTGACCTGAACACCCCTCTCTCAGTTTGGGACGGATCTTCCAGGCAACAAATCAACTAAGAGACATAGGATTTAAAATACATGTTAAATCAACTGGACCTGGCAGATATATACAAAACATTTCACCCAACACTACAGAATATACTTTCTTCTCATCAGCACGTGCAAGTCTCTAGTAGAGACTACATGTTAGGTCACAAATCTAGCCTGAGAAAATTTTAAAAAATTGAAATCATTCCAAGTATCTTTTCAGACCACAATGGACGAAAACTGAAAATTAATAAAAAGCAAACCCCTGGAAACTATACAAATACATGGAGAGTAAACAATAGGCTCCTGAATGACCTGTTGGACCAAGAATAAATTAAACAGGATATTAAAAAATTTCTGGAAAGTAACAAAAATAAAGATATGTCATACCAAAGCCTGTGGGATATTGCAAAAGCAATACTAAGAGGGAAGGTTATTACAATAAATGCTTACATCAAAAGAATGGAAAGACTTCAAACAAATGATTTAACACTATGCCTCAAAGATATAGAAAAACAACAACGATCCAATCCTAAAGGTACTAGATGGAAAAAAAAATAATTAAGATCAGAGCAGAACTAAATGAAATAGAATCCCAAAAAATGATACAAAAGATCAACAAGACAAAAATTTGGTTTTTTGAAGAGCGAAGACCCAAATAACAAAAATCAGAAACAAAAAGGGAGACATTACAACTGGTACCACAGAAATATGAAAAATAATTAGAGACTATTATATACAACTGTATGACAACAAATATGAAAAACTGGAAGAAATGGATATATCTCAGGACACATGCAAATTACCCACACTAAAACAAGAAGAAATAGAAAACCTGAACAGACCAATAAAAAGCAACAAGACTGAAGAAGTAGTCAGCGATCTTCCAACAAAGAAAAGCCCAGGTCTGGATGGCTTGACAGCTGAATTCTATCAAACCTTTAAAAAAGACTTAATACCAGTTCTCCTCAAACTATTCCAAAAAATTTGAAGCAGAAGCCATTCTCCCAAACTCGTGCTATGAGGCCAGCATAACTCTGATACCAAAACCAGATAACGATGCAACAAAAAAAAGAAAATTACAAGCCAATATCCTTGATAAACATAGATGCAAAAATACTCAACAAAATATTAGCAATCAGAATACAACAATGCATCAAAAAAATTATACACCATGATTGAGTGGGATTCATCCCAGGGATGCAAGGATGGTTCAACATACAAGTCAATGAATGTAGTACATCACATCAATAAAATCAAGGAAAAAAACTGTATAATTATCTCCATAGATGTAGGAAAAGCATTTGACAAAATTCAACATCCCTTCATGATACAGACTCTCAATAAATTAGGTATAGAGGGAAAGTATCTCAACACAATAAAAGTCATCTATGACAAGCCCACCACCATTATCATTCTGAATGGAAAAACCAAAGGCTTTTTCCTTAAGAACAGGAACAAGACAAGGATACCCACTCTCACCACTTCTATTTAACATATTACTGGATGTACTAGCCAGAGCAATCAGGCAAGAGAAAGAAATAAAGGGCATCCAGATCAGAGAAGATGAAGTCAAATTGTCCCTATTTGCATATAACATGTTCCTATATATAGAAAAACCTAAAGTCTCTACCAGAAAGCCTGTAAAGCTGATAAACAATTTCAATAATGTTGAATGATGCAAAAAAAAAAAAACCATGCAAAAATCAGTAGCATTTTTATACTCTAACAACAAGCTAGCAGAAAAAGAAAGAAAACAAGCCCATTTAAAATAGTCACCCCCCAAAATAAAATACATAGTAATCAATTTATCCCAGGAGGTGAAAGATCTCTACAATGAGAACTACAAATCACTACTGAAAGAAATAAAAGAAAATAGAAAAAAAATGGAAAGACATTCCATGCTCTTAGATTGGAAGAATTAACATTGTGAAAATGTCCATACTACCCAAAGTGATCAACAGATTCAATGTAATCCCCATCAAAATAGCACTGACATTCTTCACAAAAATAGAAAAAACAATCTTAACATTCACATGGGGAAAAAGAAAAACCCTGAATAGTCAAAGCAATCATGAGCCAAAAAATAAAGCCAGAGGCATAACACTACCTGACTTCAAATTGTACTACAAAGCTATAGTAACCAAAACAACTTTGTACTTGCATAAAAGTAGACACTCAGACCAGTGGAGCAGAATAGAGAATCCAGAAATCACCCCTCAGGCTTACAGCCATCTGACATTTGACAAAGGCAACAAAAACATAAAATGGGGAAAAGACTGCCTCCTCAATAAGTGGTGCTGGGAGAATTGGATATCCATATGCAGAAGAATGAAACTAGACATGCACCTCTCACCATATACTAAAATCAACTCAAAATGGATTAGAAACAAGTATAAGATCAGAAACTGTAAAAGTACTAAGGGGAAACAATTTAGGAGCTAGAGCACAAGCAACAAAAGAAAAAATTTAAAAAATGGGACTATATCAAACTAAAAAGCTGCACAGCAAAGGAAACCATCAACACAGTGAAATGACAATGTACATACAGAGTGAGAGAAAATTTTTGCAAACTATACATCCGACAAGGGATTAATGTCCATAATATACAAGGAACTCAAGAAATTGCACAGTAACAAAACAAATAACCCAATTAAAAAATGGGCAAAGTAGGTGAATAGACATTTTTCAAAGGAAGACATACAAATGGCCACAGGTATATGAAAAAATGCTCAACATCACTAATCATCAGGGAAATGCAAATTAAAACCACACTGAGATATCACCTCACCCCAGTTTGACTGGCTATAATCAAAAAGTCAGAGAATAACAAATGCTGGTGAGGATTTGGAGAGAAGGAAATGCTCCTACACTGTTGGTGGAACTGTAAATTAGTACAATCACTATGGAAAAGAGTATGGAGTTTTCTCAAATAACTACAGAGAGATCTTCTGTATGGTCCAGCGATCCCACTTCTGGGTATGTACCTAAAGGAATTGAAATCATCATGTCAAAGGGATATCTGCACTCTCATGTTCATTGCAGCTCTGTTTACAATAGCCAATATATGGAACCAACCTAAATGTCCATCAACAGATGACTGGATAAGGAAAATGTGGCACATATACACAATGGAATACTACTCTACCATAAAAAAAGAAAGAAATTCTGCCATTCACAACAACATGGATGAGCTTGGAGAAACTTATATTGAGTGAAATAAGCAAAGCACAGAGGGATAGAGGGAGGGAGGTCCGGGATTAATTGGGTGGGGGACATGGGGTATAATCACAATTTGTGGTAATTTTCATGCTGCCAGTATGGATCTGGCCATCACATCTTGGGCATGAGTGGTGACAGTCAGGTTTGTACCCCATGAATATTCATAACTAGTTAAAAAAAACCCAAAAATTCATGCAAAGGAATAAAATCAGGACACAAATTTGAGACTTGATCTGAGAGGCAATGTTGGAGAAATGCAATGTGTCATGCATGTGAGTGTATAGAGGGTAGGGAAGTGGCGGGTGGGTGGTGGACCAAGAAAGTGTTCAAATCTCAATTTTGGAGGCATGGAAGAATAGTTAGGATTTTGAGAGTTAGTCAGGGAGAATATTCCAGGTAGAAGGAACATGTGAATGAATATGTAGGGAGGTCGGAAATTGTGAATTGAATAAAGTCAGTATCTAGAAGTCAAGTTTACTTGGAGTTTAAGGGATACATACTGGAAAGTAGTGAAAAAGAATGGTTGAAAGGTAAATTGGGGTCCAGTTGTAAAGGGCCTTGCTTTGGGAAGGTTGGACATACCCCTCAATTGTTAGTAATGAGCCAATAAGTCAAAAAGGTGTTGAAAGTTTTGTGGAAAAAGTAATATCATCTGAGCTGAGCTTTAATAAATTACTTCATGACTAGGTGTAAAATGAATGGTTTAGTGGTTTTAAAACATGACCACAAAATCTTAGACATTCCTATCAAGAGGTGGATTATCTGACAGAGTGCAGCAAAATTGACAAGGCTAGGTCATGAAAGGCTACATAGCTTCCTCCATGTTTGCTCTCAGGTCCTTGAGACACCATCCAAGAAATCCAACTACCTTGAGGCTACCATGCTATGAGAAAACTCAAGCCACATGAAGAGGCTACTTGTGGGCTCTCTGGCCAATGGTCCCAATTGAACTCAGTATTTGAGTCATTCTAGCTCAGGAGCCAAGCTTGTGAATAAACAAGCCTTCAGATGATTGCAACCCCCAGCTGTTAAGTCACCCCCAGCCTTCAAGTCTTTATACCTGAGACCACAGATACAAGAAGGCAGATGCAAGCCATCCCCACCACACCCTCTTCAAATCCCTGATCCATAGAATCTGTGAACATAATAAAATGGTTGTTTTATGCTACTAAGTTTGGGGTAATTTGTTACACAGCAATAGGAGCTTGAAACATATAGGAACGGAGAACGAACTAGGAAGCAGAGATTATCCTGGAGCTTCCGATGGTGATATGTGTTGAGAGATATCTTTACCTCAATGGTTTCTAGTTCAGGGATTGGGAAACCAGTAAGGAAATGTGATTCATGAACTACTGTACTGTGTTTTAATTGATCCTCATTGAATTTACTGGAATTTTGGAATTTCATTAGTTCTTTGTGGTATATGGGCTATACAAAGGTGATGAAATAATTGGCCACAAATATCTGTGTGACTTAGAGACAGGGATGGACTACTTAGAAAGGCACAAATCACATGGTAAATAATATCAAAATTAGAGAAACTATGGACAAATTTAGTAGCTGGTTAAAAAATAAGAGAATGTATTTGTCTACAACTGACATTAAATTAATATCTAGAATACACAGGCAATTCCAGCAAAGTAAGAAAGGATGATAATACTCAGAGAAAATTGGGCAAAAAAATATGCATAAGAAATTTACAGAGTAAGAAATGCTATAAGCCAACAAGCATATGTAAAGATACTCAAAATCAAGAGTAATCAGAGAAATGCATACTAAAGCAATAATGAGGAACCACTTTACACCTTACTGACAGAAACTAGGAAACTCGGTAATGTTAAATATTGTTGGGGATATGGGGATGTATTGCTGGTGGGAGTGAGGACCAGAGCAGCCACTCTGTTAGAGAGCAATTTGATATCCCTTAGGATAAGTGCCTTAGGCTAAATAAACTGTGGCCCAGAAGTTTTTCTCCTGCAATTAATCTGAAAGAAGTTCTCACATGCTCCATAAGCGAAAATATATGAGTTTGTTTATTACAGTGCTGCAGTCATAATGAGTAGGTGAATACCTGGGTATTCCTCTCTAGGAGATTGGAGAAAAGAAATGTGGTAGATACTCATCACGGAGTATTATGCAGCAAGTATTGAGAACATGTATGGATCCTAAAACATAGTGCAAAGTGGAAACAAGGTAAGAAAAGAATGAGATATATAATAAAGTATCAGTTTTATAAATTAAAATTTCATCAATCAAGAATAATGCTATGCATTTTACAAGAGAACTAATGAAAATCAAGAAAATAGTTGCTGATGAGTGGGTACTGAGAGTGAGTAAGAAATTTAAAGGGAATAAATAAGTAAAGAAAATAAGAGAGGGGCATATACAAACCAATGATGACGACGTACCATGAACCGAAAGGTATGATGGATGTAACCTTTTGCACTGGAGATTCAAAGATCGTAAATACAAACCAATAAACTCAGAGGAAAGCTTCTGGAGTCTCTGATTACTCTGAATTGTTTTCAATTCCTTCTGGAATTAGTTTCTTTTGTCCTACATTTCTGTCTGGACTTAGACAATTAAGTCAGACTACCAGGTGTGGATTACTCTTGTGCTACAAATTTCTGTCAGGAAAATTCACTAGAGCTCATTTGGCAATCTTATGATTCTGTACCTTGATTCAAGTGACTTAAATTTTTTCCTTGATTATGA
This sequence comes from Cynocephalus volans, assembly GCF_027409185.1. NCBI lineage: Eukaryota > Metazoa > Chordata > Mammalia > Dermoptera > Cynocephalidae > Cynocephalus > Cynocephalus volans. The sequence goes on from NC_084478.1 coordinate 58,340,222, forward strand.
AAATAATCCATATTCATTGTGGAACATTTAGAAAATACAAGAAAAAGGTCAAGAAAACAATAATTCAAAAAAGTATCAAGAAAAAAATTATCTCCACTATAATGTCACCAACCTGAAATAATTACAATTAATATTTGGATATATTTATTTCCGGTCTTTTTTCTAATCATAAATATGTCTATGTGAGTGTTAATATCAAACATGTATATGTATATGCAAATAAATATGCATATGTATAATATTTTTGCAATCATACTATATGCAAATTTCACTGTTGTCAGAATTAAGTAGCATATCTTCAAATCTTTTCTTAGTTTACAGGTGATAAGGGCATCTCATTATTATTGCAGTTTGCATTTATTTGATTACCAATGAAGTTTTATTTCTCATGGTTTTTAGCTATTTCTATTTTCTTTTGTGCGAATGGTCTGCTTGTGAACTTTGTTCATTATTCTACAGGATGCTTATTAAAAATCAATTTTGTATTTTCTTTATATGTGAATATCATTGCACCTTTGTCATGCTTGTTGTCATCTGATTTAATTCATACCAAAAGTATTACAGAGTTTTTCTTTTATAGGCAGGCAAAAATATCATTTATTTTTTTCTGTGTCTTTCCACATCATTTTTAAGCTTAGGACATTTTTATTCACCTGTAATTTCTTCTCCCTTGTCTGTGTTTCTGTGTGTTTTATTTATATTTTAAAATATCTTATACAGCATAAAGGAGAGGTCTTAATTGATTTTCTCCCTATGATTAAATAGTCCTTAATTTTTCTACTAATTCTCAGTGCTTCCTTAAAGATGGATTAATTCACACACACACACACACACACACACACACACACACACACACACACACACACGTTTGTTTCTATCTCTACTGTGGCATTAGTTAATTTGTCGATCCTTATATCAGAAACATAATGCTTTAATTATTATATGTTTGTAATAAATTTTATTTATTTATTTATTTATTTATTTAACTTTATTTTGGTCGATATACATTGTGGCTGATTATTGCTCCCCATCACCAAAACCTCCCTCCCTTCTCCCTCCCCCCCTCCCCCCCAACAATGTCCTTTCTGTTTGCTTGTGTATGAACTTCAAGTAATTGTGGTTGTTATATCTTATCCCCCCCCCCCGGATTTTGTGTGTGTGTGTGTGTGTGTGAATTTATATATTAATTTTTAGCTCCCACCAATCAGTGAGAACATGTGGTATTTCTCTTTCTGTGCCTGAGTTATTTCACTTAATATAATTCTCTCAAGGTACATCCATGTTGTTGCAAATGGCAGTATTTCATTCGTTTTTATAGCTGAGTAGTATTCCATTGTGTAGATGTACCACATTTTCCGTATCCACTCATCTGATGATGGACATTTGGGCTGGTTCCAACTCTTGGCTATTGTAAAGAGTGCTGCGATGAACATTGGGGAACAGGTATACCTTCGACTTGATGATTTCCATTCCTCTGGGTATATTCCCAACAGTGGGATAGCTGGGTCGTATGGTAGATCTATCTGCAATTGTTTGAGGAACCTCCATACCATTTTCCATAGAGGCTGCACCATTTTGCAGTCCCAACAACAATGTATGAGAGTTCCTTTTTCTCCGCAACCTTGCCAGCATTTATCGTTCAGAGTCTTGGATTTTAGCCATCCTAACTGGGGTGAGATGGTATCTCAATGTGGTTTTGATTTGCATTTCCCGGATGCTGAGTGATGTTGAGCATTTTTTCATATGTCTGTTGGCCATTTGTATATCTTCCTTAGAGAAATGCCTACTTAGCTCTTTTGCCCATTTTTTAATTGGGTTGCTTGTTTTGTTCTTGTAAAGTTGTTTGAGTTCCTTATATATTCTGGATATTAATCCTTTGTCAGATGTACATTTTGCAAATATTTTCTCCCACTCTGTTGGTTGTCTTTTAACTCTGTTAATTGTTTCTTTTGCTGTGCAGAAGCTTTTTAGTTTGATATAATCCCATTTGTTTATTTTTCCTTTGGTTGCCCATGCTTTTGGGGTCGTATTCATGAAGTCTGTGCCCAGTCCTATTTCCTGAAGTGTTTCTCCTATGTTTTCTTTAAGAAGTTTTATTGTTTCAGGGTGTATATTTAAATCCTTAATCCATTTTGAGTTGATTTTAGTATACAGTGAGAGGTATGGATCTAGTTTCATTCTCCTGCATATGGATATCCAGTTATCCCAGCACCATTTGCTGAAGAGGCAGTCCCTTCACCACTGAATAGGCTTGGTGCCTTTGTCAAAGATCAGATGGAAGTAAGTGTGTGGGTTGATTTCTGGATTCTCTATTCTATTCCATTGGTCAGTGTGTCTGTTTTTATGCCAGTACCATACTGTTTTGGTTATTATAGCTTTGTAGTATAGCTTAAATTCAGGTAGTGTTATGCCTCCAGCTTTATTTTTTTTGCTCAGCATTGCTTTGGCTATGCATGGTCTTTTATTGTTCCATATAAATGTCTGGATAGTTTTTTTCCATTTCTGAGAAAAATATCTTTGGAATTTTGATGGGGATTGCATTAAATTTGTATATCACTTTGGGTAGTATGGACATTTTCACTATGTTGATTCTTCCAATACAAGAGCATGGGATATCTTTCCATCTTCTTGTATCTTCTCTAATTTCTCTCAGCAGTGGTTTGTAGTTCTCATTATAGAGATTTTTTACCTTCTTGGTTAACTCAATTCCTAAGTATTTTATTTTTTTGGTGGCTATTGTAAATGGGCAGGCTTTCTTGATTTCTCGTTCTGCTTGTTCTCTATTGGAGAAAAGAAATGCTACTGATTTTGGTGTGTTGATTTTGTATCCTGCTACTGTGCTGAAATCATTTATCAATTCCAAGAGGTTTTTTGTAGAGGTTTTAGGCTGTTAGATATATAGGATCATGTCATCTGCAAACAGGGACAGTTTGACTTCATCTTTTCCAATCTGGATGCCCTTCATTACCTTCTCTTCTCTGATTGCTCTGGCTAGTACTTCCAACACTGTGTTGAATAGGAGTGGTGAGAGTGGGCATCCTTGTCTAGTTCCTGTTCTTAAAGGAAAAGCTTGCAGCTTTTCCCCAATCAGGATGATATTGGCAGTACGTTTGGCATATATGGCTTTAATTATGTTGAGATATTTTCCCTGTATACCTAACTTATAGAGGGTCTTTGTCATGAATGAGTGCTGAACTTTATCAAATGCTTTTTCAGCATCTATAGAGATGATCATATGGTCCTTGTGTTTGAGTTTATTAATATGGTGTATCACATTTATTGATTTGTGTATGTTGAACCAACCTTGCATCCCTGGGATGAATCCCAATTGATCGTGATGAATAATTTTACGTATGTGTTGCTGTATTCTGTTTGCTAGTATTTTAGTGAGGATTTTTGCATCTATATTCATCAAGGATATCGGCCTGTAGTTTTCTTTTTTGGTTATATCTTTACCTGGTTTTGGTATCAGGATGATGTTTGCTTCATAGAATGAGTTTGGGAGATTTGCGTCCGTTTCAATCTTTTGGAGTAGTTTGTAAAGAATCGGTGTCAATTCCTCTTTGAATGTTTGGTAAAATTCTGCTGTGAATCCATCTGGTCCTGGGCTTTTCTTTGTTGGGAGCCTTCTGATAACAGCTTCAATCTCCTTTATTGTTATTGGTCTGTTCAAATTTTCTACGTCTTCATGGTTCAGTTTTGGGAGCTTGTATGTGTCCAGAAGTTTTTCCATTTCCTCCAGATTTTCAAATTTGTTGGCGTTTAGTTGTTTATAGTAGTCTCGAATGATTCCTTGTATTTCAGATGAATCAGTTGTAATATCGCCTTTTTCATTTCTAATTTTTGTTATTTGAGTCTTCTCTCTTCTTTTTTTTGTTAGCCATGCTAATGGTTTGTCAATTTTATTTATCTTTTCAAAAAAACAACTTTTTGATTCGTTGATCTTTTGAATTGTTTTTTGGTTTTCAATTTCATTCAATTCTGCTCTGATCTTAATGATTTCTTTCTGTCTGCTAACTTTAGGTTTGGATTGTTCTTGTTTTTCTAGTTCTTTAAGGTGAAGTGTTAGGTTGTTCACTTGCCATCTTTCCATTCTTCTGAAGTGAGCGTTTAATGCGATAAATTTTCCCCTCAATACTGCTTTTGCAGTATCAAACTGGTTTTGGTATGATGTATCATTGTTTTCATTAGTTTCAAGAAATTTTTGGATTTCCTGCTTGATTTCTTCTTGGACCCATATGTCATTAAATAGAATGCTGTTTAATTTCCATGTGTTTGTATAGTTTCCAGAGTTTCGTTTGTTATTAATTTCTAGTTTTAATCCATTGTGGTCTGAGAAGATACATGGGATAATTCCAATTTTTTTGAATTTATTGAGACTTGATTTGTGACCTAATATGTGATCTATCCTGGAGAATGATCCATGTGCTGATGAGAAGAATGAATATTCTGAGGTTGTTGGGTGGAATGTTCTGTAGATATCTGCCAATTCCAATTGGTCTAGAGTCTTGTTTAGATCTTGTGTTTCTCTACTGATTCTTTGCCTAGATGATCTGTCTAATATTGACAGTGGGGTGTTCAGGTCCCCTGCTATTATGGTATTAGTGTCTATTTCCTTCTTTAGGTCTAATAGATTTTGTTTTATAAATCTGGCTGCTCCAACATTGGGTGCGTACATATTTATGATTGTTATGTCTTCTTGATGGATCAGTCCTTTTATCATTAAGTAGTGTCCCTCATTGTCTCTTTTTATGGTTTTTAGTTTAAAGTCTATTTTGTCAGATATAAGAATAGCTACTCCAGCTTGTTTTTCTTTTCTGTTTGCATGGTAAATCTTTTTCCATCCTTTCACTCTTAGTCTATGTGAGTCTTTATGGGTGATGTGGGTCTCTTGAAGGCAGCATATAGTTGGGTCCTCCTTTTTGATCCAGTCAGCCAATCTGTGCCTTTTGATTGGGGAATTTATGCCTTTTACATTAAGAGTTGTTATTGAAAGGTGTTGATTTATCCCTAGCATTTTATTGGTTGTTTGGTTGTCTTAGGTGTCTTTTGTTCCTTGCTTTCTGATTTACTGTTTGGTTTCTCTGTTTGTTGGTTCCTTAGGTTGTAGATAGTGTTTTTGTTTGCTTGTTTTCTCTTCATGGATGCAATTTTTATTATACTAGTGGGTATTGATTTTTCTTGGGTTTTTATGTCAGTGGTAGTTATTTTTCAGGAACCAAACCCAATACTCCCTTGAGAATTTCTTGTGAGGGTGGTCATGTGGTAGTGAACTCCCGCAGTTTTTGTTTGTCTGAGAAATATACTATTTGCCCTTCATTTTGGAAGGATAGCCTTGCAGGTTAGAGTATTCTTGGCTGGCAATCTTTGTCTTTTAGTATTTTGAAAATATCATCCCATTCCTTTCTAGCTTTTAGGGTTTGTGATGAGAAGTCTGATTTAGCCTGATTGGGGCTCCCTTATAGGTGATTTGACGCTTCTCTCTTGCAGCTTTTAAGATTCTCTCTTTGTCTCTGAGTTTTGCCAATTTGACTATGACATGTCTTGGAGAAGGCCTTTTTGGGTTGAATATGCTTGGAGATCGTTGAGCTTCCTGGATCTGAAGATCTGTGACTTTTCCTATACCTGGGAAGTTTTCTGCCACTATTTTGTTGAATATGTTTTCAATGGAATCTCCATTTTCCTCCCCTTCTGGAATACCCATGACTCGGATATTTGAGCGCTTGAGGTTGTCTGATATCTCTCTCAGATTTTCTTCAATGCCCTTGATTCTTTTTTCTTTCTTCTTGTCTGCTTGTGTTATTTCAAACAGCCCATCTTCAAGTTCAGAGGTTCTCTCTTCAACTTCGACAAGCCTGCTGGTTAAACTCTCCATTGTGTTTTTTATTTCGCTGAATAACTTCTTCAGTTCAGCAAGTTCTGCTACATTTTTTTTCAGGACATTGATTTCCTTGTACATTTCCTCTTTCAGGTCCTGTATACTTTTCCTCCTTTCATCATGATGTCTAGCTGAGTTTTCTTGTATCTCATTCAGTTTCCTTAGAATTATCACTCGAAATTCCTTGTCAGTCATTTCAAGGGTTTCTTGTTCTATAGGATCTAGAGTTTGAAATTTATTAAATTTTGGTGGTGTACTTTCTTGATTTTTTGTATTTCTGGTATCTTTTTTTTGGTGTTTATTCATTGTGGCAGGGGGTTTCACAGACCACCGGTTTGAGACTGATGACTAACTAGGATGTTGCTGTGGTTCCCAATTTTGTATGGCTCCCTCTGTGACTGCTCAGTTGGCCTCTAGTGCCTTGTGTGTGTGGTTGCCTCAGGTCTTGGGCTTCTCTGGGGAGCCACCTTTCTGGTCAGCTTGGACTCTGCTGGGCTGGTGGATCACGTACCACAGGGTGTGTGATCTCTGTTGAGCTTTCACTTCCTGTGCAGGACTTCTCCCTGTTCCCTGTGCTCTGGCCCAGGATGTTGGATCATGCAGTGGCGCCCCCACCGGGTGTGTGGTTTCTGTCAAGTCTCCGCCTCCCAGGTCGCACGTCTCCCCACTATGTGTGCACTGTGCTGGGCTGGGGTGTGTTTCTGAGCCCCTCTTCTATCAGCTGGGCCTTTAAGACCCTGCTCGGCACCGCCTCGCCCAGGAAGTCTACCAGGTTTCTGCTAGGCACAGACGACCGGTCTCTCTGGGTGCCTTTGTAGCACTGTGTAGATCTTTCTCGGGGTTTGTTCACCTTTGTATCCCCCTGTCATAGACCGAATCTAGTGCCCACCTGCAGCCTGCTCTCCGGCAGGTTCAAGCGGACCTGGGAACTCTCCTACCACACTATTCCCAACCAGAAATTGGTTAGGCTTTTTTTCCGAACTGGTGGCTGCAGAGATGGTATCTGCCTCCCAGTAACAGGAAGTTTACCGGGGGCCGGAGTCCAGGGTGTGGTGGAGTGACAGTCGGCCCGCCCATACTTCCTTGCCCTCCTGACACTGGCCGGGGATGCCTCACGCCACCAACCCGCCAGAGAACCGCAGAGGGAGTGGGAGGCAAGGCTGGCCTGCAGGCTCTGGAAAGCCCCGCTCCGGGCCAAGCAAGTGGGAAGGCTCAGTGATGGCCGAGCTGGGCGGGGCTGCGAGCACCTGGGAAAATGGAGGCAGCCCCGGGGGGGTGAGTGGCCTGGTGGTGCAGGCGGAAGCTGGGTGGGCGTAATCCCCCCGAACAGATCTGAGCCCGGGGTCACTCACAGGGTTGTGCCAGGTCAGGTGTTCACTCTCTGTCTCTGGTTTGTCGCCTTCCCTGTTCTCAGCCGCTGCTGCCTCGGGCTGTATCTTCTTTAATGCCGGCCTGAAACCTCGAATCCTGAATAGGGCAGCTGGTCACCTTCAGCACGGCCCCGGCCTCCGGGATCCTGTCTGCATCCACAGCAGCCCTGGCGTCGTGTTCCCTGATTCGAGACTCGCTTTTGCAGCTAAGAAACAGTTCTTTTCCTGCTCCACACTTCAAAGCTGTTGCCTGTAAATGAGGCAGCCTCTCCTGCTGGGGGCAAAGTGGTGGTCACCTCCCACGACCGGCCAGCAGCTGCGGTCCTCCCTTAAGAGATGGCGAGAGGAAGGTAATATCAAACATGTATATGTATATGCAAATAAATATGCATATGTATAATATTTTTGCAATCATACTATATGCAAATTTCACTGTTGTCAGAATTAAGTAGCATATCTTCAAATCTTTTCTTAGTTTACAGGTGATAAGGGCATCTCATTATTATTGCAGTTTGCATTTATTTGTTTACCAATGAAGTTTTATTTCTCATGGTTTTTAGCTATTTCTATTTTCTTTTGTGCGAATGGTCTGCTTGTGAACTTTGTTCATTATTCTACAGGATGCTTATTAAAAATCAATTTTGTATTTTCTTTATATGTGAATATCATTGCACCTTTGTCATGCTTGTTGTCATCTGATTTAATTCATACCAAAAGTATTACAGAGTTTTTCTTTTATAGGCAGGCAAAACTATCATTTATTTTTTTCTGTGTTTTTCCACATCATTTTTAAGCTTAGGACATTTTTATTCACCTGTAATTTCTTCTCCCTTGTCTGTGTTTCTGTGTGTTTTATTTATATTTTAAAATATCTTATACAGCATAAAGGGGAGGTCTTAACTGATTTTCTCCCTATGATTAAATAGTCCTTAATTTTTCTACTAATTCTCAGTGCTTCCTTGAAGATGGATTAATTCACACACACACACACACACACACACACACACACACACACACGTTTGTTTCTATCTCTACTGTGGCATTAGTTAATTTGTCTATCCTTATATCAGAAACATAATGCTTTAATTATTATATGTTTGTAATAAATTTTAATAACCAATAACTGACATGGAAATTCCTACAATACTCTTTTTCCAAAACAATATTCCTATTTCCAAGTGAAACTTAGAATTATTCTAAGTTTCAAAACAAACTTCATTTGGGATTTTACTGGCAATTGTTTTTAAACAAGACAATAATCTGGAGATAGTCAGAATCTTCAAAATATTTAGAATATGTATCCAACATGATGTATCCCTTCATTTATTCGAGTCATTTTAGAAATCTCTTCATAAAGTTAAGTCATTCTTTTCTTATGCATTGCTCATATTGTCTTAATCAAGATTATTTTTGATTTCTGCTGCTGTCATCTACAATGTGGCATTGACCCACCTGAAGTGACTGAGTGTAGAAAGAAGGATGCCAGTAGAGACTTAGAGTTGGGAGACTTGTCCCTAGCTGCTTTAGGAGAAAGTTTCAGTGCAAGATTGTGAGGGCTGCCTATATATATTTTCTTTCACAGACCCTGTAGTGTCTGGGGAAAGATAGCGTGGGTGTGTCAAAGGCCCAACTAACATTCTGGTCTTCAAACCCTACTGCTATTTCAGAGGAAAGGTTCTCAACAGTTTTTATAAGTTTAGTCCCATCTCCACTGCATTTAGTAAAAATTTTTGCAGGAGTTGATCATATTCTCATTGCCATTATGGTTCTGTATCTTGTCTCACTCTTTTATGAGCACTTTAGTGGAAATGAGTACATTCAGGATAGGCTAAGTAATACCACAGTAACAATCAATCACCACATTTCAGGTGTTTTATACAAGACAAGTTTATTTTCCATTCCTACTCTTTGTCCAATACTGCGTGTCAGGAGGAATCTGGTCATTGTAGCCTTATAGAGATTCCATGTCACCACATGCTTACATCACTGCAGGGAAAAGAAATGTGGTAAATCACATATTGGCTCTTACAACTCTCACCCAGGATTATCACTTCAGCACTCTTTCATTGTCCAAAACAAGTTCCACGGCCTTACTTGATTTCAAAGGGGGCAGGGCAGTATAATCCTGCTATGCTCCCAGGAGAGCAGGCTATTTGTGAACAGCCCTAATGATTAGTACATATTCACATTCTGAAAGTCTCTTTTCAGTGACTTTTTAAAAATGATCGTTTGGTTTCTTAATTATACACAATAAGTAGATTAAGTCACTTATCAGATGAGCAGTGCATTAGAAGCTGGAAAGGTGTTAATCCTTGCAGAAAAGCAATCTGTTTTTAAAGGCAAAGACCAAATAAGACAGAAGTTATGTGTTTGATACCGGAAGGTCTTTATTTTAGCTTTCAGCATTCAGATGGGGATTGGAGGGGATAAACGTCTCTACTGTTCTATCCATGGAACAACTGTAAAGCACATGCATTCAGAACTCTCTTTCATTGCCCGAATACTTTATTATGTATACTGACTTCTTCCTCTTCCTTCCAAAGGCAAAGGCTTGGAGCATGAGTGCAATCACTTGAATGCTGAATATCCTCTTCTCCTGGTTTCTAGGCATTCCCTGTTTCATTTTAACAACAGAGGAGAAGGAAGTCCTATTGCTGTAATATGCCACTTCAAACAATCCTGGACTGTGAAGCTGCCAACTCTGGCATCAGTTAAGCCAAAATCAGGGTGCAATGGGTAGTGAGGGGGGTGAGGAGAATCCATCTAATACATATCTCACACTAATTAAAAAAAATGAATGCTCTGTGTTTCTAACTGGTGTCAAAAGACATTTACAGTTTTCCTAGCCTGTTTCCCACGTCTGCTTGGCACAGAGACTGCCAGGATCAATGGCCCAATTTTAGTTCTACTTTCTTCTTCCATCATTCCTGTATTCAGCTCTTTGGAACTGAGTTAATAATGTAGAATCTGGCTGAATTAAATTCATTTAACTGTGCTGCCAATTCCCTTCCCTTCATGCATTTTTAAAGAGATCTCAAACTGGTGATGGCTTTCTAATGCTCTAGGAAAAGAAAGCAAGAGTGAGACAGTAAGCCTGAATGGGGTAAATTGTTTGTTATAATCACTCCATTGAATTATCTCACTTTGTAAACAGGAGGAAGTAGAAATAATCTATATAGGCTTTGCAAGCGGTAATTTGTGTGGTGGAAAAAAATGGTAGAAACTGCCTCTTCTGTCAAAGAAGTCATATAGAAGCTTCACATGGAAAGCTGTGAATAGTAAAATGTGAGGTGGAGAGGGGGGGCCCGTTTCTATAGCAACTCAGCATATTCTAGCTAGAATAATAAATGCTTTTTTAAAAAAGTAAATAAATTTACAGTTAGAAACAAATTAGCAACCAGGCCTCAGACTGTGATTGTGTTTGACACTGTAACTATGTGAGCTACCTGTAAAAATGGTCTAATTTGAACCTCGTTCCTTGCTCCCAGGCTGTCTCCTGTTCTCCCAAAAGCCTCTTGGCTTATTAAATTTACTGATGCAACTAGAGTGTACAATGTTAAAGTAATGTGCAAAGAAGATCAAAAGACAGTTTCTATCAAATATATAATAACAAAAGGTGAAGATTTCAGCAAGCAGAGATCTCCTCATGAGGGAATATTCCTAGAAATTAAATACTCATATGTCTATTAATTTGAGTGAGCCTGTTGGTATTCAGCTGTTAAAGTCACCTGCTTTCAAAGCAAGGTGTTAGAAGAAGAGATTGTTCATGGCTTTCTTTTTCTTTTTTTTTTTTTTTTAGTTCTTTCTAATCACAAAATAGATTTTCCCCTCAATGGCAAATAAACATCGCTTGGAATTTGGACTTTGTTTTATTACCTACTCCCTTATTTGCAATATCTGTTCCCATCAAGCTGTCTTGTTTATTCTAACTACAAAATGGTTCTGATTGTGTAATTCGTTAATGACATAGTCGGATCTCTAGTTTATGCTCTCATGACAAACCAGAGAGTGAAAGATTTCACATCCTGGTTCTGTACTCCCATGGTTTTTGTTTCTTAAATGGAACCAGGGACTGTCCTGCTACTAGATATGGTCTTCATCACCATGCAGTTCCTGAGACTTCATCTGTGCAGTCTGGACAAAAGTCACAGGGGCTCCAGACACCATGCTCCTATTAATTTCATGTTTAGCAAGACCACTCTTGAAATGGCAACCCATGACATTGATGAAAAACTGGGTGGCTCATTCAGTCTGTCATCTGGTAAAACTCAGCATTCAGTGGAGCTTTAAGACTGCAGGTGTTCCAAATAAAACAGAAAATGCCTTTCCTATTAATAATGCAGCACACTCTGTCCTCTTGTCTCTGGATCTTTTTGCTGACTCAAAAAAAAAAAAAAAAAAGGCACTGTGTTGTGCTTTCCCACAAATCCCAAACAGCTCTGGAGAGAGCACTATATTTCAGCCAGGGACAGAAAGTAGATTTGAAATTTGAGATGCAGGATTTGAGAGGGGTTTCCAATTACTCTGAGTTTCCCCCTTTTTTTTGTTATCCACCAACCATCCCCCACCCCACCGCTGAGAGTTAAGATTCTGAAAGTGTCTCACATAGACCTTGAATAAATTCCTGGTGATTAGAGCAGCCAGTTTCCATTACCACTCTTAGAGCCAAACCTCACTGGAGTCAAATGGGGTTTTTATGCTACATCAATGCAAAGATTGATAAAATCAAGTTTGGCACCACAACAGCTCCTCCTGACAAGTAATTTGGAATTTTCACAGGGCCACATCCAAGTGTTTTCACCTGTGATGGGGCTATTGAGGTCAGTTAAACTGATCAAATGCCCCACCTTATCATCCTAAGCTACCACCCAAAAGGTACACTCTTCCAGTAACCTGTCTGCCCATGTATACTTGGTCTAATGTGGTCCTCTCCCATGACCCTTTCTTTTACTGGTGCCCTCCTTATATGCAACTTCCTGCATGAGCACAGAACCCCTGTTTCATTGTTGAAAAGCTCCATTCTATCCTCAGCATTGCCACACAATTCCTTACGGCTTCCTGACTCTTAACTGAAAAATGGACTCTCCCGCAGCCTTCCTGAGCAGTGGTGGTTGTTCTTCGATATTCCTTGTTCCATTTGTCTTCTTGCAGCAAAACAAACTATTCCAAAACTTAGGGGCTTAAAACATCATTTCATTTTGCTAAGATTCTATGGGTCTGGAGTTCAGGCAGGGCTCAGCTGGACATTTTTTTCTCTGAGCAGCATGGCATCATCTGGAAGAGCTGGGACTGGAGGACCCATTTCCAAGATGGCTTCTTCACTCACTTGCCTGGTGCCTCAGTGCTTCTTACCCTCTGTCTTTCCCCCAAATCTATTCCCTTCTTTAGGGCCTCTGCATGAGGCTTGCTTGGGCTTCCTCACAACATGTCTCAAGGTAGACAGCTTTGTTACAGAGTGGATGGCTTTCCTCAGAGTGAGTCTTAGAAGAGACTTAAGCAGAAGCTATGAGGCTTCTTATAGCTCAGCCCAGAACAACACTCAAGCCATAAGCTATTGGCCGGGCAAGTCACTAAAGCCTATCCAGATTCAGGGGCATGGAAATCAGACTCTACCTCCCAATGCGAGGAGTAGCAAAGAAATTGTAGCCATGTATACTTTAACATTTCATGTAACAGAAATGGCATAGTGTTCTCTCAGCTCCCTTTTTTCTTACTTCCAACTAACTCCTCCGTCCCCTCAAGTTTGGGTTCTGGTCCCAATTCTTCCTCCAAATATCCCTCCCACAGTTATGCAAAGCTTTATTCTGAATCACTGCATCTAACACATCCAACAGAAGTGTTCAGTCTCAGGTTACTAATTGCAGCAGAATTTGGCATGTTGACAAATCCCTTTTTCTTTGGCTTCAATGACAAAACGCTCCTGGTTTTCTTCTTTCTATACTTCGGGCCATATCTTTTTTCCTTGTAGGCTCAACCTCCTTTACCTGGCCCATTACATATTGAGTTCCAAGAAGCAGGGTCCCAGAGTCTGTTGTACTCTAGAGCACAGGGTGACAAATTACAGTCCACAGCCCAGCTACCTGTTTCTGTAAATAAAGTTCTATTGGAACACAACCATGCCCATTTATTTATGTATTGTATGTGGCTGCTTTTTAGCTACAGTGGCAGAATGGCAGGGACTGTATGGCCCATAAGCCTATAATATTTACTGTTTGGCCCTATACAGAAAAGGTTTGCTGACCCCCCCTCTAGAACCAGTGGTTGCCAAAATGTAGCCCATGGATTAGCAGCTTTAGTATCCCCTGGAACATGTTAGAAATGCAAATTCTTGGGCCCCACCCTAGACCCTCTGAACCAGAAACTCTGGAGGTGGGGCCCAGCGACCTATGTTTTTGCCTTCAAGCCCTCCAGGTGATTCCATGTTCAAGTTTGAGAAGCACTGTTCCAGATATTAACAAAATCAAGGAGAGAGCCAGACATAACAAAGATTGGATGCAGCCACTACATCTGCCATATTTGATCTGAGGTAGTGGAGGCCAAGTACCTCTGCCAATAGGTAGGATCTGCGACAGGGAAAACTGCATTAGCCCAGGGCTAGAACCAGCAGCTAGGTCAACCCCACAGGCCTGTGGGTGTTTCCTCTCTTTTCAGTTTTCCCAGCTATGCAGACTGGGTGAAGGTTTTAGTAACTTTGAGTGGGGCTCCAGCTCTGTAGCCTAGGAAATTGTGTTTTGTAACTTGGGGTAACTTTGTGACTTCAGGTATGACCTGAAGAATAAACATTGTAATTTGTTATGTTCCTACTATGTGCCAAGTACCAGAAAAAGCACTTTAAGTATTTCATATATACATATTTAGCCATTGTAACACAGTAATAGAGAGCATGAGTCCTGCATACAAACTCCAGGCTTCAAATTCAGGCTCTGCTGCTTTAGAGTTGTGTGCTCCTGGCCAAATTACTTACCTATCTGTCTCCAGCACTTTTAACTATAAAATAAATAAAGACAATGGATGTACCCACCTCATAGGGTCATTATGAGAATTAATGCATCTAGAGTGCTTAGATCACTGCCTGGCAAATAGTAAGCATTTCGCAAGTTAGCTGTTTGTATTATTTCATTTAATCTTTACATCAGTACTCCAAGGTAGGTTTAATTATCTTCATTTTACAGATAATCTCTCTGGGCCTTTGATTGCTTAAATAAATTTTTTGAGGTCACACATCTTGTAAGTGTCAGAACCAGGATTCAAAGACAGGTTGTTTGTGATCCAATGATCAAGTTCTTAACCATGAAACACACACACACACACACACACACACACAAAATTTTGGAACTTTCTGGAAATCAGTTCCTTTTGATAACCGAATTTCCAAATAGCTGTGTTAATATTTTAAATATTGATCAAATCTTAAAAAAATAAAAATCCTTTAAAAATGTCCCATATAATTTAATTGCTTTTATTTCATTTCAAATAGAATTACCAAACTTATTGAGCCTATTTTGGTAATTTGGCATTAGTTATTGTTATACTTATGATTATACATTAGCTGACACAGAAACTGCTGAGGCATAGGACATGGGAGTATGCCATTCACCCCTTAGCACCACTTTTCTTGATAAATTCTTTTGCAGCAGTTCCTTGAATTATTTACTGTTTTCTCATGAAGTAAGACGTATCATATACTCCTACATGGCCCCTGTGCTGTTTTTCTGCAAAATCAGTGAAACAAAGACCTTCTCCAAAGTGGTTTTCTCACCTTCTAGAAAATCCTTCTTTAATTCTGCTAACAGCATTCTAATACTTTTCAGTACAGTTCAAAATACAATTTCATCATTATGAAAAATGGAACATGCTCAGTTACTAACAACCCTACCCCACTCGCATATTGAGGTATGAGGACAGAGCGGGAGCATCCTGGCAATTTTGCCATTTGAGAAATTTGTGCTGAAGGGCTGTTTGGAGGATTTGGTTTGAGCTTCTTTTGTTCTTTATATGGAGAGCAGGATGCCTAAACTGAATTGTACATTGGCTGAACCAGCATTTATGAAGGATTAGATACTGGGTTAAGTGTTTGCAATCCATAGGTAAATAAGACACAGTCCTTTTGCTCAAGAAAATTATAGTCCAGAGGCTAGGATACCACAGTGGTGTAAAATGTAGGACTGAAAGGGGCTTCAGATCAGGTAAAAGAGATTCTTCAATAGGAGCCCCCGTGAAGTCTTTTGGAAAAGACTAGACTTGTAGGAGTGGGAATAGCTATAGGGAAACTAGTGAGTGAGAAATCAGATAGAGGAAACAGCACAAGCAAAAATTAGTGGTTTGAGAAACTCCATGATACAGGTAGGGCACCAAATCATTACTGGAGCCATCTCTATGAGGACACGCATATGACAGGAGAAAGAGCAAGGGTGGTTGGACAAGGTGTCCCACTCATGGAGGCCCCTGAATGCAATGAAAGGCAAACAACGTCCAACGAGTGGGCTTGTTATTCCCAGTCCCACTAATGGATCTCCATTACCAGCTGGAAATTGCCTAGTCAGTTCACAGCAGTTTTTATTTCTACATTGGACCTTAGCTTTTATTCCTTGATCTCTGTACTTATTTCTTTCACCATATTTATTTACCTCTGTATCTTTCCTTTGCATTCTGTCAGAATTTCTGAAGTTTTCATTTACATTATGAATTCAATTTTCTGCTGAGTCAGTTTTGCTAGTTATTTTCTCCAATGTAGATTTTAATTCCATTACTGCCTTTTTGAGTACCTTGTAATCTTTTCATATACAACACTTGATTTCTTTTTATCTTATTTTATTTTTTTTCATCAAAAGTCTTTTCTAGATTAACATTGCTATGATTTAAATATGTCCCATCCAAAATTCATCTTGAAACAATCCTCATTGTGTAGGTACTAAGAGGTGAGGCCTTTTGGGAAGTGATTAATAATAAATTAATCCCCTTATAGAAAAGGCTTCAGAGAAAGTTCACCCTTTTTTTCACTTTTGCCATGTGAGGACACAGCAAGAAGGACCTCATGAGAGGACACCAAATACTGGTTCCTTGATCTGAGACTTCCCAGACTCCAGAACTGTGAGAAATAAATTTCTGTTGTTTATAAATTACCTAGTCTCAAGTATTTTCTTATAGAAGCACAAATGGACTAAGGCAAACATTAACAAAAATTCTACAAATTTTATTAAGATTAGAGCAGAAATTTTCTGACATTTTTCTTTTGATTTATGTAGTGATTTCACTGAGAGTTTTACTCCTTCTTCTTCTGAATTATCAAGGCATTACCTTCTATTGTAAGTAGAAAAGAATGTTTTCTAGGCCCTGCAATGTCAATTATTTGGTTTTTAATCATACCAGGTGAGGAGAAATCTATGCTGGTCCCATGTGTGTAACAGATAGAGGTATGATTTCCCTTATTTGCTTTCACTATCCACTTGGAAGCTGAGAGAATTCTTTTTTTTTTTTTTTTAAATTTTATTTTGTCGATATACATTGTGGCTGATTATTGCTCCCCATCACCAAAACCTCTCTCCCTTCTCCCTCCCCCCTCCCCCCCAACAATGTCCTTTCTGTTTGCTTGTCGTATCAACTTCAAGTAATTGTGGTTGGTATATCTTCTTCCCCCCCCCCGTTTTTTTTTTTTTTGTGTGTGTGTGTGTGTGTGTGTGTGTGAATTTATATGTTAATTTTTAGCTCCCACCAATCAGTGAGAACATGTGGTATTTCTCTTTCTGTGCCTGACTTGTTTCACTTAATATAATTCTCTCAAGGTCCATCCATGTTGTTGCAAATGGCAGTATTTCATTCGTTTTTATAGCTGAGTAGTATTCCATTGTGTAGATGTACCACATTTTCTGTATCCACTCATCTGATGATGGGCATTTGGGCTGGTTCCAACTCTTGGCTATTGTAAAGAGTGCTGCGATGAACATTGGGGAACAGGTATACCTTCGACTTGATGATTTCCATTCCTCTGGGTATATTCCCAACAGTGGGATAGCTGGGTCGTATGGTAGATCTATCTGCAATTGTTTGAGGAACCTCCATACCATTTTCCATAGAGGCTGCACCATTTTGCAGTCCCACCAACAATGTATGAGAGTTCCTTTTTCTCCGCAACCTCGCCAGCATTTATCGTTCAGAGTCTTTTGGATTTTAGCCATCCTAACTGGGGTGAGATGGTATCTCAATGTGGTTTTGATTTGCATTTCCCGGATGCTGAGTGATGTTGAGCATTTTTTCATATGTCTGTTGGCCTTTTGTATATCTTCTTAGAGAAATGCCTACTTAGCTCTTTTGCCCATTTTTCAATTGGGTTGCTTGTTTTCTTCTTGTAAAGTTGTTTGAGTTCCTTATATATTCTGGATATTAATCCTTTGTCAGATGTATATTTTGCAAATATTTTCTCCCACTCTGTTGGTTGTCTTTTAACTCTGTTAATTGTTTCTTTTGCTGGGCAGAAGCTTTTTAGTTTGATATAATCCCATTTGTTTATTTTTCCTTTGGTTGCCCATGCTTTTGGGGTCGTATTCATGAAGTCTATGCCCAGTCCTATTTCCTGAAGTGTTTCTCCTATGTTTTCTTTAAGAAGTTTTATTGTTTCAGGGTGTATATTTAAATCCTTAATCCATTTTGAGTTGATTTTAGTATACAGTGAGAGGTATGGATCTAGATTCATTCTCCTGCATATGGATATCCAGTTATCCCGGCACCATTTGCTGAAGAGGCAGTCCCTTCCCCAGTGAATAGGCTTGGTGCCTTTGTCAAAGATCAGCTGGAAGTAAGTGTGTGGGTTGATTTCTGGATTCTCTATTCTATTCCATTGGTCAGTGTATCTGTTTTTATGCCAGTACCATACTGTTTGGTTATTATAGCTTTGTAGTATAGCTTAAAGTCAGATAGTGTTATGCCTCCAGCTTTATTTTTTTTGCTCAGCATTGCTTTGGCTATGCGTGGTCTTTTATTGTTCCATATAAATATCTGGATAGTTTTTTCCATTTCTGAGAAAAATATCTTTGGAATTTTGATGGGGATAGCATTGAATTTGTATATATCACTTTGGGTAGTATGGACATTTTCACTATGTTGATTCTTCCAATACAAGAGCATGGGATATCTTTCCATCTTCTTGTATCCTCTCTAATTTCTCTCAGCAGTGGTTTGTAGTTCTCATTATAGAGATTTTTCACCTCCTTGGTTAACTCAATTCCTAAGCATTTTATTTTTTTGGTGGCTGTTGTAAATGGGCAGGCTTTCTTGATTTCTCTTTCTGCATGTTCACTATTGGAGAAAAGAAATGCTACTGATTTTTGTGTGTTGATTTTGTATCCTGCTACTGTGCTGAAATCATTTATCAATTCCAACAGTTTTTTTGTAGAGGTTTTAGGCTGTTCGATATATAGGATCATGTCATCTGCAAAGAGGGACAGTTTGGCTTCATCTTTTCCAATCTGGATGCCTTTTATTTCCTTCTCTTCTCTGATTGCTCTGGCTAGTACTTCCAACCCTATGTTGAATAGGAGTGGTGAGAGTGGGCATCCTTGTCTAGTTCCTGTTCTTAAAGGAAAAGCTTTCATCTTTTCCCCATTCAGGATGATATTGGCAGTGGGTTGGCATACATGGCTTTAATAATGTTGAGATACTTTCCCTCTATACCTAACTTATAGAGGGTCTTTGTCATGAATGAGTGCTGAACTTTATCAAACGCTTTTTCAGCATCTATAGAGATGATCATATGGTCCTTGTGTTTGAGTTTATTAATATGGTGTATCACATTTATTGATTTGTGTATGTTGAACCAACCTTGCATCCCTGGGATGAATCCCACTTGATCGTGATGAATAATTTTACGTATGTGTTGCTGTATTCTGTTTGCTAGTATTTTAGTGAGGATTTTTGCATCTATATTCATCAAGGATATTGGCCTGTAGTTTTCTTTTTTGGTTATATCTTTACCTGGTTTTGGTATCAGGATGATGTTTGCTTCATAGAATGAGTTTGGTAGATTTGCGTCTGTTTCAATCTTTTGGAATAGTTTGTAAAGAATCGGTGTCAATTCCTCTTTGAATGTTTGGTAAAATTCTGCTGTGAATCCATCTGGTCCTGGGCTTTTCTTTGTTGGGAGCCTTCTGATAACAGCTTCAATCTCCTTTATTGTTATTGGTCTGTTCAAATTATCTATGTCTTCATGGTTCAGTTTTGGGAGCTTGGGTGTGTCCAGAAATTTATCCGTTTCCTCCAGATTTTCAAATTTGTTGGCGTATAGTTGTTTATAGTAGTCTCGAATGATTCCTTGTATTTCAGATGAATCAGTTGTAATGTCGGCTTTTTCATTTCTAATTTTTGTTATTTGAGTCTTCTCTCTTCTTTTTTTTGTTAGCCATGCTAATGGTTTGTCAATTTTATTTATCTTTTCAAAAAACTAACTTTTTGATTCATTGATCTTTTGAATTGTTTTTTGGTTTTCAATTTCATTCAGTTCTGCTCTGATCTTAATGATTTCTTTCCGTCTGCTAACTTTAGGTTTGGATTGTTCTTGTTTTTCTAGTTCTTTAAGGTGAAGTGTTAGGTTGTTCACTTGCCATCTTTCCATTCTTCTGAAGTGAGCGTTTAATGCGATAAATTTTCCCGTCAATACTGCTTTTGCAGTATCAAACTGGTTTTGGTATGATGTATCATTGTTTTCATTAGTTTCAAGAAATTTTTTGATTTCCTGCTTGATTTCTTCTTGGACCCATATGTCATTAAGTAGAATGCTGTTTAATTTCCATGTGTTTGTATAATTTCCAGAGTTTCGTTTGTTATTAATTTCTAGTTTTAATCCATTGTGGTCTGAGAAGATACATGGGATAATTCCAATTTTTTTGAATTTATTGAGACTTGATTTGTGACCTAATATGTGATCTATCCTGGAGAATGATCTATGTGCTGATGAGAAGAATGAATATTCTGAGGTTGTTGGATGGAATGTTCTGTAGATATCTGCCAATTCCAATTGGTCTAGAGTCTTGTTTAGATCTTGTGTTTCTCTACTGATTCTTTGCCTAGATGATCTGTCTAATATTGACAGTAGGGTGTTCAGGTCCCCTGCTATTATGGTATTAGTGTCTATTTCCTTTTTTAGGTCTAATAGAGTTTGTTTTATAAATCTGGCCGCTCCAACATTGGGTGTGTACATATTTATGATTTTTATGTCTTCTTGATGGATCAGTCCTTTTATCATTAAGTAGTGTCCCTCATTGTCTCTTTTTATGGTTTTTAGTTTAAAGTCTATTTTGTCAGATATAAGAATAGCTACTCCAGCTTGTTTTTCTTTTCTGTTTGCATGGTAAATCTTTTTCCATCTTTTCACTCTTAGTCTGTGTGAATCTTTATGGGTGAGGTGGGTCTCTTCTAGGCAGCATATAGTTGGGTCCTGCTTTTTGATCCAGTCAGCCAGTCTGTGTCTTTTAATTGGGTGAATTTAAGCCTTTTACATTAATAGTTGTTATTGAAAGGTGTTAATTTATTCCTAGCATTTTATTGGTTGTTTGGTTGTCTTAGGTGTCTTTTGTTCCTTGCTTTCTGATTTACTGTTTGGTTTCTTTGTTTGTTGGTTCCTTAGGTTGTAGATAGTGTTTTTGTTAGCTTGTTTTGTCTTCATGAATGCCATTTTCATTATACTAGTGGGTTTTGATTTTTATTGGGTTTTTATGGCAGTGGTAGTTATTTTTCAGGAACCAAACCCAGTACTCCTTTGAGGATTTCTTGTAAGGGTGGTTGTGTGGTAGTGAACTCCCGCAGTTTTTGTTTGTCTGAGAAATATACTATTTGCCCTTCATTTCGGAAGGATAGCCTTGCAGGGTAGAGTATTCTTGGCTGGCAATCTTTGTCTTTTAGTATTTTGAAAATATCATCCCATTCCTTTCTAGCTTTTAGGGTTTGTGATGAAAAGTCTGATGTTAACCTGATTGGGGCTCCCTTATAGGTGATTTGACGCTTCTCTCTTGCAGCTTTTAAGATTCTCTCTTTGTCTCTGAGTTTTGCCAATTTGACTATGACATGTCTTGGAGAAGGTCTTTTTGGGTTGAAAACATTTGGAGATCGTTGAGCTTCCTGGATGTGAAGATCTGTGATTTTTCCTATACCTGGGAAGTTTTCTGCCACTATTTTGTTGAATATGTTTTCTGTGGAATCTCCATTTTCCTCCCCTTCTGGAATACCCATGACTCGGATATTTGAGCGCTTAAGGTTGTCTGATATCAATCTCAGATTTTCTTCAATGTCCTTGATTCTTCTTTCTTTCTTTTTGTCTGCTTGTGTTATTTCAAACAGCCCATCTTCAAGTTCAGAGGTTCTCTCTTCAACTTCGAAAAGCCTGCTGGATAAACTCTCCGTTGTGTTTTTTATTTCGCTGAATAACTTCTTCAGTTCAGCAAGTTCTGCTACATTTTTTTTCAGGACATTGATTTCCTTGTACATTTCCTCTTTCAGATCCTGTATACTTTTCCTCATTTCATCATGATGTCTAGCTGAGTTTTCTTGTATCTCATTCAGTTTCCTTAGAATTATCACTCGAAATTCCTTGTCAGTTATTTCAAGGGCTTCTTGTTCTATAGGATCTAGAGTTTGAGATTTATTAACTTTTGGTGGTGTACTTTCTTGATTTTTTGTATTTCTGGTATCTTTTTTTTGGTGTTTATTCATTGTGGCAGGGGGTTTCACAGTCCACTGGTTTGAGACTAACGACTAACTAGGATGTTGCTGTTGTTGCCAATTTTGTATGGCTCCCTCCATGACTGCTCAGTTGGCCTCTAGTGCCTTGTGTGTGTGGTTGCTTCGGGTCTTGGGCTTCTCCGGAGAGCCACCTTTCTGGTCAGCTTGGACTCTGCTGGGCTGGTGGATCACGTACCACAGGGTGTGTGATCTCTGTTGAGCTTTCACTTCCTGTGCAGGACTTCTCCCTGTTCCGTGTGCTCTGGCCCAGGCTGTTAGATTGTGCAGTGGTGACCCCACCGGGTGTGTGGTTTCTGTTGAGTCTCCGCCTCCCTGGCCACACATCTCCCCACTCTGTGCGCACTGTGCTGGGCTAGGGCGTGTCTTCTGCACCCCTCGTCTATCAGCTGGGCCTTCAAGACCCTGCTCGGCACCGCCTCGCCCAGGAAGTCTACCAGATTTCTGCTAGGCACAGATGACCGGTCGCTCTGGGTGCCTTTGTAGCACTGTGTAGATCTTTCTCAGTACTTTTTCACCTTTGTATCCCCCCGGCATAGACCGAATCTAGCGCCCTCCTTCAGCCAGCTCTTCGGCAGGTTCAAGCGGACCTCGGAACTCTCCTACCACACTATTCCCAACCAGAAATTCGTTAGGCTTTTTTCCAAACTGGTGGCTGCAGAGATGGTGTCTGCCTCCCAGTAACAGGAAGTTTACTGGGGGTGGAGTCCAGGGTGTGGGGGAGTGATAGTCGGCCCGCCCGTACTTCCTTGCCCTCCCGACACTGGCCGGGGACGCCCCCCGCCACCAGCCCCGCCAGAGAACCACGGAGGGAGTGGGAGGGGAGGCCGGCCAGCAGGCTCCGGAAAGCCTCGTGCTGGGCCAGGCAAGTGGGAAGGCTCAGTGACGGCCGAGCCGGGTGGAGCTGCCAGCACCTGGGAAAATGGCGGCAGCCCCGGGGCGGTGAGTGGCCTGGTGGTGCAGGCGGGAGCTGGGTGGGCGTCAGCCCCCCGAACAGAGCTGGGCCAGGGTCACTCATTGTGCTGTGCCAGGTCGGGTGCTCACTCTCTGTCTCTGGTTTGTCGCCTTCCCCGTTCTCAGCTGCTGCCGCCTCAGGCTGTTCAGTCGCGGAGCAGCTCAGGCGCTCCCAGGAATCTTCTTTAATGCCGGCCTGAAACCTCGAATCCTGAATAGGGCAGCTGGCCACCTTCAGCACAGCCCCGGCCTCCAGGATCCTGTCTGCATCCACAGCAGCCCTGGCTCCATGTTCCCTGTTTCGAGACTCGCTTTTGCAGCTAAGAAATAGTTCTTTTCGTGCTCCACACTTCAAAGCTGTTGCCTGTAAATGAGGCAGCCTCTCCTGCCGGGGGCAAAGTGGCGGTCACCCCCCACGACCCGCCAGCAGCTGCGGTCCTCCCTTAAGAGATGGTGAGAGGAAGGTCCACAAGTTTCCTGGCTGCCTGAGGCCCAGTGGCCGCCTTTTCCACCTCAGCTACTCCGCGCCAACTGCCGCAGCCACCGCCATCTTGATACCTTCTGCTGAGAGAATTCTCATAAAGCCAGACGCTAGTTTATTTGCAAGATGCCCATCCCAAATTTCATTGCTCTGTAAGCATTAATTTCTTACAGATCTGCTGAACAGGAGTGGAACGTTTTCCTCTTCAACTATCTCATTCTTTAACTGTGTAGAATGCATAACTGATGATGGTGTTGAAGAAGGAGGAAGAGGATAGGGGGAAGAAATAATGTTGAGACTACTCTACCAGGCATTTCTCTAAGATCTTTACATTAACTATCTCATTTAATCCTCTTAAAAACTCTTTGAGAGAGCTACTCTTCTTTCTTTTTTAAAATTGGAACATAGTTGACTATATATCTGTGGGGTACAGCATTAACTATCAATACCTGTGTGCGATATGTGATGTTCAAATCAGGAAAATTAGTATACTCAACATTATACAATGTAATCTATTTTTGTGTCCCTTTCCCCTTTTTCCCTCCCCCTTTCCCACCTCAGTTCTGTGAGAGAGCTACTATTCTCTCCTCATGTTACTTATAAGGAAATTAGGGTGTGGCTAGATTAAATAACTCAAAATCTTGAAACAAGTAGTAAGAAGAGGTAGGACTCTATCCCAGTCTGTCAATTCTGAAGTCCATACACTTGACCTTCATGCAATGCTCTGTTCTATAGAGGCTCTTCCTTGACCAGGTGGATGCATGTCAATCACTCTTGTGCTCTGTCTGCACATAGTTTGCTCTGCCCCAGAGAACATTCCAAAATGCAATAATCTGTCATTCACCACTCCCATTGCTTTCAACTGTTCATCATGTGTACATGGAGCTCTATAAAAGGAGGCTGAAGAAGGAGTTGAGAGGATGAAGGGGATGCGACTGGCTTTGTGCTTGGGGCTAGAGGTGGAGAGTGACAGTAGCCCTAACCTCCTTCCACCTACTTCTAAGCTGTGCTATTCTGTTCAGAGTACAGGCATGCCTTGGCAAGTGGTTGTGTTTCTTGATGCATGCTTCTGCTCCTGCTTCCACGCTCTGCTGGACTCACCTTCCTGGTTTATTGTCCTATCTTTCTCATCATCAGCTTAGCATGTTACCATAATGTTTTCTTTTTGCTAAGTTTCTGTATATTTTTTAAGAGAATGCAAGTATGAGAAAAGGTTCAATCAAACACTTTAGCTACCTATCATTTTTGATGCCAAACTTTAACTCTCTTCTCAGTGTTTGTTTTTTAAATAATGTCCTAGGCAGAAGAAACATTAAGAATAGCTATCTTTGATGCAATAGGTGTATTGGTATTTATTCAAATTGCCAAATATTTATTAAGTGCTAGGAATGTGCAAAGTGAAGTGCTCAGTAGTTTGAGGACACAGATATAGAGAGTTCATAATTCTTACTTTCAGGTGCCTACTGAGAGGGACAGATATATCCACAATTTACTGTGTCTATTACCCTGTGTGACACTCCTCCTAAGGTAATAAAGTGTTATGGGAGGCCAGGAGAGGAAGGAGTTGTTTTATATGGGGTCACTGGGAAAGATCTTCCAGAAAATCATAGGTTGGATTCCCCCAGAAGCAGATACCAAGAGTAATATTTGAACACGTTTTATTTGGGAGGTGACCCCGGGAAGCCAGAGTGCACTAATAAGTAGGTTACTGTCATGGGCAATGGGGGCTCAATCCCACTGGGGACCTCTGAGAGATGGTTAAGAATACACCTCAGTGTTGTTCTTCTTTGGGGGGTTCAGGGTGGGGAGGAAAATGAGGTATTTATTTAACAAATCCTGTTCATCAGTGTTTGAGGGCTCTGCTCAGTGGTGTTAACTTGCCAATACTTCTGACCTGTCTCACATATGGTCTGAGTGTGTATCTGTGCAGCCAGGGAAAGACCTCAGACAAAGAGTTATAAACTTGGGTGGTGCATGGAGACAGGATTTGGCTGAGGCACAGATAGCATCTGCTTCACTGGAGGAGGTGGCATTTAAACTGAACCTTAGATGATGAGAAAGTTTTTCAGCAAGTCGTGATATGGGCGGGAGTAAGCACTTCAGCATGCAAGAATAGGAAGGACTAAGGCAGCATTTGTGTGGTCCATGGCAAATAATAAGAATGCACCAATGTTTGAAAATGATTCATATTTTTAAAATTAGAGAAAATTCAAGGTTATCCCTATAAATATTCATGCTCACTCCCTTGCTTTGAGTGGGAGAGAACTTAGCTCCCAAGAGTTTGCTTAGTGGGAATCGTGCCTCACTAGCAGCCTGTTCCCTCTAGTTAATTTCTGGCTTGCTTTGACTTATTACAGTGTTTTACTTGTCTGCAGAATTTTGAGATTTTGTCAAAGTCTGGACATGGCTATGTGACTTGTGGTGTTGCACATGGGATATGTCATTCCTTATGTGTCACTTTGGGGAAAAAAGGTAAAGAATTGCTTATATAAGGCTTGGAAAAGTGACAGATAGGTGTAAGGAAGAGAAAATAGCCCAGTGGTTGGAGCATAGGTGGTAGAGATGAGGGTGGATGAGGATGTTATTTATAACCTAATACAGGGCTAATATTTGGCAAATGTTTCTACCCTTTAAAGTTAGTATCTCCAAAATAGTGAAAAGGGCTACGCATCAAAGGAGTAAAAATGGGTTATGTGAATTTTCTTTTTACTTGCATGTAGGGCGGGGAGAAATACCAAACCACGTTATCTACTTCACAAGATGCAATTGCTCCCTGTTAATGAAACCCATGTAAGGTTTCATTTTAACCTTAGAAATACTGAAATTTTTGACAAGGTAGGTTATTAGTAGGCTGGGAGCCTGCATCAAAATTTGCACCTGTTTGAAAATGCTTCATTGTGGACAGGCAGCTGTCATCTCTGGTAATTCACTCCTGTGAGCCCCTGAAGCTTTGGAAAACTGAGTAACAGCAACTACATCACTGCAGCTCTTAGCCTGAATTTCCCATGGGACACAAGGCTGTCAACTGCAGGCAGGTGAGGTTTATTTAAACATCTTCATTTCTGGTTTGCACAACATGGAATAGAGTATTCCATATTCTACGAGTACATGGAATACTGACTACATAGCGTACTTGTGTAAGAGCTAGGCTTGGTTACACAGATTGTCACAAAAGTGGAAATGACATTCTTCTGAGGGCAGTAATGAAACAATTTCAGTGCACAGAAATTCTGTTTAGAAAGAAAAACAAAACGATGGATGAGCCTTGGCTCAATAGTAATGTCAAAGATGAGGGATAGTACTTAATACTCCAGGGTTTGCCCCTTCTACTTTCAAAGTTCAGCTTCTGCTCCAGTTGTTCATGCCATAGTACTATCGAGCCCTACTCCACTCCTCTGTCTTGGCTCTGTGGTTGCTGGTGCAATATCTGGACCCCCTGGGTAGATCTAATCCTTTCAATAGGCTGCTTCTCCTTTTTGAAAGCCAATGGCGAGTTTGCAATGGGACCAGCCACACTTCCCTTCAATACCCTGTGCTTCTGTTTGTTGCTTTATCTCCACAAAAGGCAGAAGAGATGGGATACATTTTCCTGAAGGATTGGGAAAAAAATTAAGATGGGGAAAACTTCAAAATCAGTGCTACACCATGATTTTTTCAACTGCTTTTTTTTTTTTTTTTTTTTGAGACAACCTGGTAAGTTAGGCCTCTCACAGGGAAGTTACCAATTCCTTCTCTGTTGTTCTTGACCTGTTTTTCTACCATTCATGCTCTCAAAGGAGATTTCTCTAGGTTTTCTGTAATTTTTAAATTTTTTCTTTTAAACAAATTCTTATTTTCCATTAGCATTCAGATTGTAGAAGTCCTCTCTTTTATCCTTCACCACTGCCCTCCACCCCCATGACTGTTGGAAATAATAAATAGGTCCCTTGTTGAGCTTTTTGCCTTTTACTAGATACTTTCTTAGTTACCAATAGAGAAATTTGAGATTACCACCTTATTAGCCAATAACCTTCATGTTCTCTACCCATCCTCTTGCTTTTGAAAAGAGAGGGAATAGAAAATATTTTTTTTTAAAGGATAATGTAAGGCTTTGTTGCAGTGATTTTGAGGGATACTGTTGTTTTTCTGAGCTTTAAATAATCAGTGAATTCTATCGTGAAAACTGGTCATACACTTCTTTCCTACCTCATGTTTTTTTAATGCTTCCTGGTACACACTTTACTGTGGCCTTTATCTCACTGGCTTAGACTTATCTATTTGTCTGTCTCCTCCTAGGTGCAGAGTCAGAGACCATAGCCCATTTGCTTGGGTTCCTCTGGAGCCCAGTACCTAGAAAGGCACATGATAGGTAATAAACAGATGCTTGTAAAATGAATTTGTATCCAAGCTGCCATCCCACCTTCTGAGACAGTTCCATTTAACAAATTCTAAAACAATGAGATTCATATCTTGAAAAGCTTCCAGAAACTTATTCCAATATTCACTACCTGTAAGAAGGGAAGGGAAGAGAACATCAACATTTATGGAATATCAACTCTGTATCAGGCACCAAGCTTTAATACACCTTGTCTTGTTTATCCTTTAAAACAGTCCTGTTAGGTAAGAACTGTTACATCTCTATTTTACCAATGAGGAAACTGAGGCACATAAAGTTAAAAATGTTGCAGGTCATGCGTTATTATGAGACAGAACGAAGATGAAAACCCGAGGCCGTCTGTTTCCAATGCCCAGGTCCTTTCCACTTTACTTCTTAATCATTCCCTAGCAGAGAAATAAACTAGTCTATTGCACATCATTGGCAGATTAATTTTCTTAAAGCTTCTCTTTTCCTTAAATTCCTTCAACCATTCCCCTTTGACTAACATTAGAGTCCACACTACACAGCCTGAATATAATTTCGTATTTAATCTCATGAAACTATTCTGTAAATTGGGTGGACTAGTGGAATCTACCTCACAGAGCTTTTTGAAGATTAAATGATATAATACATATGAAGTGTTCATCATAGCACACAGTAAGAACTTGATAAATACAAGCTAGTACTACTATGCATTGTCGTTGCTGTTATCAGTAGAACTTGACCATACCCTTCCTTTCTAACCTTTGTTTTTTCCTCAAAAAGTTCTCTGTAGCACAAACTTGCCTTGAGTTGGGCTGTCTCCCCATGATTTGCCAAACTCTATGATTATCTTTGCCTTTATTCTTTTTGCTTAAACTAACATCTCTTCATTTTCATCTACTCATACAAATCTAATCAATTTTCTCACTCTTTCAGGCAAAGCTGGCACTCCAAATAGCCATCGTATGCATGTCAGCTAGTGTCTTTCCCAAACTACCTGAGGGAAGATCGCTCAATGCACAAAGTGGCTATGGCATCAGGAGTGGGAGTTAGACATGGGATCCATGACATTGACTTTGCCTTACAAGGACTGTTCTGGCTACTATTGCTATTGAATGCCGGCCTGCCAACAACAGAAGCAATGCTGAGTCCTGATATGACATCATTCCCTGGGGATGGAGGCAGGAGAGGGTGGGCGCAAGGGAAGCAGGGAAGACCGCTCCAGAACTTGGTGGCAGATTGATTAATTACATTCAACCTCTTCCATCAGAGAAGGAACAGCAATTTGTCCTCACTGGAATATACACGTATTCTGAACATGGATTGGCAACCCTGCCCATGATACTATTGCCAGTACCACCATTTATAGATTTATAGAATACATTATTGACTACTGTATTATTTCACATAGCATTGCTTCACAACAAGCATTGAATTTTTCAGGAAAAGAAGTGTGACTTGTCCTCATGGCCATGAAATTCACTGTTTTGACCATATGCTCCACTACTCAGTAACAGCTGACCTCACAGAATGTTGAAATAGCCTCTTGAGCATACAGCTATAGTGCCTGTAAGAGTGGAAGACTATTCCTATGAGGTTGGGAAACTGTCCTCAACGATGTGATATATATCTTAAACCAATGACCAATATTGGTACCATTTCCCCATAGCCAAAATGCACAGGTTTTGGAACAAGGGGTGCTATGTTTCATTCCACCTGATAATCCATCCACCAAATTTTGCTAAAATTCCCTGAAACTTTGGACTCCACTGGTTTAGAAGTACTGATTTCTGGGTGGGGGTTGGGTGGGGGGCACGTTTCTACCAGAGGATATAACAATGGTTCTATTAAATGGAAAGCTGAGACTGCCACCTGATCTTGTTGGGTTTCTCAGGTCACTGAGCTCACTATAGGCAAAGAAGGGGGTTTATCTACTTGGCAGGGTGCTTAATCCTGATTATTAAGGGGAAATTGGGTTGCTGTACATAATGGGAACAGAGAAGACTGTGACTAGAACTCTGTGGGTTCTGTGGACCCCCCTTTCCAGTCGAAGTTAATTAAAGACTACCCAATAAATGCAGGACCACTAAGGGCTCAAACTCAGTACAATGGAAAATTTAATCATCCAACCAGCTTAAGAAATTTGACCAGCTGAGGAGAAGGCTGAGGGTAAAGAAACATAGAACAGGCAGCGGAAAAAGAAACTTCAATTTCCAGTACGGCTTAGTGTTCCATCACAGAAACAAGAACTATAATGTATTTTGTGCAGCATGTATATTTTGTTTTTTGCTTGATTTATATGTATGTATGTATTCAGCATTCCCTTTCCCTTCCTCCACTATTTTGTATAATAAATGGCGGTAATAGTTAACTTTTCCATTTAGTCTTAAGATATTTAATGCCCCCATGAACTTTTTTACTGATCTAGAAGATAAATTAACATTATCAGAAAGGGATATAGTGACTAATAGGACCACATGTTTCCACCTTTTGGGGAGAGAATGAATATGTCTTAATTTGTGCAAAAAGAGTTGCAGACATGATGTTGTGGAAATGGTGGAGTAGGAAGCTCCAAGAATTGGTCTGTACACTTAAGCCACCATTAAGCTAGCAAAAACTGTCAGAATCAAATTTTCTGGAACTCTGGAAGCTAATCATAATCTCACAGCAACCAGAGACGTGCTTAATAAAGATAGATGCTACTGAAGTTTGGTAAGAAAATATTGTGGTATTTTTGCTTACTTGCCTAACATCCCGCATTCCCCAGCTCGGTGGTGAATGTAGGAAACGCACCCGTGTTCCTGATGTGACTTGCTGGTGCTGGGGTCAGGGAGAAATATGGATTTTATTCTCAAAGTATTTTGGTTTTGATCAGTCCAGTGTTTCCCTGAGGGCCTAGCACAGACACTGATCTTTGTTTGCCCCTGCCCACCTCCCTTGGCCTAGAGTGGTTTTCTAAGTGACAGCTATCAAAAGCATTTAAAGACACACGTACAGAGCTGCATGGACAAGGGACAGAAGATGTGCAAGCACTAGGCAGACCCAAAGTCCAGGGAGGAAAAGACTGAGGGGGAAGTTTCTTGGGGGAATACGGGCTCTGAAAGGCTACTACTGAGGAATACAGAGGGCCATATGCATGCTCACAAAAAGCCCAAGAGGCTTTTAGTTTGCACCTCTGGCTGGCCATTGGACTCTGCACAAGTAGGAGGTAAAAGCTGAGGCAGAGTTGTAAGTGGCCTGGCTTAGTGTTGACGGAGTGCCCCAGCACAGAGCTAGTCTTCAAAGACTGGGAGAATAGGTGTTTTTTTCTTTTTTGGCTTCAAGTGTTTTTATTTTTTTTAAGAATATTCATGAGATACAAAGCTAATTGTCCCCCCTCCTGCCCATGATGTGAAGGCCAGATTCATACTGGGGGCATACCCATCGCCAGAAATTACTTTTATACCCCTTGTCCCCCTCCCCAATTAGCTGCCAACCTCTCTCCCCCTCCCCCTCTCCCCCCCAATCCACTATGTAGCCCTAGGAATTTTCCCTCCCTCTGTAAGTCCACGGCACTACTCTGATCTTTCTTTCCTACCTTCCTTTCTCTCTTAGCTCCCACATATGAGTGAGTACATGCGGTATTTATCCCTCTGTGCTTTGCTTGTTTCACTCAACATAAGTTTCTCCAGGTTCATCCATGTTGTTGCAAATGGGAGTATTTCATTCTTTTTTATGGCAGAGTAGTATTCCATAGTGTATATATACCACAGTTTCCTTATCCAATCATCCATTGATAGACATTTAGGTTGGTTTCATATCTTGGCTATTGTATACAGAGCTGCAATCAACATGGGAGAGCAGGTATCTCTTCAACATGATGATTTTCATTCCTCTGGATATATACTCAGGAGAGGGATTGCTGGATCATATGGAAGATCTATCTATAATTGTTCGAGAAACCTCCACTGTTTTCCATAGTGGTTGTACTAATTTACAGTCCCACCAACAGTGTAGGAATGTTCCCTTCTCTCCACACCCTCTCCAGCATTTGTTATCCACCATCTTTTTGATTATAGCCCAGTCTAACTAGAGTAAGGTGGTATCTCACTGTGGTTTTAATTTGCCTTTCCCTGATGACTAATGATGTTGAGCATTTTTTCATGTATCTATCGGCCATTTGTATGTCTTCCATTGAAAAATGTCTATTCTGCTCCTTTGCCCATTTTTTAATTGGGTCATTTATTTCTTTACTGTATAATTGCTTGAGTTCTATGTATATTCTGGATATTAATCACTTGTCGGATGCATAGCTGGCAAAAATTTTCTTCCACTCTGTAGGTTGTCTTTTCACTCTGTTGACTGTTTCTTTTGCTGTGCAGAAATTTTTGAGTTTGATACAGTCCCATTTGTTTATTTTTTCTTTTGTTGCTTGTGCTTTCAGACTCATGTTCATAGAACCTGTGCCCTGACCTAACTGCTGAAGTGTTTCACCTATATTTTCCCTTAGTAATTTTACAGTTTCACGTCTTATACCTAGGTCTTTAATCCATTTTGAGTTGCGTTTAGTGTATGGTGAGAGGTGCATATCTATTTTCACTCCTAGCACTACTTGTTGAAGAGGCAATCTTTTCCCCAATGTAGGTTTTTGCTGCCTTTGTCTAATATCAGATGGCTGTAAGCCTGAGGAGTGATTTCTGGATTCTCTATTCTACTCCACTGGTCAGAATGTCTATTTTTGTACCAGTACCATGCTGTTTTGGTTACAACAGCTTTGTAGTATAATTTGAAGTCAGGCAGAGTTATGCCTCTGGCTTTGTTTTTTTTGCTCAGGATTGCTTTGGCTATTCAGAGTCTTTTGTTTTTCCATATGAAAGGTAAGATTGTTTTTTACATTTCTGTGAAGAATATCATTGGTATTTTGATGGGGATTGCATTGAATCTGTAGATCATTTTAGGTAGTATAGAATTTTTCACAATGGTAATTCTTCCAATAGGAGCATGGGATATCTTTCCATCTTTTTGTGTCTTCTTTAATTTCTTTCATAAGTGGTTTTTAGTTCTAATTGTAGAGGTCTTTCACTTCTCTTGTTAAATTGATCCCTGTGTATCTTATTTTTTTGTGACAATTGTAAATGGGCTTACTTTCTTTATTTCTCTTTCTGTTAACTCATTATTTGAATATATAAATGCTATTGATTTGGGGGCATTTATTTTGTATCCTGCAACATTACTGAAGTTATTAACCAGCTCTAAGAGTTTTTTGATAGAGTATTTAGGATTTTCTATATACACTATAATGTCATCTGCAATTAGAGATAGTTTGACTTCATCTTTTCCAATCTGGATTCACTTTATTTCTTTCCCTTGCCTGATAGCTCTAGCTAGTACCTCTTGTACTATGTTAAATAGAAGTGGTGAGAGTGGACATCATTATCTTGTTCCTGCCCTTAAGGGGAAGGCCTTCAATTTTTCCCCATTCAGAATGATACTGGCGGTGGGCTTTTCATTGTGTTAAGGTATTTTCTTCTATATCTAATTTGTTGAAAGTCTTTATCATAAAGGCATGCTGAATTTTGTCAAATGCTTTTTCAGCATCTATTGAGATAATCATATGGTCTTTGTCCTTGAGTTTGTTGATGTGATGTATCACATTTATTGACTTTTGTATGTTAAACCATCCTTGCACCCCTGTGATAAATCCCACTTGATCATAGTGTATAATTTTTTAAATATGTTGTATTCTAATTCCTAATATTTTGTTGAGGATTTTAGCATCTAGGTTCATCAAGAATATTGGCCTATAGTTTTCTATTTTTGTTGTGTCTTTATCTGGTTTTGGTATCAGAGTTATACTGGCCTCATAGAATGAGTTTGGGAGAGTAGCATCTGTTTCAATTGTCTGGGATAGTTTAAGGAGAATTGGTATTAACTCCTCTTTAAACATTTGAT
Organism: Cynocephalus volans; assembly: GCF_027409185.1. NCBI lineage: Eukaryota > Metazoa > Chordata > Mammalia > Dermoptera > Cynocephalidae > Cynocephalus > Cynocephalus volans. The sequence continues at coordinate 58,373,899 of NC_084478.1, forward strand.
AAAATTCAGCTGTGAAGCCATCCAGACCAGGACTTTTATTGGTTGGAAAATTGCTAATTACTGCTTCAATCTCCTTGCTTGTTATTGGTCTGTTCAGGTTATCTATCTCTTCTTGGTTCAGTCTTGGTAGTTTATGTGTCTAGAAACTTATCCATATCTTCCTGATTTTCATATTTGTTGTCATACAGTTGTTTATAAAAGTCTCTAATGATTCTATGTATTTCTGTGGTATTAGTTGTAATGTCTCCCTTTTCATTTCTGATTTTTGCTATTTGGGTCTCTCTCTCTTTCTCTCTTCTTTTTTTCTTTTTTTTTGTCTACCTAACTAATGGTTTGTCTATTTTATTTATCTTCTTGAGAAACCAACTTTTCATTTCATTCAACCAAAATTCAACTATTGCATTTACTGCAATAAATTTGCCTCTTAGTATTGGTATTGCTTTTGCAGTATACCACAGGTTTTGGTACGATGTATCTTTATTATCATTAGTTTCTAGAAAGTTTTTGATTTCCTGTTTAATTTCTTCTTGGACCCATAAATCACTCAGAAGCCTATTTTTTAGTTTCCATGTATTTGTATAGCTTCCAGTGTTTTGCTTATTGCTTATTTCCAGTTTTAGTTCATTATGGTCTGAAAAGATAGCTGGAATGATTTCGATTTTTTCAAATTTGCTGAGACCAGATTGTGACCTAATATGTGGTCTATCCTGGAGAATGTACCATGAGCTGATGAGAAGAAAGTGTATTCTTTAGCTGTTGGGTGAAATATTCTGAATATATATGCCAAGTCCATTTGGTCTATGGTGTGGATTAAATCCTGTGTCTCTTTGTTGACTTGTTGCTTGGAAGATATTTCCCATATTGAGAGAGGAGTGTTTAGGTCACCAACTACTAATGTATTAGGTCCTATTTCTTTCTTTAGGTCTAAGAGTGTTTGCTTAATATATCTTGGTGCTCTGGTATTGGGTGCATATATGTTTATGATTGTTTTGTCTTTTAGTTGGATAGTTCCCTTTGTCATTATATAGTGGCCATTTTTGTCTTATGTTTTTCGGTTTAAAGTCTATTTTGTCTGATATAAGAGTACCTACTCCTGCTCACTTTTGGTTTCCATTTGCATGGTATATATTTTCCATCCCTTCACTTTTAGTCTATGTGTATCTCTACAGGTGAGGTGGGTCTCTTGAAGACAACATGTGCTTGGGTCTAGCTTCTTAATCCAGTCAGTCAATCTGTGTCTTTTGAATGGGGAGTTTAGTCCACTCACATTTAGAGTCGTTATTGAGAAGTGTCACTTAATTCCTGTCATTTAATTGCTTCTTGTTTAGATGGTTTAAATACTTTTGATCATTATTTCCCCTTTTATTTCTCTTCTTCAATGTTAGTTGGGAATTTAAAGTGGAATGATTTAACTTCTTTCTCTTTCTTGCTGGCATGTTTGTTTTAACTGTGGGTTTTAGTCTTTCTTGTGTATTCGTGATGGTGGTCACTATTATTCAGATTCCAGATGAATGACTCCCTTGAGAATTTCTTGCAGGGCTGGTCAGGTGGTGATGAACTTCCACAACTTTTGTTTGTCTGGGAAATACACTATATCTCCCTCATTTCTGAAGGAGAGCCTTGCTGGATAAAGATTTCTTGCCTGGCTATTTTTGTCTTTTGGTACTTTGAATATATCATTCCACTTTTATCTGGCCTGTAGGGTTTTGGTTGAGAAGTCTGCTGTTATTTTGACCAGATGCTTTTCTCTTGCTGCTTGTAGAACTCTCACTTTGTCTTAGAGCTTTGCAAATTTAACTATAATGTGTCTTGGGGAGGATCTTTTGGGTTGAAACTTTTTGGGGACCTTTGAAATTCCTGTATCTGAAGGTCTGTATCCCACCCTACACCTGGGAAGTTTTCTGTTACTGTTTCCTCGCATGGGTTTTCAATACCTCTTTCTTTCTCCGCCCCCCTTCAGGAATTCAGCTGTTAGAGCACTTGAGGTTGTCTGCTCTCTCCCCTAGATTTTCCTCACTATTTTTAATTCTTTTTTCCTTTTTTTATTCACCTGAGTTAATTTGAACAGACCATCTTCAAGCTCTGAAATTCTTTCTTCTGCTTGCTCTACCCTGCTGCTCAAGCTCTCAGCTGTGTTTTTTAGTACATTGAGTGAGTCTTTCATTTCTAGAAGTTCTGCTACACTCTTTTTTTAAGGTATTAATCTCTTTGTAGGTTTCCTCCTTTATATTCTGGATGTTCCTTCTTGTTTCAGTGTGTTCTCTGATTGAGTCTTCCTTTATTTCTTCTAGTTTTCTTAAGATCATTGCTCGAAATTCTTTTACAGACATTTCAAGGATTCCCTGTCCTGTGGAGTCTGACTTTGGATCATTACTGTATTTTTTTGGTGGTGTCATTTCTTCTTGTTTGTTCATGCTTTGAGTATTTTTTTGCTGACACTTGGTCATTTGGTAGAGGGTTTGCTTCTTCTATTATGCTGAGGTTGGCTGAGGAGTGGCCCTTGTTGCTACTGTGGAGATGAATTGTCTTTGCTTGACAGTAGGTGTGGTGGTGGTTATGTTAAAACACCTTGGTTCCTGTTCCAGACTCCATGGTGGTAGAACGAACCCCTAGCATGGTGCAGTTCTGCTGGGCCAAACTCGGCATGTTGGATCACATAGGCTGGTGCAACCCCCTGGGTCCAAGAAGGAGTGAGAGGCCACGTCTAGCCATGTGGTTCTGCTGGTGCTTGCCGCCACTGTGGGCAGGCTCACCTGGGTGGCACTGGTTTGGAGTGTGGAGGCAGGGCCTCGTTCTCACTCCCCCCTGGGTCTGAGGCGGGGTGAGGGGGCCATGTCCAGCTACATGGTTCCACTGGTGCTTGCCTGGCTTCAAGTGTTTAAAGAAATCTCTGGAAAATTCATTGACTGATGGCCGATGTAACAACACAGAGACTTCAGTGACCACATGTAACAAGGAATAGAGTCTGCAAAAATAGTTTACAAAAATCATTAAAGAAATGAATGACTGCAGCCCTCAACAATCAACAACAGCAAACCCTGGGGAGGGAGAGAATTTGATTCACAGAGTTATTACTTTATAATATTAAAATTTTCCAGTTTTCAACAAATATTACAATTCATACAAATAAAAATACTATGGCCCATTCACAGAAAAAAGAAAGAGAAATGGACAGAAACTGTTCCTGTGGAATCCCATACCTTGGACTCAATAGACAAAGACTTCAAATCAACTGTCTTAAATATGCCAAAAGAGTTAAAGGAAACCATGGGCAAAGAACTAAAGAAAGCAAGGAGAAAGATGTAGGGACAAATAGAAAATATCAATAAAGAGATAAATTATGAAAAGTAACCAACTAAAAATTCTGGAGGTGAGAAGTACAATCAATAGTTGAAATGAAAAATTTACTAAACTAAATGAAAAATTCACCCTCAGAGTCTCCAGAAGAAACAAGCCCTGTTGACACATTGACTTATACTAGTGAAACTGATTATGGATTTCTGACCTTCAGAACGGGAGGACAATAAATTTGTGTTATTTTAAGCCACTAAGTTTGTGGTAACTTATTACAGCAACAATAGGCAATTCATACAACACCTTTAAACCAATTTGAAGCCCTAAATTCCTCTCTCCTTAAAATATCTAGAGTGGTGTTTATTTTTCTGACTGGGTATTGATAAGTAGGTGTTCCATCCATATTAATAAATAAATGAATGTATGAAAACTATAAGGTTCAAAGCAAGTCTGTTGTCCTTTGCTGTCTTAGTTTGGATTTCTCCAGAAGCTGACTGTGAGAAAAGGATTTGGTTGCAGTGTTTGCTGAGAAATATTGTCAAGGGAGTGGGGAAGTGAGACAGGAAAGGGAAGATACCCAAGGCCAATGCAGGGTAGTCTCTCAAGCAACTTAGTCCTATGGCAAATCCAAACCCAATCTTATTGGGGAGTTCTGGGAGCCAGTGTAGAACATGCACCTCAGAATTATTCTACCTGAGGGACAAGGGAGATAGAGGACTTAGTACCAACTGCTATCAGTCTTTGGTTGAGGGATACATTAATTCCCTGGCACTTCTGACCTGCCATGTGTAGGGGAAGAGCAGTCTGTTGATGGTCAGAGAAAGCTGTCAGACAAAGAGATGCAGGTCCTGCAAGTTGGGCGTTAAGCTATATGCACTAAAGTGGCAAAAGCTAGGGGATGGGTCAGCCATCAACAGTCTCAGCTGCACCCACAAAACTTGCTAATCTTGTCCCAATTCACCTCCTTCCTACTAACCAATAGAAGCATATTATATGCACCATTCCTGAGCAAAGCAGTGCCTTTGGGACAATAATGTGTACATTTTGTCACTTAGCAGGTCTGCAGGTTTTTTTGTTTTAATTTTTTTTTATTGTACATGTTTATGGGATAGAGTTTGTTGTTTTGATACATACATATATTGTGTAATGATCCAATCAGAATAGTTAGCATATCTATCACCTAAACATTTATCATCTCTTTGTGGTTATAACATTCGAGACCCTCTTTTCTGGCTGTCTTGAAATATACAATACAATATGAACATATATTGTCACCCTAGATGCAGGGTTTTTGAGAGTAAGGATTCTCACAATACTGAGTGCCAATGGTAAACATATTATAGGCACTCAATGTATATTATTAAATTGAATTTATTATCATAATTGTATAATATATTTTTCTTATCTTTGAAGGTAGCACTCTATTTAATTTCCTCTCTGCTTCTTTTTAAAATTTTTTCCCAATTAACATATTTTAATTACACATAAGTAAAGAAGCATCATAACTAGGAAAACAATCCAAAGATATTATTTTTAATATATCTCCCTACCTACCTCTGTGTTCACCCTTTTAGGAAATCCTTGTTAATATCTGCCACTAGCCTTCCACAGCCTTTGCTTTTTCTTTACAAATATATAATAGATGTGCACATGCTGTTTTTGTCTTTACAAAACATATGACTATACTATGAATATTTCTTTGCCACTTGTCAATTTTCTTGACAATATGTCATAGAGACCCCTGGGTCAAAATAGATCGAGTTCATTTTTTTTTTTCATTTTAATTTTTTATTATTAGTGTATTCATATTACAAATAGTAATTTTTCTTTATGCCCTTTACCAGACCTATCATTCCCCAAACCCTCTCCCTGCCTCCCCACATCTCTAGTATCCTTAGATTTTTTTTTCTCCTTCTGAAAATTCAATGTATTCTTGTGCTTGCCTTCCTTCCTTCCTTCCTTCCTTCCTTCCTTCCTTCCTTCCTTCCTTCCTTCCTTCCTTCCTTCCTTCCTTCCTTCCTTCCTTCCTTCCAGCACCAAGTTATGAGTGAGAACATGCAGTATTTCTCTTTCCTTGTTTGGCTTATTTCACTTAACATAATTTTCTCCAGATTCATCCATGTTGCTGCAAATGACAGAATTTCATTTTTTTGTGTGTGTCTGAGCAGTCCTCCATTGTGTTTATATACCACATTTCCTGGATCCACTTGTCTGTTGATGGACACTAAGGTTGGTTCCATATTTTGGCTATTGTAAATAGAGCTGTGATGAACATGGGAGTGCAGGTATCCCTCTGACATGATGATTTCCATTCCTTTGGATATATGCCCAGTAGTGGGATTGCTGGATCACATGGTAGCTCTATCTGTAGTTGTTTGAGAAACTTCCATACTGTTTTCCATAATGGCTGTGCTAAGTTACAGTCCAACCAACAGCGTAGAAGAGTTCCTTCCCCTTTTCCTGCATCCTCACCAACATTTGTTGTTCTCAGTCTTTTTAATAATGGCCAGTCTAACTTGGGTTAGACTGAAATGATATCTCAATGTGGTTTTTATTTTGCATTTCTCTGCTGATTAGTGATGCTGAACATTTTTTCATGTACCTGTTGTCCATTAATACGTATTCCTTTGGAAAATGTCTACTCATCGCCTTTGCCCGTTTTCTAATTGTATTATTTCGTTTTTTGCAGTATAGTTGCTTGAGTTCCTTATATATTCTGGATATTAATCCCTTGTCAGATGTATAGTTTGCAAATATTTTCTCCAATTTCATAGGTTGTCTTTTCTTTCCATTGATTGTTTCCTTTGCTCTTCGGAAGCTTTTTTGTTTGATACGGTCCCATTTGTTTATTTTTTCTTTAGTTGCTTGGCCTTTTGGGATCTTACTCATAAAGTCTTTACCCAACCCTACTTCCTGGATTGTTTCCCCTATGTTTTCCTTTAGTAATTTTATGGTTTCAGGTCTTATATTTAAGTTTTTAATCCATTTTGAGTTGATTTTGATATATGGGGAGAGGTACAGGTCCAGTTTCATTCTTCTGCATAGGGACATCCAGTTTTCCCAGCATCATTTATTGAAGAGGCAGTCTTTTCCCCAGTGAACGTTCTTGTTGCCTTTGAGAAAGATCAGTTGGCTGTAAGTATGTGCATTGATTCCAGGGTTTTCTATTCTGTTACATTCATCTGAGTATCTGTTTATATGCCAGTACCATGCTGTTTTGGTTACAAAAGCTCTGTAGTATAATTTGAACTAAGGTACAGTTATGCCTCTGGCTTTATTTATTTACTTATTTATTTATTTTTGCTCAGGATTGCTTTTACTATTTGGGGTCTTTTGTTGTTCCATGTGAAATTTAGGGGTTCTCTTTCCATTTCTGAAAAGAATACCATTGGTATTTTGATGGGGATTGTATTGAATCTGTAGATTGCTCTGGGTAGAATGGACATTTTCGTGATGCTAATTCCTCCCATCCAAGAGCATGGTATGTCTTTCCACCTTTTTGTGTCCTGTTTAATTTCTTTCAGTAGTGTTTTGTAGTTCTCATTGTAGAGATCTTTCACCACTTTGGTTAAATTAATTCCTAGGTATTTTAATTTTTTGGTGACTATTGTAAATAGGCTTGCTTTATTGGTTTATTTTTCTGCTACTTCATTACTGTAGTATAAGAAAGCAAATGATTTTGAGGTGTTGATTTTATATCCTGCAACATTACTGAAGTTGTTAATCAGCTCTAAGAGTTTTTTGGTAGAGTCTCTAGGTTTTTCTATATGTAAGGTCATGTCATCTGTAAACAGGGATAGTTTGACTTCATCCTTTCCAATCAGGATGCCCTTTATTTCTTTCTCTTGCCTGATTGCTCTGGCTAGTACTTCCAATACTATGTTACACAGGAGTGGTGAGAGTGGGCATCCTTGTCTTGTTCCATTCAGGATGATATTGGTGGTGGGCTTGTCCACAGATGGCTTTTATTATGTGAGATAATTTCCTTCTATACTGAATTTGCTGGGAGTCTTTATCGTGTAGGGATGTTGAATTTTATTGAATACTTTTTCTGCATCTACTGAGATAATCATATGGTTTTGTCCTTGACTTTATTGATGTGGTGTATCACATTTATTGACTTGTATATGTTGAACCATCCTTGCATCCCTGGGATGAATCCCACATGACCATGGTGTATAACTTTTTTTCTGTATTGCTGTATTCTGATTGCTAATATTTTGTTGAAGATTTTTGCATCTATTTTCATCAAGGATATTGGCCTGTAATTTTCATATTTGTTTATCTTTATCTGGTTTTGGTATCAGGTTGATGCTGGCCTCATAGAATGAATTTGGAAGAGTGGCTTCTGTTTCAATTTTTGGGGATAGTTTGAAGATAAGTTGTATTAATTCTTCTTTAAAGGTTTGATGGAATTCAGCTTTAAAACCATCCAGTCCTGGGCTTTTCTTTGTTGGGAGATTGCTGATTACTACTTCAGTATTATTGCTTGTTAGTGGTCTGATCAGGGTTTCTATTTCTTCTTCGTTCAGACTTGGTAGTTTGTATGTGCCCAGAAATTTATCCATTTCCTCCAGGTTTTCACATATGTTGGTGAACAGTTGTTTATAATAATCTCTACTGATCCTTCATATTTCTGTGGTATCAGTGGTAATGTCTCCCTTTTCATTTCTGATTTTTGTTACTTGGGTCTTCTCTCTTCTTTTTTTGTTAACTTAGCTAATGGTTTGTCTGTTTTATTTATCTTCTCAAAAAACCAACTTTTTGTTTCTTTGATCTTTTGTATCATTTATGGGGTCTCTATTTCATTTAGTTCTGCTCTGATAGCAATTATTTATTTCCATCTACTACTTTTAGGATTGGATTGTTGTTGTTCTTCTATTTCTTTGAGACATAGTGTTAGGTCATTTATTTGAAGTCTTTCCATTCTTTTGATGTAAGTGTTTATTGCAATAAACATCCCTCTTAGTACAGCTTTTGCAGTGTCCCACAAGTTTTCGTGTGATGTATCTTTATTTTTGTTACTTTCCATAAATTTTTTAATATCCTGTTTAATTTATTCTTGGACCCATAGGTCATTCAGTAGTCTGTTGTTTAGTTTCCATATACTTGCTGTATAGTTTCCAGAGTTTTGCTTGTTATTGATTTCCAGTCTTAATCCATTGTGGTCTGAAAAGATACTTGGAATGATTTCAATTTTCTTATATTTGCTGGGACTTGATTTGTGAACTAACATGGGGTCTATCCTGGAGAATGTTCCATATGCTGATGAGAAGAGTGCATATTCTGTAGTGTTGGATGAAATGTTCTGTGTATGTCTGCTAGGACCAATTGGTCTAAGATGTAGTTTAAATCCTGTGTTTCTTTGTTGATTTGTTCCCTGGAAGATCTGTCCAATGCTGAGAGAAGGGTGTTCAGGTCACCCGCTATTATCATATTAGGGTCTATCTCTCTTTTTAGTTCTAAGAGTGTTTGCTTTACATATCTGGGTGCTCCTGTGTTGGGTGCATAAATATTTATGATCGTTATGTCTTCTAGGAATAGATACCTTTATGATTCTATAATGACCTTCTTTGTCTTCTTTTATGGTTTTTGGTTTACAATCTATTTTATATGATTTAAGAATAGCTACACCTGCTCATTTTTGGTTTCCATTTGCATGGTGCTTCTTTTCCATCCCTTCATTTTTGTCTTTTAGTATTTTGAATATATCCTCCCATTCTCTTCTGGTCTTTAGGGTTTGTGATGAAAAGCCTGCTGTTAGTCTGATAGGGCTCCCTCCCTTATAGGTGACTTTGTGCTTTTCTATTGCTGCTTTTAAGATTCTCTCTGTCTTTGAGCTTTGCCAGTTTGACTGTAATGTGTCTTGGAGAAGATCTTTTTGGGTTGAATTTGTTTGCACCATCTTTGGGCTTCCTGGATCTGAAGGTCTGTGTCTGTCCCTGTACCTGGGAAGTTTTTCACTATTATTTTGTTGAAAATGTTTTCAATGTCTTTTCCATTTTCCTCCCCTTCTGGAATACCCATGATTCAGATGTTTGTGCACTTGAGATTGTCTGCTAGCTCTCTTAGATTTTCTTCACTTTTTAAAAATTCTTTTTTCCTTTTTTGTCTGCCTGGGTTATTTCTAAAAGATCATCTTTGAGTTCTGAAATTCTTTCTTCTGCTTGTGCTAGCCTGCTGCTTAAGCTTTCTGTTCTGTTTTTTATTTCACTGAGTGAATCCTTCAGTTCTAGGAGTTCTGCTGCATTCTTTTTTGAGGTATTAATCTCTTTGTGAATTTCCTCCTTTATATCCTGGATATTTTTTCTTATTTCATTGTGTTCTCTAATTGATTCTTCTCTTATCTCTTTGAGTTTTCTTAAGATCAGTGCTCAGAATTCCTTTTCAGACATTTCAGGGTTTTACTGCTCTATGGGGTCTGGTACTTGAGAATTACCATACTCCTTCAGCGATGTCATATCCTCTTGTTTATTTATAGCTTTAGTATTTTTTCATTGATGTTTGGTCATATTGTAGGGCACTTGTTTCTTCTGTTACTCTGGAGTGGGCTATGAGGGGAAAGACTTCCTCCTCTATTTGTAGGTTCTGCTGGAGACTCTTCTTGTATCAGCGCAAGTTAAGCATGCAGTGGGCTACCTCATTTCCTACTTGGGTAGTGGGCAGGCCTCTCCAGGGCTCAGGTGGCATGGACTGCTGGTGGCAGTGGCAAGGTGCCTCATTCATTTTAATAGTTGCAATATTTTGTCCTTTGGATGTACTGTAATTTATTCAACCATTGTTTTATTTATGGACATGCAATTTGTTTCCAGGGTTTTTTTCTCCCTTCTTAAACAATGCTACAGTAAGCATCCTTATATAAATATTCATTTATATTCCTCAACGTGGTATTCCTATGTCAAAAGGGTATGTGCATTTGGAAGTTTCATAGATATTGATCTGTTGCTTCTTAGTCACATTGAGAATTCTCATTTCTCTTAAGTATTCCTTATTTTATTTATATACAATGGGATTTGCCCAATCAGCATTAACATATACTTGGTTATGACTGATAAACTGACAGGGTGCTGCTGGGAGTTATTTGCATGTATCAACTGTTATGAGGATTTTCCCCAGAAGAGGAATTGAGGAGGATTTCTGTGTATCCCAGGGGAGAAGGATGTGGCAGAAGCTGAAGCAGAAAGGATATTCTTTTGTCCAAGCAAGGAGGTATGATACAGCTGAGGGGAAGCAGGACATTTTCCCCACTCCTAAATGGAACAGAGTGTAGTTGGGGCATCAATGAAACTGGAAAACAAAAAGGCCTAGTTCTCTTGGAACATCCTAGGGTATTACCAGAAATAAGTGGGTTGTATTTTTAGAGGCTATCAGTGGGTAGGAAAAGCCAAGAAACAAGTATTGTTTCAATTAAAATAACATCTCTCCTCCCCCTACATTTGTACTCATTGGCTGGCAAGGTATGGAGAAATCTACTTTACATATAATTGGACCTGAATTCTCAAATTGGTCTACAGACTTGTGTCACTTTGAATAGACTTACTTCCTCAAATTGCAAATTTTTTTTTTTTTTTCTGTTGACTCTTTTTTACTGAGAAAACATTTTGGAGTAGAAAAATAATAGTGATAAGATGATTAAACATCTTATTAATAATTTTGTAAACTTTTTAATTGAAGATTATGCTTTATATTGTTTGCAAATGAGCTTGCCTCCAAAATTATAAGCAATACTTTCCTACTTTCTGGGAAATTCCCACCTCAAAGCTAAAGTGAAAGTTTTTTTAAAAAATGTTTTCAACAAAGAAACAGTGTTGATGAATATACCTAAGGACAATTTAGTGGAGAGAGGAGGCATATGTATTTTATGTACTTATCCAGCTTTGTCAATTTTCTTGCTTTGCTGAAAAGTTCATTTTCAAAACATCAGTGCTCTATCATTTGACAGTTTACTGCTTGTGAACTCGAAATTTCTGGTGTGCAGCTAATGTATGTACATTGAGGGAGCACCAGATCTGAATTCATATGTATGCAACTCTTAAATTACATGCTGCTGTCAAGTATTGACTTTTATGGTTGATAGCTTTAATATTACTATTTGTGTCTCTATAAATTATCTTTTTCAGAAGCCAAAAAAAGGAAAATCCAGGTTTTATTAATATATATACTAAGCACAGCACCCGAGACATAACTGATATGAATATCAATTGCATGATTTTAATAACATCAAACATTTTGGTGTAGGGAAACATCTTCTAAATGCAGAATGTGAGTGGTGCAGTGAATCAGGGGCAAGCTTTTAGGAGGAAATAACTGACTTGAATCTGTGAATAGAACAGAAGGGTCTGAAAACCATTAGAGACAGCAACAGAATCAGTCCTGAAGATTCACATTGACCATAACCTTGAATTTTACAACAAACAAATAATAAATTAGCCACATGAGGTCACCATGATTTGTAGAACTGCAAACAATGAGAATTTGTTTCTCCTTAAATGTTGTATGGAAAATGTGTGTGTGGGTGTGGGTGTGACACATGTAGAGGAAGGCCTGAGCCAGAGTCCCACACAGTGTTGGAATCCTCTATCATTGGACTCATGGAGAAAGGGCCATTGAGGGAAACAAAACCAAAGGTGACGTAGGGAAGAATGGTCTTTAACACCACCCCCATCCTAACTTTGAGCTCTATGGCCTCAGTCTAGAGGCCAATTATTCAAGACTTCTTTGTTAGTTTTTTCTCACTTGGATATATCCTTCTTAGGAAGTGCTGAATTGGGTTGGGCAATTTTACCACTAGCCTTTATTTCTTTTTACCCTAGTAAACCTTAGTCTTTCTGAAGTTTATCCCCCTAGAGCTTTATTCTACAAATAAAGCAATCTGGGCCATTGGCTCAATAAGATGTCCCTCATCTAAAATACTTACATCCCAACAGAATTTCTTAGAGCCTCAAGCAAATGCTAGGTTCAAATGGTAGTCTTTTTGGTTGAGCAGGTTGGTGGTGGAGCTTCATCAGAGGTGGTAGATTTCTTGCTTTTCCTCAAACCACATCGTAAGGAGAGCTGCCTGTTTTGTCTAAGCATAAGCCCATCCCTGATACCTTGTCCATGTGGGTTTCCCTTGCTGTGTCTAGCCCACTGTCACATACTCAAGGTGATACCCTTCAGTGTACTATACTCATCTTATGTTACTTTCCATCTACTAGGTCCCTCCTGTTCCCATGGACCTTGTCCATTTGCCTTGCTTTCCACTAGGAATGGCCCTGAGGAGGGCCTGTGCTCTTCCTGTGGTCTTGAAAACTCTGAATGCCCCTCCTGCCGTAGTGCAAAGAGCCTCCATGTGCAGTTCTGACTGATAAAGAGAGACACAATGCCTAAACACTGGCTGGACTGGGCCTGCAGAGGGCTCATTTTCCCAGTGGTTTCCCAGGAGACCCAGGAAACTCAACCCAGAAGTGTGGGTAAGCTAATATCCTGTTGACCAATAAGAAACTGAAAATGGGAAAAAGCTGTTGCTTTCCCTTTCTCCCTGAGCAGACTGTTCTGAAACACAGTGGTTGCATGTGGCCTCTCTGAGCACATTCTGTGTGACTGAGCTGTGTTTCTTCTGTGAGGCTGTGGCCAGCCCAGTAACACACCACCTTACATTTGCTCTTTCCTTTCATTCCTTACTTCCAATTTCCCTTCCTTCTTGATTCTCTGAGATTGCACTCCTTAATAAAGGATTGAAGTGTAAGCTTCTACCACTGGCTCTGTTTTCTAGGGAATCAGGTCTAAACACACAATAAAAATTGATTATTAATCAATATCAAAAAAAATCATGCAAGTATACATACGGATATTTTCCTTTAACTATAAGTCAAATTTGGTCCTATTATAATCGCTCAAACATTGTGGGATACAGGGAATTGTTGAGCGCAACACGATGTGGCAGGGGGTGATGGGGATGAACATGGCAAGAATGTCTAAAACCTGGACTCCAAAGGGCACTGACCCAAAGGTGCAAGAAAATTCATATCAATGGAATGTGTTCTGCTACAAAAGCAAGTGTCACTTGTGCCTCACACACAGTGCGGCAAAGAAATCAAGGTGGGGAGATGTGAGCAAATGCTGAAGGTGATTTTTCATTTCAGATGTCAGCTCTGTGGACATCTTGACTTGATGGCTAGGCCAAGGCTCTGAAAGCCAGGTCCAGCTGGGAGTCTTTAGGGAGGCCGGGAGAACAGCACACAGCTCTGCGTCCGCATGTTCCCAAGGCCAAGAAAAGCTTATGTGTGTATATGCTTGATCATTGATCTGCAAAACAAACAGCCCACATGTACATAGGGTTCTTAAAAACTTTCCACTTTACAATCAATTTCTACTTACAGTTCTTAGCAAGCAGTAGATTTGAAATAACCGTATGCATAACAGGATAAGTCTCCACAGGTCCATGAGTGAAAACTCATGGCAGACAGTGGACAAGAGTCCTCTAAATGAAATGAAGGAGAAATGTAATAACGGCTCTTAACAAGGTCACATTGAAAGGGACTTACAGGATAAATTGGATAATTTGAGAAATTTGCCAAGTGTAAGAATTAAGGTTACATTACTAAAAAATCTATCTAGATAATCTTGGGCTCTGAAAAAAAAAAAAACTAATCGGAAATGGGCCTAATCATTTGAGCTGAGATGCAGAAAATGTAGTTCATATACATATTAGGGATATTAAGAACACATCATTTTCACCCATGGTACCTAAACAAAAGTGCTGACAAAAATCAATTTAATATTGAATAATTTATTTCAGGAGGCCTATTTTTTTTTTTTAAATAAAAGATTTAGGGGGAAAATCTGCTGAAATAAACAAATTCTGAGATAATATTTAATTTAGATTTGGGTCAGTTGATGAGATAACTTTGATTTTTTAAAATATATATAAAATTGAGAGAATAAAAAAGGCTTGACAAAAATAGACCAAGTGCTCTTTAACCTAAACTCAAGGAAGAATAATGAAAAGCAATATGGAAACAGTTGGGGGCAACATGTTTATTTATTCCCTTAAAAAAATCAACACATTTTAGAAATTTGAAGTTTTTGGGTGATTTTACATGGGTTTGCTTTACATTATTTGGACATTCTTCTTAAAATTTGAAGATGGTTAAACTAGGGGAAAAAAGGATCCTATAAAAATTCAGTCATTTAAGTTTGAGGAATTAATAAAAATCATGCCAAGCCCTTAGGTAAGCTTTTTCTATATATTATCTTGTTGACTCCTCAGAACTCTGAAACAATTTTTTGTAACTTCATTACCAATAGAATAGCTTTAGGGAAGTTAGCTAAGTTGCCCAAAGTCTTATACCCTGTGAGCCAGAACTTGAACTCAAGTCACTCAGACTGAATAGCTCGGTTACTTGCTGGGACTTAAGCACTTTGCTGCCCCCAATCTGCTTGGTACACCCCATGTGTGTGGTCGAGTCACTCAGACTAGGTTTTCAGTCTTTCATTCTTGGACAAATGTCTTTGACAAAGTCTGACTGCTTTTGCTTCTCTAACATTCATTTTTGATATGTTTGTTTCTTCTAGAATATGGAGGAAATTGTGTCTGTGTTTGGACATGTTTTCCAGTTAGTCAAGACACAAACTAATATAGCAAAGGGGTGAGAAGCTTGTCTTTGAGTAAATCCACAGATTTCAGATAAAGCAACAGAGGCTGGTGATGGTGACGCTCTGAAAATGAGTAGATGAAATTCCTAATGGCGACATCTAGGGAGTTATGGTTGGCTTTCTTTTGCTCCTTTTCAGAAAGTGTGCACTCTAGACAAATTTAGGATACCCCATAGGACACCAGGAAATATGTCACAAAAATTTGTGCGGTAAAAACCAACCTCTTAAAAGCATAAGATTTCCTGATGTTTAGCAGCCTTGGGTTTCATTTTCAACAAGTTTTATAATACACTAAATTTAATAAATTATTGTCTCAACAAAATAATGAGACTGACTTCCCTGTAACCTATGGGATTGTCTCAAAAATTCACTGTCATGGGCTTTGGAACTAAACTGAGTTGACATTCTAGCTCTGTCACTTGTAGGCTGTGAGACCCGGGGGAGGTTACTCAGGTTGTGTTGCTTGTTTTTCTCATCTCATTGTAAGGATTAATTGAGATCATGTATTACAAATGCATTCATTGTACTCATGTATTATTACCTATAAACTACGCTTCTACATTTAATGTAGCAAACTGGATGATTTTATAATCAAATCAAGATCCTTCAATTTATATATTTTAGATTCTTAAGTCAGTATATTGGTTTTAAGGAATAAAGGACTTTTAAAAATGATATATGAATGTAAGTTTTCCATTTTCTCTTTACCCCACTTTCTTATCACCCACACTCCACTTGCCATGAAAAAAAAGAGAGAGAGGGAGTATATGAGAAAGACAGAGAGAAGAAGAGGAGGAGGAGGAGGAGGAAGGGGAGGAGAAGGAGGAAGAAGGAGGAAGAAAGGGAGTGACGAGGGAGGGAGGAAGGAAGGGAAAAAGCAAAACAAAATTATTTTTTCCATGTCTGCATAATTTTTGGAAATTTGACTTCTTTAGGCAATGTTATTTAAAATACATGCATAATTCAGTTTAAACTCAGGAAGTACATTAGGCTGATAAACTTCCTTTTGGTGAAACTGACACCAGCAACTCACATAGCTTGTGGGGATCTAAGGCCTCACTGGGAGGCACAGGGGAAACAGGCAGCAGGAGAGGGCGTCAGGTGGTGCAGCCTGCAGTTCCCAGCAGTGACTCTCCATGGGACCACAGTAGCACGATTCCGGCAGGAACTCCTGCCCAGCTGGCTGTCAATGGAAATGTGGACACAGGTTACTTTTCCTTTCCCCACCAGTATCTGGTCTCGCAGCAGCAGATGGTGATGGCGGTCAAATTTTTAAGCTATCTGCACTACAGATGAGGAGGACCCAAGTTAGCCTCTGCACTTCCTTCTCCACTCACTTTGAGGAGTCTTGAGGGCCAAAATGTCAAGTCAGAGAAAGGTCTGGTTTGATACTTTGCATCTTACTAAAATTTCGTCATTTTTACTTTTAATGACAATTGTTAAATAGTACAAGCTTGAATAGTGGAAAAATGATAAATTCTAATACTACAAATAACTAAAGTATTAATAAGCATCTTCCTAATACTTTGGGCAGGAAATTATCTTAATCTTACATTATTAAGGAGAGGGCATGAAAAATTACTTAATTACAAGTTACACAATGTTTATCAGTAAAATCAATCAAAGGGTAATGTAATAGCCACATAATAATATTGTGATTTTAAAGTCATTATCCAAATTAGTTGCTGAAAAAAGAAGCAAAATATAATAAGAACTGTGGAACCATTAATAATATTTTGATCTCACTAAAAGTTAGCTATAAGAATGTTCACCCAAAATTGCAAGCATAATTCAAAAATCACAGAGGCCTCAAAACAAAATGCAAAACGACATTCATGAAATCAATCAACCACTCTAATAGCAACTTACATTTATATGGTGAGTTACACTTTAAAATGAAATTTCATATATTTTCCTAATATAATAATCTTTTGAAGTAAGTGGACATGCACCATTATTCCTGTTTTTCAGATGAATATACAGAGACCCAAAGAGATTATGTAGTATGGCAACGTCAGACCTATAATTAAGTTTTCTTGCCCAGGTTAGATTTTTTTCTTCTATCTTTCTACAGGTCATAGATGTTAATATTTATTACACAGCAGTCTTTGGAAGCCACCTCAATTTTCCCAAAGAGCTCGAATATTCACCTACATAGGAGGGTACTTCCAAAAGTTTGCAGAAAAATAGAATAAAAAGATAATACGAATCTTTCCCTGAACTTTTTGAAGACCCCTCATACGTGTGTATAGTGTATATGTGTATAGTGGGTGTTTGTGATTCTGCTGCTAATGTTGTGTTTGTCTGTTGCATTGGTGGCCCCAAATGCAACACACCTCTTGGTATTAATGCCTTTTTGTGTTCTCCTGCTTGTATCTGTGCTGGACCTGTGTTTACTTGAACCAAAAGAATACACTGGAATTGCTGCTGTGCCAGTTCTGGGCATAACCCTTAAGAAGGCCTGGCATCTTTTACTTTGTGGCCTTGGGAGCCTGATATCATAAAAGAAGTCTGACTACTCCGCTGCAGAAGCCACGTGCATAGAGAGATCATGTGGAGAGGCCGCTTGGAAAAGGAGAGGCTCAGAAGCCACATGGAGAAAGAAACTCAGCTTTCCCAGAATCCTGGCTGAGCCCAGCCCCCCACTGATCTGCCTGCTGAATTCAGTCACCCTAGTGACCCCTGGGATGACTAAAGGAAGAACCCCCAGCTGAGCACAAGCCACAGGATTGTGAGAAAATAAAATGAATGCTGTTTTATGTTTTCTAAGTTTGGGGGTGGTTTGCTACCCAGCAATAGATAACTGAAATAAATGTCAAAGCAATAGGCTTCGGGCTTCGTTACTCTTTCCAAGTACAGTTACTAAATGAGCAAGTATTCCCTGATCCTATGTCTCATAGTCCTGATGGCAGTTCTATGAATTCTGCACTGGATGTGTTTCATTATCAGGGAAAAAGAAAGGCCTGTTGTGAAAGACCAAGAAATTCATGAAATTGACTTATTTTTTTTAATCAGAGCAATAATGCTGCTAATTGTTTAAACCAGGCACAGTGTGGCTGCCTAGATATGAAATGACACTCCATAAACTTGCAATTTCATTTCGCATCCATGAATGCATTTCTATCCTGTGAGGACTGCTGTGCATGTGGGCGCTTTCAATTCTGGGAATGTCATCTGGGAAAAGATAGCAGCAGCTTGGCCATGAAACCATAGGTTTGCAAATTAGCAAATTTTCAGCACTCTGTTCATTAGTGAAATCAATGAGACTTTTAAAGGACTGAGAAAAATTGTCAAAATATGGGAAGATGAAAATGATGACACAAATGGGAATTTAGGAGCTCAGGGGTGAATGTGGGGGAGGCCCAGCACACTGATACACTCTCAAACAGGCTAAATTCAGTCACATCAACCGAGGTAACTGCTCTGCCTCTAGGTCATTTGCAACTTCGAAGTATCTGTAACAGGCTCTTTTGGGTCATTACTTGGTTTAATTTCCTTTCTATTCAGATTAAGACCACATCAGATAAGAAGAAACTCCCCTCAATTGTGTGATTTTAAAGAAACTTACTTTAAGATGGTTATTAACTTACTGTATATTTAATCCTTAATGAAAAAATAATAATCATGGTTTACATAATGGGAGCCCATGATTCAGAGGGAGGGGGAAAGGCCTGAACCAGTGTATGGTAAGATCTAGCTCTTCCAGCTTTTTCATCTTGCTCTCAATGACTTGTGTGAATTCTCCTCGAGGCAGCTGATGTTTGTTAAAAAACTAGCAGATGGCCAATAAAAGCATCACATACAGCCTCTGCCTTCTAGGGGTTTAGAGTTTACTTTGGGAAAAAATAATATGGGAGGCGCAATCATTCTTAGAGTCAGAAGCCTCAGAGGTGCTAATGATGAAATCAATCTCGCCTTCATTTGGAAAAATGGATTGAAATTAAAAACACACATTGGTTTTCCCTCACTTTTTTGTACCAATAGGCAGCAAGATTCCCTAGCCCCCACTATTTTTTGAGTTACCAGAAATGCCTACAATCTTGAAATATGTCAACTACTTTATAGCAACTTACATTAAATTGCGCCTTACAGTTTAAATTGCAATTTCACAGGTATTTTTCTTAATAAAATAATCCTAAAAGGTTGGTGGAGAATGAACTATTATTTGGGTTTTTTTCTTTAGATAAATAAACTGGTTGGAAGAGGCCCCCACAGTGGGTTTAAAAATCAGTAAATAATATACTCATAGACAATAGGTTGTTGATTTTGAGCAAAAATTCCCCAGAAATAGAAATCTTATTCTGTCCAGTTATTCCAATTGGAAACCAGAGGGAGCAATTGTGAAAGAGTAGAAGATTTACATGAAATGAAAGATGAGTATCCCGGGCTGTACTAAGGATAACTCTTCTTGTGGAAAAAGGGAAGTCATAAGCTGAGAGATCATGGGGTTGCTGGGATGCCATTAGGAAGGAGTCGGTCACACCTCACTTGACCTCCCACTTTTAAATGGGTGCCAAAAAGTGCATAGAAACTGCCAACTCAAAGTAGAAAAGAAATGACAGCTCCGACATAGCAAAGGCTCATTTCCTTTTCTAGTGTTGAAATCATGAGTGTGTCCTGGTATATAGGAGAGTATTAACTAGGCTTACCATGCCTGAGCTATTTTCGCTATAGTGTATGCAAGCACACACCCATGCGTACTCACATGCACATGCACGGGCATGTGCACACACCCCTCACACACACCCATATGTTACCACCTTAATCTGCTGTATTTATTGGACATGTAACTCGGAGAGAGCACTGGGCCATTCCTATTTTCATCTGCACCATACTGACTTGCTAAGAAGCTTTCAGCACCATCTCAACTAGAACTAGAACAAACTGTACTGTTTGGTGGAATCTCAATTGTCCATATACTTGAGTTACAGAGCAGAGGATCTTTCTTATTTTCCCTCACTTGGCAGAATCCTTCAGAAGTATTTGAACAGGATATATTTTCTACAACAAAACTAAGACATGAACCGGACTGATGGGACATTCAGTTTGAATTTCTGGTCTCTAATAAATGATTCAAATTCTGTGTGCCTCAGTTGTCTTTTTAGTAAATTGGGGATGAGTAGAATACAGCCTGATTCTTTATGAAGGGAGCTTAACCATGTTAGAAATTCCTTTATATTACTTCAACATGCAAGAAACTGGTTTAATGTAAATATGGGATTGTTGCTATTTTTTCCCAATGGTTTAATGAATTCAAATAAGAGATAATCCAGTGTATACCCTGTATGTACTGGCATTTTTCTCTCCTCCTTCCTCATGAGAGCTAAAGGAAAGACGCAGTTAATCCAATCACACCAAATGAATAAACCTCCTCCACAGCTCAGGCCAGACATTTTTCATGCTTTGTCTAACTGTCTCTAATTTTCTGTTTGATTTTCCACCACTCACAAGCAAGAAAGAGAGTTGCTTTGGCAGAAATTGAATGTGTAAAAGTGTTTTACCATATGCTGGATTATTGCTGTATGTTATCCCTGCAGAACTCTCATTATTAAAAATATTTATTGAACATAAACAATATATCATATTCTGTTCAAAATATGGCTACCTTACAGTTACTACTCAAACAGGAATAAAAAAAACAACACAGACTTCTGATGGTTCCACTTACAATTTTTCCACTTTAAGATAGTGTGAAAGCCAGATGCATTCAGTGTAAACCATACTTCAAATTTTGATCTTTCATTTTTATTTTTTATTGTAATAAAATTTGTATGTTTATTATTATAAATTAGGCTTGTGTTAGATGATTTTGCCCAACTGTAGGCTAATGTAAATGTTCTGAGCATTTTTGACTTAACGATATCTTCAGCTTACAACTGGTTTACTGGGACATAACCCATCATAAGTTGAGAAGCATCTGTATTTATTGCATTTAAAAATGGGCTAGAATTAGCCCTGTCCCTGAATTCTGCTACTCTTGATGTTGTTTTTTCTCCTCCTAGGAAGAGGAAGTTATTAGGGCAAAAACTGTGCTTTTTTTATTTAGAATATGAACAGCCTTTAACACAATGCATATAGTAGAAGTTAAAAATGTTGATTGACTGATAAATTTGTAAAGCCTGTTTCTTCATCTAAATTGCAAGTTTTTAAAGGGGAAGCAACAGGATTTACTATTTCTTAGATATGTGAACACCTGTTAGTTTTTGTTTTTGTTTTTATTTTCAATGCCCAGCATCTGATGCTCCATCTAGGTTTAGAGAAATGCCCAGAATAAAAGCCAAAACACCAGATACTTGTTTTCACAGCCTCCCCTTTCAGGTAGGGTACTGGCAGGTGGCCTAGTTAGAACAATGGTAAGAATCAGGTTCTATCGAGAATTTATTCGCATCAACCTTATTTGCCATTCCAGGGGTGGCAGTGGTAGCAGAATTTACAATGAAGGCTGTCTGGTGACCAATGTTCATGGAGGTGGCAGAAATCTCTCCAAATCCCTCACAGTTCTCATATCTGTAACAAGATCTTGACTGCCTGTTTTCCAAGCCTGATTCTATGGCTTTCTAGATAATTTCTTAGCTCCAATATGCTTTCAATGAATTCCTCTTCTGCTTAAATCAGGCAGGGCAATTTCTGTTGCTTCCACATTAAGAAGCCAAGTTGATACATTAGTCCTCTTTCCTAGCCTCTCTGTAATAGATATTAAGTAAATGCCCTGTGGTCCATTTACACAACACCATTTTGTGTTCCACCCAAAAGCAATTCCAATTCTATATTCTTTTGCATTTTTAACTTTTTTTATGTGTTAATCTTGTCTGTCCCATGATGTCGTAAGTTCCGGGCAAGCAGAAGTCACATTATCCTTCTTTTTAACTTCAGAGACATAGCAGCATCCTTAAAAAAGAGTACATGCTGAGTACATATTTTACTGATTGACATCATCTAAATAACATCAGAGCAATAGTCATTAGCACAGTGGGTACACAACTCAATAAAAAGGGAGATATTTTTTCTGGATCAAGATAGAGAACACATGAGTTGCTTAAAATTAAAATTCAGTGCCATATAAGAGGAACAAAAGATTTTACTGAGTTCAAACTGCTTTGAATTTAATTTAGTCAAATCAATTTGTGCAACTAGACAATCCTAAAATGGAGACTGATTGTAGGTGTAGCCTTCAGGCTAAAATTAGATAAAATAAGAATGAAAGGATGAATTTCAATGTCATTGCTCTAATGTCGTTGTTAGACTAATACTAATAGGGCATGCTTTCCCCCTTTCTTTGCTTTTTCTCTCTCTGCCCCAAGCATGTTCACATTACAAGGTCAGAGGAAGTTGGTTTGGGATTAAATGTCTAAGGGATTAAAGAAAAGATTGGGGGAGGGGACATGGTGGAGGAGAAAGCTCTGTAAAGGTAGCCTCGGCTGTGAAAATGGACCTGGGGATTGAGTTGTATATTCCATGGAGGGGATTCTTGTACCAGCTGTGTGTGTGTGTGTGTGTGTGTGTGTGTGTGTGTGTGTGTGTGTGTGTGTGAACTGCTTGTGTCAGAGAAGATTATATCTACATTTAAATAACCAGAATCTGACCCTAAATATGTCAGTGTTATAATGAATCAATAGCAAGAAGTTTTTTCTTTTATGTACTCATTCAACAGTCATTTGTTGAAGACCTTTTTTCTGTCATGAGTTGCTGTAGGCTCTAGAGCAAGAACAGTGAATGAGACAAAAGTCCTGAACTCTGGAAGCTTATATTCTAGTAATAAATATAGATAATAAGCCATCAAAAACCAGAAATATATTCTAGGTATCAGATAGTGATAAGTGCTATAAAGAAAAATAAAGTAAGATTGGGATATAGAGGATGATGGGGGCTGCTATTTTAGGCAGGATTGTCAAAGTTCTTTATCTGAGGTGGCTACAATTGTGAAGATACTTGAATAAAGTGAGGAAGTGATTCAAGAAAACATGTGTGCATCTTCAGGGAGAGCGAAGATCAAGGGCAAAGCCTCTGAGGCATAATTGTGCTTGATTTGCTGGAGGAAAGGCAAGGAGGCTAGTTTATGTAAAACTGACTGAACCAGTGGAAGAATGATAGGAGCATAAAGTAGGAGAGTGTGTTGGGCACTGTGATGTGCAGACCAGATCTCCCTTTGATGAGGAACTTGTTTCCCCAGCTGTTGGGAGCATGGTGGACAGACAGATATCAACTGTCAGACCACTCAGGTACTGCCCTAGCTGCTGAGAACCACCTCAATTAAGGTTATGCCCCTTCCCAGGGCAGCCCACATCAATGGCTGATCGATGAGGAAGTATGAAAGTCCAGCATCTTTAACTAACTCAAGACAACTCTAAAGGTCATTCTAGCTTTAGAGCTTGCCATGAAGTTGGCCAAAACTATTGTTGGACATACACTGCAGTTCGATGTCTCCTTCTGCCCACTCTAGCTTTGTTTGCCTCCCTTCTATAGATGTTGATCCCAAGGGAACTCCCTTATAAAAACCCTGCCCTCTAAACTCCATCACAGATGGAGAACCCAACCTGCAACAAAGAGGTAGGTAAAATCTCATGTAGGTGATTGGATTCTATTAAAAATGTGTAAAGAGATTCTGTAGGCTTCTGAGCAGAGCAGTGATGTGATATGATTTATATTTTAAAGGGATTGCTTGGCTGCTGTATGGAGAAGAAACCGTAGGGGGGGGGGGGAAAGAAAGTTGGCAAGGTATTGAAGTGATCAAAGCAAGAGTGATGGTGACTTAGATTAGAGAAGCATTGTTGGAGATGATGAGAAATGAATGGGTTCAAGATATTTTCTGAAGCCAGAGCTGGAAGGATCAATCAATGCTTTTTAGCCCCTCAAAGAGGCCATAAAGCTTAACAATTAGCATCAGAAGTAAAAGTTAATTAAAATCATGGCTAACAATTTTACAAGCACAAGTTTTGTTTAAAATGCATAACAATGCTAATAAAAATCAAGTCACCTCTTATATTCGTAACCCAAATGGTTTGTTTATGACACAAGAGCAAATATCACTGGTGGAATGCCCAGTTGGTGCTAGTGGGATATGCACTCTTTATATTAGGGATCAGCAAGCTACAGCCCACAAGACAAATTCAGCCAGTCACATGTTTTAATGTGGCCCACATCCTAGAATGGTTTTTAAATGGTTGAAAAAAATCAAAACAATAGTAATATTTTGTAACACATAAAAAGTATATGAAATTTAAATTTCAGCATTTGTATAAAAGTTTTATTGGTACCTAACAAAGCTCATATGTTTACATATAGTCAATGACTCCTTTTGCACTAGAAGAAGAGAGTTGAGTAGTGTGACAGTCTCATATGGCCCACAATGACAAAAATACTTTTTAGCTGGCCCTTATAGGAAACGTTTGTTGACCTCTAGTTTATCTCATAGAAGTATAGCCTGTTAGAATGCCCAGTTAGTGCTGATGGGGCTGGGTGCCTGTTCACTTACTCTAACTTCATTCCTGCTATATACTAGGGTGATGAGAAATCATTCAGGGTCAATTTGTTCAGGTTTCTTTGAAGGGCCTATTGAATTCTGTCTTTTTCTATGGTTTCTTTTGCTCGTTTCAGGGTCTATTGTGATACCTTGAGTGTTAGCAGTTTCTTATTATTATGAACCATAGGCTTGGGACCTCTCCAGCTGACCTTGTAACTTTCAACTAGTCTTACCCATACACAACATGTAGTGACAAGTGAAAGCAAATGGCAAATATTTCAGTGCCATTCTCCACAGTTTTCTACGGCACATGCTCCAGTTTCTCTCTGTTCTTGACCCTTGTTCCTGTTCCTCCTGTTTTCCTCCTACCCCACCAATTTGGACTTGACATTTAAACTTGACCTTACATGTATTGATTCTTAGTATTCTCTAGGGATTTTGTCTCATGCTTGCCTTTGTGTCCTTCTGCTCATAGCTGTCCTATAGGAAGTTCTAGACTGGCTCTCTCCTCGGGACTCAATCTCAGTGCTATCCTCTCTGCATGACTCTCCTCTTCCTCTAGAAGCTGCCTTACCAACTGGTTGTCTTTCCACTGTGCTTCTACTGTTGCTCTATGGTCATCTCCTCTTTGCATGAGCACATGTTGATCCTGAACAACAGCTCAACTTTGCCTCTTTTCCCTCCTCTGAGCTCCTTTGCATTCACTCTTAACTTATGCTTTTCCCTCTTGACCGTAGCCCTACACCAACAAAAAGAGGCCCCTTGAGCCTCTAGGATGCAGAAACCACACCCTTTGCCACAGGGCCTGTAAATTTAATGACATTAATGATAGCAATAAAAATAATTATTACAGTTCATATTTATTGAGCACATACCTTTGTGTCTGATGGTGTCTATATTAGTTTGTTATGGCTGACATAATAAAATACCACATACTGAATGGCTTATATAAGAGAAATTTATTTCTCACAGTTTTGGAGGCTGGAAGTTCAAAGCCAAGGTGCCAGCAGAGTTGGTTTCTGGTGAGGCCTCTCTTCCTGGCTTGCAGACAGCTGCCTTCTTCCTGTGTCCTCATGTGGCCTTTTGTCTGTGTGTGCACAATCCTGGTGTCTTTTCCTCCTCTTAAAAGGACACCAGTTGTATTGGATTAGGGCCCCAATTGTATGGCCTCATTTAACCTTAATTACTTCCTTAAAGGCTCTATTTCCAAATACAGCCACATTGGGAGTTAGGGCTTCAACATATGAATTTTGGGGGAGACGTAGTTCATTCCATAACACTGCATTAAAAACTTTGTATACAATACCTTATTTACATCTCCCAACAGCTGCATGAGGTGCTCTTATCATCCCCATTTTACATACATGGAAATTGAGATTTACTTTGGACAAGGTTACACTTGTGGCAATTTCAGGTAGATTTAGGACTGACTGCCAGGTCTAATTGAAATCACAGCTCACTCTTTTAATCTATCTTGTATATGACCACTCAAAGATGACCTAGCTTTTTTAGAGGATCTGCATGAACTTGCTGTAAGTCATTGGATAGCTCTTTTTCTTCCACTGGTTATGAGCTCCTTAGTTACCTCCAGGGCTGTTTGGGCATGAACATTGCTGCCCGCAGCAACTTGCAAGGCCTGTACTGCCTCAGCCTGATTGTGGAGGAGTCTTGAAAACAGTGGAAATCAATCCAATGCAAGGGTGTTAACCTTGGGGCTATAGCTGGGTGCAGGATACTGTGGGCTGAGTTTTATAGCATGCTGGAGGAAGGACTATTTTTGATATGCTTCCATGATTTTGAGTGGGAAGAAAAAAGTGTGTGTGTGTGTGTGTGTGTGTGTGTGTGTGTGTGTGTGTGCAAGTGTGGCAGCAGAAAGGGTAGAAAAAGAGTGAAAATAAAAAGAAAATAATATTTATTGAGCATTAATTATTTACCAAGAAATTCACTTTGCTAAACTATGACATTTTGTTTCATCTTTTCTAGGTCTACTTTTTTTTAATTAAAATTTTTATTGGGATAATTGTAGAGTCACCTGCATCTATAAGAAATAGTATAGATAGATGCCTTGTGCACTTTACCCAGTTTCTCCCAGTGGTAACGATTTATAAAACTATAGTGTAATATCACCACCAGGATATCCATATAGATACAATCCACCAGTCTTATTCACATTTCCCCACTTCTACTTGCACTTGCTTTGTGTGTGTGTGTGTGTGTGTGTGTGTGTGTGTGTGTGTGTGTATTTAGTCCTATACAATTTTATCATATATGTAGGACTGTGTATCCACAACCACAGTCAAAACCCATAACAAACAGTTCCATCAACACAAGGACACCTCATGTTCCCCTTTTACAGCATGCCTACCTCCTTTCCTGTCCCAAACCCTTGGCAACCGTTAACCTGTCCTCCATTTCTAAAATTTTATCATTTAAAAAATGTTTTACAAATGAAATAATACAGAATATAATATTTTGGAGCTGGCTTTTTTCACTCAACATAGGTCTGTGGATGTTCATCCAAATTACTGCATATATCAATAGTTCATTCCTTTTTATTCTGGGTAGCATTCCATGTATATACACATCAGTTTGTTTAACCATTCATCTATTGAGGGATATCTAGGGTGATTCCAGTCTTTGCCTACTAAAATTAAAGCTACTATTGACATTCATGTACAGGTTTTTTGTGTGGACATGAGTTTTCATTTATTGTAATAAATGCCTGAGAATGAAGTTGCAGGGTCTCTCTGGGTGAAGGAGGAGTTTCAGGTTCAGAGTGCTACCGGGGACTAGGGTGCTGTCTGCCTCAGTCATTTCCCCAAGTCACTGAAGAATCAGAGACCTGAATCAAAAGCAACAGCAAAGATTTAATGTGTATAAAGGTAAGTATACTTCAAGGGAGAAGTGGGCCAATTACTTGAGCAGAGAATGGCACCTTATACACAAGTTTAGGGTTTTTTGTCTTACTAATTTTGCATATGCATAAGCTAATTTGATTGACATTTTGATTGTCAGGTCAAGGTTATATAACCTTTTTCCCACTGTGCACGTCCTTACCCATAATTCAGTCTGTTATAATGACATGTATTTATGGATTGTACATTTATAAGCACCTAATGAGCATTAGCGTGTTCAAAGGTCCCCGAAGGTCTCAAGTTGTCCCTTCTGTGCATGTTCTTACACCTTGAAAGTCCCTAGCAGGCCCTTGTGGTCAAATTGTGGATTTTTCTCTATTAAGTTACTCACAAAAGGAGTGGATTCTGGGTGGAGTTTCCACTAAGTTACCCAAAGGGGATGTACCTGGGTGTAATAATGGAGAAGTTTTATTTTCCATTTCCCTCTACCTGCTCATGACTAACTGCCTAATACAGAGGGACAAAGAGGCTTTCTGGATGGGGCCACTTGCTGTAGTGAAGTTTCCTCTTGCTGATTCTACCTACCCACCTCAATATATCTCAGTGGGGTTGGGGAGTCTAAGGAATGACTGAGATGGAGATCATCTCTTCTTCTAGCTGCTTACTGTTGTCTAGGTTCCTTCTTGGTCCCCCTTATGGGTGGTGATTCACCTGATGTTGACAAATGGACTCCCATTCGATCCAAGGGAGGAATAAGCTTAACTAGGCTGCATTCTGTTCCAGGTCTAGTTTGTCTTCTTCCATTGGGTGGGGTCACAGAAGACACTGTGCTGCTGAGTTCTCCTCCAGTCCTGGGGTCTCAAAAGAGGTCATCTTCTTCTTACCACCTTTCAGACTTCTTTTTTAGTTGTCTCTTTCATAATTTGGGGAGCTTAGTGGGGAGAAGCAAGGTGACAGTGGTCTTTGGAGTCTTGACTGGACAGAAAGCCTAGGCCCACTTTTAAGATAAGCAAAGAGGTGGAAAATACAGGATAATAAAAATCTAGGCAATAGGTAATGGGTGCATTGCCTTTTATTATCTACTCAAAACAATATTATTCAGCAGTCAGCTATGATCCTTACTGTCTTTTGCATGAGAGAGTTTTCCTGGCATTCACATGTCTAAGCAGATCACCATCCTCCCATCTTTCATTATGAGGTGGAGGTGAAGTGGATGGGCAGACACAGAAAGTTCACCCTCACACTGAGCATCTGTTTCAAAGCCAGGATTCATACCTCTTTTATAATATCTTCTAGGACAGAAATGACTAGCTGTGGTGAGATCCAACTATAATATCTACATGGCCTTTTTGAAGTGGATCAATTTTCAGATGGTCCTTCCCTGTTGTTTAGATATTGTTTAGAACCCACATCAAACATCAAGCTGGATATGTTTTAGACAAAGACACCTGTCAAAGACTTTGCAAGCTTTATGTGTTCCATTTGTTGCAACAGCGTGAAATTTATCTTTCTAAGAAACGAGCACTCAGAATCTTGTTGGGCTAATTTAAGAAGAGTTAATAGACACATTTTGTATTTCCTTCTTTTTCTTGAGAGATAGAAGACTAATAAATCCATAATAGAGGTCAGGGGGCTTTAAGCTTCTAAAGTAGAATTTGTCCAAGAATCTACTGAATAATGCTCTTAAGGGTCTTGTAAGATAAGTATTACTTTCTCCTTTTTACAGACGATGGAGCTCCATCTCAGCAAGGGTAAGTGACCTAACCTCTAGCTAATAAGGGATGGGAGAATCCACCTAGTTTAGAATCCTAGTAATGACTCAAAAGCCATGCTGCTCCTCTAATTTAGTGAAACTTTTATTCGGTGTCGTGCTTTGTGTTAAGCTCTAAGGAGATAATATAGAGATGTGGTTGCTACACTCCAGGAATTCACAATCTTATGGGTACAATGGACTCTTTGCTTTAACTTTATTCGTGCCCCGCCCAGCTTCTTTTGCTTTGTCCATCCAATAGGGATGACAGCTACACTTCTATACCCATCAAGCACTGACTGTAGCCAAGAAACACTCCATTATAAATTTAAAGATTCTGCGAATTTGCTCTCTTCAGTTTTCTTTAAGGCAAAAGCTACACCAACACAGGCATAAGCTACAAATTTGATGACCAACAAGGAACACGAACCATTCCCCAGACTAAGGCTGTAAGAAATCTATCACTGTTCTCTATGTCTGATGTCTTAAAAATAACATGGATTGTGTTTCCATCCAAGAGGTCAGTCTTACAAGATTTCCCAAATAGATGATATAAATAGTGCCTATTTAAGTGGAGCTTGATAGGGAGCTTTCATAACAGATTAAATGTTTCAATGTTCAAAATGTAAATTTTACTTATATTAAGAAAAAAATCATTTCCTTATTTCTGCATCATATTTCTCTTATCCTGCTATGGCAATTTTTGTCTCTTTTAACTACATTTAAATGTGGCAGCAGGTAGAGAAGGAAGACTCCAACTGTAAAATCTTTGCAGTCAGGGACACCTGCTTGGAATCCCAGCTCTGCCACTTACTTTCTCTGTGACCTTATGCAAGTGATTTCACCTCACTGAAACTTAATGTCATAAGAAAATGACGGCACTTTCCTCATCTGGCTGCTCAGAAGGTTAAATGTGGGGAAGTACCTGGCACACAGAGCCCCCAAATGCTAGTTCTTTCCTCTTTTCCTCTGGCCACTCTCAGAATTACCTTTGATTAGAAGGACTTATATTAAATTCTTACAGAGGAACAAGTTCAGTTTCCCATTAAAAGTCTGAGTTCGTGAGTTGAATCCCTTGTTTTGTCAATGGCATGTGTGTCAGAATAATCTATTGAGATATTAGGCTATGTTTTTTTCTCTTCCTTTTTCTGTGAAAAGTGTAAGAAGAATTGTCACCCCTACCCAAAACTCGAAAAGGTAGTCCAAGTTTTGGCTTCTGAGTTTAGAGATTTTTGCTGATGGGATTGTTACTAGCTTGTGTACTGAAGAGCTAAAGGTATAACTTTTTTTTTTATTTCTAAAGGAATTCATTTTTTTAATTGAAACTTAAAAGTATTCCCACATATACAATAGAATAGTGGCAGAATAACAGCAACACTCTTATTTTAAAATTAGGAAAATGGGAAACATTAGTTTGTAGAGATTCTACTGGGCAGACATTGGGAAAGCCCTCTATCCAGGGGTAGAGAATGCCTAATTATTCAACCCCAATTTTGCTCCATAGACTTTAGTTGTCATCCTTGGCCTCATATACAAAGGCGTGGGAGAATATGCCATCCAACAGAAATGTATTCTCTCACAGTTTTAGAGGACAGACATCCAAAATCAAGGTGTCAGTAGGGCTCCCTCGGGAGGCTCTAGAGAAGAATCTGTTCCTTGCCTCTTCTAGCTTCTGGTGCCTGCGGCATTCCTTGGTATTCTTTGGTTTGTGGCCACATCATTTCCAATCTCGGCCTTTGCCTTCACATCGCCTTCTCCTGTGTGTGTGTGTAATTTCCCTCTGCCTGACTCTTTTAATAAAGACATTTGTGATAGTATGTAGGGCTCACCCATATAATCCAGGATAACCTCCTTATTATCTCAGGATCCTTAATTATATATCCAGACCCTTTTTGCTTATAAGGTAACATTTACTTGTTTCAAGGATTAAGAACTAACATCTTTCAGTGGCCATTATTCAGCCTACTATAGGATCCATTTAGGTCAAGTTCAGTGGGATATATCAATGTGTCGTCACAGTCATTTCCTTATATAGTTAAGATGTTGCTAGCCAACCTGATAGAATAATCCTACGTCCCATAGTGCTACTCACCTCATATTGTAACATGAAGGTTCAAGGCCATATTGTGATATGAACCTGTCTTGTGGGGCCTGGATACAGGAGTATGGAGGTAGGTAGTGGAGGAGAGGGAAATATAGCAAGCCAGAAACTGATCTGTGAAAATTTTCCTAAATATCACAGCCTATCTATGAAAGAAATTTGATGGAGATTTTCCTAAAGTTGGCAATTCTAAAAATGTACATATTATTGTCTATAACACATTGTGAGGTAGAAAGAAACTTACTTAAGTATTGAAAAGAAAAAAACTAATTTCCATCATCCATGCTAGAAGACCGAATCCTCTATCCTCTACATACAAGAAAAGAAAATGATATTACTAAAGATCAAGAAATATGTGGCCAAAAATGTAGGAAATAATGTATTGTGGATATGTGTGTCAGGCAGTTAATTTATAAAAAATACTATTTAGTTTTTAGAGATTTTTGTGATACTTGCCAGGCTTTTAAAATTTTGTAATTTGTGTTTTCTCATTCTAAATAAAAATTAACTTTCGTGGTTGATTTTGTATTCATCTCCTAAAATAGCTCCCCAGAATTGGATAAGTTTTAGGTCTGGTAAAGTTTAGGTGAGCTCATAACTGGAAGACCTTTTCAGAAGGCACTATGATTCAGGTGTGCTTGAGAGTGAAGGGGAAGCTTCTTTTATGCATGAAGGGAAGCTGCTTCAGGAATCAGAGCTCATCAACATTCACAAGAAGAAGTCAGCCTTATTTCCAGTGTGGCAAAGCTAGCAACACACAGAAGTTAGTTGTTCTCCAGAATCTTGTCTGGGTGTCACACTGAACTCAGTGCTTCTCCCAAGCTTGGCTGAAATACTAAATGCTTAGAGGGAGATTGAATGAATGAGGGATGTGCAGTGCATCCATCCATTCCTTGCACATGCTAATCTCTTTCCCTGAATCAAACTAGACCATCAGAGATGCATGTGGATGCCACTGCCAAATTGCTCCTCTTGGATTATGTCTATATGGCAGCATCCAGGGAAGTATAAGAAACTGCCCTCTGAAGCCTCTTTCTGTATTTACTGTAGGGATGCTGTAGAGGAAGTTGTCCATTATGCTCCTGTTTATGAGAACCCAGGGGAGACACTTCACTCTGGCTCTCCTGAGCATCAGGTTTAATTTTTATCACATAGATGTTGTAAATCATGTGTCTGGTTTTATCTCTCACATCTCATGTCCCTAGAAGCACTATGAACTTTTAGAAAATGAATTTGGGTACCAGTGTTACTCCTGGCTTCATCATTTTTAAGTTTTTAATTGTTTTTATTTTTAAGCAGATTTTTAAATTGGTTATGAATGTTCATAAGATACAAAGCTGATTGTAACCACTCGTGCCCAAAATGTGATGGCTAGATCATACTGGCAGCATTCCCATTAAAACAAATTGCTATTATACCTTGTGTTCCCCACCCAATTATCCCTGACCTCCCTCCCCATCCACCTTCCCCCACTCCACTTTGTATCCCTAGGTATGTTCTCTCCCTCTGCAAGTCCAACACAGCACTGTAGTCTTTCTTTCCTTCCTTCGTTCTCCCTTAGCTCCCACTTATGCGTGAGTACATGTGGTATTTATCCCTCTGTGCTTTGCTTATTTCACTCAACATAAGTTTCTCTAAGCTTATCCAGGTTGTTGCAAATGGGAGAATTTCACTCTTTTTTATGGCAGAATAGTATTCCATGGTCTATATATACCACAATTTCCTTATTCAATCATCCATCAATGGACATTTAGGTTGGTTCCATATCTTAGCTATTGTGAACAGAGCTGCCATGAACATGGGAGTGAAGGCATCCCTTTGACATGATGATTTCCATTCCTTTGGGTATATACCCAGAAGTGGGATTGCTGGACCATATGGAGGATCTCTCTGTAGTGTTTGAGAAATCTCCATACTGTGTTCCATAGCAGTTGTACTGATTTACAGTCCCACCAACAGTGTAGGAGTGTTCCCTTCTCTCCATACCCTCACCAGCATTTGTTATTCTCCATCTTTTTGATTATAGCCAGTCTAACTGAGGTGAGATGATATCTTAATGTGGTTTTAATTGCATTTCCCTGATGACTAGTGATGTTGAGTGTTTTTTTCATGTGCCTGTTAACCATTTGTATGTCTTCCTTTGAAAAATGTCTATTCAGGCTTCTGATAAAATTGTGGAGTAGATGGTTCCTAGCATTGTTCTCTCCCACAAATCAACGAATTTGCAGCTATTAAAATGCAACAACTGGAGGCCTTGGAGCTGTGCTGGAACATGTAGGAGACGTGTGCCAAAGGACCCCAGCCCAGGCCAGTGTCCACCACCCAGAGAGGCCTGAGAGCCACCAGACCCACACCCCCAAGTCAGTTGCCCTGGAACAGGCAGGCACTGTGGGATAGCCAGTTCAGGCCAGTGCCTGCTGCCCAGAGAGGCCTGAGAGCTGCCAGGCCACACACCCAAGTCAGCCATGCCAGAACAGGCAGGTATCATGGGACCCCCAGCCCAGGCCAAAGCCCACTGCCCAGAGAGGCCTGAGAGCTGCCAGGCCACACACCCAAGTCAGCCAGGCCAAAACAGGCAGGTACCACGGGAACCCCAGCCAAGGCTAGTCCCTGCTGCCCAGAATTGGCAGTCCCTTCAGGATGCAGGCCAGATATCAGGGTGGAATGTGTGGACCATGATACCCCCTGCCACAATGACTATACACCAAAGGAAAGATACCAGATATATGAAAAATCAAGACAGTACATCAGCACCAAAGGAAAACAATAACTCTCAAGGTCTAGATCCTATAGATCAGGAAGTCCTTGAAATGACTAACAAGGAATTTTGAGCAGCAATTCTAAGGAAACTAAATGAGACACAAGAAAACTCAGACAAAACAATGAAGTGAGAAAAAATATATGGGACCCAAAAGAAGAAATGTATAAAGAAATCAGTGCCCTGATAAAGACTGTAGAAAAGCTTGTGGAGCTGACTGATTTATTCAATGAAATAAAAAACACAGCAGAGAGTCTAACCAGCAGGCTAGAACAAGCAGGAGAGAGAATTTCTGACCTTGAAGACAGGCTGTTTGAATTAACACAGGCAGAGCAAAAAAAGAAAAAAAGAATTTAAAAAACTGAAGAAAATCTAAGAGACATAACAGACAACCTTAAGTGCGCAAATATCCAAATCATAGGTATTCCAGAAAGGGAGGAAAAAGGAAATGGCATTGAAAACATATTCAATGAAATAATAGCAGAAAACTTCCCAAGAATAGGGAAAGTCACAGATCTTCAGATTCAGGAGGCCCAAAGATCCCCAAACATATTCAAACCAAAAGGGTCCTCTCTAAAACACATTTTACTCAAACTGGAAAAACTCAAAAGCAAAGAGAGAATCTTAAAAGATGCAAGAAAGAGAGAAGTGGCAAGTAACCTGTAAGCAAGCCCCAATCAGACTAACATCAGACTTTTCATCAGAAACCCTAAAAGTCAGAAAATAATGGGAAGATATATTAAAAAAACTAAAGGACAAAAATTGCCAGCCAAGAATACTTTACCCAGCAAGGCTATTCTTCTGAAATGAAGGACAAATATTATATTTCTCAGACAAACAAGAACTGCAGGAGTTCACAGCCACAGGACCAGCCTTATAAGAAATTTTCAAGGGAGTACTGGGATTAATACCTATGAAACAGCCATCACTGCCAGGTATACTCAAGGAAGAACAAAACCTGTGAGTAAAGCAAAAATGCTGACAATACAGAGAAAAAATAGTTTATCTACCACCCCAAGAAACCAACAAACACAGAAGACAAACAGAAAATCAGAAAGAAAGGAACAAAAAATACTTAAAACATGTAAACAAAAATCAGTAAAATGCCAGGAGTAAATGAACACCTTTCAATAATAACTCTAAATGTAAAAGGATTAAATTCCCCACTCAGAAGACACAGACTGACTGACTGGATTAAAAAGATGGACCCAACAGTATGCTGCCTTCAAGAGACTCGCCTCACCTGTAAAGACACACATAGATTAAAGTGAAAGGATGCAAAATGATATATCATGCAAATAGAAATGAAAAATGACCTTGAGTAGCTAATCTAATATCAGATAAAAGACTTTAAACCAAAACCCATAAAAAGAGATAAAGAAGGCCACTATATAATGATCTATTCATCAAGAAGACATAACAATCATAAATATATATGCACCCAACATTGGAGCAGACCGATTTATAAAGCAAACATTATTAGATCTAAAGAATGAGATAGTCACTAACACCATAATAGCAGGGGACCTGAACACCCAAATCTCAACTTTGGACAGATCATCTAGGCAAAGAATCAATAGAGAAACATAAGATCTAAACAAGATTTTAAACCAATTGGACTTGGCAGATCATTAGAACATTCCATCCAACAATCTCAGAATATTCATTCTTCTCATCAGCACATGGAACATTCTCCAGGATAGATCACATGTTAGGTCACAAAGCAAGTCTCAACAAATCCAAAAGATTGGAATTATTCCATGTATTTTTTTCAGATCACAATGGGTTAAAATTAGAAATCAATAACAAATGAAACTCTGGAAACTATACAAACACATGGAAATTAAACAACAATATACTTAATGACATATGGGTCCAAGAAGAAATCAAACAAGAAATAAAAAAATTTATTGAAACTAATGAAAATAATGATATATCATACCAAAACCTGTAGGATACTGCAAAAGCAGTATAAAGGGGGAAATTTATCGCATAAAATGCTTACTTCAGAAAATTGGAAAGATGGCAAATAAACAACCTAACACTGCACCTAAAAGAACTAGATAAACAAGAACTATCCAAACCCAAAGTTAGTAGACAGAAAGAAATAACTAAGATCAGATCAGAACTAAATGAAATAGAATCCTGAAAAATGATATAAAAGATCAATGAAACAAAAAATTGGTTTTTTGAAAAGATAAATAAGATTGACAAACCTATAGCAAGGCTAAATATGAAAAGAAGAGAGAAGACCCAAATAAGAAAAATTAGAAATGAAAAAGATGATATTACAACTGATATCTCAGAAATACAAGGAATCATTAGAGACTACTATAAACAAATCTGTGCCAACAAATTCGAAAATATGGAAGAAATGGATAAATTTCTGGACACATACAAACTACCAAAATTGAGCCAAGAAGATATAGAAAATCTGAACAGACCAATAACAGTAAAAAAGATTGAAGCTGTTACGAGAAGGCTCAAAACAAAGAAAAGTCCAGGAATGGATGGGTTCACTGCAGAGTTCTACCAAACCTTCCAAGAGGAATTGAAATCAATTCTCTATAAACTATTCAAAAAGATTGAAACAGAGGCTATTCTCTCAAACTCATTCTATGAGGCAAACATCACACTGATACCAAAATCAAACAAAGACACATCAAAAATAGAAAATGACAGGCAAATATCACCAATGAATATAGATGCAAAAATCCTCAATAAAATACAAGCTAACAGAATACAACAACACATTCACAAAATTATACACCATGATCAAGTGGGATTCATCCCAGGGATGCAAGGATGGTTCAACAGATGAAAATCAATAAATGTAATAAACCACATCAATAAAACCAAACTCAAAATCCATATGATCATCTCTATAGATGCTGAAAAAGCATTTGACAAAATTCAACACTCATTCATGATAAAGACTCTCTACAAGTTAGGTAGAGATAGAAAGTGTTTCAACATAATTAAAGTCATATATGATAAGGCCACTGCCAATATCATTCATTTCAGCTTTTTCCTTAAGAAGAGGAACTAGAGAAGGATGCCCACTCTCACCACTCCTATTCAACATAGGGTTGGAAGTACTAGCCAGAGCAATCAGAGAAGAGAAGGAAATAAAGGGCATCCAGATTGCAAAAGATGAAGTCAAACTGTCCCCGTTTGCAGATGATATGATCCTATACATTGAACAGCCTAAAGCCTCTACAAAAAAACTCTTAGAATTGATAAATGATTTCAGCAAAGGGGCAGGATACAAAATAAACACACAAAAATCAGTAGCATTTTTGTACTCCAACAGTGAGCATGCAGAAAAACAAATTAAGAAAGCTAGTCCATTTATAATAGCCACCAAAAAATTGAAATACTTAGAAATAAAGTTAACCAAGGATGTGAAAATTCTCTCTGAAGAGAACTACAATCCACTGTTGAGAGAAATTAAAGAGGACACAAGAAGATAGAAAGATATCCCATGCCCTTGGATCAGAAGAATTAACATTGTGAAAATGTCCATATTACCCAAAGTGATCTACAGATTCAGTAAAATCCCCATCAAAATTCCAATGACATTTTTCTGTGAATTGGGAAAACTACCCAGACATTTATGGAATAACAAAAGACCATGCATAGCCAAAGCAATACTGAGCAAAAATAAACAAACAAACAAATAAATAAATAAATAAATAAAGCTAGAGGCATAACACTGCCTGACTTTAAACTATACTATAAAGCTATAATAACTAAAACAGCATGGTAGCGGCATAAAAACAGACAGATAGATCAATGGAATATAATAGAGCACCCAGAAATCAACCCATACACCTACAGCCATCTGATCTTTGACAAAGGCACCAAGTCTACACACTGGGGAAGAGACTGCCTCTTCAGCAAATGGTGCTGGGAAAACTGGATATTAATATGTAGGAGAATGAAACTAGACCCATACCTCTCACCATATACCAAAATCAGCTCAAAATGGATTAAAGAATTAAACATACACCCTGAAACAATAAAACTCCTTAAAGAAAACATAGGGGAAACACTCCAGGAAGTAGAAGTAGGTACAGACTTCATGAACACGACCCCCAAAATACAGGCCATGAAGGAAAAATAAACAAATGGAATTATATCAAATTAAAAAGCTTCTGCACAGCAAAAGAAGCAATCAGCAGAGTGAAAAGACAACCAACAGAGTGGGAGAAAATATTTGCTAAATATACAACTGACAAAGGATTAATATCCAGAATATACAAGGAACTCAAACAATGTTACAGCAAAAAAAACAAATAACCTAATTAAAAAGTGGCAAAGTTCTCACTTATTTGTGGGAGCTAAAAATCAATAAATAAATACACAAATAAACTGAAGGGGGTGAGGGAAGAAGACACAATAATTACAATTCCTTGAAGTTGATACGACAAGCAAACAGATATGAGATTGTTGGGAGGGAGTGGGGAGAGGGAGGAGGGAGGGAGGTTTCAGTAATGGGCCACAATAATCAACCACATTGTATACTGACAAAATAAAATAAAATAAAATAAAAGTTTGTCAATTAAAAAATAAATTAAAAATAAAGTGAAAAACCAGGAAAAAAATGTATTTCTTAAAACAAAACAAAACAGGCTTTGTGAAATAGGCAGAATTCTATAGATGGCCCCATAAGCTTTTTGTTATTCATTCAAACAGTAATATAGACACTTCTGTGAAGGGACTTTGCAAATCACTTGATTTGAAAATGTGGAAGTTATCTTGGTGATAATCAGGTGACCCTTCTTAGAGCTGCGAGTTTTCTTTATCTAGTAGTGGAGGAGTAAGTCAGAGAGATTTGAAGGGTATGAAGGACTCAACAAACCATTGCTGATTTGAACAGGGAGGGGACTGTGTTAAGAACCAGATAGTGGCATCAAGGAGTTGAGGGCAATCCCAGATCACAGCCCAAAACAACACCACAAAATGTACAGAGATTTCAATCCTACACTCACAAGGAATCTAATTCTTCCAACAACCTTTGAACTTGGAAGAAAATCTCAAGCCTCAGATGAGGATTGCAGACCCAGCCAAAACCTTGATTCAGCCTGTGAGACCTGTGCAGAGAATCCAGCTGACCCACATCAGGGCTCATGAACTGTGAGATAATAGATATGCTGTTTTAAGTTGTTAAGTTTTTTTTAAATTTGTTGCAGCAGCAATTGAAAACTAGTACACTTTTAGTATTAAATAAAGATCATTCGTTTCAAAAAAAAAAGGGCAAAGGAGCTGAATAGGAATTTCTCAAAGGAAGATATACAGATGGCCAACAGACAAATGAAAAATGCTCAACATCACTCAGCATTCAGGAAATGCAAATCAAAACCACTTTGAGATACCATCCCACTCCAGTTAGGATGGCTAATATTCAAAAGACTGAGAATGGTAAATGCTGGTGTGGTTGCAGAGAAAAAGGAACTTTCATACACTGTTGGTGGGACTGCAAAATGGTGCAGCCTTTATGGAAAATGAAATGAAGGTTCCTCAAACAATTACAGATAGATCTGCCATAAGACCCAGCTATTCAACTGCTGGGAATATACCCACAGGAATGGAAATCGTCATGCTGAATGGATACCTGTACTCACATGATTATTGAAGCACTATTTACAATATTCAAGAGTTGGAACCAGCCCAAATGTTCATCATCAAATAAGTGGATAAGGAAACTGTTATATTTACACAATGGAATACTACTCTGCTGTAAAAAAGAACAAAATACAACCATTCGTAACAACACGGATGGACGTAGAGAAAATTATATTAAGTGAAATAAGTCAGGCACAGAAAGAAACACCACATGTGCTCACTTATTTGTGGGTGCTTAAAATAAGTAAATAAATAAATATACAAACAAATAAAGGGTGGGAGGAGAAGATACAACAACCACAACAATTTCTTGAATTTGTTAAGACAAGTGAACAGATATGATGTACTGGTGAGGGAGGGGAGGGAGGCAGGAAGGAACACATAAAGGAACACAAAAATCAACTGCAATATAAATTGAGAAGTTAAAAGGAAAATGTCTATTCAGCTGCTTTTCCCATTTTTTAAATTGGGTTATTTGTTTTTTTACTGTGCAATTGCTTGAGATCTTTGTAAATTATGGAAATTAATCCCTTGTCGGATGCATAGTCTGCAAAAATTTTCTCCCACTCTGTAGGTTGTCGTTTCACTCTGTTGATTGTTTCCTTTGCTATGCAGAAGCTTTTGAGTTTGATACAGTCTCATTTGTTTATTTTTCTTTTGTTGCCTGTGCTTTCAGGCTTATATTCATAAAGTCTGTGCCCAGACTTAGTTTCTGAAATGTTTCACCTATATTTTCCCTTAGTAATTTTACAGTTTCAGGTCTTATACTTAAGTCTTTAATCCATTTTTGAGTTGATTTTAGTATATGGTGAAAGACGCATGTCTCATTTCATTCTTCTGCATATGGATATCCAATTTTCCCAGCACCACTTATTGAAGAAGCTGTCTTTTCCCCAATGTAGGTTTTTGTTGCCTTTGTCAAATATCAGATGCCTGTAAGACTAAGGGGTGATTTCTGGGTTCTCTATTCTGCTCCACTGGTCTGAGTGTATTTTTATGCCAGTACCATGCTGTTTTGGTTACTATAGCTCTGTAGTATAATTTGAAGTCAGGAAGTATTATGCCTCTGGCTTTATTTTTTTGCTCAAGTTTACTTTGGCTATTCGGGGTCTTTTGTTCCATGTGAATGTTAAGATTTTTTTTTTCCACTTCTGTGAAGAATGTCATTGGTATTTTGATGGGGATTGCATTGAATCTGTAGATTGCTTTGGGTAGTATAGACATTTTCAGATTGTTAATTCTTCCTATCCAAGAGCATGGAATGTCTTTCTATCTTTTTGTGTCTTTAATTTCTTTCTGTAGTGGTTTTTGTAGTTCTTGTTATAGAGATCTTTTACCTCTTGGGTCAAATTGATTCTTAGGTATTTTATTTTTCTCATGGGTGTTGTAAATATGCTTACTTTCTTGAGTTCTGTTTCTGTTAGTTCATTATTTGAGAATATAAATGAAACTGATTTGGGGGCATTTGTTTTGTATCCTGCAACATTACTGAAATTATTAACCAGCTTTAGGAGTTTTTTGATAGAGTCTTTAGGCTTTTCTATATAGAGTCTCATGTCATCTGCAAATAGGGGTAGTTTGACTTCATCTTTTCCAGTCTCAATGCACTTTATTTCTTTCTCTCGTCTGATTTCTCTGGCTAGTATCTCCAGTACTATGTTAAATAGACGTGGTGAGAGTGGGCATCCTCACCTTGTTACCCTCCTTGAAGGAAAAGCTTTCAGTTTTTCCTCATTCAGAATTATATTGGATGTGGGCTTGTTATAGATGGCTTTTATTCTGTTGAGATACTTTCCTTCCATACCTAATTTGTTGAGAGTCTTTATCATGAAGGCATGCTGAATTTTGTCAAATGCTTTTTCAGCATCTATTTAGATAATCATATGATTTTGTCCTTCAATTTGTTGATGTGATATATCACATTTATTGACTTCCATATATTGAAACATCCTTGCATCCCTGGGATGAATCCCACTTGATTATGGTGTATAATTTTTTTTTTAAATTTTATTTTGTAGATATACATTGTGGCTGATTATTGCTCCCCATCACCAAAACCTCCCTCCCTTCTTCCTCCCCCCTCCCCCCCAACAATGTCCTTTCTGTTTGCTTGTTGTATCAACTTCAAATAATTGTGGTTGTTATATCTTCTACCCCCCCCCTGGTTTTTTTTTTTTTTGTGTGTGTGTGTGTGTGTGAATTTATATATTAATTTTTAGCTCCCACCAATAAGTGAGAACATGTGGTATTTCTCTTTCTGTGCCTGACTTGTTTCACTTAATATAATTCTCTCAAGGTCCATCCATGTTGTTGCAAATGGCAGTATTTCATTCGTTTTTATAGCTGAGTAGTATTCCATTGTGTAGATGTACCACATTTTCCGTATCCACTCATCTGATGATGGGCATTTGGGCTGGTTCCAACTCTTGGCTATTGTAAAGAGTGCTGCGATGAACATTGGGGAACAGGTATACCTTCGACTTGATGATTTCCATTCCTCTGGGTATATTCCCAACAGTGGGATAGCTGGGTCGTATGGTAGATCTATCTGCAATTGTTTGAGGAACCTCCATACCATTTTCCATAGAGGCTGCACCATTTTGCAGTCCCACCAACAATGTATGAGAGTTCCTTTTTCTCCGCAGCCTCGCCAGGATTTATCGTTCAGAGTCTTTTGGATTTTAGCCATCCTAACTGGAGTTAGATGGTATCTCAATGTG
This sequence comes from Cynocephalus volans, assembly GCF_027409185.1. NCBI lineage: Eukaryota > Metazoa > Chordata > Mammalia > Dermoptera > Cynocephalidae > Cynocephalus > Cynocephalus volans. Next base: position 58,416,102 of record NC_084478.1, read on the forward strand.
GTTTTGATTTGCATTTCCCGGATGCAGAGTGATGTTGAGCATTTTTTCATATGTCTGTTAGCCATTTGGATATCTTCCTTAGAGAAATGCCTATTTAGCTCTTTTGCCCATTTTTTAATTGGGTTGCTTGTTTTCTTCTTGTACAGTTGTTTGAGTTCCTTATATATTCTGGATATTAATCCTTGGTCAGATATATATTCTGCAAATATTTTCTCCCACTCTGTTGGTTGTCTTTTAACTCTTTTAATTGTTTCTTTTGCTGTGCAGAAGCTTTTTAGTTTGATATAATCCCATTTGTTTATTTTTCCTTTGGTTGCCCGAGCTTTTGGGGTCGTATTCATGAAGTCTGTGCCCAGTCCTATTTCCTGAAGTGTTTCTCCTATGTTTTCTTTAAGAAGTTTCATTGTTTCAGGATGTATATTTAAATCCTTAATCCATTTTGAGTTGATTTTAGTATACGGCGAGAGGTATGGATCTAGTGTCATTCTCCTGCATATGGATATCCAGTTATCCCAGCACCATTTGCTGAAGAGGCAGTCCCTTCCCCAGTGAATAGGCTTGGTGCCTTTGTCAAAGATCAGCTGACAGTAAGTCTGTGGGTTGATTTCTGCATTCTCTATTGTATTCCATTGGTCAGTGTGTCTGTTTTTATGCCAGTACCATGCTGTTTTGGTTATTATAGCTTCGTAGTATAGCTTAAAGTCAGGTAGTGTTATGCCTCCAGCTTTATTTTTTTTGCTCAGCATTGCTTTGGCTATGCGTGGTCTTTTATTGTTCCCTATAAATGTCTGGAGAGTTTTTCCCATTTCTGAGAAAAATGTCTTTGGAATTTTGATGGGGATTGCATTGAATTTGTATATCACTTTGGGTAGTATGGACATTTTCACTATGTTGATTCTTCCAATCCAAGAGCATGGGATATCTTTCCATCTTCTTGTATCCTTTCTAATTTCTCTCAGCAGTGGTTTGTAGTTCTCATTAATTATAGAGATTTTTCACCTCCTTGGTTAACTCAATTCCTAAGTATTTTATTTTTTTGGTGGCTATTGTAAATGGGCAGGCTTTCTTGATTTCTCTTTCTGCATGTTCACTATTGGAGAAAAGAAATGCTACTGATTTTTGTGTGTTGATTTTGTATCCTGCTACTGTGCTGAAATCATTTATCAATTCCAACAGTTTTTTTGTAGAGGTTTTAGGCTGTTCGATATATAGGATCATGTCATCTGCAAAGAGGGACAGTTTAAATTCAACTTTCCAATCTGGATGTCCTTTATTTCCTTCTCTTCTCTGATTGCTCTGGCTAGTACTTCCAACCCTATGTTGAATAGGAGTGGTGAGAGTGGGCATCCTTGTCTAGTTCCTGTTCTTAAAGGACAAGCTTTCAGCTTTTCCCCATTCAGGATGATATTGGCTGTGGGTTTGGCATATATGGCTTTAATTATGTTGAGATACTTTCCCTCTATACCTAACTTATAGAGGGTCTTTGTCATGAATGAGTGCTGAACTTTATCAAATGCTTTTTCAGCATCTATAGATTTGATCATATGGTCCTTGTGTTTGAGTTTATTAATATGGTGTATCACATTTATTGATTTGTGTATGTTGAACCAACCTTGCATCCCTGGGATGAATCCCACTTGATCGTGATGAATAATTTTACGTATGTGTTGCTGTATTCTGTTTGCTAGTATTTTAGTGAGGATTTTTGCATCTATATTCATCAAGGATATTGGCCTGTAGTTTTCTTTTTTGGTTATATCTTTACCTGGTTTTGGTATCAGGATGATGTTTGCTTCATAGAATGAGTTTGGGAGATTTGCGTCTGTTTCAATCTTTTGGAATAGTTTGTAAAGAATCGGTGTCAATTCCTGTTTGAATGTTTGGTAAAATTCTGCTGTGAATCCATCTGGTCCTGGGCTTTTCTTTGTTGGGAGCCTGCTGATAACAGCTTCAATCTCCTTTATTGTTATTGGTCTGTTCAAATTTTCTACGTCTTCACGGTTCAGTTTTGGGAGCTTGTGTGTGTCCAGAAATTTATCCATTTCCTCCAGATTTTCAAATTTGTTGGCGTATAGTTGTTTATAGTAGTCTCGAATGATTCCTTGTATTTCAGATGAATCAGTTGTAATATCGCCTTTTTCATTTCTAATTTTTGTTATTTGAGTCTTCTCTCTTCTTTTTTTTGTTAGCCATGCTAATGGTTTGTCAATTTTATTTATCTTTTCAAAAAACCAACTTTTTGATTCGTTGATCTTTTGAATTGTTTTTTGGTTTTCAATTTCATTCAGTTCTGCTCTGATCTTAATGATTTCTTTCCGTCTGCTAACTTTAGGTTTGGATTGTTCTTGTTTTTCTAGTTCTTTAAGGTGAAGTGTTAGGTTGTTCACTTGCCATCTTTCTATTCTTCTGAAGTGAGCATTTAATGCAATAAATTTCCCCCTCAATACTGCTTTTGCAGTATCCCACAGGTTTTGGTATGATGTATCATTGTTTTCATTAGTTTCAATAAATTTTTTGATTTCCTGCTTGATTTCTTCTTGGACCCATATGTCATTAAGTAGAATGCTGTTTAATTTCCATGTGTTTGTATAGTTTCCAGAGTTTTGTTTGTTATCAATTTCTAGTTTTAATCCATTGTGGTCTGAGAAGATACATGGGATAATTCCAATTTTTTTGAATTTATTGAGACTTGATTTGTGACCTAATATGTGATCTATCCTGGAGAATGATCCATGTGCTGATGAGAAGAATGAATACTCTGAGATTGTTGGGTGGAATGTTCTGTAGATATCTGCCAATTCCAATTGGTCTAGAGTCTTGTTTAGATCTTGTGTTTCTCTACTGATTCTTTGCCTAGATGATCTGTCTAATATTGACAGTGGGGTGTTCAGGTCCCCTGCTATTTTGGCATTAGTGTCTATTTCCTTCTTTAGGTCTAATAGAGTTTGTTTCATAAATCTGGCTGCTCCAACATTGGGTGCATACATATTTATGATTGTTATGTCTTCTTGATGGATCAGTCCTTTTATCATTAAGTAGTGTCCCTCATTGTCTCTTTTTATGGTTTTTAGTTTAAAGTCTATTTTGTCAGATATAAAAATAGCTACTCCAGCTCGTTTTTCTTTTCTGTTTGCATGGTAAATCTTTTTCCATCCTTTCACTCTTAGTCTGTGTGAATCTTTATGGGTGAGGTGGGTCTCTTGTAGGCAGCATGTAGTTGGGTCCTGCTTTTTGATCCAGTCAGCCAGTCTGTGTCTTTTGATTGGGGAATTTAAGCCTTTTACATTAAGAGTTGTTATTGAAAGGTGTTGATTTATTCCTAGCATTTTATTGGTTGTTTGGTTGTCTTAGGTGTCTTTTGTTCCTTACTTTCTGATTTACTGTTTGGTTTCTCTGTTTGTTGGTTCCTTAGGTTGTAGATAGTGCTTTTGTTAGCTTGTTTTCTCTTCATGAATGCCATTTTTATTATACTTGCGGGTTTAGATTTTTCTTGGGTTTTTATGGCAGTTGTAGTTACTTTTCAGGAACCAAACCCAGTACTCCCTTGAGGATTTCTTGTAAGGGTGGTCGTGTGGTAGTGAACTCCCGCAGTTTTTGTTTGCCTGAGAAATATACTATTTGCCCCTCATTTCGGAAGGATAGCCTTGCAGGGTAGAGTATTCTTGGCTGGCAATCTTTGTCTTTTAGTATTTTGAAAATATCATCCCATTCCTTTCTAGCTTTTAGGGTTTGTGATGAAAAGTCTGATGTTAACCTGATTGGGGCTCCCTTATAGGTGATTTGACGCTTCTCTCTTGAAGCTTTTAAGATTCTCTCTTTGTCTCTGAGTTTTGCCAATTTGACTATGACATGTCTTGGAGAAGGTCTTTTTGGGTTGAAAACATTTGGAGATCGTTGAGCTTCCTGGATCTGAAGATCTGTGATTTTTCCTATACCTGGGAAGTTTTCTGCCACTATTTTGTTGAATATGTTTTCAATGGAATCTCCATTTTCCTCCCCTTCTGGAATACCCATGACTCGGATATTTGATCGCTTAAGGTTGTCTGATATCTCTCTCAGATTTTCTTCAATGTCCTTGATTCTTTTTCTTTCTTTTTGTCTGCTTGTTTTATTTCAAACAGCCCATCTTCAAGTTCAGAGGTTCTCTCTTCAACTTCGACAAGCCTGCTTGTTAAACTCTCCGTTGTGTTTTTTATTTCATTGAATAACTTCTTCAGTTCAGCAAGTTCTGCTACATTTTTTTTCAGGACATTGATTTCCTTGTACATTTCCTCTTTCAGATCCTGTATACTTTTCCTCATTTCATCATGATATCTAGCCGAATTTTCTTGAATCTCATTCAGTTTCCTTAGAATTATCACTCGAAATTCCTTGTCAGTCATTTCAAGGGCTTCTTGTTCTATAGGATCTAGAGTTTGAGATTTATTAACTTTTGGTGGTGTACTTTCTTGATTTTTTGTATTTCTGGTATCTTTTTTTTGGTGTTTATTCATTGTTGCAGGGGGTTTCACAGTCCACCGGTTTGAGACTAATGACTAACTAGGATGTTGCTGTGGTTGCCAATTTCGTATGGCTCCCTCCAGGACTGCTCAGTTGGCCTCTAGTGCCTTGTGTGTGTGGTTGCCTCGGGTCTTGGGCTTCTCCGGGGAGCCACCTTTCTGGTCAGCTTGGACTCTGCTGGGCTGGTGGATCACGTACCACAGGGTGTGTGATCTCTGTTGAGCTTTCACTTCCTGTGCAGGACTTCTCCCTGTTCCGTGTGCTCTGGCCCAGGCTGTTAGACCATGCAGTGGCGACCCCACCGGGTGTGTGGTTTCTGTCGAGTCTCCGCCTCCCTGGCCGCACGTCTCCCCACTCTGTGTGCACTGTGCTGGGCTGGAGCGTGTCTTCTGCACCCCTCGTCTATCAGCTGGGCCTTCAAGACCCTGCTCGGCACCGCCTCGCCCAGGAAGTCTACCAGGTTTCTGCTAGGCACAGACGACCGGTCTCTCTGGGTGCCTTTGTAGCACTATGTAGATCTTTCTCGGGTCTTGTTCACCTTTGTATCCCCCCAGTATAAACCGAGTCTAGTGCCCACCTGCAGCCAGCTCTCTGGCAGGTTCAAGCGGACCTGGGAACTCTCCTACCACACTATTCCCAACCAGAAATTCGTTAGGCTTTTTTCCAAACTGGTGGCCGCAGAGATGGTATCTGCCTCCCAGTAACAGGGAGTTTACCTGGGGCCGGAGTCCAGGGTGTGGTGGAGTGACAGTCGGCCCGCCCGTACTTCCTTGCCCTCCCGAGACTGGCCGGGGACGCCCCACGCCACCAGCCCCGCCAGAGAACCGCGGAGGGAGTGGGAGCGGAGGCCGGTCTGCAGGCTCCGGAAAGCCCCACGCCAGGCCAAGCAAGTGGGAGGGCTCAGTGATGGCGGAGCAGGGCGGAGCTGCCCGCACCTGGGAAAATGGAGGTAGCACCGGGGCGGTGAGTGGCCTGGTGGTGCAGGCGGGAGCCACGTGGGCATCCACCCCCCGAACAGAGCTGTGCCAGGGATCACTCACAGTGCTGTGCCAGGTCGGGTGCTCGCTCTGTCTCTGGTTTGCCGCCTTTCCCAGTTCTCGGCCGCTGCCGCCTCGGGCTGTTCAGTCGCGGCGCGGCTCGAGCGCTCCCAGGAATCTTCTTTAATGCCGGCCTGAAACCTCGAATCCTGAATAGGGCCACTGGCTGCCTTCAGTGCGGCCCCGGTCTCCGGGATCCTGTCTGCATCCACAGCAGCCCTGGCGCCACGTTCCCTGTTTCGAGACTCGCTTTTGCAGCTAAGAAACAGTTCTTTTCCTGCTCCACACTTCAAAGCTGTTGCCTGTAAATGAGGCAGCCTTTCCTGCCGGGGGTAAAGTGGCGGTCACCCCCCACGACCCATGGTGTATAATTTTGTTAATGTGCTGCTGTATTCTGATTCCTAATATTTTGTTGAGTATTTTTGCATCTATGTTCATCAAGGATGTTGGCCTGCAATCTTCTTTTGTTTGTTCTGTGTTTATCTGGTTTTGGTATCAGTTTTGTTGGCCTCATAAAATGAGTTTGGGAGAGTGGCTTCTGATTCAAGTTTTTGAAATAGTTTGAGGAGAATTGGTATTAATTACTCTTTAAAGCCTTGATAGAATTAAGCTGTAAAGCCATCCAGACCTTGGCATTTCTTTGTTGGAAGACTGATGATTACCCCTTCAATCTCATTGCTTGTTATTGGTCTGTTCAGATTTTCTGTCTCTTCTTGGTTCAGTCTGGGTAGTTTGTATGTGTCCAGAAACTTATCTATATCTTCCAGGTTTTCATATTTGTTGTCATACAGTTGTTTATAATATTCTCTAATGATTCTTCACATTTCTGTGGTGTTGATTGTAATGTCTCCCTTTTCATTTCTGATTTTTGTAATTTTGGTCTTCTCTGTTCTTTTTTTTTCTTTTCTTTTTTTCTTAACCTAGCTAATGGTTTATCTATTTTATTTATCTTCTTGAAAAACCAACTTTTTGTTTCATTGATCTTTTCTGTTGTTTTTTGAGTCTCTATTTCATTTAGCTCTACTCTGATCTTAATTATTTCTTTCCATCAGTTTCCTTTAGGATTGAATTATTTTTATCTAGTTCTTTCAGGTGTAGTGTTAGGTCATTTATTTGAAGTCTTTCCATTCTTTTGATGTAAATGTTCATTGCAGTAAGTTTCCCTCTTATTACTGCTTTTGCAGTATCCCACAGGTTTTGGTGTTATGTGTCTTTATTTCCATTAGTTTCAAGAATTTTTTTTGATTTCCTGTTTAATTTCTTCTTGGACCCATAGGTCATTCAGGAGCCTATTGTTTAGTGTCCATGTATTTGTATAATTTCCAGAGTTTTTCTTGTCATTAATTTCCAGTTTTAGTCCATTGTGGTCTGAAAAAATACTTGGAATTATTTCAACTTTTAAAAATTTGCTGAGACTAGTTTTATGACCTAATATGTTGTCTTTCCTGAATGTTCCAGGTGCTGATGAGAAGAAAGTATATTCTTTAGTTGTTGGGTGAAATGTTCTGTATATATTTGCCAGGTGTGGTTTGTCTAAGGTGTAGTTTAAATCCTGTGTCTCTTTGTTGATTTGTTGCCTTGAAGATCTGTCCCATACTGAGAGGTGGGTATTCAGGTCACCCACTATTAACATATTAGGGCCTATTTCTTCCTTCAGGTCTAAGAGTGTTTGCTTTATATATCTGGGTGCTTCAGTATTGTGTGCATACATATTTATGATATGTCTTCTAGTTGGATAGAACCTTTTATCATTATATAATATAGTGGCCTTCTTCATCTCTTTTTATGTATTTTGGTTTAAAGTCCATTTTTTCTGATACAAGAATAGCTACTCCTGCTCATTTTTGATTTCCATTTGCATGGTATATCTTTTCCTATCCCTTCACTTTTAGTCTGTATGTGTCTCTACAGGTGAGGTGGGTCTCTTGAAGACAGCATATACTTGGGTCTAGCTTTTTAATCCAATGAGTCAGTTCGTATCTTTTGAATGGAGAATTTAATCCATTAACATTTAGGGTTGTTATTGACAGGTATTATTTATTCTTGTCATTTAATTGGTTTTTCTTTAGGTGATTTAAATACCTTTTGATCATTACTTCCCCTTTTATTTCTCTTCTTTAATGTTAGCTGGAAATTTAAGGTGGCATGATTTAGCTTCTTTCTCTTTCTCACTGGCATTTTTGTTTTAATGGCTGGTTTTGCTCTTTCTTGTGTATTTGTGATAGTGATCATCACTATTCATATTACAGATGAAGGCCTCCCTTGAGAATTTCTTGTAGGGCTGGCTGTGTTGTGGTGAACTGCCACAATTTTTTCCTGTCTGGGAAATACACTATTTCTCCCACATTGCTGAAGGAGAACCTTGCTGGGTAAAGAATTCTTGGCTGGCAATTTTTTCTTTTAGTATTTTGAGTATATCATTCCACTTTCTTCCTGCCTGTAAGGTTTCAGTTGAGAAGTCTGCTGTTGGTCTGATGGGGGTTCCCTTGTAGGTGACTTGATGCTTTTCTCTTGCTGCCTTTAGAATTCTCTCTTTGTCTGAGCTTTTCAAATTTGACTATAATGTGTCTTGGGAAGGATCTTTTTGGGTTGAATCTGTTCGGAGACCTTTGAGCTTCCTGGATGTGAAGGTCTACATCTCTCCCTACACCTTAGAAGTTTTCTTTATTTCCTTGCATGGGTTTTCAATACTTCTTTCTTTCTCCTCCCCTTCTGGAATACCCATAATTTGGATGTTAGAGCACTTGAAGTTTTCTGCTCTCTCTCTTAGATTTTCTTCATTATTTTTAATTCTTTTTTTCATTTTTTTTTTTTTTGTCTGCCTGGGTTGTTTCAAAAAGACCATCTTCGAGATCTAAAATTCTTTCTTCTGCTTGCTCTAGCCTTTTGCTTTAGTTCTCTGTTGTGTTTTTTTTATTTCACTGAGTGAGTCGTTCACTTCTAGGAGTTCTGCTACACTTTTTTATGGTATTAATCTCTTTCTAAATTTTCTCCTTCATATTCTGGATATCTATTCTTTTTTCATTGTTCTCTCTAATTGAGTCTTCTTATATCTCTTTAAGTTTTCTTAAGATCATTGCTTGGAACTTCTTTTCAGACATTTCAAGGATTCCCTGTTCTACGGGGTCTGAAATTTGAACATTACTGTATTCCTTCAATGGTGTCATACTTCTTGTTTGTTTGTAGTTCTAGTATTTTTTTGTTGATGTTTGGTCATCTGGTAGAGGACTTGCTTCTTCTCTTTCTCTGGTATTGGCTGTGGATAAAGATTTCTTCCTCCATTTGTAGTGTCTACTGGTGACTCTTCTTATATCGGTGTAGTCAAATGAGTGGCAGGTTGCCTGTAGAGTAGTCCTGGCTGCTACTGTGGTAATGAACTGTCCTTGTGGTGACAGTAGGTCTGGCAGTGGCTATATTATACTACCTTTGCTCCTGTTCCAGAATCCATAGCCATAGATTGAGCCCCTGGTGCCGCATGGGTCTCAGCTCATCTCAGCACCTGCTTAACCTGTGGGCACTTCCCTCCGGGGCATAAGACTGAGCCCCAGCGCCATGTGGGTCTTGGTTCACCTCAGCACCTACTGGGTCTGTGGGTGCTTCCCTTTAGGACCTTAGATTGAGGCCCTGGTGCTGTGTGGCTTCATCACAACTGCCTTTGTTTTTTCCTTTACCCTGCTTATTTTATTTGCTGCTTCTTCTTCTTCTTTTTTTTTTTTTACTCTTATATTATTAAATGTATTTATGTAAGCCACCCTAAAAGCAGTAACAATGTGGGCAGAAATAAATAATAATTTAAAAACCACATTAAGTTATTAAAAAAATAATAAAACACCTAAAGTGAATTTCCCTTGAAGGCATTGTTAATTATGTGGTATTTCTGCACAGGCTTTTTTGCTAGCAAGTCAGAACAGCATTTAAAGAAAGAATGCAGATTTCATTAATGAAACCTTAGACATTTTCAGCTGAGGAAAAAAAAAAAAACAGCAGCCTCATTTTTTTCTCTTCACTTTTATTCTTTTTTTCCCTTTTGCTCTATGATTATTGTTCATTTAAGAGTGCAAAGGTTCTTTGAGGCCCCTGGTTCTTTTTTTATTCAAGTAGGTTTAGTCAAATTACACATGACAAAGATGACAAAGGCCTTCTTAATCTGCACTGCTTTCTGCTCCTGAGAGAAGCCAGGACTTGCGCTCTTGTTTCCCTTTCCTGAGTCAGCACTTGGCTAGTCCAAGGCCATGGGGCCCCAGCTCAGACTGTTAGAAATAATAAGCATGAAGAGAGAGAACAACAGCCCATATTTTAAATTTAAGAAGAAGCTCTGCTTTTTGGATGGCACAACAATTGTGTTGTTAATGCAGTTCAGAAAAAAAAAGAGTAGGGCGAGTCAAGAAAATGAAAAACGTAGTCTTTCTATAACCCCACTTAAATGGACTGTGATGCTAAAGTGCAGAGTGGGATAATACCTCTCTGTCTGAAGAGATATCCAGAATATCTAGGTCAGATCATAAAACACTAAGGTTATTTTATGTACCCGGGACTGAATCCCTTTTTCTTATTCCTCAAAGAAAATTTCTTCTGGTCTTTTGCTGATTAAATGATATAAGCTTAATAAGTCTATGTTAATTCCGGTAGTCTTCTTTTGCTTCATATTTTTTTTCTCAGTCCTGGTTAACACAGTTCCTAGTTAACAGTTTATATGATTTTTAGATTATTTTCAAGTCAAGGATAATCAGGTGATTTTCTTTTGTAGGGGCAGCAAAGGTGTGATACTTTTCCTCACCTATCATAAGAGTCACACCAACACTCCTATAACAAGACAGGTTAAAAAGAGAAAAACATAACAAATTTATTTAATCAAAGTTTCACTTGACATGAGAAACCTCAGAAATGAAGACTCAAAGACCCAGGGAAAACTGTCCGTTTTTATGCTTAGGTTTGATAAAGAATGGACGGCTGGGTAGAAATGTGATTGGACAAAAGATTATGACCTAATTGTAATAGACTGAAGGGGGAACCCAGCAAGGCCTGTCTGTTCAGATTCTTCTTGGCCTCTCTGTGCAGCGTTCCTTCCTCCCAGGTGTGGGGTAGGACCTCTCTGGAGCAAGGATCTTTTGACCTACTATTAGACAAGTTAAGTCAGAGAACTTCTTTATGGCCAGCTCCTACACAGAAAGGTGGGGGAAGGTTAAAGTGGCGTTGCTTCTGAGACTGCTTCTGAAGCCTTCCAATCTCCTTTAGTTCAAAGTACTCAGCATACCCAAGTGCCATACTTTGGGGTATCACTTTCTCAGCCCCAGCACCTTCATTAGCATTATTGCTAAAGTCTCTTACCCCCTCAACATGTCCAATCTTTAATTGCATATGTAAATTGGATTAATATTTTAATTTGTTTTTGACCTGGTGTCTACCTGATTTAGAATTCAGGTAGTTCTGTTTTTATTTCAGGATTTATGAATTGGTTTTCTATTCTACATCTCCCAGACTGTCAAGGCTCTTATGACCTTGACATGGCATTATTTTATGTAGTTCCCCAGGCTTACACTCCACCTTATACACCATTCTCTACCTTATGATTTACTGTCTGTTTCTATGTCCTGTTCACTGGCCATTCACAGGAACACTTCAGACCAATGTTTGTGATGTGGCCTTATGCAAATTGTAGTCCTATCTTCTTGGCAATCTCTGCTTACTCAGTGTGCATCATGATGGCTCCTTATCTGCCTTTTCCTGGGCTGCCTTAGAGCTTTTTTGAGTTCACATCCGATGTTGAATTACAGGGACAAGAAATTGAGGCCCCCAAACAAATCATTCAAAGTAAACAAGCAACTCTAAGCAAAAACATCCATCAGACAAGGAATGACATTAATAGAGAGTACAAATGATTAATATTGATTTTGAATGGCTCTCTATACATGGTGGGTGTGTGTACAAATGTGTAGGTGAATAGGAGAATGTTTGCTCCCTGGAAAGGAATAAGAGCAGGACCTTACAGTGTAGAGGCTGAACTGAACCCTGAGTAGAAGAGATGTGAGTGATGCCATCAGGGGCCTATTTACTCCAGCCGCATTGGGTTGGGGGGAGGCATGATTCCTGTGCCACAGCATACACTCACTAGGTACCCTCGATGCCGGTTTCCTCTGATATGGTAGGAAATGCTGGGAAGTCTTTTTACATGACTCTCCCTACTTACTAGTAGGTAATCACAGTGTTTGCACATCTTGCCACCATGCCCTGTCCCAGAGGGGGCTCACCTGCTACCCCCTGCCCCTTCTGTCATATCAACCTTTCTAAGCACAAGTGAGTGGAGTACTCCATGAATGCTTAATTTCAAAGAACTAGCATGATCATTCATTTTACTTTAGAGTGCCATTTCTGCTTCAGAATAGATCCATGTTTGATTCATTGAATGTGTTTATGCAACAATCACTAAATCAGAATCCTTTCCATTTGGTGGGTCTGTTGTAAGGCTTTAGAAGTTATGTGCTTGTTGTGTCTTCTCCCCCCTCCGCCAGCCTTTGTTTATTTGTATATTATTTATTTATTTATTTTTAGCCCCCACAAATAAGTGAGAACATGTGGTATTTCTCTTTCTGTTCCTGACTTATTTCACTTAATATAATTTTCTCTAAAAAGACACAACAATCACAATTCCTTGAATTTGTTAAGACAAGTGAACAGATATGATGTAGTTGGGGGGGAGGGGGGAGAGGAAGGGAGAAACTAAAAAGGGTAAAGGAACACAAAAATCAACTACAATGTATAATGAGAAGCTAAAATAAAAGTAATATAAAATGAAATAAAGTAAAATAAAATACAACTTGGTACCCCATAAATATGTACAATTAATATATGTCAATTAATAAATAAATTTATTGAAAAAAGAATAAATAAATAAACCTAATTCTTTTCTATGGGGGGAAAATAAATCAATAAACTTCTTTTTAGAATTAAAAAAAATAAGTTATGTGCACTGTATGTAAATCACACTGCACCTACATTTTTTCTTTACCCCAATCACCATAATCTCAATGCTCTTTATTAACAAAAGCATCCAAAAAAAGGAACCTAAGAAAACTATTACGTATAATTTTATCAGTATAGACCATATTATATGGTCAAAGGAACATTAAATGAAGCAACAGCAATGCTTAATATAGTGAACATTTATAAGATGCTAGACACGTACAAAATACAAAGTAATTTGCATGTAATTTATCTAATCCTGGTAACAACCCTGAGAAGTGGGTATTGTAGAAATACAGAAGAGTACAGTTCTTGTTTTGTACTCCAGAGGGGGAAAGGCCAGCTGACTGGCTCCTAGAGGAATTCATTACCTTTGTGAATTTCTTATGGGCCTAAAAACCTGATTATATCAGCTCAGTGAATGTGAAGCCATTTCTCAGGGGTAAATCAGAAATCAAGGAGAAATCACGATCAGACAAACCCAATACTCAAACCCGCATGCTCAACATATGTATCAGTCAGGAGCTCAACAGGAGACAGATGGCATGCTGAAATTAGGATAATTGGGGGAGGGCTTAATAAAGGGGTTATTTACGAAAGTGTGGGCAGAAGTAGGAAAAGCATACTGGATATTACAGAACTGGGGGCTAGTGAAAAATTGCTGTATTTCCACCTGTAGGCCTGAAGGCATGAAGGGAAGGAGTGACTTCAGTGAGAGAGTGTTGGTGAGTGGACGACCTTGACAGGTGCTGCAATCTTCAGTCAAGGGACTCAGCCAGCTGAAAGCAACCTTATAGAGAATGGGCTGTGAGAATAAATGTCTGAAATCACTCTCCTTCTCTCCATCTCTAGGTAGGGCTTCCTATTGGTGAGGCTCAACGAGAAGCCATAAGGCAAGATTGTTTCTTGAGGCAGTCTATATGGGTTGGCTTCCTGGAATCAAGAGCAGGGTAGAAAAGGATGGAGGGTAAACCTGTAGGGGCAAAGAGGAGACATGCAGCATAGAACATCTTCTCCTTAAGCCAAACCTGAGTCAGAAGCCACTTCATTAATTCATCATGAATTATTACCATACCAGGGAGTAGGAATCCTTGGGTTCATGTGGTCAGTCCACTGCCCACTGTAGGCAGACGATGTGAGGGCCAAATCATCATTAGAAGTTTTTTAGTGAGCATGAACTCAGAGCAAAGAAAACCAGGAGAATGGGGTAGTTGATGTTGTCAACCTAAGATTGCCTGACACGTTTGTATTACAGAAAGGATAACCCCGCCCCTGAGACTGGATTACTAAAAGCTAAAAAGCCCTGTGGTGTCTATTGCTACATAACAAACCACTCCCAAATTTAGTGACTTAAAACAATAAACAGTTATTTTTCATAATTCTGTGGGTTAGTTGGGTGATTCTTCTGGGCTGGCAAGTTGTTTAGGGATGGATGGTCTATGACGGCCCCACTTAGATGTATGGGGCCTCAGTTGGGATGGCTGGACAGCTGAGCCTCTCTATCATCTCTGACCCTCTCTGACCCTCTCCGTCATCCTCCAGGAGGTTATACCAGGCTTGTTGACATGAAGGGTAAAGAATCCCCAGAAGTAAGAGAAGGCAAGCCCCACTATTAAAGCACTGTTTAAACTTCTGCTTGCGTTATATTTGTAATGTCCCATTGGCCAATGCAAATCACATGGCCAAACCTAGATACAAGGGTGGAGGAATAGTCTACACCTCTTGATGGGAGGAGCTTTAAAATATTGTGATCATTTTTTCAATCTGCCACACCTAAAATTCCACATTAGGAATGATCTATCCTGTTGGACAGGATATACTCAAAAAAGTTTTCTGGCTCATACTCTGTCTCCCTTTCCCAGTGCTTGGGCAATTCTGTTTGTGATGCTCTGCTATGTTTCTATGGCTGACTGCAATCTCTATTCTGACAGCAGTTGCTACAAGGTCTTACAGCCATTTTATCTCTTTAGGGCTATTGGGTCATGAGTCACTGTGGTGATACTTAAGCTTAATTCTCAGACACAATTTTATTTTCCTTGATTCCAGTTTCTTCTTTTTTTTAGCTTCTAACTTTAATTTTTGTTATACATACATGTGGGATACAATGTTGATTTTCAATACTTGTGTACAATGTGTGGTGGTTAGATCAGTACAGTTAGCTTATTCATCATTACAATACACAATCATTCTTTGTGTCCTTTGACCAATTCCTCATTAGCCCCTCCCCTCCCCATTTCCACCTCTAGTTTTCTAAAAGTTCAACATATTACTGTGATTGTTGTTTCTTTCTTTCTGTCTGTCTGTCTCTCTTAATTGTTCATTTGTTTATTTATGGATTCAGCTCCTGGTTATGAGTAAGAACTTGTGGTATTTCTCTTTCTGTACCTGGGTTGTTTCACTTAGAATAATTTTCCCCAGGCTCATCGCATTGCTGCAAAGGGTAGAATTTCATTCTTTTTTTATGGCTGAGTAGTATTCCATGGTGTATATATACCACAATTTCCTTATTCAGTCATCCATCAATGGACATTTAGGTTGGTTACATTGTCTAGCTATTGTAAATAGAGCTGCAATAAACATAGGAGTGCAGGTATCCCTTCAATCGGATATTTTCCAATCCTCTGGATATATCCCCAGGAGTGGGATTGGTGGATCATATGGAAGTTCTGTCTGTAGTTGTTTAAGTAATCTCCACACTGTTCTCCATAATGGCTATATTAATTTACAGTCCCACCAACAGTGTAGAAGGGTTCCCCTTTCTCCACATCTTCTCCAGCATTTGTTATTCTCTTTTTTATAATAGCCAGTCTGATTGGAGTGAGGTGATATCTCAAAGTGGTTTTGATTTGCATTTCTCTAATCATTAGTGATGTTGAGCATTTTTTCAAATACCTGTTGGCCATTTGTATGTCTTCCTTTGAGAAATGTCTATTCAGCTCCTTTGCCCATTTTTAAATTGCATTATTATTATTTTTTTTAATTTTATTTTTATTTGCTGTAAAGTCTGAGTTCTTTGTATATTCTGGCTCTTAATTTAGTCCCCAAGTATAGACAATGTGCATTATTATTCCCACTTTATAGATAATGGAATTGGAAACACAGACAGTGGAGGCTAGATTTGAACCCAGGTATAACAATCCACAGCCTGCTGTCTTTCCTTAGTACTGAGTTACTTCTCAAAATTCTTATATAAACACTTTCTAAACCACAAAGTACTACTGAGATATAAAAGTGCACCACCATCATCATCATTATTATTAGAATTATCATTATTGAGAGTAGTACACAGTGAGGTAGCAGCATTCCAACAGACAATTAATTTCATTCTTCTCTCTTCTCTGGAGCTAGCAATAAGCACTTCATAAGACTTACATAAGAATCAATCTTGATTAGAAGGTTCTGAGTTTAATGGTTTTCCATTCTATTAAATAGCCATTTATTCTTTTGAATTAGCTGTCATTTCAATAGGGAAGCCAATTGGTTGAGCAACCAGGCTATAGGGTGTAAAAATTAAACCATCTGTGGAACAAGCATGTCTCATGCTGCCATTCTTTGCCACATCAGGGGCAAGGACAAACCCACACATTGCTGCACACTCAGTCTCTCCCTTCAAGAAAATTACTGTTCAATTTAGGGCCATCAAGTAATATTTAATTATCACTTACCTAAGTCATTGTTCCTCTCTATTCGAATCCATTTTAAGTCTCTCAGTGGCAGGAATTGGGATTTATACTTCTTTCGTGTAGCACCTAGCACATGAGGCATATAATAAGTGTCTGAGAACATTGTTAATTTGATGTACTGATTGAAGACCAAAAGAAGTTATGAACAGTGGTTGAGAAGTTAATAGTGGCTCCCTCTATAAAATACTGATGGATAAACATTAATAGCTTGGATCAGTAAATAATTGGGTTTGGCTGCACTAATGGAAACCCAAATAGGAGTAGCTTACAGAAGACAGAGTGTTTATTTTTATTTCTATTTCATATAATATTAAATTTATAGGCAGGCAAAAAAGAGGTATGGAGGCTTCATAGATGTCATCAGTGACACTATCTCTTTGAGGGTTTCTGCTGTATCATGTCAAGCACAAGCATTTACAATACACATTATCAATTTATCAGCACTTCACAACACATATTTTGGGAAATGTCAATCTAAATGAAACCTTTCATTTTATACATCCAATAGAATGTTTTTTTTAAAGATGACTGGTAAGGGGATCTTAACCTTTGACTTGGTGTTGTCAGCATCACACTCTCCCAAGTGAGCAAACTGGCCATCTCTATATAGGGATCTGAACCCCTGGCCTTGGTGTTATCAGCACCACACTCTCCCAAGTGAGCCATGGGCCAGCCCCCATATCCAAAAGAATTTAATTCAATGAATATTTATTGAACAGGCACTGTACAGAAATAGCAGTTTTTGAAGCTCTGGAAAAGGACAGATAAGGAAATCAAGATCCAAAGAGCAGAAGCAACTTGAAAGTTGGCACATCAGATGAATGGACTGAGCCAAGGCTAGAGTATGAGATCCCCAACTGCCATGTTCCCTTCCTATGACAAACATGACTAAGACTCATAAAAATTTATATGTGGCAGGCATTATTGTAATAATTCTCCTTTCCTGGATCAGTAAATGTGTCTCAGAGACAGTGAGGAACTTGCCCAAGGTCATGCAACTATCAAAATATTGAACAGTAACTCTGTCCTGGCCCATCTGATCCCAGATTCTTTACTTTTATACAACAGCATGTTTATTGTTTTCCTACTATGTCTTTGATATAGCAAAAGGTAGAACCAGCTGCAGGTACAAGAGCTGGTGGGCTCAAAGAAATTCAGGGTTGAAGTTTATGGTTGGTTCCTTATCCTAGCAGGGACTTGGGTTGGGAACATGGAAACAGAGGCTTCATCATTTCTAAGGCCAATGAGCCAGCCATCCCTGATGTGGGTTGGCCTACACATCAGGCTGTACCCTGCCCATCTGAGGTCACTGTAGATATCATATATGTTAGTACCAGACCATTTCACCACTCCTACTGCCAATAGAAAGAGAGTCTTCAATGCATAACCTAGACATCATTGTTTCACCTCCTGGGCAGGACTGAACTTGTCAGATGTACACGGCAGTGGCTTCCACGAGTTTTCTGACACTCCTTTTATAATTTCTTCTTTACTTCCTATATACAAGGGCACTCCAAAAAATTCATGGAAAGGTTTGTATTATCTTTTAATTCTATTTTTTTTTTACAAACTTTCTGAAGTACCCTCGTATATTTCCTTTGCTGTGCATGCCTTTTAAATCCCATTTGCCACCAAGTTGTTTCTAAAGTTTCTTCATTAGAGAAGTATTTTGAAGTGTTCTTTTTTTCTTTTCTATTGCCAGTCTTCAGTGCTGCATTCTCAGATTATTGTCACGGAGAGACCAAATAGAAAGCTGTTCTTCTATTTGAAGAACATAGAGCACAACCTTTTGCTCTATGTTTCCAGAAAAATCTTCTTTAAATTTTATGCCAATTCTCAAGGGATTAATATACATAATATACAAGGAACTCAAGCAATTACACAGCAGAAAACCAAATAACCCTATTAAAAAATAGGCAAAAGAGCTGAATAGACATTTTTCAAAGGAAGACATACAAATGGCCAGCAGGCACATGAAAAAATGCTCAACATCACTAGTCATCAAGGAAATGCAAATTAAAACCACATTGAAATGTCACCTCACCCCAGTTAGACTGGCTATAATCAAAAAGATGGAGAATAACAAATGCTGACAAGGATGTGGAGAGAAGAGAACACTCCTACACTGTTGGTGGGACAGTAAATTAGTACAGCCACTGTGGAAAACAGTATGGAGGTTTCTCAAAAAGCTACAGACAGATTTTCCATACGATCCAGCAATTCCACTTCTGGGTATAAACCCATAGGAATGGAAATCATCATGTCGAAGGGATACCTGCACTCCCATGTTCATTGAAGCTCTGTTCACAATAGCCAATATATGGAACCAACCTAAATGTCCATTGACAGAAGATTGGATAAGGAAAATGCGGTATATAAACACTGTGAAATACTACTCTGCCATAAAAAAGAACAAAATTCACCCATTTGCAAAAACATGGATGACTTTGGACAAACTTATGTCAAGTGAAATAAGCAAAGCACAGAGGGCTAAATACTGCATGTACTCACTCATAAGTGGGAGCAAAGAGAGAAAGAAGGAAGGAAAGAAAGACCACAGTGGCGCACTGGACTTGCAGAGGGAGAGAGCATACCCAAGGATGCAAAGTGGAGTGCAGGGAAGGGGGATAGGGAGGGAGGTCAGGGATAATTGGGTGGGGGACATGGGGTATAATCGCAATTTGTGGTAATGCGCATGCTGCCAGTATGGATCTGGCCATCACATCTGGGGCACAAGTGGTGACAATCAGCTTTGTACCCAATGAATATACCTAATCAATACAAAAATTGTCATTTCTATATTCAAAATGTCATATGTAATACCTAGCCTATATTACCATCCTTTACCAAATGTGGCAGACACTCCTAGTGGTTTAGTTATGTCCCTTCTCTACTTTTTCCTTAATTTAGAAAGCCCTAGTTTTATTCAGGGCAGCAAGGTGCCTAGTGAAAAGACTACATTTGTAAGACTCCCTTGAAGATATGGATGGCTTACATGCAGTAAGAGAAAAGCACTGGATGGGCTCCTAGAAAATCTATTAAAAGAAGGGTGACTTACCTAGGAGAACCAGAATGTGAACTTGATGACTGTTGCTCCAGCAGCCATCTTGTAATTATGAGGGAGATGGAACTCATGTGCTAAGAAACAGAGAGAAGGTACTTGTCTTTGAGAACTTTATGGAGCTTCCATGACATCTCTGGACAGGGTACTTCTAGAATTATTTTTGTTTAAGGGAAATAAGTCTAAGCCAAAAATAGGCATTTCTTAATCAACATCAATAATCCATTTCAGAAAATAAGACATGCTACATGATAATGCTAACAGGGAGTCTATTTCCCATTATTTTAAATGAGAAAAATTATGGGTTAGATGTTAAACAAAACCACCTGATCAATTTCTTAAAACATAACTAAAGCACTGTAAAATTCCAAAATGTAAACAACAATTGTGTGGAGATATAAAATACTTAAAATATCACTTCTTGATGTACAAACAATTGATATGGTTGTCTACAAACAATTTGACTTTCACTTTCAGCCAAAATAGAGTAACAGACACCAGATTTACTCACCCAACGAAGACAACCAAAATTAAACATAATATATGAAACAACAGTTTTTAAGACATTAGCATCATGCATAAAGGACAGTGATTTATGAAATATGGGAAACAAATGAGGTGAACCTAACAATTGGCCCATCTTAATGACTTTAAATAATTTCCACGCTGAAGTGCAGAAAAAAGGAACTGAGGCAGTCAGAAGGTTTCCCTGAGTTGAGGAGATGTGGCTGAGGGTCTGGGAAAAATCTTTGACCTAAACTTTAACCTTAAGAAACCAGGAAAAGAACAGCATTTCAAAAGTAAGCATAAAAAATGGAAATAATAAAGTTCAGAGAGAAAATCAATGAACTAGAAAAGCAACAGAAAAAAATAATAAATCATAAAGCCATAAGTTGATTCTTGAGGAAGACCAATAAAATTGATAAAACTTTTGTCAGACTGATCAGGAAAAAGAGAGATAGAGAAAGATAGAGATAGAGCTAGAGCTAGGCCCAACCCAGACACTGCTGAGGGTGCCAGCACTACAGGCAGTTGCACACGACCCTGGTAAGTAGGCTCTGCCCCTGAGAGCCTGACCCACCTGCTGCCAAAGGTGCCAGAGTGACAGGCAGCCATGCCATCTGCAACACTCCCTGCCACTGCTGCAGACACCAGTGCTGAACAAGTGGACTGTGACAGCCACTGCCACAGCAACTGCTACCACAAGGGCAGCTCACTGCCACACTAGTAGCCACTGCTACCTCATAGGTAACCCACTGACCACTCATCAGTGTAGACAAATGGAGAGTCACCAGTGGATCCCAGAGAAAGAGTAAAAAAAAAGACACCCCCCCCCGAGGGTCACCCATTTAAATTGACCAGCACAAGTATACCCCAGTGCCAATAGGCCCAGTCAAGAACACCCACAATAACCTAAGAGTGGCAAGACTCCAAGGTGTTACCCCCCAAAACTCTAGAGCTTGCCCATGTTCTGATGAACCAACATAGTGTCAAAACCCTCAGCAAGAAAATAATAAGTGCCCCAGGGACTAGGCCACAGAAGTACTCTCATACAACTCCAACACCGAATTCAGCAAAAATACCTACATGGAGACTACACTATTGTGTCTACTTGGAACCAATGCTAAAACACCCCATTCAACAGTCATTATAAAACACACTTACAAGAGGATCTCCCCCTACTCAAACCCAACTCCAGAGAATAATAAAAAGCAACTCCTCTACCAGATGACTTCACACCAATGAAGAGATACTAGAAATGAAAAAAAAAAAAACAAGAAAATGAGATGCCAACAAAGGAATATAATTCTCAAATATCAGATCCTGTAGAACAGGAAGTCCTTGAAATGACTGAAAAGGAAGTTTGAGCAATGATCCTAAGGAAACTCAATGAGATACAACAAGACTCAGTTAGATGAAGCAGTGAAATGAGAAAAAGTATCCAAGACCTGAAGGAGAAAATATACAAAGAAATTAATGCCCTAAAAAAGAACATAGCAGAACTCCTAGAACTGATGGATTCACTCAATGAAATGAAAAACAGAACAGAAAGCTTGAGCAGCAGGCTAGAACAACCAGAAGAGAGAATTTCTGATGTTAAAGACAGCCTTTTTGAAAGAACCCAGGTGAAAAAACAAAAAAGAATTTTTTTAAAAAATGAGGAAAATCTAAGAGAGATAGCAGACAACCTCAAACACAAATATATCCAAATCATGGGTATTCCAGAAGGGGAGGAAGAAGGAAAAGACATTGAAAATATATTCAACAAAATAATAGTGAAAAACTTCCCAGGTTTTGGGAGAGATACAGACCTTCAGATCCAGGAGCCTCAAAGATCCCAAAATGGATTCAATCCAAAAAGGTCCTCTCCAAGACACATTATAGTCAAATTGGCAAAGCTCAAAGACAAAGAGAGAATATCAAAAGCAGCAAGAGAAAAGCATAAAGTCATCTATGAGGGAGTCCCTATCAGACTAACAGCAGACTTTTCATCAGAAACCCTAAAGGCCAGAAGAGAATGGGATGATATATTCAAAATACTAAAAGGAAAAAATTGCCAGCAAGAAATACTATGCCCAGGAAGGCTATCCTTCAGAAATGGAGAAATAGTATATTTCTCAGACAAACAAAAACTGTGGGAATTCACCACCACACAACCTTTACTACAAGAAATCCTCAAGGGAGTACTGCATCTAGTATCTGAAAACCATCACTACCATGAATGCACAAGAAAGAACAAAACCCACCAGGAGAACAAAAATGCAAAGATAAAGAGAAAGAAACTTTATCTAACCACCTCAAGAAACCAACAAACATGGAAGACAAACAATAAAATGGAAAGAAAGGAACAAAAGATATTTAAAACATCCAAACAAAAATCAATAAAATGCCAGGAGTAAGTCAACACCTTTCAATAATAACTCTTAACGTAAAAGGATTGAATTCTCTACTCAAAATACACAGACTGACTTACTGGATTTGAAAGCTGGTCCCAACAATATGCTGTCTTCACGAAACTCACCTTACTTCAAAGACACACACAGACTAAGAGTGAAAGGTTAGAAAAAGATGTAATATGCAGATAGAAGCCAAAATGAGCAGGAGTAGTAATTCTTATATAGGGTAAAATAGACTTTAAGATAAAAACCATAAAAAGAGACAAAGAAGGCCACTATATAATGATAAAGCAACCTATCCAGTAAGAAGACATAACAATCATAAATATATATGCACCTAACATTGGATTAGCCAGATATATAAAGCACACACTATCATGCATAAAGAAAGAGATAGATCCAAATACAATAAAAGTTGGGGACCTGAACACCCCTCTCTCAACATTAGACAGATCATCTAGGCAAAAAATCAACAGAGGAACACAAGATCTAAACAGCACTTTAGACCAATTGGACATGGCAGACAACTACAGAACATTTCATCCAACAACTACAGAATATTCATTCTTCTCATCACCACATCAAACATTCTCCAGAATAAACCACATGTTAGGTCACAAATCAAGTCTCAACAAATTTTTTAAAATTGAAATTATTTCATGTATTCTTTAGACTATAACAGATTAAAACTAGAAATCAATAACTAATGAAACTCTGGAAACTATACAAATATATGGAAATTAAACAACATTATCCTGAATGACATATGGGTCCAAGAAGAAATTAAAAAGGAAAAAAAAAATTCTAGAAACTAATGAACATAATGACAAATCTTACCAAAACCTGTGGGATACTGCAAAAGCAGTAGTGGGGGGGGGGGAGTTTATTCCAATAAACACTTACATCAGAAGAACAGAAAGATGTGAAAGATCTCTACTATGAGAACCACAAATTATTGTTGAAAGAAATTAATGAGGACACAAGAATATGGAAAGATGTTCCATGATCATACATTGGAATAATTAATATTGTGAAAATATCCACACTACCCAAAGTGATCTACAGATTAAACCAATCCCCATCCAAATACCAATGACATTCTTCAGAGACTTGGAAAAAATAATCCTAACATTCATATGGAACAACAAAAGATCACAAATAGCCAAAGTAATCTTGAGCAAAAAATAAAGCCAGAGGCATAACACTACCTTACTTCAAATTATACTACAAAACTATAGTAATGAAAAGAGCATGGTACTGGCATAAAAACAGACACACAGACCAATCAAACAGAATAGAGAACCCAGAAATCAGCCCATATACCTACAGCCAACTAATCTTCTACAAAAGCACCAAGAACATACAATGGGGAAAAGACTGCCTCTTTGATAAATGATGTTGGAAAAATTCGACATCCATATGCAGAAGAATGAAACTAGACCTGTACTTCTTGCCATATACTGATATCAACATAAAATGGATTAAATAATTAAATATACATCCTGAAACTATAAAACTCCTAAAAGAAAGCATAGGGGAAACACTTCAGGAAGTAGGACTGGGCAAAGACTTTATGAATACAACCCTAAAAGCATGGGCAACAAAGGGAAAAATAAACAAATGGGATTATATCAAACTAAAAAGCTTTTGCACAGCAAAAGAAACAATTAACAGAGCAAAAAGACAACCAACAGAGTGGGAGAAAATGTTTGCAAAATATGCATTTGACAAAGGATTAAAATCCAGAAGATACAAGGAACTCAAACAACTTAACAGTAAAAAACAAGTATCTAATTAAAAAATGAGCAAAGAAGCTGCATAGGCATTTCTCATAGGAAAGTTTACAAATGGCCAACAGACACATGAAATAATGCTCAGCATCACTATTCATCAGGGAAATACAAATCAAAAACACATTGTGGTATCATCTAGCTCCAGTTAAGTTGGCTAATATCAAAAAGACAGAGAATAACAAATGCTGATGAGGATGCAGAGAAAGGAGAACCCTCCTACACTGTTGGTGGGACTGTAAATTAGTGCAGCCATTATAGAAAATGGTATAGAGGTTCTTCAAACAAATACAGATAGATTTGCCATATGATCCAGCAATCCCACTGCTGTGTGTACAGCCAAAGGAATAGAAATTAACAGGCACTCTCATGTTTATTGCAGCTCTATTTACAATAACCAAGAGTTGGAACCAACCTAAATACCCGTCATTGGATGATTGGATAAAGGAAATGTATATTTATACAATGGAATACTACTCTGCCATAAAAAAGAATGAAATAATGCCATTCACAGCAACCTGGATAAACTTACAGAAAATTATGTTAAGTGAAGTAAGCAAGGCACACTAAGAGACATACCACATGTCCTCACTTATATGTGGGAGCTAATAAAAAATAAATAAACACATAAATAAAAAAAGAAAGAAAAAAGATACAACAATCACAATTAAGAAAAAAAGAAGTAGAGCTAGAGCTGGAGGTAGAGGTAGAAAGACAGAGGAGACACAAATTACCAATATCAGGAATAACAGAGATAACATTACTATAGATTCTACAGATAAGGGAATATTATGAACTACTTTATGAAAATCAATTTGATAAATTAGATGAAATGGACAAATTCTTTGAAAGGCACAAACTAGCAAAACTCAAGAAGAAATAGATAATCTGAATAGTTATATATCTATTTTAAAAATTAAATATGTAGCTAAAACTTTTCTCACAAAAAAAATCCTCAGGCCTAGATGGCTTCACCAGAGAATTCTACCAAACATGTAAGTAAAAAACAGCACCAATTCTTCACAAAGTCTTCCATAAAATACGTGAGCACAAACAAAATCATGAGAAAATTTCAACCTAATTAGTCATTAGGGAAATACAAATTAAAACCACAATGAGATACTGCTACATACATATTAGAATGGCTCAAATTAAAAAAGACTGGAACACTCATACACTTTTGGTGGAAATGTAAATAGTACAACCACATTGGAAAACATCTTGGCATTTCCTTAAGTTAAGCATATACTTAGCCCTATGGCCCAGCCATTCTACCCCAGGTATTTGCCTAAGAGGGAAAAAAATACAGTATATACAAATACAGTATAGGTAGTCCATAGTAGCTTTATGGGGGGTAATAACCAAAAACTGGATATAACTCAATGTCCATCAGCTGGTGAATAGTTAAACAAATTCTGAAGTACTTATGCAATGGAATGCTACTCAGCAATGAAATGGAATGAACTATTGATACACACTGAAACACAGATGAATTTCAGAATAATTATGCTGTGATAGAAGTTGAACAAAAAAAAGAGTGTATATTAGTATATATTGTATGATTCCATTTATATGAAATTCTGGAAAATGCAACTTAATCCATAGTGACAGATAGTAGATCAGTGGTTCCAGGGAAGGGGGGTTGGAGTTGGGAGGAAAAATGAGGGAAGTATTTTGAAGGGACACAAGAAAGCTTTTGAGAATGATGGATACTTTATTATTTTGATTGTGGTTATTGTTTCATGCATGTATGCACACATCAAAAATTATCAAATAGCATACTACAAATGTTTACCATTTATTATATGTAAATTATATGTAAATAAAGCTGTTTTTAAAAAACAATTGCTTGATTTGCAGTTACCCAGCTTTTCTCAGCACCTGTAGCATGCTGGCTTCACATCCCCTTTGTTGTCGCTTTTCAAAATGTCTTCTTCATATATTATGACATTATACCAATTGTATTTGAAATTTTTGTTGAGACTTCTCCCACACAGTATTTTCTTTTAAAATGTTACAAATGTTTTAATGTTAAAATAAGTCTTAAATATAAATTTTACTATAGAAATATAAGCCAAAAAAGATCTTTTGCAAGGTACCTGCATTTGTAACTTGAGTTCAGCAGAAAGCAGAGCTGAGGCTCCTGAAGCTTATGTGCTTGCATTTTTATCAGGGATATGATTCCAGGGAGCAGTAGAGGAACAAAGAGAGTGGAGCTGCTAAAGGAGAACACATATAAAATTGCACTGTTGAGCTTACTGTTGCTAAGCACAATAGAATGCTAGGTTTGAGGGACTTCGCCTCATGAAGCTATCCCTGCAAAGTACACTCAAGGGCTCTCTGGGGAAAGTATGTGGATAAAGAGGAAGAATTTATCCACTGATTCCTGTTTACCATTATTTCTCACAGAATATTAATTTGCCCACCCTTCTGGATTATGCAGGCCAGGGTAAAGGCACAAAGCAGAGAACCAAGGAGAGAAGCTTTAGGTGCAGGCAGGAGGTAAGGTACTCTCTGGTTGGGACTGTATGAAGAAAGAGCCATCAGAAAGCTGTCTGCCACCATAACACCTGAAAAAGAAAAACAGCAACAAGAAAAACACATGTATCCTGGAGAATCTGAAATGGTGCATCAGAGATGTCTGAAAAATGTATGTTTTGTGGCTATTAAGAACTGGGGTAAACCTAAAATAAAAAAATTTTTTTGTTCTATGTCCTAGGTGAAATATGTAACCCACAGTCAATCCTACTTGACACAGATTTCCTACCGCTTTGTTTCACAAGTACACTATTTTAATCAATCTTGTGGCACTCATGCCTGAGGTACACTAAATTTACTTGGATCACTTTTATAAACCATTGACTCCTGCGCTCTTGTGCTCTACCCCACAGAAATGGAAACAGAGCACCTGGGATGACCCTGAGTATCAGTATTTTTTAAAAGCTTTCAAGTAATTCTAATATGTAGCCAAGGTAGAGAACCATTGGATTTCTTTATTCTGTTATTTGTCCCCTGTAAGGTTCATGCTTTTATGAATTCCATATCATATTCACCTCTTCACTTTTTAATAGAATGCCTTCTTCTTTCTCTAAGTACTACCCATTATTCAAAGTACATTTTAAGTCCTACCTCACCTACATATATTTTCCTAACCATTTTATCATTCATGATCTTTCCCTTTTTTGACTCCATCATCGGTAGTAGCAAAGCATCCTCCACACCTCCCTTAACAGTCTGTAGTGAAACCTTTTTTTAAAATTTCTGTCTACACTTAATTGCTTGCTTCTTTCCTTTCACCCTTTGATTCCTGGGTGTTAATTTATATGTGTTCTTAATATAAAGAACTCTTTCTCCTAAAAATTCTGTTAGTTTTATTTATTTTGAGCAAGGCCAGTATGGCAAACAGATATTAAGGTGGCCTCAATAATCTCCACCTTCTTATATTCATGCCCTTATATAATCCTCTTCCTCTGAATGTGGGTGAAACCTGCGACTTGCTTTAACCAATAAAATATGGCAATGGTGATGGGATGTCATCTACATGATTATGTTACATTATCTAAGACTCTATCTTGTTAGCGGTCTGTCGCCATTGCTGGATTTGAAGAAGCAGTTTTCCATGAATCCTACAGCCACAAGGAAATGAATTCTACCAAAAACCATAGGGAGCTTGGAAGTAAATTACTCTTCAAGCCTCTGATGGGAACCCAGTCCTGGCTAACACTTTGATTCCAGCTCTGTGAGACCCTAAACAAAGGACCAATTTAAGCAATAGTCTGACTTCTGACCTACAGAAACTGAGATAATAAATGTGTATTGTTATAAACCACTAAATTTGTAGTAATTTGTTACACAGCTATAGAAAACTAATACATATTTTGGTAGCAGAAGTGGGATGCTGCTGTAACAAATACCTAAAAATATAAAAGTGGCTTTGGAACTGAGCAGTGGGTGGACACTGGAAATATTTGGAGGAGCATGGTAGAGAAAGTCTAAACTGCCTTGAGTGTACTGTTAGCAGAAATATGGAGTTGGAGGATGCTCCTGGTGAAGGCTTGGAAGAAGTGAGGAACATGTTATTGGAAACTGGAGCAAAAGAGAGCTTTTGCGAAGTAGATGCAGAAAGCTCTGAACAATTGTGTCCTGCAGTTATGTGGAAAGCATAACTTGTAAGTGATAAACTTGGTTATCTAGTTAAAGAGATTTACAAGTGAAGTGTTGAAGGTGCTGCCTGATTTTTTCTTGCTGCTTACACAGTAGTCCCTGCTTATCAGTGGGAGATATATTCCAAGAACTCCAGTGTATGACTGAAACCACAGATAGCACTGAACTGCATATGTACTGTTTTTTCCTATGCATACATCACTATGATACAGTTTAATTTATAAGTTAGGCACAGTAAGAGATTAACAGCAATAACTAATAATAAAATAAAACCATTATAACAATATGCAAGCATCACTACTCTTGCTCTTTGGGGCCATTATTAAATAAAATAAGGGTTACTTGCTCACGAGTACTGTGATACTGCAACAGTTACTCTGATGACCTAGATGACTACTAAGTGACTAACAAGCAGGTAGCATATAAAGTGTGGATACAAAAGGATGATTCAAGTCCTGTGAAGGATGGAGTGGGATGGGCATGCGATTTCATCATGCTACTCAGAACAGCATGCAATATAAAACTCATGAATCATTTAGTTCTAGAATTTTTCATTTAATATTTTGGACTACATTTGATAGCAAGTAACAAACTGAAACCATGGAAAGCAAAACTGTGGTTAAGGGGGACTACTATAGCAAAATGTGAGAAAAGACATAAAAGAAGAACAAAAATGAATGAGGACTTGATAATTTTGAAAATCTAGTTTCTTCAGATGGCAAAAGATGCTAAAATTAGGACAGTTTGGTCTAGAGAAAAATTTGAGGTTGTGACCTTACAACCTTTTGCTAAATCTCAGAAAAATCTAAAGGTCAGAGTATTCAGTCACATAAAGGGCACTTTCAAGAGATTAAGGGTGTGTCTCACAGATCCTCTTAATCATCCCATAGGACTTCTAGGAAGCTTAAGGGTATTGTCCCTGAGCCATTTTAGCAGGATCCCAAAATAGAAGAGGAATTTTCTTTTTAAAAAAAATCTGTGAGTGTGGCTTTTGTGTAATGGAGTAAACACCATTGAAATGCATGGGACATCCACAAAGTGTTAGAGAACATTATTTATAAGAAACATTGTTAGCTTAAAGTGAAAGGGACAAAAACTTGAGCTTAAAAGGAATACAAAATGAAGGGAGGCTGTTGGATATTCAAATTTATACCAGTAGGAAGCAGGCCGATAAAACTAATCAGCTGCAAACACATACTACCTTTCATGAAAGAAGGATGCGTCAGCACAGAACCAAGAGTCCAGAGGATGGAGCCAAGAGCCATAAAGAATGATTCTCAGACCTTGAAACCTAATTAAGTAACTCTCAATATTTGCCTGGCTATGTTTTAAAAGTGTTATGAACCACTGGCTGCTTTTTACCTTACATTTCCCTCCTTTTTGAACTGAAATGCCTATAGCCATTATGCTATGTCTGTCCCCACATTGTATGTTGGTGTCTGGGGACAGATAATGTGTCTGTTTAGTTTCTTAAGTTCACAGATGGAGAGCAATTATGGCCCAGGAACTGTACTAAACAGATTATACTCAGGAACCTCATCCACAACTAGACCTGGTTTAGATTATGAGATTTCAGACTTTGAGCTGATGCTGTAATGGGATGAGAATTTTAGAAACCTTGGGACACAAATAAATGCATTTTTCCATGAGGGAGAGATATGAATCACTGGGGGCCAGAGAGCAGACTGTGACAGACAGACTTTAAGATGGCCCCCGAGACCCCAACCTCTTTATGTTCATGCTCTTGTATAATCTCTTCCCCTTGAATGTGGGTGGAACCTGTGACTTGCTTCTAACCAATAGAATATTGGAAAGGTGATGATTACCACTCCTGTGATTACGTTATGTTATATGACTCCATTTTGCTAAAAGTCTTTCTTTACATTACTGGCTTTAAAGAAGCAAGCTTTCATGAATCCTATAGACACAAGGAAAAGTGAAAGGACGAGTCGACACCAGTTGACGATCCACCGGAGAGGGCTCGTTTATTAGGCGGCACACACACATATATATAGGGCTTTTAGGGAAGGCTGATTGGCTTAAAATACAATCCCTACTTAGCATACCGCATGGGGCTTGGGGTGAGCTGATTGGTGTGCGATTCGTGCCGGCGGGAAGGAGAGTACGGAAGAGAAGGGCAACCAGCGCCATGATGGGGTGTGGCCGAGAAGGACTTATGTGATCAGGGTGTGATCCCTTGGGGCATTTGGGTTCTTACATTCCTCCCTTTTTCTTGTTTTAGGAAAGGGGATGTTGAAGTCATCGAGCTACTTCCTTCTGAACTGGGGCATTGTGGGGGGGGGCAGAGGGAGGAAGGTACATAAATACCCATTATAAAACCCCAAAGGAGGGTGGAGAAACAAGTAATTTCAAAAGGGGAAAAGTCCATAAATGTTCCTTGAAGCCACAAGTCGAATATGCACCGGTTCCATTGTTCGTAGTTGGAGACTGGAGGGAGCAGCCAGGCGTCGGTGGCAAGGGCGTGTAGGAATGCGTTTCCTCTGTAAGGTGGTGTCTCTTCAGCATCGGCTGAGGTGCTCACGAGATGAGGCGGGGGGTTCATCAGTACCTAGAAGCTGGTAGTTTCTAAGCAAAAGCTGGCTAAAGGCCTGATTAGAGATTTTTCCCACTTGGGTTTGAAGAAACCTAATGATGCAGGACAAGAAAAGGCAGGTTATGAGGATAATGATTAGAGGTCCCCAAATGGGCCAAATCCAAGTTAGGATAGGGTTTAAGATAAAATAAGGAAAGGGGTTAGAACTGGATGTGGTTCGTAGGCTGGAAGCTAAGTCGGTGAGTTTGATGATGTTTGTTTCTACTAGACCGGATTCATTGATATAATAACAGCATTCTTCCCTAAGGAAGATGCAAGTACCTCCTTTTTCTGCAGTGAGGAGGCCTAGTGCTCTGCAGTTTTGGAGGGTGACCTGAGCTAAAGAAGTGATCTGTCTCTGTAGAGAGGAAAGAGATTCGGCAGTGGAAGTCAGAGCCCCTTCAAGTTTAGCATTGATATCTTTGACAGCCCATCCTAAGGCTCCTCCCGACAGGCTGGCTCCGACCGCTGATGTTGTTAGGGAAATACCAACAATGATTGGGAGGAAGGCAGCCCTTTTTTGTCTTGAGGGTGAGTGAAAAAGATAGAACAGTTCTGAACTGGTGTACAGAGTGAGTTGAGGGACGATGGTGACAAGAAGGCATGGGGCAGTAAGATTAGGCAGGATGGAGGTAGAGAGGGTTCCATTGCACCAGAAGAAAGAGCCTGGTGGGGCGAAGGTGTGGTTATAAATGGTTGAGGAAGGGAAGCGTTTAAGGGGACGGCCGCCAGGAGCGGTCGCATGAGAGATCTGTTGCCAGGTGTAAATGGGTGACCCTGAGGAGCTAGCAGAGGGGCCTGAAAGCTCCCTGGGTGAAATGAAAAGAACAGGAGAAGGCCAAGGAGAAAGTTCATGTCTCCGGAATTGGGGTAAGGCTGAGGTCCGGGATAGGCGGAGTTTGAAAGTGTCGGTAGGATGAGGGGTACACTTAAAAGAATGGTGTGTTAAGTTCTTTTGCAGCTTGTTATTGGAGTTCTCGGTGGCCGAGGGCGGATCCTGAGTGTAAGACTTCAGCCTGGAAATATGAATCCATGGAGTAACATGATTACCTGGCAGGGCAAGTTTCTAGAGTGAAACAGGTCATGGAGCAAGTGAAAGAGAGAGGACTTATCATCATTAGGCGGTTGAGGCTGAGAGGGTGTCTGTGAACCTTGGGAGCCGTATGGAAGAATGGGAAGTTGGTTTTGTGTCTGTGGGTGCTGTGCCGCAGTGCGTGCAGCGAGGTCAGCCTTACAATTCCCATGAGTGATTGGGGAATCGTCCCTCTGGTGGGATCTGCAATGAATGACTCCTAATTTACAAGGTAAATGGGATGCCTCAATTAAAATGTGGAGATTAAAGCTGAGTTGGTGATTGTATTACCCTTGGTGTTAAGCAGACCACGTTCTTTCCATATGGCGGCATGAGAGAGAAGTATATGAAAGACATATTTGGAGTCAGTGTGTAAGTTAAGAGTTCTTCCTTCAGCTAGAATGCAGGCTCGCGTGGTGGCGATAAGTTCGGCCTGTTGGTTGGTATAGTACCCTTGGGTAAAGGTTGGGCTTCTATAACTGAATCAAGGGAGACTATGGCATAACCTGCGTAATGAGTGCTTCCTTCTCTGAATGAGGACCCATCCGTGAACCATGTGAGAGATAGGGGTCCCTCAGTGATGGAAGAGCGGTAAGGTATAAGATTTTGAAGGCTTTCTACACAGCTGTGCAAAGAGGTGTTGGGGGAATCTGGTATAGGCAGTAGGGTGGCCGGATTTAGGGGTGGGCAGGTAGTGAAGGATAGGGCAGGATTTTCCAGAAACGAGGATAGGAGGGTTAGGATTCTGGAAGGTGGGAGGGATTGGAGAGCCTTATAGGTAAGGAGGTCTTTGAGGTGATGTGGTGAGAGAATGGTGAGAGGTGCCCCAAATGTTAATTTGGATGCCTCCTTATGCAGTAACTGCCCCGCTGCTAGGGCTCTTAGACAGGGTGCCCAGCCTCGTACAGTGGGGTCCGACTGTTTCGATAGGTACAAGGGAGTGAATGGAAATGACAGCGGCGTTAACAAGGCGGAGATCTTGGACGAGACGAAAGGTGCCATTAGGTTTTTTTACAGCGAGTATGGGAGTATTGAAAGGGGAGCGAGTGGGACGGAGATACTCCTTTTTTAATAGGTCCTGAATGATGGGGCTTAACCCGAGGAGGGCTGTTGTGGTTAATGGATACTGACAAATATATTTGGAGGGGTCTTTTAGTTTTATGTGTATGGGGGAACACTAGGCCAGAGCGGGGCTGGCAGTGTCCCAAACTGTGGGGTTAACAGGGTGCGTTAGCATGGATAAGGACTTCTTTGGAGGGGTGGAATTAGTAGGATCTTGGGCTTGAACTAGCACTAGGAGGAAGGAAACGGGGGAAGAAGAAGAGGACAGGGGCAAAGTACTTGAAGCCGTGATAGAATGTCCCGACCCAACAAGGGGATGGGGCATTGTGGCATGACTAGAAAGGAACGGGAGAAAACGGATTGAGTGCAGCAGGTTAAAAGAGGGGTTTTTTGGGGAAAGATTTGTTTACCTCCTACCCCAACTATAGGAGAGCTCCTGGAGGTGGTGGGGCCTTTATATCCCTTAAGACCAAAAAGGTGGCTCCAGTGTCCAGGAGGAAAGATATTGGGTGGCCGTCCACAACCATGGATACCCTGGGCTCCTGCTTTGTTATAGAGATGGTCAGGAAGGGCCCAAGGCTCCTTCAGTCCTCCTCAGTGAGGCCCACCATAGGTGGTGTCCATGGTTCGGGGGACTGTGGGGCAGTTGGTCCCTCACCCCTTCAGGCAAGGGGGCAATCAGATCCCCAATGTCCCTTCTTTTTGCATTTTGGACAAGGAGTGGTGGGTGGCCTGGGGGTGGGGCAAGCCTTTGCCCAATGCCCTTCCTTTCCACATTTAAAGTAGGCTCCAGGTGGAGGCTTAGAGGTGGAGGCTGTGGGAGGGCGCCCAGGGGGTTTCATAAGCCGGGCCAACATCTGGAAGTTGGCGTGGTCGGCCTTTTGTTTTCGACGTTCTTTTTCCTCCTCCTGATTATGAAAAACCTTGAAGGCCACTGACAGGATTTCGGTCTGAGGGATGCAGGACCCTGCTCTAATTTTTTAAGTTTAGTTTTAATGTTGGGGTAGGATTGGGCCAGGAAATAGGTCATAAGGACATGCCAGCTTAGTGGGTCAGGAGTAGGTGAGGGTAAAGACGGGGGAGTGGATGGCGCAGGAGTTGCAGAAGGTGATGTGGATGACGGGGGAGGAGGAGCGGATGCCGGAGGCACTGGGGGAGGCTGAGGTCGGTAGGGTGGGGGTTCATCAGCAGGGTTGAAGGTGGAAGAATCGAGGGGTGACTGTGAAGAGGGTTTACAGGCTAAAAGGACTTGAGAGGGAGCACAGGAGGAGCAGAGGGTGGGGTTCTGAGCCAAGAGGCGAAAAGCCTCGATGTAGGGGATCTCCTTCCATTTTTTTAGGTGCTGGCAGTAATTAAAGAGGTCTCATAGAATGTTAGGATCTAGTGTGCCCTCAGGGAGCCATGTGTTTTGATTATCTAAAGGATAATAAGGCCAATCTTGTGTACAGAATTTGGTGAGGAGTTTGGGCTCAATATCCTGAGGGAAAGGTTGGTGAGGTTTTTCAGAAGGCATTGAAGTGGAGAGTCCCCTCGGGAGGAGGAGGAAGCGCCCATTCTGGTCTCTTAATGGGAATTTAGACAGAAATCAGACAGATTTAGTGATAGGACAGATTTTTCGGCTGGTTGGGAAAGGCGGGATCCTAGAGGGCGTCCCCAGTAGGTCACGTCAGTCCCGGCAGGTTCAGGTACGAACCAGGAGGAGAGAAGGAAGGTGTGGGTCTTCACTCAGACCTCCACTTCTCTAGGGCAAAAGTCCGGTGCCTGAAGGAACCTAGTGCCAGGATTTTCTGGTCAGGTCCCAGACCCGGGAAGTGGAGAGAAGAGAGTGGTGGACAGGAGGGTGAAGGAGAGAACAGAATGGGGCTTTTAACCTCCAAAAATGAAAGTAAAAGTTTACCGGGGTTTGGAACCTGTTACAGTTTGGGAATTTGTGGTGGTCGTGAAGACCGTGGTGGGGTGGGGTATGGGCGTTAGGGGCTACCAGACGATCTAGACTCCCTGTGGTAGCCTGAAAAAGGGCTGGTGCCCTTTAGGAAAGGGGGTTACCTAATGATGAGCCGGTGGTGAGTGGAAGGAGCCAGCACCGAAAAGAATGGACGAGGGTGGACCGTCAATGGTGAGCGGTGGAAGGGAGGCTGGTCCTGGCAGGACGGAGTTCCCGAGGAGCGACTTGGAAAGTGCTGCTGCTGCGATTCGAAAAGTGTTACAGCTCGAGGGAGCCCCGAGGGGTGACTTGGAAGATGTTGCCGCTGCGATCCGAAAAGTGTCGCCGCTCGAGAGAAGCTCCGTCCTGGGTTTCGGCACCAAATGAAAGGACGGGTCGACACCAGTTGACGATCCACTGGAGAGAGCTCGTTTATTAGGTGGCACACACACGTATATATAGGGCTTTTAGGGAAGGCTGATTGGCTTAAAATACAATCCCTACTTAGCATACCGCATGGGGCTTGGGGTGAGCTGATTGGTGTGCGATTCGTGCCGGCGGGAAGGAGAATACGGAAGAGAAGGGCAACCAGCGCCATGATGGGGTGTGGCCGAGAAGGACTTATGTGATCAGGGTGTGATCCCTTGGGGCATTTGGGTTCTTACATTCCTCGGTGTGATCCCTTGGGGCATTTAGGTTCTTACAAAAAGAATTCTGCCAACAACCTGAG
Source organism: Cynocephalus volans (assembly GCF_027409185.1). Lineage (NCBI taxonomy): Eukaryota > Metazoa > Chordata > Mammalia > Dermoptera > Cynocephalidae > Cynocephalus > Cynocephalus volans. The sequence goes on from NC_084478.1 coordinate 58,451,575, forward strand.
CAAACTTGAAAGCAGATCCTTCCCCAGTTGAGCCTCTGATGAGAATCCACTCCTGGCATACACCTCAATTGCAGTTTTGTGAGACACTAAGCAGAAGACCCAGCTAAACCATGCCTGGGCTCATGACCTATAGAAATTGTGAGATAAGGAGCATTGTTGTTTTAAGTTACTAAGTTTGTGACAATTTGTTATGCAGAAATAGAAGACTAATACAGTCTGACTTTTTATTGCTGTATTTTAGTCACCATTTCTATCCAGCTAAAACCACAGGTAAATTACGAGATCATATGAGTATTTGACTTTCATTTTTAAATGTTTATTTCAATTTCTTTATTATTCACACTCGGCACATTTTGACATTGAAAGCTGAAGCCACATTTCCTGAACCTTAGAGCAATGATTCTTAAATTTTAGCATGCATCGGGATCATCTAGAAGGTTTGTCAAAATACAGATTGCTGTAACCATTTTTTTGTGGTCCTTTACCAGTTTCTTGCTTAACCCCCCTTTCCCCTCCCTCTTTCCTACCTCTCGTAGTCTCAGTTCTGTTCTCCCCTTTTGAAAGTTCAACGAATTATTGTGATTGTTGTATCTTTCTTTCTTAAAATTTATATATTTATATTTTTTATCTCCCACTTATGAGTGAGGACATGCAGTATTTATCTTTCTGTGTCTGGCTTATTTCACTTATAATTGTCTCTGAGTTCATCCATGTTACTGAGAATGGCAGAATTTCATTCTTTTTCACCATTTCAATAATTAAAAAAAAGAAATTACCAATTTCATTATGCCGTTCAGAAAACAGTGGCTTATGTGAATAAAAAATGGAAGGCCTATTAAAAGAAAATGCAAATTGTTGGGCACCAGCCCTAGAGTTTCTGATTCAGTAGGTCTGGGGTGGGGCCCAGGAGTCTGCATGTCTAATAAGTTCCCAGGTGATGCCGCTGGTCTAGGACCAATACTTTGAGATCCACTTTTAAAGACCCATCTTTGTTATAGGTCTTCTTTCTATGGCCTTCATGATATACGATTTTTGCAGTTTGCTCTGACCCTCTTCTCATGATTATTGATATTGTAGCCTGCTGGAATTTCCAGGTTCTGGTTTAAAGTTGCCATGGCAACACATTCAGGGTCGCCCTGTGCCTGAGGCCCTGAGTGAGGACGCCACCAGATGAATCACTTGTGTAAGCGACTTGTAAGTGGCACAGACATTTCTCCCAAGTTATCTATTTTCTTCTGTGACCTTATTCCTGGTCCTTTCCTTTTTCGGTAATGTCCTTTTTTTTTGAGTCTATCTCAAGATTCTTCTCTATAATATGATAATGACAAAACCTTAGATAATGCCATTCTTCACATTTATAAAACAAACAATGCCTTCTCCAGCAAAAAATTAAATTTTATTTGCATAACAAACTTGTGCAGTGTGCTGCATAGGTCTTATTATTATCATTTACAGATAGCGAATATAAGGCTCAAGGACACTCAGAGGTAACTGAGATCCAAAGTCACACAAGGTAGAGAGTGGCAGAGTCACATCTAGAGCCCAGAACTCCAGATTTTTAGCTTAGAGCAGGAAATTAACGGCATAGTTAAAAGGATAACTGTAGGGAGCTTAACAAAGGGACCCCAGGAGCAATGGTGAGGTACCCCAGACCAGCAACTAGCCTGGAGGGACAAGAAGAGAGAATGGTTAATGGAACCTAGAAAGAGTGATGTAACCATGGCTGTAGCTGTGGGAGGACACCCCACAGGAGATGTGGCCACCTTTAGTAGAGGAATGAAGCCACCGACAACCCACAGCCTACCAGCTAAGGGGCTGGGGCAGTGAATAACCCAACTTTTCTCTTCAAAGATTATGAAGGGGGCTTAAGATGAGGCAGAGGCATTTTGCCTCACCACAGTCTAATTAGGAGGCCACTGTAGGTTTCTGAACAGGGAGCAACACATGGAAATGAAGTATTGTGAGAATTAGACTGGCAGTGTGATGCAGGGCAGATTGGAGGGAGGAGAAGGTGGAGGCATGGAGTCAGTTAAAAGGATGCTGCAGAATCGAGAACATCTTCCATTTCTGTCCACCTGACGGTAGGCCTGAACCGAGTGGGCAAGGGAAGACTCATAAACATCACGGAGGGGTATCACACCTCCACCCCTAGGACATGTTGTTTAAAGGAATTATCCTACTATACCTGGATATTCAACACTGAGCTTGCATTCCTTTTCAGGTTTCAAGTGCATAATGTTTGGCTTTTTGACCTTGGTTCGGGTTCTTGAAAAGCAGACTCAGAGATAGGATTTGAGCATAAGTAGTTTATTAGGGAGACGCAGGGAAATAGTGAAGTGAGGGAGGGAAACCAAGAAAGGGCATATTATCAACTATCACAGTGAGTGACTGGTACTCAATTTCACGGATAAATTCTGGGAACTAATGTAAAATGTAACCACTTGAAGGCATGAAGGAGTTGAAATATTTGTACACCAACTCCTGAGCATCACTGGTTGAGGGCTGCTCCTGGGAAGTGTAAATTCCTGACACTTGCAGCCTGCCACATGCACAGGCAGAAACCTTCTGAGGTTCTGGAAATAGCCTCCTGACCCAGAGAGGCGGATGCTGGAAGTTGGAAGTAATTTCCAGCACAATGAACTGGATATGGGCGGGGCATTGACAACACCTGCTACACTGGCACTTGCATGATTGTGCTCACCAGCACTACAGTCTCTACCCACTCCGTAAGGGATGCTACTTGATCATGCACAAAATCAAGTCAGCTTGGTTGTTTTGAAGGTTATAGCATTCTTGGATAAATACCATAATGGGCAGTGGCATTTGTAGTAAAACACAAGGGAGTAACTTTTGACAATTTAAGTTTCCAGGAGGAAAAAAATATATATTACCAAATGGTGAGGGGATTAATGCAGCTGATTGGTGGTTAGTCAATGGTCTGTACCTAGGACTTTGAGCTGTCAACCCAAAAGCAAAAGAGAAACACAATAAGGAGAGGAAAGTAGCCAGAAAGAACCCATCCTGAATTGCATAGTATGTCTGTTTATTTCTCTGACATTGCTGTAAAAGATGCCTAATCTCTCTTGCTCTGCTGAAAAATAAAAGCTTCAAAGTGCTATCATTTTCCACCGAGTTTCAGAATAGCCAGTCATCTCATGTACTCCCTCTTTACTTACACCTCACTAAGTTTGCATCTCCCAGTTCAGCCAGGACATCTGCCCTGCTCGACATCAGAGCCCTCAGCATGATCTTGAATCCACGCAGACACAAGTTGAAGAAAAAAAAAAAAAAAAAAAAAAAAAAAAACAAAGCAGAGAGAAGCATTTTCTGTGCTACACTATGTTGAATTATTTATTCCGAACCCTGGGATTCAGAGAGCTAGCTCTTCCTCAACCTTAAATTTTACTACAGTACAAAGAAATAAAATAAGTAAATAATGAAAAAGAGGAAACAAATCCCTTGGAGAGCCACTGGCATATGAAATATAGTTTGAAATGGAGCCTGATGCTGAAATAATGGTGTCATTCAGAGTGCAATATTAATATGTTCGTAACTATGGCTAAATGCTGGAGCAAAGCACATTGTGCAGCAATAAATTTGTGGCCATTTGTTTAAGCAGGAAAAAAAGAACCTAAAATTTGTATGCATTTATTTAATTAAGAATCCTACAATTTAGAAATTGACTCCAAAATAATGCTTTCAAGCATTATGTGCAAAACAATAAAACAGGTAATGGAAATGCGGAAATGTATTCTAAAGGGGCTGTAATCATGTAGTTACAAAAATATAAAGTAACTTCATTTTTGTCGCCTACCACTTCTTTATATTTCTTCAGAAGGATAATTTCTTCCCAGTCCCTAGACAACATCTTGGGCAGCCCCATCTCTTTTCTGGTGTTCTTGGTAATAACAATTTCCTCTAGTAACTTTAAGTCCAAAGCATATTCTCTTTTTAGTAATTATCACTATCTATAGTCTCTGGGTCTGTGTAATGATCAACTTTGGACATGACTTGATGCTGATAGGAAGTCTGGAGCGGGGAAAGGGTGGGAAAGACACGGTCAGCTTTTTCTCTGGAGGAGGATGGCGCTTCTTTGTTTCTTCCACCAGCTGCTCCCCTGGTTCACGTCTTCTGCACTGGTGGGTAGGGAAGGGCAAGTGCACGGAGAAAGAAAGCCCTTTATAAACTGCTCATGAACAGTGTCCACTAGTGGCGTGGTCGGTGTGAAATGCTGACTCTTCTCCTTGTGGTTGCTGTTGTGGGTTTTGGAGATCCCCTCCCCCACCAAATGATGGTCACCTGTCACCTGTAGTTCTCTTGCTCCCAGATGATGAACTCTCTCTTGTCTCACCTCTGCTCTGCTTTCTCAGTCCCTGGCTGTACCCTTGGGTTTATTGTTAGCTTTCTTCTCTGGAAATCCTTTTACTCTTCCAAGTGGGACCTCCTGGCTAGTCCCTAAATTGATCTTATGCTCTTTCGCTCTGTCTCTGTCTCTGTCTCTCTTTCTCTTTCTTCTCTTCCTCTCTCTTTCTTCTATTTCTGTGTCTTCTGCACACACATACTTATACACTAGCCCAAATCTCTTTCACAGAAAACACTTTTCTCCAGTAAATTTTAGGAGTGTTGGTTGATCCCAGTGCAGCCACCCATCAGAGCAGTCTACCCATTTCAGAGCAGAAATCAGTCCACTGTGTCTCCCCCTCCAATCTTGGGCAACACATATTGCCCCAAATGGTCTATTTAAACTCCTCCCTCTTGATTTGAGGTAAAGAGGGAAGTGCTTCCTGGCCTTCCCAACAGAGCTTGCTCAATAAATCGTGTCTAAAATATCTTCCTCTAAATTCTAACCCTGAACCTTTACTCCCCATGCTGCGAGAGTCACAAAACTCATAAAATTGGTTTTTGGTCATTTCTTTCTGAAAACTATAGGAAAGTCTATCTCACAAGTCATTTTGGTATCTGGTATCTATTAGTGTCTCAGCAGAAATTTCTATTTTAACTTCCAATTAAAAAACAAAAAGTGTGAGGAAGCTATTTTTCCCTCAGTTAACACTTGGAAGTGCCCACAGACTCAGCAATAGGGAAACTCTTGGCTGTTATTTTTGTATTTGCCAAGGGCTTCAGAATCACTTTTTACCGAAGGCTAATACATCAACAGTATTTATTGGGAAACCACCATGTGCCCCCAAGACAGCTATGATATGTAAAGGGCCATTTCTCTTTTTTTCTGCAGAAAATGAACTGGAGGTATAGAAAACTGAAGTGGCTTGCCTGGAGACATTAATGAGCTGTTAGAACTTGAGAAAGAACTCTATTATTGTGAGATCAGCCATCTGACTAAGCCTGTTAACAGAGATGCGACATAATGAAATCTAATATTTTTTTTCTGTCCCTCAGGCCCATGTGTTGTGGTTGATATGAAATATAGGACTATATGTGATTCAGTATCAAAAGAGTCGAGAAAAGTCTGAAAATTTCATCCTTGGAGCAGAAAGTAAAATATTCTGGAGCCAGAAGTAGTAACAAAGCTGGAGGATGAGAGATTGTTGGATTAAATCCTATCAATAGATTGGACTTCAGAAGAATCAATGCACCAGGGACAAAAGCAACTTGAAGTTACAGCAAAGTTCCCTCATCTCAGAGAATTCTTCTGCATTCCCCCCTCAAACATGACCCTCCCCTCCCCACTCCACAAAGAGGAGATCCACCTTAGAGATGACCATCACTTACTCCTCTCAGCATATCCCAGAAGCCTGTTGACACTGTGGAGGCCATCTGCCCAGCTTTCTACTTCACCACTTATATCCATCTTGCTCCATAGGAACCTTTCCATGCCCAAAGCTGCAGACACACAGACACACACACACACACACACACACACACACACACACACACACACACACACACACGAGGGTACTTCAAAAAGTTCATGGAAAAAATAGAATTAAAAGATAATATGAACCTTTCCATGAGCTTTTTGAAGTAATTTCATATATATATACACACACAAGTATATCACTCAATGGCTAGGTACTCAACAAACTTTTTTCCTTGTCTTTCTGGGCACACAGCTAGACTGCATTCTCAAGCTTCCCTTGAGGTTAAGTGTGTGGCCAGGTGCCTGAGTCCTATCCAATAGAATATAATTGGAAACTGTGTCTCCCACTTTCAAATCTGGCCCATAAATACTTCCCTCTTGCTACCTTCCATGTTGTTTCTCTTTGTACTGACTTCATGCAAAGAAGCCCAGCAAGCCTGGAAGCTACCTGATGAGAATGTATTTAACATCTTGGAAGAAGCCCAGGTCCCTTCATCACTGCTTGCAGCATTGCTGCCCACCATTTTGGATTTAACATGAACAAGAAATAAACTTTTTGTGTTTTTGAACCATTATATATGTTCAGGTTTGTATGTTACAGCAGACAGGGTTAGCTTAACCAATATAGATCCCCTGAAAAAAGTTGTTGGACTAATATACATCTCAGCTTGGGTTTCAATTAAGAATTTCACAAAAAGAAAATTATAAATATGACTTTGAGTTTCTTTAAGACAGAACCCATACTATGCTTATCGTTTCAAGATGTTTATAAGTACTTCGCAATAATGCCTTCAAGCATTATGTGCAAAACAATAAGTACAGGTAATGAAAATAAGATTGTCTCTATTTCTTCTGAGATCAGAATGAGGGAAAGGGATACAATGTCTGTCGGAAGGTACTTATATGAGCATAAAAGAGAGCAATAATATTCTTTCATAATATGTGTCACAGAAGGTGATTATGAACATCCTCAATGTATTCTACATTGACAGAGAGAGAGAGAGAGAGAATCAATGTGCATAAGATCAATTTAGGGACTAGCAAGAAGGGCCCACTTGAAAGAGTGAAAGGATCTCTAGAGAAAATAAGCTAATGATAGATCCAAGGGGACAGCCAGAAACAGAAAACAGCACAGAGGTAAGAGACAGGAGAGAGCCTATCACTTGGGGGAAAAAGAATTGTAGGTGAGTGGTCACCAGCGCTTGGTGAGGGAGGGCATCTCCAAAACACCCACAACTGCATCCACATAGAAAAGTCAGCATTTCACACCAGCCAGGCTGCTAGTGGACAGTGTTCATAAGAATTCCAGTTGGTTACTCTCTTCCTATTGAGACACATTCTTCACTTGGCTTCTAGGACACCACACTCTCCCTGCTTGCTTTCTTCCTCACTGGTTGCTCCTTCTCTGTCTCTTTACTGCTTTCTCATCATCCCACTGACCTCTAAATGAGAGCCGCAGGTATTAATAATAATAGTTCTTGAAAAGGTCTCTCATATAGTAGGAATTCAATGACTATCTGTTTAAAATGTTTAAAGGTTCATGTCTTAAGAAAAAGTGTAGAAGATTGAAGGGTCTTTCATGTAGTAAGCGTGAAAAGAAGGCTTATTGAATAAATAAATGAATGAATGAATAAATGGTGGAGTCTGGTGGAAATAAGTCTCATCTTAGAATTTATGGAGTAATTTGTTCATCTGTACAGTGAGAATTATAATATTTTGCCCTTACTACATCACAGGTAGTGTGTTAGTGTTAAGCCAGGGAATGCACTTTGAAGCATTTAATTTCTAAATTACTAAGGCTAGACACCTATATTAGTAAGTTCTCTAATATAATTTGGATATGTTACTTTATGTTTTGGCAGTATGTTGACAGTGTGTTAATAGTAGGGTTGTACCCACAACTAATTCTATGAGATCATTATACCTTGATACCAAAACCACATATGGAGAGTACAGGAATGGAAAATTAAAGGCAGCATCACTCATGAATAAGACAGAAATCCTAACAACAAAAACAAAATAATATGGGTGAAGCCCAAGTAAGGAGAATTATCCATGAAGCACTTCTGAACATATTGAGGGTGCAGGGAAACCACATTGGTGACCTGAAGACTTTAAATTTCTCAAAATTCTGAATCTGTACTAATTTGCAGACAAACTAATGCTCACCATTTGCCCCTGGACTCAAGAGAACATCTCTGCATAAACAGTGCCCCATAATTACTCATATCTCCCTAGGATATACTTGCAACTTCTTAGGTTCCTGCTTAGTGATCAAAGTCAGAAAAGCATTAAGCAACACTGCTGTGCCAAATACTATGGAAGTTTATTTAGCTGTATTATATGATTGAAATGTCAGCATGTTTAAACACTTTCAGTCATATGAAAATACATTAGGATATGTGTGGAACCAAGCTTGCAGAGGACAACCACAGAGAATGTTCCTATAAAATGAATAAGACCCAATAATCCATGGAATGTTTCTGTATGGACTTTTGGTTAGAAGCCTGAGAGCTGGGATCAGGCAAAAGTAGCAGCCCAGTGTGCCAGTGGTAATGATGATCCCTCACTAGCTGAAGTTGGGAGGTATATGTAACAGGCTTTAATGACTGCACTCACTGCTGAAAGAATATTTCTTGTGTGTACTAGGCAGATGAACTTCACCAGGGGTTAAGAGAGTTCCTGTGATTTCAATGTAAGATTATTTCTCTTTCAGTCCTCAGTCTTCCATCAGAAAAGTCAAGCGGAAGCCCACATGCAAGAAGAATTATTTCCTTTATGCAGGCTCCATCCTGCATCAGTAGGAGTCAAGTGGTAGCCCCCAAATTCTGTGTATTTCTATAAATCCTGTCAAACTGCCTGACATTTACTAGCACTGTCTGCTTTGAAATATTAAGTCCTATATTTCTGTTCATGTCAGTTATCAGAATAAGTCTAGGGCCCCAGATCGTCCCCTATCCTCTGGCCTCTAATCTCCTTATGGGTCTAAACATCGTTTTTTCTGTCACCATCTCCTCTCCTTCTGCCCCATATCCTGAAAGAACTGAAACTTTCTGTCAAGTATCAATCAGTCATCAGCCAAATTTCCTATATCCCCTCACACTTCCTTGACTATACTCTTCATTTTTTTTCTCTAACTGAAACTTACCTCTCTTTAAACAATAATAGTAATAACAACCTCATTAGTTTGTTGAGAGAATTCAAGGAGTTAATTATGTAAAGTGCATAGAATCACAAAGGACTCTTCAAAGGACTCTGCTTCCCTTTCAGCTTCCTCAAGTGATGGTTATTTTCTCTCTCAGACCCCTCATACCACTGGATCTGGATGTAGGGTAGTGTCCTTCCTCATCTTTGTCTCTTCCAGGTCATTATTCCTTATTCCTCCCTAAGAATACACAGCTTGAATGACCCCCATATTGCCAAATCTAGTGGTCTACTCTGAGTCTGCATTTTACTTTCTAGATCAGCAGTATTTTACCCGGTGATCATTCTTTCCCTGTTGAGACACTTTCTTCACCTGGCTTCCAGGACACCACACTCTCTTACTTGCTTCATACCTCTCTGGTTGCTCCTTATCAGTTCCTTTGCTGTTTTCTTCTCATCCCACTGACCTCTAAATGAGAGCCCTAGAGCCTAGTCTTTGAACCTCTTCTCTTCTCTGGATATACTCATTGCCTTGATGGTCTCATTCAATCATTGATTTTCAATGCTCCCTATATGCTGATGACTCTACAAGTTATATCTCCGTCTCACACCTCTCTCCTGAACTTCAGATGTATGTATCCAGGAACCTACCAGATAGTAATAGGTATTTCAAAATCAACACATGAAAAACTGAGCTCCTGATCTATTCTCCAAACCTCTTCTTAAAGTCTCTCTAACCCATTCCAATTTCAGTTAAGGACAATTCCAATCTTCCAGTCATTCAGGCCAGAAACTTTGAAGGCATCCTTGACTCCTCTCTTTCTCTCATGCTGTACATCCAATTCATCAGAAAATTCTGATTGACCTTCTTTCAAAATATATGTGGAATCTGACCAGTTCTTATCAGCTTTACTACTACAACTCTGGCCCAAGCAACTGCTCTATCTCACTTTGATTACTGCAATTGCCTCCTAAATTGTCTTTCTACTTCTGTCCTTGCCTACTTCATTTATATTCTAAACACTGCGGCCAAAGTAATCCTGTTAAACATAGGCAGAACATATCATTACTTTTCTCATAACCCTACAATGGCTTCCCAGTTTACACTGTGTAAAAGCCAAAGTCCTTACAATGACCTGCAAGGCCTTGTGTGATCTGGCAAGTCACCACATCTCTGACCTGATTTCCTACCACTCCAGTCCCCCAAAGCTTTCTTGTTGTTCTTTGTGTATTCCAAACACACTCCTGCTTTAGAGCCTTTGCATCTGCTCTTTTCTCTGCATAGAATATCCTTTCCCTAAATATCTATATAGTATACACCCTTACCTCTTTCAGGTATATCTAAAATGCAATCATCTCTCTATCTTTGACTCTCTCTACCTCCATTCTCTGCTTTATTTTTCATCCCAGCACTTACTGCTATCTATCATACTAGATATTTTAGTTATTTATCCCATTGATAGTCTGTCTCTTCCATTAAAATATAACTTGCATATGGATCCACTGCTATATAACTAGAATCTAGAAGTATGCTGGTACATAGTATGCTCAATCAAAGTTTGTTGAAATAATTGTCTTACAACACATCCAGTGTATAGAAGGTGTTTAGAAAGTATTCTTTGAATATTGTATTGCTCTTCTTCACTAAACAGAAATCTAATGCAGTTCTCCTCCTGCCCCCAGCACCTTAGAGTAGTTAGCACCATGGCCAGTAACTCACATTCACCATCTATATCCTTCCTCAAATGCAACTTCCATTAGTGTTACCTGGGTTATGTCACAAACCTGCTCAACCATCAGCTAGCATTCTACCCACACCATGTGTTCTGAATTACAGCAACACTTTAGGTTACAGCATTTCTTGCTTTAGTGTTCATAATTAGGTTCTGAAATATGTACTAGTGGATCCTATAATGGTCCTGGAAGAACAGCATTGAGACCCCACTGACAGAATGGATCAGAGCATTCTTGAATGACTTCAGAAGGGTCAATCTAATTGTGAACTAACCTCCATAATTTAGAGAGCTGATGGGAAACAAAAGTCAAGTACAGAACTCTAAAGCCATAGGATTCCTTTGGGTCCCCAGAATCTCTTTGGAAGAGATTATGCTGGCTTTAATATCATTAACTTTTATTGAGTTCTTACAATGTACCAGGCATGATTCTATGCACTTTACACAATTAACTCCTTGAATTCTCTCAACAAACTAATGAGGTTGGTATTACTATTATTGTCATTTTAGATGTGAGAAAACTGAAGCTCAGAGAGGTTAAGTGTCTCCCAAAGACACACAGTGTGAAAGTGGCAGAGACTGTATTCAAACTCAAACAGTAACCACTGCCAGAGTATCATGAGAAATTGTGGTCCAGACACTGTATTAAGCTGCAGCCAAGGAGTCTTAATCCTATGCTCTTCTTCTCCAGTGGATGAGAGAGGAGCAGGAAGTGTCTCCTTCCCTGACTTTGTGGAGATTTGCTTTCCTGCTCTGTGTTTCTCCCTCCTCTGCCCTTCTATACATTGAAATGGTGAGCAGATGAACATTCCCAGCCTCTGGGGTAGAAAAGCAAAGACTAGATGCACTTTTCCACCTCTTGCATGAGCTCATACTTTAATAATTGGAAGTTTCAAATCATATTCCAAGCTTCCTGTTATTCAAAATTGAGTTATCTGACTCGGTAAAATGTAGCTTTCTCACTTAAAAGGATTTGCCCAAGGGGGCTCTGGGATTTCAAATATACTTAAAAGCAACAACTGTGTTGAATTACACAATCATAAGGGATTGCATTTCTGGTGGAGAACACAAAGGGTGTATTAAACAGACGGGGAAATGTTTGAAGTCCAACAAGCTTTGTGTTTCATTCCACCCACCACATCTGAAAACTATCCGATCATTTGATGAAGGCAAAATACAGCTGGGCTCCCTCATTCTTAGTGCTATTGTGGCCTACTGACTTGACAGTGCCATGCTATCTCTGCAAGAACATTTTCACCTACAACTATCTACTAACTCTTTTCTACCAGAATCAGAAAGAACCCGTTTTCTAAACTCTATCTGGAGGAGAGTGGGCTGGAGTGGTGTGGAGCAAATATTCTTATTAACAGAAGATTATTGTTCTCCTAGCAGCAAATACAGCTCTAGACAAAACAGTGAAGGAAAACAGACTTGTCCATGGCCTTGAGCTACTATTCAAAGAAGTTACAGAGCCCTTATCTCTTTCACTGGTACTTCAGTATAGTCCAGTGTGTTTATGAACATACATTTGGGAGTCAAACAGATCCACATTTAATCAAAGTTCTGCCCATTTATTTACTCATTGTGTGACCTTTGGTAGTTTACTTAACTTCTATAATTAGATGTTACTTCCTTTATTGTAAAAAGGGGAGAGTTGTTGTGAGGATTAAATGAGAAAATATTTTTAAGGTACTTGCAACAGTGCTGGACCCATAAGAAATGTTCAATAAATGTAAGTTATTACTATTAGTGCTGTTGTTATTATTACTGCCTGTACGTCAAATGCCCATTGCTTTTTTTTATTATTAAAATCTGCTTTCAGAGGCTGTATTCACCTAAGGAATAAATGAAAATAATTCAAAGTCTTACCTTCTGTCCTAAATTCTTGATTCCAGATCAGCACCTAACATGGAGCTCAGAGGGCAAGGAATAATAAAAATGCAGAGTCCCCCCAATAAGCAAATCTGTTCCAGGCTTGCTCAGACATCCACAGTGAGGCAGTAAAGTGGAAAAAGAACCAGCATTGGAGCCATATTTGCAGGTCAAACCTAAGGAAACCCATACAACTTTGGAACCTTGAACAAGTCACTTCAACTCCTTAAGTTTTGTTATAATCGAAAAAAAGATTTAGGGGGTCTCAGGTCAGTGTTTTCAAACATATTTTCGGCCATGGAACTATTTATTCAAATAAACTCTCACAGGGAAATACCATGTATAGATTAAATGAAGTGGATACAGGAAGTAAGTTTCTGAAGCCCCTCTCCCCTCGCCTTGGGAGTGTTCTGTGAAACTGTGGGCAATACAAAGTCACACTGTTCATAGTACTCATCCACATGATTGCCAAAATCCCATCTGGGTGTAATTCCCTAGGCCTGTTGCCTTCTTTCCTTAAACAACAGGCTAGAGTCTCATCATCCAATAAACCTGCTCTGCTTATACTTACCTTTCATCTTGGACTTACTCATATTTGAGAGATATTCTGGTTTCCTCTCCCCATAGGATCTACATTAGTGGTCAGTCTCTCACCCTTAGACCATTCTAAATGGCAGACTTCTTTCACTTGATCAGCACAATGTTAATATATATATATATATATGTATATATATACACACACACACTGCAATCTCTCTTGGCAAATATGCATTCTCCAGCTCCTAGTAGACCCTACTACTCCCTATTAGGTTCTCTTACCTAAGTGAAATATTTATATTACTTGCCCCTTAAGTAATTTAAATTACTTGAAGGCATCTGAATTTATGATGCCAGACCTTCTGTGTCATTCGAGATTCTGCTCAAATCTCGCTTTCGAACTCCTATAGTCACTCCTATCTCAACGATACTATTATACTTAGAATATATTTGTAAAGATAAAAATAACAAAAACAAGTACAGCATAGCTTAGAGTTTAATTTTGGAGAACTAATTGCAAAAGGAGAGCAGCTGGTCGATTTCTTTTGGATCTCTTATAACAACCTATAAGAAGTACACAATTTCTTCTTGATTGAGTGGTCAAACATGTGAACTTGGAATAGAACTAATTTGAAAAGATTCTGCTTACCAATTATGATCAGTAGTATATTAGGATAACACTAATTTTCATTAATAAAAATCCTCAAAATTTCAAAAGCTTAACACAATAGAACTTCATTTCTTACATAGAAGTCCAGTGTGGGTGTATTTAATATATGGATAACTTAAAAGAAACACACAAACCTTTTATTTTAAAATTATTTTAGATTTACAGAAGAATTCCAAAAACAGTACAGAGGGTTCTTAATACTCTTTCTCCAGCTTCCCCTCATGTTAATATCTTATACAGCCATGGTGCATTTATTAAAACTATAAAATTAACATTGACATAACACTCTTAACTAAACTACAGACTTTAATTAGATTTCACCAGTTTTTCTTTTAATGTCCTTTTTCTGTTTCAGTGTTCAATCCAGAATATGACATTGAATTTAGTTGTAATGTCTCTTTAGTCTCCTCTAATCTGCAATACTTTCTCTGTCTTTACCTGCTTTTCATGAACTTGGCACTTTTGAAGAGTAATAGACAGGTGTTTTGTAGAATGTCTAAAAGTTTAGGTGTATCATATGTATTTTTTATTGAAACAAAATTGATTATACATATTTGTGGGGTACAGAGTTGAATATCAATACATCTGTACAATGTGTGATAATTAAGTCAGGATAATTAGCATTTTCATCATTATAAAACATAAGCATTTCTCTGTGTTGAGGACATTTGATCTCCTCTCTTCTAGTTATTTGATAACATGCAGTAAATTTATGTTGATTATAGATGGCTAGCTTGACCGTACAACAATACAACTTATCTTTCTTAATGAGCTGTTTTGTGTCCATTAACCCATTTCTTGCTACTTACTCCCCCTTCCCATTTCCTGCCTCTAGTAACAACAGTTCTGTTCTCTCCTTCTGAAAGTTCAAAGTATTATTAGGATTGTTGTTTTTCTTTCTCTCTCTCTCACTCTTTCTTATTTATTTTTTAGCTTTCACTTATGAGTGGGGACATGTGGTATTCCTCTTTCTATGTTTGGCTTATTTCACTCAACATAATTTTCTCCAAGCTCATCTATGCTACTGCAGTGGCAGAACTTCATTCTTTTTATGGAGGAGTAGTTTTCCATTGTGTATATATACCACATTTTCTTCATCCAGTCATCTGTTGATGGGCATTTAGGTTGGTTTTATATCTTCACTATTGTAAATAGAGCCTTGATAAATATGGGAGTGAAGGGATCCCTCTGACATGATGATTTCCTTTCCTTTGGGTATATACCCAGAAGTGGGATTGCTGGATAGTATGGTACATATGTCTATAGCTGTGTGAGAAACCTCCATACTGTTTTCCATAGTGGCTGTACTAATTTACAGTCCTACTAACCTTATAGGAGAGTTTCCCTTTCTTTGCATCCTCTCCACCATTTGTTATTCTCTATCCTTTTGATAATAGCTGGTCTAAGTGGGGTGAGACAATACCTCAATGTGGTTTCCATTTGCATTTCCCAGATGATTAGTAATGTTGAGCATTTTTTCATGTAGCTATTGGCTGTTCGTATGTCTTCTTTTGAGACATGTACATTCAGCTCCCTTGCTCATTTTTTAATTGAATGATTTGCTTTTTTTACTATTAAGTTGTTTGAGTTTCTTGTATATTCTGGATATTAATCCCTTGTCAGATGCATAGCTTGCAAATATTTTCTCACATTCTGTAGGCTGCCTTTTCACTCTGTTGATCGTTTCCTTTATTGTGCAGAAGACCTTTAGTTTTATATAATCCCATTTGTTTATTTTTTCTTTTGTTGCCTTTACTTTTGAGGTCTTATTAATAAAGTCTTTACCCAGTCATAAGTCTTGAAGTGTTTTCTTCTAGGAGTTTTATAGTTTCAGGTCTTGTATTTAAGTCTTTAATCCATATGAGTTGATTTTGGTATATGGTGAGAAGTAAGGAACTAGTTTTATTCTTCTACATGTGGATATCCAATTTTCCCAGCACTATTTATTGAAGAGCCTGTCATTTCCCCAATGTATGTTCTTGTTGCCTTTGTCAAAGATCAGATGGTTATAAATACATGGATTGATTTCTAGGTTCTCTATTCTGTTCCATTGGTCCATGTCTGTGTTTATGCTAGGACCATGCTGCTTTATTTACTATGGCTTTGTTTTATAATTTGAAAGCAGGTAGTGTAATGCTGCACACTTTGCTCTTTTGCTCAGGATTGCTGTGGCTATTTGAGGTCTTTTGTTGTTCCACATTAATGTTAGTATTGTTTTTTCAATTTCTGTGAAGAATGTCATTGGTATTTTGATGGGGATTGCATTGAATCAGTAAGTTGCCTTGGGCAGTATGGACATTTTCACAGTATTAATTCTTACAATCCAGGAGCATGAAATATCTTTCTAGTTTTTGTTGTCCTCTTTAATTTCTATCATTAGTGTTTTGCAGTTCACATTGTAGAGATCTTTTGCTTCCTTGGTTAAATTAATTCCTAGGTATTTTATTTATTGTTATAGCTATTATAAGTGAGTTTGCTTTCATGCTTTCTTCATTTCTTTTTCTGCTCATTCATTCTTGTGATATAAAAATGCTACCGATTTTTGTATATTGATTTTTTTGTTGGTTATAAATATTCATGAGATACAAAGCTGACTGTCACCACTCATGCCCAAAATGTGATGGCCAGATCAATACTGGCAGCATGCCCATTACTACAAATTGCAATTATACCCCATGTCCCACATGCAATTATCCCTGACCTCCCTCCCCATCCTCCTTTCCCCCACTCCATTTTGTATCCCTAGGTATGCTCTCTCCCTCTGGAAGTCCAACATACCACTGTGGTCTTTATTTCCTCCCTTCTTTCTCTCTTAGCTCCCACTTATGAGTGAGTGCATGTGGTATTTATCCCTCTGTGCTTGGCCTATTTCACTCAACTTAAGTTTCTCCAAGCTCATCCATGTTGCTACAAATGGGAGAATTTCATTCTTTTTTATGGCAGAGTAGTATTCTGTGGTGTACATATACCATATTTTCATTATCCAATCATCCATTGATGGACATTTAGGTTGGTTCCATATCTTGCCAATTGTAAACAGAGCTGTGATAAACATGGGCGTGCAGGTATCCCTTCAACATGATGATTTCCATTCCTTTGGATATATACCCAGAAGTGGGATTGATGGATCATATGGAAGGTATATCTCTATTTGTTAGAGAAACCTCCATACTGTTTTTCATAGTGGTTGTACTAATTTACAGTCCCACCAACAGTGTAGGAGCGTTCCATTCTCTCCATGCCCTCGTCAGCATTTGTTATTCTCCATCATTTTGATTATAGCTAGTCAAAGTAGGGTGAGGTGATATCTCAATGCAGTTTTAATTTGCATTTCCCTGATGACTAGTGACGTTGAGCATATTTTCAGGTGCGTGTTGGCCATTTGTATGTCTTCTTTTGAGAAATGTCTATTCTGCTCCTTTGCCCATTTTTTAATTGGGTTATTTGTTTTATTACTGTGTAATTGCTTGAGTTCCTTGTATATCATGGATGTTAATCTCTTATCAGATGCATAGTTAGCAAAAATTTTCTCCCACTCTGTAGGTTGTCTTTTCACTCTGTTGATTGTTTCCTCTGATGTGCGGAAGCTTTTGGGTTTGATATAGTCCTATTTGTTTATTTTTTCTTTTGTTGTCTGTGCTTTTGTGCTCGTGTTCATAAAGTCTGTGCCCAGACTTAGTACCTGAAGTGTTTCACCTACTTTTCCCCTTAGTAATTTTACAGTTTCAGGTCTTATACTTTAATCCTTTTTGAGTTGATTTTAGTATATGGTGAGAGATGCATGCCTAGTTTCATTCTTCTGCATACAGATATCCAATTTTCCCAGCACCACATGTTGAAGAGGCAGACTTTTCCCCAATGTAGGTTTTTGTTGCCTTTGTCAAATATCAGATGGCTGTAAGCCTGAGGGGTGATTTCTGGGTTCTCTATTCTCCACTGGTCCAAGTGTCTATTTTTATGCCAGTACCATGTTATTTTGGTTACTATAGCTTTGTAGTATAATTTGAAGTCAGGTAGTGTTATGCCTCAAGCTTTACTTTTTTTTCTCAGGATTGCTTTAGCTATTTTGCATCTTTTATTGTTTCATATGAATGTTAACATTTTTTTCCCCATTTCTGCTGTGAAGAACATTATTGATATTTTGATGGGGATTACATTGAATCTGTAGATCACTTTGGGTAGTGTAGACATTTTCATAATGTTAATTCTTCCTATCCAAGAGCATGGATTGTCTTTCTATCTTTTTGTGTTTTCTCTTATTACTTTCAGAAGTGGTTTGTAGTTCTCATTGTAGAGATCTTTAACCTCCTCAGTTAAATTGATTCTTAGGTATTTTATTATTCTCATGAGTGTTGCAAATGGGCTTATTTTCTTGATTTCTCTTTCCATTAGTTCATTATTGGAGAATAAAAATGCAACTGATTTGGGGGCATTTATTTTGTGTCCTGAAACATTACTGAAATTATTATCCAGCTCTAGGAGTTTGTTGATAGGGTCCTTAGGTTTTTCTGTATACAGTATCATGTCATCTACAAATTGGAGCAGTTTGACTTCATCTTTTCTAATCTGGATGCATTTTATTTCTTTCTCTTGCCTGATTGCTCTGGCTAGTACCTCCAGTACTATGTTAAATAGAAGTGGTAAGAGTGGGCATCCTTGTCTTCTTCTTGTTCTTAAGGGAAAAGCCTTCCGATTTTCCCCATTCAGAATGATACTGGTGGAGGGTTTGTCATTCATGGCTTTTATTGTGTTGAGATACCTTTCATCTATACCTAATTTATTGAGAGTCTGTATCATGATGGGATGCTGAATTTTGTCAAATGCTTTTTCTGCATCTATTAAGATAATTACATAGCTTTGTCCTTCAGTTTGTTGATGTGATGTATCACATATATTGACTTTTGTATGTTGAGCCATCCTTACATCCCTGGGATAAATCCCACTTGATCATGGTGTTTAACTTTTTTGATGTGTTACTATATTCTGATTATGTTTTGTTGAGGATTTTTACATCTACGTTTGTCAAGGAAATTGGCCTGGAATTTTCTTTTTTTGTTGTATTATTATCTGGTTTTGGTATCAGAGATTCGCTGGCCTCATACAATGAGTTTGGGAGAATGGCTTCTGTTTCAATTTTTGGGAATAGTTTGAGGAGAATTGGTATTAATTTTTCTTTAAAGATTTTATAGAATTCAGCTGTAAAGCCATCCTACCTGGGCTTTCTTTTGTTGGAAGATTGCTGAATACTTCTTCAGTCTCATTGCTTGTTACTGGTCTGTTCAGTTTTTCTATCTCTTCTTTGTTCAGTCTGGGTAGTTTGTATATGTCCAGAAATTTATCCATTTCTTTAAGGTTTCCATATTTGTTGTCTAACAGTTATTTATAATAGTCTCTAATGATTCTTCATATTCCTGTGATATTGGTTGTAATGTCTCCCTTTTCATTTCTAATTTTTGTTATTTTGGTCATCTTTTTTTGTTAACCTCGCTAGTGGTTTGTCTATTTTATTTATCTTCCCAAAAAACAAAATTTTGGTTTTGTTGATCTTTTGTAAGGTTTTTTGGGACTGTATTTCATTTAGTTCTGCTCTGATCTTAATTATCTCTATCCATCTAGTACCTTTAGAATTGGATTACTGTTGTTTTTCTAGATCTCAGAGGTGGAGTGTTAAGTCATTTATTTGAAGTCTTTCCATTCTTTTGATGTATGCATTTATTGAGATAAATTTCCCTCTTGGTATTGTTTTTGTAATATCCCACAGGTTTTGGTGTGATGTATCTTTATTTTCATTAGTTTCAGAAATTTTTTGATTTCTTGTTTTGATTTCTTCTTGGACCCATAAGTCATTCAGGAGCCTATTGTTTACTTTCTCTTTATTTGTATAGTTTCCAGGGGTTTGCTTGTTATAAATTTCCACTTTTAGTCCATTGTGGCCTGAAAAGATAGTTGGAATGACTTCAATTTTTTAAAATTTGCTGAGACTAGATTTGTGACCTAATGTGTGGTATCTCCTGGAGAATGTTCCACGTGCTAATGAGAAGAAAGTATTTTTTGTAGTGTTGGGTGAAATGCTCTGAATATCTTCTAGGTCCAGTTTGTCTTAGGTGTAGTTTAAATCCTGTGTCTCTTTGTTGATTTGTTGCCTAGAATATCTGTCCCATATTGAATGAGGGATGTTCTGATCATCCACCATTAATAGGACCTATTTCTTTCTTTTTTTTTTTATCTAATAGTGTTTGCTTTATATATCTGGGTGCTCCAGTACTGGGTGCACACATATTTATGATTATTACATCTTCTAGCTGGATAGATCACTTTATCATTATGTAGTGGCCTTCTTTATCTCTTTTTATGGTTTTTGGTTTAGAGTTTACTTTATCCAATATAAGAACAGCTACTCCTGCTTGTTTTTGGTTTCCATTTGCATGGTATATCTTTTTCCATCCCTTCACTTTTAATCTGTCTGTGTTTTTACAGGTGAGGTGAGTCTCTTGAAAACAGCAAATACTGTGTTTAGCTTTTTAATCCAGTCAGTCAGTCGGTGTCTTTTGAATGGGGAGTTTAATTGAGTAACATTTATGGTTGTTATTGACAGGTATTGTTTAACTCCTGTCATTTAATTGCTTTTTGTTTAGATGTTTTGAGTACCTTTTGATCATTACTTCTCTTCCATATTAGTTGGAAATTTGAGGTGGCATGATGTAGCTTCTTTCTCTTTCCTGTTTGCATTTTTGTGTTAGTGGAAGTTTTGGTTTTTCTTGTGTATCTGTGATAGCAATCATCATTATTCAGATTACAGATGTAGGACTCCCTGGAGAATTTCTTGCAGGGCTAGTTGTGTGGTAGTGAACTCCCACCATTATAGTTTGTCTGTGAAATACACTATTTCTCCCTGATTTATGAAGGAGAGCCTTGCTGGGTAAAGAATTCTTGGCAGGCAATTTTTTCTTTCAGCATTTTGAATATATCATTCTACTTTCTTCTGGACTGTAGGGTTTCAGTTGAGAAGTCTGCTGTTAGTCTGATGGGGATTCCCTTGTAGGTGACTTGACGCTTTTCTCTTACTGCTTTTAGAATTCTCTCTTTGTCTTTGAGCTTTGCAAATTTTACTGTAACGTGTCTTGGAGAGGATCTTTTGGGATTGAATCTGTTTGGAGACCTTTGAGCTTCCTGGATCTGAAGGTCTGCATCTTTCCCTACACCTGGGAATTTTTCTGTTATTATTTCCTTGCATAGGTTTTCTGTACTTCTTTCTTTCTCCTCCCTTTCTGGAATACCCACAATCTCGACATTAGAGTGGTTGAGGTTGTCTGCTTTCTCTCTTAGATTTTCTTCCTTATTTTTAATTCTTTTTCCCTTTTTTGTCTACATGGGTTATTTCATAAAGGCCATCTTCAAGATCTGAAATTCTTTCTTCTGCTTGATCTAGCCTGCTGCTCAAGCTCTCTGCTGTGTTTTTTTATTTCACTGAGTGACTCTTTCATTTCTAGGTGCTCTGTTACACTCTTTTCTAAGATATTAATCTCTTTGTAAATTTTGTCCTTCATATTCTAGATATATTTTCTTGTTTCCTTGTGTTCTCTAATTGAGTCCTCTTCTATCTCTTCGGGTTTTCTTAAGATCATTGCTTGGAATTCATTTTCAGACATTTCAAGAATTCCCTGTTTTATGCAGTCTGAAATTTGAGCATTACTGTATTCCTTTGGTGGTGTCATATCTTCCTGTTTGTTTGCAGTTCTAGTATTTTTTTGTTGATGTTTGGTCACCTGGTAGGGGACTTTCTTTTTCTATTACTCTGGGGTTGGCTATGAGGATAAAGATTTCTTCCTCCATTTGCAGGGTCTACTGGTGACTCTTCTTATATTAATGTAGTTGAGTGAGCAGCAGGTTGCCTGTAGAGTGTCTCTGGCTGCTTTTGTGGTGGTGAACTTGCTTTGCAGTGACAGTAGGTGTGGCAGTGGCTATATTATACCATCTAGGCTCCTATGCTGGAATCCGTGGCCATAGACTGAGCCTCCAGTACCACGCAGGTCTTGGCTCACCTCTGTACCTGCTGGGCCTATGGGCACTCCCCTGTGGGGCCTTAGACTGATCTGCCAGTGCCATGCTGCATTCGGCTCACCTCTTCAGCTGTTGTGGCTGTGGGTGCTCTAGTCCGGAGACTTCTCTGTTTGCAATATTTTGTTCCATTGTTCTTGACTTCCAGTCTCCTCTACCTTGAAAGTTTGTGTGTTTTAGGTTCTGTTGAGATAGTCCCTGTATATTGATTTTGTACCCTGCAACTTTACCTAATTTGTTTATTAGTTCTCCAGTTTTTTTGGTGGAACCTTTAGGTTTTTCTATATATAGAATCATGTCATATACAAATGGACAATTTGTCTTCCTTTTTTCCAATTTGGAATCCCTTATTTCTTTCTCTTGCTTAATTACTCTGGCTAGTACTTCCAATACTATGTTAAATTGCAGTGGTAAGAGTGGGCATCCTTGTCTTGATCCTGATGTTGGGGGTGGGTTTGTCATATAGGGCTTTTATTGTGTTAAGATACTTTCCTTCTATACCTAATGATTTGGGAGTGTTTATCATGAAGCAATGTTGAATTCTGTCAAATGCTCTTTCACCATCTGTTGAGATGATCATACGGTTTTTGTCTTGATTTTATTAATGTGGTTTAGCACATTTATTGACTTCCATGTGTCAAATCATCTTTGCATCATTGGGATGAATCCCACTTGGTCATGGTGCATAATCTTTATGATGTGCTGTTGAACTGTGTTTGCTAATATTTTGTTAAAATTTGTGCATCTATGTTTATCTAGGATATTGGCCTGTAGTTTTCTTTTGTGTGTGTCTGTGTGTGTGTGTGTGTCTTTTTCTGATTTGGGTATTCTATTATTGGCCAGATAGAATGAGTTTGGGAGAATAGCCTCTGTTTCAATTTTTTGGAATAGTTTGAAAAGGATTGGTATTAATTCTTCTTTAAGTGTTTGGTAGAATTTAGCAGTGAAGCCATCTGGTCCTGGTCTTTTCTTCTTTGGAAGCCTCCTGATTATTGCTGCAATCTAGTTGCTTGTTATTGGTGTGTTCAGGTTTCTATTTCTTCTTGATTCAGTCTTGGTAATTTGTATGTGTCCAGAAATTTATCTAGTTCCTCCAGGTTTTCAAATTTGTTGGCATCTGGTTGTTTAAAATAGTCTCAGATGATTCTTTGTATTTCTGTGGTATCGGTTTAATGTCTCCTTTTTTGTTTCTGATTTTTGTTATTTGAGTCTTCTCTCTTCTTTTTCTTAGTTAGTCTTGCAAATGATTTGTCTATTTTATCTTGCAAATGGTTTGTCTATTTTATTTATCTTCTTCAAAAGCCAATCGTTTGTTTTGTTGATCTTTGGTATCTTTTTTTGGTCTCTAATTCATTTTGTTCTGTTCTAATTTTTATTATTTCTTTCCATCTACTAATTTTGGGATGGGATTATTCTTGTTTTCTAGTTCTTTGAGGTGTATTGTTAGGTTTTTTATTTGAAATCTTTCTATTCTTTCGATGTAGGCATTTATTGTAATAAACTTCCCTCTTAGTACAATGTTTGCAGTATCCCATAAGTTTGTGTATGATATTTTTCATTTGTTTGAAGAATTTTTTTGATTTCCTGCTTAATTTTACCTTTGACCCAGAGGTCATTCAGAAGCATGTTGTTTAGTTTCTATGGTTTTGTATAGTTTCTAAAGTTTTGCATGTTATTGATTTCTAGTTTTATTCCATTGTGGTCTGAAATGATACTTGAAATTATTTCAAATTTTAAAAATTTAATGAGACTTGTTTTGTGACCTAACATGTAGTTTTACTATGACTGATATCGGCTCTTACTCTGATGGGGACTCCCTTACAGGTGATTTGATGCTTTTCTCTTGCTGTGTTTGGCATTCTATCTTTATCTTTCGCTGTTGCCAGTTTGACTGCATTGTGTCTCAGAGAGGACCTTTTTGGATTGAATTTGCTGGGGATCTTTGAGCCTCTTGGATCTGGAAGTCTGAATCTCTCCTAACACCTGAGAAGTTTTCCACTATTATTTTGTTGAATAAGTTTTCAATGCCTTTTTCTTTCTCCTCCCCTTCCAGACACCCATAATTCAGATGCCTGTATGGTTAAGATTGTCTGATATCTCTGGTAGGTTTCCTTAATTTTTTAAAATTTGTTTTTCTAGGGCCGACTCCGTGAGAGTGTGGCACTGGGAGCGCAGCGACACTCCTGCCGTGGGTTCGGATCCTATATAGGGATGGCCGGTGCACTCACTGGCTGAGTACTGGTCATGAAAAAGACAAAAAAAAAAAAAATGTTTTTCTTTTTTCTTTTTTATTCCAAGAAGCCTGTCTTTGGGATCAGAAATTCTTTCTTTTGCTTACTCTAGCCTGTTGCATAAACTCTTGATGCATTTTTGTTTTGTAGAGCATATCCTTCAGTTCCAAGAGTTCTGCCATATTCCTTTTTAAGGTATCTATCTCTTTGCAAAATTCCTCCTTCAGATCTGGATTGTTTTTCTCATCTTATTGTGTTGTCTATCTGAGTTTTCCTGTATCTCATTGACTTTCTTTAAGGTTGTTGCTTGGAATTCCTTTTCAGTCACTTCAAAGTTTTCCTGCTGTTTAGGGTCTGGTACTAGAGAATTATTGTGGGGGGTGTCATATTATCTTGTGTTTTCATATTTCTAGTATCCCTACATTGATGTCAGGGCATCTGATGGAGCAGTTGTTTCTTCTAATACTCTGGAGTGGCTCTTGATGAGAGAGAGTCCCTTCTGTAAATGTTTCTTTTTTTTTTTTTTTTTAAAGATGACCGGTAAGGGGATCTTAACCCTTGGCTTGGTTTTATCAGCACCACGCTCACCCAGTGAGCAAACCGGCCATCCCTATATGGGATCTGAAGCCATGGCCTTGGTGTTATCAGCACCGCACTCTCCCGAGTGAGCCACAGGACAGGCCTTGTAAATGTTTTTTGTATCAACTGTTGGGTAGGGTTTTTAGTTTTAGTTCCAGGTACATATTGACCTTTGGTAAGGGTGTTTTAGTTTTGGTTCCAGGTAGACACAGTAGTGTAGCCTCTGTGTGGTTACTTTGACCATATTCAATGTTGGATTGTCTGTGAGTGCCTCCATGGCCTAGGCACTGGGGCACTCAACAGCACCTTGCTAAAATGGGTGACACTGGATTGTGTCAATGAGGTCATGAATAAGATCTTGAGCTCTTGGGTGAAGCATCTGGTGGCCTGTCACTCCTTGGCTGCAGTGGGTTACTCTGGGCAGACTTGCTGGCACCCCAGTTAGTGTCCTATGACATTGATAGGTGTACTGGGTTGTTCTGAAGCTCCTTAGCTTGAATGGACAATCCATTGTCTTTGCTGCTCCTTTGACGTCTTCTAGCTCTCTCCCTTTGCCTTTTTCATCCAAGTGTAGTTGCATATTTGGCATATTCTCTGTCTTTGTGGGAGAGACAAGTAGCTGTCTGATGTGTTCTTATGATTAGACGAGAGTTATGGATTTTGGGGAAGAATATCACAGAGGTTAAGTGCCCTTCTCATCACATCATATTACGGGTACATGATATCCACATAACTTTCACTGATTATTAGCCTTGATCCCCTGGGTTAAGTCAATGTTTTCAAGGTTTCTCCACTATAGAGTTACTATTTTCTCTATTCTTTGGAAATAAGTTACCAAGTCCAGCCCATATTGAAGGAGAGGGGAATTAAGCTTCATTTTCTGGAGGAAGGAGTAGCAAGGAATTTGTGTACATATATTAAAACCACCACAATAATGAACACATATTTAGGGAGAGGTACTTTGAGGTTATGCAACCATCTGATACCTCCTTAAAGTTTCTCCCATCAATTTTGGTATCATCAGTGGGTTTTGTCTGAAGCAGTATTATTTTGGTGTTCTAATACTGATTTTCTATTTCTGTCATCTTTCAATATTTATTATTTAAAATTGTAGCAAGTTTTTTCTTTCTCGCCATTTATTTATTCAATTATTTATATCAGTATAAAGTAATGGATATTTATTTATTCTTTGGGTTATAATCCAAAATGAATATTTATTTTGTTGCTCAAATTTTTCCAACTTTGGTCATTTGGAGCACTTTCAGGTTGGCTCCTGTGCTCTTTTGACATGCTTGCACTTTTTGAAATTTACTTTCTATTTACTTATTTATTTATTAGAATTTTCTTACTTTTTGTTAGTGCACATGTTCTAGGGTCATTCTCTGCCCATGCCCCAGAACCAGCCAAATTTTGATGTTTCATTTTCATCTTCATTTAGGTCTAACTATTTTTAATTTCCATTGAGGCTTCCTCTTTGACACATAACTTATTTAAAAGTGTGTTGTTTAATTTTCAAATATTTGGAAGTTTTATGGATAGCTTTCCATTATTGATTTCTAGTTTGATTTTAGTATGGTCCAAGAACATACTTTGTATTACTTCTATTCTTTTAAATTTGATAAGGTTTACTTTATGGCCCAGAATATGGTAAATTTTGGTAAATGTTCCATGTGCACTTAAGAGGAATGTGCATTCTGCTGCTGTTGCTTGGAGCCTTCCATAAATGTCAATTAGGTCAAGTTAGTTGATAATACTGCTCGGGTCATCTCTGATCCTTACTGATATTTTGCCTACCATTTCAATTAGCATATTCCAAGTAGAACTGTGTATTCTCTATTTGTCCTTTCAGATCTATCCTTTTTTTCTCCTCATGTACTTTGCACCTGTACTGTTAGGTGCATATACATTCAGGATTATTTGGAGTGCTAAAAGATAAACTGAGGTGCATTAATATATTAAAAAGTTTATTTGAGCAGACAACAATTCATGAAGCAGGCAGCAGTTTTGGACTCCAGTGAAAAGGCCCAAGGGAAAACTTTTATGTTTGCTGAAACAAGACAAAGAAAATATTTGATTGGTTAAAGTGGAGCAGTAGCCTTATTTCAGTCATTCAAGTGGAGAGTCTTTAGTTAGAGGTCAGTGGCTTCTTTTGGTAGGTTAAGCTTAAATTTTATTTGACTGTTTACACTGACTTGGATTTTAGTTTGCTTACACAGGAACCCAAGATGCTGGAGCCATCTCAGCCTAATAGCATCCCAAGCAATTTTTTAAATGGGAATATTGACCCCTTTATTATTATGTGATGTCCCTCTTTATCCCTGATAATAATTCTTGTTCTAATGTTTACACTGGCTGTATTTAATAGGGCTACTCCAGCTTTCTTTTGTTTGGTATTTGCACAGTATATATTTCTCCATACTTTTACTTTTAACCTAGGTCATTACATATAAAGTGGGTTGCTTGTAGATAGTACATGGCTGGGTCTTGTATTTTTTAATCCACTCTAAAAATTTCTATCTTTTAACTGATGTGTTTAGACCATTCACATTGAACAGGATTACATAAGTGCGGGTTAGATTAAAATCTTCCATCTTGCTAGCTGTTTTCTATTTGTTTCATTTGTTATTTTTTATTTCCTCATTTCTGGTTTCTCTCAGTGTAATTGAACATTTTTGTCATTTTATTTTTTGTCTTCTATTGAATTTTTATACCTCTTTAAAAAAACATGTTTAGTGGTTTATGACATACATTTAAAAATAATCTGAGTCTACCTTCAAAGACTATTATACCGCTTCATGTGTAGTGTAAGAACCATATGATAGTATATTTCCAATTCATTCTCCCATCCCTTGCACTTTTTACTCACACAGAGAAGAGAAAGCAATGTGAAGGCATAACAGAGTTATTTGAAGATGCTGGCCTTAAAGATTGGATTGATTCAGTCCCAAACCAAGGAATTCTGGCAGCCACCACAATCTGAAAGAGGCAAGTACAGAATTCTCCCCTATAGACTCAGGAGGGAGCATGACCCGACTTTGATTTTGGCCTGTGATACTGATTTAGACTTCTGGTTTCCAGAACTATGAAAGGCTAAACCTGTTGTTTTAAGCCACCAAGTTTATGGTACAGTAGTCCCCCCTTATAGTCAACTGAAGTACAAAAATATTAAGTGGAAAATTCCAGAAATAAACCATTCGTAGTTTTTAAATTGTGCACCATTTGGGGCAGCTTGATGAAATCTCGCACAATCCTTTCTACCTGGGATGTGAATCACCCCTCTGTCCAGCATCTCCATGCTGTAGACATTACCCACCTATTAGTCACTTAGTAGTTGCCCAGGTTATCAGATTGTTGCAGTATTGCAGTATCCAAGTAACCCTTATTTTACTTAATAATGACACCAAAGAGCAAGAGTAGTGATGCTGGCATATTGTTATAATTCTTCTATTTTATTATTAGTTTTGCTGTTAATCTCTTAGTATGCCTAATTTATAAATTAAGCTTTATCATAGGTATGCTCGTATAGGAAAAAGCAGTATATGTAGGGTTTGGTAGTATCCGTGGTTTCAGACATCCACTGGGGGTATTGAAATGTATCTGCTGCAGATAAAGGGAGACTACTATAATTTGTTATAGCAGCTACAGGATAATAATAACATCTAGGTTACTTATTTTTTTACTGACTGGTGTTTTCTGAACCTCTTGGATCTGTGATTTGGTTCTGTCACTAATCTTGGAAAATTTTCAGACATTATTTTATTCATTTCTTCAAATTTTTTCTGCCCAGTTTTCTCTTTCTTCCCTTCTGGAATTTCATTACAAATGTGTTAGACTATTTGATATTGTTCCATAGCTCTTGGGTTTTCTGTTTTTCTTCTCAATCTTTTTTCTCTTTGTATTTCAGTTGGGATAATTTGTATTGCCCTGTTAATTAAAATAAGTGATTATATCCTTGGCTGTGTTGAGTCTATTGATAAGCCCTTTGAAGGCATTCTTTATCCCTGTTACTGTGTTGCTCATTTGTAGCATTTTCATTTTGTTTTTTCTTAATTTTTCCTAAGGAATTAAAAATAATTGGCAAGTAATATTGACATAAATACTGACATATTTATGGGGTACAAAGTTATATTTCAATTCATGTATAGGATTTGTGATGAACAAATCAGGATAATTAGCATATTCATCATCAGAAAACTTTATCATTTCTTAATGATGAGAGCATCTGAGCTCCTCTCTTCCAGCCGTTTGAGAACATTCATTAAATAATTGTTGATTATAGATGCCCAGAACTACTGTAGACCACTAGAATTTATCTAGGTGTAATTTTGTGTCCATTAACCAACTTCTTCCAATCTCCCTTCCTCCTTTCCCTTCCCAGCCTCCAGTAACCACAATTCTACTCTTTACTTCTAAAAGTTCAACTTTTTAAATTTTTTAAGCTTCCACATATGAGCAATAACACAAGGTATTTACCTATCTGTTCCTGACTTATTTCACTTAACATAATGTCTTCTAGGCTAATCCATGTTGACGCAAATGACAACATTTCATTCTTTTTCATGGCTGAGTAGTACTCCATTGTGTATATAAACCTCATTTTCTTTATCCATTCATCTGTCGATGGACACCTAGGTTGGTTCCATATCTTGGATACTGTGAAAAGTGCTGCAATAAACATGGGGGGTGTAGATATCTCTTTGATATACTAATTTCCTTTTTGGGGGATAAATAACCAGGAGTGTGATTGCTGGATTTTTCTGCTAAAATTAACTATCTATTATTTCATTTAATTTATCTTTTTGATTAGAGCCTTTAACATGTTAATCATAGTAAATTCTCTACTAGTTCCCACATTTATGTCATAATTGAGAATGTTTCTGATGATTGTTTTGTCCCTTTGGACTGTGTTTTCTTGCATTTTTGTGTACCTCTGAATTTTTTGTTGAAAGCTGGACATGTTATAGGACAGTGGATACTAAGGTATAATTTTTTTTTTTTTAATGTTTGGGGCTAAACATGCCTGTTCTTCTATGCTTTTAGTGTGAGATTTTGTAGTAATATAATCAGAAATTGGGCTGGGTTTGAAGTTTGCTTTCCACTTGGCTTTGGGTGTCCTCTTTGTGATGCTCCCCAAAGTGAATCTTTCTTCAGCAGCTCCCCCAGCTCTATTGAACTGTTATTCTTACTTGACACCTGTTAATGTAGCAGTGGAGGTATGGGGGATAGGGACATTCTCTGATGTTCTGATTAAGCCTTAGTCTTAGGCAGGCAAGCACTATGAACCTGGGTCAGGGCTTGTGGCCTTCACAAGCATTCCTGCCCCTCCTCAAGACATATTGCTGAGCTAAGCATGCATTCCTTTCTCTTCACAGGGGCTGAAGTTTTTTGTTTGTTTACTTCTTTTTTCCGGTTTTTTCTCCCAGCTGAACTCTGGTTTCCACTAGTGCCATCAAGCTACAATTTGGTTGCCCTTGTCCTTTCCGATTAAGGCTTTTGTTTCTTATGAAAGGTAGGGGTGTAGTCTGGGTGTAGTTCCCCTCCACCAGTCAGCACCACAGGGGAAGCTTTCTCAGTGGTCTCCCCATATACCCTATGAACACCTATGGGGTTCCTTATAGAGAAAACTTACAAGAAAGTGTGAACTCTGTATGCTTGCGGCCTCAGGGACTATATACTGTCACACTAGCCCACACTGAGCTTTTAGCAATTTGATTTAAAAATTTCTAGTTAAATCCCCTTTCTGGCTTACATGGCTTTTGTGGCCTTTGTGCCAGGTAAGCAAATGCTAGCATTCTGTTTCTTCTTGCAAACAACTCTCTCTCTCTAGTTTATTTTTATGTTTATAGTTGACTTTTATTTAGGATAAATTCTTAGGTGGTAAATTACTGGGTGTTGCAGTGTGCATTCTTCAAGAAGCAGACTCAAAGATGGAGATTAGCATTCAGGAAGTTTCAAAGAAAATACTCTGAGGATCAAAACCTCTGAAAGGGAAGGGAAGAAGGCAGGATTGGGCAGAGGCAGAAGTTCAACTGTGATAGAATCTCAACAAAGGGTCAGTTGACCCCATGGGAAGCTCTGGAACAGAGATGGCCCTGAAGAGTTGTCCTACATGCAGTGAGGAAGCTGGGGTTTTATAGCTCCTCATTAACTAGTCATTGGATGTAGGCTGGTCCAAAGTCATACCTTGGCAAGGCAGGTGTCTCTAACTGAAGACAATATCTAAAAGAGGACTGAGAACTAAAGACCATTATCTGTTAGCAGCTGGAGGAATAAGTCCTGAAGGAGATCTGGGCAATGCATGACAGCTTCCACTACAATGAGTCAAAGAATTTACATATTTTGAGGATCTTGATAGACACTGTCAAATTATTCTTCACAAAAATTGTACTTAGTTTTCTCATCTGTAAAGCAGAAGTAATAAAAATATCTACCTCATAAAATTATTGTGAGGATTAAATGCATAAATATTTATGATATCCTTAGCATATACAGTGCCTGGTATATACTAAACACTAAATGCTTATTAGCTACTATTATTATTGTCGTCATTTTGCACTAGTACCCACAGTATACAAAAGTGCCCATTTCTCGGTACCATAGCCACCTATGGAGATTTTCCTTAAAAATTAAAATTTCCACACACATACACACACAAAAAAACTCTGGGGGGGGGGAGAAGACATAACAATTACAATTCCTTGAAGTTGACACAACAAGCAAACAGAAAGGACATTGTTGGGTGGGAGGGGAGAGAGGGAGGAGGGAGGGAGGTTTCGGTAATGGGTCACAATAATCAACCACATTGTATATCGACAAAATAAAATTTAAAAAAAGTAAAATAAATAAAAAAATAAAGACCAGTAAAAAATAAATAAATAAATAAAAATAAAAATTTCCAATTTGATATATATCATGATGTTTTATTGAACACTTAAATGTCTTATTTTGTGGATTATTTGCTCATGCCCTTTGCCTATTTTTTATTAGGATGTAATTTTTTTCCTACTGATTTGTGAGAATTAAAAAAGTATATATTTAGGATATTCATCATCTATCATCTTGTAAGTCATATAAGTTATAAATATATTTCCAGTTTGTGTGTATCTTAGCTTATTTAGGCTACATTATTATATTTGTATATATTTGCTGTAGGAAGCCTAATTAGTGGATCAATGTCAGAACAATATTAATAATGATGATTACGATGTTAAAGATACTGTTTAATGATAGCTAATATGTATTGAGTATTTACTATCCTAACATGATAAGAAGCACTATTTATTTGTGCATTATTTTATTTAATCCTCACAAATCTGTGAGGTAAGAGCTTCTATTATGCCCATTTAGTAGATAAGAAGATTGAGGACTAGAGAGATTAAATAACTTGCCCCAAAGTGGTAAGTGGTGGAGCTGGTATTGAAATTCAGGTCTGTTATATTCCAAAGCCAGAATTTCCCAAGGTGTTCTCTGTGAAACATCATCCCATGAGATACTATGTATGTACACACACAAATATGTGCATGCATGTGCATGTGCACACACACACACGTGTGCCATAGTCAAATTGATCTGATAGACTCTTGAATAGCTGATTCCAGAAATAGTTCATAGATATCAGCATATGAAAAACTCTGAAGGACACTTTAGAAAAGAAACTTGTTTAACCCAGGATATCCTGAAAATTATTAAATCATGAATCTTTTATTTCCCATTATACCACTAACAGGCTGAAGAAATGGTTCACACTTGGTAAAATGCTGCACTATACTACTCAATCTCTCAACCAGAGGGGGCCTTCAGTGCCCAGTTGTCTGGGACTCTGTTCACTTATCATTGATACAGACGAAAACAGAGAATAACCTAATCGAATTAGGTGGTGACTCAAAGTGGGGAAGAACTGCTACACTAGGTAACAAAATAAAGATTTAATAATCTGGAACAATGGACAGAAGTAAATAAGATAAAATGTGACAGTGATAAATGTAAAATCCTGCAGTTAGGTTAAAACAAAAATCAAAGACATGAGCACAATTTAGGAGGAAGTTTGATTTCACAGTAGTATGTGTGAGGAAGCCTGGGGAATTTAATTGATCATAAACCCAATAAAAAAACAATTGGAATTTATTCAATAAGCAAAGTAACTACAGTTTAAAACCTGCATTAATACAAGTTAGTGTTCAGATTGGCAAAGATTGGTATCCATTCCCCTAGCGATTGTGGTAGTCAGAGGGTGTCTGGAATATCGTAATGTTCCTGCCAGCATGCTTCAAGACAGGCAATAAATGGCAATCCAGAACCTGTCCAAGTGGCATTGACTTAGACAAAAAGGAGTCCAACAGTCACCGTCTTTTGAGCAACAGTAGAAACAACTCAGGCTGTCTGCTCTGGCAAGAGTATATATTCAGGAAGGCTGTTGGGAGTGGATGATTGTACTGGATATTTTTCAGTTGTCTCTCCCTATTCATTTTCCATTGTGCTTTGTAACCTAGGAGGCTTCCTGCCCTCTGCCTGCCAGTAGGAGGTGCCAGGAGGAGATCAGAGGTAGGAGGAGAGTGAGGTAGGTTTTTCTTCCTTGGCTGTCTCCTTCCTGGCTGACTGGGTGGCTCTCTCCTCCAGCTTCAGCCACCCCTTTCCGGCCTCAGGTAACCTTTCCTTCCCCTTGACCCTTTTGACAAGGGACTATGTTCTTACTAGCTTTGGGGTGCTCCTAACATTCACTTAAGCCCGCTCACATCTTTGTAAATAACACTTCGCCATACTCTCCTCAATTACTGCCTGAGTGTGTGATCTGTTCCTCCCTGCGATTAGCTCCAGACTGATGCTGGGATGATTAGAATGATTGTCTTTGTATATTTCAAGGGTTCTCACATGGGAGAGGGTAGAATGAAGACAAGAAGGTGGAAGTTACAGGCAGATTGGATTCATGTACTTATTTATTCATTCAACTAATCTTATGAAGCCTCTACTACGTGCCAAGCACTGTGTTAAGCATGAAGTAGTGCTGTAAATGCTCATAGCAAGGGAAGTCAATCTAGGTTCGAGGTCAGGGAGGCCTTCCAGGAAAAAAAAACCCCAAATGAGTAGAGATTGCAGGAGAAAGAGAGGAGAACCTGGGCAGAAATGTTCCAGGAAGAGGAATTTACAGGAGGTGAGAGAAAGAGGGTTCCTATAGGAGATGAAAGAAGGCCGCAGTGTCTAGAATTTCTCTCTCTTCTGGTTGGGTGAGAGAAATGCATCAAGGGATGAGGCTGAAAGGTGGAAGGAGAGCTGAACATGCAGAGTTGTTGTGAACATGGGCTTGATCCTTAGGGCCGTGGGAGTCCGCTTAAAAGGTTTAAAGCAAAGGAAACAGTACAATTTTCTCTTCCCATTGCAGAGCAAAGAGAACAAGAACATCCAAGAATATTCAGATACAAATCAAGCTGCCTTGCCAAGGAATGAGCAGCCAGTTCCTGGAAGCATCCAAGGAGACTGTATGACAGCTTCAGGATATTTTCAAGAGGGCAACTGCTCTGAGTTGGAGATTGGACTAGCAAACATCTGTGGCCCTTTCAAAGTCTGAAAATTCGGAGACTCTTCTGGTCTGGCCCCCATGCTCCACAGTGGGATAAAAGACATTGAGGTTTGAGAATCGTTTTACTGATAACCAAAACTGGCAGTGAAATGTTCTTCTCTTCCTTCACAGCCCCTCCCCCTGGGCCCAGAAAGATGCACATCCAGACCGGAGCCTCTGGGAACACACACGGCTTTAGTGTTTGTGTTCTTGTTTCATCTCAGCTGACACAGAAGGGCACCGGCCACAATGAGTTCCAGGGAATGGCTCAGCCAGCATCTGACCTTCAGGCCTGCTTGGCTCTGTAGTCTAGAATATCAGACAAGCTCACTATTGTTTTTTTTTTATTTTAAAATTAAACCCTGAAAAACATAAGAAAACAAACATGTCAGGTCTGGGTCAGCACCAAACTTTGGTCATGGTGGGGGCTGGGCAAGGTCTGAGGGCAGAGTTATCATCAAGCACAGGGGCTCTCTTGTTTTGGAACTTACTTGGGGGAACTGAGAAGATCTGTGTGTGATAATGCAGATGTGTGCAAATGCCAAGGCTGAGGTGATAATTATAGAAACCTTCTCATTATGCTTGAATGGGGGCCAAGGCATGGCCCTGCCAGTAAGGAGGATGCAAAACTGGCACTGTTGAGAGCAAGTTGGCTTTTGCAGCCAGCACAGGCATCTGAGGTGTCCCAGGGAGCCAGTGTCCTCCCTTCCTGTTGGCGAACACCTCTAGTGCCTGCTTCTCATCTCCCAACTCGGGTGATCGCTTTGTTCCTAAACAGACTGAGCAAACACAGCAGCGTTGTCAGTGGGGCTCAATTTTCTAGTCAATATTCCACTCAACTCTTGTTCACATGACTCATCTTCCTGCTGCCTCCTGGACTCCTCTTTTTCCCAGCCCTTGAAATGGTTCACTGTCTATAACATTCCAGATAGAGAATATGTTTAAACAGAGCCCAGGTAGTCCCTGCTCTCCGACTACAATGACATGAGAAGCAGCCTGGCTTTCCAGGCACTTATTATGGCCTTAAATGAGGACAGATTTACTTTGGCTGAAATATCCATTAGCGAAAGATAATTAGAAAATTATTAATCTATACGTTGAGTTGTAACAACTTTAACAAGAGCAGAGGATAGGTCATCCTAGTCCTGACAGGGTCACTAGGGCAACAGGAAGGGACCACTGGGGAGAAGGGGAGAAGGAGCTGATGTGGGAGCTGTAATCATGAAGAAGAGAGAGGAGCCTAGTGAAGTGAGTGTGCGAGGGTTTAATTTTCCTCATGGAAAATACGCTATTACTGAAAAGCAGCTTCCTCTACTGGCATTTTTGCTTATTCCAATAAAAAGAAAGAAGTACAGTTTTATGTAACACATATAACAGGGAAAGTAGAACGGTGACCCTGTGAAAATTACAGCATTAAAAGTAATAAGCCTGCCATTGCCAATAAACCACACAGACATCGTGCTGTGCTATCTTGAGTATAAAGGTGACATTTTTACAGTTATTCCTATAGCAACTTCTCCCACTGCAACTGCATTTTGAACATCATGCTCTCACAAAGATACTCTGTAAAGTTTGAGGATTTCTGATGCTTCATTCTTTGGGGCCCAGGTCAGGCATCCCCTTCTCAAGAAAGCCTCACAGCCTGTGTTACATGCTTCCATAGTACCTTCCTCTCATGAATTTATTTCATTTCCGTATTTGGTAATTGTTTACTTACTTATCTTTTCTATCCACTAGACTATGAGCTTACTGAAGGCAAGCACCACACATTACTCATTTTCAAGTCCCTGGTGTCTCCCAGTGCCTGGCTTTATTAATATTTGCAGAGTTGAAAGATTAATGAGGCTATTTCTTGTATCATCCTTTAAGCCAAAGAGACTACTACTGTAAGTCAACTAAGTCAAATTAGATACATTGACTACTCCCTTCTAACCTCAAGATGCTGTAACTTCAGAATCTTCTGTCTTCTGCCTAAATTAGAAAGTTGTTAAGGTTCTGAAGCAAGAAAATTGTTTGGTTGAATGAGAATGTCAAAAGGGAGAAAAGAATTTCTCCTAAGCATAATCCTTCATTTAAAAAGGTGAGGTGAAGTGCGGCAAGGGTAGAATGGAATTGAGGCCAGGGGTATAAAAGATGTATGCACAGAAGTACAGAAAAGCAGGAACATCAATTCTCACCTTTTAAAAAAGAAAAGTCAAGAGTTGAAGTCCAGAAGCAGTGATAACCAAAATTCTGACTGCAAAGAAAAATTGGAAGCCCTCCCCCTATTTTTCTGAAAATGAAAACTCTGACTTTATAGAAATAAGTTAAGGTTGAAGGCGAGAATTTGTTCCTTCTTAGGATAAATGGTGCAAAGACGGTAGAAACAATTGAAGGTCAATAGAAAATAGGCAATTTAGTTGGACTTTTATTTTTCAAGAAAAAAGGACTTACTCTTTCTCTTAGACTTGCTCTTCCAAGTTGTATAAAAAGAATAGAGAACATAAAAAATTCAATAAATAGAACAAACAAAATATTTATGAACTTTCATTCTCTATTGTCCACATTTACAGGAATGAGAAAGAATTAAGGAGAAAGAGAAATAGATGCGTTGTGGAGCGGAGCTTTGCATGAAGCAACCAAAGAGAGAGAAACACATATGCAAACCCATATGAACATAAAAACATAACTAGAAAAATACACACACGAATAAAGACTCAGGTAGAGGTTTCCATGACCTAGAATCTCCATTTTGTGTTATTTTAGAATAAATTAGCAAAGACTTTTAAAATAATGTTTTATTTTTGAATTTCAAGATCTCCATTCTTGGTTTCAGAGTTTATGAGAATCTGATATTTGCTCTGTTTGTGTGTTTGTGTGTGTGAGAGAGAGAGGGAGAAAGAGAGAGAGAAAGAGAGGACGAAAGGCTCTCTAAAGGAACTGGCATTCTTGGTACGATGAGAAACTTTGTTCAAAGTAAGAAGTATTTCAGGAAGGGAATATTTTGAGAACTTGAACATATATCTCTTTGCAATATTACTTTGATTGCTGAAAGAGACAAGGTAGGGAGAGAGTCAGAAAATAAGTTTTATTGGCTATTATTTATGCCCTTGGAGATCCTCTGGGTCATCTAATTGTCCTCATACTAGTCAGGGAGTTCCTGGAGTGTGACGGGACTTGCTCTAAACACACCGCTTCCTTCATGACCCAGCGGAAGTAGGTAAATGAACTCAGCATATAAGGTTTTCTATCTTGTAAAGGAGATGCTTAAGCAGAAAACCATTCCTTGACATACCATATTTAACCATGGTCCATCAACTAACAGGTTTGTAATGAGGAAAATTTCTGGATTTATTCCATGCTAAATCTTTTATTTTTTTATTCTTACATGGCTATATACTGAAGATATCCTAAAGCAGCTTTGTATATCTTTGTCACCCTTATTATTGAACCTTTAAAAAATATTCCATTTTCACTTTTTTAATTCCATAGTTATTGGTTCAGAAAAAGGATAACATATAACATCGTGGGATTATTATTTTTCATGAAATTAATGTGCTCATGAATTACTGAATGTCTTCTGTCACTGACTGCTTCTTGTGCCCACGTTATTGTATATTATTGATCCACAATGACTTTGTGATAAAATCAGTTTATCAGTTTTTTTCTATTCTTTCTATTGATGTTATCATTTAAAACTCTGTAACCCAATTGCATTATTTTTGTTTTGCAAGAAAAACATTTCTTGAGTTTATACTATGGGTGAAACACCATGCCAGCCACTGAAAATGAATGCCTTGTTTGAGGGACTCCCTGCTGCAAAATGGCTTCTAACCTCATTTGTTGATTCTTAACCTCCCTCATTTCTCCTTAGCTCACCAGCATGTTTCAATTAAATGGAGCATTAATATAAAACATTCTATAACAAAGTAAAAGATACCTATTTAGGTATGAGTTTTAAATAAGCCAGCATCAAATATCCATCCCCTAAATTTTTCCTCTTGGTCATATGGTAAAATATGGCCAATAAAAATTTATATAGACAATGACCTCTTCCTGTCAGGATACAAGTGGTTTATAGTAAAGCAGATATTCAAGTCTTTATTCTAGACCAAAGCTTGGCTGTGCTGGCCCTGCATATAGGGAAGTAAGGGCTTGCATTTAGGTCCCTTAACAAGATGGATGGAATACTAGCTTTAGCGTTAGAACACTGATGAAATTCCCCACCAGTCTGCTCCTCTCCACCTGACGTGAGCCAGGTCTTTCTTCTTTTCTCTCTCAGTGCTAGTACTCTAGAAGTAGAGATCCACTCCATTTTTTTTTTTAAAAAGAGATAGAGTTTAATAGTAGAAATAAAAAACAATTATTTGGCCATGTCTTGAAGACCAGTACAAAGTTAATTCTGATTCCATGATATATTTTAAGCAAAAAATATACTCGCTCTCTGAAACTTATTTATGGCTAAAATGACTTTTGCTTCCTTTTTTCCTAAGTAGAGAAAATCATAACAATATTTTAGAAGGAAATATTTAAAACACTTTGTCTGAAACTTGCTTTACTTTTTCTTAGGCTCGAAGATTAGATAATACTGGCAGAATTTTAGATCTTTGAATTCAAGTCACACTGAAATAAGCATTATAAAATGGATATTTCAATAAACAGAAAAGAAAGAGAAATTGAATATACTGGAGGTTGGAGTATACTGGAGGTCTATGATCAAGAATGTTCCACAGAAGAGAAGACCTTTAAGGACTTCAGCTGTTTTGTAGACTACCTGAACTATTTTGACAAAGAGAGGAGGGAATGATTACCAGGTTTAAGAGAAAACATGCCAGTGTTACAGTGTTTGGGTATTCATGCAATTAGGAGGGGTTTCATGTGTTCATTACATATCACTGGGAGTGGCTGGATGTCAGGCCAATGAATTATTTTTAAGCTAATTCCTAAGTGGAAATCACAAAGAGTGTCAGGAGGTAAATCATCAATGTGTATAAATACAGCAAGACCACTTCATTTGTTTATATCCACAAAACCTGTCAAATCAGAAACAGGGTCTTTTCTCTCACGGACTTATTTCATGCTGGGTCCCAGGCAGAGAATTGTCACACAATCATTATTGGCTCAATTGCTTTATATTCAAAGTATCAGTTATCTATTGCCTTAAATAATGCTGCTTAACAACTCACCTTATTCCCTTAAAATAAAACTGTAGCTCATGGATTTGTGGATCATCTGAGTTGTTCTGGTCCGAGCCAGTGTAAAATGATCTCATCTGGAAGCACTCATGTGCCAGCAGTTAGTTGGATGATCAGCTGGGAACTGGCTGGTCTATGATGATCTTGCTGGAGATGGCTCTCCTCCATGTGGTCTCTCATCTGCCAGCAGGCTGGTCCAGCCTTGTTCACGTGGACCTGTGGGATCCAAGAGAATGAGCAAGAGTATTCAAAGCCTTCTAAGGCTTAGACTTGAAACTATGACCCTATCACTTCTGCCATATTCTATTGGCCAAAGCAAGTCACAGGGATGGTCCAGTTTAAAGGCATGGGGATATAAACTCCATGTCTTGATGGGAGGAGTCTCCAAGTCACATGGCAAAAGGCTCAGATTCAGAAGGGCATTGACAATTGTGCCATTTTTGCAACCAATCTACCTTGGAAAAGGAAGCTTAAAAATTGAAAGGCAGGTATCAGGTTAAGGAAATGTCTCCCAGGTTGGAAAGAATTAAGGTATTCTTAAGCAATGAGTTGCATCAGGCTGCTTCTTTTTTTATTTCACAGAGGCATCCGAGAAAATTAAAGAACATAAAACTAACTAGATCAGAAACAACAAATTATATTGGAGTTAGGATGTTGTTTTTAAAATGAAATCATCTTCCTCAAGTCTACCTCAAAGCATATACAATATAATCTATAAATTCATTTTAAAAATTATAAAAATTTATAAAAATGTTTTAAGAAGAGTTAAGATTTCATGAGGAAATATACAAAACTTATTTTTAAAAAATCTCTGTTTAAATAAAGGTAGGTAAGAAAAAAAAATCACTGTTTAAACTAATCAAACTGGAAGTCCTTATTTCATAAATGTTACTTTGGGTACAAAGCAAAGGTGTAATTTGTGATTACAACAACAAATGGCAAGGTAGAATAGAGACCATCTCTTCAGGAAAACCATACTTCCTTCCTGGAAAAAGAACAAAAGTGACTTTCTGCTGCCTCCTGATGGCAAATAACTTAAATTGCAGAGATTGGCATAAAGCTCGATCCACCCTGTTACCATCACAAGCTATGCGCCTGGTTAACTTTGTTTTTAATATGTGTTTGTTTTTAATATGTGTTTGATATGTGTTTTTGATATGTGTTTGACTAGTAAACCTTAATTTTCTTAGAGAATCTCTCAGACTGAGCTTTTTCAAATATCACTTGGGTAGATACAATGGGCACTGTTCGAAGACTAAAAAGAATATAGACAGTGGGCTTATAATTCTGGTATTAATGCTGTGTGCCCTTGATACTTCTGTATCCTGATTTCCCCAACCACTTAATATGTGTGCATTAAACTTTTCCTTCACAAAGTTTGTAAGTACAAAATGAAATTACATTTTTAAAGCACTCCATGCATTGTTGAAAGATTAAATTGGCACACTAATTTTAGGGGGTAGTTTTGGTGTCAAGTCAAAAGCCTTACAATTTCCCACACTTCTTGACCCAACAATTCCACTCGTAGGGATTTATTTTAAAGAAATAGTCAAGAATGTGCATAAAGCTTCAGCAGCAAGGACAATTATTCCTCTAATTTCACGACAGCAAAAATACTGGAAACAACCCAAAATGACCCAAATTAAGGGTCATGTAAGTAAATTACAATAGATGTATTCATTAAAATGCTAGGCAGCAGCAAGAAATGATGTGGAGAAGCTTTACGAATAGATGCTGAATAGTTTCCATGTCACTAAATGAAAAAGCATATAACAAAATAATATGTTCAGTATGATTATATTTTTGAAATAAATATGTATATAAAAAGACAGAGAATACACACTAAAATGTGCTTAGCTAGAGATAGGGATGAATTTTATATTCTTATTTTTGCTTAACACTATTTTCTACATGTATTACTTTTATATAATAATTCTGATTGTTTTTTTCTTACTACAAAAGATTTATGGAATGTAATTTATAAATATAAAGCATTTTTATACTTACCTCTTGAATCAGGATACCATAATAATCAGAACTCAAATTCAAAACTCTGCATCTTTAAGAGTTTTGCCAACTGACATTTGTCCTTGTCACAGACAAAGCACTTTTCTATTTATGTTTACAGCATTGAAGAATGCACAGTATCGTACAGCACAAGGAGAGAGATTTATAATAAAGTCCTTCATCTCAGTGTATGAGTATACCTGTAAATCATTCAACAGACTCACATTAAGTATAAGCCTCAAAGCAGAATATGTATCAAACAAACAATAAAATTTGAGCATGTCTGCACTATCTGCATCTTTGTTTCTCTGCAAGCATGAATGTCTTGCTAAACTCTTTATTTCAGAGGCATCTTATTGTTCATTCAACATATATTTACTTGGGGGCTATCTGAGCCTGAAATCATGATTCTGGAAAATCAGGCTGCTAATGGCTTCTTGGAATCAGAGTTCTCACAGACACTTAATAATGCCTCCAGGATAGTATAGGTCCTTTATGCAATATGAAACAAGCAAAAGACATTTGCCCTGCTCCCGAAAAACTTGTTTTCCAGTTAGAAAGCAATAAAAAAAATACATGTATTGAATGACTAGGAAAATGTCATTCATCCATACTTTCAACAAGATTTATTTTGAACTTACTGATGATGAGCAGCTTCCCAGAGTGGAAAGAATATGTGTTCCCATTTTAGAATATAATTAAGGGTCAGTTAATACCAAATACTGTAAGTTAGGGCAAGGAAAAAGTAATCTTAGCTCCACAAAACTTGCTTCAGAGCTGGAAGTGACCTCAAGAGCATCTTGACCAAGCAAAGCTAGTATAATTTTATACAGGTGGAAACTAAGTAGATGAGGAAGGCTTTCTAGTAGAAATAGAGCTGGGGGTAGGATTAAAACGATGGCTGGAATTTGATAAAAAAGAATGACAGAGGAGTGCTCTACCTTAGAAAAACACAAGCAAAGGACCTGAACTAGAAAGAGGTATGCTATGATTTGAATGTGTCCCCCTGAAAGAATGTATTGGAAACTTAATCTCCAATACAACAGTGTTGGGAGGCGGGATGTAATGAGAAGTGATTAGGCCGTGAGAGTAGGGTGAATGAATTAATGCAATTTTTGCAGGAGTGGGTTTATTATTATGGGAATGGGTTCTTCCCCTCTTGCTATCTCCCTCTGTCTTTCTGCCATGTTATATTGTAGCAAGAAGGCCCTTGCAAAATGCTGGGGACTTCCCAGCCTTCAGAACTGTGAGGGAAATTTCTGTTCATTCTAAATTACCCAGTCTGTGGTATTCCATTATAGTAACAAGAAATGGACTAAGACAGGGTATGACCTATAAGTGGGCTTAACAGGTAGAAGCAGAAGCTGACCATTTACCCAAGGTTCAAACACAGACAGAAAGATTCTATACTAATTCACAACATACTCAAGGCATCAAAGAATGGAGCGCTTGCGGACATTATTCCCTCTCAAAAGAGAAGTAGAGAGTAGGTAAACATCCTCAAATAGTTGGTCACCTTTATTCCTCAAAAGAAAAAAAAAATCTAAGGGTTAAACATAAACAAACAATTATAAAGAACTATAGACTGGTGTATTAGTCTGTTTTTGTTGCTATACCAGAAATAGCTGAGACTGGGTAATTTATGAAGAACAGAGGTTTATTTGGCTTATGACTCTGGGACAGCTGCATCTGGCATGGGCCTCAGGCTGCTTCTGATCATGTCAGAAAGTGGCAGGCAGCTGGCAGGTACAAGCAGATCACATGGTGAGAGGAAGCAAGAGAGATAGAGAGAGAGGAGGTGCCAGGGTCCTTTAAACACCTAGCTCTCGCAGGAACTAATAGAGTGTAAACTCACTTATTAATCCCCCCTCCCCCAGGGAGAGCATTAATCTATTCATGAGTCATGGATCCATCCTCATGACTCAATCAATTTCCAGCACTGCCACACTGGAGATCAAATTTCCACATGAGTTTTGGAGGGGACAACATATCCAAACTCCATCAACTGGAAAAAATTCCCTTTACTTTTTCCAGCTGTACAAGTACTTATAAGATGATGCTTTTTAAAGCAAGAATCAAAAGAATAGGGTATAAATTCTAGTTCTACCATTTACCATAGCAGTAAATTCTCTTGGAGTTCTCATTCTTAGGATTATTTATTTATTTATAAATGAAATGATTATATTTCCACTTCTGGGCAGAATAAAGTAAGAGAGACCAGATTTATATTCCTGCTTGAAATAGCCATAGAAACCAGACAAAATATATACAACAACAGTGTTCAAGTCACTCGAAATCAGATAGTGAAGGACAGTGAGCCCTGAGAGATAAAAACAAATTATGTAAAACCTATGATTGCCACAACTTACTATATTAAGAGATTTTCCAGGCTGTGGTGCAGAAAGGGAATGTGGACAGGACCTGGTCATCTCACTGAGTTCAGGAGACAGATGAAAGTTTGGGAGAACCAAGGAAATGAGATAGCTGGACACAGTACCAGAGAGGAGAGAGGTGTGTAGAAAGAGGTCCCTGAAGAGA
The DNA here is from genome assembly GCF_027409185.1 of Cynocephalus volans. NCBI lineage: Eukaryota > Metazoa > Chordata > Mammalia > Dermoptera > Cynocephalidae > Cynocephalus > Cynocephalus volans. The sequence goes on from NC_084478.1 coordinate 58,495,489, forward strand.
GAATTGATCAAAGCATGTGTGTAAATAAACCACTTGAGGTTGGGGAAAGACCCATTAGATAGAATTAGAGAGAACAGTGCCTGACATTTACATTGAGCCTAGAATGGTGTGTTATCATCACCCAGGCTAGGAAAAATCATAATTCATGGGGCATTGAGAAAAGTATTCACGAAGTTCTTGCCTCAGTAGCAGGGAATAATTTGCTCTGACTTAACACTGCACCAGACCTGCCTAACAAATCATAAAAGCACTGCCTAAAAAATCTGAACTGTTTCCAAATAACCTCATCTCTGAAGAAAGCTTAAAAATACTTACAGGAATACAAAAAATATTCAGAACCCAATAAAGTAAAATTCATAAAGTGGCATCAAATCAAAGATAACAAGGCATGCCAACAAGCAGGAAAATAAGAGCCATAATGAGAAGAATATTTAGTCAATCGAATCTGACACAGAGCTGACAAAATGTTGGGTAGAAACATGGAAGATATAAAAAATCAAACTTCCATGTCTGAGAAGAAAAAAAGAATTTCACAGCATGGATTCTCAGAAGATTAGAAGTGGCATAAGTAAAGATTAGTGAAGTTTAGGACATAGCAATAGAAACTATCCAAAATGAAAAACATAGAGAAAAAAGACTCAATAAAATAGAAAGGAAAGAAAGACGAAAATAGAAAAAAGGAAGAGAGCATCAGTGAGCTGTGGAACAGCTTCCAGCAACACAAGACATGTGTAATTGGGGTCCCTGAAGGAGAGAAAAGAGAAAACAGAAAAAACTCTTTGAAGAAATAATAGTTATAAGTTTTCCAAATTTGATGAAAATTATAAACCCATGGATCCAAGAATTTCAATGAACCCCAAACACAAGAAATATATAAGAAAATGATTTCAAGGTGCATCACAATCAAATTTATCAAAACCAGCAATAAAATTTTAAAAGCAGCCAGAAAAAATAAGACACGTTATGCACAGAGGAATAAAGATAAAGATGATATCATATTTCTTGTCAAAAACAATGCAAGCTTGAAGACAATTAAACATCATTAAAGTTCTAGAAAAAATAAACCATCAACCTGCAACTATATATTTAGTCAAAACTATCTTCCGGGGAGTTTCAAGATGGCGGCGGCTGCGGCGGCTGGCGCGGAGTAGCTGAGGTGGAAAAGGTGGCCACTGGGCCTCAGGCAGCCGGGAAACTTGTGGACCTTCCTCTGGCCATCTCTTAAGGGAGGACTGCTGCTGCTGGCCGGTCGTGGGGGCTCAACGCCACTTTGCCCCCGGCAGGAGAGGCTGCCTCATTTACCGGCAACAGCTTTGAAGTGTGGAGCAGGAAAAGAACTGATTCTTAGCTGCAAAAGCGAGTCTTGAAACAGGGAACACGGCGCCAGGGCTGCTGTGGATGCAGCCAGGATCCCGGAGGCTGGGGCCGCACTGAAGGCGGCCAGCTGCCCTATTCAGGATTCGAGGTTTCAGGCCGGCATTAAAGAAGATTCCTGGGAGCGCCCGAGCGGCGCCGCGACTGAACAGCCCGAGGCGGCAGCGCCGAGAACACGGAGCAGCGCCGAGAACATGGAAGGCAACAAACCAGAGACAGAGCGAGCGCCCGACCTGGCACAGCACTGTGAGTGATCCCTGGCACAGCTCTGTTCGGGGGGTGGTTGCCCACCCCGCTCCCGCCTCCACCACCAGGCCACTCACTGCCCCAGTGCTGCCTCCATTTTCCCAGGTGCGGGCAGCTCCGCCTGCTCGGCCATCACTGAGCCCATTTGCTTGGCCTGGCGCGGGGCTTTCCGGACCCTGCGGGCCGGCCTCCTCTCCCACTCCCTCCCCCACTCCCTCCGCGGTTCTCTGGCGGGGCTGGGGGTGTGGGGCGTCCCGACCAGTGTTGGGAGGGCTAGGAAATACGGGCGGGCCGACTGTCACTCCACCACACCCTGGACTCCGGCCCGGTAAACTTCCTGTTACTGGGAGGCAGATACCATCTCTGTGACCACCAGTTTGGAAAAAAGCCTAACGAATTTCTGGTTGGGAATAGTGTGGTAGGAGAGTTCCCAGGTCCGCTAGAACCTGCCGGAGAGCAGGCTGCAGGCGGGCACTAGACTCGGTTTATACCGGGGGGATACAAAGGTGAACAAGACCCGAGAAAGATCTACACAGTGCTACAAAGGCACCCAGAGAGACCGGTCGTCTGTGCCTAGCAGAAACCTGGTAGACTTCCTGGGCGAGGCGGTGCTGAGCAGGGTCTTGAAGGCCCAGCTGATAGACGAGGGGTGCAGAAGACACACCCCAGCCCAGCACAGTGTGCACAGAGGGGGGAGACGTGCGGCCAGGGAGGCGGAGACTCAACAGAAACCACACAACCGGTGGGGTCGCCACTGCACCATCTAACAGCCTGGGCCAGAGCACACGGAACGGGGAGAAGTCCTGTACAGAAAGTGAAAGCTCAACAGAGATCACACACCCTGTGGTACGTGATCCACCAGCCCAGCAGAGTACAAGCTGACCAGAAAGGTGGATCCCCGGAGAAGCCCAAGACCCGAGGCAACCACACACACAAGACACTAGAGGCCAACTGAGCAGTCACGGCGGGAGCCATACCAAATTGGCAACCACAGCAACATCCTAGTTAGTCATTAGTCTCAAACCGGTGGACTGTGAAACCCCCTGCCACAATGAATAAACACCAAAAAAAAGACACCAGAAATACAAAAAATCAAGAAAGTACACCACCAAAAGTTAATAAATCTCATACTCTAGATCCTATAGAACAAGAAGCCCTTGAAATAACTGACAAGGAATTTCGAGTGATAATTCTAAGGAAACTGAATGAGATACAAGAAAACTCAGCTAGACATCATGATGAAATGAGGAAAAGTATACAGGATCTGAAAGAGGAAATATACAAGGAAATCAATGTCCTGAAAAAAAATGTAGCAGAACTTGCTGAACTGAAGAAGTTATTCAGCGAAATAAAAAACACAACGGAGAGTTTAACCAGCAGGCTTGTCGAAGTTGAAGAGAGAACCTCTGAACTTGAAGATGGGCTGTTTGAAATAACACAAGCAGACAAAAAGAAAGAAAAAAGAATCAAGGACATGGAAGAAAATCTGAGAGAGATATCAGACAACCTCAAGCGCTCAAATATCCGAGTCATGGGTATTCCAGAAGGGGAGGAAAATGGAGATTCCATTGAAAACATATTCAACAAAATAGTGGCAGAAAACTTCCCAGGTATAGGAAAAATCACAGATCTGCAGATCCAGGAAGCTCAACGATCTCCAAACGTATTCAACCCAAAAAGGCCTTCTCCAAGACATGTCATAGTCAAATTGGCAAAACTCAGAGACAAAGAGAGAATCTTAAAAGCTGCAAGAGAGAAGCGTCAAATCACCTATAAGGGAGCCCCAATCAGGTTAACATCAGACTTTTCATCACAAACCCTAAAAGCTAGAAAGGAATGGGATGATATTTTCAAAATACTAAAAGACAAAGATTGCCAGCCAAGAATACTCTACCCTGCAAGGCTATCCTTCCGAAATGAGGGGCAAATAGTATATTTCTCAGACAAACAAAAACTGCAGGAGTTCACTACCACAAGACCACCCTTACAAGAAATCCTCAAGGGAGTACTGGGTTTGGTTCCTGAAAAATAACTACCACTGCCATAAAAACCTAAGAAAAATCTAAACCCGCTAGTACAATAAAAATGGCATTCATGAAGAGAAAACAAGCTAACAAAAGCACTATCTACAACCTAAGGAACCAACAAACACAGAAACCAAACAGTAAATCAGAAAGCAAGGAACAAAAGACACCTAAGACAACCAAACATCCAATAAAATGCTAGGAATAAATCAACACCTTTCAATAACAACTCTTAATGTTAAAGGTTTAAATTCCCCAATTAAAAGACACAGACTGGCTGACTGGATCAAAAAGCAGGACCCAACTATATGCTGCCTACAAGAGACCCACCTCACCCACAAAGATTCACACAGACTAAGAGTGAAAGGATGGAAAAAGATTTACCATGCAAACAGAAAAGAAAAACAAGCTGGAGTAGCTATTCTTATATCTGACAAAATAGACTTTAAACTAAAAACCATAAAAAGAGACAATGAGGGACACTACTTAATGATAAAAGGACTGATCCATCAAGAAGACATAACAATCATAAATATGTACGCACCCAATGTTGGAGCAGCCAGATTTATAAAACAAACTCTATTAGACCTAAAGAAGGAAATAGACACTAATACCATAATAGCAGGGGACCTGAACACTCCACTGTCAATATTAGACAGATCATCTAGGCAAAGAATCAGTAGAGAAACACAAGATCTAAACAAGACTCTAGACCAATTGGAATTGGCAGATATCTACAGAACATTCCACCCAACAACCTCAGAATATTCATTCTTCTCATCAGCACATGGATCATTCTCCAGGATAGATCACATATTAGGTCACAAATCAAGTCTCAATAAATTCAAAAAAATTGGAATTATCCCATGTATCTTCTCAGACCACAATGGATTAAAACTAGAAATTAATAACAAACAAAACTTTGGAAACTATACAAACACATGGAAATTAAACAGCATTCTACTTAATGACATATGGGTCCAAGAAGAAATCAAGCAGGAAATCAAAAAGTTTATTGAAACTAATGAAAACAATGATACATCATACCAAAACCTGTGGGATACTGCAAAAGCAGTATTGAGGGGAAAATTTATCGCATTAAACGCTCACTTCAGAAGAATAGAAAGATGGCAAGTGAACAACCTAACACTTCACCTTAAAGAACTAGAAAAACAAGAACAATCCAAACCTAAAGTTAGCAGACGGAAAGAAATCATTAAGATCAGAGCAGAACTGAATGAAATTGAAAACCAAAAAACAATTCAAAAGATCAACGAATCAAAAAGTTGGTTTTTTGAAAAGATAAATAAAATTGACAAACCATTAGCATGGCTAACAAAAAAAAGAAGAGAGAAGACTCAAATAGCAAAAATTAGAAATGAAAAAGGCGATATTACAACTGATTCATCTGAAATACAAGGAATCATTCGAGACTACTATAAACAACTATACGCCAACAAATTTGAAAATCTGGAGGAAATGGATAAATTTCTGGACACACACAAGCTCCCAAAACTGAACCGTGAAGACGTAGAAAATTTGAACAGACCAATAACAATAAAGGAGATTGAAGCTGTTATCAGAAGGCTCCCAACAAAGAAAAGCCCAGGACCAGATGGATTCACAGCAGAATTTTACCAAACATTCAAAGAGGAATTGACACCAATTCTTTACAAACTATTCCAAAAGATTGAAACGGACGCAAATCTCCCAAACTCATTCTATGAAGCAAACATCATCCTGATACCAAAACCAGGTAAAGATATAACCAAAAAAGAAAACTACAGGCCGATATCCTTGATGAATATAGATGCAAAAATTCTCACTAAAACACTAGCAAACAGAATACAGCAACACATACGAAAAATTATTCACCACGATCAAGTGGGATTCATCCCAGGGATGCAAGGTTGGTTCAACATACGCAAATCAATAAATGTGATACACCATATTAATAAACTCAAACACAAGGACCATATGATCATCTCTATAGATGCTGAAAAAGCATTTGATAAAGTTCAGCACTCATTCATGACAAAGACCCTCTATAAGTTAGGTATAGAGGGAAAGTATCTCAACATAATTAAAGCCATATATGACAAACCCACTGCCAATATCATCCTGAATGGGGAAAAGCTGAAAGCTTTTCCTTTAAGAACAGGCACTAGACAAGGATGCCCACTCTCACCACTTCTATTCAACATAGTGTTGGAAGTACTAGCCAGAGCAATTAGAGAAGAGAAGGAAATAAAGGGCATCCAGATTGGAAAAGATGAAGTCAAACTGTCCCTGTTTGCAGATGACATGATCCTATATATCGGACAGCCTAAAACCTCTACAAAAAAACTGTTGGAATTGATAAATGATTTCAGCACAGTAGCAGGATACAAAATCAACACACAAAAATCAGTAGCATTTCTTTTCTCCAATAGTGAACATGCAGAAGGAGAAATCAAGAAAGCCTGCCCATTTACAATAGCCACCAAAAAAATAAAATACTTAGGAATTGAGTTAACCAAGGAGGTGAAAAATCTCTATAATGAGAACTACAAACCACTGCTGAGAGAAATTAGAGAGGATACAAGAAGATGGAAAGATATTCCATGCTCTTGGATTGGAAGAATCAACATAGTGAAAATGTCCGTACTACCCAAAGTGATATACAAATTCAATGCAATCCCCATCAAAATTCCAAAGACATTTTTCTCAGAAATGGACAAAACTATTCAGACATTTATATGGAACAATAAAAGACCACGAATAGCCAAAGCAATGCTCAGCAAAAAAAATAAAGCTGGAGGCATAACACTACCTGACTTTAAGCTATACTACAAAGCTATAATAACCAAAACAGTATGGTACTGGCATAAAAACAGACACACTGACCAATGGAATAGAATAGAGAATCCAGAAATCAACCCACACACTTACTGCCATCTGATCTTTGACAAAGGCACCAAGCCTATTCAGTGGCGAAGGGACTGCCTCTTCAGCAAGTGGTGCTGGGATAACTGGATATCGATATGCAGGAGAATGAAACTAGATCCATACCTCTCACCGTATACTAAAATCAACTCAAAATGGATTAAGGATTTAAATATACACCCTGAGACAATAAAACTTCTTAAAGAAAACATAGGAGAAACACTTCAGGAAATAGGACTGGGCACAGACTTCATGAATACGACCCCAAAAGCACGGGCAACCAAAGGAAAAATAAACAAATGGGATTATATCAAACTAAAAAGCTTCTGCACAGCAAAAGAAACAATTAAAAGAGTTAAAAGACAACCAACAGAGTGGGAGAAAATATTTGCAAAATATACATCTGACAAAGGATTAGTATCCAGAATATATAAGGAACTCAAACAACTTTACAAGAAGAAAACAAGCAACCCAATTAAAAAATGGGCAAAAGAGCTAAGTAGGCATTTCTCTAAGGAAGATATCCAAATGGCCAACAGACATATGAAAAAATGCTCAACATCACTCAGCATCCGGGAAATGCAAATCAAAACCACATTGAGATACCATCTAACCCCAGTTAGGATGGCTAAAATCCAAAAGACTCTGAGCGATAAATGCTGGCGAGGCTGTGGAGAAAAAGGAACTCTCATACATTGTTGGTGGGACTGCAAAATGGTGCAGCCTCTATGGAAAATGGTATGGAGGTTCCTCAAACAATTGCAAATAGATCTACCATACGACCCAGCCATCCCACTGTTGGGAATATACCCAGAGGAATGGAAATCATCAAGTCGAAGGTATACCTGTTCACCAATGTTCATCGCAGCACTCTTTACAATAGCCAAGAGTTGGAACCAGCCCAAATGCCCATCATCAGATGAGTGGATACGGAAAATGTGGTACATCTACACAATGGAATACTACTCAGCTATAAAAACGAATGAAATACTGCCATTTGCAACAACATGGATGGACCTTGAGAGAATTATATTAAGTGAAACAAGTCAGGCACAGAAAGAGAAATACCACATGTTCTCACTTATTGGAGGGAGCTAAAAATTAATATATAAATTCACACACACACATACACACACACACACACACACAAACCGGGGGGGGGGGGGAAGAAGATATAACAACCACAATTATTTGAAGTTGATACAACAAGCAAACAGAAAGGACATTGTCGGGGGGGAGGGGGGGAGGGAGAAGGGAGGGAGGTTTTGGTGATGGGAAGCAATAATCAGCTACAATGTATATCGACAAAATAAAATTAAAAAAAAAAAAAAAAAACTATCTTCCAAAAATGAAGGAAAAAAAAAAACTTTTTCAGGCTTAACATTGAAAGACTTCATCACCATCACACCTGCAGTATTAAAGGAAGTCCTTCAAGCAGAAAAAAAAGATACTAGAAGGAAATATGGATCTATATAAAAAAAATAAGGAGTGCGAGATGTGGTAACTACCTGGGTATATTTATAAGAGTTTTGTTTATAATTTAAACTTCTTGAAAATATTATTCACCACTTAAAAACAAAATAAACAAGCCCAATGTATTATGGGATTTATAACATATGTATAAGTAAAATGTATGACAACCATACACACAAAAAAATGGGAGGGAGAAATGGAACTACACTGTTATAATGTTTTTATTCTATATATGAAGTGATATAGTATCACTTGAAGGTAGACTGTGATAAGTTGGAGATGCATAGTATAAATCCTAAGGCAACCACTAAAAGAACAAAATGAAGTTATAGCTAATAAGTCAGCAAAGGATATAAAATAAAATTTTAAAATAATACAAAGAAGGAAGAAGTAGAGGAAAAATGGGAACAAAAAATAATGGAAAGGAAATAGGAAGATGGTAGCTGTTAACCAAAGAATGTCAATAATCATTAAGTATAAAAGATATAAAGATCCAATTGAAAAGCAGATTGTCGGATTGAAAAAGCCCAATTTATATGCTGCCAATAAAAAATACAATTTTGATATTATGACAAGTAAATTAAAAGTAAGAGGATAATGAAAGAATATCATGCTAACATTAGTTAGAAGAAAGCTTTAGTGCCTATATTAATAACAAAGTAGAATTTAGAGCAGGCAATATTACCAGAGATAAAGTCATTTAATAATGAAAACATGGTTAATTCATCAGGAGCACATATAAATTCTAAAAGTTTATTTACCTAAAAATAAAACAACTTTAATACACATGAAGCAAAACCTGATAAAACTGAAAGGAGATATAGGCGAGTCCACAATTATAGTTGGAGATTTTAATACTTCATTTTAATAATTCATAGAACAAGTAGATAGTAGATAGAAAATCAGCATGTATATGGAAGACCTGAATAACACTATGAGACTTTATCTGATTGACATTTATAGAACAGTCCACTTGATAAGCACGTCAAAAAATCTCTCTTTCAAGTGCAAAAGAAAATTTATCATGCTAGACCATATTCTGAGCTATCACACAGATATCAATAAATTTCCAAGCACGTAAGCCATACAATTAGATTCTCTAAACACAATGAAATTAAAATAAAAATCAATAGTAAAAGATATTTGAAAAATCCCCAAATATTTGGAAACTAAATAACATAACATAATTCTGAATAACTCATTGTGAGGAAAATGGAGTGGTTTAGTCAGGCAACCTCGCCTCAGGTCTGGTTGGGGTGGTGCAGCACATTCTTTGTAAACAAGTTATGTGGCGGTGGAGTTAGTGCACATGCGTGCCCGTGTATTTTTAGCTTGTTGATATTCTTGTGTGTTCTTCAGAGTGTGTGAAGAAGTGGCTCTGAATGGCTGGTGTGCAGAGTTCATGTCTAGAAATAAAGATTATTATCTTTTCAACCAAGGCTCCAAGGATCTTTTTCCTGTTATCTAGCTCATAGACCTGCATGTGAAGAGTTTGTGACCCAGTCTGGAAAATGGGCTCAAGGGATCTGTGAGCTCCTGCTCCAGCCCTAGCTCTACAATTGGTGTAGTTCACAGCAGGATTTCGAGCAGGTAAGGGAGCCAAAAGATCTTGGGAGAAGGAGGAAATGTGGCTACTTTTGAACATGTTGTGCCCTATGGCCACTTTCCTGTTGATCAGGATCTGGTTGCTGCTCACTATACTGCAAGGCAGCATAGGCCAGGCACTACTGTGGAGAACCCCATGGGAGGGGGAGGGAATGTGGCTGTCCTTGAGTATCTGGTGCCCAGTGGCCACTTTTCTGCTGACTGCAGCCTGGGTACTGCTCACTATGCTGCAAACTGATCGAGATTTGAAGCAGAAAGCATAGTTGACGGACGTGTGGATAATTGTCCTGGAGGATGACGTGCAGCGACTGGCCACTCCTGCTTCTCACACCAGGGTAGATGACAAACCCAGTAGTGAGTTGGAGGAGACCACGCATCGCCAGGCACGACCTGTCGTGCATCAGAAAGTAAAACGTGAGCAGCCTATGGGACCAGGTGGACAACTGGTGGGCAATCCACAGGTGACCCAATTCACCACCTATGTAGCGTGTATCCAGGTTGAATTGGTTGACTTGGGGAGACAGTTCCAGCAGAAACAGAGGGAGCCCCTTGCTGCTTGGGTGCTGTGGTTATGGGACCTAGGGGTGTGAGGTGCTCTGGTGAGGAGATGGAAAAATTGGCCTCCATTGCCATACACCCATCCCTGAGGCAGCAGTTACAGAATAGCCGCAGATATGCACAAGGGCCAGGTAATCACTCCTTAATGGAATGTGTGAATGAAGCTGCTCGAACCATGTGGGAGAATGCTGGAGAACTGCCCAAGATTGTTAGTAAATGGAAAACATATGCTGAGTTGGTTCAAATAATTCAAGAGCTGGGGATGTGGCAGTCCATGTTTAATCTGAACACTCGTGGCCTGGACGATGAAATTTTTACAGGCAGCATGAGAGACATAGTGCTGGAAAATGCCCCATCAACATCCTTTGGTTCACTGATGGCCATACTGGCCCCATACATTGGTCATCCTATACATGAGGTAACGACCATGATAGCCAGCTTGGGTGAAGTAGAGGATAGGAGACAAGCCAAAGGGATCCAAAAGGTGGCTAAGACCAAACCCCCAAGAAATGCTTGGGATTTTCTCCCAAAGGGACCAAGCAAGACTAACCATAAGCAGATGTGGCTTGACGTGCTTGCAGCAGGGGTTGATAAAAGAAAATTGACCTGCAGCCAAATGTAGTCCTGTTTGCCTTGTGGCAGCAATTGTGCCCTGAACAGCATTTCACTAAATGTCCAGAAACAGGTAGCAAGTGGATTTAAAGGATTTTTTGGTTGCTGCTGAGGAGGCAGATGAACCGTTCCATTTCGATTAGGGAGCAGACCAAGGTGCTCTTCTTTTGGGGGCAGGCAAGGACCAGAGGCCTCATGTTAAATTGTCAATATATTGTTTGAGGACAAATGTGCAGTGTGTTTTGGCATTGGTGGATACAGGCACAAAATGTAGCCTGATATTTGGCAATCCAGATAAATTTACAGGGGCCAAGATTCATGTAGATGGCTATGGAAGACAGACTATTGAAAGTCAAAGCTGTGTCATTGCCATTGGGTATAGGACAATTGCCTCCTCATGTATATACTAAATATATATCCCCAGTAGCTGAATATATTTCGGGCATGGATATAGTTTATGGTTTGCACCTGCAAACAGCAGTTGGGGAGTTTTGGCTGTGAGTACAGACTGTAAAGCCTGTGTTATGGGGATATGCCAAACATGACCCACAGGTGTTACACAAGCCAAGACATGTAGTTAATGTAAAATAGTATCACCTACTGAGAGGACATACAGAGATAGGTGCCACTATATTGGAGTTAGAGAAAGTTGGCATTATTCATCTGGCTCATAGCCCATTTAATGCTCTGGTATGGCCAGGGAAAAAACCTGATGGTACCTGGAGAATGACTGGAGACTGTTGAGAACTAAACAAAGTAGTGCCTCTTTTGCATGCAGCTGTGCCTTCAGTTCATAACTTGCTGGATAAGCTGAAGACTCAGCTGGGAACTTATTATGTATTGGACCCTGCAAATGCTTTTTTCTCTATTCCAATCTTGGCTGATAGCCAAAATCAGTTTGCCTTCACCTGAGAAGGGAGACAGTGGACCTTTCAAGTATTGCCCCAAGGTTATCTGCATAGCCCAACCATCTGTCATAGTTTAGTGGCTGGGAACCTAGCCAAGTGGACTAGACCTAGCACTGTTACAATGTTTCACTACATTGATGATGTGTTACTAACCTCTGATTCTCTTGCAGATTTAACCCAGACAGCCCCAACACTGTTAAGTCATTTGGAAAAATGTGGGTGGGCCATGAACACAGCCAAAGTGCGGGGACCTGGGATTTCAGTCAAATTCTTAAGAGTGATTTGGTAGGGTAAGACGAGAGTCATCCCAGAAGCTATTATAGACAAGAGAGAGGCATACCCTGAACCCAGAACTGTAGCTCAGCTACAGACATATTTGGGGGTTCTGGGGTATTGGAGAGATTTTGTACCCCATATGGCCCAAATGACACACCCACTGTATGCATTAACAAAGAAAGGGGCCTTCTGGAAGTGGACTGAGGAAGTAGAACAGGCTTACTGAGCTACAAAAAGGGCAATACAGCAAGTACAGGCTTTACAAGTGGCTGATCCCACTAAGCCTTTTGAATTAGATGTACATATAAACCAAGAAGGGTTAGGATGGGGTTTGTAGCAGAGACAAGACCAATTCCAAACACCTGTAGGATTCTGGTCTCAGCTCTGCAAGGGTGTTGAAGTGCATTACTTCCTAATAAAAAAACAGTTAGGAGCTGTGTATTCTGCCTTGATAGCCACTGAAGCTATCACAGGAACTGCCAAAGTCCTAGTAAGGATGACATACCCCATACTACGTTGGCTGCACATGCAGGCAACCAACCCTAAAATGGGTGTAGCTCAGACTCTCACTCTGTCTAAATGGGGAGCATATATAGAACAAAGAAGCACTGTGTCAACGAGTCCTCTGCCAAAAGAGTTGTAGACTGTGCTAGGGTAGAGGTTGTGAAGGAAACTTTGACACAATCCTTGTCTATGGAGGTGGAGGCTACACCTTTCCATGAGGGACAGGGACCTATCACAGAGCAAGCTTGGTATACAGATGGCTCTAACACGGGACCCTCAGCATCACGGATAGCTGTTGCTGTCCAGCCCTTAACAGATACCATGTAGTGTGAAAACGGCACAGGGCAAAGCAGTCAGTGGGCTGAATTGAGAACAGTATGGATGGTGATAAAAAATGAGCCTGGGCCATTAACCATCTGTACGGACACCTGGGCTGTGTATAAATGTTTAACCCTTTGGATCTCTACTTGGAAATATCAGTGGTGGATGGTAGGCCACCAACCCCTGTGGGGATAGGCCATGTGGCAAGAGTTATGGGAATTGGGGCATGAGAAAGAAGTAACTCTTTTCCATGTCACAGGACACCTCCACTTAGCCAGTCCAGGAAATGATGAAGCCAATGCCTTGGCTAAGGTAAGATGGTTGGAGAAAGCCCCAGCTACTGATGTAGCCCAGTGGTTGCATCATCAAATGCAGCATGCTGGCAGCAAAACCATGTGAATGGTGGCTCAAAGATGGGCCTTGCCTATAAAATGGGAAGATGTAGTGAATGCCTGTCATGCTTGTCCAGTGTGTGCTCAAGAGAGTCCACACCCCTGGTGGGTGCCCCATCCAAATGAGTAAATATCTCGAGGAAGGGTGCCTTTGACTCGATGGCAAGTGGACTTTGTCCGACCACTGCCAAGGTCAGAGAATTTCAGATACATCTTCACAGCTGTTGATACGGCTACTAGTCTTCTGTTTGTATGGCCTTGTAAGGCCGCAGACCAGGTAGACACTGTGAAGGCATTGAATAGCCTTACAGCCATGTATGGCTGGCCTATAGTCATAGAAAGTGATAATGGAACCCACTTTACTGGACAGGGGGTTCAGAGATGGGCTTCCCAATTGTCCATTCAGTGGAAGTTACATGTGCCATATCACTCCCAGGCAGCGGGAATGATTGAACAATACAATGATCTTTTAAAAAAGGGACTAAGGCTATCTGCTCTACCCCCATCCCTGAAAGGGTGGACATGGCTGTTATGGCCAACAGTCAGGATTCTAAATGAGAGATCCTGTAAGTGCAGACCCTCTCCAGTGGAAGCTCTGTTGCATAGGGCTGTAGCACCTACACAACTGCAAGTCACTACTAAAGATAAGCTTTTGAAGCCAGGATATGGCAAGAATGGAAACATTCTCTTACCAGCCCCAACCTGTTTGCGACAGGGAGAGACAGTACAATGGGAATGGCCTTGGAGAATAGAAGCCCCCCATAAATGGTGGGTAGGCTTAATAGGGCCCTGGGGGAAAGGATTAGAGAAGACTTGCAAGTTTCACCTTGGGTGACAAGTACCTGGCCTCCTTGAGTAAAGGTAACATGGCCTGGAACAGATAAGTGCTCTATTCCAAAGGGCACATTTGTATTATCATTATGGCCAATTATGAGTTCCCCTATACTGTTACATGTAGAATGTACAGATCCAACAGTGTTAGCAGATAAAGTTTAGTATCATAAGTCAGGTAAGATACCTATTCCTGCAACCATCCTTTCTCTGGATGTCAAACTGGCATGTATCTTGCCAGAGGGGCAAGAGCTCCCCCTATTGGTACCAATAACCCTTCTTTCTTTTCACCCATAGTGTTCCGGCTGCAGGCACCACACCACACCAGAGTCACAAGATCACCTACTGAATATGCACTGAACTTCCCATCAGTATGACTACAAGATTCCTAAGGAAAATGACATCAATGATGACTACTAACTGGACATGAGCGGCTAATAGTTGAAAGGACAAAACTACAGGACATGCCTTAAGGTATATTGTACAGACAATAGGTTATATGAATGTAAGGGTTATTTATCCTCACTAAGGGAACATCATGGAACATTTTGAATGCATAGATTGTATGGTTAGAGACCCGGAAGCGGTAGATTGTGAGGAAAATGGAGTAGTTTAGTCAGGCCCCTTCACCTCAGGTCCAGTTGGGGGTGGTGTAGCACATTCTTTGTAAACAAGTTGTGTGGGGGTGGAGTTAGTGCATATGTGTGCCTGTGTATTTTTAGCTTGTTGCTATTCTTGTCTGTTCTTCAGAGTGTGTGAAGCAGCAGCTCTGAATGGCTGGTCTGCAGAGCTCATGTCTAGAAATAAAGCATATTATCTCTTCAACCAAGGCTCCAAGGACCTTTTTCCTGTTACCTAGCTCATAGACCTGAGTGTGAAGGGTTTGTGAGCCAGTCTGGACAATGGGCTTGAGGGGTCTGTGAGCTCCAGCTCCAGCCTTAGCTCTATACTCATGGATCAAAGAAGAACATAAAAGAGAAATTATGAAGTATTTTGTACTAAATGAAAATGAATACAACATGTAAGAATTTGTGGGTTGCTGCCAAAGCAGTGTTTAGGGAGAAATTTGTAACATTAAATGCTATATTAGAAAAGAAAGTCTCAGATGAATGACTTCAGCTTCCATCTTAAGAAAGTAGAAAAAGAGCAAAATAAGCAAAAGAAAGGAGATAATAAAGATCAAAATCAAAATCAATGAAATAGGAAACAGAAAAACAGAAAATAAAATCATGAAAATGAGTTCTTTTATTGAAAAAAACAGAAACAAATAAAACTGACAAACCACTACTTAAACTGCTCAGGAAAAGAGAGAAAAGACACAAATTACAAATATGAGGAATGAGATAGGTGATATTACAGATCCTACATATATTAAAAGAGTAAAAAGGGAATATTATAGACAATTTATACTAATAAATTAAACCAAGTTTGATAAAATGGAAAAATTCCTTGAAAGACACAAACTACAAAAACTCAAGAAGACATAGATAACCTGAATAGGTCTATATCCATTAAGAAAATTGAATTTGTACTTAAAAACTTTCCCACAAAGAAAATTCTAGGTCCAGATGGCTTCACTGATAAATTCTGCCAAATACATAAGGAAGAAATAATACCAGTTTTATACAAACTCTTTCTGGAAATTGAAGAGAAGGGACTACTTCCTAACTTGTTCTATGAGGCCAACATTACCCTTGCACTAAAGCCAGACTAACATAACAAGAAAAGAAAACTACAGACCAATATCCCTCATATTGCAGTAACATAGATACAAAAATTATAAGCAAAATTTTACCAAAAATATATAAAAAGGATAATATATCATCACCAAGTGATATTTATTCCAGGAATTCAGTTTTTTTTTTTACCATTTGAAAATCAATCAAAGCAAACAAACTTAAAAAGTTCACCATATAAATAAACTAGAAAATAAAACAAAACAAAACCACATGAACATTTAAATTGAAATAAAATTCATTTGACATATGTCAACATACACTTCTGATAAAAACTCTCAGCAAACTGTAAATAGAAGGGGACTTTCTCAACTCAATAAAGAGCATCATGGTAGGCAGACTCTAAGATGGTTTCCAATTATCCCTGCCTCCTTTCTAATCTCTTCCCGTAAGTGTGGGCTAGACCCAGTGGTGACTCACTCTTTATGAATAGAATTCTGCAAAGTGATGGGATGTCACTTCTAAGATTAACTTACAAAATGTGTGACTTACATCTTGCTTGCCATTTCTTGCTCTTTTGCTGGCTTGCTCTGGGGGAAGCCAACTATCAAGGATTGGGCTGCCCTGGGGAAAGCCCCATGTGGCAAAGAACTGATGAAGTCCTCTGGCCAACAGACAGCAAGGAATCCACAATCAAACAGCCTGTGAAGAAATGAATCCTATCAACAACTACATGAGTTATCCTAGAAGCAGATCTTCCCTCAACCCATACTTCAGATGAAATAACAGCCACAGCTAATACCTTGATTACAGCCTTGTGAGAGACCTTGAGGCAGAGGCACCCATCAAGTCATGTCTGGATTCCTGACCCACAGAAATTGTGAGATAATAAATGTTTGTTGTTTTGAGCTGCTAAGTTTCGGGGTAATTTGTCATGCAGCAATAGAAAATGAATACAGGCATGTGCAAAAAATCTACCGCTACCATTGTACTTAATGATGAAAGACTACATGCTTTCCCCTTAAACTCAGAAACAAACAAAAAAAAAGATGTTTGCTCTCACCACTTCTATTCAACAATAGGGCTGGAGTTCTAGCCAGTACAATCAAACAAGAAAAATAAATAAAAGGCATCCAGATTGGAAAGAAAGAAGCGAAACACTTTTTGTTCTTAAATAAAACAATCATCTATGTAGAAAATCCGATTGAATCTACAAAAAAAAAGCTACTAGAACTAAAACATAAATTTAGCAAAGTTGTGGGATTCAAGATCAATATATAAAACTCAATTGTATATCTATATGCCAGCAACAATTACAAATTGAAGTTAAATAACAACATTTATAATAGCATCAAAATATGAAAAACTTAGGGATAAATCTGGCAAAAGATGTGAAAGACCTGTATACCAAAGATTACAAAACACTGCTCAGTGAAATCAAACAAGATCTAAATAAATGTAGAAGTATACCTTATTCCTCGGTCAGAAGACTTGATATAATTAAGATATGAATTCTCCTTAAATTGGTCTGTAGAACGTAATTCTAATCAAAATCTCAGTAGGCCTTGAAAATCAGATTCTAAAATTCATATGGAAATACAAAAGATCTATAATGGACAAAATAACTTTGAAGAACAACGATTTTGGAGAACTTACACACCTGATTTTATAACTTATTATAGACCTATAGTAATCAAGACAGTATGGGATTAACATCAAGATAGACAAAGAGATCAATGAAAAAAACTAGAGAGTTCAAAAATAGACTCACATACAGATGGACAACTGATTTTAGGCAGAAGTACAGTGACAATTCAATGGATAAAGATACCTTTTCAACAAATGGTGCTGGAACAATTGGATAATCTTATGCACAAAAAACAGCAACAAAAGAACTTTGTTCCATACTTTATACCATATACAAAAATGAATTCAATATGGATCCTAAATCTAAGTGTAAAAACTAAAACTGAAAACTTCTGGAAGAAAATCTTTGTGTTCTTAGATTAGGCAAAGATTCTTGGTGTGTGGGGAGTGTGTTTGCAATGATCACACCATTTATGGTAGTTTTAGTTCCTTTAAGCCTAGTTTGGCATAAATCGGCAATCCTTCATTTGCCAGACCATGACATATATTAAATCTTTCTCCCTCTCTGTCTTTCTGTCTCTCAATCTTGACCCTGATTACCTTCCAGATGCTCTATGAAGAGAGCTGAGAGAACTATTGGGTTCATCATTTATTCAGTATATATAACACAGCTAGTTAAAAATTTACTGCTCAGATTCATATCATCATTGAAGTTAAAATAAAACACACTAAGTACAAGTTCCATTTTTCAAAAGGCTTATCCAGTAAGTCAAACCAGAGAAAATGGAAAGTCTGGTTTCTAACTGCAAAACCAGAGAAAATATCTGTGCCTTGTCCAATCAAACATTTGAGGCCAAGCAAACTCCTTGGGAAAGCTTAATTTTTTATTACTGATTTATGAGTTTAGGGATAAAATGTTTTAGAAGCCTCATTGCTAAGCCAGAGGAATCAATATTTTTCTGTTAACAGGCAAGCTGTCATATAAACAAATTAGCTGAAAACTTCCATTTAGCAGCTCAGGAAAAATGCCTGCTCCAGAGGCACACCAAAGCCAGTTATAACCTCCATTTTGGTCTCCTAAGCTGGTCCAGCAAAACCCTCAGTGGCTTCTGTTCTAGTGAGTATATGTATCACTGTTCCATGCCTATTTTCTCCTAATTCTAAATGAATTATAATTCACTTTGCTAAATAATGTGCAGTTTGTTGATTCAAGAACAAGGCTTATCTTCTCTGTTATTTGGGAAAGGGGAGTTTGAGGGCTTATGTTGTTTCCAATTATCATGTCCCTTCGCTTTCTTCTGGGTTACAAATGTGATAGATCATAAAGTCTCCTGACAGATTATAACTTCTGATGTGAGAGAGGAAAGAAGGTTCCTGAGATAACTACTTTTCCATGGGCTTCCCATTCGCAGAGCTGTTTCAGTGTCCATATTATTTTTTGTTTTTCACCCTTATTAATCCTAAAATAAGAGTAGTGCTTTACGGTCATTAAATGGAGGTAGGAGTGAATGATGTTAAGATGTACTACTCTGTGCTGAATGAGTCTTTGTCATTCTAAGACCTATTCCTATTTTGAACACACTGAATGTCATTCATTCATCCAACTCTAATAAGTCAACAAATACTAGGCACCAGATATTGTGCTAAGTACTAACCTTTAAGGTTCAGTCCTTTCCCTGAAGGGAAATAATATGTGAGTGGAACATATTTCACATGTGAACTGATGTATAAAATGTAATATACATACAATCTTTTTAGAAACAATTTACTGCATAAAGCAAGCTATTTCTTTGTATATTCATATATTCACGTGTGTCACATGTGTGTCTTTTAGCTTTTTGATATAGCACAGTGCTGATAAGAAGTGTATCAGGCAGTGTTCATCAAAGTTGGTTATGTATCACCTCCATCAGAATCACATGCTTGGAAAAAATGCAGTTCTGGGCCTCACTCCACTTGTAAATTAATCAGACTTTCTGGGACGTGGGGTTTGGGAATCTAAACATTTATTCAGTTCTAGGGAAATCTGTGCAAGCTACAAGAACAGCCTCAATTTTTAAAATATGAAGGTGGTCTCTGGGATGTGATGACAGAAAAGTGCAGATGGCCTCCTACAACTCCTAGAAAAGACATACAAGTTTTGCAGTGCCAGTGGTGGCTCAGGGTCACTACCTCCAAAGTAGTAGTGCTACATTCCCAGAGCAGGACAGAAATGCTTGCTAGGGGAAGGTCTGACTAGCAAAGAGGGGCAGTGGAAAGAAAAGGTTCAGCACTGGGGAAACCAGCACTTGGCTTTCACTCTGCTTCTGCCGCCCATTGGTTTTGTGATATCAAAAGGGTCACTTCCTTGATTGTTACTCTTATTTTTTTTTAATGCAGAACAAAAATTACAAAAACACATTTTTATCACATTAAACGTAAATCAGTGCCTTCCCTACCTATCTGAGTAGGACATTGCAAAGTGCCAGTGAAATAAAGTCATGGCAGTGGCTTGAAAACAATGGAATGCTTAACAAATGCAAAGTATTCAGCGTATTCCTCCATTACCTTTTTTCCCTCTGAAAGTA
Organism: Cynocephalus volans; assembly: GCF_027409185.1. Classification (NCBI taxonomy): domain Eukaryota; kingdom Metazoa; phylum Chordata; class Mammalia; order Dermoptera; family Cynocephalidae; genus Cynocephalus; species Cynocephalus volans. The sequence goes on from NC_084478.1 coordinate 58,515,368, forward strand.
TCTGAAAGCAAAGTAATGTTCTCTCTATTTGGCTGGAAGTGGGAGATCGAGCTGGCTTTCCTTTACCACCATCTTTCTTGCTGAAGACCAATTAATCGCCCCTACTGTCCCTTCTCCTTAGTCCTGAAGCAACCCCTGGAATGTGGAACAGACCACTATGGTAGGAATCCTAGAGCAAAGGCCATGTGAGAGGCCCATTGTCTACGCCTCCTTCAACATTAATTCCTGTTTCGATTGAGAAAATCTGTGGGCTCAGAACCATTGGGATTATTATCCAGTGTTTACAGTGGGCATAAGAAAACAGTAACTTGTTGTCATGGCAACAAGATTTCCTGCGAGATTTTTTTTTTCTAACTGGACTTTCTTAAATGGAAACGTCTACAGCATCGCCACCCTTTGTTTGTCACAAGATCAGAGGGATGCTGTATTAACTAATGTAACAAATTACCTACGGTCATGTAACAAATTACCCCAAAATTTAGTGGCTTAAAGCAACCAATATTTATCATCTTACTGTTTCCATGTGTCAGGAATCCAGGAGCTGCTAGACTGAATCCTCTGATGCAGACTGCAGTCAAGGTGTCAGCTGGGCTACAGTCTCATCTCAGGGAGGATCAGCCTTCAAGCTCACTCATAGGATTGTTGGCAGGATCCAGTTTTCTGAGGACTGTTGGACTGAGGGTCTCCAGTTCTTGATGGCTGTTGATCAGAGGCCTCCCTCAATTCCTTGTCATGTGGACATATCCATAGGGCAGCTCACAACATGGTGGTTTGCTTTCCTCAGAGTGAGGACTCTGAGCGAGAGAGAGAGGGCTTTTTATAATCTGTTCTAAGAAGGGACATCCTATGACTTTTGCCATATCCTACTAATTAAAATCAACTCACTAGGTCCAGCCCACATTCAAGGGGAGGAGATTACACAATGGCATGATAACAGGAGGCAGGGACCACTGGGGGCCCTCTTAGAGGCTGCCTGACACAGACATTGCACTCACTTTGTTTAGAAGCCTGCTGAAAACATTTCTTCCAAGGTTAATAAGTGGTTTGTCAGTCAACAAACAATCTTAGGTTGTGCATTTTCTCTACATAGAAGATAAATAAAGTATTTGAACAGTACAAAAGGTGTAGAATCTCTCCTAAAGCCTTTGCCCTATCTCATTCTATTATCATACATGGAACTTCCATTCATTTATTTGTATTCTTTAACACTGTAGTTACAGTGTAGAAAAAATAAAAGTGATCTGAGGACATGGAATGACTTACTCTAGGTAATCATGTTGAGGAAGTCTTTGTGAGCACATAAGTAGTATCTAGAATTTATAGAGGGAGCACAGCATAGAGCTTGAGAGTGTTGACTGAGGAATTTTAGATTCATATCTTCACTCAGCCGCTTAGTAGCTGTGTGACTTTGGGCAAGTAATTTCTCTAACTCTTGATTTTTTTTTTTACCTAAATAAAGAGGATTAAAAATAGTTCCTGCATCATAGGGTTATTGTAAGAACTAAATGAAGTCATGCATTTGAAAAGAGAAGCACTGAGCCAGACACACAGAAGGTACTCAATAAATAGCATGTTATGACATGATTTACTGGGATATGGAAGTAGAATGGAAGTCACTAGATCGTTAAATTCAGGGCTCATTCTATTATTAGTTACAACTCCCTATACTATGTTATTCCATTGTCCTCATTATATCAAGAATTTGGTTGTGCTTTAATGTCTTCTAAGAGTACTTTTCATCCATTACCCTCACACCTACCTTCTCTTTGGGGTCAATCCTTACTGTTTTGACATATCCCTTAGCAAACGCCACCATTATAGTTTTATGTTGAAGCATTTTCAGATAAATATGATGTATTAGAGCAAGAATTCTGCCTCTACCAAGCTTGAAGAGTGATTTATGTACAATGACAGGTTAAAATGAGCTAGTTTCCCATGCTGATATAAAACAGGTACTGGGAATTTTGTCCTTCCTGGTCCCTGACTCTGCTCACTTAAAAGGTGATTTATTCTGATCTGCTTCTCTATTTTTTTCTGACTTTGCCATTATTTTCTCATGAGCAGACATTACTTCAAGTTTTCTTAATGCTTTTGTCCAGGAGGCAAGTCTCCAGAAATCACTGGCCAAGCCCTCTTGAGTTTATTTTGCTGAGGCCTTGTTTATTCCCTGCAGCAGAGTTAGTATTTACATTTTTTGTTGAATTTAAACTCAGCCCCAATCTTGGGATTTTTTTTTTGCCTCATTCTCCTTCTACCACTGCCCTCATGCTTCAACCTGCATCTGGCACCAGCCAGAATGACCTGGTGGAACTAAGGACCCCTATTGTGCTGCACCTTCCTGGGAACTTAATAGGTTCACATTCATGTTTATCTGCTCTGCTCCTCTGAATTCTTGTTAGTTCGATGCTTTTGTTTTCCTAGGGCATAAGAAATAACATGTGTTTTTATTGATAGCTTTGAACTATAATAGATAATTGATACCACTCATCCTCAGCCATTTACTGACACCCAAAAAGTACAGTTTTGCATGACAAGAATATTATTCTGTTAAAAGAAAAAAACCTGGATATCAGCAGATTACTTTTGTAAATAGATACTTTTCCAGGTATTATTTGAAAACAACTGAACTAGGCCTTCACCCTGAAACTTGAACACACTCTGTGTGTAACATTGCTGAAGAGTTTAAAACCAGTCAGCCTCTTCTTCTCCTGTGCTGAGAGAGTTCTACCCACCCTGTGTGGAATCAAATAGGGAGACTGGAGTGCCAAAGGAACCAACAATTACAGAATGCTAAATGCCTGCCAGGCTCCAAGCCTAGTACTTTACCTGGTTAGCTCATCTAATGTTCACAAGAACCTTGAGAAGTAGGTATTACTATTCCCATACTGAAGATGGGAAAATTGATGCCCACAGGGGCTCCAAAATTACACATACATGGTTGATCTAGGATTTAGTCTTAGCTCTGTCTGAATCTAAAGGCTTATTTCTACTCTGCTGATAGAGTTTGGAGGTGTTGCCCCCCTAAAGCTCATGTCAAAATCTGACCCCCAATGTGGCAGTGCTGGGAGCTGTTTGGGTCATGAATGGATTAAAGCTCACCCTGGGGGGGTGGGTACTGAGTTCTCATTCTAATAATTCCCACAAGAGCTGGTTGGTTAAAGGACCCTGGCACCTCCCCCCTCTCTCTCTTGCTTCGTCTAGCTTGTGATCTTGCATCTGGTGGCCGTGTAAGAATATTCCACCATGAGTAGAAGCAGCCTGAGGCCCACATCAAATGCAGCTGTCCCAGAATCATGAGCCAAGTAAACCTCTTTTCTTTATAAATTACCCAGTTTCAGATATTCTGTTATAAGCAACAGAAACGGACTGAAACCTATGCTGATCAGAAGAGCACTGTACTGATCACCATTGTTGAGGCCCAGCTACATGTCGCAATAATACAAGCTAAAATCTATATCACACTTCCCAGATTTTAACTAATGAAATCCTCACAATAACCCTGTGAGGCAGTTATTATCTCCATTTTACAGATAAGGAAACTGAAGCATGAGTTGCTCAACGTCATAAAGCTTTTAAGTGGCAAAGCCAGAATCTGAGGTCCACAGCCTCAATTAATGCATATAACCTCCTATACTCAACAACATATTTTATTAATTAATCAGATTATTGGCAAATCCCTTTGCTTCAGTTTTCTATTGCTGCATAACAAACTACCCCCAAACTCAGTGGATTGAAGAAATCATTTTATTTTTTTCATGATTTTGTGTGTCAGGAATTCAGGAAGGGCTCAGCTGGGCTCTTCCTGAATCCATGTGGCATCAGTTGGGGTGACTGGGACTGGAAGACGGCTTATTTCTAAGTTGACTTCACATTCACGCCTGGTGCCTCCTTATTCCTGGTGCGGCTGCATGTACGTTTTTTTTTTCTCTCTCTCTCTCTCTCTCTCTTCATGTGGCATTTCAACTTCCTGGGCTTCTCACAGTATGGTGGTCTCAGTGTGGTTACATTACTAACTTGGTGGCTGGTTTCCGACATGCAAGAAGAATTTGCCAAACCAACTAATGCCTTTGCCCAGAATTGACACAGGGTCACTTCTGCTAAGGTTTAAGGGTCAAAGCATTCACAGGGCCTACTGCCGTTGAAGAGGTACAGAAATAGACTACGTCTCTCGCTCTAGTGCTGGCAAGGTCACAGTGCAAGAGAACTTGTGAGTTGGGCTGTTTTAAAAAATGTAGTCTGCCACACCCTCCTCTCTAGCACTATCAGTCATGGTTTAGAGACTTAAATATCACAAACAGAATCAATTTGGGGAAGGAATGACTGTTTACCTCACAGTGCTGTGTCATCTATTTTAGCACTGTGATTTAAGAGAGTGTCCTTAGATAATATACGAAGGCATGTCTTGCACATTAAGTCTACAACAAAGCAATCCAATAATGTTTCTTGGTTGAGTGTAGTTTTATAATTTTTAATGCCCAAGAAAATTATCTAGCAAGAGAAGCCCATTCTTGACCAAGATTTGAAATAATTTCCTTAGAATGTGAAATATATTGAGGGCAAGGGTCTTGGATGAGATGAAGCTTGTTTTGTGGAATAAGTATTATACATAAGCCACACACAAAAACCTTTTGTCATCTGGACAGGCTTAACACAGGGAAGTCTACTGATATCCTGAGCACATATCAACCATCCCAAGGCATGAAGGTATGTTTAAATCTTCAAGAATGTTGAATGCAGATTTTACTTGAAGTTGGACTGCCTTTGAAAGAATATGACAATCAAAATTTATTAAACTGAGTCCAGGAGTTACCAGAGCTGATCTTATTACATGGTTTCAGCGCCAACATGCTACTGTACCATGTGGTAATATGCAATGGTGGTTGTGGATTCAAAATAGAAGTGTCTTTGTTGTGTGGAATCCAAGACTGGTAATTACACTTCCAATCTTTTTTTCTCTTTTCAAAATGTCTATTGCCAGTGTTTTTTAGAATTACCAAGTATTTGTCAAAATGACAATGGTAACTTTTCTATGAATGTAGCATGCTGCTATAATCTACACTAAATTTACAGAATTAACTCTACTGCTATCCTAATCCTTTTATGTATTCAGTGAAATATTTATCCAACATATACTGTTTACTCTTGTGTGCTGTTACAAAAGAATGCAGTAAGAAAACTTCAGATGGGGCTCATTTATCTTACTGGGTATCAGTGTTCAAATCTTTACTACTGTTGGAATTGTTTGTCTTCAGAAACTTTGTAACAGCATTCTCAAGGCACTATCTGAAAACCTAGAAACCTACAAAAACAAATTTATTTAAGCTGGATCCAGATGGTGAACTACTTCACATGAAGAATAGGAGTATACCTCTTTCTTTAAGCTTAAGATGAAAAATAAAGATCTTTCACATCTAATCATACACGGTATCTTTGAACAAGACATGTTGTCTAAGCTTTCTTGGCTACACTGATTATGCCTTCCCTCATACTCAATGATAAGAGTGAATTGAAGGTTATATATGGGCACTTATAAGAACAAGACATCTAAACAACACTCACATCCTGTTTCTGGATTCTGATAAAGTTCTTGGTGTGCTTTCCGAGGGGAAGGCATTGCATGATTTGATCTCACCTAATATTATCTCACCTGTTCTTTAACAATCATAATTAGGACCAGTTACAATCATTCATCAAGGATCAGTTTAAGTGTAGGACCTTGGGTTCCACCCTGGACTTGACCATTATTTCATTGTTTGTATGCTTAGATTCTGACTGTAGCCAGGCGCTTTGATGAGGTCTGATCCAGGCACCAATAGATGATTACCTGGCTGAAGAAATTAAGGAGACCCTTAAAGAAGATTGTAACAAACACACGAGGATATCCCTATGAAAAGGATAAATAAATTACCAGATGCCGATGCTTTCCTATCACTGCAGCTGGTATATATTCTACTTAATATGTACCTGTTATAGATCAAGTTCCCAGGAACTAGACTCTGAGACAGAGATTTGCACACAGGAGATTTATCGGGAAGTCATTTTTGGATTAATAAGTATGGGAGAATGAAGGAAGCAAGATTGGGCAGAGGGAGCCATTGAATTAAGAGGCAATTACAACAAAGACCTCAGCCAATCCTATGGGAACCTGAAGACCTGGAATGGCCCTGGAAAATTTTTCCAAATTCAGGCAAATGGGTTGAGTCTTTATATACCCAGACTGACCAGTCTTTGAATGTGTGACCTTGGGTGAGGCAGATCTTTTCAGTAGAAGGCAATTTCTAGAAAGAGCTAACAGCTGAAGGATGTCTGCTGCCAACACTCCCAAAACCTGAGGGAATTAGTGTCTCAGTCCCGAGGAGTAGCATCTTAGCAGCATTGCACAGCATCTACTACAGTGCTTATAATATATGAAGCAAGCTCTCCTGCAACAATTAAGGACATTTGGTTCTTTCCTGTTCTTAATGTCAACCGAGTTTTTACTCTACAAATAGTACCTATTCCTGAGGTACTTTGTGATACACTGAAAAAGACATTTCAGGAATGTCAAGCAGTTGTTGATTTCTCAGCCTATCAGTGCATTTTCATGAATATAGATTACTTTTCCTTATAACTCATGCTTCACTTTACAAGAAAAAAATTGCCAGATAGTTCAGAGGCATTGATTGCTTTATACTCAAAAACAATGTCATCTGCGTAACCAAAATCTCAAACAAGTTGAAGAAGGAAGACCTTGCTATTATTTCAGAAATGAAACACTTTATGAATATCTCTATTGTCATGTCTTAACAATTTGTAGTAATCCACTTACTAACTTTTTTAAAAGATGAGCTTCATTTACTTATTGTCTATTCATTTCAATTTAGTTACGTGATGTTTACTATATGCAGAGCACTGTTCTAAGTGCTTCATAAATAGTAATTCATTTAATTCTCACAACAACAACATGTGTTAGGTAAAGTTATTCAACCCATTTTACTGAGGAGAAAATTGAGGCTTACAGAAGGTTAAGTATCTCGCACAGCTGGCGAATAGCAAAGCTGGGATTTCAACCCAGGCAATCTGCCTTTAGTGTCCCTGCTCCTCACTTCTATGCTATCCAACCTTTGTAATATCATATGTGGATGCCATGTGTCTTCTGATACTCCATGGAAGTATGGATATGAGGTCTTGGATGTGAGATCTCCATTTCTCATCCCTTGATGCTGATCAATCAATATGTTAATCCTATAGGATCCCAGATAATTCTCTCTTAAATGTGTGTGTGTGTATATGTGACATGTGTGTGTGTGATGGAGGGAAAGTGATGCTGATGGTGGTAATGGTATAAGCAGGTAGTAGGAGTAAAGGAAACAAGATTTTGTACAAGTGAAATCTATGTTCTTAATCTAAGAGGAAGCAATCATAATGTCATGTCAAAATTTTATGCTAGAATATTACAGAAGTCCACACTAGAAGCCTGGACTACGCTGGTGGTCTAAAATTACTCCTGATGGGAAAATACCTTAAAGCAGTTCCAACCAATCCAATTAGTCAGGATAACCTGTCAAAATAGTCTATTTTTCCATGTGAGGTTAACTAAGAAACTTTGGTCAAAAATACATACCTATTTTTCCAGACCATCTCATGGAAAGATTTTTTCCTTTTTTTTTTTTTTTTCACTATGATGAATTCCTTCTCAAAATACCCTGTAGTCCTCCCAGTTTCAGCTTAAATTTCATAAGTATGCACCAGTAATTATAACAGATATAGCCAGTTACATTCATGTCTAATGATGAAGCCCTATTACCTCTCTTCTGTTATGCTTTTTGCAAAAGAACTTTCTCAGAACTGTCATCCAGACCAATGCAGCTTCCTAAGACATGGGCAGAAAGAGTCCTCATTGCTCTACATGCCACTCCCCCTCAACTCCAAGTCCCACTCTTGCCACATGACTAATGTGGGAGCACCACAAGATTTGCTTTCAAGCTTTCCATTCTGTCTGAGCTGTAAATTTCAGGTGCAATAGAAATGGTGCAGATGCTGCTTTGCCTGAACTACTCTCCAATCTCCTCTTCATACTGCAAAATCAACATAGTTGTTTCCTGCCCAGGTAATTGTGGGCAGAGGATCCGGGCTGCACATGGCCTAAGTCACAGAAGCATTTCTCATAGGTGGGTATCACAACAAAATAGGTAATTTTTTAAAAAAAATTTACTTCTTACCCATGCATCCTGTGAATTCCCCCAAACCATATGTTGAGTCATATTCACCCACAGAAGAGGAGTCAAAGTGAAGAAATCTTATATTTTCATACCAACTAGTAAAACAGATGACCTTAACTAGCCGGTAAGAAGGCTGGCTTGAAAGGGTTCCCTCCTTATCTATTAAAGTGGGGTTCCTCAGGCCACAGAGGGGCCCATGGACTTATTTTCAGACATCTGCAAGTATTTTATAAAAATTTACTAATTCAATGTTTAGATTTTTATAATAATATAAATATATTCAACTAAGCATATCCATATGCAGTGGATTGAATGTCCCCCAAATTCACTGAAGCTTAATGCCCACTGTAACTGTTGAGGGTGGGAAATCCTATTATGATGATTGAAAGGTGGGGCCTTGAGGAGGTGATTGGATTGTGAGGACCATGCCCGAGTAAATAGATTAATCCAATTGATGGTTTAATGGTGGCCATGGGAGTGGCTCTGATGGCTTTAAAAGGAAGAATGAGGAGTTAGCACTCTCTCTCTGCTCTGCCACTCTCATCATGTGACCCCATGAATTGCTGTAGTCATCTCACCAGATGTGTTCCCCAGACTTTGGATTTCCCAGCCTTCAGGACTGTAAGCAGTAAATATTGTTTCTCTACAAATTACCCAGTTTCAGGTATTTCGTTATAAGCAACAGAAATGTACTAATACACCATATAATCCCATTGACCAAATTAACCCTGAGTGCTGTCACTTTATTTCAATGCCTGCATGCATATAATTTGGTGTATTATCACATCAGTGTTAAATAATATCACTTTACTATTATCACCTAATCTTAAGAAATGGATGTAATATATAAAAGATTTTGTTAGCCTCCAGGAAAAGACAAATGACCTAACAGCCAGCACAGGAAGAGCAGAGGTTTCATACTAGTTTGAAAAAGAGAAAAGTGCTGGGAGAATTGAGTTGTCATATGGCACATGGTTGTAAAATCTTGCTAAACTCAAAAGAACCTGCCTTATAGCAGAACCACTCAGAAACAGACTTATCCCTGCCTCAGAGTCTTTTCATCTACTGTTCCATCTGTCTGGAACACTCACCCCTACCCCACCCAGTAATATCCAAATATTCACTCTTTCACCTTCTTCAAGTTTTTATACAACTGTCACCTTCTCCACGAGGCCTTTCCTATATTACAGGTTGCAACTTCCTTTTCCCCAAACTCTTTGTCTCCCGTTCCCCAGATTTGTCTCCTTAACATTCATTATCATCTGACACACTACATATTTCACTTATTTATTTGATTTATTATCTGTCTTCTCCCACTAGAATGTGAGCTACATGAAGACAGGGAATTTTATTTTTCTCAGTGACATATCTGCATCGCTCAGAAAAGTGCCATTGGAAATAACAGGTGCTCAAATAAAGTGTGTTGAGTGAACAAACAAATGCATGAATGAATTAATATTTACACCATGAACATGAGTTTGCCTTTATCACATCCATCTTATTTGTCACATTGTTACTAATTTCTATTTTGTCACTTGTAGTTTTGCTCATTTTTAGTTTCTAAACCTATTTTTGATTTATACTTGCATAATAACAATATATATTAGCAGCTTATTATACCTAGAATTAGATCCCTACATATTTATATAACACAATAATAGTAAAGACAGTACTTGGGGTCCTTTGTTTCCCCTTTAAAAGACATTTGTATGGTGTCCAAATTTTAAAAACAATGTTGGATAAGAAGATTGTTGGCTAGTGAGATTGTCAGGAGGGGGTCCTACTTGTTGGGGCACTCTGTGATTCCATCTTTGTGTTTGATCTTTCAAACTCTCTCTCTCTCTCTCTCTCTCTCTCTCATTGCACCCTACCCCGGGCAGCAAGAATTATACGGAACAAGAAATAGGAATGTGGGCTGTTGAGTAGCACTTTTACAAAAAAAAATAAAGCACTACTTCCAAAGCCAGCTCCTCCTTTGCCCACTAAAGTTACTCAAAAATTGCAAAAGCTTTAAAAATCCATTTTTTAAATAAGATCTCATTTCTCTGAAATTGCAGCTTTTGTAAAGCACATTCAGAGGTTTACATGGTAGTGTATATTTTCTCCCTTAAGTTAATGGGTATAACTATTAAGCAATTGTTGACTGCACTGAAATATCATTGTTCTGGGGATGATTTCCCCATCAATTGTTCTATTCCAAAGTATTTTGATGGTGCTAGCTCAGTGCTTCAAATGCTTGCTAAGCTCTTCTTTTTTTTTTTTTTTTTTTGTATTATTTCTTTAATTACTCTAGAAAGCCAAGGACAGTGCTTTCAAATACAGAAGGAATGTTATAATTTTAAAGGTATTTTATAAATAGGCTGTTCCAGCCTAAGTCTTAGAGATGGAAATAAAACACTGTTTTCTGGGGTTTAGAACACTCCCCCTCCAACTACCCCCTATCCCTGCATCAGCCATGGCTACAACATACAGCAAACCTCAAATCCTTCATTTAGCTATAAAAAAAAAAATTGGAGCTTAAGCCTCAGAAATGTGAATAAGAAATTCAACCATCACAAAATGGCAGAGAAGAGATAGGAAGTATGGATTACAGATGCGCAAATTCCCCTTTCTCTCCCTTTCCTTCTGAACACACAAAATATCTGTTGCTACTGGATTCTGTGGCCAAAGAAAGATAAAATCAGCCTTGGTAAAACAATATTCCCTCTTGGTCCCAACCATCATGCCACATCTTTCTGCAGCCCAGAGATTCATCCTTTAGTGTGTGCCTTATCTTACTTACTACATCGAGTGCACAAAAAAATAATTGGAATTATCATACCATCTTCTTTTAGGGCTGTGATATTAGGTCCCATATGCACAGTGGAAGTCTTCTGTCTTCTCTACTTCATGAGTCTCGCTGGGACAGGTAGCAAATACAGAGTAGCTGCATTTCTTCACTCTCAGTGTCTCTCATAGAGGGTATAGGCTTTACTTAACTGTTTCACTTAATGCCCCCACCCACCTACTTCATTATCAATTATCATAATCATACGACTACTACTTATAGCAAATGAATATGGTAAACTCAAAACCATCTGTGGAAGTCCTATTATGAGCAAAGGTTTGTTTCTTCTGCATTGTCCAATGGGCACACGTGAATCACACATACTCATTGAACATTCTCGTCATTCAGCATTTCCAATCACAAACCCCTAAAAATGTCTTTGCACTTGGCAGTGACATTTCAAGACCCTTTATGTTGCCAAAGAAATCATCGTGTCTGGATCTCATCTCCTGCCTGTTTCATCATTCTCCAGAGCCTTTATATCTTAGACTGACACTTTCTAACACTCACCAGAGGTTCATCTTGTCCCTAAATTGACCCTCTTTGCCACGCTTCCTCCAAGGATGCTGTATTGATTAGCTATCACTATATAACAATATTACCACAAGCTTAGCATCTTAAAACAACACACTTATTATCTCACAGTTTCTGGGTGTCAGGAATTCAGCACAACTCAATTCAGCCACCCTCAATTCCTTGCATGTGGGCCTCTCCAACACGGTGGCTTAACTTTATCACAACGAGAAGGGAGAGAATCTGCTAGGATGACAGAAGTCACAATTGTATGTAACCTAATTGTGGAAGTAACATCCCCTCACCTTTGCCATACTGTTTTCGTTGGAAGAAAGTCATATGGCCCTCCAAATAAAGGGGATCACACAAAAATGTGAGTATCAGGAGACAGGGATAATTTGGAGCCATTTTACTGTCTGTCTACCATAAATGTTTCACAACCAAAATGATCCCTAAAGCTTTACTAATAGAAATTAAGAATTGGCACATTTGTCAAATTGGCCTGGTTGTAGCAGATACTATTGATATTTATATCAATAGCATATATTGATATAAACAGTATATATTGATATGGTTTATATCTCCTTCAAATCCCCTAGGCCCAGCAAATTTTAGTGTACCCTGGGTTGACTTCCAACTGCTAGCATCTGTATCTCTGTGTTTGAAGCCTTCTCTCGTCACAGGAGACTGCTCTGCCTATGCTCACCATAGGTTGAAGGTAAAGTAGAATAAACATCCCCTGGGAGCAGCCCTCTACCAATGACTGATGAAAATTGGTGGGTAAATACCCCAGCTCTCTTGCCCCTTGGTTGAGATAATGGAGGCATGTCCTACACTGCCCCCTAGAGTTCCCCGGAGAGATTGCTCTCCAGTTGCTCACAGTGATAATTAGCCGGATAACACACCCGTGGTTGGCTGCCTCCTCTTTCTTGTCTCTCTCCCTCAGTATTCAACTGGTGTTTCCCTGGGATCACCTCCCAAATAAACAACTTGCACTCAGATTCTTGTCTCAGGGTCTGCTTCTGGGTGAATCTGAACTAAGACACCAGGAGTTTCTTGAATTTCTCAAAGCCCTTGTTCTGGGATGGAGCATCAAAGACAAGGCACTTTTTGGAAACACCATTTCAGCAACTTTGTGATAAACAAAAAAGTAGTCCAGTGTTGGTTTCGTGATAGATGAAGTCCCTGTCTCTCATCTCACTCTCCAAACTTGGTTCTCCTCGACTTTGTTAAAGTAGGATCTTGAAGCTGCCTTTGACAGTTACGGCCAGTGTGAACTTCAACGAACAAAGTGGGTATATAAGTCCATCTTTTAAAAATAGTCTTCTAGAAATCCCACTGCTCTACTGAAAACACACAACAATGAGCAGAAATAGCAGCTGTGATCTTCTTTCACCCCTAGGAAGCCCCCCAACTTCTAATGGGTTCAGTGTGAGTTTTTCCTAGTTCTCTGTACCCAAGGAGAACCTAAGAGGCATAGAGCAATAATCACACTGCATGGCTGCTCAGGCCACCTGTGTTTAACAGCCTTGGACAGAAGCCTCAGGGGACCAAACTACCCTCAGTGACAATTCCTGACACTTTCTAATACTTCTTGCAAGGTCTTATTTTTGACTGTTTTTTAAAAAAACACAAGAACACATTAGAAATAGATTAGTGAAGTCAAGAAGGGTGTGTTTTGGGTGAGTGACATCTTTTTGAAGAAATGGCTCATGGAAAGCCTTTCATTTTTAATAGATTTAACACAAGCACAGTTGTGTACATGAAACACCAATGCGTAGTGCTTTGATGTGTTCTATAATTTGGTACAATGCTCAGGGAAATAGGCAGGCAAATCAGGTATTACTGTCTCCATGTTATAGCTGAGGTTACTGACCCTCATAAAATCAGACAGCTAGTAAATAGTGGAGCCAGAAGTACTTCTTTTACTTATCCTTGAAGGCTATACTTGATTTTAATTTCCTCTAAGTTTAGCCCTTTTACCCTCAAGTCTATTATTACTTAAACCGTAATACTGCTAGGGGACAAGAAGAAAGAAAAGGAAGGGAAGAGAAGGGGAGAGGAGGATAGGGAAGGTAAGAGAGGAAAACGGTAAAGTTAGAAAAACAAAAAAAGAAGAAAAGAAAGTGATATTGGAAGATGGAGGCGTTAGAACTGTATATTTTTTCCCATTTGAAATTCTATGTACTAGGCTCACCTTACATGGCCTGCCAGAGCTCTGCCTTTTCCTTGTTTCTACTTAGAGTAGGCCTAGCAATGGCTTGCCTTGTCCCTGCCATCATGGAGCCAGGTAGGTCACTGCTGATGCCCTGTGCACTGTTAGAGAATAACTAGTACAGCAAGAACAGCCCATTTGTGCCCTGGACTGGGAGGAGCCACAGGGTTCTGGCTTCCCCAGCAGCTGATAAGAGCAGCCTGTGTGTTGTGGGGAATGTCTCAGTTTAGGTTGTGGAGGAAGCAGACTCTGAGAAGATTTTCATGCAGGATTTTTATTGGGAAGCTCCACCTAAACGATGACAATAAGGGAGGGAGGGAAGCCTGATTTCCAGATTGGCATAGAGAGAAGTCTGAACTTCAACATAACTGAAACAAAGTTCTCAGCCATAGGGAGCTTGGGAGCTAGGATAGCCCTTCAGAGATGTGATGAATTAAGGCAGTGGGATGGGCCTTTGTTCACCCGTTCCTCATCAGTCAGTCTTTGGGTACTGGCTATCCCCAGAGAGCAGCATGACCTTGGGCAAAACAGTTCCCTTCAGCCTAGAACAGCAGTTGGCAAAGTATGGCCTGCGAACCATATCCTACCTGCTGCACCTTTTTGTAAATAAAACTTTATTGGAACACAACTACACCTATTCACTTATGTATTGCCTCTGGTTGCTTTCACTCTACAATGGCAGATTGAGTAGCTCTGGCAGAGACTGAATTGTCTGCAAAGCATCAGATAGTGACATCTGACCTCTTACAAACAAGAAATGTTTGCTGACCCCTGGCCTAGGGCAATTCCCTAAGAAGGATTGCAGTGAGCCATCAGCAGCGCACATTCCTGGCAAGTGGAGGAACAAGTGCCTAGGTCCTGCACACCACGTTATCCACTACAGGAAACTAGTACCCCATTAAACAAACTGGACTGATGAAAGATAGGGGACAGATGGAAGCCAAGAGATAAGTTCTTTCCTCCACCATGATAGACTGTTCTGAGATGTAATAGTTCATCCAGCCTTTCTGCACGTGTCTCATGAGACCAAGTGGTTGCGTATACTTGTCACAAAGCGATGACAAGTTTATAAACACGTCTTCTAATATTTTTCTCCTGCCTTCCCCACTTCAATACCTCTTTCCCTTCACTCCTGTTTTTTTTTTTTTTTTTTTTTTTTTGGATTTTCTTTCTCCAATAAAGTTTAGCACATAAGCTTTTTGCCTCAGACTGTTTCCTAGGTAACCCAGGCTAAGACCTGTAAAATCAAATATTTAGAATTTGGCATGGAACTAGTATAAGGTTGGAATAGTGGAGCACTCAGAGGAATGAGGACATATTCTGCCTGTCATTTCATTCCCAATCCCAGGACCTTTTTCAAATATACCTTACCCCCACCCCCAAGTAGCTACTGGGTGTAAACTTTGCCCTGAGGTTACCTTGAAGTATTAATACTTCTGTCAGTCTTGCTGCCAGTTGCCACAACCAAGATAAAACACTTGTCTTCTCCCTGAAGCTCTCAATCCAGGGTTGGGAAGTATGTTTATTATATATAATACTCTTTTTCTTACCC
Organism: Cynocephalus volans; assembly: GCF_027409185.1. Classification (NCBI taxonomy): domain Eukaryota; kingdom Metazoa; phylum Chordata; class Mammalia; order Dermoptera; family Cynocephalidae; genus Cynocephalus; species Cynocephalus volans. The sequence goes on from NC_084478.1 coordinate 58,530,676, forward strand.
TGAGGGTATTCCTGTTGAGCTTTCAAGGTATCATGGTTCACCTTGTGAGTTATAAAACCACCAGAGGAGAAAGAGTAGTTCTAGCCAAGATATAATTTTAAGAAGATACACAAAACAAAATGGAGGAAAAGGGCCCTCAGGCTGCTCTGTGCTTCTAAAGTAAAGCTCCAAAAAAAATAAAATAAAATAAAATAAGCAGGCGACACACAAGGAAGCAGGGAAACTTTGTTTTGCTGAGAAGACTCTTTTCCTTGGGTTAATTCCAAGAGGGAACAGGCGCCGAGTGAGTCACAGAATAAGTAGGGCAGAGTTTGCCTTTCAGGGAACGCAGTAGTGTGGGCATATCCATGGCCCCTTGAGGATGCTCTGCAGGCACGACTTCCTGAGTACCAGGCTATGTCAGCAGAAGCCTGCCATGCACAGCTCCCACGTCCCTGTGAACTCGTGCCAGTTCTGTTCACACGCCTACCACAGACTGAGTTTTTAGAGGGAGCTCAGCTCTGTGTTTGGTTTGCCCCTTGGTGAAGAGATTGGGTGGAGTGAGGCTGCATCTGTGATTGATAAGTGAACCTTCAACCTATGCCAAGCTGTGGGGCAGACAAAATAGAAATTTGAGTGGTGTGGGTTGAGAGCTGCCCAGTGGGATGTCATAGAAAGGGGATCCAAGGTGGGTCGTGAGACCAGTGTGGGGGCCAAAGGTGGTATATGCTAGAGGAGGAATCCAAGGAGGAGAAGACCCGACTAGGCAAGAGAAAGTAACCCCGGAGAGCACCAGGTACAGAATGCTGCTGTCCTTGGCAAGGTATTTATGGAACTGGGTAATTCTATGTGATTCAAAGGACCAGTGGCAGCAGATACACTGCTCAGAAGATTGACTTATAATCTAATAACTCATGTTTTAGTAGTTATTTTGTGGCAATTTTTTCCCCCAGAAGGAAACCTTTTCTTCAAATCCAATTCACTAGGAAGCATAATAGGTAAAGCAGGTCAGAGAGAAGCTGCTGCAGTTAAGAATGAGGTAGTAGAGATGAATGGGTTAGATGTACCCACTCACCCCTCCAAAATCTGAGCCCTTGAGGCCCTTCTATGCTATTCATAGTGTACTGTGTGATATCATTTGAAACAAAAATTTTATGCTGCCTGAGACAGGTGATTAAGGAGATTATGGTAGAGCATTGGTAGGGGTGGGGTGTGGGGAGAGTTGAACAAGACAGTTCCTATTCTTCCTGCTGCTGATGAATTGACTAGTTGAATGTTCTAGAGTGCGAATTCTACCTCCACTGTGGCCATGGAGAACATGTGCTATTCCTCACTATCTTTGTGTGTGTGCATGTCTGTGTGTATGAGTGTGTGTACCATAAAATAAAGATCTCTTTCTTTTTAACCTGCACATAAATTATCCAGTACTTCCATGAGTACTTCCATGCCTCATCAGGACAAAACATTCATAATCGTGACCTTTGATCAATGCATGATTTTAGCATTTCTTCTGCATCATCAAAGACTAAATTATATTCAAAGTGACTTTAGTACTAAATGCATTTTATTATATGCTGCTTCTTTGAAAAATTGTCACTTTCTATGAGACATAGTAATGATCTATTTCTATGTAGTGGACATTAAGATCCAAATATTGTAGATAAAAGAGAATGTAGTAGAGCTAGTTAGAGCATAGTTTCACAGCTGCCCTCTCCCCATAAAAACCCTCAAATCTTCTGTCCCATTGCCTTCTCTACCTCCCTTGGTAAAAATTGTATTACATGTTACTTTGCTGTCTTACTTTGACCATGTTCCTTTTGATCATTTTTTCCACTCTGAGCTTTTTAATTACTCACCTATTTTTTTCCTTGTTGACAAATGCAGCATATGTTTTCATCTAATCACCAAGGCCACCCCCTTCAAAATCATACATTTTGTCAAAATGAATCCACATGCTTAAGGAAATTCTTCATAGAAACCTCATATGTCTGTGTTTAATACTGATCTGTTGCCTTAGAGGCTTGCTATAGAATTGTCATCCTGGAATTTTTTTTCATTGCACAGTTCCTTGTCTCTCAAGTCTTCCTCATTTTTCTCATTCTTGGTGGTTTTTTTTGTTTGTTTGTTTTTGTTTTTTTGTTTGTTTGTTTGTTTGTTGTTGTTTTTTTTCTGTTTTTGATTTTGCTAAACCATGTCCTCAAGTAACTTTTAGTTATTTTTTCATAATTGTGTGTGGTTATTGAATTCCTTCAGTCCTTGCCTGTCTGAAAATGTATTTATTGGCTTCTAGAGCTGGTTAATAATATTCCTGGGTATAGAATACTACATTTAAAAAATGTTCCTTCAGAGCTTTGAGACATCACCCCTATTGTATTCTAGTATCCAGTGTTTGTAATGTTATGTATCATTATGGTTTCTTTCTCCATTCCCACTGACCTCTCACCCCCAAGAAGCTTTTAGGATCATGCCTTTATCGTCATTATTCTGAAATTTTACTTGCGTATCTCAGTATAGGATTTTCTGTGCTTATCCTACTGGACATTTATTGGGCTTTTTAAAATTGAAGATATGATTTTATGAAACTCTTGGAAGTTTTCTTCCATTATTTCTTTGGTTATTTCCTTCCCTCTATTTTTCTTGCTACATCTTTCTGTAACTCTGATTAGATAGATATTCAACCTCCTGGATGTGATCTTCCATATCTCTTAATTTTCTTTTGCCTTTTCTATCTCTTTTCTCAAGTATATTTAACAAATTCTATTTTTAATTTTTAAGAATATTTCTTTTTCTTTGCATGCTCCTTTTCATAACATTCTATTCCTATTTTGTGTAAGCATTTTTTTTTCTCAATATCTCTGAGGATTTTAAATAGATTTGTTTTTAAACTTATCTTCCATTCCTCGAATTATCTCTTTTTCCTCTGGGGTCCTTTAAAAAATTATTACATTGGGTTCTCCTGTGGTGAGCTGTTGTTTTCCTCAAATGCCAAGTAAACTTAGGTTATACATTTGAACTTAGAAATGTGACAACAGGTTGGTTTTCTAAAAAGTAATTGGTATTGGCTTCTGGCCAGGATGGCAGAATAGATGGTCCTCAGCATCACTCTCTCCCACAAATCAACCAATTTATAACTATAAAAAAGCAATGACCGCTAAGCTGGGGCTGCTAGAGTTCAGGGGAAGAGGAGGAGAGACCTACGGAGTTCGTGAAGGTGGGAGAAGCCACGATGAGGGAAAGAAAGAACGGCTCTGACCATTTCAAATCCTGGCCGCTTTCAGCCTGGAGCTGGTGAGTGCATGGAGCAGGGGCTGGCAAAAGCCACAGCTATGCCCCTTGTATAAAGTTGCTCGGAGGCAGGAGGGGAGAAGAGGGCCTTGGTGGCCCCCAGGCCAGCAAGACCACTAACAGGGTTCCCATGGACTCACATAGGAGCCAGGAACCACAACAACTGAAAAAAAGGAGCCACTCAGAAGCCAGTGAGTCATTGCAAGGGACTGGAGCATGGCCTGTCCCATGGGAAGTGTTTGAAGCATGGGCAACAGGGGAGATGGGTGCACCAGGGGAACACAAGGGCATAGCATGGACAGCTGATCTGCCCCTCAATCAGTGCAGGACCACGGAGAGGAGACTGGTCAGGAATACAGAATTGCATGGTGTGAAGTGTGATGAAAAAACTCAGTGTCTACACAACCCAGGTGCACTGGATTTCACTATACCAGAAGTACCTACAAAGTCAACCATTAAAACTTGAGCTGCACAAAAAGCATTCCCTAGGGAATGAGCAGCAAAGAGCAATTTAGCTCAACCACAGGGCTCAAGTACTGGTCCCCACAGGAAGTTCCCCCATTTTAGAAATAAGCAAAGGACAACAAATTAGTTCCAGCTCAGAGTTTAAGTGGTGGAAATAGCAAATAATCCAACACAGAATTGAAAGAAAAAACAAAGTGCTCACAACCAGAGACAAAGTTTGATATTAACTAGTAAAGGTCTAATTTTCACCAAGGAAAACCTATAACACCTAGAAGGACTGGATGTCCCCTGAGCTACCAAGCCAGAAAGGGGGAGGGCTGGGGGCCTCAGCCATGCCTCTGATACCCCCAGCCAGTTCCGAGGGTGGGGGCCAAGTGCCTTGGCCATGCTCCCCTGACACATGCAACCAGCCCAGTGATGACCACTGAGCTGCCACAGAAAGTGCCTTGGGCTCTCTCGAGCTGGGGTGGTGGAGGGCCCAACCCTCCCAACATGTACAACCAGCCCAGCAGTGAATGACCACCAAGCTGCAGCAAGAAGGGCCCCAGGTTCCTGAGCTGGGTTGGTTGGGGCCAAGGGCTTTTGCCACACCCTCCTGATATCTGCACCCAGCCAGCAATGACCAAACCACTGCTGGAAGCCCCTAGTCTCCCCTGTGGGAATGGGGGGGGGGTGCCACAGGCCTCAATCCTGCCCCTCCTCCTTCCTCCTTTTTCCACTACATTTCCTTTTGCTTTCTCCTCTCCCCCTCCTTCCCAACTGCTCCACAACATCATAGAATGGAAAAATATATATATTAATAATTTTAAAAAAGTAGTTGGTATTGATTTCGTCTGGTGCCGTGTTTGTCTCTTTTTCTTCCTGAGAGGGAAGGCATATCATCCATAGAGGAGCTTTGTTTTGGAAGGTGAAGTGACAGAAATAAGATAGGCAGGTTTAACATCTCCTTTATTGTCCAACCAAGGAGGCTTTTATCATGGGGTACCCAAGAACCGTGATAGGACTCCAGAACTTTCACTTCCTTTATAGATTAATTCTCCTGTTTGAAAGGAGAATTTTCCTCATGGGGGTGTGGAGATGACATACCTGTTGCAGCTAATTCTGAGATAGTATTCCCATTAATCATTCTGAGTTCCACCTCACTTCCCACTCCAACTCTGTACTCGATAACTCCTATCTCAGAATCCCTCCATCTTCAGAGGCTGTTCAGCTGCCTCTTTCCCTTCTGCTTTCTTCTGTGGTGTGAGCTGTGGCATCCACCACTATCTCATCTGTCAGAATAATCCCTTGTGTTTTCAGTCTTTCAGATATTTGTCAAAATCTCTGGTCAACTCCTGACCCTTTTTCCCTCTTTTAGTTCTGTTATAGATGTATTCCCTTTTATACTTCTTAACTGCCATTTCGGTGCGGTTTAGAAAGAAGTAAAGTATGCCATTCTGAAGGAGCCTGAATGAATTTTAGATAAATATTCTACTGAAGTCTGCTCCATAGCAAAGAGAATTATAAAAAAAGAGTCAGGCCATATATGCTAATTTTTTTATGTAGTAATTCCATCTTTCAAATTTTGTTCCCAGAAATTCTCTTGGTATTCTAAGCATTAAAATGCTGGTTGGCATACTCTATTGCTAAATTATACATGATGCAAATTTACCAATTGTTTGCAAATGTTAATTGTTATTAAACTACCCATACTGTGCAATTAAAACCTGTATATACGTGCTTATATAATTTATAGTTTACAAAGTATTCACATACATCTCAGCTGAGCCTCATTATAAGACTTTAAGGTAGATATATCAGATTATACTAGCTGCTACGTAGTGGTAAAGACAATCAGACGGCTTTGTTTCCAGTCTTGGAGTGGCCACTCAACTTGCTGGAAACTATCTTAAACTTCTACAAACAACTTAGCTTCTTGCAATCAATTTTCTTATCTGTAAACTTAGAATACTAATAGTAACTCCTTCAAAGGGTGATGATAAGAAATTGTAATACCTGTAAACACTTAGAACAGTCTGTCATTAAAAGTGTTCAAGAAATAATAGATATTATTATAATTATTATTATTTTATTTATTATGGTCTCTTATTACCTTTTAGAGGACAAAACAACGTGGAATCAGTCAAATCACTCTTAGACTCAGTTAATAAGAAATAGATCTTGGATACGAATTCATGTGTTCTGACTCCGAATTCAGGTTATTTACACTATACCATATTGTTTCAGCATGCATAAGAAGATTAATGATCCCGCTAAGACTGTTTAAGTTGAACATCATCTTAAAATGCTCTCTCCTCTCTTTAAACACTAAGCAAAGACTTGGTGCTGTGCAAATTCTATGGACAGAAGTCGGAGGTATCTATTTAAAATGGACATCTAATAGCTTTTATCTGTGCTTCCTTAACATTGGCCTTTTAAATCTTTGCCACAATGTGTCACAGTTATTAAGCAAACATTTGCCCCAGTTAACAGACCTCCCTGAGAATATGGTCCAGATCATTCATCTTTGCATTCCCAATGCAGTATAAACAAAATTTGTGTAAATTTGAAGCTCAGTGATATTTGATTAAAGTTACTTAAACAAAGGGGCATTAGTGACAATATTAAATCTATGTACTCACTTCCATATTCTTGGGCCCACTAGAGATGATGAATTTACAAAGGTGATGTTGTCACTGTGTATACTTTTCAGGAAATCTTATACCACTGCTTTTCTTTGGATCTCAGATGAGCTGAACTATTAATACATCAATACACAGAGGGTAAACTTAAAAAAATAAAAGAAGAAGAAAACCAAAAAACAAACCAGGTAGAGGCCCAGGTGGTCAAGAACTTGCAGTGTGCATATTATCTTCCATTAGTAGTTACTCTCAGTTCTGATCCTGAGATGAGATTTTGAGGTTAGAGATTCTAGAATACCTTTGCTTTGTTGTTTTTCTTTTTTCAAGTTTTTCCTTCTGCTTCCATGATACTTACACACTCCAGAGTGTTTCCACACATTCTTTCTGAAGCTTTAGAGCAGTAGAATTGAAGCCTTCCAGGGGATGAAAATTTCGTTTGTGGCAGGAAGAAAACAGAGATATAAACAGGTTTGGATACTCCAGGGATATTAATTGTATTGCATGAAAATAAATAACTAATGCTAAATAGTATGCACATTACTTTTATTCTTTTCCATGATATTTTTCCAAAATCCAGTGCCACAGACAGAAGATAATTTTTAGCAATAGAAGACATAGACAACAATTAGAATATATATATTTTTTCCTTATCGCAAGGCACCAGAAGGGCACAGATTAGTCTTGAAGTTGATACACTAGGACTATATATAGCTTTCAAACTATGACAAACCTTTAGTGAATTTCAAAATTAATGTAGAAGAGCTTCCATTTTGTGATGGAACTTGCATGGATTTTCTAACAGATGGTGTAGCTGTCCATTTTATGTGTGTTGGATGGATTTTTAAGAATTTAGCTGATACTTACTTGATGTCAGTTGGACTTGAGATTGTCACTAACCAGTGTCCATGCTGAGAGTCCCTACTGACCAGAATCTGATAAACTAGTGGACCAGAAATCCCAATACATTCTTAATAAAAAGAAATCCAGAAGTCCTGCAGGACCTGAGCAAAGGGATGATTAAAGCTCTAACAGAGCCAAGTGGGCAAGGGCAGCCTTAGCTCTTCCCATGTCCCATGCCAAGAGTTGGGGATGGGAGGGTCCCGACAAAACAACATCTTAGTGTCGCAGTGCTTAAGGTGGGTGGTCTATTCCCTGTTAATTTCTCTCTGCTAACTACCCTCTTGCATTAGCTCTGTATGCTGGCTCCAAGAAACAGCCAGCAGCCAGATGTAGCTCTGAAACTTCAGCAGCTACAGTGAACCTCAGGTGGCCTATTCTGAGGACCAGGGACAGAGGTTTGAGCTTAACACTAGATCATACCCACTTCAATATTCTTGATGCTAGAGATCTATCACAAGTTGGTTTCCCTGGGAAGTGGACTTTGAGTTGCAGATTAGCATACAGGAAGTTATTAGAGAGGGCTCTTGGGAACAACACCATTGGTAGGGAGGAGAAGAAAGAGAATAGGCAGAGGGAGAAATCAGGCTGTGATGAAGACTCAATGGTAGGCCTCAGCCAGCTCCACAGGGAGCTCTGACACTGGTATGCCCCTTCTGAGTTGTTCCGAGTTGGGGCCAAACGGACAGGCCACTTAGGCCCCCACGCTGATCAGTCACTGGGTTGGGGCCACCTCGGGAAGGAAGCACGACCCGGAGTCAAATGTTTCTCATCAACTGAGGCAATCCTGGGGAGGAAGGGGCTGACAGTTGAGGGCTATGTGCTAAGGGTACTCTTGGTAGCTGTAATCCCACAGGAGGTCTGGGTGGTGGATCAGAGCATTCATCACAAGGTCTAATTTTGGTGCAGTCAAGCTTCAGTTCGAACAAAAAGTCTGGCCTGTGATTTAAGGAATGTGTTGACCCCTACAATGCATCCTGCCTATCTGTGAGTAGCAGAGTTTGGCATCGTTCAATGCCAGGTTCAAAGGCAGGGATCCTGCTGGCTGTGATTGATGCTTGAGCCCCACAGAGTGCTCTGAGAGTGCTGACAAAAGCAAGAATATTAAATATGCCATTGTTGCCTGGGTGTTTCCCACATGCCTGGCACTGCTGTAAGCCCTCTCCATGTACTACTTCACCAAGTCCTCACACCAATCCTACGGCACAGGTAGTTTTGCACCTCACAAATGAGGAAGCTCAGGGGACAGAGGCAGTGAGTGGACCATGAGCACCTCCTCTTTTGTCACTCAGAGAAGAGGAGGAATTCAGAGGTGGTGAGCTGATCTTTCTTATTCTTTCTCATTCTCCTGCATTATCATTATGACCAGGTGCTCCCATAGGAGCAACGTGCACCTTATACAGCTTGAAAAGACAAACTATCAGCCAGAGAGGGCATCAGGTGCCGGTCTAGGGTCAGGCTTTCTAAGAAAGGACATACTCTCCTGGAAGGCTTTTCTGAGTTCTAAATACAACAGCAGTTCCCAAACCAACTTGAAAACACCGTTCAATCTGTCTTCAGTTTCTGTTTTTTGTATATAAAGGGAGAGATGGTGTGGCTACATGCAAACATAGCCTCCCCTCGGCTTCACAAGCCTTAGATGATAGTTTGATCTCTGTTGCTTATGAAATAGTGGATCTTACCTATAAGATGAAGCAGTTGGACTAAAGGGTCTTTAAGCCCTTTGTAGCTCTAAAAGTTTTATGTTGCTATGAAAGTCAATAGTAATTAATAAAGGGAGTTCAGGAGGAAAAAAAATCAGAAACACTATGCAAATATAAAGTGTCATGTGTTACTTTAAATAAATGAATGCGGTTCTTACCTGTGGTTTGGATTCATGACACGGAATTAATTCCTTTCTTTCATAAACTTGACTGCATCCTAGAAATTTCAATGCATTTTAAAATTAAAATAGTGATAGGCTCTACATCTAAATCCTGCTTGTTGTCCTCCCATTTTGTCTCCAACTTTGTAGAAAGTAATGATGAAAACACCAAGGACAACCTCAAAAAGAAGGTTACTTGAGACAGCTGCTTCTCAAGCCTTGCCTTATGGGACTGTCATCTTTTCACTTTGTCTTTTCCTGTGCCTCTTGCAGCTCATAGTATAGTGCTGAAGCTTGAGGAGCCTCAGGAACCAAGCTGTATTTGAGTAGGTAAATCATAGGTGGATTAAAGAATCCAATTTGACAGGAGGAAGAAGTGCTCAAGTGTAACCACTTAGTTCCATTCTACAACATCTGTTGGGCACACCTCCTGTCTCTGAGAGGCCCTCTGTCCAGTGGGAGACTATACATTCTGAAATGTCTAGCACTATCCCAGAAATGACCAGCAGTTTAATAGATGTAGAGAAAATGTGTGCGGATGAGAATAATAATAATAGCTACAATTTATTGAATACTTACTAGAAGCTATGTGTTTTCCTAACATCTTTTAGTCTAATCAGTCCAACAGCCAGAAGTGGAAGGTATTATTATTATTGTCCTTATTTGATTGTGAGGAGACTGGCTCAGAGGTGAAGTGCTTTGCCTCAGGTGACTCAGCTGATATAAGGCAGAGCTTGGATTCAAACCCAGATCTTTTTGACTCCAAATCATTAACTGTCAATTACTATACTCTTCTGCCTCTCCCAGGTCAGGCACCAATTACTCTGACTTAGGAGTTTGAGGTATGATTTTCACTGAATGAGACATGCAGTAAAAACAGGAAGATGTATATTCTGGACAAAAGGAACAGCCCGAACAAAGCTGGAGATGTGGAAAAGTCCTGGGACTCTGCTGGTGGCAGTGGGGTGAGATGGAGCATAGTGAGATGGAGGGTGAGGAAGAGGGACTAGAGAAAGAGTTGCGTGGGGGGCAGGGGAACAGATTGAGTATAGTGGCAGCATACCTGTGCAAGTTTCACAACAAACCTCTGTACAATCCTGACATTTAATGTGATGTATTTTTGCAAAACTGTATACACTTTACACACACACCCACACACACACACCCACACACACACCCACACACACCCACACACACCCACACACACCCCCACCCCCACCCCCACACACAGAGGAACAGTGAGATCTGTTTCACAGAGAGTTGAACTCAGCTAATTAAAAAGTTGTATTGCAGAGCACTGTTTCTCAAACCTGAATGTCAGAAGAATCCCCCAGGAAGCTTGTTAAAGCACAGATTGCAGGTCCCCAGCCCTAGAGATGCTCAGTCAGTAGGTCTGGCATATAGCCCGAGAATTTGGATTTCTAACCAGCTTCTGGGTGACGCTGATGCGGCCAGTCCAAGAACCACACTGTACGTGGTACTTGTGCAGAGCAGGGTGTGACTGCTGTGAGCTCAAGGTAAGAGGTTTCGCACTTGAACATCACAATAGTTAGTGTCTGGAAACCCATGTCACATGTTTGTGTTCTTCTGTCCAGCTTTGTCCTCCCCATCCTGTTCTGTTCCAGGCCTTACCCTGCAGCTATTGTGGTCTTTCAAACACTCGAGTCTGATCATGTCACTCTCCTTAAAATGTTAGTGGCTCCCTTTGCCTTTGCATGGTATGTGAATTCTTTCAAAGCCCTTCTTCCCTCTTTAATCCCATGCATTCTCCCGTGTAGGACACCTTGCACCTCCATGAAGGAGCCACATTGCCTCTTTCCTACATCTGGAATGCCATTCTCCTTGGATCCACCTCTCTTCACTTGGTTAAATTCCATTTCTCCTCTCAGTGCTACTGTTAAAATCAACTCCATGGGAAGGCTTTTCAAGACCTTGGGCAATGTCATTCAAGGGCCCTTGTAAAGCATTCTTGCATAGTATATAAGTGGTCTGGTGACATAGCTGAGCCCTCTAGCAAACTGGGAGTTCCTTGAAGGTGGGCACATAGTCTTGGCACTTAGTGCATGAATAAATAATTTAATAAATTATAGTTGAATTTGTGTTACTACAGACCTGGCAAGAATTAACCAACACATCTGTTTTCCTGGGGCAAAGGATTGTGTGCCTTCTTAGAGTCTGAGCTACAATGGGAAAAACTCACTCACAAATAGCATTAGAAAATGACAACATGCCAATAATAGCACAGAAGAAGCTGTATCTGTTTTTGAATTTTTTCCATCTGGGTATTACAGATCACAAAAGCAACTGTTTTGTCTCCACAAAGAACATATTTTTTAACAGCACACTTTGCCAAAAGGACACTTCTCTCTCCATCGCATGTTGATCTATCCTGGTTTAATTTAAAGTTTGAAGACGGGGTCTGACCTTATCTATCAGTAACTGATCCGTTGTTTCATGGAAATGCAGTTTGGAACTCAACACCTGCAGACACTTTTAAATGGCCTCTAGTATCCCCCAGGTATCCCCCACCAAAATGATTCCCAGAACTGGCAATTTTAGAGGTTTGCAGTTTGCTTGTCTTCTTAGACCTTCACTTCGGGAATGGAAATACTCCTACCTGAAGGTTCTGCTGAGACCTATTTCCTGTCTCTTTTTCTAAGTGACACTGTTCTCCAGGCAGGTGGTCTAAAACAATCTGTCCTCAGGCTCAATCAGCTCTGGCATGGGGTAGTGGGTGAACCCAGCCTGGCCACAGTTTGACCTTACAGCATCTTCTCATCTATGCTTACAGTCTTCCATTCCCACTCTCAGGCTTCATTATTGCCATGTGGGTGGTGGGTAAGGAAAGGGGGTTTCTGCTTTTAATAGTTCCCCCAGCCTGAAGAGGTCTGGGCTGGACCTGCACAGGGACTGGAACACTTCACCGTGCCCTGCTCCCATAGTCTCCCAGTAGACCTGCTTCTTTACCCACTCCTTTTTTGGGCCATGTTATAAGATGAATATTCTGATTCCTCCAACATTCATATGTTGAGGTGCTAACTTCCAGCGTGGCTATAGAAGTATTTGAAGATGGGACCTTTAAGGAAGTAATTATGGTTAAATGAGGCCATAATGGTGGAGCCCTGATCTGGCAGGATTAGTGTCCTTAGAAGACACAGCAGAGAGCTAACGTGCTCTCTTTTTCTCTCTCCCCAAGTACACACAAGGAAAAGCCGCGTGAAGACATAGGGAGAAGGCAGCTGCTTACAAACCAGGAAGAGAGCCCTCGCCAGAAACCAAATCAGCCTGAACCTTAATCTTGGACTTCTAACCTCCAGAACTGTAAGAAAACAAATGTCTGTTGTTTAAGCCGCCCAGTCTGTGGTGTTTGGTGATTGCAGCCCAAGCAGACTAAGACAGACTGTCAGTGCAACAATGCCTGACTCTCCAGTAACTCATTTTGATACTGTTTTTTCTCACTAGTGTCCACTTATTCTTTGAGACTCTCCGCACTTTGTGCAACTTTAAAAATGTATATATTTTGTAGTACTTCTCCATCTTTTACTAAAGTTTCAGGGAAGGTTACATCTGTCAAACTCTTCATTTCCTGGCTCTGAGACTGTTGAAGACATATACCTGAGTCCCCTGCGGCCAGCCCCAAGATGGGTAGTTTTGGAGAGGCTTATCTTCTCTTTCTCACCTCAGTTTAGGAAGCTGTTATTTTTTTTTCCTAAGCAAAATTACATCTATAATTATAAAGTCAATTATTTACCATTTTAGTTGCTTTGTCACAATGTCCTTTCAGTTAGCATATTTTGGAACTGTGGGTTATTTTGAAAACCATGGCACATAGCTGTCTATTTCTCAATCACATTTAAACAATTTAAACACTCCCTGGTCAGCTTCCAGCTTCTGTGCAAAGAAACATTTTTCTTTCAAACAGAAGATTTTTAAAAAGTTTCTTGTACCCCTTAATCAATAGATGTTTTGTACCTCATTGAAATGCTTCTGATTTTCACTTGAAGAGTGCCTGGTCCAATGAAAAAGTTATTTTTGAGTGGCTGTCTCTGAACACATTAAAAAAACAAACAAACTGTTAGTTTGCACAAATCTCAGAGCACTAAGGTCAGAGCTGACAGTATAGGGAAAAGTTTAGTAAACAAAATTTAAAGCAATTCAATATTCATAATTAAAACTCTATTGGGGACCCAGTTATTCCTTATCCCCTTTTTCAGGTAAGATCAGTGAAGATTGAGCTTTACTTAATTTTATCATTATCACCATCATTTCCTCCCATGTTTAAAACCTCTTATATCTTAAATTCTTAGATATAAAAATCTGCTACCTCTGACAAAATCTAAAATAACGCCAAAGAATTTTCTGATTTTCTCTGCCTTATTTTACTCTCTCAGTCCACATCTAAAATGCCAAAAGATATTTCTTTTTCGAGGCAGCAAGAAATTGGCTAATGGACACAAAGAATGATTTTGTTTTGTAATGACGAATATGCTAATTATCCGGATTTGATCATCACATATTGTACACAACTATTTATAGTCAACTCTGTACCCCACAAATATGTATAATCAATTATGTTTCAATACAAAAACTTGCAACACATGCAAAAAATAATAAATAAGATTCCAGAAGTATCCAATTTCTGTGGGGAAACAGCTTTGGTCTCAATTTCCATTACTGCCCAGACTGGATTTTGTAATTCCATTTTCTGCTACAATACCTCAGGTATCTTTGACCCCCTTGGCTTGAAGCAATAGAAGCAACCAGGAAATTATAACTGTGACCATTTCCAATATTCAATCCAGGATGTGAAAGTATGTGGAATCAAGAAATCAATTGCCATACCTCACGGAAACACTTCTTCCTTTATTCCTAATCATACTTTCCTTTTTTTTCCAACAACAAAGATGTTCCACTTGTTACCTTAGTATTCTGGTAGTGAGACCCTTGTGGTTTCTCTAGTTCTCCTTATCAACTCAGCTGTCATGATCCAAGGATTTTGTAGCAATTTCATTTAAATAGTGAATCAGTAATATGATCCACAGGAAGACAATAGATGAAGAAGAAATGTAAAGTTTCTAGGAAGATGGTTAAATGAAGTAGGAGATACAGAGTATACTCCCAGTTGAAGGGAAAGCTTTCTAGATCCCCAAAATACCCCACAGGGGCATTCAGGTGTGGGTGACACACCAACATGGACCAAGGATTACATTATGCTTAAGAAAGTCCCTTGCCATTCTTATGGCCGATCGTAGCCTTCTCAAAGCTTTCTACAGCCTACACGACTATTCTGGACATTCTGTGCACACTCCCACCAGCTTCAAAACAACTCTACACTATTCCTGAACATTTGTTTTAGGTTTAAGTGAAGAGGGGGTTATTTTTCAAAAGCAATAGCCAGGAATCCCAGGCTTTCAGCCTATCTGGTGCTCACCCTTGCAGCACTCAAATCAAACTTATCTCACCCTGGATTCCCTGATTGAGAGCATCATCACACAGTTAGTCAAGCAAAGGGGCCCCTCAGAGCTATCTCTGACTCCAACTTTCTCGTGACTGCAATCCAATCACGCTCTGTCGAGCTAGGGCTGGTTCTGGAGCTCACAGACCCCTCAAGTCTATTGTCCAGACTGGGTCACAAACCCTTCACACGCAGGTCTATGAGCTAGGTAACTGGCACAAAAGGTCCTTGGAGCCGTAGGTTTGAGAGCATGGCCATGTGAGGTGGATGCCTGAGGCAGTCGATGCCAGCCAGGTTACAGTGACATGCATGTGCACTAACTCCACCTCCACGCAACTTATTTACAAAGAATGCACTGCACCACCCCCAACCAGACCTAAGACAAGGGGCCTGATTAAATTATTCTATTTTCCCAACAATCCACCCCTTCAGGATCCCTCACCATACAATCTCCATGTTCAGAATCTTCCGCAATGTTCCCTTAGCAAGGATAAATGACCCTTACACTTACATAACCTATTGTCTGTTCAATATGCCTTAAGGCTTGCAGTTCTATCCTTTGGACTATTGGCTGCATATCTCTGGTTAGTAGTCACCATTGGTGTGATCCTCCACAGGAATCTTGCAGTCATACTGATGGGAAGTTCATTGCACACTCAGTAGGCTGACACATTGATAACACGACCCTGGTGCAGTGCCTGCAGCTAGAACACTATGGGTGAAAAGACAGAAGGGTTATTTGTACCAACAGGGGAAGTTCTCACCCCTCTGGTAAGATACATGCCAGTTTGCCATCCTGAGAAAGGATGGTTGCAAGAATAGGTATCTTACCTGGTTTGGGGCTTCACAAGGCCATATGAACAGAAGACCAGTAACTCTGACTTTGGCAGTGGTCCCACAAGATCCACCTGCCACCATGTTAGAGGCACTCTCACACGAGGTATCTGCCAATCAGGGGCACCTGTCTGCTCATCAGGAGCACATCTGCCCATCAGGGGTATTTTTTTTCTCTGGTTTATGTGGCACCTGGCAAGCCATTGACCACCCGGTCTTGCAGCCACAATGCTGCATTCTCCAATGTAGCTGCCCAGCTACATCAGCTGCTGGAGCTCTCACCAGCCATCTTATTTTAGCCAAGGCATTGGCTTCATCATTTCCTGGACTGGCTAAGGGGAAGTGTCCTGTGACATGGAAAAGAGTTACTTCTTTCTCATGCCCCAGTTCCCATAACTCTTGTCACATGGCTTGTCCCCACAGGGGTTGGTGGCCTACCATCCACTGTTGATACTTCCAAGCAGAAATCCAAAGGGTTAAACCTTTGTACACAGCCCAGCTGTCAGTACAGATAGTTAATGGCCCAGGCTCATTTTTCATCACCATCCATACTGCTCTCGATTCAGCCCATTGACTGCTTTGCCCTGTACCATTTTCATACTACACGGTATCTATTAAGGGCTGGACAGCAACAGCTGTCCATGATGCTGAAGGTCCCATGCTAGAGCCATCTGTATAGGCTCTGTGCTAGGTCCCTGTCCCTCATGGAAAGGTGTAGCCTCCACCTCCATGGGTAATGGTTGTGTCAAAGTTTCTTTCATGACCTCTACTGGGTTTAGCACAGTTTGCAGCTCTTTGGACAGAGGACTCGTTGACACAGTGCTCCTTTGTTCTATATATGCTCCCCATTTAGGCAAAGTGGGAGTCTGAGCTACACCTTTTTTAGGGTTGGTGGCCCACATGTGCAGCCAACCTATTATGGGGTATATCATCCTTACTAGGACTTTGGCAGTTCCTGTGATAGCTTCAGTGGCTATCAAGGCAGAATACACAGCTGCTAACTGCTTTTCTGTTAGGGTATAATGCACTTCAGCACCCTTCTAGAGCTTAGACCAGAATCCTACAGGTGTGTGGAATTAGTCTTGTCTCTGCCACAAACCCCATCCTAACCCCTCCTGGGTTATATGTATGTATAACTCAAAAGACTTAGTGGGGTCAGCCACTGATAAAGCCTGTACTTGCTGTATTGCCCTTTTTGTAGCATAGTAAGCCTGTTCTACTTCTTCAGCCCAATCCCAGAGGGCTCCTTTCTTTGTCAATGCCTACAGTGGGCATGCCTTTTCGGCCATATGGAGTACAAAAGCTTTCCAGTATCCCCAAAGTCCCAAATATGTCTGTAGCTGAGCTACAGTTCTGGGTTGAGGGTATGCCTATATCTTGTCTCTAATAGCTTCTGGGATGACCCTTGTCTTACCCAACCAGACCACTCCTAAGAATTTGACTGAGAGCCCAGGTCCTTGCACTTTGGCTGTGTTCACGGCCCACCCACATTGTTCCAAATGACTTAACAGTGTTGGAGCTGCCTGGATTAAATCTGCAAGAGAATCAGAGGTTAGTAACATATCATCAATGTAGTGAAACATTGTAACTGTGCTGGGCCTAGTACACTTGGCTAGGTCCCCAGCCACCAAACCATGACAGATGGTTGGGCTATGCAGATAACCTGGGGGCAATACTTGAAAGGTCCACCGTCTTCCTTCCCAGATGAAGGCGAACTGATCTTGGCAATCAGCCGAGATTGGAGTAGAGAAAAAAGCATTTTCAAGGTCCAATACATAAAAATAAATCTCCAGCTGAGTCATCAGCTGATCCATCAAGTCATGAACTGAAGGCACAGTTGCATGCAAAGGAGGCACTACTTTGTTCAGTTCTCGATAATCTACAGTCATTCTCCAGGTACCACTGGGCTTTTTCACTGGCCATACCAGAGCATTAAATGGGCTATGAGCCAGATGAATAATGCCAACTTTCTCTAATTGCAATATAGTGGTTCTTATCTCTGCATGTCCTCCTGGTAGGTGATACTGCTTTACATTAACTACACGTCTTGGCTTGGGTAACACCTGTGGGTCATGTTTAGCATATCCTCATAACACAGGCTTTACTGTCCGTATTCGCAACCAAAACTCTCCAAATGTTGTTTACAGGTGCAAACCATAATGTACATCCATACCCAAGATGTATTCAGCTACAGGAGATATCTATACAGTATATACACGAGGGGGTAATCTTCCTATGCCCAATGGCAATGACACAGCTTTGACCTCAGTAGTATGCCCTCTATAGCCATCTATATGAACTGTGGCCCCTGGAAACTTATCTGGATTGCCATATATCAGGCTACATTCTGTGCCTGTATCCATCAATGCCCAGACACGCTGCACATTTGTCCTCGAACAATATATTGCCCATTCAACATGAGGCCGCTGGTCTTTGCCTGCCCCCAAAAGATGAGCACCTTGGACTGCTCCCTAATCGGAATGGAATAGTTCATCTGCCTCCTCAGGAGCAACCAAAAAATCCTTTACATCCACCGAGTGTACCTTGCTACCTCTTTCCAGACATTTGGTAAAACACTGTTCAGGGTGGAATTACTGCCACAAGGCAAACAAGATTGCATTTGTCTGCCAGTCAATTTTCTTTTTATCAATCCCTGCTGCAAGCAAGTCAAGCCACATCTGCTTATGGCTAGTCTTACTTGGTCCCTTTTGGATAAAATCCCAAGCATTTCTTGGGGGCTAGGTCTTAGCCACCTTTCGGACCCCTTTTGCTTGTCTCATATCCTCTACTTCACCTAAGCTGGCTATCATGGTTGTTACCTCATGTATAGGATGACCAATGTATGGGGCCAGTATGGCCATCAGTGACCCAAAGGACATTGATAGGGCATTTTGCAGCACTATGTCTCTCATGCTGCCTGCAAAGTTTTCATCATGGGTGTTCAGATTAAACACGGATGGCTGCATCCCCAGCTCCCAAATGATTTGGACCAGGTCAGCATATGTTTTCTATTTACTAACAATGTTGGGCAGTTCTCCAGCATTTGCCCACATGGTTCAGGCAGTTGCATTCACCCATTCCATTAAGGAGTGATTACCTGGCCCTCGTGCATATCTGCGGCTATTCTGCAGCCACTGCCTCGGGGATGGGTGAATGGTAATGGAGGCCAATTTCTCCATCCCCTCACCAGAGCACATCGCACTATCCAACCTTAGGTCCCAAAACTGCAACTGCCAATAAGCCAGGGTTTCCCCATGTTTCTGCCTGAGCTGTCTCCCCAAGTCAACCAATTCAACCTGGGTATACGGAACATAGGTGGTGAACTGGGTCACCTGTGGTTCGTCCACTCGTTGTCTGTCTGGTCCCATAGGCTGCTCATGTCTCAATTTCTTGTGCACAACAGGTCGTGCCTAGAGAAATGTGGTTTCCCCCAACTCACCACTGGGATGGTTGTCTTCCCTGGTGTGAGAGGCAGAGGTCACCAGTCACTGCATGTCATCCTCCACGATAATCATCTATGCTTCCAACAACTCTGCTTTCTGTCACAAATCTCCATCATCTTGCAGCATAGTGTGCAATAGACAGGCTCTGGTCAGCAGAAAAGTGGCCACTGGGTACCACATGCTCAGGGATAGCCATATTTCTTCCCCCTCCCAAGGGGTTTTCTGCCATAGTGCCTGGCCTATGCAGCCTTGCAATACAGTAAGCAGCAATCAGATCCCGGCCAACAGGAAGGTGGCCATAGGGCAGAGCATATTCAAAAGTAGCCACATTTCTTCCTTCTTCCAAGGGCTTTTGGCTCCTGTATCTGCTCAGAATCCTGCTGCAACTATGCCAATTGTTGAGCTAGGGCTGGGTCTGGAGCTCACAGACCCCTCAAGTCCATTGTCCCGACTGGGTCACAAACCCTTCACATGCAGGTCTATATAAGCTAGGTAACTGGCACAAAAGGCCCTTGGAGCCACAGATTTGAGAACATTCCTGTGTGGGGTGGATGCCTAAGGCAGTCAATGCCAGCCAGGTCACGGCACCATGCATGCACACTAACTCCACCCACACACAACTTACAAAGAATTCACTGCACCACCCCCAACCAGACCTAAGACAAGACAGCCTGATTAAATTATTCTGTTTTCCCAACTTGCTCCAAGTTGTGTGGATTTTTCCTGTGAACAATCTCTTAAATCCATCCCTTCTTTCTTCTCTCTAACCCATTTTCCACCTACTGTCCCAAACAGACCTCATAACTTCTCTCTCTCTATGTAATATTCCAAGGTGTGCTCATCTGTTCTCTTGGATTAAAAATACCATAATTTTGCTGATGAGTCATAATTTTATCTCCAGCCAGAAGAATTCTCTACATCTCAGACTCACACATCCCACATACCCAACAGTCTACTTAATGTCTCCATTTAGTTGTCTCAGAGGCATCACAAACTTAACATGTCTAAAACAGAACAATTAGTTTTCCATCTAAAATGTATCACCTCCCATAAATCTCCCTCATTTCGATAAGTTGTATCACTTTTCACCCAGAAATGCAGTTCAGAGACAGTCATCCTTGATTTCTCCTTTTCCCGAACCCCCTACATCCAATAAATGAAACAAGTCCTGCTGTACACCTCAAGTATTCACATTTCTCCATCCACATGGTCACCACCTTAGACTAGGCCATCAACACCCTACTATCATCTTTCACATAGACTACTGCAACAAATGCTGTCTACTCTACACCATTCTACTCCTGCACCTTTCTAATCCATTCTCTACCATGTTAAGATCTTTCTGTTAAAACATGACTTGGATCATATCACTTGCTTAAAACCCTTCAATGGCTATCTGTTCCATTTAAAACTCCTTACCCTACAAGGCCCTGCCTATTTCTCCAAACTTATCTCAAACCCTCAACTCCCAATTTGGGTAATAAGCTCCAGTCACAATGAGTTTCTTAGTTTCTATAATCTGCTAAACTCTTTCCTGCTTCAGAGCCTTTGTGAATATGGCCCATCTGATTACAAAGCTATTATCAGTATTTGCATGACCAACTTCTTATCTTTTAGGTCTGAGCTCAATTGTTACCTCCCCGAAGAGGCCTTCCTACCATGTCTAAAGTAGGCCGCTCTGATTACTCTTTACCTAAACTGTTTCCTTCATAAGACATCAGTATTTGTAATAATTGTATTTGTTGGTCTATCTCTTTGTTGTCATTGTTGTTATTTGTCTGTGTGGTTTCCTACAGTACCTGGAATAAACTGAGAGCTTAATGGTCTCCTGTAAAATCAATTTTTTTTTTTTACATCTCTCTGAGACAGGGTGACCCCCACTTTCTTAACATCTGCAATTCGCTTCTGTGAAACTGCTTGCTGTGTGACAAGGTAGGTTGATTAAGTTTAGTGTTCGAATTGCTTAGAAAATGTTGTTGTTTGAAAATCCCCCTCAGCTCTTCAGCCCCCTTGATAGAAGTTAAAAGCTAAATATTAGCCTGCACTTAGAGAAGTTTGAATTTTGTTTGCTGTTCCCCATCCAAGCTGCCCCTGAGTGATTAACTGGCTTGTTTCAGCTTCTGTTATTAACTTGCGCCTGGCCTCCCCAAACCCCCTCCTCACGCCAGGAGGGTATGTGTGTATGTGCGTGACTATATGATAACTATAAGTGTGTGACTATTTGATAATTTTAACTGTGTGACTAATGTAAAAATGTGCCTTTTAAAAAACCCTCTAAACTTCAAGTCAGGGGTGCTCTCTTCCGTGACTTTCTTGGAAAGACAGTCACCAGCTGGCCAATAAAGACACCTTTTAAATTCTCAATTGGGTATTCTGGTTCCTTTTCTGTGAGGCAGCCTCACAACATCTCCTTTGCTTAAAAACTTTGATGTTTCTCAATTGTCTATAGGATAGAGTCTAACCTCCTTATTAGAACATTTGGGACCCTTAACAATATTGATACCAGAGGGGAGGGTCTGGGGGGCCTGATAGCCAGCCTCAACCCACCTTTACCTCTTACCAGGTTCTTGGCTCTGCCATAGGAAAGAATTCAAGAGCAGAGTCACAGTAGAAAGTGAGAATAGGTTTAATGTAATGAATAAGAGAGACAGATTTCACAGGGAGAGTACAGCCTAGCTCCAGAAACTGAGCAGGGCTCACACCAAATTGAATACAAAAGTAAGATACACATATGTAAAGTTTAGCACAAAGTGCAGGCTGGCTCGAGAGAGTGAGCAGCCGCTTGCTGAAAGTAAGTTGGATACAAAAAGAAAGCATACACACCTCAGCCAGTGAAGTGCGTGTTGGCTTCATGAGAATGAGCAAGAACCCTGCCTTCTGCTGGGATTCCACTTTTATAGTTTTGCCATCTAATACATATTCATGCTGTCTAATGAATATTCAACTAAGGGGGTGGTTCTCTGTTATGTAACATAGTCTTGCACATGCTTAGCTAGTCTTTTTTTAGGGTATGTTCATTGGTCTAATTCTGTCATAGGCACTGAACATAGTCAAGAATATTCATTCTGTGCTCTTTGGCACCTCTAGTGGAATGTCTTTCAAAGGATAAACTACCGTTCACTGAGCATACCCAGCTATTAGGGTTATGTAACCCCTCTCTACTGAGCATGCCCAGCCATTGGATTTGCATAAGCCTTCTCCTTGCCATGTCAATTTCCCTCTGTTGATGAGGAAAACAGATCCAACAAGCAACAGCAACTCTCCTCTTGGGGAGGTGTCTGAGACCTCAGGGGATTGGTTTGAAACCCAGAGGCATGTCTTAAAACCCAAATCCAGGGAAACTGAGCACCTCCTATCTCAATATGAACCTAATCTACTTTTTCAGAATCTTTCTTACTACTTCCAACTACATTGTGTCAGTTAGTATTTTGTTCAGCTATAAACAATGAAAAACATAATGTGCAGTGGCTTAATCACCAGCTTGGTTTCCCCTGGCCCCCCTTGGCTGAGCCCCCGCAGCCCCTCTGCCTCCCGCGGAGGCCTGTGGGATAGCGAGACGCAAGTGAGACCTGCGCAGCTTCTACAGTGATGATGCCCAGGGCTTCCTGCGCAAGCTGGGCACACAACAGAGGTGGCCTTCTGGGTTTGCCAGGGGGGTTGGCCGGGAGCCCAGCCCTCCGCACCAGAGGGTGGCAGCACCACCCTGTGGTGCAGAAACCTGTCCTATGAGGCCACCCTCCACTGGGACTCTCTGGAGCCCAAGGAGGGTCCGGGCGTAGGCAGAGACACTGCAGCCAAGGGGGAGCAGCAGGGCTAGGCTTCCTGCCGGGTGGAGCACCTCACCATACCCACCTTTGTCGTTGGACTTGGGGGACTCTGCTGAAGACCCTTCCCTTTCATGGACAGTGGCCCCAGCATGACAACAGAACCCAAAGCCTCCTCTTCAGGGGCCGCGCCTCTGGAATCCCATGAAACAGAGCCCCTGTGCTCTCCGGGGACTCCCCCCTCAAAGAAGGGGCAGGGGCTGTACCACAAAGTTCCCTATAGCCCCCTGGAGAAACTAGGGTTTACCCACCCCCTGCCACCCCTGCACGGGGCACAGTGCAGAGAAGCCAGTGTAGCTCTGGGCTGACTACACACAGGGCTTTGGCACTGTGGTCTGGGGCACCCAGTGGGGTGGTAGCCCAGGGCGAGGCCATGCATGTACCCCGGTTTGGGCCCCACCGTGGGCAGAGGGGCCCAGGGTGGACGTCAGCCCAGGGAGAGGCAGGAGGCGCTCAAAGCAGTGTTAGTAGCCTCTTGGCCCTGAGACCCTCCATCAGCTTCGGTTTTTTCCAAGTTGCCGCTGCCATCCGAGGCCATGCTGGCAGCCGGGTCAGCAGTCCTGCAATAAGAGAGGTGGCTTCTGAGGGACAAGGAGAAGTGGCGCGTGCAATAAGGGCCCCCAACTCTGACAGGGCCTCCTGCCCTGTTTGTTTTATAAATTCAGGTTAAATGTTGCAATGATCTGATACAGAAAATTCAAGTCAAGGGGAAGGGAGGGAAGGGAGCACAATAAAGGCTAGCTTGTTAAGGGGAAAAAAATGTGCAGTGGCTTAAACAAATAAGGGGACTTATTTTTCCCATGCAGCAAAAGTCTGCAAATAGGTCATAAGGGCTGGTATGGTGGCTCACAATGCCACAGGGAACACAGACTCCTTTTGCCTTTCTGCTATGTCACTGACAATATGTGGCATTTGTTTTCATGGTTGCAGATGGATTGCTGAATCTCCAAGTGTTACATTCACATTCCAGGTCAGAAGAAAGCCTTCTTTACAGTTCTTTTCTACTTATTCAGAAAAGGAAGCCCTTCCCAGAAACTTCTACCTACATCTGATTGGCTGGAACTGCGTGACCAGCACTAACTGCAAGGGAGAATGGGGGATAGAGTATTTTTAACTGGGTACATATTGTGCCCTGGACAAAATCAGAGACCTATGAGTAAGGAAGAAGGGGGAATGGATATCAGGTAAGGTCTATTAGTATCTATCTTGCCATGCATCATCACATTCTCTACCAATACTGGGCTATTTTTCACAGTTCCCTGAAAATGTTATGCAATTCTATAAAGCTTTCATCTCTTTACTACTCTGTTATCTCTACTTGGAAAGTCCTTCTCTTGCTTCTCAACCTAAAAAATTCCACTCATCCTTCAAGGTCAACCTTGAATGCCTCCTATCTGAAGCCTTCCTTTACTCTGTGAGGTAGGATTAAAGTTCCTTGAATTTCTGGTAAGTGGTAAAGGAAACAAGGGCTTTGTCTTATGATTCTAACATCAGCATTTAAACAAATGTCTAAAATATTACAAATGATCAAATAGTGTTAACCAAATTGAAAGAGGGGAGAATTAGTCCAGGAAGAAATGTTTCTCTCTTTTAATATTCACAATAATCCCATGAGGAAGCTATTACTCTTGTTTTACAGATAAGGAAACTAAGCCTCAGAGAAATAAAATAACTCACTGAAGGCCACACAGCTAATAAAGTGGTCCTGGAAATTAATCAGTTAAGGGCTATCCCTTCGCTTCCCCCACCACCTCCCTGCCACCATTTTTTTTTTAAACCCAGGGATCAGTAAAGTAAGGCAGTCCACGGGCAGGCCTCTTCTTTCTGTAAATAGCACTTTATTGGAACACAGTCATGTCCATTCATTTATGTATTGTCTATGCTACTTTAGCACACTACAACAGAAGAGTTGAGTCATTGAAACAGAGACCGTACAGACTGCAAAACCTAAAGTATTTACTATGTGGCTCAATACAAAAAAAGTTTGCTGACCTTTGTGTGGGTTATATCATACTGGCTCAAATTAAATTGAAAGGCCAATGTCATAAAAAGAGAGATTTAAAATTATTAATTTTAGAGCAACATTATGAAGAAGAATAGAATAGGATCCCTGCTTCAGAAAGATGTAGCATTAAAATATGACAGAAGAAAAAAGAGAATTCAGTAGTTCTGACATTTTTCTGTGTTCAGCAAGAAAGAAAACCAGCATTCAAAAGAATTAGGGTTAAAAATAGTTGATTAACTATTACAAGAATAATTCCTAGTTCACAGGACTGTTGTAAAAATGGAATGAGTTACGGTGTGAGATAAGGCATAATAAATAGTCAAGACTCAATAAACATCACCTACACTGCAATGTGGCCCAATCTTCATCCAGTGTTGTTGCTTCTGAACATGACCTTCCTGAATTGTTAGGATTGCTCTTTAGGGCCAAAAGAAGAAAGAAAGACCACTTGTACTGTTTCAAGTCGAGAATTCTGTAAGGTTGGAAAATATACCCTGATCTATTGTGGTTCCATTTTCTCTGGAGAGCCATTCCCATATCTTGAAGGAAATTGCCATCTCAGGTAGGAAAGCAATAAGTCTGAGCCCAAACAGCCTTATTTGTTACCATCACGGCTGTCTCACACTGGAGAAGCCAGGTGCTGGGGAGACAGGATGGGAATAAGGGAGTCCCAGAGCAACTTCAGTGATGTCCAGAGCAGCACTCATCACAAATCTCTTGAAATTCCTTGGAGGAAACTTTTCCAGATATACGAGAGAGAAAAAGGCCTGCCTAGATAGAGCCTTATATAACCTCAGTGCAGAAACCATCTGGGTCCTAGCAACTGCAAGATAGTCATCTCATTTAAGGCCTGTGCACTTACCAAAGGCTACATTATTAATGATCTGAGAAAGAGGGCAAATTGTAATTAGGAGGAGGTGAGCAGGGAAGAAGCAACAGCCATCTGGAGCAAAGAAGCAAAACATTGAATGCAAACTGCCTATGACTTTCGTACCAGAAATAACTTATTTACAACAGGGGGTTTGGCTTTTAGAGAGCTGAGCTTGAGTGCATGTTTTCTGTGGTGGCTTTTTTTATAGCACAGGTTGAGCTCTGGAGAGAAGATGTTATGGAGCTGAGTCTTCTTATATATTCTTAATGACTGTAAAGTGTCTGGATTTATTGCATGAAAAATGCAGGCTATAAAAGCAGGGTGGTGCATGCTATATGAAAACTGCTATTTATTTCTCTTTAATGGAATACGGTCAAATTCTGGTAGTATTCAGTCAAAAGTTGCAGTTGGTGAGCAATAATAAGTAAAATACCCCTTAATAATTCAGTTAAACAGGAGATGTTTAATCATTAAAGCTTCACTTAAGTACACTGCAAGCTTACTGTCCAGAGCAAACCAAGCGTACCAAACTCCATGTCAGTGATAATTCTCAGAGATTCGAGAGCTTCCTCAGTTGATGTGAATAATTCTGACAACTCTGCAAATGCTAATGGTTAAGACATCAAAATAAAACACAGCATTCAAGAGACATGAGGACCCTGCCCTGAAAGAACTACTTTAGCTTATGCTGAGTGGTGTGGGAATTCATGCAGTAGCCATCTTTTTCCTTTCTGCCTCTTGACTGAACATCCTTGATTGCATGCATTCTTAAAACTCAGGAAAATATTGCCATTAGCAGCTACCGAAGCTATTTGCAACAGACCATGGGATATATATTGATAAGCTTTTGCCAGTTCACTGCAGCTGATAAATATGATTTCTCTTTGCAGTTCCATTTTCTGAAGTGTGCGTACAGTTTCTATAGCAACTTTCATTTTGTTAACCTGTTACTCACATTAAAAGTCTGTTATTTTTAGCATAACATTTCCAAAAGTCTTTGACAAAGAAAAATGAGAAAAGATTGTAGCTTGAAGATAAATGGGATGTCCAATATGAATTCTAATATGTAACATTTTGGGTCAGTACATCGTCTATGGTGGGACTGCATAAATACAGATTTTCAAAAACAAACATGTTATGGAATTTGCACAAAAAAATACCATAACTTGTATTATTTTTTGGAACAAGGTGGAGTATAAATAAATAACAACATCCAAATGGATTTATTTCTACAGATTTTCACTTAAATAAAATTAAAGAAGAGGAATATATTGCTGAGGACTTTTTGTGTGTGGTAGAGTCAATGCTTTTGCTGTTGGATTGCCATTTTAAAGATACTGCCATCATATTAGGACATGTGGGGCTAGTGGGATGAATCATAGCTATGGAGAAATCATGAATTAAACTGAATTGTGTGTGGGGGGGAAGCAGTTCTGTAGATATCGGACACTCATAATGAATTGTGACATAGCCTACTGCTCTTTGACCTTCAAAAAACAAATTGCCTCCTCTTTTTCCAAAATATTGTCTATCTTTCCCTGTCAAAAGTGAAATCTAATGTAGTTGGATATAGCTTGGCTGGGGATGAATAACTTTATGAACACAGGCTGATTTCTCCCTTTGGATTTGGGTGGGGAGAACATTGCCCTTTGTTTATTAGAAGTGATCCTAGAAATTAAACTTGAATTCTAGATGGAAACAATTATTTCCTAACTTCCCCATTAATATTCTCTAATGCTTACAAAGTCAGTGGAGCAGAGTGGATGAGAGCCTGGCTTCTGGAATCAGACTGCTTAGATTTGAATCCCAGCCTCATCGTTTACTAACTTTGTGACCTTCGGCAATTTACCTATGTATACCACACCTCAGTTTCTTCACTTGCAAAACAGAGATGATAACAGTACCAATCACAGGGTTGTTGTGAGAATTACATAACATATATGTGTAAAAGTCTTAAAAGAACACCTTCCATAAAGCCAGCTTTATCTGCAGCATTATCATTTTTATCCCTTACCTCATTCAGTATAGGTTTCTTTTACTGCCTTAAATAGGAAACACGAACACACACAACTATTTATCCTTTTACTGGCTAGCTGATACAGCTGGTTGCAAACTAATATGTATACCAGAAATACATACAACCGCAACAATTGCACCCCATATGTATTCAAAGCTCTTGGCATTTCCCCAACACACATAGACTCAAGGCTATAGGTCCTAGAAGACACTGGCCATGTCCTAGAATTCAATGCCCACCCCCCCACCCCTCACCACCAGGTTTATTGAGGTATAATTTACATAGAATAAAATTCATCCTTTTAGAGTACAGTTCTATACCTTTTGACAAATGCATATAGTAACCACTGCCATATCAAAATAAAGAACATTTCCATCACTTTTTAAATTCCTGCTCTCCAAGTTCCTTTATACCTCTTTGGTCGTCCTCATTGCCCCTCTCAACATCACCCCCACTCCCCACCCAGGCAGCTACTGATCTATTTTCTGCTCCTATACTTTTGCCTTTTCCAGAATGCCATATAAACAAAATCATACCGTATATAGTCTCTTTTTTTTTTTTTTACTGTTTAAAGCAAAGATTTATCACTCATTTATAGCAGAGATTTCAAATTCAAATAGACAAGTATCACAAATATGTGAAGGATTAGGGGTAAGACTTTGTAGTGTAGTAAGAGCAGTCACACGACCTAAGATATTTCACAATCATAAGAACACATCTAATGTAGCCACTCTCCACATTTTAATTTAAGGTAAACTCTACCACTTTAAGTTTGTAATTATTTAATAGACTTATTCTGTGAATAAACCTGCCAATAAAACATTCATCTGGAGTGCTTAATTTTTATATGCAATATATTTATTCAAACATAATCCTTCACTTTATTCTAGTTGATGTACCAAACACTAAAGAAGAATATTGTCTCTCTCTGTTATATTATTTCTTTTTTATTTTATTTTATTTTATTTTGTCAATATACAATGTGGTTGATTATTGAGGCCAATTACCAAAACCTCCCTTCCTCCTCCCTCTCCTCCCCTCCCTCCCAACAATGTCCTTTCTGTTCGCTTGTCATATCAATTTCAAGGAATTATAATTGTTGCGTCTTCT
This sequence comes from Cynocephalus volans, assembly GCF_027409185.1. Taxonomy (NCBI): domain Eukaryota; kingdom Metazoa; phylum Chordata; class Mammalia; order Dermoptera; family Cynocephalidae; genus Cynocephalus; species Cynocephalus volans. The sequence goes on from NC_084478.1 coordinate 58,559,346, forward strand.
TCTCTCCCCCCCCGATTTTTTTTGTGTATTTATTTATTTATTTTTAGCTCCCACAAATAAGTGAGAACATGTGATATTTCTTTTTCTGTGCCTGACTTGTTTCACTTAATATAATTATCTCTAGGTTCATCCATGTCATTGCAAATGGCAGTATTTCATTCTTTTTTATAGCAGAGTAGTATTCCATTGTGTAGATATACCACATTTTCCATATCCCTCATTTGATGATGGACATTTGGGCTGGTTCCAACTCTTAGCTATTGTAAAGAGTGCTGCGATGAACATTGGGGAACAGGTATACCTTCGACTTGATGATTTCCATTCCTCTGGATATATTCCCAGCAGTGGGATAGCTGGGTCATATGGTAGGTCTATCTGCAATTGTTTGAGGAACCTCAATACCATTAAAGATGAAGTCAAACTGTCCCTGTTTGCAGATTACATGATCCTATATATAGAACAGCCTAAAGCCTCTACAAAAAAACTCTTGGAGTTGATAAATGATTTCAGCAAAGTAGCAGGATACAAAATCAACACACAAAAATCAGTAGCATTTCTATCCTCCAATAGTGAACATGCAGAAAGAGAAATCAAGAGAGCTTGCCCATTTTCAATAGCCACCAAAAAAATAAAATACTTAGGAATTGAGTTAAACAAGGATGTGAAAAATCTCTGTAATGAGAACTACAAACCACTCCTGAGAGAAATTAGAGAGGATACAAGAAGATGGAAAGATATCCCATGCTCTCGTATTGGAAGAATCAACATTGTGAAAATGTCCATACTACCCAAAGTGATATACAAATTCAATGCAATCCCCATGAAAATTCAAATGACACTTTTATCAGAAATGGAAAGAACTATCCAGACATTTATATGGAATAACAAAAGACCACGCATAGCCAAAGCAATGCAGAGCAAAAAAAAAAATAAAGCTGGAGGCATAACACTACCTGACTTTAAACTATACCACAAAGCTATAATAACCAAAACAGCATTGTACTGGCATAAAAACAGACAGGCTGATCAATGGAATAGAATAGAGAATCCAGAAATCAACTTAAACACCTACAGCCATCTGGTCTTTGACAAAGGCACCAAGCCTATACACTGGGGAAGAGACTTCCTCTTCAGCAAATGGTGCTGGGAGAACTGGATATCAATATGCAGGAGAATGAAACGAGACCCATACCTTTCACCATATACTAAAGTCAACTCAAAATGGATTAAAGAATTAAATATACACCCTGAAACAATAAAACTTCTTAAAGAAAACATAGGAGAAACACTTCAGGAAGTAGGACTGGACACAGACTTCAGGAATATGACCCCAATAGCACGGGCAACCAAAGGAAAAATAAACAAATGGGATTATATCAAACTAAAAAGCTTCTGCACAGCAAAAGAAACAATTAACAGAGTTAAAAGACAACCAACAGAGTAGGAGAAAATATTTGCAAAACATACATCTGACAAAGGATTGATATCCAGAATATACAAGGAACTGAAACAACTTTACAAGAAAAAACAAGCAACCCAATTAAAAATTGGGCAAAAGAGCCAAGGAGGCATTTCTCAAAGGAATATACAAATGGCCAACAGACATATGAAAAAATGCTCAACATCACTCAGCATTCAGGAAATGCAAATCAAAACCACACTGAGATACCATCTCACCCCAGTTAGGATGGCTAACATCCAAAAGTCTGTGAACGATAAATGCTGGTGAGGTTGTGGAGAAAAAGGAACTCTCATACACTGTTGATGGGACTGCAAAATGGTGCAGTATATAGTCTCTTAAGTCCAGCTTCTTTTATTTATAATAATGCATTTGAGATTTATCCACATTGTATTATCAGTAGTTCACTGTTTTTATTGAATAGTATTCAATTTTATGAATGTATCACAGTTTTAGAATTCAGTTTTAAGCCCTTCCCAAAAGTACAGTGGGCCTTTTTTCTGCTCCAGGAACATACAATTCTAAATCAGATGAGGATCATCTAAAGTCTATCAAAAATAGAAGAGAAACCTGATGTTATCTGACATAATGGAGAATCCTAGGAGCTTAAATCATTGAAACCACAAAATAGTTGCTTGCTGTAGTTTGTGGTTCTGGTAGGAAGGGGGAAAAAAGGGAAGTTTATAAAAGTAATCTTAGACACAGTCCTATCTCTGGGGATATTGCTAGTTAGTAGAGAAGCACAAATGCAATAAAGCTCAAAAGGCAGACAAATATATCTTAATCAAGCAGAGTTACAGGAATCAAAGCCATAGCTTTCTCCTTCCCATCAGTGTCCCAAAGGTGAAACATGAGGTGTATGTGATATGCCAAGTGAATAACTGGGACGATCCTCAAATTGAGGGCTCCTTGAGGCAAAGCTTGCCTCACTCACCTTTGCCTTTCTTCCTTTGGGTTCATGGTACATGATAATTGGTAGGTACTCATCAAAATCTGTTCAATGAATGAGAAATTTATTCTTTGGCAGGAATGCTAACAGGTAGGGTGTAAATTCAGCCCATGATCTCTTGAAATTTCCATCTTTTCATGGCTGATCTAGGACAAGATACAAAAATTTCTGGTAGTGCTCTTTCAGCCACACAATATGCCTTCCTAAGAATTCCCAACTTGATCACAATTCCTCTCAACAGAGTGGTCAAAGACTAACAACTTGATTTTCTCTGTTGCTAAGGAAAGGGGTGGAGGAGGAAATATTTTCAATTACTGCTTTCCAGTGATTCATCCCAAGTATTTGAAGATCTATATCAGCCTGTTTCCTAAGGAATACCTTTCCCATACTGATTTTCAGTTACTGTTAATTTTTGAAAGCAAGACAATATTATCAGTCATTTGACCCTAATATCATAGTCTCATAAAAAAGTCAACCTTCTTCCCATTAGGACACTTTCCAATATTGTCAAAATATTCTTGCCATAAATGATAAGAATAAGTATATGAAGAAAAATGAAGAAAAACTGCGTGATAATCTCTGTCTGGATAAAGGCTAATTACTCCCATGAGCAAGACTAGAATTTAAATATAAAATTTTGGTATTTGTTAAATTTTTCTGAGCTCAATTTTCATGACTAGTAAGTATCTGCACACTCACATTTACTAGTGTGAATTATGGCATGTGCAGAAAGGACTGTTTCTGGTTCAAGTCACCTGCAAAGGGGCTGCTTAACTCATCTGCTCATTCTGTTTGTCTAAGCTGCAGTTATTATGATCTGGACCAACAAGTTGAAGTACTTACCTATGGGCATATCTGGAGGGGATCTTTAAGTAAAGCTCTAAAAATAACAAAGATTAATTGAGAAAAACTGAATGTACACCAGGGGGAGAAAACTATATACAGTTAACTTTAGCATAATCATATACAACACACTATAAATAATTGGAAGTATAATTCTGGCATTTCAGTGAAAATTCTTTCTTCCTTTCTTTCCACTTTGTTCCAGAATGGATTTATCATGTTAGTCATAAGGGATGGAAAGATATTTGGCCAGAATTCTTAATATCCAAACCCTCACCCAACTGCTGATATCATGAAAGACAGATTTGATGAAGGGACGCTCCAGTCAATGTGAGAGCTCTGATTCCTCCTGATCTAGACTGAAAAAAAGGCTTCCCTTTGTGTTTCTGTATGAAGACCACATTTTAGAGGAGACTGGGTGGTCTCCAGGTCCCTTTGCCCTCAGGTACAATTGCTAATCTCGAGTTTCAGAATGTTTCCAGTTGATCGTGAGTAGAGAGTTAATGAAGCATTAATCCAAGGCAAAGAATACCAAGATAAATACATATTTCCTCCAGAGACAAGAGCAGATCAATCCAGTGCTGACTGGCTCTTCCTTTCATGGTTCTTCACTCTGTGGCCTTTTTCCTAAACATTTCTTGTTTCTTCAGTGCTCAGACTTAAATAGGGTAATGGGGTGATGACAACACTGTAAACACCTTTACTTTTATCACAGGGTGTCTTGGCCCCAAATCTAAGAACAGATTCTTTAGTTGGATAGAATACAAAGAAAGCTTTAGGCACTTCCTGTGTGACATTTTAGCTCTTGGAGCAATATGTGGGTTTCCCCATTCCCACCTGCTACTTTTAGAATTGGGGCATTATTAGTTCAGGGTTCTTAACTGAACTGTCAATAAATCAGTGACTCACTCAGGACTATGAAAATTAGCTTTCTGTGCTTCTGCACTGAAACCTTGCCCATGCATCCCAAGACTAAGGCTACAGGATCTTGCATACCTGTTCCTCAGTCACCCCCTCTCTGTTTCACGTTTGAGAGAGTCTCCCCATTTGTTTCCAGATAAGACACACCTACACAATTAGGTCTCTAGGGCCCTTCCTTAGCTACTTTTGACCTGGCTGTCCCCTCCATCTCCTGTTACATCCTAGTCTGACCCCTCCTTTTAAGCAGAAGTCCCTAGTTGACCTCTCGTATACCTAGATCTTCCACTCACTATTACATCACTGCCTATGGCAGTCCAATGCATTCACACTGTGATTTCTATCATTTACAACTTTCCATCCTTTACATTTTGGCTAGAAACCTGATTTCCTCCAGGACTATCCCTATATTGTTCCCAACATTCTCGTCACAACACTCTTCTGCACAGGTATGTGTGGAAACAGTACTAATACAAAGTGGGCTGAGTTGGAGAGACAGGTGGGTGCTGTGTTAGCTGTGTAATCTGGGGTAAGTCGCTTAGCTTGCCTTGGCCTTTCTTTGATCATCAATAAAATGGGGGGTGATTGTACTTAAACTTATTAAACCACCCAACAAGTTCGAGGAGTTCACAGGAAAGCTTTGTAAAAGTTTTGCCCATTCTTTTCTGCATGACTCACTCTGATTTTTCCACACATTGGTCCCTGGTAAATGAGGGCATCTTCATATCAGACCTCCATCACTAATTATGGCAAATTCTCAGAATCTCCAATCAGTGTAGTCACCAGACCAGCAGCATCAATATTAATTGGGAAGCTGTTCAAAATGCAAATTCTCAGGCCTACTCCAGGCCTATTAAGCCAGAAATAGCAGGGTAGGTCCAGTAATCTGTATTTTAATGAAACTTCCAAGTGATTTTGATTCACTCTAAAGTTTGATTGGTTAGTTTGTTGTGAGGCTGCTGCATGGAAAAGGAACCAGAATACCCAATTGAGAATTTAAAGGGGGTCTTAATTGGCCAGATGGAAACTGTCTCTCCAAGAAAGTCTCAGAAGATAGCACCCTTGACTTGAAGTTTAGAGGGTTTTTTAAAAGGCACGTTTTTACATTAGTCACACAGTTAAAATTATCAAATAGTCACACACTTATAGTTATCCTATAGTCACGCACATACACACATACCCTCCTGGCATGAGGAGGGGTTTGGAGAGGCCTAGTGCAAGCTGATAACAGAAGCTGAAACAAGCCAGTTAATCACTCAGGGGCATCTTGGGTGGGGAACAGCAAACAAAATTCAAACTTCTCTAAGTGCAGGCTAATATTTAGCTTTTAACTTTTATCAAGGGGGCTAAAGAGCTGAGGGGGATTTTTAAACAATAACATTTTTTAAGCAATTCAAACACTATTTAAACTTAGTCAATCTACCTTGTCACACAGCAAGCAGTTTCACAGAAGCAAATTGAGTATGTTATGAAAGTGGGGGTCACCCTATCTCAAATTTCCTTCTATTAATTCTATTCATCTGCACTGGTTTAGTTCACTGTAAATTTATCTAGCTACTCCCCTGAGATGGGAAATTTCCTGAGAGAAAGGATATGTCCCAAATGTCTACCCTCAGCATTCACTAAAACCCCACTGAAGGATTATTCCAAGGTAAATTATCTTATTATGAGTCTGTATTACAGCCTGAAAATATTGTTAGCATTTTCATTTTCACAAAATAGATCATTTGGATTCCTAATACTCACAGAAACAGTTAATTGACCCATTTATTTTTCACAAAGTATGGAAAAAATGCCAGGCAACACAGTGCCAAATGGAAAGCTTAGTTGGTGACTCCTACATGCCTTTATCCTTACACAATTTTCCTGGGACTTCAAGAGTCAGAAGCTGCAGTGAGCAGGGAGTGAGGAAAGGAAGGTGTGGGCAACTTAATGAAAACCCTGAACTTCACCCAGGGCCTTAACCGTACAGTAAGCACAGCACCCTGTACAATGATGCCCTAGGTTTGAACAATCTACCGTGATAGTGTTAACAAAGCCAACTCCTGTACCTATATTCTGATTTTAATTTACACTTGTTTTTTCAAAGCCAGACACTGAATAGAATGCAGCTACAAAGCTGTCATATAAACTATGTGGAAATTCTGTAGAGAATAATTTACTCTTTTGGAATCAAGATTATTTTGAATTCTAAATGAAGCAGAGTCATATTTTCCACCTGATACCACACTTTTGTAGAGGTTTCTGATATTCAGTGAAGTCACTGAAAAATACACATGAACAGAATGAAAAATGATGCCAATTTGGTCTCTTTTAGATACATTTTAATACAGCACGATACACATTAATATTGGAATTTTTACTGCTACAACCTGGTTACGTAATATTAGATATCATCATTTTTGCTGGGTTTTTTTAAATAAAAAGCTGAGTGGATATTTGAATACAGTTTCACCCTGCTTTGATAGGCAAGGGTATGTTCTATATACTGAGCATAGTTCACCCTAGAGTTCTGCCAAATAATAAGGAAACTATGTTGTCAGATGGTTTTTATGTCCTAGGGATTTCTTGTCATTTCACCTTCTGAAAGTTAAGCATTTAGAAAACTACAAGTCCATGAAGGTTTCTCAATATTAGTCTTTATTGGCATCTCTGTATTCCTGGTTTAATTTTTAAAAACCAGGATACTGGAAAACCAAGAAGCAATATCTTTCTGACTTGTGTGATTACAAAAAGGTCTTACATTAGACTCATGAGGCAAGTGAATGCAATCTTTCCTATTATTCTGTCAATATTGACTTTTAGGAAATTATTCCTTTCACTGTAGGCTGGTGTCCTGTGAATCAACTTTAGTAATAAAACTCCAGGACCCTATTGACTACACACTTTTATTTTACTTTTTATTTAACATTAATTTTCATTTCTTTATCCCATGTTGTCATTTCTTCTTTTTCCCACATGCACTTGTCCTTCAAATGAATTTTCTTGTGTTTCAGGTTTTACGTTATGGTGAGTTGATTATTTAGTATTCAAATATATCAGGAGGTTATATTTTTTCTGAGTTATAAAACTTTATTTTTTCCTCTGACCCCTTTGGAAGATCTTCCTGAATTTTATCCTCCAAGTATTCCTGACACATCTGAAAAACTGCATAATCGAATTGCATAAACTTTCCTGGTGGTTTAAAAAACTAAAAGAAATGAATAAAATGGTAAGAAAAGGCCAAATTGGAGCTGCCATTTCAGGTCCTTTTGCAAATTTCAAGATATAAATAATTTTAAAGTAATATAGTCAAATTCCCCTAACTCCCATACCTATGACATCTATGTTTATTGGGCCGGAAAAGATTAAATGAGAAAGCTAAAGCTTAGATTCATGAGTACGTGTTTAAAAATACGTTTTCAATCTCCTAAAAATTCCCATGGATCTCTAACCCATGCCCTTCCAACAATACCTTTTTGAAAATTCAACTTACTGTGGAGTTTTGCTACTCTTATAATTAAGCCCCAACCTGATTCTCTATTTTTTTCTACCACATGGCTATAGGACAGCCTCTTTACATGTTACTAAAGAGACCATCTAACTTTCACAGTTAGCTTTTAATTACTGATTCATCCATTTCAGTATTGCATTGCCTTTAACCAATGTGATGACCCCAAACAACACCTACCCAATCCCTACATAATCCTTAAAATTACTGTTTCCCCTCTACGTCACAAATGCTTGAGATATTGGACCCATCAGTGCATTCTGCTTTGCCACTATTCCACACGAGTTTACCACTAGGGAAAATTTGAAAGTTCTGTCAATTTTACCACCACAACATGCCAGGGACTTTCCATATTCCACTTACCACCAGCCAACCTTCAAATGATCCAACTTCAAAATAACATTTTGGAATCTTCTATCTAGGGCCACTTCCTAAATAAACAGTCACAGGTCAAGTTTATGGAAAAACAAACTCTGGGACTGTGATATTTGCACACGAGAGGTTTATTGGGGAATGCCCTTGGATAAAAATACCTGTGGGACAAAAAGGGAAGCAAGATTGGGCAGAGGGAGAAGTTGAACTATGTTGTAGTTGCACCAGCAGCATTAGCCAATCCAGTGGGGGAGCTCTGAAGCCAGGATGGCCTTTCGGAGATTCTCCACCTCAAGGCAAGGAAGCCCTGCCTCTGTACACCAGTATTAACCAATCATGAAATGCAGCCTTCAGTGATGCAGCATCCTCTTACCGAAGTTAACTCCCAGAGAGCACAGCTGTGACCTGTCAGTAGATAACACTCCAGGAAAATGGTGGAATAAGTGATTCTTTCCTGAAAGGGCATCTGGGGGGAATAGCACAGTATCCACTATGTTCATAATATACAAAGGAGCTTCAAAAAATTCATGGAAAGATTCATATTATCTTTTAATTCTATTTTTCCACAAACTTTTTGAAGTTTTGTGTGGATTACTGGTGAAGCAGAATGCACTGATGGGCCCAATATCTCAAGCATTTGCGATGTAGAGGGGAAATAGTAATTTTAAGGATTCTGTAGGGATTGGGTAGGTGTTGATGGGGGTCATCGCATTGGTTAAAGGCAATGCAATACTGAAATGGATGAATCATTAATTATAAAGCTAACTGTGAAAGTCAGATGGTCTCTTTAGTAGCATATAAAGAGTCTGTCCTATAGCTATGGGGTAGAAAAAATAGAGAATCAGGCTTGGGGCTTAATTATAAGTCCTCATACCAAAGAGACCTACAATTGAATTAGCAAAAACAATTTTAAGTGAAAAACCAATTCACAGAAAAGAAACTTCAATAAATAATGCTGAGTCTGTTACCATCAACAGGCTCACTGTGCCCTCTCGCACTAAATAAATGACCTGAAAGTCCAAAAGTTGGTGCAAGGATTGGAAGATTCATTTAGATAACTGGCATCTGGGAGATGACCAGGCTAAAATCATTCCCCCTTCTGATGCCCGTTCTGGGGTCTAAACGGGAAGAGGCGGGAAGGTGAGGTAAGGGTTTTGTCTTTCAGGCAAAAGGGAAGTCTGGTCATGGGATCAGTAAAGGATCTGAGTCAGATGTCAGGATTCCATAATGGACTGGGTGCTTTGGGTCATGGAGGAATGTAAAAATACTTGATTTGTACCTCTAACTAATGTGGATGCAATTTTCCTTTAAGCAAGAAGGTGAGTTAATAATCAGTTACTGTGCTGTGCCTTTCTATTGGAATTCCTTTGCAGTTGATTAGGAAAGGTAAGAAAAACAAGAAAACTTAGTTAAAATTCTTAGTTGCAGGTGCACAACATCTAAAGTAAATCAACATGTGAAGGTATAATGGGAGATAAACAGAAATAAACTTTTGAGAAGGATCCTTTTGGGGCATGATTTCATCCCTGGGCAGTTCAGCCATAAGGTCAGTTTCTCATTTCCTCTGTTAACCTCAAGGAATTGATGATTATTAATTCCTAAGTTAATGGCTAACTGAAATTTTCTGCTTGGTCTCAGTTACCCCAAAGACGGCTGTTCTCTGGCTAAGCTCCCTTTCAGGGCAATTAATTTGATTTCCATATGGAAAAAAATAAATCTTGATCCCTATTTGCTCTATTAAAATATGGATTTCAAATGGGAGACAAACCTAAATGTTAAAGGTGAAACAATAATGTTTCTAAAATAGTACTGTCTAACACAATTTTATGAAATGAGAGGGAAATACTCTCTCTCTGTGCTGTCTAACACAGTGGCCACCTGTGGTTATGGAATACTTGAAATTTGACTAATGTGACTGAGAAACTGAATTTTTAATTTTATTTAATTTCAGTTAATTTAAATTTAAATAGCCTATGGCTACCATATTGGACACTGCAATTCCAGAAGAAAGATGACATGAAAGAATATCTTTACTAGGTTGAACTACAGTTCCCAGAATTTACTTTCTGGTATATTTCTGGATTGTAGGGGAGGTGCAAGAGGAAGATTCTTTTGCAGGAGTTGGGGATTGGAAGGGAGGCAGCATCCATTTTGTAGCATACACAGGCCTTCTTCTAGTTATTCAGTCAAACACTAATCTAGGTGCTGCTGTAAAGGGATTTTGCAGATGTGATTCAAGTCCATAATAAATTGACTAAAGTTAAAAGTTAATTGTAAAGTTAAACTTAAAAGTAAATCAAAGGGATATTACCCCTGTGGGCCTGATTTCATCAATTGGGAGGCCTTTGAAAAGAGCTTAGGCCTTTCCTGAGGTCAGTCTCCAAACAGCACCTGGGTCTACAATTGCTCTTCCTCTCATCTGGAACTTCCTTCCTAACTGCTGCCTGTGAACAATAAGCTTTAGCTCATACCTGTTGTTCCAGCCTGCTGGTGATCGTCCCATCCTAACTGCCTGCCTGTGGACAAGTGTTAGCCTGGGCCCATGGGATTCCAGCCTGCTTGTGATTCTGCTGTTCTGATTGCCTGCCCGGTGGATGTTGGGCTTCCTTAGCAAGTCCCCACAAAATGCACTAACAATAAAGGAAACGATTGGCTAATTGTATTCCATTAAAATAGCAAATTCTGGTTCTGGATGAAGATCAAGATGGCAGAATAGACAGTCCCCAGCTTCACTCTCTCCCACAGTCAACCAATTTACAACTACTAAGAAGCAATGAATGCCAAGCTGGGGCTGCTAGAGCTCAGGGGAAGAGGAGAAGAGACCTATGACGTTTATAAAAGCAGGAGAAGCCACGATGAGAGAAAGAAAGGACTGCTCCAACTGTTTTGAGCCCCGACCACCTCAAGAATGGCCCTGGTGAGCACACAGAGCAAAAGCTGGCAAAAGCTGCTGCTGTACCCATCATATGAAGTTGCTTGGAGGCTGCAGGGGAGAAGAAGGCCTTGATGGCCCCCAGGCCAGCAAGACCACTGACAATGTTCCCATGGACCCACATAGGAGCAAGGAGTCACAGACAACTGATAAAAGGAGTCACTCAAAGGCCAGAGAGTCACTGCAAGGCACCAGTGCATGGCCCACCCCATCGGAAGTATTTACAGTGTGGTGGGTGGGGTCCACTGGGGGCACACTGGAGCACAGCATGGACAGCTGATCTGCCCCCCAATCAGCATAGGACCACTCAGTGGAGACTGGTCAGTAATACAAATCTGCAGGGAGTGCAGTTTGCTGAAAAGACTCAGGCCCAGAAGAGTTTCCATGCAACCCACAAGACCCAGAAGTGCTTACGAGGTCAACAATTAAAACCTGAGCTGCGCAAAAAGCCTTCCCCAGAGAATGAGCAGCAAAGCAGCAATTTAGCTCAACCATAGGGCTCAAGTGCTGGTCCCCACAGGAAGTTTCCCCATTTTAGAAGTAAGCAAAGGGCAATGAATTAGTTCCAGTGTAGAGTTTAAGTGGTGGGGGTAGCTAATAATCCAACACAGAACTGAAAGAAAAAACAAAAAAAACCACAGAATAGAGACAAAGTTCTGATATTAACCAGCAAAGGTCTAGCAGCACCTAGGAAAACCTAGAAGGATCAGAAGCACCCTGGGCTCCCAAACCAGTGTGGGGGCAGGGAGGGGTTGAGGGCCTCAGCCATGCCCTCCTGATGTCTGCATCCAGTCTGGCGATGACCACTAAGCTGCCCCTGGAAATGCCCCAGCCTCCTGAGCAGGGGCAGTGGGGAGGCTGAATTCCTCAGCTACACCCCCCTGACATCTGCATCCAGCCCAGCAGTGACCACCAGACTGTTGCCAGAAACGCTGTGGGCTCCTGAACCAGGGCAGTAGGGAACTGAGAGCCTCAGCCATGCCCCACCCCCCACCAAAGTCTGCATCCAGCCCAGCCATGACCGAGCCACTGACAGAAACCCCTTGGACTCCCCTGCTGGAATGAGGGGGATACCACAGGCCTTGACCATGCCACCCCTCCCTCTTCCTCCCACCCTCTTCCCCTCCCCTTTCCCCCTCCCCCTCCCTCCCCATTGCTCCATAACATCTTACAATGTAAAATAATAATAATAATAATGATAATGATAATAATAATAAATATATAAAAAATAGCAACTTCTCCTCATCAAAAGACTATTAAAATAGTAAAGAGTCAAGGCCCAGATATTATATACATGTATTATATACATACATATTGTATATATGTATATAATGTCCAGAATATAGTAAAAATGCCTTGAAATCAATAAGAAACAGACAATCATTTCTTTCTTTTCATTTTTGTTTTTAAGGACAAAAGATTTTAACAGACATTTTACAAAAGCAAGTATCCAAATAGACAATAAAAAGGTACTCACCTTCATTATTTATCAAGGAAATACAATTAGAACTGCAATGAGATTCACACCAACCAGAATGGCTAAAATTAAAACAACAACAATAATAGATACAGTATTATGTGTTGACCAAGATGTGGAGCAACTTCATATGGTACTGATGGGAGTATTAATTGGTACATTTACTTTGGAAATCAGAGCAGAAGTTTGTGTGTGTATCTGTCCAACTTATCAAGTTTTCTCACCTGTGATTAGTGCTTTATCTGTCCTATTAGGAAACTTTGCATGCTCCAAGGTGCTATGGATTGAATGTACCACAAAACTCACTGAAGCTTAATTCCCACTGTAACAGTTAGGAGGGTGGGAAATCCTGTTGTGGTTAATTGAAAGGTGGGGCCTTGAAAAGGTGATTAGATTGTGAGGACCATGCCCTTGTGAATTGATTGATCCATTCATGGAGTAGTGGACATCATTCTGATGGCTTTAAAAGGAGAGCAAGTGAGAAGCTTAGCTTTCTCTTGCTCGAACCATTCGCTATGTGACACCTTGCATTGCTGTGAAGAGTCACACCCACCAATAAGGCCCTCACAATATGTGTTCCCTGGACTTTGGATTTTCCAGCCTCCAAAACTGTAAGGAATAAATTTTATAATAAATTTTATTTCTTTATATATGACCCAGTTTTAGGTATTTTGTTATAAGCAACAGAAATCGACTAATACACAAAGTCATGACTATATTCTCCTATGGGTTCTTCTAGAAGCTTTATAGCTTTATAGTTTAAGCTTTAACATTTAGGTCTATGATCCATATCAAATTAATTTTTATATATCTTTGAGGTAGGGGGTCAAGAATAATTTTTTCCATACAGTTATTCAGTTGCTTCGGATCCATTCATTGAAAAGACTCCCTTTCTTCCATTGAATTAAACAGCATCTCTAGTTCCTTATATATTAAGCTACAGGATTTTTTTTTAAAGGAAGTTGCATGAAAAGATACATAGGATGATCCTAATTTTTTGTAAAAGAATTAAAAAGCTTGAATATTTTAATATGAGAATCTAGAAAGGGACAGAAGTTACACATCAAATGCCCCACACTGGTTACCTTGAATCTATTACTGAGATTGAAGGGATAGAGGAACAGATCATGAACTACTTTTTTTAATGCCTCTGAGTTATTTGACTTGTTGTTATGCAATATTCTTCTACTCCTCTACTCTTCTAATTTACGAAAGTTTTGACAAAGTAATAAAGCAAGACAAAGCATCAGAAGAAAAATAGGAAATGTGATCTTTTCCTCTTTTGAAATTTCTCTTCTGGCCCCTAACATCTTCTACCTTGCATCAGAGGTATTTGTATATTTGTTCTGGTTGCTGCTGTTAATGAACTTGTCATCAAGTAGTGGAACAACATTATACCCCTTTTTGCAACCCCAGTGCAGCCCTTTCCAGCACAATGGAAAGTTATAAGTTGATGAAAGAGGATGAGCAAAGCATGGGTATCTGCTTATTTTGGCTCCTTCCTTAGGTGACATTTGTGGATTAATTCTTTTATAGTAACTAATTATTTCTTTTGCATAAATTCTAGATCATTATGTGCCTCTCTTTCATTTCAAAATTTCATTATTAATAAGAATACAAGCCTTTTAAGCTAGATACATAATAAGATGAGTTCAGAAGGCTAGCTTTGAAAACTAGTTCAGCCATTAACATGGACTACACTTCTTATATTCTAAAATCCATGCTGAGGATTCATCTGCTTCTCTCTTTTAACTTTTGCATCTAATTAGTCTTTATCTGAAGGTCATGTTCCTGGTACTCAAAAGCATGCCTCAGTGGTGCTAATGTGCAGCACAGTGACCTTGAGTGAGAAAACAATTTTTGTCCAATCATTTTTCAGCCAATTATATCCAAAGGTACAGAAAAGGAGTATTTATTATTCTCTCCTCTCTCACAAGGGAAGAGCATTGAAAAATTAATTTTGTTTCCTTAGGAGAGATTATAAACCTATGGTATAATATGTTATGAAAGGGAAAAGTATTGCTGATGTGATTTCTATATATCTCCGAATTTTCAGGAAGCCCTAAGGGGATCTGCAAATATGGTTTAGTTGTCTATAATGTATGCTTAGTAAACAGAAAACTGCTAGAACAAGGACCTAAGTATTGAGGTGAAATTCTTTTTTAATACATGGGGAACTCTTACATATGCAGTATAGAAGTCATACTAATGAGCACTTAACTAAGGCATCTGGAGCCTGAAAGAAGGGATACAAGGTTGATAAGAAATTACTCCAATAAACTGAAAGGTTTTGGAGCATTAAACACCAACATCTACAATGCTATGCTTTTGTCTTATAATTTACACCAACACTAGGAACACAGGAAAGCAGCATAATGTTGAAAATTCACAGCCCTGTGAAAATTGCCTTTGATTAAGAGAAAATTTTAAAACCTAATTACGGGACCACAGTCAAGTTCTCCAAATGCAGAGTTAGATCACGAAAGTTGTTAAATGTCTTGTTTTGAAATCAGTGGTGAGTCGATACGAAGTTGTGATACGATCAGACACATGTTTTAAAAGATGACTCCATCAAAAAAAATCATACAAATATCTCTACAAATGCTCCAAAGGAACTTGATAAAATTCAACATCTATTACTGATAAATCCTTAGTTAAAAAATAAAATAAAATAATTATAGGAACACTTATATTGCATTTACACTGCCCAGGTACTGCTCTATGCATTTCACGTATTTTTAAAATATATAAATTATTCACTTTTCACAACAAATCCACGTGGTAAAACTATTATTGTAGAGCATGGTATTTTTATGGAGCAGATACTTTAATATATCTGAAGCAGAGAGTGCAGGGAGGAAGTAGGTGAGACTGTAAACAAAGCTGGGGTTACATCTTGGAGGTTCCTGAATGTGTCACTAAGGAATTACACATTATCTTATGCAGGCAGGGTGAGTCCAAACAGGGGTGTAACATGATCAGATGGCTGTTAAGAAAGAAGAATTCATGAAACGAGAAATGCCATATGAACATTGCTATCAATGCCACAAAGGCATTGAATGGAGGGACCAAAAGCCAATGAGAATGGGTGGAGAAAAGAGTGGGAAATGAGGGAAGGCCCTTACATTCTGGAATCACTGCTGGAATAAAATGAGCATCTGAGGTATCATGGACAGTTATTTTCCATTTCCTGCCATTCTATACTGTTGGAAAGAATAACATATGTCCTCAGTTAAAATTTTTTTTAAAAAAATTCAGTTGTAAGTCATATAAAAAAAAGAAATATCATTGAAATAGCCAAATGAAGAATGGACGTTTTCTTGCTTGAGTGACTAAATAGGTAAGAATAACATTAATCTCTATACAAAACATAGGAAACAGACAGTCTGCATTATTTGCTCTTATTTTTTGTTCATTCATCTTTTCTCCATCATGTTATAAACTGTTGAGGGCAGAGATGTTTAGTTTATATTGGCTTTGCCATTGTTTTCCCTGGATCCCTGGACCGAGATCTGCAGACAAGCTTTCCCTTTTTTGGGCCAGGCATTTGCACAGCAGGAATTTCTGTGTGCTCAATTCTGTGCTATATATTGTGCAGGCTTCAGGATTAATAGAATGGTCGTGTCTATGGAACTGAGGTCTCAGCCAGTGCTGCTGTGAGACATCTTGATACCTGAGAAGAATGAGATGATGAAAAGGGAGAGAAAACCAGGACTGGTAAGTTTGGGGAAGCTACAGAGGCTTTCCCTAGAAAGCTTGACTAGACAGAGAGAAATCCATTGTCCTAAGGGTGTGGCATGTTCAGGAAAAGTTCAAGTATTCTAACCTTGGAGGCCTAATCTTAAAGTTAGTAAGGCCTTTGAGAAACTCCAGTAAGTCAGGTGGTGGGGGTTAACTGGATGCAAGTTGGATTATGTCGTGTTTCTGAGCACTGTCCATTCAAAGGCAGATAGTAGGTAGTAGTAGAGGACACAGGAAGTGAGGTCCTGTAACATCAGAGAAGAGGTTGACAAGAATTTAACAGGACTTTAAGTACCCAGTTAAGTGGCATGTGGATTTAGGGGAGACTGTAAGGTTAACTTGGTTAAGCTCTTGTATTAGTCCATTTTCTGTTGCTAACAAAGGAATGCCTGAAACGGGCTGATTTATAAAGAAAAGAAATTTATTTCTTACAGTTTTGGAGGATGGAAAGCCCACCGTATAGGGGGCATATCTGGTGAGGGCCTTCTTCTTAGTGGGGACTACCTACAGAGTCCGTGGCAATGCAGGGTATCACATGGCGAGAATGGCATGAGCATGAGAGTTAACGTGCTCACTTGCTCTCCTTATAAAGCCATCAGAACCACTCTCTGATAACCATTAAACTGTTAACCCATTACTCCATGAATTGATTCAAGAGGACACAGTCTTCAGAGTCCAATTGCCTCTTAAAGGCCCTACTTTTCAGATACCCTAATAGGATTTCCTACCCTCTTAATACTGTTACAACAGGGATCAAGTTTCCAACACATGAACTTTTGGGGGACATTCAACCCACAGTAGGGATTAGAGAAGAATACGCATCCCTAGCATCCTGCCCCTGAGGCCATGGCATTGAAACTTAACTCTAAGTTCCTCCTGATGTTTAGGCTGGAGCTTCAGATATTTATGTTGTCCAGGATTGCTCAGGACCTGAGACCAACCTTCACCTAAAAGGAAAACCTACCAATGGTTACAGGAAGTTGCACAGGTGAAGGAAAAATCAGGATAAAGGAGTGGTGGGGCAAATAATGACTCCCAGAAGTTTACATTCAGATTGAGGAGAGAACTCCAACATTCCTATGAAAAAATAAGTGGTACATGACAGCAGTAGACGTGGTAGACACTAGTTTCTACCACAACGCATTCTTGCATGTCTAGGAGCAGAGCACATATTCCTAAAACAGATCATCTTTTCTCTCCAAGGAACAATGTAATAATTGAGATTGTATTTCTAACCAAGAGTATGATATAAAATAAATTATAAATATGAGTGATAAGGTGTTATAGAAACAAAGATAAAACTACACACCTCCGAAACAATTTAAAAGAGTAAAATTATGTGCCATTACCCCAAGGGACTCCAATGTACCATAAAGAATGCATACAGCCCATAAAAATACAACTCCCATGAATCATAAATTTGACCTAAACTGTTTTGCTAAGTATAATAAATACTTAATAATTTAATAAATAAGTCAACATTTACTTAATAATTTCATGTGCCTTCCTAAAGAATTAAAGGATTTTGAATGTCGAAAGCCCCAGCCGCGAGCGGTCACTTACTGATGATGTGTGAGCAGTAACAGTCAGCTCTGGGCTGCCCACACCGAAACCCTTCAGCGCTTGGCATTCCAGAGCTGCTTTCCTAAGGAAGGGGAGATTTGGTTTCTCAGTGCAAGGAGGTGGAGTGGTCCCCGCCAACATCTGTGGATTCAGGTTTCAAGATGGCGGTGGCTGCGGCGGTTGGCGCGGAGTAGCTGAGGTGGAAAAGGTGGCCACTGGGCCTTAGGCAGCCGGGAAACTTGTGGACCTTCCTCTTGCCATCTCTTAAGGGAAGACCGCTGCTGGTGGCCGGTTGTGGGGGCTGACCGCCACTTTGCCCTCGGCAGGAGAGGCTACCTCCGTTTACAGGCAACAGCTTTGAATGATGGAGCAGGAAAAGAACTATTTCTTAGCTGCAAAAGCGACTCTCTAAACAGGGAACACAGCGCCAGGGCTGCTGTGGATGCAGCCAGGATCCTGGAGGCTGGGGCCGCGCTGAAGGCAGCCAGCTGCCCTATTCATGATTCGAGGTTTCAGGCCAGCATAAAAGAAGATTCCTAGGAGCGCCTGAGCTGTGCCGCGGGACCGAGTGAGCAGCCCGAGGCGGTGGAACCGAGAACGGGGAAGGCGACAAACCAGAGGAAGAGAGTGAGCGCCCAACCTGGCACAGCCCTGTGAGCGACACCCGACCCGGCTCTGCTGGGGGGGTGGGGCTGATGCCCACCCAGCTTCCGCCTGCATCACCGGGCCACTCACCGCCCCGGGGCTGCCTCCATTTTCTCAGGTGGTGGCAGCTCCAGCCCGGCTCAGCCAAGCCTGTCCTCCTCGCCCAGCTCGGCTCCTCACTGAGCCTTCCCACTTGCTTGCCCTGGCGTGGGGCTTCCTGGGGCCTGCGGACTGGCCTCCCCTCCCACTACCTCTGCGGTTCTCTGGCGGGGCTGGTGGCATGGGGCGTCCCCAGCCAGCATTGGGAGGGCAAGGAAGTATGGGCGGGGCTGACTGTCACTCCACCACATCCTGGACTCTGCCCCGGTAAACTTCCTGTTACTGGGAGGCAGATACCATCTCTGCAGCCACCAGTTCGGAAAAATGCCTAACCAATTTCTGGTTAGGAATAGTGTGGTAGGAGAGTTCCCAAGTCCACTTGAACCTGCCGGAGAGCTGATTACAGGCGGGCACTGGACTCGGTCCGTGCCGGGGGGATACAAAACTGAACCGTGCACTGCGGGCTCCTCCCCCGAGGAGCTCACGCTCTGGTGTGGGAGATAAGACAAGTACACAAATAACCGCGATACCAGGAGGGAGGAGATAAGTCCCGAGAAAGATCTACACAGTGCTAAAAGGCACCCAGAGTGACCGGTCGTCTGTTCCTAGCAGAAACCTGGTAGACTTCCTGGGCGAGACGGTGCCGAGCAGTGTCTTGAAGGCCCAGCTGATAGACGAGGGTTGCAGAAGACACGTCCCAGCCCAGCCCAGTGCGCACAGAACGGGGAGACGTCAGGCCAGGGAGGCGGAGACACAACAGAAACCACACACCCTGTGCGGTCGCCACTGCAAAATCCAACAGCCCGGGCCAGAGCGCACGGAACAGGGAGAAGTCCTGCATGGGAAGTGAAAGCTCAGCAGAGATCACAGACCCTGTGGTATGTGATCCAGCAGCCCCACAGAGTCCAAGCTGACCAGAGAGGTGGCTCCCCAGAGAGGCCCAAGACCCAAGGCAACAAGACACAAGACACAAGGCACTAGAGGCCAACTGAGCAGTCACGGAGGTAGCCATACCAAACTGGCAACCACAGCAACATCTTAGTTAGTCAATAGTCTCAAACAGGTGGACTGTGAAACCCCCTGCCACAATGAATAAACATCAAAAAAAAGATACCAGAAATACAAAAAATCAAGAAAGTACACCACCAAAAGTTAATAAATCTCAAACTCTAGATCCTATAGAACAAGAAGCCCTTGAAATGACTGAGAAGGAATTTTGAGTGATAATTCTAATGAAACTGAATGAGATACAAGAAAACTCAGCTGGACATCATGATGAAATGAGGAAAAGTATACAGGACCTGAAAGAGGAAATGTACAAGGAAATCAATGTCCTGAAAAAAAATGTAGCAGAACTTGCTGAACTGAAGAAGTTATTCAGCGAAATAAAAAACACAACGGAGAGTTTAACCAGCAGGCTTGTCAAAGGTGAAGAGAGAACCTCTGAACTTGAAGATGGGCTGTTTGAAATAACACAAGCAGACAAAAAGAAAGAAAAAAGAATCAAAGACATTGAAGAAAATCTGAAAAAGATATAAGACAACCTTAAGCGCTCAAATATCCAAGTCATGGGTATTCCAGAACGGGAGGAAAATGGAGATTGCATTGAAAACATATTCAACAAAATAGTGACAGAAACCTTCCCAGGTATAGGAAAAATCACAGATTTTCAGATCCAGGAAGCTCAACGATCTCCAAACGTATTCAACCCAAAAAGGCCTTCTCCAAGACATGTTATAGTCAAATTGGCAAAACTCAGAGACAAAGAGAGAATCTTAAAAGCTGCAAGAGAGAAGCGTCAAATCACCTATAAGGGAGCCCCAATCAGGCTAACATCAGACTTTTCATCACAAACCCTAAAAGCTAGAAAGGAATGGGATGATATATCCAAATACTAAAAGACAAAGATTGCCAGCCAAGAATACTCTACCCTGCAAGGCTATCCTTCCGAAGTGAAGGGCAAATAGTATATTTCTCAGACAAACAAAAACTGCGGGAGTTCACTTCCACACGACCACCCTTACAAGAAATCCTCAAGGGAGTACTGGGTTTGGTTCCTGAAAAATAACTACCACTGCCATAAAATCCCAAGAAAAATCAAACCCCACTAGTATAATAAAAATGGCATTCATGAAGAGAAAACAATCAAACAACAACGCTATCTATAACCTAAGGAACCAACAAACACAGAAACCAAACAGTAAATCAGAAAGCAAGGAATAAAAGACACCTAAGACAACCAAACAACCAATAAAATGCTAGGAATAAATCAACACCTTTCAATAACAACTCTTAATGTAAAAGGCTTAAATTCCCCAATCAAAAGACAGACTGGGGGGGGAGGGAGAAGGGAGGGAGGTTTTGGTGATGGGGAGCATTAATCAGCTACAATGTATATCGACAAAATAAAATTAAAAAAAAAAAAAAACATGATGTGATTGCAATATGTACTATACTTCCACTTCCAAGTACTCTCAGTGATAAAATGATGAATCATGTAGCTCATATACAGTCTGAATTCTGACTTGGATTATGAGAACAAAGCCTAGTGACAATCCCAAGATCAAAATGAACTAAGATAGGATAAGGGCTTAGCAGGATAGATGGATGAATGGTTGGATAAACAGAGTGAGCATGGGCTTAAAAAAAAAAAAAAAAAAAAAAAAAAAAAAACAAAAGACAGACTGGCTGACTGGATCAAAAAGGAGGACCCAACTATATGCTGCCTACAAGAGACCCACCTCACCCATAAATATTCACATAGACTAAGAGTGAAAGGATGGAAAAAGATTTACCATGCAAACAGAAAAGAAAAACGAGCTGGAGTAGCTATTCTTACATCTGACAAAATAGACTTTAAACTAAAAACATAAAAAGAGACAATGAGGGACACTACTTAATGATAAAAGGACTGATCCATCAAGAAGACATAACAATCATAAATATGTACGCACCCAATGTTGGAGCAGCCAGATTTATAAAACAAACTCTATTAGACCTAAAGAAGGAAATAGACACTAATACCAGAATAGCACGGGACCTGAACATCCCACTGTCAATATTAGACAGATCATCTAGGCAAAGAATCAGTAGAGAAACACAAGATCTAAACAAGACTCTAGACCAATTGGAATTGGCAGATATCTACAGAACATTCCATCCAACAACCTCAGAATATTCATTCTTCTCATCAGCACATGGATCATTCTCCAGGATAGATCACATATTAGGTCACAAATCAAGTCTCAATAAATTCAAAAAAATTGGAATTATCCCATGTATTTTCTCAGACCACAATGGATTAAAACTAGAAATTAATAACAAATGAAACTCTGGAAACTATACAAACACATGGAAATTAAACAGCATTCTACTTAATGACATATGGGTCCAAGAAGAAATCAAGCAGGAAATCAAAAAATTTATTGAAACTAATGAAAATAATGATACATCATACCAAAACCTGTGGGATACTGCAAAAGCAGTATTAAGGGGGAAATTTATTGCATTAAATGCTCACCTCAGAAGAATGGAAAGATGGCAAGTGAACAACCTAACACTTCACCTTAAAGAACTAGAAAAACAAGAACAATCCAAACCTAAAGTTAGCAGATGGAAAGAAATCATTAAGATCAGAGCAGAACTGAATGAAATTGAAACCAAAAAAACAATTCAAAAGATCAGTGAATCAAAAAGTTGGTTTTTTGAAAAGATAAATAAAATTGACAAACCATTAGCATGGCTAACTAAAAAAGAAGAGAGAAGACTCAAATAACAAAAATTAGAAATGAAAAAGGCGACATTACAACTGATTCATCTGAGATACAAGGAATCATTCGAGACTACTATAAACAACTATACGCCATCAAATTTGAAAATCTGGAGGAAATGGATAAATTTCTGGACACACAGAAGCTCCCAAAACTGAACCATGAAGACGTAGAAAATTTAAACAGACCAGTAACAATAAAGGAGTTTGAAGCTGTTATCAGAAGGCTCCCAACAAAGAAAAGCCCAGGACCAGATGGATTCACAGCAGAATTTTACCAAACATTCAAAGAGGAATTGACACCGATTCTTTACAAACTATTCCGAAAGATTGAAACAGACGCAAATCTCCCAAACTCATTCTATGAAGCAAACATCATCCTGATACCAAAACCAGGTAAAGATATAACCAAAAAAGAAAACTACAGGCCAATATCCTTGATGAATATAGATGCAAAAATCATCACTAAAATACTAGCAAACAGAATACAGCAACACATACGTAAAATTATTCACCACGATCCAGTGAGATTCATCCCAGGGATGCAAGGTTGGTTCAACATACGCAAATCAATAAATGTGATACACCATATTAATAAACTCAAACACAAGGACCATATGATCATCTCTATAGATGCTGAAAAAGCATTTGATAAAGTTCAGCACTCATTCATGACAAAGACCCTCTATAAGTTAGGTGTAGAGGGAAAGTATCTCAACATAATTAAAGCCATGTATGACAAAGCCACTGCCAATATCATCCTGAATGGGGAAAAGCTAAAAGCTTTTCCTTTAAGAACAGGAACTAGACAAGGATGCCCACTCTCACCACTCCTATTCAACATAGTGTTGGAAGTACTAGCCAGAGCAATCAGATAAGAGAAGGGAATAAAGGGCATCCAGATTGGAAAAGATGAAGTCAAACTGTCCCTGTTTGCAGATGACGTGATCCTATATATCGAACAGCCTAAAACCTCTACAAAAAAAACTCTTGGTATTGATAAATGATTTCAGCACAGTAGCAGGATACAAAATCAACACACAAAAATCAGTAGCATTTCTTTTCTCCAATAGTGAACATGCAGAACGAAAAATCAAAAAAGCCTGCCCATTTACAATAGCCACCAAAAAAATTAAAAACTTAGGAATTGAGTTAACCAAAGAGGTGAAAAATCTCTATGAGAACTACAAACCACTGCTGAGAGAAATTAGAGAGGATACAAGAAGATGGAAAGATATCCCATGCTCTTGGATAGGAAGAATCAACATAGTGAAAATGTCCATACTACCCAAAGTGATATATACAAATTCAATGCAATCCCCATCAAAATTCCAAAGACATTTTTCTCAGAAATGGAAAGAACTATCCAGACATTTATATGGAATAATAAAAGACCACGCATAGCCAAAGCAGTGCTGAGCAAAAAAAAATAAAGCTGGACGCATAACACTACCTGACTTTAAGCTATACTACAAAGCTATAATAACCAAAACAATATGGTACTGGCATAAAAACAGAGAGGCTGATCAATGGAATAGAATAGAGAAGCCAGAAATCAACCCACACACTTACTGCCATCTGATCTTTGACAAAAGCACCAAGCCTATTCACTGGGGAAGGGACTGCTTCTTCAGCAAATGGTGCTGGGATAACTGGATATCCATATGCAGGAGAATGAACCTAGATCCATACCTCTCACCATATAGTAAAATCAACTCAAAAAGGATTAAGGATTTAAATATACATTCTGAAACAATAAAACTTCTTAAGGAAAACATAGGAGAAACACTTCAGGAAATAGGACTGGACACAGACTTCATGAATACGACCCCAAAAGTACGGGCAACCAAAGGAAAAATAAGCAAATGGGATTATATCAAACTAAAAAGCTTCTGCACAGCAAAAGAAACAATTAACAGACCTAAAAGACAACCAACAGAGTGGGAGAAAATATTTGCAAAATATACATCTGACAAGGATTAATATCCAGAATATATAAGGAACTCAAACAACTTTACAAGAAAAAAACAAGCAACCCAATTAAAAAATGGACAAAAGAGCTAAGTAGGCATTTCTCTAAGGAAGATATACAAATGGCCAACAGACATATGAAAAAAATGCTCAACATCACTCAGCATCCGGGAAATGCAAATCAAAACCACACTGAGATACCATCTCACCCCAGTTAGGATGGCTAAAATCCAAAAGACTCTGAACGATAAATGCTGGCGAGGTTGCGGAGAGAAAGGAACTCTCATACATTGTTGGTGGGACTGCAAAATGGTGCAGCCTCTATGGAAAATGGTATGGAGGTTCCTCAAACAATTGCAGATAGATCTACCATAGGACCCAGCTATCCCACTGTTGGGAATATACCCAGAGGAATGGAAATCATCAAGTCGAAGGTATACCTGTTCCCCAATGTGCATCGCAGCACTCTTTACAATATCCAAGAGTTGGAACCAGCCCAAATGTCCATCATCAGATGAGTGGATATGGAAAATGTGGTACATCTACACAATGGAATACTACTCAGCTATAAAAACGAATGAAATACTGCCATTTGCAACAACATGGATGGACCTTGAGAGAATTATATTAAGTGAAACAAGTCAGGCACAGAAAGAGAAATACCACATGTTCTCACTTATTGGTGGGAGCTAAAAATTAATATATAATTCACACACACAAACACACACACACACACACACACACACACACACACAAAACCGGGAGGGGGGGGAAGAAGATATAACCACCACAATTACTTGAAGTTGATACGACAAGCAAACAGAAACGACATTGTTGGGGGGGAGGGGGGAGGGAGGGAGGTTTTGGTGATGGGCCACAATAATCCGCCACAATGTATATCGACAAAATAAAATTAAAATAAATAAATAAATAATAAATAAATAAGTAAGTAAGTAAGTAAGTAAGTAAATAAATAAATAAAGAATTAAAGGACTTTTTATTTATTTATTTATTTTATTATTATTATTTTTTAAATTTTATTTTGTCGATATACATTGTGGCTGATTATTGCTCCCCATCACCAAAACCTCCCTCCGTTCTCCCTCCCCCCCTCCCCCCCTACAATGTCCTTTCTGTTTGCTTGTCGTATCAACTTCAAGTAATTGTGGTTGTTATATAAAGGACTTTTTAAAGGATGGTTTTTGACTCATCCCTTTGAAAAGATTTCAAGGAACACTTAAATAGACACCCTTCTTTTCTTTTGATAAACTTTGCAATAGTACAATAACATATCGAAGATTATCTCACTGTCCTTATGGATATCTGAGCAAAAGTAGGGTGATAGGATTTAGTTCAATATATATTTATTGCATAATTACTAAAGGTTGGACCCTGTGTTAACTACTAGAATATGAGGGTGCTTCAAAAAGTTCATGGAAAGATGCATATTATCTTTTCATTCTATTTTTCCACGAATTTTTTGTAGTACCCTAGTATAGTTAGGATA
Source organism: Cynocephalus volans (assembly GCF_027409185.1). Classification (NCBI taxonomy): domain Eukaryota; kingdom Metazoa; phylum Chordata; class Mammalia; order Dermoptera; family Cynocephalidae; genus Cynocephalus; species Cynocephalus volans. The sequence continues at coordinate 58,585,081 of NC_084478.1, forward strand.
GCACATACCTATACTCATAATCTCTTAGGGCCATCTTCCTGTGGTTACCTCTCTCTTCTGAGCATTGATCTTGAGTGTTTCTATTTACATCTCTCTCTTTACTACTAGGCGGTGAGTTACCAGAGAACAGGGACTTCTTTTTTTTTATCTACATACCCTCAGCTCCTAGCAATGTGCCTGGCACAGAGTAAACTGTAATGATTTTTTAATTAAACTACTGGATATATATTGCCTGTGATTTTTAAATTATTATTGTTATGAAAGTCAGGAGGGATCCAATTTGATTGATTTTACCTACCTTTAACTCCTTAGCTACTCAGAGGTATAATGACAACTGTTTAGTCTCTAACCAGAGATGAGACCCAAAGTAGTGATGATGGCAGAGAGAAAAATCCTGAAAAGGTTGTTAAAGACCCTCTTTCTTAGTGTTCACAGAGAAGAGAAATCTATTGACAGATATTGGAAGGACTTCACACTTCATTGTAAAACCATAAAAAACAATTACCAGGTCTTTGGCATAGATTTTTCAAGAGGAGCTTCAAAACATCTCTCATCGAATTGCTAAGACAGGCATAAAACTGGAAACCCATTGTCCGCTTTTTTTTTTTTTTTTTTTTTGCCTGTTATACTTGAGTTTTGACAGTAAGACTCCAAAAAACTAGGTAAAGTGGGAGATAATTCAAGCACAGGTGTTAATTAGGGAGAAGACTTTCCTGGGATTCATCAAAAGACCAAGATTGCCTTAGCATTAGTGCCCACAATCATGGGCAGTCAATAGAAGAGCTACTATGTTAAGTAAGGCTTGATGAAGGAGAGAATATCGAGCTTCGAACATGGAAAAGGATTAGCAGAGATGAAAACATCAGCATAGACATGGATTTGTAGGAGACCCACATATTTCCTGGGTAGTGAGTAAACCAACCTACGTGTAACAGGTTGGGTATGTTCTTCATTGGTAGGTTAGATACATAGGATAGGGAAAAATCCACAGAAACATGAATCAGATTCCTGAGATGATTCAATATTTTCCTCCACTAATTATATTCCAAGTGTGGGATCCTAGTTACCAACAACAAAAAATACCTGCTTTGGCAACCAATTTTTGTAATGAAAATTCTAATTCAAATATCTTCTATTTCTTCTGCATATATCAACTGGAAGTTAGTTCTTAATCATAGGCAGTAAGAGCCCATGTGAATGTATACATTCTGAAATGTGTGTGCTGGCCTTCCCCATCTGTGGGTTAATGAGAAAGTTAATTTCAAATTAATAAGATTGGTTGTGGGAGATGAGCAAGCTTTCTCAGCAGCAGACTCAGCAAAATCCCAGGAATCTTAAAAAAAAAAAAAAAAAAATCAGTGAAATGTGGACAGAGAGTTTCCCTGATTTTCCTTCCAGTTTGTGCAAGTCTGAGCATTGAATTTCTGGGGCCTCAGGCCATCTTTAGAAGGAGATGGTAGTGCTCTCCCAGGCCCTGGAGAGAAAATGTGGCATGTATACCTAGGCGCAAGGCAATTAATCTCATTACAGAGCAATCAGAAATGTTCATCAAATGAAATTCTCAGCAACTCCCAGCCCTTCATGGCCTTTGAAACTCAGGGTAGTTGGAAAGTTAAATACCCATTTGGAACAGAAGGAAGCTATATCTGACGCAAGTTTTGGCCTTTCTTTCCCAGCGCTAAAAAATGCTGTGCTGCTACACACAATATTCATCATGTTTTGGTCTCTGGAGCCCAGCAGGCCAACTAAGTCAGCCATAAGCAAGGCCAGTGGGAGATAACATGGCAATAAAGTCCACCATAAAAGAAGCTACCACCAGACAACACTAAGCTAGAAAGCAGCCTATTATGTCTCAAGGCTCCAAATACTTGTTTTGTGACTTGGAATCTTTTCAACAAGGCTGCTTATTCATTTATGCTCATTTCATTCTGAGAACAGATGCTTAGTATGAGGATGTGCCAACAATGTACAGGCCACTGAACTTGTCACCTAGTAAGTCATCAAAGAAGCAATTCAGTAGGGTCTGACGTATAAAATTGTTCTCCCACAGGAACCAAACATGAGCATCCCAGTTATCAACAACACTTGTTAGTATTTTCTTCTATGAAGTACAGCTCAAAAGGTGGGCTGGTCTCCATTTTTCTTTTAATTGCTGGATATCTGCTAATACCTGACTGTAATACAAATGTGGATGTCAGTTGGATGTTAAGTAAATTAGCTTTTGTGGCTTTGCAATCAGATTTTAACATGCATACAAAGTAAAATAAAAAATCATCCTCATCTCTAGTCCAAACAATAAAATAAGCTCAGAAAATTTTAAATTTATTATCCCATTTTTATGATTTTGGATTTGAGCTCTCTCTTGTTTTTAACATACCAAAGCTAGTCCATTGTTTCCTTCTTAACATCCTGTAGTTGTTTAGAATTACTGTGATGCTTACCAATTTCTTTGCCCACCATTGTATTTTGTATCCTACGTGTTTCTTCTGAATTATTGCTAAGGCACATCCTGTCATTCTTTCTGCAGTGTTCTGTGAGTAGTAAAATTTCCTGGTTATCAAATAATTCTAATGCCTTTATTTGACACAGAATTCTAAGTGTAAAAACCCCTCAATACTTTGTAAGTACTAGTCTTCTATCATAACTGGACAGAATTTTACTATCTTTTTAGGTAAGCTCTCTTTTCTCCTTGACTGCTTTAAAATTTTTCTCTTTGTCTTTGTTGTTCTACACATTTATTACAAGGTGCCTAGCTATTGGTTTATTTTTATTAATTCTGCCTGAGACACAGCATGCAGTATTAGTTTGTGTTTTCTCCTTGACTCAAATCATAAGTCTTGTTTTTTTTTAATTTCTAGTAGATAGGTTTATTTTCTGATTATATATATATATATATATATTTCATTGCTGAAGCTCAGTCTGATAATATTTTTAATATCTAGTTTTATTACACTGGAATGAGAGAATGTTTTGTTTTATTTTTTTTTATTTGCTGAGGTTTTTGTGTGTTTTTTTCTTCATAGATCAATACATGGTCATTTTTTTCAAGACTGTTTAATGGGTACTTGAAAAAAAGTTTTATTCTGTATTTTCAGTATATAGTTTGATATGTATAAATTAGATCTATCTTATTAATTGTCTGGCTTTTGTATCATGAAAAAACAATTGGAAAAAATTATGTTAAGTGAAATAAGCCAGGCACAGAAAAATACTGCATGTCCTCACTCATAAGTAAAAAAAAAATAAACAAAAAACGAAAGAAAGGTAAAATAATCACAATAATTCATTGAATTGTCAAAAGGAAAGAACAGACCAGAGGCCACCAGAAGTGGGAAAGCAGAATGGCTGGGGGGGGGGGGGGGCAGTTAGAGAGAAATTGGTAAAGAGCCACAAAAAATTATTACATTGTATAGTGATAAATATAGCAATAAAAAATTTTAAAAAACTGATGAGACATACTTAAATTGTGTAATTTAAAGAGAGTTTAATAAAGGGATAATTTACGATAGTATAAGCAGGGTAGAGGGAAAGGGCAAAGGATGTAGCAGTAACTCAAATACTGAGGGGCAGTAGCAACTTCCACATCTCGTCCTGAAGATGAAGGAGAGAGTGGTTGCAGACCTTGAGATGGAAGGAATGTATGAAAAGGGCCACCTGCAGCAACTCAACAGGGAGGGAGACATGGAGATAAACATCTTGAACACATTGTCCTTCCATCCTCTGTTCTATCACTGGTGTTCCTCATTGACTGAACCTAACCAGAAGCCAGAGGCAAAGGAACCCAGTGACGTGAATATAGTGCAAAGAAGAGTTTAGCTTCTCAGGGCACCAGAGCAAGATAGAAGAGGGTGGAATGAGGATCTGGAGGGGCGAATTGAAGATCCACCACAGGTCTTCTATAGCCTTCCTCATTTTTTAACAACTTAATTTACCTTGGACAATGAAAGCATATTTCAAGTTTTCCACTAGTAGTGAGTTTCTACTTATTTTTATTTCCTATAGTTTTTGTTAAAACTAGCTTCTGAAGCATGGCCTGTGTATATTCTCATTGTGATTTGTACCCTTAGCTTTACAAAGTGCTTTTCTCCGTCTAATTTTACACTTTTGTCCCTAAATTTTATTTGATATTAAGATCTAGAGCCTTCTTTCTTTTGGTTTTGTATTTGTCTAGTGCCCATTTACCAAACCTTTTATTTTTAACTTTTCTGAATCACCCATTTTTATGTGTCTAAATTTCCTTTGTGAACCAACCTAGAAGACTTTTAATATAGAATTCAGCTCATTTAGATTTATTGATATAAAAAATATATTCTGCTTTATTTTTGTCCTAATATTTAATTTTATGTTTCTGTATTTGTAATTTTTCTAGTCTTCACTATGGGCAGTCTTCATATTTTTAGGAAAACTTATATTCTTATACCAGTGATATTTTATAACTATAATCTGTTTTACTTTTATATAATTCTACATATATTATAGGATTATGAACATAGCACAAATGAAACCTTGTACTATGCTTCTTTCATTAACATGTTAAAATCCCAGTAAAATGATCCATGTCACATTTTAACATAGTCTTAATGATTATATACAGAATGCCTGCATAATATTCCATTGAATTTATGTGACATTATAACTAACTTATGGGAATTTTGAGTTTAGCCTATACTCTATTAAAAATTAAGCTTTTACCTCTGTTAAATAAGACTTAGGGCAAATTTCTTCAGCTTATTTTACAGAGAGAGAAAGTGAGTTCCCAGAGAAGTCAACAGTCCCTGCCTAACAGGACTATCAAGGATTCATGAACTGATGCATAGAAAGGCTCTAGCCTGGGGCTAATAATTTGCAGTGCCCTGTCCATCTCCTGTTTCAGCACATACCAAAAGGGAAAATAATGTTTTTATTGTTTGTCTTCCTCTCTGATCTAAAATCTCCAAAGGGGCAGGGTTTGCTGGTCTTATCAACATGGTATCTCCATTAAAATGCTCTGAAAGGGGTTGGCCAGTTAGCTCAGTTGGTTAGAGCACGGTGTTACAACACCAAGGACAAAGGGTTTAGATCCTCATACAAGCCAGCCAAAAAATAAAATAAAATAAAATAAAATAAAATTCACTGAAAGCATGGTGGTGCTGAGAAAAGATTAATGGCTGAATCTTTACTGGTCCTTTGTATTTTTTCATGTGGATTTATTTATTTATTTATTTATTTATTTATGTTCTTCATCTATTTTTCTTTTTCTTTTTTTTTTTTTTAATTTTATTTTGTCGATATACATTGTAGCTGATTATTGCTCCCCATCACCAAAACCTCCCTCCCTTCTCCCTCCCCCCTCCCCCCCAACAATGTCCTTTCTGTTTGCTTGTTGTATCAACTTCAAATAATTGTGGTTGTTATATCTTCTTCCCTCCCCCCCCCCGGTTTGTGTGTGTGTGTGTGTATGTGTGTGTGTGAATTTATGTATTAATTTTTAGCTCCCTCCAATAAGTGAGAACATGTGGTATTTCTCTTTCTGTGCCTGACTTGTTTCGCTTAATATAATTCTCTCAAGGTCCATCCATGTTGTTGCAAATGGCAGTATTTCATTCGTTTTTATAGCTGAGTAGTATTCCATTGTGTAGATGTACCACATTTTCCGTATCCACTCATCTGATGATGGGCATTTGGGCTGGTTCCAACTCTTGGCTATTGTAAAGAGTGCTGCGATGAACATTGGGGAACAGGTATACCTTCGACTTGATGATTTCCACTCCTCTGGGTATATTCCCAACAGTGGGATGGCTGGGTCGTATGGTAGATCTATTTGCAATTGTTTAAGGAACCTCCATACCATTTTCCATAGAGGCTGCACCATTTTGCAGTCCCACCAACAATGTATGAGAGTTCCTTTTTCTCCGCAGCCTCGCCAGCATTTATCGTTCATAGTCTTTTGGATTTTAGCCATCCTAACTGGGGTTAGATGGTATCTCAATGTGGTTTTGATTTGCATTTGGATTTAAATCACTATCTGCTTTCCTTTCTTTTCAGCCTAAAGGACTCCTTTTAGAATTTTTTTTTCTAAAAGAGCTATAATGAGATGATTCAAATACCATTACAATTCACCCACTTAGAGTATGCAATTCAATGGTTTTCAGTATATTCACAAATATGTGCAACCATCACCATAGCACATATTTTAGAACATTTCATTACTTCAAAAAGAAACCCTGTACCCTTTAGCTAGCACTCACCTATTCCTCAAACTACTCAGCCCTAAGTAACCACTAATTTACTTTCTGTTTCTATAGATTTCCATGTTTTGGACTTTCATATGAATGGACTCAAATAATATATTGTCTTCTGTGACTAGCTCCTTGTATTTAACACAATGTTTTTAAGGTTTGTCCATGTTGTAGCATGTATCAGTACTTCACTCCTTTCTATAACTGCATGGATATGCCACCTTTTGCTTAACTATTCATCAGCTGATGAACATTTGAGTTGTTTCTATCTCTTGGCTTTTATGAATAATTCTGCTAAAAACATTCATGTACAAATTTTTCCCTCAACATATATTTTCATTTCTCCTGGGTGTATACCTAGAAGTAGAATTGCTGGGTTATATGGTAACTCTATGTTTGATCATTTGAAGGATTACCAGACTGTTTTCCAAAGTAGCTGCACCATTTTACATTCTCATCAGCAGTGTGTGAGGGCTTTGATTATTCCACATCGTTATCAACATTTACTATCTGACTTTTTGATTCTAGCCATCTGAGTGGGTATGAAGTAGTATCTCACTGTATTTTTGATTTGCATTTCCTAAATAACTAGTGTAATCCTCTCAGTACTTACCGTCCATTTGTACGTCCTTCTTGGATAACTTAGTATTTCTTATGAGACAGGTCTGCTAGCAATGAATTCACTCAGTTTTTATTTCTCTGGGAATGTCCTAATTTTTCCTTTATTTTGAAGGATAGTTTTGCCAGATAGATAATTCTTGGTTGGCAGGTTTTTTCTTTCTGCACATTAAACATGTAATTCTACTGTCTTCTGGCCTCCCTGGTTTTTGATGAGAAATCAGCCATTAATATTATTGTATGTGATGAATTGCTTGTCTCTTGCTGCTTTCTAGGTTCTCTCTTTGTCAACAGTTTGATTATGATGTGCCTCCATGTGGATATCTTTGAGTTTATCCTAAATGGAGTTTGCTGAGTTTATTGGATGTGTAAATTCTTGCTTTTTCATCAAATTTGAGAATTTTTCTTATTTATTACTTCTTCAAATATTCTTTCTGTCCCTTTCCATCTCTACTTCTAAGATTCTCATGTGTATATTGGTTTCTGAGGCTTTGTTCATTTTTCTTCATCCTTTTTTCATTCTATTCCTCAGAATGGATAATCTCCATTGACTTATGTTCAAATTTGCTAATTCTGTATTTTGCCTTCTCAAATCTGTAGTTAAGCCCCTCTAATTAATTTTCTATTTTAGTAATTGTGCTTTTCAATTCCAGAATTTCTATTTGGTTCCTTTTTATAATGTCTGTCTTATTATTGGTATTCTCTACTTGGTGAAGCATCATTTTCATACTTTCCTTTAGTTCTTCAGACATGGTTTCTTTTAGCTCTTTGGACATATTAAAATAGCTGATTTAGAGTCTTTGTCTAGTAAGTGCAATGTCTGGGCTTTCTCAGGGACAATTTCAATTGATTGCTCTTCCCCCCCCCCCCCCCCGTGTATGGGTCATACTCATTTATTTCTTTGAATGCCTCATAATTTTTTGGTCAAAAACTGGAGTTCAAAATAATATAATGTGGCAACTTTGAAAATCAGATTCTTCCCCTTTTCTAGAGTTTGTTGCTGTTTCTATCTGTACTTTTCATTGTTCTTTAGTTTAGTGACTTTTCTGAACTTAGTCAGTAAAGTCTGTATCTTTGTCATGTATGTCCACTGAAGTTTCTACTTGGTAGGCATAGTAGTCAGCTAATGCTTGGATGGAAATTTTCTTATATGCTTGAGACAAATAAATCTCCCCAAGCCATTGTTGAGAGGTTTTGTGTATACATTGGGGTATGCCTCAACACTCAGCTAGGCAAGTTTGCAGATCTGCCTTAGCCTTCACTTCCTGCTTATGAAGAGCCTCAAAGTCAGCCAGAGGTGAGAGCTTGGGGTCTTCTCAGATCTTTCCTGAGCATATGCACAGCCCTGAGCATTCAAATAGCCTTAGGCATGTGCCTGGCCTTTTAGATTTCCAAGAATATATCAGACTTTTTGAAAGCTCCTATGGAATCTCATTCCTCAGCTTTTCCTTTCAAGCTTTTTGTTTAGTCTATTGTTTGCTTGAACCCTTATCCACTGCCTCAAGCAGCCATAAAGTTAAGCAATTGACTGTAATTTATTTTTGATAAATGTCGCCAAGGAAAAGGCTTTTTATTCAGGGCAATCTTTGAGTCAGCTAAGATACAGAGAGCTTGCAAATATAGTCTTCCAGGATACCAGCAGGCAGGTCACAAATAAAAATTCTTCAGACTAAGGCTTTGATGAAGCTTCTGCACCGTTCCATTCTCCAGTAGCTGCCAGTCTTCACCATCAATGGGATATGTTATTTTGAAAACTACCACAAAGCTGGAAAGGATAGAATGGGATCAGAATAAGTTTAAATGTTCCAAGGCTTGCTATTTTTTTTTTTTTTTAACTAGACTCAGCTATTTTTCTTGAATAATTTTTTTCTGGGTTGCTGCTAGCCTTTGCCGAATTTCCAGAGTTCTGAAACAGCTGGTTCTCGTCAATTTTGCCAGTTTTCTCATTGCTGTTATGGAGGAGAGTATTTTCGGAGGCCCTACTTTGCCATTTTAGCTCTATAACAATAAATTTATAGAATACCCTTAATCTTCTACTTTTTAAGTAGTATTATTTAAGTAGTATTATTTACTCAATCTGAGCAATAATAACATTAAGATATTTCTTTTGCCTCTTCCTTTTCTTGCTTCACTTCTACTACTCAATTTTAGTTAATTATATTACATTTTTGTTTACCATTTATTCTTAACTATGCTTATGTTTCTATGACTTCATTTGCAACTTTAAATTATCTCCTTGGACTCCCAGCAATTAGAGATGAAGCAATTAAATATGTATAATATTTTCTACTTTCTCTCTCCCTCTTCCAATCTATTTTGGCTAGTTATATTGTCTTAATTTGGGTTCCCTCTGAGGCAGTCCATGAGAAAATGATTCAAGTGTAACTGCCTTATTGGTGAAGGATGGGAAACACCAATAGGAAAGTAAGAAAGTACACAGAAAAACAAAGCAACCAGTGGAATAAGTATTAAGCCAGATATCTCTGTGGGTGACTAGAGATTAATCTTGTGAGAAAATTCTAGGAAAGATTTTAATACACATGCCTTAGAGTTATCTCTCCAAAAATCAAGGGATCTAGGGTATTTAGGCATCAGCTCCTATCCATCATTTGTTGAGGGCTTCTTCTGGGGGGATTTTAATTCCTTGGCACTTCTTGAATACTGCCCTCAGGAAAAAAGAAGCATATACTGGTAGATGGATGTCAGCTACAACAAACTGAAGTGGTAATCCTGCAGTGTGATACAAATGGGGCACTGACAGAGCCTCCTACATAGATGATTTCTCCATTGTTCTTATATATAAATTTTATCTTCTGTTTTGTACTTGAGTCCCCATATATGTTTTAGTCTTTAGTTCTACTGACAAATATATTGAAAATTCACTGGGAGTTCTTCCTTCATAATTTCCTTAGTCATTTCTTTTTTGTCTTAAGTTTGTCCTCCAGTAGTTTTCTCAGGAAGTATTCATAGCAATGATATTCTCTGAGCTCTTGCATGATCAAAACTATTTGTCTTTATCCTTTTGTACTTCAAACACAATTTGGTCAGGTAAAATATTGTTGGTTCATATTTTTGCCAAGGTGCTGCAAGAAGCTGTGGACATCAATTATGGTTTCCTACATTTCTTGACTAAACCACTGTACTAGGTAAAATAATGTCTCTCAAGAATTCATGTTCACCCAAAACCTCAGACTGCGACCTTATTTGGAAATCAGGTCTTTACAGATGTAATCAAGTTAAGATGAGGTCATACTGAATTAGGGTGGGCCCTAATGCAATGACTAGTTTTTCTCTTAACATAAGGAAAATTTGGACACATACATGAACAGAGGGAAGATGATGTGAAGAGACATGGGAGAACATGTGAAAATAAAGGCAGAAATTGGAGTTGCGTTTACAAGCTAAGGGACAGCAAGGATTGCAGGTGTAGAGCCCAAAGGAAAATGAGGCCAAAGGTTCATTAATGAGAATCACTGACAAATGTAGATGAGTAGGAAGAAAATGCAAAACAAATTATATTGTTTAACATGCTGGGAAAGGGGCAAAGCATGGGGGGATCACAAGAGAGTAATGCCCCAAATTCCAGTGGGAGTAACAAAGCCTATATACCACCTTCATGAGAGAGAGAGAAGGTAGGGGGAGACAGAATCCCCAGAACAATGGCTGGAGACCAGGTTTCTCTGAAGTTTTGGAGGGAAGGTGCTGAAACTGGTGAAATAAAGAAATCAGAAGTTAAAGTTAAGTAGAGAGATCTAGTATGCAAATGAAAATACTTCAGGTAATCTCACAGCTGAACTCAGAAACAATACATAGTAGCCCAAGGAGGAGCCTCAGAAGAAGACTGGTTATTTGCATATACACATGTAAATATAATTCTACAAAGAAATAGCCTTCTAGCTAATCTTGTTTTTCCAGTATCTGAATTAGCCATCTTTAAATATGTCAAAGAAATATATTTTGGGGCTAAAATATTTTTGCTTTCCCACAGAGGCAACCACCACAAGCTAGGAGAGAAGCATGGAACAGATTCTCTCACAGAATTTCTGGTAGGAACCAACGCTGTTAATACCTTGATTCAAACTTTCAGCATCCAACACCATGAAATAATACATTTCTGCATTTTCAGCCACACAGTTTGTGATGCTTTGTTACGGCAGACTTAAGAAATTATTAAAACTATTAAATATAACTTCCTGGGTAACTCTGAGGCAGGAAGTTATATAGAGATATTAGTGGGAGAAGTAAAACTAGTTATTTGCAAGTGAGAAAACCAGTTTCCTGAGGACATAGGCATGCACATGCACAAAAGTGGTCACAACAGACAAAGACAATTCCAGTTGGACCAATGAGCTCCCACCAGCTAGGGTGACAATCACTTTAACCAACAGGACAGAGACTACATTCAGGGCTCAACCAATGACCAAATGATGCAAATCCAGCTAAGGGGACTTAAAAACCCCCAGGAATGTAACCACTGGTGCTCTTGAGCCACTCTCTCACTCGAGTTCGCACCATCGTCTCCAGAGCGTACTCTGACTTTGCTAAATAAAACTGCCCTTTGCTTTTTGCCTCTGGTGTTTCTCATCCAATTCTTTGTCTGAGACATCAAGAATCCAGATTTAGCCAGCAGAACCTCGAATTTCCTTTAACAACTCCTTTATCCACAGTCCCACGTACATGGCTAGCTTCCTTGTAACTTTCCAAGACTGAAGGTCCAAGAGCATAGAATGCACACACACATGCACACACAAATCCAGTATGATATTCTCTCCAATTTGTGGTATGGGCCTTCAATAATGTTACCACCCCTGCAGCCAAACTTTCACCAACTCTTAAGAACACAAATAATAAAGTTAATAAATATGGAAAAGAGGAGGAAAGAAAAGATAACATACAAAGAAAAAAGTTTAAGAAAATATTAATTGCATTGAAAGTACAAATTAAGAATCAGAAGAGAAAAATAAAAATAATTAAAAACAGATTATCATTTTGAATTGAGAGATGATTCCAATAAAGATAAATATTAAGACTACCAAAAAAATAGAAAAGAGACAGAGTTAAAATAAAAGCCTAGAACTAGTCAGATAAAAAGTTTAAAACCAGAGAAGAGAAAGAAGAGTCAAAAGAGAAAAATATAAAAGGCAGAGATACATACTTAAGAGAAATGGCTAGAACTAATGAAGCTAAGTTAAAAACTCACAGGTTAGGAGAGAGAGACTTCCAGATCAGGGAAATAAGGACTTCTGTAAATTTATTTCTCCATAAAAGTAATAAAAGTACTGGCAGAATGCATCAAAATAACTTTTTCATAACTTTGAAAGTTAACCAAATGATTGCAACAATCTGAGAAGCATTCATTCAAGAAAAACTGCTCAACCTTGGTAAGGATTAGTTTTTGTGGCATTTTTACTTGCCTTGCTCCCATTCCCATACCCTCCGTTCCACAATAGCCAGCAAAATGAGGAGCCTCACAATCACAGTACCTGATAAAACAAGCAGCCCTGAGTTCACTAGAGGGAATAAACTGGATTTGGAGCTCATAAAAAGTCATATTCTCCGAACATTTTTCTGTTTGACCTGTCTCATAGGTCCCTGGAAAAGCTTACAGAGCAACAGTATAAACCAAGTAGACCTAATAGACATTTTCCATTAAGCCCGATACAGCAGAAAACATATTGTTCTGAAGCACACAGGAAACACCCTCCAGGATAGACTATGCATTAGTCTATAAACAAAGCACCAATAAATTTAAAGGATTGAAATACAAAGTATGTTCCCCAACCACAATGAATTAAATTAGAAGTCAATAACAGAAGGAAATTTTGAAAATGAACAACACAAATATGTGTCAATTAAACAACACACTCCTAAATAACCAATCATGCAAAGAAATCCCAAGTACAATACTATAATAATTTGAGATGAATAAAAATGAAAAGCCAGCATGCATACCAAAACATCAAAGCAGTGATTGGAAGAAAATTTATATCTGTAAATGTTTACACTAAAAAAGATCTCAAATTAATAACCTAACTTCCTGCCTTAAGAAATTCCAATGAGAGAGGAAAATTAAGCCCAAGCAAGTACAAGAATGGAAAAAAATAAATATTAGAACAGGTATGATTAGAATTAATAAAAGAAAATCAATAAGAAAACCAACAAAACTAAAAGCTGGTTCTTTAAAAAGATCAACTAAATTTACAAAATTGACCAAGAAAAAAAAGAGACAAAACGCAAATTACTACAGTTAGGCATGAAAGAAGATAAATCACTATTGACCCAAGAGAAGTAAAAATAGAAATAAAACTTCTCACAAAGAAAAACGCAGCCCCAGATGGCTTCACTACTGAACTCTCCCAAACGTTTAAAGAAGAATTAACACCAATCCTTCACAAATTCTTCCACAAAATAGAAGAGAGAACACTTCCCAAATCATTTTATGAGGCTACAAAGACATCAGAAGAAAAGAAATCTACATATAAAGAAATCACATGAAAACTGCAAATCAATATCACTAAAGAAACATGGATACAAAAATCCTTAACGAAATATTAGAAAACTAAATCCAGTAACATATAAAAGGAATTTACAACATGACAAATAGAATTTATCCAAGGAATGCATGGTTGGTTTAATATATACAAATTAATGTAATACATGATATTAATAAAATAAAGGAGGTGCATGTGTGCACACATGATAATCTCAGTAGATGCAAAACAAATGCATTGAAAAAAATCGAGCACACTTGCATGATAATGACACTCATCAAACTAGGAATTGAATAAAACTTCTTCACCCTGCTAAAGATTATCTATAAAAAACCCACAGCTGACATCATGTGAGAGACTAAAAGCTTTTCCTCTAATATCAGGAACAAGGCAAAGATGTATACTCTTGCCACTTATATTCATCATTGTACTGGAAGATCTAACCAGAGCAATTAGGAAAATAAATAAAGAAATAAAAGGCATAAAAATTAGAAAGGAAGAGGTAAGATTGTCTTTATTCACAGATGACATGATCATATGTGTGTGTGTGAGAAATCCTAAAGAATCCACAAAACGCTATTAGAACTAATAAAAGAATTCAGCTAAGTTGCAAGAGACAAGATGAACACATGAAAATCAGTTGTGTTTCTATACACTGGAAATGAACAGACTGAAAATGAAATTAGAAAACAATTCTATTTATGATACAAAATAAACACTTAGGAATAAATTTAACCAAACGGGTGCAAGACTTCTATGATGAAAACAACAATATATTGCTGTAAGGAGTGAAAGAAGACCTAACTGGGCCGACCCCGTGGCGCACTCCGGAGAGTGCGGCACTGGGAGCGCAGCAACGCTCCCGCCATGGGTTCGGATCCTATATAGGAATGGCCGGGTGCGCTCACTGGCTGAGCGTGGTGCAGGCAACACTGCACCAAGGGTTGTGATCCCCTTACCGGTCACGAAAAAGACAAAAAAAAAAAAAAAGAAAAAAAAAGAAAGAAGACCTAACTAAATGGAAAGATATTCTGTTTATATATTTGAAGACAATATTGTTAAGAAGGCATTACTACCCAAAGCAATCTATAGGTTCAGCACAATCCCTATCAAAATCCCAACAGCATTTTTTTGAGAAGTGGAAAAGCTAATCGTGGAACCCCAAAAAGCCAAACAAATTTTGCAAAAAAGTTGGAGGACTCACACTTCTCAATTTCAAAACTTAATATACAACTGCAATAATCAAGGCAGTGTGGTACTGGCACAGGGATAGACATACTGATCAATGAAATACAATTGAGGGTTCAAAAATAAACCCCTACATCCATGGTTAACTGACTCTCAACAAGGGTGCCCAAACCATTTAGGGGGGAAAGAATAGTCTACTGAACAAATAGTAGTGAGACAATTGGATATCCACATGCAAAAGAATAAAGTTCAACCCTTATCCTCAACCATGCACAAAAATTAACTAGAAATGGATCATAGACCTAGATGTAAAAGCTAAAACTATTCAAATCTTAATTGAAAACACAGGAGCAAATCTTCATGACCTTGAGTTAGGCAATGTTTTCACAAATATGACACCGAAAGCACACACACAAAAAAAGAAAATATAGGTAAATTTGACTTCATCAAAATTAAAAACTTTTCTGCTTCCAATGATATCATCAAGAAAGTGAAAAGACCACAAAAGAATTGGAGAAAATACTTGTAAATGGGATACGGGATTTGTTTTCAGAATGCAAAAGAAGTCTTACAACTTTGTAATAAAAGACAAATAACCCACTTAAAAATAAGCCAAGGATTTAAATAGACATTTATTCAAATTTATACAAATAGACAATAAACACATGAATGTCACTCATTGTTAAGGAAATACAAATTAAAACCACAATGAAGTACCACTTTGTGCACTAAAAAGGCTAAAATAAAAAGCACAGTCAATACAATGTGTTGACAATGGTATAGAGAAATTGGAATTCTCAAACATTGCTGGTGAGAATGTAGTGGTGTAGCTGCTTTGGAAAACAGTTTGACATTCCTTAAAATAGTAGGCACAGAGTGCCCATATGACCCAGCAATTTTATTCCTAGGTATCTGCCCAAGAGAATTGAAAACACATGTCCATGTAAAAACTGTGCACAAATGTGCACTGTTCTTAATAGCTAAAGTGGAAACAACCCAAATGTACATCAACTGATGAATGCATAAACACATGTGATATATCCATACGATGGAATATTATTTGGCAGTAAAAAGGAACGAAGTATTGATACATGCTGCACCATGACCCAGTCTTGAAAACATTCTGCTAAGTGAAATAGCCAGTCACAAAAGACTGCGTATATAATTCTGTTTATTCTATTTATATGAAATATCCAGAATAGACAAATCCATAGAGGGAGAAAGTAATTTCATAGTTGCTTAATACTTGTGTGGTGTTTGTGTTGGAGGCGGGGCAGTGGTGGGAAAGGCAGAGATTGGAAGTGACTGCTAATGAGTAGGGAGTTTATTTTGGGGGTGATTAAAATTTACTAAAATTAAATTGTACTGATGGTTTCACAACTTCATGAATATACTAAAAATACTGAATTGTACGCTATAAATGAGTGAATTTTTTGGAATGTGAATTGTGAGATATCATATATCTCAATACAGGTGTTAAAAATTAGATAGGTTGAAGTGATTAAAGGTTAAAATGAGGAATTGAAAAACTAAAGAATTTTAATAAAGTACACAACCTATGAATAAAACAACTTGCAGAAATATTTTTAAGAGAAGACGAAAGCATAACACTTTGATATTAAAGAGAAAGAGTAGAAACAAAGCAGTATCTGTTTCAAAGCAAAGAGCATACTTTCATAGCAAGATTTTGGTGTCTTCTGTTTTCTTAAATAGTTGATCTCTGTTGTAGTAGCAAATTTTCTCACAATGATGAGTCATGGAGAAGTGAGCACCACAATATCCCTTCCTAAATTCCCCTCAACTCAGACCCAAAGGCCCTTTTATTGACCTTAATGACAGGGCATGTGACCTCTTAAATCAAACCATTAAAACCTCTGATGACACCCAAGGTTCAGCTAGTAGCAGTGTTTCTGCAGTTCTACATACAATTTCTTTCAATATCCCTGGAAAAAATTTATTTTTTCAATTATTTTTGTTTATTCTTTTATTTGTCTATCTGCTTCTATTAAATAAAAATCATTGTTTAGTGCCAATTTTATCACAGCAGATTATCTGTGATCTGTAGTATTGAACTCTAAACATTAAAGTAGGTAAATGTCTACTGTCTCTTTACATATCAGACTCAATTTCCTGCTAAATGATTTTCTCTACATTTTCCTGCTTGAAGAAGCATCTCCTTGAAAGATGCTGGCAACATAATGGGAAATTGAATAGTTTCGCTTTCGTTTTCATCTGGTAACAATACCTCAACCCCCACCCTGCACTCCACTCACTTCACACCAATCCACAGACTTGGGCAATTTCTTTTATTACAACCTTATTCGTCTTGTGATCTAAGCCTTTGTATGCAACGCAATCGTCTCCAAACTTCTCCCCAGTCCTTCCCTAAATTGGAGTTAGCTACACCTTGGTTGGTCTGTCTCTGGTTATTATACACTTCATGTGCATGCAGCTTTTTTCATGAGCACATCACTAACATGGGGAAGGAACTGTAAGCAGAACAATAAAGCATGCGTTTTGACAGCCTAGTCTTCATATAAACTTTTCTGCTACTTGATTGGGCTCCACTATGCACTGGTTTATTTTATCTTTAGATTGTGAGGATACACACATAATTTGGTCCTTGTCATATTTCTATAAGTCAAGTATTGAGATCATTATCACCATGTGATACCCTGCTGTATGGCAGGAGCCCTAAATCTGAGAGGGCACTCACGTAGTTTGCCTATTCCCAAGAACTCACCTGGACCGATAGGTAGAGGCATCGGTTTATTAGACTTATGGGAGGTGCTGACAGCAACTGGCCAGCTGGAAATCCACACCGCTGCGGGGTACGTACAACAGTTATGTAGTGAATGAATCAAAGTAGAGGTATAAATCATTTGCATGCTCATGCACAGACCCTCACCCAACTCCGAGTGCTCGGGAGATCTGGCTGAGCAGATAAGTAAATCCACTCACTACTCTCCTGGCACCAGAGTAGTTTAACACCAGCATGCTAACTTACTTAGGGTCCCTGCTTCCTCCAGTCTTCTGTTTGTATGAAAGGGGATGTTTGTCTTAAAGGATACATGCCTTTCCTTGGGTAACTACCTTGGCCAGGGGTAGTTTCCCAGAGAGGAGGGAGAATAGGTCTATGTCCAGCATTTACCCTACACCTGCATTGCCACAGGACTCTGTCCAGAGTCCCCACCAAGAAGGCCCTCATCAAATGTGCTCCCTGGACCTTGGACTCCACAGCCTCCAAAACTGGAGACCTACTCACAAGTTGCCTATAGACACACCACCCTCCTGTGTGATTCTGTGATGTACAAGGCATGAGGGAGGATTCACCTCTAGCAGTATGCTTACTGAGTCCTTTCATGGACTTCCTTAGGCTCTGGGAATCTTTGGCAGCATGAAATGCTGAAGCAGCTTTGATGGTACCTCCTTCGGTTGCCTGAGTTCACAGAGAATGATGTTACTGAGAGACAGCATTTTACCAACACAGAGGTATCTCATTCAGCAAACATTTGCTGAGCACCCACCATGGCCCAAACACTATTCCAGGTGCTGGGGACATAACTGTTAACACAAGAGATGAGGTTCTTACTCCCAGGGAGTTGATGCTTCAGTTCAGGGGGAGGCAGATGGTAAAGAAGCCAACAAACAAATATTCTATAAAGTGCCCGGTAGTGAGAAGTGCTATGAAGTAGAAAGGTCCTGGAGGGGCTGCTCTGAGGAATGATGTTTAGACTGAGAGTTGAATGACATGGAACAGCTGACCATGCAAAGGTGGAGGGAAAGTGTTACAGGCAGAGGAAACAGCTATTGCAAAGGGCCTGATGCTGGAACTAGCTCCTAAGGAGGAACAGGACACAGAGGCCAGTGTGACTCAAGTTGGTGGGGCAAGGAGGGGAGGGGTAGATTAATTACACCACCACCTATAATATAATCTCATCTCCCCCACAAAAAGGAAAAAAATCAAACCCAAATCCAATCGTGCCTCTAGAGGCCAAAACCAATTTCCAGTAAATAGAGGAGAGAGGAAAATGTTAAACCACAGCAAAGGGTTGCAATCAGTGAAGTCCAGCCTGAGAAACACCACTTAAATGATCTAGCTTCTTCAACCAATAAATTGCAAAGGCAATTAAAAGAGAGAGAGAGATGAGGGAGGGTTGTAGTTTAAAAGAGATTAAAAAGACATATCAATAATCATTTAGAAAAAGTATTGGAGTTCCCTTATATTTTCCTAATTTGGTAAATTAGCATTGGTCTTAAAATATTCTCTTACAACACTATTTGCATTTTGCAAGGTCTCTCACTAAAGGAAACTGTTATTTTATAATCTTTACAAATTAAATTTGATCAAATTATTAGTATTATTTGTCTAAAATAATAAATCATCTGCTTTTTACCAAATTTATCGATATGTACTGAAGAATCTCATATAGCAACACAGAAGTTTCATAAATCGAAATATATTTACCTAATGCATCTGAATGTATTTTTTTAAACAAATGTGCCAGGCACTATGCTAAGTGCTAGACCAAGTACAAACAATGGGGCATGGTTCCTGAACTTAGTGCTCATAGTCTTTATGACAGAATTCAATCCATCTTGTAGCAGTGACATGAACAAAGAGGTAGAGAAGCACAGAGGAAATTGTGCCTAGAAGAGACCAGAAGATCTTTATGAGGAGGCTCATAATTCATCACTGTAGCCCTCTGGTAAATTACTAAAATTTTAATGAAAGAATAAAAACATTACCTTTGATTTATGTAGGATGCAAGCACTTGAAAATATGCATTTCAAGCTATTTCTTCCAAGGTATCTTTCTTTCCCCCTTCTCTTCACCGCAACCATATACTACCAAATGTTACTGTTCTGCCAAGCATTGTTGAGCAAGTGCAGAATATGTATAATTCTCTTTCCATCACTGATTTTTGAGTGCCTTTTACCTGGGCAGGCACCAGAGTATGTAGACTGCATTAGGCGGATTGCTGATATATCTTCTTTCAAGCAGGAAGCTATGAACGATGGGCCTAAAGAGCCAATTGACAGGTCTGATCCACCTGTCTAGGGATTAATTCCAGATGGACTCATGGACAATACAAATGACAAATTTATATACAAATTTAATCTGATATTTTCTTCCAGAAAAGGCCTTCCCTCCACCTCCCAACATTCATGAAATCTCCTTTCAGAGGAGGTCAGTTGTAGAACTACTCCAAGTGGTCACCAGGCATTTTTACAGGAGCCTGTGGGAAACCCTGGCCTTTGAAACTTGTCTCAGATGTAGATAATAATACGAAATATACCAGAAATGGCATGGTGACCAGACATTGATCAGACTTACCCCACTCGCTTCATAGAGAATCAGGATTTGTCTAGATAAAGGGAAGAAGACTTTCATATTACATCCATTCGCAGAAAGTACCCAAATGCTTATCGTTTTGCTTTTTCCTGCAAAATTAAAAGAAGTTTAGTGAGGTTTTTGTAGGGTACAAATTTACGATTATCTAATACAGACATGTATATCTTTTTAGAGTACCAGTCCCAGAATATCTCTTGTTCCTCAACACAGCATCCCCCAACAAACACACATACACACACGTTCCTTGCTTTGCTGCCTCCTTGTAAGCATATCCCAGTAAAGGACTGGGAAGGACCAATTTTCTATCACTAGAAACTGTTTCCAGTTTTGCTACTGAGCATGCTGGTGGGAGAAACAAAACTTTAATTAATACTCTTGTAGTAATCTCCTCCCTCTTCTCTGCATGGGTATTTATTTTGTTAACCCTGACTTTAGGGTATGACAACCCTGTGGCAGCACTGCATTCTGTACAACTTTCCTCCATCCCTCCTTCAGCCCAAACCAACTTTAAGCCAAAACTGCTCGACTGCATCCTACGGTAAAATTCACATTTCCCCATTCTTTATGGCCATGATCCCATAAGAGCCACTTAGATGCCATAAGAATCATTTACAATAA
Organism: Cynocephalus volans; assembly: GCF_027409185.1. Classification (NCBI taxonomy): domain Eukaryota; kingdom Metazoa; phylum Chordata; class Mammalia; order Dermoptera; family Cynocephalidae; genus Cynocephalus; species Cynocephalus volans. Next base: position 58,605,570 of record NC_084478.1, read on the forward strand.
GGAAAGGATCAATAAATAACTCTATTTCGTATGTTTCCCTTGGCATGATGCCTTTTTCTGGAAGGCAACCTCTGTAATGAATGCTTATTTCTCCCTTTGCTTGAGCTGTTGCTTTCCCAGCCAATCACAGAAGACAAAGACTGGTCTGATTTTAAAAGGCCTTTATGATTGATAGATTGCTACAAAACAGGCCCTAATGAATCAGACCACTCTGAGTTCATGGACTTGTGCAGTCCCCTCTAATATTGAATGAGGGTTGGTCTTATAACTTGCTTGGACAATAGAATGTGACAGAAGTCATTCTTCACAAGCTGTGGACTAAGGTCCTATAAGGTCTTACATCTTCTGCTCTCATTCTCTTGGAAACCTGAGACAACTATGCTCTGAAGTCTGGAACAAAACACCATGTAGAGAGAGGTCCAGCCCTCCCAGTTATTCTAACAGAACTCAAACTCCACTGGCCCCTTCTGCTGAATACGACTACATGAGTGATTCCAGGCAAAACCAACAGAAGAACCACCCCACCAACCCATGGGATCATGAGAAATAATAAATTGTTGTTTGAAGTCATTAAGTACTGAAATGATTGTTATACAGCAATGGATAACTGCTACAGCTATTGTTTATAAAGGATTCTGGGGCTGGGAGCTAGCTTTTCTTACAAGGAGAACTGCACAGGCTCATAGTCACAGGGCTTCTGCAGATTGTCGCAGTTACAAGGAAAGCTGGAGCCAGGTTTTTCATCTGAGCCTGCAAGGCAAAGTTTTACGGTGATGAATGTTTTTAAAGTTCTGGTTTATATTAGTATGTACAAAGTTTGAAAGTGCAGCAGAAGACATGGCCTGCTTTTTAAGGGCTACTGGAAAAATGCCTAGTGAGGAAAGGAGAATGCAAAAAGTTTCTGCAGCAATAGTAACTGTCCGTCCATGTTTGATTATTTCATTTTCCAATGGCAATGTCCCAATTATGTGCCAACGTCTCTGCAGCTTACATCTGAGCTAAAATGGAAAGTCTTCCTAATTTCTCTCCTCTATCATTTTTTTTTATCCAAGCTTTTTGGTTTTCCAGCTTGATTTATCATTGACAAAGACTCAGGTGAAGTACTTCTGTGCTTAGAGTGTTATTGATACTATGTATCAAACTGGAAATTAGTGAGGAATCTCATTTTAGAGACACAGCCACTGAAATGAGGGCCTTATGTAGAGGGGCAGAATGGTGTAATGGCAAAGCATAAAGATTCTGAAGCCATATTACTTGGTTTTTAGTCCTGGGTCTACAAACTACTGTACGACCTTAGACAGGTTACATAATCTCTCTTTGTGAGATCTTTCTTATCTGTAAAATGGCAATGATAGTAATTATACCTACTTTGGAGCAATTACAAAGGCAAATGGGAATTTGATACTCAGTAGCTATAGTATTTTAGCTGCTAGTGTTATTTTGTTTATGACAAAAGAACTAAATATAATAGTCAGAAGACAAAGATTCTAGATCCAGGTCTTTGACAAACTAAATGCTTGACCTTGAGTAAATCACTGTGTCCCTGGGCCTCAATTTCTTCATTTGTGAAATGAGTACTATAAGGACACTTTCTGCTGTAAAATTCAAGCAATCTATAAAATGTGCAAAGAAAGGCTAACTCTAACCTCTCAGATGATGACCACTGAGAGTAAGACATTCATTCTCCTTGTCCAAAATGGGCCAGAAAAGTCTTGAAGCATCACATGGTTTTGTACACAAATTGAGGCCTCATTTTGTTGGCAAGTGTGGTTTTAATAGTAAACAGGGCTGTTTCTAATTCAAGATCTGATGAATAAGGAATGGTAGAAATTGAGGATTAAACAACCCTCTAGACAGGGAGAAGCCATGCACTCACATTCTTTTGGAGATTTTACAGAAGGACATTGTGAGATCAAGAAGGCAAGTACATGCAAGTAGAGGAAATGGAAGGCCAGAAAAGCATGTTTGTCACTGGCCAGCAGGAAAGATGGAAAAGAGAAGGTGTTTTCCTGAGAACTGAATCTACCAAGGAGAGATGTTTTATCATATGATCAGAAATAATTTTGCTTTTCTTCCTGTGAGTTTGCTTCCATGTATCCTATTTTTTTTTCAGCATCTTTTTTGGGTGGTGGGGGGACAGCTGGCATGTATAGGGATCCAAACTGTGACTTGGATGTTATCAGCACTGCACCCTAACCAACTGAGCTAACCAGCCAGCCTCCTCCCATCTATCCTTATGCCTCACAAGCAGCATTGTGAAATAGACATTCATATTTAGCCCTTTGTAGTCTTGCCATACTTGTAACCAAAGGTCAGTATAACATTGTTGCTATATAACCAACACCATTATTTTGTTTTCCTACTGTAATCTAACCTCCATCATGGTCCATACTACCCCCAAGCTCAGAGATTAGATTCATCTCAAGTCTCTGTCTGTCTGTCTATCTATCTATCTATTTATCTATCTTTCTATTTATAATTTATATTTTTAGAGCTTGTGCTACAAATGAATTCTCCATTTGTAGAAACCCTGGTTCTTAGTGAATCTCCAACACTACACAAAGAAACAATAGCACATTCATAGATATAAACACACACACACACATACCCCCATGAATGGTCTTAAAAGTCCTACTACAAGGCTATTAAAAGTCATGTAGAATGCATGCAAGTTTTGATTTTTTAAAAAGTGCATAGTAGATATAACCAAAAGAATCCCCTCATTTCAACATTCTTTTTCTTCTATAACTCAAAACACCCCCAAAGCCCTTATTTTGCTAAAGATGACAAATGACCACATATGTTTTTCTATTCTCCCTCAAGAAACCTTACTGAAATAATAGCAAAACTACTGAAAGAGAGATGAACCCATTAGAATCGAAAAAAAAAATGGAAATACAGATCATTGTCAGATAAGAGATTTCAGCAATTTCTAGAATACAGAAAGTGAATGGAAAAATAATAGCAGATGAAGCAAAGAGGAGAAAACCAAAGCCTAGACTACATACACAAGGATGGGTTGCAGTGGGTAAGGGAGGGTAAGTAACTGATTTGAAAGAGGCCTGGAAAAGAATACAGCATGGGAGTTGGGAGAGAGGTGTAGGAGTTAGAAGTGGTGATAAAAGCTAAATCTATACATGGAATAGGTGGTTTCCTCAGCTCCTCTCCAATGCTGTGAAACAGCATACAATATGGTATTGTGCATTATCCATCTCTTAACATATCAAGAAGAGGGCTATTCAACTAAAATAAATCAAATTATCTATAGATAACTTAGAGCATTTATGATGGATCAGGGTGCCCAAAAGACAGCCTCCTTATTTTGGAATTTGGAGAGTACAAGCATAACAGTCCACCTGATACCTTTAATGTAAAGCTTACAACTGAGAAACCCCAGCCATTTTCAAAAAGTTCTTGGTCAGCATATTAGTCAGAGTTCTCCATAGAAACAAAACCAATAGGACACACACACACACACACACACACACACACACACACACACACACACAGATTTATTATAAGGAATTTTCTTACACAATTATGGAGGCTGACAAGTCCCATGATCTGCAGGGTTACTGGGCCACTTGAAGACCTAGGAGAGCTGGTAGTATAGTTCTAGTCTTGAGTCTGAAGGCCTGAGAACCAGGAGAGTTGATGGTGTAAGTTCCACTCTGAAAATAAGCAGGCTCAAGGCCCAAGAAAAGCCAAGTCTGAAAACTAGAATAAAACAATATCTCAGCTCAAGCAGTCAAACAGGAGGAATTCCCTCTTATTCAGCTATTTCATTCTATGCAGGTATTCAATTGATTGGACAAAGCTCACCCATGTTAAGGATAGCAATCTGCTTTACTTAGTCTACCAATTCAAATGTTAATCTCAACCAGAAACACCCTCACAGAGACACTCAGAATAATGTTTGACCAAATATCTGGGCATCCCATGGCCCAGTCAAGTTGACATAAAATTAATCATAACAGCCATCCTTTCTTATAAATGCCAATATTGTATTTGAATGAAAGGCCAAGTATCTTTAGACTTCTGGGAGAAAACCTACCCACAATTGAGAAAGATTAACAGAGAACTAGCTTCTAGAGAAAGATAATTTTAGGAGCAGATGAAAATTTAAAAGAAAATCAGGTGCACAAAGAGATTTGTGGTGTTATAGTAAACACAAAACAAGAAGAACATGCAATGGTAAAGGAATGGTTAAAGATCAATAAAGATCTTTTTGAAGTTGAAAATATGATTACTGGAATATCAAGTTCAGTAAAAGATAGGTAGATAAAGTTCAAAAATTTCCAAGACTATTAACCCCAAAAGACAAAATGAATAAAATCATGAAAGAAAATATTGGAGATATATAAAAAAAAAAATCGATCCATAAGCTTCAGAAGGATATACCAAAGGAAGGAGAGAGGAGAAAATTAGTGAACAAACAAGACATTTTTCAAATCCTAAAGAGAGCAGTGATTCTTTAATTGTAAAGTCTAACTTAAAGTCCAGTATGCAAAATTTAAAAACACTGTGAAATTTAAAATTCACATTAGATGTCAGAAGACAATGAAGTGATCTTTTAAAAGTACTATTAAGAAAGGCTTTTCACTGAGAATTCTATTCCAACTAAATTATCATAATATAATAATGAGTTAATAACTAGCATAGTCATGTTCTGTAGTTTTAAAAAATCACATGATATGGATAAAACTAAAATACTTCTTGTCCACTGCATTCATTCACAGAACTACCTCTCCCTAAAACCAAAAAAAAGTGGGAACCAATCACTTCTGTCATTACACTGTGTATGCTTTTAGGTGTTTTTCTGTATAAATAAAACATAAATAATGTTCAGTTTTGTTTTCAACATAACAGCAGTTTGGATTTTCAAGTTAAGAAGATATGTCATTGTTTTTAATTGCCGTGTCATATTCCACAGTGTAAACATGCTAGAACTTATTTAATCACTCATCTATTAGTGGACAGTCGGACTGTTCCCAGGTTTTTTTTCTTTTATAAACAATGCTACAGTGATATTGTTGTACAAGCCTTCTAGTGTCTGAGGTTCTAATTTTCTGCAAAAAAAAAAAAAATGCTCTGTACTGTTTTTTCCTTGACTACAGTGAATGTTCCCAAGACCTCCTTCTTTTCCTGTTTTAGCTTTCTGAGAGTTTGGCAATTTTGTCATGTCACACGGAGTTTGTGATCTCCTTTCCTGCTGTGTTATATTGAGCAAGATTAAGGGGCCTTTTGACAGAAATCTCTAAACTATCATTTCTATGATTCATTTCTTCACTGAGACATTTACTCAGTATTATGGAATTGTGAGTTTCTATCTCAGAGGACAAAGATAAGACTAAATTATCTAAGATGCTTGTCTTGACAAATACTTAAGGGTAAAATCAAGCTGCAAAATCTTTATCTTTTATGTCTGTTAGCCTTGAGTTATTTGGTAATGAAGGTTATCAAGATAAATTAGCTGTTCTAGCTATTACAACTAAGAATTGGTCAGCACTTAGGTCCTCAACATTTATTCTTAAGAATTCCAAAATATCCATAATTCTCCTTGCATTGCATCCTTCTCAGGTAATCTCTTTTATAGAAACTTTCTTTCTGTATTTAGTGATTGCTCATGAAAGAAAATCACAAAGAAAAATGCATTTAGATACCTAAATATTCCATCAACTACTTAAGGAAATGGCAAGAGTCACTAATATTTATTGTTGTCTAAGTTGTAATTACACTTATATGCATTGTGTAATTTAATCCTTATTACAAATATTAAAGGTGCATATTGCCTTCGTTTTGTAGAAGATATAATTAAAGCATGGAAATAAAAAAGTGACTTTGTCCTAGTTTCACAACTTGTAAGTGATGGGAATGACATCAGTATATTCCATGATCTCATTTGTTATAGACTGAATTTTGTCCTCTCAAAATGCATCTGCTGAAACCCTAATCCCCAGTGTGACTGCATTTGGAGACAGGGGTTTTAAGGAGATAATTAAGTTTCAGTGAGGTGATAAGTGTGGGGCTCTAATCCCATATGACTGGTGTCCTAATAAGAAGAGGAAAAGAAACGAGAGAGCTCTCTCTCTCTGCATGCACAGAGGAAGGGCCTTGTGAGGACACAGTGAGAAGGTGGCTACTTGCAATCCAGGAAGAGAGCCCTCATCAGAAACCAAACATGTCATCACCAAGATCCTCCAGCCTCCAGAATCATGAGAAAATAAATTTCTGTTGTTTAAGCCACCTGGGCTGTGGTATTTTGTTGTGGTAGCCTGAGCTAATATAAATATGGTCTCAGTTCCAATCCTAACCGGACCTCTCTCTCACAGTCTAATCTTAAGCCAGTCATTTTCTGTTTCCTAGATCTCTATTGTGTCCTCTGTGAAATAAAGTTTGCAACAAATTATCTTACAGCTCTAAGTTTATATAAATCATTTACCAGCTACGTGTCAAATAATATTAGTGATGATATTAACCAGTTAAGAATTAGTAAATGGGAGATTTAAAGTGGTCTACTCTAATTCCAACACAATAAATATAATTTTTTTTCAAAAGTGAGCCACATATGGCTGATGGTTGATAACCCCTCAGAAGGATATACTAAAACATATTCACTTATTAGAAAATATTTTCTGGGCTGACCCCATGGCTCACTCAGGAGAGTGTGGTGCTGGGAGCACAGCGGTGCTCCCACCGTGGGTTTGGATCCTATATATAGGGATGGCCGTTGCGCTCACTGGCTGAGTGTGGTGCGGACGACACCAAGCCAAGGGTTACGATCCCCTTACTGGTCACAAAAAAAAAAAAAAAAGAAAGAAAGAAAAGAAAATATTTTCTAAGTGTCTACTATAGGTCCTGGATTTCTGGGTGGGCCCAATGTAGACACATGTGCCCTATAAGAGGAACACAGAGGGAGATACTACTAAAGGAGAAGAAGGCAATGTTATGACTGAAGCAAGATTCTACCCTGCTGTCTTTGAAGATGGGGAGAGGGACCATGAATCAAGAAATGTGAGGAATGAAGTTTCAGAAGAAAAGGAAAGGAAACAGAATGCCCCCTAGAGCCTCGGGAGAGAGTGAAGCCCTGCAGCCACTTTGATTTTGACCCAGTGAAATTTCTACATTCTGACATCCAGTACTGTGAGAGAATAAATGTGTGTTATTTTAAACCACCAAATTGGTGATCATTTGTTACAGCAGTATAAATTCACAGCCAGTCAGTATCTGCTGGGTATTTCCATTCTCACTGTTCGACATGTTGACAGGTGCCGATGACACACTGCATGTTTAAGAGTTATTGCCCCTCTTTGATTTCCCATGTTTTTTTTCTCTCCCCACCAGCTGAATTGGTTGCTTACCAAGAGTCAGTTGTGTTTGTTCCCAAATACACTGACACCAGAATACCCACAACAGGGAATTTCCCAACTAAATATGTCTAGTGGCAAGCCAAAAGGAAAGAAAAAAAAGGCAAATGTTCACTCTAGATTTAAAAGAAAATGCGTGGCATTATGACACATGGGGACCTGAGGTCGCTAGAGGAGTTGGAGAAAGTTTCCATGAGGAAGTGATACCTAAGCTGAGATCTGAATGAGGAAGAGAAGTTACCTAGAAATGGAGGTCATTTCTAAGGTCTTAAGGCAAGAGGGAATATGGCCAGCTGATGGACCAGAAAGAAAGCCAGTGTGGTTAGAGCAGGGAAATCCAGGAGCAGCATGGAACAAGATGAGAAAGGAAAGCCAGGAGCCAGTCATGCAAGGCTGTGAAGATTGTGGTCTTCATCTTAAGAATTTAGAGTCTTTCTACTGTTTGAGGTGGTCAGGGAAGAGAAGGCTTGGCTAACATGATCAGACTTGCATATTGAGAAGCTCACTCATATTCTTTGGTGAAAAACTAATTAGATAGAAAAAAAACAGATACAAGAAGATCAGTTAGGAGATGGTTCACGTTAGAGATGATGGTAGCTTGGACTGGAGAGACTGTGGATGAAATGGAGATGAATAGACAGACTCAATCTAAAGGACAATCTAAATCATTAAGAGAGTAAGGATTGATAGCTAGGGTACAGGGGATAAGGAAGAGAAAGATATCAAGGGTGACTCCGGGCTTTATTTTTTGTTTTGTTTACTTTGTTTGATACTTTACCACTAGTAGGACTATGGTAGCTGTATTAGTCCATTTCTGTTCCTTATAACAAAATACCTGGAACTGGGTGATTTATAAATAAAACAAAATTTATTGCTTACAGTTTCTGAGGCTAGGTAGTCCAAAGTCCAGAGATCACATCTGGTGAGGGTCTTGGTAGTGGCAACAGTGACACAGGGGTTTCACATGGCAGAAATGGCAGAGCAGAGAGAGAGAGAGACTCTCATATGCTCTCCTTTTAAAGCCCTCAGAATCACACCCCTGACCACCATTATTAATCCATTCACTGAGGCATGGTCCTAAAATCTAACCACCTCTTCAAGGCCCCACCTTTCAATTACCATAATAGGATTTGCCACCCTCCCAACACTCACAGTGGGGACCAAGTTTCTAATATCTGGAACTTTGGGGGACATAATTTAAGCCTCAGTGAATTTGGGGGGGGGGGAGCACGTTCAATCCAAAATAGTAACATGCACTGAAATAGGGCACGATGGAAGAAGACCTGGAAGGAGTGATCACAATTTGACTTTGAAATGGTTGAGTTTGAGAATCTTTAAGACATGGAAGTAGAAATTCAAATGAGAGGCTATATAGATGGGAATTAGAGCCTTGAGCATGGATGAGATGGCCTAGGAGCAAAATAAAGAGGAATAAAGAAGAGAACCCAGTGATGAACTTTTAAGAAGTTTCCAAGAATTGCCTATTGGTCAAAGAAACACACAGGTAAAGAGAAAATGCTTTTTCAACATTTATGGAAGATTTTGTTTGTTTTTTTGTGACAAAATGTTTTCTGGGTCAAAAATTATTTGGCCTATCCTAAATGTCTGTTTGGATTCCCAAAGTGCCAACAAAGTATGGGAGAGAAAATGTTTCTGTATGGGCTAGGCAGAGAGTTATTAGGAATGGCTCAACATAGCCTTGAATTGACAGATGTCTGGCAATCTCCCAATGTCTTGGCACTTGGCATGGGTGTGAGGGAAAGGGCTTGTTCTCTTATTCACAGTTGGTCAAATAATTGTGGGTATAAATGTGGTATTACCTATCATGGTAAATAATATATATGCTTTAACCAGTTAATTCTATGTAAAAATTCAATCTTACAATGACAGAATTAGAGTATCACTATTTTGCAATCCCAAGGTTTATTTTGGCATTGTTACTTGATGCCTTGGAAATTCTGTAAGGTACCTGCCTTTCTGTGAGAAATGCCATCACCTGTCCAATGTGAAAGGATGGATATTGAGACATAAGGTACAGTGAGGTGAGACTTTAATAACAGTCTTGCAAGATCCAGGCATCTGAGCAGTCACCCCAAAAATGGGCTGCAACAAGCAATTTACTCTATTGTGCAAGTCCTTCCCCCCAGTTCCTTATTGTTTAAGTACTATGGGGTCCACAATTTTCCTGAATGATGCCTAAGATTTATTACCCCCTTGTAAAGAATTTCTTTGTCTGAGGTCTTAGGACAAGCCCACAATAAAGGCCTGCCAAAAGCCCTGATGCCTGAGATTTGTTACCCCCTTGTAAACAATTTCTTTGCTTGAGGGCTTAGGACAAGCCCACAAAGGAAAAGGAAAAGGCCTGCTAAAGCCCTGTGAAGGAAGAAACACCAGGAAATGAAGAAAACAAAAGGGACTAGTAACTAATTACCATCTCAAGGAGAACTCTGCCTGTTCAGTGACTCTCTGGGAATACGCTAAACCAGTCAGACAACTTTCAGGCTGGGCCGGTTAAACACCTCTCTGAGCCAGTTAAACACCCTCAGTTAAGTCATTTCTGAAAATGAATCACTTAGATTATTTTCTTACACATTCTTTATTAAATCCCCTTCTGATGCAACTGGCTGGAATGAACTCTGTTGCTTGCAAATGAATTCTGAAGTATGCCGTAAGAATCACAGAATTTTGAAGCTGGCAAGACACTGGAGCTTATTTCTTCCAAAGCCTTTTCAGCCTTGACAACCCATTCTTTTATTTTCCCATTTGAAAGGTTTTTACTAGAAAATTAAATTATCCTTGACTTTTTTTTATGAGACATAAAAATGTTAATTATTCTGAACTAATAGAGTTTTAGACAAAGCCAAAAATTAATAATGTATTTGCTCTCTACAAATACAATATGAACAAAATATAAATTTTCATCTCAAAATTCTTTTGATATTAAAAATAGAGAGGATTCATTATTAATTTTTTGGTTTTAGTTTGAAAAACCCTGATATATCCTTCTCCTCATTTTAATAATGAGTCAAGTACACCCCAGCAATTTGGATACTTTGTCTAAGATCCCACAGCTAATAAAGGCAGACCTTGGCTGAGAACCTGCCTCTAGGTAATAGCACACCTTATCAGGAACCTAAGAGAGACATACCACCTCTCTGAGGCATCACCGTATAATTCATCCAAATATTTTTTGAGTGCCTACTATGTGGGGGCAGTGATCCAGGCACTGGGGATATACCAGTGAATAAGATACATAAGGTCCTAACTTCATATTAGTGGGAAAAGACCAATAGCAAATGGGAAAAGAGAGATGAAGATAATTTGGGGTGTTGATGAGTTCTGTATTAAATAATAATTTTATAAAAACCCAAAAGGGTAGAGAGTGTTTAGAGGGTGAGCATGCTAATTTAGAGTGGGTAGTCAAGGAAGGTTTTCAAGTAAAAAGGGATAGGGTATTCTTGTCACCTCTCTCAGGGTGGCAGAGACACAAAGGATTACTCAAAGCCCATTTCTTCAGAGCAGCGAGAGGCCCAGAAGGGGTTAATTCCCAGGGACAATTTTTTCAAGAGAGAAGAATTCCTAGGAAATAACCCTGATTTAGGTTTTCTCTCCATTTTTATGTCCAGGCAAGAAAGTTACAGAAAAGGATCATAAGTGGTTACAAAAAAAACAATGAGATATTAGTCATGGCAACTCTCAGTTCCCCAAGAAACTCAAAGAAAAAGCCAGAGGTGAAATGAGGAACATCCCCCAACCATTAACCTTGAAGTTTTTAGCTCACACACTTACCCAACATTAGTTTTAGCTTCACCAAGGACTACTGCCCTTTGAGCAAGCATTCTTGCTGTTACAATTTTTTAATCTACAACAGAGACTTTAGTCCTGGGAAAGTTTTCTGTTTTTCGCAAGCTTAGCATTTCTATATGCAATACTAAAAGTTTAGGCTATACCTTAAACTGCAGGGCTTTGGCCTTGCTAAAACTACAGGGCTGTGGCCCTACTAAGCTATAAGTTAAGCCCTATAAAATACATTTGCTTTATTAATCTTAGTATCCTCCACATACTCTAAACAGAGAAGACTTTCCAGTAATCAGGAAAAAGGTACTCTACCAGAAAACAGTAAGGGCAAAGTCCCTAAGGTTGAAGAAAACTGTGTATTTGGAGAAACGGCAAGAGGGTAAGGGAGGGAAAAGAATGGAAAATGAGGACAGAGGTGGTGGGAAAAGGATGAGATAATAGAAGGTTGGCCTGTTCCCTAAGAAGATCCCTAATGAGACACCACCAAATGCTACCACTCACTTACCCCCTCCTCATCCATGCCCTAAAACTGGAATATATTTCCTTTGTAAAACTACATTATCTTGTTACCTTCCCCTCAACACAATTTCTTGCATATTCTTTTGGCTCATCCCTGATATCACCCTCCAGACAGGTGGAGAGATGGAGATGGGACTGAGACTAACTTAGGCCGCCCCTCTCAGGAAGTGCCCCCCACTCCCGTAGGGCACTAATTGTACCTTTTTAATTGGGGCAGGGATCCTTCCTGCAACTGGAACTGGCATAGCAGGCCCTGCTACTGCCTCTCAATTCTATCAAAAACTCTCAGAAGAACTAAGCATAGATAGCATCGCTTCCCTGCAGTGACAGGTCACCTCACTCGTCATGCTTTACAGAACTGTCGGGTCCTTTACTTCCTTACAGCCAAGAAGGAAAGAACCTGCCTCTTCTTGGGGGGGATGCTGTTATCATGTAAATGAGTCTGGGGTGATCCAAAACAATGTAAACCATTTCACTGAACCCTTGGATACCCTGCCTATGCCCCTACGACGACCCCTCACTGTGTCTCATCCTACTGTTTGGCCCCTGTCTCTTTTGGTGTTTCTCTAATTTCTTGCAGGAACATATACAGGCTTTCATCAACCAAAAGGTCGCCAAATTGTTCCTGTGAGGAGGATATCAGCCCCTCAGAATCAGCGACCCTTCCCCAGAGGATTACAGCCTCCCCACACGAAACCAGTACCCCGCCACCTAAATCTTTCATTTTTTCAATATCTTCGCCCATCTCCAGCAGGAAGTAGCTTCAGAGGAATGAGACCTCTGCCCTTTTGCCCTTTTTAGTATACTTAAAAGGCAGAAATAATAGATCTGCCACATAACCAGTGCCACTTTAGACAAGCCCAAGTACAAAATGGCACCGCCCACCCCCTCCCCTCCTTTCCCCCCTTCCCTTTAGGAGAAGCCTCCTGACTTAAACAGAAACTACTTTTGCTTCTGCAAGGATGCATTTCTCCACCCTGATCCATGTTAGCATAATGACCCTCCTCAATGGTATCAGCCAGCCCTTGGCGCACTATATAAGCTCTACCCCCACACCTGGTGCAGTCCACCATTTTCAGGGCAGCCCTGGGCTGTCTGCCACTCTGAGCACAGCCCAGCAGATTTTCTTCCTTTGATAAAGCTTGAACGGTACCCAGCATTTCAGCTCACTTTCTTTCAAATTATATATCAAAAATGCCATGCCTTATAACTGAGGCAGGGATAAAATAGGGACACATCCCAGGGAGGCTGCTCATAAATATTCAGACTGAATCAGCCAGAGCAGGTGCATTAGGAGTGACAGAGGGGCAGAGGTCATCCATTAGGAATTTGCATGTGGGTTGGAGAGGATGGAGAAGGTCAGGGTCATGTGCCTCTCTCTTTAGTGAAGATGCCTGTGTGCTTTGGCATGTACCTTTGCTTGGTAATAAAGCCCTATTATGTTCTATTTCTCTGTCTCTCTCTTCCTTTCCTTTTGCTGGTCTAGTCCATGAAAGATTCTTCTTTCATGAACCAAGAGCCTGGATATGCCACCCAGTAACATAATAACAGAATCACACTATGACAGATTTGAAATAGTTTGCTTTTCTATCATAAGCCTCAGTGTGGTAATTTTTCTTCACATCGGTTTCTACCACATACATACATATTAATTTAATGACAGTTAAATGCTAAGATTGCTCAGCATAATAGATGGCAATGTCTCTGAAGGAGCTAAAATAACCTGTCAGTTAAAGAATATATGTTTCAGAAGTACTTAACTATGGAAACTATAATGACTCAGAATGGGCTCATTAAAGTGGCATGGGAAATCATAATTGACAGCTCTTCTCAAGTCCATTGCAGGGCAAAAGATGTCTTCAGCACTGCTCTGGACTAATATGGCCATAGAGATTCAACGCTAGATTAAAGGAAAGTGCAATTGTTAAATAATATTCTCCTATGTTCTTCTTCATCAAGTCTTTTTGCACTCAAGTTCCAACCAAAGTAAGAGTTTAAATGCAACTATAATGCTCGCCAAATGAGAGCAGAGTTGAATCTACAGGTTAGCTAAACTTCTTCTCCAATAGAGAAGTGTAAGGAATTTACAGTAAAACATACTAATTGAAAGAAAGTGAGCCAAGATGCTAGGTACCATTCAAACTTTATTAAAGGAAGAAAATCTGTCAGGCTGTGCTCAAAATGGCAGGCTGCCCGGGGCTGCCCTGAAAAGGGGACAGCACCAAGTGTGGGGGTGGTAGAGCTTATATAGTGCACCAAGGTCTGGCTGATACCATTGAGGAGGGTCAGTATGCTAATGTGCATCGGGGTGGAGAACTGCGTCCTTGCGGAAGAAGAAGGGGTTTCTGCTTAAGTCAGGAGCCTTCTCCTAAAGGGAAGGGGGAGGGGAGGGGAGGAGGTGGGTGGCGCTATTTTGCACTTGGGCTTGTCTAATGTGGCGCTGGTTATGTTGCAGATCTATTTGAGAGCAACACTGTCAAGAAGATACCAGCATTTATTCTTTTTGTACATGGGGAAACCTAGGCTCAGGGCGGTTAAGTGATTTGTTTGTATTCACAAAGATTTTTACCTACAGAAATGAGAATACAACGTGGCCTCCTCTACCTTTACTATGTTCTGTTCTCTTTATTAGATTGCAGCACTGTTTGCCAGAAGTCATTGCCCTTTCATTAACTTCAAGTAGCATCAGAAGGAGATCGTCTGACATGATCCACATTACGTAAGGCAATATTTTGAAAGTAGGTCTTTTATTAAACTGCCAAATTCCACAGTATTTTTTAACAGATCTTCTCTGATTTATCTGACAGTGATTTGCATCTTAAAAGGTGTGGAACTGCATACAGACAAGTTCAGAGCTTGAGTGAATCTTTATAACTAATTCCCCTGAAGCTAAGTAAGTAGTCTTTGTTTTCCTCCTTTGCATACAGATTCAAAATTTTAGATGCCTTAGATCACCTTAGAACCACATGACTTGGTGAGTTTTTTCCCCAGATGGAGCCAAAGGCCATGGAAGCATGTACTTAAAGGTTTTCAGTGCAGTACAAAATATGGCCAAGCATCTTTCTCTCCTGATTCACACAATGAATACCCAGATGCCTCTTACTCGGAGGTTAAGCATTATTATTAAATGGCTGTAAAAGCCTCTAGCATTCAAAGGGATGGTGTTGGGCTAGAGATGAGTGTTCTTACTTTCTGATATTTCCTCCATCCTATCCTCACACACCCTAATTCTACTGCCAATTCTACTATTTATTGTGTGTGTGTATATATATATACACACACACACACACACACATGTCCCCCCTAGTTCCTGTTGCTACAGATAGAAATATTTGTTCAATAAATGAATGAATGAATGTTTTGTAAGAACTGGGAGCAAAAGCTTTTATATATTTCATATACATACACATATATATGTACATATACACACATACATACATATATACAGATGGAGCCCAAGTTAACAATACTTCTATTAAAGATTTTTCAACTTTTTGATGGGTTTATTGGGGTACTAAATGTATTTTTGTGACACAGGAACCCCAGATCTGCGAGGGCACTCATGTGGTGATTACCTATTCCAAAGAAATCATTTGGAGGTCCAGCAGGCAGAGACATTGGTTTATTAGACTTAAGAGAGACACTGATGGTGGCTGAATGGCAAGAAATCGGTGCCACCATGGAGTACATTTAACACATATATAATTAACAAATCAAAGTAGGGGTATAAATCATTTTCAGGCTTACGTGCAGACTTCACTCAGCTCACATAACTCAGAGCGTGCCCGCGATCTGGCTGGGTAGACAAGTTAATCTACCCACTATTCTCCTGCTGCCAGAGTGTTTGTTCATTTACTTAGGATCCCTGCTCCCTCCAGCATTCTGTTTGTCTTAAAGGGGACATGCCTTTCCTTGGATAACTACCTTAGCCAGGTGCAAGTCTCCCAGGGGGAGGCACGGGAGAGGGGAATAGGGCTATGTCCAGCATTTACCCTACAATTTTTGACTTAAAATATTTTTGAATTACAATGTGTTTATTGGGATGTAACTTATCATTAGTCGAGGAGTATCTGTGTGTGTATGTGTGTGTGTATCATGACTCCTTTTAGAATTTAATTACTGTAGTTAATTATATAGTGTTCTCCAGTTGTTGTTGTTTTCTTTTTTATTTAACTAATCTCCTTAGGGTAATTTTAGTATATTAAAAAGGCAAATAAAATGCATATCCATTTTATCACCTTATTAGGATCAAGAAAAAACATTCTGGTAAATGACCAGCCATTGAACAAAAATTTAGGCAAGGCACAATTCACCCAACTAAACATGTTGATTCTTACTTGATGATGTCAAGGGAAAACACTTAATAGATGTATAGCATACCTCAAGCCTGTCCTGATCTCTCTGCCCATCCCTTAGTTGTCCTGATACTGACTAGCTGAAGTTGATTCATTAAATAAATATTTATCTGGCACTTACTACATGTCTAACACTGTTGTAGCATCTTGGGATACATTTGATCTAGACAGATGAATATCTTGGCCTTTGTTGGTATGTATATTTTAGTGTCCAGGGAAAGCACTTTGGTTAGTGTGCACCTTCCTCTTACCAAAAGTAGTTTGTGAACCACAGAAAGTAAAATTAAAGCCCAAGATGATTATTTTTAAGCTGATTAAAATGTTAAATAAAAAAATATTTTTTGGTATTGTAACTGAATGGGGTCCGTTGCCCAGTGCACAGCAAGCCAATATGCTGAGACACTGGTCTTTGCAGCAAAGAAAAAGGTTTATTTGCAAAGTAGCCAAGGGAGGAGATGGGAGAAGAATCTCAAATCTGCCTTCTTTATGGCAGGGAGCTAGAGACATTTATGTGGAGTATGTTTGGGGTGTTGAGAATCATGTAGGGCAGTGATTGGATGAGGGTTTGAGGAAGTTCTTTGGCCATCTGTACAGGTGCATGCTGTCTGCATGCCTCTTCATGGGTAGCATGCTAAAACAAATGGAAGCATTAGCGTGATCTGGGAGGTGGAGTTTTCAGCTCTCTGATGTCAAAAGGTCACCCTTTGGATACCCACAGAGGCTCAGAAGAGAGGTCTGTGGCTACTACCAGTTTGGACAGGTTTGACTCCAAGGGTCCTGTAAAACATTTTAGACAGACAACCTGTGACATTAAGTCAGCAATGCTACCTTAAGGAAGAGGGCAGGAAGAAAGTCTTATGATCTTGACTCAACTATTCTATTTATGTAGGAATCAGCAGTTTTATGGGTGCAGCTCATCATTAGAATTTTACTGGCAAGACAAAGAACAAACTGAGTGATAAACAAGTTTGATTTCTTATTTAAAAGTCACTGGTTTCAGTATTTTTAAAATAGACCTGCAATGGTTGTTCACAAATATATTGCATAAAAACAGCATTGCAGAGGGATAAATATATGTTCTTTAAAAAACTGTGTTTTAGATAAGCGTAAAAAAGAATTCTATCTGGAAGTACACACACCAAACAGCTAATATGGAATTGAAAAGTTGATTACTTCTTCCTTTGCACAGGCATTCATGGCTTATATTTGTTGTATGGTGATGTACTGTTTTTGTAAATTAAAAAAATCCAATACAGATTTATTCAAAGTTTAATTTGACCTGCTTTCAAACCATGTGGTGCATTCCTTTTTGTTAGCGTATTTGTTTGGGTTCTATGTGCCAACCTTTTCCTGAGGATATGAAAGTAAAAGTCCTCTTGGAATATGTGTTGCTGAAGGATGGAATTTCCAGCAATTCTCTGCCGTGGTAAATATTTCACTGGATGATATATGTACCAAAGAAAATAGAAAAAGAATACAAAAAGGAGACAAAGAGAAAATACAGGTTTTTGGTTTTTTTATAATTTAAAGATACTTCCAGAAAAGTCAGTTAAAATAATCTAGGTCATTTAAATGTCTTTTACAAGAAAATCGTGTTTCGGTTTCAATCAAAGCATCACATATTAAACATTTATTTAAAAAGCAATATTCCATGTATGTAAGATGACAAGGTTTCCCATGTGCTGCATTCCATGAGTCCTTTAGAAGTCTTTTCTGTTCTCACCTCAGTTTCTCACCCCACCTTAAACCATCCTTCTTCTACATCCTGGATTTCAAAAATCACTGAAAAAAACCCACAGTGACATGTATAATAATAATTTTAAAAAAGCTTAAAAAGCAGATGTTCCTGGAAGAGATGACACACTGGTATTTGAAATACATATAAAGGTGAATAATGCATGCACGATATAATACTTTTTATGTATTGTAGATCTGTGATTTATTCAAGTATCTGGTAGTGTTATTTCCTTCTCATTACACTTCACTGCTAGAATTCTTCTGACCATTTATTTTTAAACATATACTTTACTATCAGCTTTTTCTGGTTATTCCCCCCCCCAAAAAAAACTTGTATTTTTATTATGTTAAATTTATGGATTATTTTAGGAAGAATTGACATCTTGATGATGTTGACTGTCCTTATCCAAGAACAAAGAATTCCTTTCCATTGGTTGAAGTTTTCTTTTGGATTCCTTAAGATTATTTTAAAGTTTATATTTCCTTCATATTCTTTTTTAAGTTTGTTCTCATGTTTTCTGTCTTTTTTTTTTTTTTTTTTGGCTATCAGTTTTGGCATGTGATAGGCAGATCAACAGAATAGAATAAAAAGTCCATATAGTGCAAATACAGAGGAAAAATTGTGGCATTTCAATTCAATAGGAAAAAATGATGGTTTATTTAAAGAATTGTTCTCAGAACAACTGGATACCATCTAGAAATTTTTTTAGAAGTTAAATACATATGTCACAAATACAGAGGAATAAATTCCAAATAGATCAAATAATTACATTACTATAAAATAATTTCCAGTTGATAATGAATAATTGATAAATTAGATTACATTTAAAAAATATTGAAATAGAAAAGAACCATTAAAAAAAAGATGAATAGTGAAAAAATTCCTGCAATTAGTGTCACAGATGAAGGGCTAGTAATATATCAGTATTACTCTAGCAAATAAAGAGTTTTCTGAAATCAATAAGATAAAGATGAATAACAATAAAAGTAGCAAAGGATATAAACAGATAGTTCAGATAAAATAAAATAACGTTTAAATAAATGAAAAGATGTTTAGCCCCACTTCTAACAAAAGGAATAATAAATTAAAACTACATCAACATATTGATTTTTATTTTACCCTTCAGTTCAACAAAAATTAAAACTTTCATAACAAACTGTAGCACGATGGTGGAAAACAGACACTCCCATACGGTGTTTTTAGGAGTTAAAATTGTTAGAACTCTACATAAGGCAATTTGTCAATATCTGTCAAAATTAAAAATGAATATACCATTTTACTAAGCAATTCTAAGTATTCTTGCAGAATGTTTCTAAGAGTAAAATATTGGAAATAGCACAAATGTCTTTTAGTAGGGACTGTTTAAATGAATCAAGTTACATTTAATCAATTAAATGCATTGCAGTTGTCACCTTCCCAAGTTTTATGAATCAATATATATTTGTGTTAAAAAGAAACACACAGGCACACACACTCATACAGAGGATTGGTAAAATACTGATAACATTTGCTGTGTCCACTCTGGAAGTAAAAGTGTGTGGCTGAGAAACAGAATTGGAAGAAAGACTTTTCACAGCACTTACTGAAAGTGAATTTGAGAGGAGACAGAGGATCTTGGAAATACCTGCAATTTATAACTCAGGGCAGAAAAATAGCACATTTTGTCCCATATTCCCACCCTGAGTATTCACACCATGCATTTGGAGTAGAGTCAAAGGATCTAGGAGTGTTGAGCTTGGAGTAAAGAACTTAGGGCAGGTTTGGTAGCTGGTATTTGATGAACTGTCATAAAGAAATGTAGATCTTCTTTCTGTTTTAAAGAATAGAATTACAACTAATGGAGGATATGGCTACAAGACAACAAAATAATGTTTTAATATAAGGAAGGATTTCCAATCCTTAAAGCTCTCCAAAGACACAGTGGGGAGTTGCCCATCACTGGACTGTTGGAGCCAAAGATTAAGCAATATTCCTTGCAATATAAAAGTAAAATAAAAGCTTCAGTTGAAAGATAGAGCAATCCCCAGTATTTTGTCCATTCTTGGCAGATACATTCACATGTGTGATCAATTCCCAGCAGCATAACCAGGCCTACGTGTAATTCCCTAGCAGGAATCTACCTTTTTCTCTTCCACTAAGGATAGCATGTTGGAAAGCAGATGTCAAGGACAGTAACATTATTATGGAGATAAACTTGAATTATTTCCATTCACAGATATAGATACAAAAAGAGATAGACACCGAAATACAGATAGAAGTGTATTATTCATATAGCTACCGTAGATATAGTGACAGTGAAAGAAAACCTTGGTGATTTAATTAGTACTGCTAACAAATTACCTGTGACATAATTATAAAAACTAAGATGTCTAAAACTATAGGTAAAAAAACAAAGCAAAACTGGTCTTAGACATTGCTATTACTCATAATGTGCTCCACAGACCAGCAGTATTGGCCTTACCTGGGAGCTTGTTAGACCTTGTTGGGAAAATAGAATAGTTTAATTAGGCTCCCCTTGCCTCAGAGCTGGTTGGGGGTGTTTCAGAAAACAAATTATGTGTATGGGGTGGTAGAGTTGGTGTGCATGTGTGGCACCGTGACCTTGGCTGGCGATTGCCTCTGGCAGATGCCACTCCGCTCAGCCATGCTTTCCAACCTATGGCTTCCAAGGACCTGTTTGCCAGTTATCTAGCTCATAGACCTGCGTGTGAGAGGTCTGGTGACCCAGCCTGCATGTAAAGGGTCTGGGGACACAGCCTGACATATGAAGGGTTTGTGACTCAGTCTGGACAACGGGCTTGCTTCAGACCTGTTGAATCAGAATCTGCACTTTAACAAGATCTGCAGATGATTCACAAGCACATTAAAGTTTGAAAAGCGCTGGCCTAGATAAATGTTGAATTTCTTCCAAGTGGAAGTGTAGTTAAAAACGACAGAACCAGATATGACGTAAGCACCTGCAATAAAGTCTAACCACATATCCCTGCTTCCATGCCTTCACATTTTTGATGACCTCTCATCCTTTGAGCATAACCATGCTACCAAAAGAGTCAAGCTATTTTCTGCAGAACAGTTGTTACTCAGCATTAAGTTACTGAAAGATTGTTTACACACAAAATTGCGATTTATAACTCAGGCATCTGTTCTAACCTTCATGAATCCAAGCACTAGCTGTGAGACTTTTGAGTTTGTGTTTTTATCTTCATACTCATCCTCATCCCCATGATTTTTGGCAGATATCTAAAGATCTGTTTGGAAATAAAATCATAAAAATAGACTGGTCCTATAATTTGAAAGACGAGTGCTTTGAAACTTTTCCTGATGCTGTCAAAAAATAAAAATGGTGCTTTTAAGAGTTCAATGCTTTAAGGTGGCTTTCGAATACATTAGTCCATGTCTGCAGTGTGATACCCAGTCTCAAATTTTCAGCAGTGCATTACTTTTGCATGCATGTCATACTAGTGATTTTCATCTTGTAGTTCAAAACTAATCTAGAAATGATTTTCTCTACTACAGATTCCTTGAAGAAGAGACAATGAGAATTGTTTCTTTGAAAAGATTGGGTCATTAATGCAAGAAGCCTCCTGAAAAGTAATAAACCTCACAATATAGCAGATCTCACTTCCCTCTTGTCTATTTGCTTTTCTCTGTTTTTCTTTAAAGGAAAGTTTTCAAGATGTCTTTGAAAATGTTACCAGCCCAAGACTAAACTTGTAAACCTGATTCTTTTATTTTTCTTTAGCTATTGTCTTCTCTGTGGTCCTTTATTATTTTGTTTTAGAGCCCGTGAAACTCAGTTCCTTGATGATGCTCAGAGGGGAAAGTGTCATCTTAATAATAGTCAATAAGTGGCCCAAGAGCCATTTCTCATTAGGTGATGACAGGCCTTGTCATACTCAGTACTTCCCCGTGAAAAAGTAAAATGAAGAAAAAAATGGCTTTATTTCTGAAGTATTTGGAAGGAAAATGGCAAGGGGAAGTGGGAAATAGAATAATTCAGGTCATGACTGACCCTAATAAGATGTAAACAAACAACAGAGACAGAGATATATTGCCTGAGCCATGAAGCAATATTCTGTTTTGTCCCTTTTAAGTGCATATTTCTCAAAAAGCCAGATGATAAAAATATATCATTTTGAGCATAATTATCTAAGTGAGCAATCAGGGTGGTGCCATTGGGATGGGGCTAATCCCTTTGAAGGGTAGTGACCATCTACTGCAGGAGGATTTTCTATTAGGGCTAAGGCAGCCATCAGCTATAACAGCCCCAAATAATGACTGTCTGATGGATGCACCAGCATTAATCTCCACTATTTATTAGTGAGAGCATTTATCAAGCCCCTACTGTGTGCATCAGGAGCTACAGAATTAACAAAGGACTTCAGAAACATGATCCCTACATGTGAGGTACTTTCCATCTAGTACTAATTACAGTCTTTGTGAAAACTGGGCATGAGAGCCATTGAGATTTGCTGTTGGATGAGACTGGCATGTGATATGGTCCAAATATTTTTCCTTTCCAAAGTTTGTGTGGAAGCTTGATCCCCAATGTGGCAGTGTTAAGAGGTGGAGCCTTTGGGAAGTGATCGGATTGGGAGGATTATGCCCTCACAAATAGATTGATCCATTTGCGAATTAATGGATTAATGGGTTAATGGATGAGTGGGTTATCACAGAAGGTGGCTTTATAAGAAGAGCAAGTGAGCACCTTAGCATGCTCTACCCCCCTTGCCATGTGATGCCATGCACTGCCTCAGGACTCTTCAGAAAGTCCCCACCAAGAAGAAAGCCCTAATCACACGCAACCCCTGAACCCCGGACTTTCCAGTCTCCAAAACTGTAATGAATAAATCGTTCTTCTTTATATATTACCCAGTTTCAGATACTCTGTTATAAGCAACAGAAAACAGACTAATACAGCATGCATGGACAAATATGGCCCAGGCTTACCTTCAGGGGATCATCTATGAGATGAGATTTCAAGGGTGCCGAGAAAGTTGCACGTCTAAAATAGTATATTCTGTAATCACTATCAGGTGCCTGAAATCCCATCACCCCATTGTTCTTTAAAGTATGTATAAGACCATGCAACCTATTGCAGTGACAATCCTCTAAAGAAAACTATCACACTGAGCAGTGTTAACATAATTGGGAGTTCATCAGCATCTACTCTTCAATCAACTTTTAAAGGAAAGAAGGTAAAAACATCATGACACTGAATCTTTCAAGGAATCATTAGGACAGGAAGGAAGGAAAGAAGAAGAGGCAGAATCCAGGACCAGAATATACATATCATCAAAGTCTACTGACTGGTCAAGTATCAAGAAAGGAGAGTCAATGCCTGCCCTCAACACCTAGAATGCCCAGTTCTTGGATCACGGATTTTTTTTAATGCATCTGGGAAATGTGAATTGAGGTGCCAATAGTATCACAGGAACCCAAACCAACTGAGCATGTGTGACAACACAGCAATAACAAACTCCTGCAACCACTAGCAAGAGATAATTTAAGTACTATGTATTAGATAAGGTGAAGTACAGCAACAAATATAGGAAAATAATAACAGCTGAAGATGTCAGATAAAAGTTCCTCTCTCTCTCACTTAAAAGAAGTCTGGAACTAAGCAGGGAAGGGATGGAATAGAAGCCCCACATTGTTATCAGGGCCGAAAGCCTCTTTCATTCTGTTCTGTTATCCTAGCTTGTGGCTTTCATTTTTTATGGTGTGTAATGATTCAAGATGGTTGCTGGAGCTCCAGCCATTACAGCCACATTCCAGGTGAGCAGAGGCAGAAGTTGGAATGACATAAGAGCATCTTTCATAGCTGAGTTAGCTCCTTGTAAGGACACTTCCCAGAAGCCCTACGTGGAATATTTTCTGGCCATAACTTAGTCTCATGGTCACATATAGATGCAAAGAAAACTGAAACATGTAATAATTTCTTTGGATGGCAATATGCACAGCTATAAATAGGGATTCTGCTATATGGAGAGAGGAGGATAGATATTGGGAGGAAATAAGCAGTCCCTATATATTAAATTAACATATGTGTATGTATATTCATGTCTTCAAGTGAACACATTTACAGCAAGTCATTTGTCCCACATTCTTTTTATAGTTTCCTGTGGTAGAGTCAGAGATTATAACCATAAATATCACTCAAGAAGATTTTCTAAATCTTTGAACTTCAAAGGCTGAAAGGTGTCCAAGAGCACATCTTGACAATCACCACATTAGCACCTTATACAACACTTTACAGTTCATCAGCTGCTTTCTAATTTTGCCCCATGCAACATATTTCAGAGGTAAGATATTATTATTCCATTTTACAGATGAATAAATTGAAGCTCAGGGAGGTTATGACAGCTGCTTGCGGTTATTCAACCTGGACATAAATCCAACCTTCCACACATATGTTTGGTGTTTGTTCTGCCCTATTTAAGCTGCCTCTGAGCCAGGCTGGATTCTGATCATTTCAAAAGAGGACGATCAAGCTTACCTGCATAATCAAGTCCTCTCAGCTATGGGAAATGTATTCTGCCCTGGAGGAGTAATTATTCATGCCACTCTGGTTCGCACTGAGAAAGTACAGACAGCAGTAGAGTATTGGTTGGAGGGAACATGAGGGAAGCCACCCTGCCAACTTCTACTTTTCTTTCTACATGTGCAATCACCTCAAGTAGTCAATGTGAGTGTTTGCTTAAACAGGGAATAATGGGCCCCTTCGTGTATATAGTTATAAAAGGAGTAGCCATCCTACTGCTGTAGCATAGTAGGGTCAATCCCAAAGACAATTTGCACTCACCCACCACTAGCCACCTTCACTGGTCCTCTTCTGAAGTCCCCTTCCCTGGCTCTTCTCCCCATGGAGAAATCTTTCTTCCCTTCAGTGCCTACTTCAAAAGTCACCTACTCTACATGGTCTTCCTGGTACCTCTGGTAGAATGAATTCCTCTCCTGCATATTTCTTTGCTTGTCTGGCTTTCCAGAGAGTAAAGAGTATTGTCTCCAGATGTGGACCTGGACTTGTCTAAGTCATCTGCCAGATGGGGCAGGGCCAGGTTCTACTCCAATCATTCCCAGTGTGGCCCCTAAACCACCAGCAGCAGCATCACCCAGGAACTGGTTAGAAATGCCCATCCCAGACCTACTGAGTCAGCCACTCTGGGGGTAAGGCCCAGCCACATGTGTTTTAACAAGCCCTCCAGGCAATTCTGCTGCACATTGAAGTTTGACAGCAACTGTTCTACTCTCTTGGATTCCTTCCTTTCTGTCACAGTCTGAGTGGCTGCCATGAAGCGTTTTGCTGGCTCTGTTTAAACACAACCAACACATAGACATGAATAAGGTAGAACCAAACTCCACTGCTAGGTTTACCTCTGCTTATTATAGCTGAAATGTGTTAACCTTACTTACTGGACTGGTCATCAAAAAGGAAGAAAATTCTGTCAGGTTACATCAGGCAGAATAAATTGCCAGCTGACACTCTTTGCATGTGGTAGTCACAAATACTATAAATCATTGACTGGAATTTGGTGACAGCTTTCCTGCCCCACCTCCCTGCAGACAGCATCTTGTTAGTGAGTCATGGGGATGCTAACAATATATTTACTGCATCTTCTAAGAAATCTGATGATTCTGTGTGTTATTTTTCTTATTGTGTGTGCAACATCGTAAAAAAGACTTGCAGCGTTTCATTTCTTTTTCTATTATGCTCTCTTGCTGTTTTTATAATGCTCTTTCTAAAAAATATAGATATATAATAACAAGAAAATCTGTTTCCCAAATAGAATGGATCACACATCAGGTTATATCTGTGTGTGTGTGTTTTTCTCCCCAGCAATATTTGTACACATGGGAAATAATCCTGTCTATAATGTCATCTTTAAAGGGCTGCCTCAAGCAATCTCACTACTGTTGTAAAAATTGAATTTTGCTGCCCTGGATCACATTATTGTTTTTCTAATTTGAATGTGGCTCATCTAGAACTAGAAAACTTGGTCAGCTTGCCTATTGATTCCTTGCCCAAAAAACTTTTCCACTTGTGCCTCAAGCTGAATTTGCACCTCATATTGTAACTTGCTAGTCAGAGGACATGAGGTTCAGGTTTTAATCCTTCTGCAAATGGTGGTTTTGCTGCTTCTTTTCTTCTTTCAAACTTCTAGTGCTCCTAGAGAACAGTGCAGGCCAAGGAGGCAGAGATGAGAAGGGGATTTTATCTAAACTCATGCAGATATTTGAATTGAATATGAGACATGTGCTGGTACCCTTGACTTCCACCACTCCTAGAGAGCGTGTATAGGGAATAAAAAAGTGCACCGCTGTGGCAGTCCTGGGGGACCTGGACTTTAGGGCTGCCTGTGTCATTAACCACCTTCGTGACCATGGGAAGCTCACTGTACCTCTCTGGTCCTCAGTCTTCTCAGCCAGGCAATGAGGAGCTTGGATGACATGGCTTTTAGAATTTTCTTCCAAATAACACTTTCTGGAATCTAACTTTATAATGTTTACATATAAAAATAGTTGATAAGAGCATGACCTATTTTATCAATAGCCCTTTCCCTGATCAAGCAGGATCAGAGCAAGAGGATGAATCCCCTTTGATTTTCCCAACCACAAGACATCTTAATGTTCCTTTAGGGAGCAAGAAGAACACTTCTCTGCTTACAAAGCTTGCAGCCAATCCTTTTTCTTAATTGACATGTATCGATTATACATATTTGTGGGGTATAGAGGTGAATATCAGTACATGCATACAATTTGTGATGATCAAATCAGGGTAATTAGCATATTCATCATCACAAAACTTAATCATGTCTTTGTGATGAGGACATTCAAAATCCTCTCTTCTAGCCATTTGATAACATACAGTAAATTATTGTTAATTATAGAAGCTTATCTCAACTGTATATCCATAGAACTTATTTTTCCTATCTGGCTGTTTTGGTTCCATTAACCAACTATCCCCCCCCCCCTTTTCCTGCCTCTGGTAACCACAGTTCCACTCTCTGTTTCTGATAATTCAATCTTTCCTTTCTTTTCTCTTCTTTTCTTCTTTTCTTTTCTTTCTTTTTCTCAGCCAGTCTTTGCAAGTCCTACTTTCTAATATCTTTGACATTACTTTCTACATAACTCCTGGAAGACAGTCTCACTGATGACTTTTTTCTTCATTTAACATTCCAAAATGAGGTTATCACCTTGGAGGGAGAGAAAGTTGATGTTTACTGTGTAACATTGGAAATTCTCATTGATGTTCTGTTTCCTTTGTCATCTGCTCTCAATGAACGTGCTTGTCTGAACTGCTACAGTATAAAATCTCTTCACCCCCGTTCTCAAAACAAGTGACCACTCAGAAAATGGACACTTGGGATGCTAGTGCTAGGGAACAAATGCCCTTCCCCACTCCCAGCAGCCCTCCAGTAGAGATGGCAGCAATTGATGTACAAATCCACCATAGTTCCCTCACCCATGGGGTAGAGGTGGAGCCATGGGGATAACTTTCCTACACTGACTCCTAGAGTTTACCAGCAGGAGTGGAAAGTGCTTTGATAAGGCACTCTTTGCCTCTTTCTTTTTCCTGTCTCACTTCCGCACTCCCCTACCAGTGGATTCTGCAAATCTTCTCCCAACTAAAATACTTACACTGGAGTCCTTGTTCGGAGTCTGCTCCTAAGGGAACTCAATCTAAGAGAGAGCTATTTGGTACAATATCAGAAATTTGGGTTTGGAGTATAACAGAGAGACTGAGCAACAAACATAGATTCAAAACCAAATAGTGCCTTTATTTTTATACCATACAGTATCTAACATAATTCTCCAAGTACTGTAGACAATTCTTGGATGGATCGATGCATGACTTCAGATACCACATGGCTGAGTGTGTATTAATCTCTACTTCTGGCAGCATGCTCCATTGTGAATGAGTCCACTGCCTTCTCAGCGTTTTGCTAATCTCTCATTAATGGCTCCCAGTGGGACATCTGGGATGCCTTCTTTGTTTGTGGTGACTCTTGGTTTATCAGGTGTTCCCACCTTTGGTTGAGAATTTCTTTGTTTCTGGCTTGGTTCTCCTTCTAAACAAACTCCTGCACTTAGGGTATTTGGAGAATGTCTCCATAGGAGAAGAGAAGTGACTCTCATTGGCAGAAACATAGCTGTGGATGATCTATTTCCATGATTAACAGTCGTGCTCTGCAGAATACTCAGCTTCTGTGCAAACTGGTGAAGTTTCACATTATATTTTAAGTATCAGTGATATATGATTTTATTTATTTAAAAACTGTGATAACATAACAACATGCATCTTTACCCAATATCAAACCATTGAAGACCACTCAATGCTCATTTTCTTTGCATTTTAAATGAAGTTTCTACTACTAGAAATATAGTGAATGGCACTAATTATTTGTTGAAAAGAGGAATATCTAGGCCTGTATCTAAATTGCATAGAATGTGTCATTGAGTGAGAAAGTTTTAGTATACCCCAGTGTGTGTGTGTGTGTGTGTGTGTGTGTGTGTGTGTGTGTGTGTGTGTGTGTGTGTGTGTGTGTGTGTGTGTGTGTGTGTGTGTTGTGTGTGTGTGTGTGTGACAGAACCTCGGACCCATCTGCTCAACCCTTGTTCTAGGGCAATAACAGTGAATTGTACAAAGACTTATGTTGGAAAGACAGCTATCTTTTCTAACTTTTAGGCTTATGGTAGTGAGACATATCCTTCTGTGCTGACTAGATTGAGAATTTTTAGTTTAATGACAAAAACTCAACATTTGGGTTTTTCTTAGAGCAACTTTCATTAAGCAGAAAATTAGCAAGTGGTAGGTGAAAAGGAATTATTTTTAAATAATGTGCAGCTGAAATCTGCAATTCCTGCTGATTTCATTCTTTAAATGATTTTATTTGTGGCCCATGAAATAGGTCACAAATCAGTGTTTCTGCCCTAGCCTGAATTTTCATTGTGCTACCAAATGCTGAGTTTCAGAAAGTGCAAGAACTGCTAGATAGCTGACTCATTACATATTACGCAGTTGGTATATTCAGATCACAGTATGTGAGGGGTGGGTGTTGTGTGCACACAAAAGCAAAATCCCGATGCATTGGAATTGGCATCTTCCTAAACATCCCGTTTACAGCTACACATGCACAGGCCCACTGTGCCTACTATTCAGGAGGTCAACACGCATGCGTGCTGGTCTGTGATGCCTTTCAGTTAAGTTTTTTCAAAGGGTAGCCAGGAGTATTTCTGAATAATAAATGGGTTTTTTATTACTTATTTTTTTCTGACATGCTGGAGGGGTTTCCTATAGCCTTGAATAGCAGCTTTTGAATCCCTGAAAGCCCTCATAACACAATACAGCTTTTTTCAAAGATTATGGTATCAGAACATTCTTTTTCTGGGATGAATAACAAGAGTTTTAAAGTGACTACAGAGTTCCTGAAGTTAGCAGGACTTTGGAGAATACAGAACAAGCTGAACTTTAGGTGCTTAAGACCCTTGTAAAAGTTTTATGGTTCTTTCATGCTTTTGCTTTTGTGTTCTAAAACGCAGAAAGACCTTGAGGGAGAGAAGAGGAAGCAAAATGTTATCAGAAGGGGGAAAAAAAAAATCGTATGAATGCTACCTGGAGGGGAAAATGTGAAACTGGATCTTAATTTCCTTTTGTTTTTCAAAGAATGTTGCTGCCTGTGAAAAATGAAGTCGGTGAAGGACAGACAATGTTCCAAAGTCACTCTTTGTAACAATCCACAAATTCCGCATATGTCCACGTGGCTGACTGGACAAACTGTAACTGACTGCAAAGGCTCTGGAGCCTCTTTTTCTCTACTCAGAAATCTCATTCTCTCAATTCCCTATCACCTCTCGCCTATCATCCACTTAACAAAAAATTTTTAATACCTACTATGTGCCAGGTACAGCATCATGTCACAGAAGACACAAAGATGGAGATAATAGGGAGCAAAACAGATACATTCTGCTAAAGAAAAAATTATTCATGACACTAATTAAACACAGCAAGGAAGACCCTATTCAGTAGAGGACTATCATAATAGGCCCACTGCAATGGGGTCTTGCAGTGGAAGAAAGAAATTGGGCTTGACTCTCCATCCATCAAGGACAAGTGGGGATTTACAGCCAAGGAGCAAGGGTGGGGGTCAGTGGATGAAAAGTTACTAGGAGAAAACATCAGGGGCAAGGAGGATTCTTGCTAGACAGACCCAGTGGGATTCTTGCTGAAGGCAGACCAGGGAGATCAGGTATCGAGTGTGGGGCATGACGAGTTTGATCACATATTGAAGGTGGTCAGATACCAAGAGTAGGGGATTGTCACTAAACTGACTTAGAATTTTTGCTCAAACTGCATTTTACAAAGACAGAGAGAAAAGCCCAAGGTTGGGCAGAAGAGAGCTCAGAGGAGACTGATTAATGTCAGGTGAAGGACAGAGTCTTGGTCATATCTCCTTGTTCAAGAAATGATGAGAAATTCTTCTTTCCTTTGAACAATATAAAACCACTTCTCATTTGGTGGAGTATATTTGCTGGATGATGCAAGTAGTCAGGCATTTAATGAAGAGAATTTCTATGAAAACAGAAGAAAAACAAAGATTAATGGCTGGAAACACAGTCTTTGAGTCCAGTGGGCAGCTAGTCAAGAAGATTTCTAGTCGTAAGCTAAACACATCTTTAGATGGTGGAGTGAGAATATCAGTGGCAACTGAACAAATTTCCTGGTTTGCAGTTTGAGTGGTGATGACATGAGGAGTTTCAGTGAACTTTCTGAGCGGCCCACACAGCAGCAGGTATGAAGTTGCCCATAGATGATCTGCTGTGGTGATTTCTTAATTTATCCAGCTTCAGTTTGCAAGGCTTCGGGAAAAGGGAAGTTTTGTAAAGGAAATTTTATTACTCTAACATATGCGATTTGCTTCTGTACTACTGCTTGCTTGTGACAGGGAACATAATTAACACCATTTTAAGTACATCAGCCATTTTAAGTAAGGCAGCTTCTAAGGGGTCATGTAGAGGATAAGCATAGTCAAGGTGGGCTCAGGCATGGTAGATTCCAGGAAGGGAGTAACCACCAAAAGTACACCCAGGAAGGACTGACCAGTTCCTTATCTAGGGGCCACTGGGTCTGACCCCGAGGGGAAGACGATTAAGCAATACACTGTTCCTTGTTAGTGTGCCAACCCACCAAAAGCTACCAATGAATTTAAAGGTCGCCTCAGATGACCAATAAGCTATGTACAACTTATCCTGTTGCCAAGGTCTATCTAAAAGCTGTATAAAAAGCGCCTGTGTTAAGGGCTTGGGGCTGCTTCTGTCCTGAAGATGGAGCGACCCCAGCATGCTGGAATAAAAAGACCTCTTGCTTGATTGCAGCGATCTCTGTCTCCTGGTCTTTGCGAAATGAGCCTTCCCAACAAGTAAGATTCACGCTTTTGGGCCAGTCTTACAGTTTTAGGTCTCAGTGATTCAAAGTCAGGATGGTGAGAGAAAAACGGAAACATTAGTTTGGAGAGTTATAACTAGTTATTGGAGGAAATTAGAAAAATTCAAAATCGAGTCCAGTTTACAGGTAGATAACAAGACCTAAAGACAATGTACAAGACCAGAATCTGGTAACAGGTGCACTATAGTTTTCCATCAAAACAAAATTTCCTTCTGCATTCACCCCCCTTTTGATTATTGCTTACAAAATAAGTCTGGTCTCATGAAATTTGGCCTGTTTATTTACATAAGTGCAGTAAGAATGGTAATTGACCCCATAAGCCTTTTATCGTTGGCTTTGCTAGAACTTTTCAGAAGGAATCTCAGACCAAACTTTTAAAAGCCTCTTGAGGCTAGGAAGCCAAGCCAAGAATCTGCACCAGATCTTGCCTGTGATATCCATAGATTTGGGTGAATTCCTCTCTTCTCGAGGTCCCCAAGGCATTCTGAGGTTCCTGGGCCTGCGTGAAGTTTAATTGTATGTGGCAACTTGACTAGGTTAATGGATGGGGTAAAACATTATTTCTGGGTGTGTCTATGAGGATGTTTCTGGAAGAGAATAGCATTTGAATCAGTAGACTGAGTAAAGAAGACCCACCCTCCCCAATGTGGATGGGCATCATCCATTCCTTTGAATGCTCACCCAGATAGAACAAAAAGACAGAAGAAGCGTGAATTATCTCTCCTTTTTTGAGCTGAGACATCCATCTCTCTTGCCCCTGAATATCAGAGCTCCTGGTTCTTGGGCCTTCATACACCAGGAATTGGACCAGTAGTCCCCCAGTTCTCAGGCATACGGCCGTGGACTGGGAGTTACAACAGCACCTCCCCTGGTTCCCAGATCTTCAAACTGGGACTGAATTGCACCGCTGGCTTTCCTGGTTTTCCAGCTTGCAAATGGTATGTTGTGGGACTTCTTGGACTCTGTAATCATGTAAGCCAATTCCCATAATAAATCCCCTCTTTTATATCTATATGTGAGGGTACTTTAAAACATTCATAGGAAGATTTGTATTATCTTCTAATTCTGTTTTCCACGAGCATTTTGAAGTGCACTCTTATATCCTATTCTGATTCTCTGGAGAACCCCGACCTTCCTTACTTACCTGTAATGCTGAGAACCTTGTAAGCCAGGTGCCAGACTGGTTTTTCCAAGAGAGCTTTGTCAGCCTTGGCTCTAGGAAGTCAACTTTAGTTTCTTAAAGCTGATTGTATGTCCATTCTTCTCTTCTGTCTTCTGTGACATTCCAGTCAAAGTCTTATAAATGTAATCAAGTTTTCCAATTGTCTTCAGTTACAAGGAGAACAGATTTTTTAAAAAAAATTTATTTTGTGATTATTTTTAGCTGACACATAATAATTGTATACATGTATGGATTACAGTGTGATATTTCCATACATGTACACAATGTATTATGATCAAATCAGGGTAATTAGCATATTCATCACCTCAAACATTTATCATTTCTTTATGTTGGGAACATTGAAATACTCTCTTCTAGCTATTCAAAATTATACAGTAAATTGTAGGAACTATAGTCACCCTACAGTGCTATAGAAGACTAGAAATTATTTCTCCTATCTAGCTATAATTTTGTGTTCATTGACCAATTTTTCCCTTTTCTCCCTTCCCACTTAACCATCCTGGCCTCTAGTAACCAATATTCTACTCTCCACTTCTATGAAATCAACTTTTTTAGCTTCTGCTTATGAGTAGGAATATGTAGTATTAATCTTCCTGTACCTGGCTAATTTCATTTAACATAATGTTCTCCAGGGTCATCCATGTTGTCATGAATGACAGGATTTCATTCTTATTGTTATGGTTTCATAGTATTCCATTGTGTATATACACCACATTTTCTTTATCCGTTCATCTGTTAATGTACACTTAGTTTGATTTCGTATTTTGACTATTGTGAATAACGGTTCAATAAGCATGGGAGTGCAAGTATCCCTTAGACATACTGATTTCTTTTCCCTTGGGTATATGCCCAGTAGTAGTGGGATTGGATTGTTGGATCATATTCTATTCATAGTATTTTGAGAAGCCACCACACTGTTTTCCATAGTGGCCGTACTAATTCACATTCCCATCAACAGTTTCCCTTTCAGAAGGAGAACAGATTCTTATTGAACTTCTGCAAATAACTACATTGCCATGAAAATAATTGTATTTAATAACAGGTTCCAAATTCTGAAGCGATTAGGTAGGGAGAAAAAAATAAATAAACGTTTCTTTTTTTTTAACAAAGGTAGAGGGAGGGTTCAAGATGGCAGAGTAGTTGGTTCCTGGTGTCGCTGTCTCCCACAGAGTGACCAATTTGCAACTCTTCGGGAGCAGTGATAGAGGACCTGAAATCTATGCTGGAATGGACAGGAACCACCCACCGTGGGATCCCAGTTCAGGTTGCTCCCCATTTTGTAGAGAGACTTTAGATCTTTTGGGCACACACACCCCGAGCCTGCTGGCCAGAGAAGACAGGTGGGGTGGGGGCAAGACTTCCGGCACAGGCCATCCTGTCTCTGTGAGTGATCTGAGAGGCCTGGGTTCCCAAGTCCTGAGCCAGATGAGCTGGTGAAAGCCGGTGGGGTGAGACTTTAGGCCCAGGCCATCCCATCTGCGTGAGTGACCTGAGAGGCTCTGGGCTCCCAAGCCCCAAGCCAGGTGAGCTGGTGAACGCAGGCAGGGTGGGACTTACAGCACAGGCCTTCCATCTCTGTGAGCGACCTGAGAAGCTCTGGGTTCCCAAGCCTGGAACCAGATGAGCTGGTGAACACAGACGGGGCAGGACTTCTGGCACAGGCTGTCCATCTCCATTAGCAACCTGAGAGGCACGAGCTTCCAAGACCCTAGCCTGACAAGCCAATGGAAGCAGGTGGGGAGGGACGTCCAGACCAGGCTGTCTGTCTCAGTGAGTGATTTGAGAGGCTCTGGACTTCCACAAACCCTGACCAGCCAGTGAAGTCAGTTGGGGTGGGACTTCCAGTCCAGGCTAGTTTCTGCTGTCCAGTAGCAGCAGTCCCTTCAGGATCCAAGCCAGACATCAGGGCGAAACAAGTGAACCATGATACCCCTGGCCACAATAACAAAACACCAAAGGAAAGAAACCACAAATATGAAAAATCAAGAAAGTACATCGCCACCAATGGAAATTAATAACTTACAAGTGCTAGATCCTATAGAACAGGAAGTCTTTGAAAAGACAGACAAGGAATTTAGAGTAACTATTCTAAGGAAACTGAGATACAAGAAAATTCAGTGAAACAACACAATGAAATGAGAAAAAAACATAAAAGATCTGAAAGAAGAAATGTACAAGAAATTGATGCCTTGAAAAAGAATGTAGCTGAGCTTGTTGAGCTGAAGGATTCATTCAATGAAATAAAAAATACAACAGAGAGTTTAACCAGCAGACTTGAGCAAGCAGAAGAGAGAATTTCTGACCTTGAAGACAGGCTGGTTGAATTATCACAGGCAGACCAAAGAAAAAGGAATCAAAAATATTGGAGAAAATTTAAGAGAGACAACTGACAACCTTAAGCTCTCAAATATCAGAATCATAGGTATTCCAGAAGGGGAGGGAAAAGGAATTGGCATTGAAAACATATTCAATGAGATAATAGCAGAAAAGTCCACAGGTATAGGGAAAGTCACAGATTCCCAGATTAACAAAGCCCAAAGATCACCGAACGTATTCAAGCCAAAAAGGTCCTCTTCAAGACATGTGATAACCAAGCGGACAAAAATCAAAGACAAAGAGAGAATCTTAAAAGCTGCAAGAGGGAAGCAGCAAGTCACCTATAAGGGAGCCCCAATCAGAATAACATCAGACATTTCATCAAAAACTCTAAAAGCCAGAAAAGAATGGGATGATATATTCAAAACACTAAAGGAAAAAAATTGCCAGCCAACAATACTTTACCCAGCAAGGCTATCCTTCTGAAATGAAGGACAAATAGTATATTTCTCAGACAAACCAAAACTTCAGGAGTTCACTACCACATGACCAGGCCTACAAGAAATTCTCAAGGAAGTACTGGGTTTGATAACACAAAAACAGCAATCACTACCATGAATACACAATAAAGAGCAATGTGTACCAGCAAAACAAAAATGCTAACAAAAGAGAGGAAAAAGTAGTTTACCTATCACCCCAAGAAACCAACAAGACAGAAGACAAACAGAAAATTTGAAAGAAGGGAAAAAAAGATACTTAAGATCTCTAAACAAAAATCAGTATAATGCTAGGAGTAAATCAACACCTTTCAATAATAACTCTGAATGTAAAGGGACTAAATTCCACATGAAAAAGACACACACTGACTGACTGGATTAAAAAGATGGACCCAACAATATGCTGTCTCCAAGAGACTCACTTGACCTGTAAAGACACACATAGACTAAGAGTGAAAAGATGGAAAAAGATATATCATGCAAGTAGAAATGAAAAATGAGCTGGAGTAGCTATTCTTATATCAGATAAAATAGACTTAAGCAAAAACCATTAAAAGAGATAAAGATGGCCAATATATAATGATAAAAAAATCTATCCAGCAAGAAGACATAACAACCATAAATATATATGCACTGAATGTCAGAGGAGCCAGATTTAGAAAGCAAACACTGTTAGATCAAAAGAGAGAAATAGACACTCACACCATAATAGTGTGGGACCTAAACACCCCACTCTCATCATTGGACAGATCATCTAGGCAGAAAACCAACACAGAAACAAAAGATCTAAACAATACTTTAGATCAATTGGATTTGGCAGATATCTGCAGAACATTCCACCCCACAACCTCAGAATACTCATTCTTCTCATCAGCACATGGAACATTCTCCAGGATAGATCACATGTTAGGTCACAAAGCAAGTTTTAACAAATTCAAAAAAATTGGAATTACTCCATGTATTTTTTATGATCACATCAGATTAAAATTAGAAATCAATAACAAACGAAACTGTGAAAACTATTCAAACTCATGGAAATTAAACAACATTCTACTTAATGACATATGGGTCCAAGAAGAAATTAAACAGGAAATCAAAACATTTCTTGAAACTAATGAAAATAATGACACAACATACCAAAACCTGTGGCATACTGCAAAAGCAGTACTAACGGTGAAATTTATTGCATTAAATGCCTACTTCAGAAAAATGAAAATATGGCAAATAAATAACCTAACACTTCACCTTAAAGATCTAGAAAAACAAGAACAATTGAAACCTAAATTTAGTAGACAGAAAGAAATAATTAAGATCAGAGCAGAAATAAATGAAATAGAAACACAAAAACAATGCAAAACATCAATGAAACAAAAAGTCAGTTCTTTGAAAAGATGAATAAAATTGACAAACCTTTAGTAAGACAAACTGAGAAAAGAAGAGAGAAGATGCAAATAACAAAAACTGGAAATGAAAAAGGTGATATTACAACTGACACCTCAGAAATACAAGGAATCATTAGAGACTACTATAAACATCTATATCCCAACAAATTTGAAAATCTGGAGGAAATGGATCCATTTCTTGATGCGTACAAGCTACCAAAAGTGAGGCAAGAAGATATAGAAAATCTGAACAGACCAATAACAATAAAATAGACTGAAGCTGTTATCAGAAGGCTTCCAACAAAGAAAAGCCCAGGACCGGATGGTTCACTGAAGAGTTCTACTGAATCTTCAAAGAGGAACTGATACCAGTTCTCTACAAACTGTTCCAAAAGATTGAATCAGAGGCCATTCTCTCAAACTCATTCTATGATGCAAACATCAGCCTGATACCAAAACCAGACAAGGATGCATTAAAAATAGAAAACTACAGGCCAATATCCTCGATGAATATAGATGCAAAAATCCTCAATAAAATATTAGCTAACAGAATACAGCAACACATACAGAAAATTATACACCATGATCAAGTGGGATTAATCTCAGGGATGCAAGGTTGGTTCAACATGTGCAAACCAATAAATGTGATGTACCACATTAATAAAAGCAAAGACAAAAACCACATGATCATCTCTATTGACACTGAAAAAGCATTTGACAAAATTCAACATCCTTTCATGATAAAGACTCTCTACAAGTTAGGCATAGATGGAAAGTATCTCAACATAATTAAAGGCATATATGATAAGCCCACTGCCAATATCATCCTTCTCCCTTAAAAACAGAAACTAGAAAAGGATGCCCACTCTCAGCACTCTTATTCAACATAGTGTTGGAAGTACTAGCCAGAGCAATCAGAGAAGAGAAGGAAATAAGGGCATCCAGATTGGAAAGGATGAAGTCAAGCTGTCCCTTTTTGCAGATGATATGGTCCTATACATTGAACAGCCTAAAGCTTCTATAAAAGAACTCCTAGAGTTGATAAATGATTTCAGCAAAGTTGCAGTGCACAAAATCAACACACAAAAATCAGTAACATTTCTATACTCCACCAGTGAACTTGCAGAAAAGGAAATCAAGAAAGATAGCTCTTTCACAATAGCCACCAAAAAAATACAATACTTAGGAATAAAACTGACCAAAGTTGTGAAAAATCTCTACAAAGAGAACTATAAACCACTGCTGAGAGAAATTAAAGCGGACACAAGAAGATGAAATGATATCCCATGCTCTTGGATTGGAAGAATTAACATTGTGAAAATGTCCATATTCCCTAAAATGATCTACAAATTCAATGCAAGCCCCATCAAAATTCCGATGACATTTTTCTCTGAGATGGAAAAATCTATCCTGACATTTATATGGAACAACAAAAGACCACACATAGCCAAAGCAATGCTGAACAAAAAAAAATAAAGCCAGTGGCATAACAGTACCTGACTTTAAACTATATTCAAAGCCATAATAACCAAAACAGCATGGTACTGGCATAAAAGCAGACACACAGTTCAATGGAACAGAATCGAA
Organism: Cynocephalus volans; assembly: GCF_027409185.1. Taxonomy (NCBI): domain Eukaryota; kingdom Metazoa; phylum Chordata; class Mammalia; order Dermoptera; family Cynocephalidae; genus Cynocephalus; species Cynocephalus volans. Next base: position 58,643,759 of record NC_084478.1, read on the forward strand.
AACCCAGAAATTAACACATATGCCAAGAGCCAACTGATCTTTGACAAATGCAGCAAGTCTACATACTGGGGAAGAGACTGCATTTTCAACAAATGGTCCTGGGAAAACTGGATAATCATTTGTAAGAGAATGAAACTAGACATATCTTTCACCATATACCAAAATGAACTCAAAATGGGTTAAAGAATTAAATATACATCCTGAAACAATAAAACTCCTTAAAGAAAAAATAGGGGAAACACTCCAGGAAATAGGAGTGGGTACAGAATTCATGAATAGGACCCAAAAAGCACAGGCAACTAAAGGTAAAATAAACAAATGGGATTATTTCAAAGTAAAAAGCTTCTGTACAGGAAAAGAAACAATTAACAGAGTAAAAAAACAACCAACAGAGTGGGAGAAAATATTTGCTAAATATACATCTGACAAAAGATTAATATCCAGAATATCCAAGGAACTCAAACAACTTTGTAACAAAAAAATAAATAACCCAATTAAAAAATGGACAAAGGAGCTGAACAGACATTTCTCAAAGGAAGATATACAAATGGCTAACAGACACATGAAAAAGTGCTCAATATCACTCATTATCTGGGAAACGCAAATCAAAACCACATTGTCATACCATCTAGCTCCAGTTAGGATAGCTAACATCCAAAAGACTGAGAACGATAACTGCTAGAGAGGTTGCGGAGAAAAAGGAACTCTCATCCACTGTTGGTGGAGCTGCAAAATGGTGCAGCCTTTAAGGAAAATGATATGGAGGTTCCATAAACAATTACAGGTAGATCTACCATATGACCCAGCGATTCTACTGTTGAGAATATACCGAGAGGAATGTAAATCTTCATGCTGAAGTTGATACCTGTACTCCAACGTTTATTGCGGCTCTATATGCAATAGCCAAGAGCTGGAACCAGCCCAAATGTCCATCATCTGATGAGTGGATAATGAAACTGTGCTACATATACACAATGGAATGCTACTCTGCTATAAAAAAGAACGAAATACTACCATTCAGAACAACATGGATGGACTTAGAGAAAACTATATTAAGTGAAACAAGTCAGAAAGAAAGAGAAATACCACATGGTCTCACTTATTTGTGGGAGCTAAAAAGCAATCAATAAATAAACACACAAACAAATAAGGATGGGGGGAAGAAGACAGAATAACCACAAAAATTCCTTGAACTATTTAATCCAAGTGCATAGATACGATGTTGGGGTGGGGCAGGGAGGGGGTGGAGAGGAATGGGTAAAGGGGCATGAAAATCAAGTACAATATATATTAAGAAGTAAAATAAAATTAAATTAAATTTAAAAAGAACCAAAAGTTTAATCTACTAAATTGCTGTGAGTTATAGATAACTCAAAGGAAAAGAAGAAAAGGGTTCCTTGAATCTGGAAAACAAAACAAAAAAAGAACCAGCAATGTTTCAAAACAAAAATTCATAAAAATTACAAGCATCCTCATCAGTTTATTCACTCCTATGTACTTAATTCTTGTTTTGGTTGATTTGGGGTTAGCAGTTTTATGAGTCCATCAGTTTCTTCATTAGTTCTGGAAATCCTTACTCAGCTCAGTGGCATGGTCTCAACGTTATTCAAGTGATGTCATCATGGAGAATTCTCACCTCTACCTCATTATAAATGCTTTCAGAGAAGAATCAGTGAAACAAAACCTATCTATGGTTGTCAAAAGACTTAAAATGGCTGTGTTTAAAGATCTGAAGAGAGGTTGTTTGACAAGGTAATTTGGTTTTGTCTGTGGCATAACAGCATTTTAAGATAATAACTGGTATCATGACTGATTATATGAATACTAAGGGCATTGACAACGTTTTAGGAATTTCATGCAATTTCTGAAAGACATATTAATAACTTAGGTTCATACATATATAATCTAAAAATGTTCAAACATCAATTTTTATTTGACAATGTTTTCCATGTAATTTAACATATCAAATAAACCTAATTAGTTTAATATCTCTTTTTTACAAGATGAGTGAACAAGTTCTTTGAGAATTTCCAGGGGCCCTCTAGGAAATCTCAGTTAGTTCCAGGTCAGAAAGATGTCATTTAGAATTTGATATTGGGAAGTTGGTCAAAAATGTCAAAAGGTTTGAGCACTTGATTAAATGGGATTGCAGATCACTATGAAGCATGGTGATCAATTTAGCCAAAAGTTATCCATTTAGCCAAAGTCACAATAAAAGATTTCAGAGAAACACATATGACATAACATACTTAAGGAAAAAAAATGAGCTCTTTAATATCAAGAAGATTTGATTTCTTAAGTAGTTAAATACCTGATAAACACAAAATGAAGCACAGGAAATTATTTGTGTAAGACATAGAATCTTCCTTTCCTAGGTGAATTATTCATCAGGTAAAGAAAATCCTTTTACCAAAAAAAAAAGGAGGAAAACTTTGTCCTTTTAAAAGAGAGAAATCCAAATTCTAGATTTGTATCAGTACATTACTGAGCTATTTTAAAAAAAGAAAATCACAAATACCTTACAAATAAATCCATCCATCTTAACAGCTTGACTGACTACACATGAAATTTCTTTTCCATAAACCTTCTTACAACTGTTTTTTATAACCATTCAGTTTTTGTCCTGTTCTTGTCCTCTTTCTCATTTTGGAACAACCACTCATCTTACATCAGGAGAAAATTACTCTCTTTTTCCTTTAATGAAAACACATTTTTATTCCCTTGCATACTTTTCCTTATTAAAATGCATCTTACTTCCCTGCATATTTTGCAAAACTGTTTCCCTTCATACTTATTATTTCTAGTAGTTTTAATTACATATATTGATTATAATTTTTTTCCTTTTCTAGTTTATTGAAACATAATTGATTGTACATATCTGTGGGGTACAGCATTGAATATCGATACCTGAGTGCGACATGTGATGCTCAAATCAGGATAATTAGTATATTCAGCATTGCACAATGTAATAATCTTTTGTGGCCCTTTACCCACTTCTCGTATCAGTAAACTTTCTTTTACAGAGCAAACTAGGAAGCAGACAATTGTGAAATATCTGTCATATACCAGCATTCTCTCCAAGCAGATTGGTAAATTTTATGAATATTCCACCTTATATACCTTATGCATATATGCTGTTTCCTCACAGTATAATTTTTCATGTTTACTAACAGGTCTATATATGTGGAATATACTATAAAGCATATGTACTTCAGAGGGCCTGGTTTTCCAAAGCTTTGCAGTTTCAAATATTGACCTTGCAAGGACAGGAAATTTTCCTCAGGCTATAAGTCCCTGTTTCAAGATAAGAATTGTGGCACAGCAGGTTGCTGTCTCAAAGACAGACTAGTTACTGATTGTTATGTAAAGATACTGAGAAATTGCTATAAGAACGAATGTTTGCTAAGATCAAGCTTGTGTTGATAAGTTCACTTAATTGTCTACTGGAATGTCATCTGGCTTGTTTCACTGAAAGTTACCAGCCTATACTATTAAACTGTAACCCCACCTTTGTTCTCTTCCTGTAACTTCCTGGTCTGGAAAATAAATGCAGGAAGAGAACCCCAATTCGGTGTTAATTTTCCCAAGGAAGGGATCCCTCTTGCTGGAGGGTCCTGGGAAAGTTAACCAGTTCGGGGCTTCTCACTGCTCAGAAGAGATGGGCTTTGAGTAAACCTTTGTGTCTCCATCATCTAGGGGAAGTGGGGTGACAAATCCGTGGGGGGCAAAGCAACACAAAGCAACTTATATATATTTTAGCTTATCTATGCCATGTAAAAACAGGAAGGCAAAAGTATACCAATCTAAACTCAGGTTTACTAATTAGAGTTTCAGTGGTTTATGTTACTTTATCTAGTTATTTAATGAATATCTATTACTTGATTTAACTTAGCATAACTCTAAGGTATGCTATCAAAGATTTTGGAGACCGTTTTTAGGCTGACATGTTATAACATAAAACAAGGCTAGCCATCGTCTGACGTTATTTCTGTTATCTATTTTTATAGCATGTGCATGTAGGGCAAGCATCACAAAACCAAAAACCTAAAAAAATTAAATTCATGAGTTGTTTGTTTAATTGCTGTGCTTGAGATACATTAAGTAATGGATACTGCATCTTGTACATTTGTTCTTCGGTCAAATTTATAATTTTTATAATTTTAAACATTTAGTAGAGAGAAGATACTAGTTATCCTAGGTAGAATAAAAATGTTTGCTCATATTATATTTAATGCTGATAACTCAGAAGACATACCCATTTTTATTAGGGAAATAATATTAAACTCATCTTATTTACCAAATATTTGCCTAAGTCATATAAACTTGAAAAGCATTTGGGTTAGTTTCTATATTTCTGGAAAGTTTAGGAATAATTAATTAGGGCTCATTTATCTCTAAGCCAATTTGAATAGATCTCCTTTGAAGGATTTTTTAAATTAATTTTGTGATGCCTTCAGGATGTAGGAAAATATCATATATATAGTATACATACAAAAATGTGTACTTAAACATACAGATGCAAAAAGAGATGTTGAAGCTTTCATTCTAAAATTTTAGCCATGAATCAAGCAACATAGTAATATGAAACTCACTGCTTTATCTCCTCTTTATATTTTTATCCAAATTGTGTTTCTGACAAAAATGGGACAACTTGAGGATACCTATTCAACAAAGGCTAAAGATTTTTACCAAGTTTGGCGTTGAAGACGTCCACATTTTCTTTTGTCCTGGTATGTAATATTATGCATCCTGTAGGCTAAATTTTAGGAGAGACTGAGGGGACATCAAGAAGATGGCTAGATGTTTCCAAAGTCCATTTGAGTAGATAAAATATTCAGTCTGTTTCCAATTAGCCTTTTCCCCCTTTTCAGCCTCAGATAGTTGCTTTCAGGGATCTCTGAGTTTCCCGTGCCCCCCTATGGTGGAATGGGGTCTAAAGTTCAAGTGACTTAGGGAGTTAAGGAACTGGAGGGGTAAGGGAAAGGTCTGGTAGGAATGAACAGAGGGGTGGAGGAGGTAGTGGCTTGCAGGGGGATGTATGAAAGGATTCAAGGGAGCTGAAGGGAAGACTGAAGGTGGTAAGAGGAAGAAGGAGGAGGGGAAGCAACGAGAAGGGAGAGACCTTTGAGGAGCCAGGTTGGGAAGATCTCGAGTTCCCTATAGAGGCCATGGAAGTTACAAATTATCCTCAGGAAAATCACACAAATAACAAAGAAAGCATACACAACTGGCATCAGCAGGGGTTCGAGAAGTGGGGTTTTAGAAGACTGAAAAGTTCCTACATGAAATGCAAGATCAAACAGAGAGAAAAAAGAGGCCTCAGGAAGAGCCAGGAAAAAAAAAAAAAAAAGACAAGAAAAAAACCTCTAGTCCAAGAATGGATCCCCACTAGAGGAAAAAAAAGAGCCAGGGAGAATTTTGCAGTGCAGGGCAAAGCCCAGGAATCAGGGAACGTACATAACCCCTCTCCAAACAAAAGACCAGGGAAAAAGACTTCTAGCTCAGCAGGTACCTTTCAAAAGAAGCCTACTCTCACCTAGCTTCAAAAAGTATACTCAGAATCATAAGAATCAAAATCTATCCTAAACGTGCTTCAATAAACTGCCACCTGAAGCACTGGCTCAGGAGTCAGACTTACCAATGGATTCCTGATCAGTCATCCAGGAGTGAAGACAAAGACTTCAAAGGCGCACACCGGGAAGTCCAGGAGTCCAATGATGAATCTGATCTTATCCAGGTCATGGCCATTGTAACTGTTAAAGAAAAAATGATTCATGACACTCCATAAAGATGGTTGGGGAGACTCTATTTAGGGGGAAACTACTGCAGTAGGGACAGGGAAAAGAAACTGGTCTTGATTCTCACTCCAAATAGGGATTTATGTCCAAAAAGCAGGGTGGGGGCGGTCAGTGAATGAAAAATTCCTAAGAGAAAACATGAGGAGTAAGGGGGATTCTTGCTGAAGGCAGGCCAGGGAGATCAGATATCAAAGGTAGGGCATGAGGAATTTGATCATATATGGAAGATGTCAGATACCAAGGGTGGGGGATTGTCACTAAACTGACTTAGCAGGATTCTTGTTCCAACTGGGTTCTGCAAGGACAGAGGGAAGCCCAAGGTGGGGGGCCTGGTATAATAGGGCTTAGAGAAGCCTGATTAAAGTTTGGTCAAAGGAGTGAGTCTTTGTCACTTTCTTTTCCTCTTGGTGTTTATCATCTAGTGTACACAGATAATATATTACAGATGACTCCAAGTGCTGTCAAGGAAAGTAAGCAAAGCCATGAAAGGCCTAATAGGAAGGCCTAATTGCTTTGGGGATCAGAAAATGTCTTCTGTAAATCAATAATGATTGAGCTGACATCTGAAGAGGCTGCAAGAAAAACCCAGATGATTCTTGGACAGGAAGGATCCTGATCCCAGAACTGAAAGGTCAGAATAGAAAGCTGGAGGTAAGGTGGGAAGAGTTTTAAAGGAGAAGGTGCCAGATGGATGCCTCAGCAGGTTGAGCAGATCAGACAGCTGCCTTTCTGCCTCTTCGGGATGTTGGTCTTTATGTTAAGGACAATGTACAGCTGTTGAAGGGTTTAAAAGAGAGGTGTGACAAGATCTGCTGGGTGTTTTAAAAAGATCACTGTGGCTAGAGGGTGGATAAGAGACTGGAAGGCAGCAGGAGAGGTTACTGGGGGCCCAGCTCAAAGGCTGTGGCTGTAGTCCCCACAACAGATGATGGTGATTTGGAACAGGGTGGTGGCAGAAGAGATCAAAGGAGAGAATTTTAAAACACATTTAGGCCAGCACCTGAGGGCTGTATTGGAGAGTGAGCAATATGGAGGGACTGGAGGAGGATGCCCAGACTTTCAGTTGGTGTAAGTGGCTGGCTGTCGGAGCCACTCAGCAGGACAGGGAGGGGAGAGGAGGGGCAGGATGTGTGCGTGTGCGTGTGCGTGTGTGTGTGTGTGTGTAGGGGGGTGTGCGTGGACACAGGTGAGAGGGGAGAAGTTTTTCAGCTTCGAGCCAAGGCCTCTCATCTTTCCAACTAAAGTAGTGGCTCTCAAATTTTTAGCAGTGACCTACAGTGAGAAACGCATTTTACAATCTCCCTGTATGCAGACAGGGTGGACAGAAGTCCCCAGAACAATGCTGCCCCTCTGCATGCACAAGGTATGCGTATTTGCGTATTTCCGAATCTCCTTCCTGTAAATCAATCAATCAATCAATCAAAAAGCCAGACGTCAGCAGCGCGGGCCGCTAGGTGGGGAGGCTGGTGATTATGGCGACCATTGTGACGTCACTTGTGGCGTCACTCGCGACGTCCTTTGTGATACCGCGGCCCTGGTGCCGCTGCCAAGGCATCGAGAAGATTGCCCACACAGACTCTGAAGCTTCAGCTGGCAGCAGCGGTCGGCGGCCCGGCGGCCCGGCAGCCCAAACCTCCCACAGCCTTTCACTGCCCCTCCCAACATGGCAGCCTCCACCGCCTCACAGACGCAGATCAAGGGGATCCTGAAGAAAGGCTCGTTGACTTCCTCGGGGACGGCTAGCTCCCAGGAGTCCGCAGGCGGAATCCAGGCCATGCGGGAAAGGAAGTCCCAGAAGTGGGATGAATCAAACATCCGAGCGACGTATTGCCAAGAATACGGAGACTACGATTTACTGCAGCTAAATGGGTCCGGTGTGCAAGATGATGGGGAAGATAAAGAGAGTGAGGCCGACTCGAAGGAGCCCATGACCGTGGACAAGCTGGCTATGAAGTTTGCCGCCACCAGCACCTCGGATCAAGAAGACAGCGGAGTGCAGGCCTACAAGATCCTCCTGGACAGGCAAGAAAGAAGGAGGCAGTTTGAGAGGAAGCGGAAGCTGCACTACAGCCAGGGCCCGGATATTAAAATCGCAAGGGAGCTCCTTTTGGCAGAACTACAAGATGAGGAGGCGGATGAAAGTGAGGGAGGCCTCTGTGCTACACCTGCCGGGAAGAACCCGCCTGAAGCTCCGGCCGGCGATGAGCTGTAAAGCCAGTTCTGCATTGTGTACAGAACATTTGCTCGATGCAACAATGCTTCCTCTGATCCGAGCCCTGTGCCTCTAATACACTTGCTTGTTCTTGAAAGCTTTGTATTGTGCTCAACTGCTTATCGGTTAAATCGTAGTGCGAGAAGTAAATGGGAGTCTTAGAGAATGACAGATTAGTGGGGAAATGTCTGCTTGACATTCTTGTGCGCAGCACTTGACTGCAAGTACAGATCTTAGCACCAGTCCCAAACTACACCACTTTCATAAAATGGTTGGTTAATATGTGTATTCAGTAGCTTTTTAACGTGTTAAAGCTTAAAGGGGGACTAATTTATGTTCGTTTCTACATGGACTAGCTTTTATAGAAAAGGTTTCGTTTAAAAAACACAATTGGTACAGTAGGGTTATCTAAGCTGATGAAATATGCTTGCTGACAAACACTCGTCTTTAGGGCGATTTGCCTGTTTAAGAGGGAATATAAGAGTTAAAGTTGAATTTCCTTAGCCTTTAAAGTTTCTCTTAAGTCTCAGTGTTTACAGAGAAATTACTGAACTTTTTCTCATCAAAAATAGCCATTTTTCATGAATTATCAGGTTAAGATTGCAACAATTTTCAGTCTGGTTTTTGTACACTAGTTGGGCAAATTTGGTATTACACTTTTTCTTTAAAAAAAAAAAAACCTTCTAATGTAGTTATCTCAGTAGTCCCTTCTCATACTTGTCTTACCCTCTGTCCGCTTTCCTTGGTCCTCCCTGCCCATACATACTCAATCCCTTAATTTTATGGGGTATCATAGATTGTCAAGACATTAGGAACTCTTCTTTCAAATATTCTATCATTTGTTGCAACAGTGTCACTTCTATTTTGACCATCATGGTTTCTTCACCTTCCAATATGTGGAGAAAACAGATTGAAGAGCAGGAGTAATATAGACAGGAAATAGAATTGAACTGCTAAATTTCTACACCCTTTTTATTTACAACTTGCTAGGTAACTTACTATTATTAGTTTACCATTTGACCCAATTAGCTTTTAGACAACTAAGGTTTTCTTGTTGTTGTTTTTTTAAATGACAGAATCATGCAAAATCAATGGTATAGTTCCTGAATGGACAGACAAAAGTAAGCCCAAAGAGTTTGTGTGGGGTTTTTTAATTTCAATATTTATTGAGATAATTGTAGACTCACATTCAGTTGTAAGAAATGAGTGATCCTGTGTACCCTTTACCCAGTTTCCCCCAATGCTAACATATTGCAAAATAATAGCACAATATAACATCTAGGATATTGACATTAATACAATCAAGATACAGAACATGCCATCACTGTGAAGATCACTAATGTTGCCCTTTTAGAGCCACATCTGCTCTCCATTTCTATACTTTTGCCATTTTAAGAATGTGGTGACCAAGTAACCTGACACATTTGTTCATATAAAGATGCCACTGGATGAAAACAGCACATTAATTGCACTTCTAAGAAGTAAACATACATGTACCAAGCATAGCCTCTGCCCCTCAAGAAGGTCCGAGTCTACTGGGAGAAAACTGTATGGTTCCGAAATGACAGTTTATGAAGGCCTCCCGGGGAAAAGATGCTTGTATTAAAAAAAAAAAAAAAAAAAAAAAAAAAAAAGGTGGGGAGGGGAGACTTCTTGTTGGGGTTACATAACTATTTGAAAGCAAACAAGTGGTTTCCAGATGCTTGTGGAGTGAGCGTCAGCCTTCTGAAGGGCTTTACTTTCCTCTGTCCGAGTTCCTTCTGTCCAAAGGTGAGGACAGAGGGAGCCCAGCACCGTGCCCCCACCGCCTGTTCTTGCTCAGAAAAAGAAGAGGACACCCAGCTCACACTTGGCTAGAGTTAGGGGAGAAGTGGGGTGCAGACAAGATACGGGGAAAACCATAGAAGATTCAGAAGTGAGGTAGAGAGATGAGGACATTGGAGGGAATAACACATGGTTCTCCATTCGGGACCGGGGAGTGTCAACTTAGAGAATCCTTTTCCACAGGACGATGCTCACGCTATTGTTTACCTAACACAATACCACAATTCAGTTATTAGGGAGAAATGCAGGCAAGAAGAGTGATGAGGGAGCCTCCAAAACCCAGATTTGGAGAGAACACAATGAAGAATTTTTTGCAAGAAACTTTATCAAATTAACACTACCCTATTACAACTGGGAAATTCAGTCCATAAGCAACAGAATGCAACATTCAGTACACATTCAAAGGGAGGCAGAAGAGTCCACACTGGCTGGGCTTGGGCAGCCAAAGCTGCTTGTGCAGAGGCCTTTGGAGGATTTAGGAATGCAGGCTGCAAAAATTCTGGGGAAAACTGAGAATTGTGGGTGTGTGCCTATGTTTGTGTGTCTACGTGTGGACACAGGAGAAAGCTGCCTTAGGCATTCTTCCCTACCAGTATAAACACAGTTCTCTAATATAAGGTTATACATTATTAGTTCCTAAAAAAACATAAAGAATTGTTTTTATCATTGTGTAGGCAGAGCATTTTTGCATCATTGAACCTGCCTATGCATGCTGGGTACTAAATATCTTAATTTTTCAAGGAGCCTTCTTTTTCTTCTTTTTTTTTTCTGTTTTAAAGAAGACTCTTTGAAAGGTTCATATGAACCCAGTTTCCATAGCAACTGCAAGCATCGGTGATTACCCAGAGCTTCTACGTTATAATATACAGGCTACCCTATTAACAAAGATATACAGGTTAGCCTAAAAAGCAGGGTTTCTGAACCACAGGCGTTTGGGACTGGATAGTTATTTGTTGTGGGGGCTGTCTTGGGTATTGTATGATGCTTAGCAGCACCCCTGTCCTCAATCCACTAGATGCCAGTAGCACTGCTCCCCAAGTTGTGACAGTCAAAAATGTCTCCAGACATAGCCAATGTTGAGAACCACTGGCCTAAAGAGAGGGTTGCTAGTGGCCTAATAGAGACAAATTGTGCATTCAAATAAAACAACAATACTTTGTGCAGTTAATGGAAATGCTAAATAAAGTCATAAGTCCATGATAATGCTGAAAAGAAAGACAAAATGTAATATGACACAGGAAAAACTCAAATCAATGTGAATACTTTTCTGCTCAAAAGAGAAGGATTTAACAAATTGTTCAATTAAGAAAAATTTACAATGAATTCATTATTTCATTTTCAATACGGACCGCTCACTGGATAGTTCAAGAAGTTACTGTAGTCTGCCTGAAATTTACACACTCACACTCATAACTTTGATGAGTTCACACTCATCAATTTGATGCTGGAAAAATATTAAATCTTAGGTCAGGTTATGGATTAAGGAGTAGAACTTCAGCAGGCCTGAAGCCTTAGTCCTTTGGGGGATTATTTTGGGAAATTGAGCTTCACTTGGCCAGGTCTTGTTGTAAACACCCAAGTGTACTCTGGTATTGTTATATAATTGTTTGCACTTGGTGGCAGCCAAACTCTTAGAAAGTCAAGCAGTAGGTGGCCAGGAGGTTGTGACATCATGGAAGAAGAGCTCTTCATGCCACCCCTTCACAGTTCCCTGTCTCTGTGGGGACCTTTGGGAGAGCTAGGACTTTTGACTCCCATCCAGGAGCATAATGTATTAGTTCCTATATTCTATAGGTATCTCCCTAAGGTTTCGTGTCTTTTGCCATTGAAGAAACTTTATATCTTCAATAACAGTGTCTCTTGGTGTCTTTTTGTAAATCATATCACTTTCCTGTTGTGATGACTAAACTGGTGCCATTTGAATTTTCTATGCCTCCTTTCCATCCCGCAGTATTGTGTATTAGACATTAGGAAATGTAGAGAAGAAACTTAAATTGGCACCAGTCTCCTGTATTTCTCTTTGGCTTTTTTCTTCTCCTTTTATCTTTTGGGCTCATCACAGGACTCCTGTGGTCACATTGCTTTCTTTAGATTCTTCTATTTTTTTTTTTTTACATTAGTCTAATTTCTTATTACATTATAAGAATTTCTACAGCCTCTCATCTCTCTTGGACACCTTTTAGAAACCCTGATCATGAAATCATAACCACCCTTTGACTGACTTTTTAAGAATATGATGTTCTGAAGTCTGCGTACCTTTATTTCTATTGCCAACATTTCACTTTTAGAAACTCCAAGATCACTTCCTCCCAAAGTTTCTGCCATACTCATTTTAAGAACTCTATTGTCCCTGTTGGTGGGAATTAAGCCCAGAGTCAGGGTTCAGCTTGATATTTCCTCTACATTCAGATATGACATTGTCAGTAAGAAAAGTCAAGAATGTGTCAAATACTTAGTAGAAATAGACTTCCTATGGAAACAGATACCTTGCCTCCAAACCAGATATAGAAATGGTACTAGGAAAGCATAGACTATTTATAACGTCATAATTGTTGAAATGCTTTTTATTCTGCTTTAAACTTCTATACTAACATAATTTCAGACCTACAGAAAAGTTGCTAGAATAGTACAAAGAATTCCCATACACCCTTCATTGAGATACCGTGAATGTTAACATTTCACTACATTTGCTCTGCTTATGCAAGTACTTTTAAATGAAAGATACAGGCAGAAACACAATTTGCTCCTAAGATGTGCAAACTATGACCAACCCCAAATATTGCCTCTCTTCACACAAAATCCACCTGCCCCCAACCACACAGCCAGACTTGGCAGTGTCCTGGTTGCTCCCTTCCTCTTACATCAGGCTGCGTGTGTCTGCCTCCCTTGGTAGACACTTTCTTACGACCCTGGAATGCAGCAACTGTCTATTATTTCTCTCTCAATCCCTAGCCTGCTATTTAGTGCCCAGCACATTGTAAAAGTACTCCGTAGGTATGCAATACATTTTTCCTTTTATAAGGTTGGGTTTGCAGATTTTTTTGTTATCTTAGTATTGGTCTGCTTCTGAAACAGATGCTCCCTTTCATCCACAACTTCTTCCCGTAAATATAGACCTTTAGGCATATACAGCCATAGGTGAGACTCCTAGGTCTAGAATTTATGAGGATGGTGCCAGAGAATATGTGGGCATGGGAAACAATCTTCATTTACGAGAGAGCATGGGTGTTGATGGTGTTAAAGAAAAGCTTAAAAAAAAAAAAGGGGGAGTTTGGCACAGGACAGCAAAGTTATAAAATTGTCACAGATCATTATGGTTGAATAGGGTGATGTTGCTGCCTAACCAAAAATTGAAGATTTGGAGCATTCATCAGTGAACTTTTAACCTAGCCAATATAGCTCAGATTGCGGACTGAGAGCCAGTTAGGCTACACATGCAGATATTGAAGTATAAAAATATTGGGAAAAATAGTACGGAATCTAGATGATGAAACCACAGGCTAAAGAACTGATTGGGACACATATAAGAATGCCAGAAAAAGAGGAAGATATATCCATCAGTTTTAGTAGACCTCTGTTATAATCATATCTTTCCATCATTTTTTGAAGAGGTTTTCTATATTTGAGAAAAACCCCACCGCATGAGTCCTCTCTCCAAGTACTGAAGTCTGAATTCAAATTCCCAGCCTCCTTTGCAGCAAACAATGTGACTTAGGTTGCACAAATCATATATATCTATGACAGATTTAAATTTGGAGATAAGCAAACAAGGAAACAATCTTGGCGTGTAGTGTCTGTTTGTGCCAAGGCATTTGCAAATTTGATTTCCTGATATAGAAGTAGTACTATGCCAAAGAAGTAGCAGCAGAGTCAGATTCTTGGCATTTAGTACTTGATAGGGGCAGTCGGGGGGATTTTTCCTCAGGCCAATTCTGGGGTATAATTTTGATCGTTTCTCTAGGAAATAACTATTTGTGTCACCTAACACCTTTATCTTTACTTATAAATCTATTTTACACTTGAAACAACCAAAGAAGTCTGTGTTGTTTGCAACTGCCTTATGCAATATTATAGATATTCCCCACTTTAGTTCTTCTTCTAGGAGGCAAGTAGGCACCAACTGAGTTTGAAATTATCAAGAGTTAAGAAGAGTAAATACAGCCTTTAAGAAAAGCAAGTATAAAAGCTCAAATGGAATAAAAGCATTCTTGCAGAGTGGATATTTCATTTGACTCCTCTTACCTTACACCCACACTGAATTCATAGCTGGCCCTTCACAGGGGAGCTCCCAAACAGAACCAGCTGTGCAGCGCCTGATCATAAGTGCATATTTTTTCTTTGAGAATTTCACGGATACAAAAAGGAGAGGTTTCATTGTACCACATTAAAATGTTACACCATGTTCCTGTTCCTGATATTTCTATTTCTTTTCCAAAGTCTTTATCTGGGTGACAGAAAGGATAGAAGCTGTGGATTCTGATACCAAGAGCACAGAAAATTTTAACCACATTTTAAAGTGAAGGGTACCTTGAAAACATACTTCCTGCGGAATGAGTTCCATATGCTTAAAATTCCTTTCTTTTAAAGACTTGGGAAAATCTCTTGAAACTCCAAATCAATTTTCAGGGGTATTAATGATCTGGAGAATATTTTCTCTTATTTTTATTTTTTTACGTGGGAACATAAACACTAATAACTGTGGAGAAATTGTGAAGGAGATTGCAGAAATCGTTATTTGCTTTCTCTGTTTTTCAGTACATGTCTTTGTGTGTGTGTGTGTTAAGTAGGGATAGAGAGGCTAGTAGATGCATTTAAGTGGCCACAGGCGAGCATGTTTTCTGTGAATTCCCCTGGAAATTCTCCCAATTATTTAGATGTTTCATGCTAATGGGCTTGCTTGTCATAGCCCTCCAGAAGAGTAGACTCTGGGCCTTTATAAGATCCAGAGAGTGTCTCTTTTTCCCTGGAGCTGACGGGCCTCTATTTGTTTTCATTAGTGGAAATGAAAACAAATGGGGTCCCTCGGTGCCCTGGGCAGAAGGGATGTTGTACTCACCATTGCTGCTGCCTGCAGACTACAGAGCTCATTCTGAAGCCTTGACAAGGGAGGAATGCTTCTACCAAGGCTGTCCTCTTTAGGGGCTCAAGCATATTATTTTGAATTATTTCTGAAGAGGAGACTGTTGGCCAATCAAAATGCAGCACTAATACTAGCTTATTTTCAACCAAATGATAGCTTTGTAGACTCTTAAGTCTCCTGGGATGCCACCATTTCCAGGCTGCTTGCCTCCTCAGCCTGAATTCAGCCTCTAACTTCACACAACGCTGAATCTCTGTTGCTGTCTTTGGAATTTTGCACGAACAAAGGATCTCATAAATTGCTGCAGTTAATTGTTGGACTTTGTGTTGACAAAAGTTCCTTTGCTCTTTTGTAAACTCAGCCTCCGCACTGCAGGGTTGCAAAGCTGCTTGCCCTCAGCAGATGTTCTGCCCCTTGCTGGCTGTCTTCTGATCTGCACTTAATGGACTCTCCTGCTATCCACTTGCACAACACAGCCCAGGAACGCGGGTTCTACTGTCCCTGGTACAGCCCTCTCTACTAGGGACTCGTCCACTGCTCCATTCCACAAACCATAGCTGCTGAGTCCTGCCTCATCCTCTGTATTGCAGTTATTTCTGCTTCCATGGCTCTTCACAGTTGGATGCTAACAGCAGTGATGACAAAAGCCTTCATTTTTTTTTTTCCTCCTGCCACCATCTCCTCACACAGTGAGTGACAGCACTACTAGAAAAATTCATTCGGCCAGCAAGGATGTCTGAGAGTAATATTCGGCCCTTTCCTCTCTTTTGTTTCTTTGGTATTTAAAGTAATCACTATATACTCCTGAAATGTGTTTAATCTTTATCGTCTTGTCCATTATTATAGTAACATACCTGGTCCTCTCTCTAGTCCAAGCTCCTGTAATAGTACCCTCACTGACCATCACATCTGAGGCCATAATTCAACAAATGTTTATTGAGAGGTGAGGAAACATTTATTGAGAAGTTGCTTCTGGATGCAGACTCCCTCTCTGTCCTTGTTCTCAGGCCTCTGGAGAAGTGTTTGTAGTTTTACAGAGAGAAGTAACTCCTTTCCTATTTGTCTTCAAAAGGTTGTCTGATCGGGCCCCTGTTCTTGGAGGCGTCTGTTAAAGGGTCAAAGATGGGGATGAAAAGAAGATGAACATAGGACTTAAAAAGGGGGATTATTGGAGATAGGTCATACCTCTGTGGCAGGCCGACTGCACCTGAGTATCAGGGGACCTTAAGTTAGTTGATCCATGGCAGGTTGTGAAATTTGATGATGTTATAAATCAAGTGTTTTCCTTGGTTAATAAACTGTCTCATATTCTATGCCAAGTACTGTGTGTGAGGCTATAGAGACAGAAAGCAGTGAAGGTGAGGTTTCTTCCTCAACTAGTTTATGGTATGTTCCTACTTTGACCAGGCCCTTCCCCCTGTCTGCAGCCATCTGTGCAGATACGCCTACAGCGGCTGCTAGAAGGTGCAGAGACTTAGGAGGGTTGATGTGGCTCCACCAACCATTCACTGAAGATGACAACATCTCACCTGATGTTCTGTGGGGTTATAAATACCTCAGTGTCTCTCCATGGTCCCTTCCCTCCATGTGTCTGAGTGGTTCTTAAGCCTTTGTGCACATTAGAATTCTACTGGGAAACTTAAACAAAATAAGTATGACATGTAAAAATGGTTAAAATGGTAAATTGTATGTTGTGTATATTTAACCACAATAAAGATGGAACATACCTCTCCACTCCTCAGTGTGGTCTGCTCATAGTAACTTTCTTCCAAAGAGTACATTATGGAAAGGGGGAAAAAGAGTAACTCTACCATGGAGAAACCTGACACACCTCAGCCAGGTTACCAAGGACATCAACAGTGATGTCACGTTGATAGCATGCACCACTGATATGATGTGAGGAGCACCTTACCTCTGCGGTCTTTCTCTCCAAAATCTATAACTTAAATCCAATCATGAAAAAAAAAAAATCAGAAAAATCCCAGTTGGGTGACAGCCCACAAAATACCTAACCTGCAATCCTCAAAACTGTCGAAGTCAGCAAAAGAAAGGAAAGTGTGAGAAACTGTCACAGCCAAGAGGAGCCTAAGGAGACAAGACAAATAATATAAGGTGATATCCTAGAGAGGATCTTGATACAGTAAAAGGACATTAGGGAAAAACTGAGGAAATCTGAATAAAGTATGGACATTAGTTAATAATAATAATGTATCAATATCAGTTCATTAATTGTTCCAAGCATCCCATACTAATGTAAGATGTTAATAATAGGAGAAACTGGGTGTGGCCCATATAGGAACGCTCAACCAGCCATGACCCAGTGGGTAGTAGGAATGTGCTTCCATGTCGATTCTTTTTTGGGCTCTTTGGGGAACTGTTCTTATCAAGACTGCCTCAGACCTTACGTGGAGATCTTACCTTCGCTAGTTTTTTTGAAGACTTGGTCCCCTTCCTTGGTCACTGATTAGACTCTGATGGGGGCAGAGAGAGCCTACAAAGTACTCCTGGGTCATTGACTCCCAGTTGTCTGAAAGATTTCCTTACTAGGCTCCATCTGCCAGATTATACCTCCCGAGCTCTGTGCCATGAACTGCTCAACTTCCTGCCTCGTGCTCTGCAGCCTCTGGGTAAGGTTCTCCAGACCACACTTGGAATATTAGAAACGATCCTATTTCAACCTCCTCTTGCTGGCCCTCTTTTGCTCACCATAGTATGTTGAAATTTGAACCCACTCCCATTATAGCAATAACCCTTTTTCCTGATCCTGAACTTGTACCTCTAATGAGTCTACCACCCTGTTATCCAAATACATAGGTCTGGGTAGGACACTTTCATATATTCTGCTCTTCACTAAAACTTTGTCTTTATCCCACGCTCACCCCATTCTGCCCCATTTCATCTACATATTCTTCTTGCTCTTTCTTTCTGAAACTGCCAATGGAATTCTTCCAATTCCTCTTCCCTACCCCACCAATATCACCAGACATGTGAAGAAACAGACAGAAAACAAACAAAAAGAAAAAAGAATTTAGAAGAAACAGAGATAATACAGGAAGTAGAAGAAAATTTAAAAGAGAAATGCCTATAATTATTATCCTAAAAATTATAAAAGAAAATATTTCATCCATCAAATGGAAACAAAATTCTATATTAAAAATGTAAAAATAAGAAAGAATTCCTGGCAATTAAAATTTGTTGCAGAAATTTTAAAACATCATTACAAAAGTTGTTTGGTTTAAGTTTTGCTTGTGGTTTTGTTGCAGCATTTCAGTGAACTCTTCCAGAGAGGTAGGACACCGAGGCTTCTACAGGAAGCAGAGTTTATCAATAGGCCAGCCTTGGCCCGGCAGACTAATATCACAATGTCTGAGCACCTGAAGGTGTGGGGCTGTCTCTTTTATATTGTTATATTTCTGGATTTTACAGCAGGGTTGAGGGTGCTTTATCTTAGGGTGGAAAATTACACCAAGAAAAAAGCAGAAGAAAAATTTTGTTTCAACAGTGTGTGCTAACCACAGGGTGAGACTAGGTGGCGGGGGGTGGTGCTATAGCTGCAGTGGGGTGGCAGCTGTAGCTGGATCTGCAAGATATCCAGGTTGGGCATGGCTGGACAAGTGAGAGTGCCTCATTACCCCCTTTGGTGCATTGACTGTGACCAGACATGGTTCAGTCATACAGCATCATTATATATAGTTTTGGGGGTCCTGTCGTCGGGCTACTGGTTGGTATTGTCATAGTGAGAACATTCTAGCAGTGGTTTTTCATTCCACCATGGCCTCTAGGGAGGATTTAACTGTGTGTATTATCAGAGGCAACAGGCAGGGGAGGATGAGACAAGTTCCCATTATGAAAAGGGTCATAATAATAAGGGTTTTGAATCCTCCAAACATGTTAAACCAGCCTCCAAAGAGGTTTCCTGGGTTCCAGCCAGACTGTTTTTGAACAGGAACATGAGCTAATTTTCTTATTTTTGTGGTTATATCAATGATTGCCTCTGTGTTGTCATCTATTTGTAAACAGCAGTCTGAAGTGTTAAACTTTCCACAGACCCTCCCTTCCTCAGCTAGGAGGTAGTAAAATGCCAGTTGATTTTGGTAAATAGTCATTCTCATTTGAGATTGTTGGTGGGCTAGGAGGTCTATTGCAGGAGAAGTTTCATTGGTAATTATCTTTATAATTGCCTGGAGTCTGATAATATGGTTTAGCATGTAGATGGGGGTTCTGTATCCCCAGCAACCATCCTGAGCCCAAGTGGCAGGACCCTAATATTGTATTATGCATTGTGGTGAACACTCACCTCCATACCAAGTCTGTTTTCCTCCCAGTTCAATGGACCATTTGGCTCTCAGGTCATCATATAGGGGAATTCCCAGCTGTGTGCCCTATTCCTTGGGCAACAGGAAGAATCCTGGCTAGATAGTTCTTAGAGCACAACATCCATTCCATTTGGGGGGTAGATGGGTATAAGCCCTTTTCCCACAGATCCAGAGAGCCCTTCAGATGCTCCCTATGCTTTGGGATCAATTGATTTTAAAGTTTTCCAATACTGGTTGATTTCTGGGATTCCCTGAAAGGGCCAAGCTCCTGTATAATTTTGTAGCTGTGGGTAACAAGAACTTGGGGTACGGGACCCATTGTGAATTTTTTCCTTGGGTGGAAGCCGGGACCAGTACTGAGTGGTGGTGTTAGGTCACCATGTGTAGGTAGTTTCATCTAAGGAGTATATCTGTCTGCAGAAGGTTTTGCCAACCCATCGGGTGAAATTTTTACCCTGTTTCCTTAAGCAATTTTGTCCAATGACTTTTGAGGACAGATCCCAGCTGCAGGGTGAGACAGATGCCCGTGGGGCTTCAGGCACCTCTAGTTTAGATCCCTTCTATGGCCAGTTTTCACTCATCAGGGGCCCACCATGGTCCAACATTTTGACATTTTTAGGGTCTGGGCTATGCTTTCTGCCAGATGTATGAACAGGTTTTGGCCAACTGAAAATACTTTGGAGGGAGGCTTTGAGATTGTTATAGAAACCGAGGGATGGGCCTGTGGGTGTAGGAGCCTTGAGGGAAAAACAGGTAGTGGGCTTCCAGATTAGGATTTTATTGAGCCTTTTTGTCCCAATCGGGCCCAGATATTTGCCCCTGGCATTTGTCCTGTACCAACAATATGGGCAGCCTTGGTCAGTACATGTCTGATAATGTTTTTTGTTAGGCTGCTGGCAGATCTTGTTCTGGCCTGAGCAGGGGCCCAAGTTGTTATGGGAGACAAAGGCCTCACCCACCCTGGCTCCATTAGAAAGTGAGGAGTAACATGGACATTTGGGGATACCAGATGGGACTCTCCTGGGAAATGGAGCCCAAACAGTGATAAGGGTAATGAGGTACAGATGAGAAGTGTGGGGCATGGTCCTGATTGAGGCTTGTCTGGGGATCCTCAAGCTAGGATCCAAGAGGGAAAGAAATGATGTGGTGCACACAGCAGAAGATTAAGAAAAGGGAAGTATCACCAGTCCCAAAAAGCAAAGTCCAGCAATTTCTGCAGCAGCACAGTCTCTCATTGGAGATCCTCAGGCTTCTGCTGTGTGTGGACTAGTCAGTCCCTGCAGTGACTAGACCAGGGCTGACATTGCTTAGAGTCTCCAAAGCAGATCTAGGTCCCTTTTTCTAGAGAGTCAGCTTGCAGGGGGAAGTGGGGTGAGGGATACAGTCCCAAGCAGCCATGGCTACTTTAAGTCTGCTCTGCTGTGATGTATGCATGGAGTGACCTCAGCTACTTTGGCTGTAGTAGAGGTAGACAACAAACAGCAAAGGGTTACCTCCACAGGGGTTTGAAGGGCTGTACATTCCATTCTTTTACCCAAACAGAAGTACCTGGCTGGTAGGGGTGTACAGGGGGGTTAAGACTAACTGGGAGTCATTCTCCTACCCAATGGTGAATGGCCTGCATGGTTGTTCCTAAGGCTAGGAGTTGCTGCTGTAAGGCCATGTGTCCAAATTCTGCCAGATCACCCAAATAGCTCTGATGAGAGGAGGAGGCCTTCCATATAGAATTTCAAAAGGAGAGAAGCCCGTGCATTTGGTGGGTGTAGATTGGATTCTGAATAAAACCATGGGGAGGATTTTGTTTCAGTGGAGGTGGGTTTCTTGACAAAGCTTTCTGAGGTGAGTCTTTATAGTCCTGTCCATGCGTTTGACCATTCCTGAACTTTGGGGTCGATAGGCAGTGTGTAGCTTCCAGGTGATTTTTAAATTCTGGGCTAGCAGTTGAAAAATTTCAGCACAAATGCTGGTCCGTTGTTGGACCCCATGACTAAAGGCAGTCCAAACCTTGGGATTATTTCTTGTAGGAGTATTTAAGCCACTTCATGAGCCTTCTCAGTTCGGGTAGGAAAGGCTTCAACCAAAACAAAGTAGGTACACACCAAGACCAAGAGATATTTATAGCCTTGAGACCAGGGCATTTTGGTGAAGTCCACTTCAAGGTTCTCAAAAGGAGTTGCACCCATGGCCTGGATTCCTGGAGGGGCCCTCGAGTGTGACTTGGGGTTGTTACGGGCACACAAAGCACATCATGTTCAAATGGTCCAGACCAGACTGTCAAGGTGTGGAATATAGATGTGGTGGCTCATAGTGGCTTCAGATGCTGTCTGTCCAAAATGGGAGTCTTCACAGAAATGGTTAATTACCCTTGGGGCCAGGGAGTTAGGGATAACAAGCCGTCCATCAGGGAGTTTACAACATCCCTCTGGGAGAAGCCTTCCATTTTCTTTTTTTTTTTTTTTTAATTTTATTTTGTCGATATACATTGTGGCTGATTATTGCTCCCCATCACCAAGACCTCCCTCCCTTTTCCCTCCCCCCTTCCCCCCAACAATGTCCTTTCTGTTTGCTTGTTGTATCAACTTCAAATAATTGTGGTTGTTATATCTTCTTCCCCCCCCCCGGTTGTGTGTGTGTGTGTGTGTGTGTGTGTGTGTGTGTGGGAATTTATATATTAATTTTTAGCTCCCACCAATAAGTGAGAACATGTGGTATTTCTCTTTCTGTGCCTGACTTGTTTCACTTAATATAATTCTCTCAAGCCTTCCATTTTCTATCTCAAGCTAGGTTATCTCCTGGGGATGTAAGCTGGGGTAAAGTTGAGTAGAGAGGTTGTAAACGGCGGGGGGGGGGGGGCGCTATTAATTTTTCTTGGCCTCCCGATGTGGGAGGTAGGCCTGTGGTGGCTGCCTTGGCTGCTTGATCCCCCTTGCAGTTTCCTTTGACTTGGAAGTTATTTCCCTTTTGGTGGCCCCTACAGTGTATGACTGCCACCTTTTTCAGAGCCCAGACTGCCTCCAGGAGCTCAAGGACCTCTTTTTGGTATTTTATATATTTGCCTGGTGAAATGATTAAGCCTCGTTCCCTGTATAAGGCTCCGTGGGCTTGGAGGGTGCTAAAGGTGAACTTGGAATCTTTGTAAATGTTGACTTTAGTTCCAGCTGCCAACTGTAAGGCACAGGTCAAGGCAATTAACTCGGCTCTCTGGGCTGAAGTCCCCATAGGCAAGGCCTTGGCTTTGATGGTGGAGTCAAGAGTGACCACGGCATATCCTGCCTGTCATTGGCCGTTGATGACAGAGCCGTTCCCATCCATGTAGGATTCGACACTGGGGTCTGGGAGAGTCTGGACTTTGAGGTTCAGTCAGCTGGAATACACTTCGTTGAGCACTTCTATGCAATCATGATCTGGGGCTCCAGTCCTGAGTGGCAGCAATGTAGCAGGATTAAGAGTTTTAACTGTTTCCAGTTCTATGTGAGGATTTCCACATAACATCCCTTGATATCTAGTTAGCCAGGTATCAGTGAGCCAGTAATGTCCTTTAGAATCCAGCAAAGTGGGTACGGTGTGGGGCACCCACACAGTGGTTTTTTTGTCCCAGATTTAATTTGTCAGCTTCGGCTGCCAGAAGTGATTTTGCCCAGAGACAGGGCAGCCAGCCTCAGCCACTCTGTCCAACTGCTTTGAAAGATATGCTACCGGGCAGTGCTAGGATCCCAGAACCTGAGTTAAAACTCCCACCACATTGCTCTGTCTCTCATGGACATATAGAAAGAAGGGCTTTTCCAAGTCAGGCAGTCCCAGTCCTGGGGCACTCGTAAGTGCCCTTTTTATGTCCATGAAGGCTTTTGTTGATCTGTTTCCCAAATCATGGGTTCTTCTCCCTACTTTTGTTGCTTCACGTAGGGGTTTGGTCATCACTGCCAAATTAGGGATCCAGATCCTGCAGAAACCCACTGCCCTCAGGAACTTATGAGCCTCTCTTCAGGTGTTGGGTGTTGGGATGGAACAGATGGCCAGGAACAACGCCAACTGTGAGAAATAGAACCCCAAATATTTGACTTTTTGTGGCACATTTAGAAAGGGCCATAGCCAAGGAAAGAGGGTGATCTCTAGAAGCTAGAAAAAGCACGGAAATTGATTTTCCCCTGTAGCCTCCAGAAGACATACAGCCCTGCCTATGTCTTGATTTTAGGACTCCCAAACTCTAAGAAGGTAAGTTTGTATTATTTTAAGCCACTAGATTTGGGGTGATTTGTTACAGCAGCAATAGAAAACTAATACAACTGTCTTTTCAATTCTTTATTTCCCATTCTAAAAATTCTCCCCAATTCTAGAACTGACAATTGTCTTCTGGACATTTTTACCTGGATACTTAACCAGCATCTAAAACACTAGTCCAACATTAAAATTATTGTCTTTCTCCAAAAATGTATTTCTCTTGTGGACTTTTCTGACTGCATTCATGCATTCATTTTTTGAATGTTTTATTAATGTGCATATTCAAGAACTAAAAAGTTTGAATGCCTACAATGCCAGGTACGGTTGAGACTCTTAGAATGCAGGAGTGAACAAAAGACAAAATCTTTGACCTGATGACAATGACATTCTGGGGGAGAGATAGAGAAAAAACAACAACAGGAAACAAAGGAATAAAATAGTTCCAGCTAACAAAAGTTTTATGAAGATTTTCAATCAAGGTAAGGGAATAGAAAATAATGTGAGGTAGGACAGGTGAGTGGTGGCTACTTTAAAAAAGATGGCTGGAGAAGGCGTATCTGGGAAGGTGATATTTGAGCAGAGATCTAACGGAAGAGAAGGAGCAAGAACGAGAATATATGGAGGAATAGCATTCCAGGAATAGTGTACAGCAAAAAGAAAGGCACTGAGGCAAGAATGAATCTGGATTGTTCATATTCAAGTGATCGCAAGAAGATGGGAGTAGAGTGGGCAAAATGGAGAGTGGTAAAGACATGGGGTCAGAAAGACAGGCAAAGACTTCTTCGGTCACGAGTAGGAATTCTCATCATTTTCTTAGTATGATAGGAAACAATTAGAGAATTTTAAATAGGGAAGTGATGTGATCTGATTTGTAGTTTAAAAAAAAATCACTGTGGCTGTTCTATAGAGACCAAAATAAAAGGAGAAATAAGAAGTCCATTTAGGAAGTTAAGTAATGAATGATAGTGGCTTAGCCTACTGTGACAGCAATGGGGGTGGTCAGAATCAGGATATATGCAACTGTTTAAAGATTGATGTTCAGAGTGAGGACAGAAAAGAGTCAAGGTAAACCCCTAAGTTTTAAGCAACTGGAAAAATGTGGTTGCCATAACTGAAATGAGGGTAACAGTAGTGGGTTTGGGAACAAATACCGAAAGTTTGGTTTCTGATATGTTAAGATTGACATTCCTTAAGACATCAAAATGGAGATGTCACATGGGTAGTTGAATACTGGTATGTAAGTTTGCTGCTTAAAACAGGCACTCTGGACAGAAGACCAATTTTGAAATCATTAGTACATAAATGATATTTGAAGCTACAAAACTGGATGAGTTCACTGAAGGAAAGAATGAAGATAAAAAATACTAGAGGTCTGAAAGATGAACCCTGGGGAACTCCAAAATAGAGAAAGGGGAAGAGAAGTAGAAGCCAGCAAGAGGGGCTAAGAAGAACCAGCCAATGATGCAGGGGGAAATCTAGGAACATGTACTTCAAAAGCCAAATGAAGAACACATTTTCAAAGGAGGGGAAGGATCATCTATGCTAAATGCTGTTGAATGCTCGCATAAAGTGAAGATTGATAATTTAGCACTTGATTTGGTGATATGGAGTTTTGTTCACCATGATAAAAGTTGTTTCCAATCAATGAAGGGGCAAAATTTTAGTTAGAGTGGGTTAAAGAGGAAAAAGGAGATGAGGAATTTGAGACAGTAAGTCTGGACAACACTGCAGAGTTTTGCTATAAGAAAAAGGAGAAAAATGGGACTACGGCTGGAAGGAGACATGAGATCATGACAGGTTTTTGTTTCTGTTTTTCAGGTTGGAAATATTATATCTAAGATGGGAGATGTTATAGCAAGTCTGCATGATGATGGGGATGAACTTATAGAGGGGATAATTTCCAGAACAAAAATCTCACATGGTACAGAAGAGGGAGTTCAGTGTATAAGTGTAGCAGTTATTGTTATTCGTCATTTTGACAGATAGCAGAGAGAAAGAATATCCATTGTGATAGAAGACATTGTGGATTTGATGAGAATAAGAAAGGGTGTGAATATGTTAGAGCATTGGAGAAGAGAAAGAAGATAGAAAATAGACACCTCAAAGAGTAGCCCAACAACTTTATAAGTAAGACGAGGCATTGATGAGGGCCCACTTAGTTAGTTGTTAAGGATCCTGATAGGATTTAAGAATAGTTGGAATGAGGGTAATAGTTTCGTGAGCTGGAAACATTGAAGGCTGTGGTCAGAGCTTGTGATATTTGAAGTTGAGATTAAGGATATTCCCCATCAAAAATGAGACTGAGTGACCAAAAGTGAAGTATATTATGATTGCTAAAAGGATGATCTAAGCATTGTGAGGTCTAGGGTAATGCAATTCAAAAATCTGTGTTTTTTGATGGAGAATAGAGGTGCAATGATCTGGAAGTGACAAGGACACCTACTCTACCTCAGGTCCTATAAATAACATTTAAGAGGGCTGCAAAGGAAACATCATTGTCCTCAGGAAACAGTCAGATTATGATTAAAACAAGAAGGTGAAGGGAACATTAAGAGATGAGGTAAAGGATACAGGGATTTTGCTGATGACAGACCCTGGGTTTTAGAGTATGTGGAACTGAGGATTGAGGAAGTGTGGAAGATAAGATCATACTTGATGTGTACAGAGCTAGATGGCAGAAAGTCTGGATGATGATAAATGACCTGGGAGGTTTGGAGTTCTGGCTAGTAACTGATGAAAACAGGGATGAGGGAGGTTGATGGGATTGGAGGAAAAATGGATTTGTTCGAAAATGATCTCTTTGAAGAAGGAAGGGCATCTGTTGTATTGAGACTGACAGTTGGTATTAATGGCCCTGACAATGTCAAAGTATGTTGTAGAAGCTGTCTTACCTGGAGCACCTTGAGCCCCATGGACCTATTTTATAAACTGGAGAGAATTACGTCAGGTCCAGAGAAGGAGTCCACCAAAAACAGGTGCTCAATAGGCCTATCTTGTATCCTACTGCGGGTGGTGATGTTGTGACCAAGGGGTAAGGGTGACCCTACCAGGCCCTCTTGCCCAGACTTCCTCCTTGAGTCCCAGGCTCCAATGTCCAACTGTCTCCTCAACTTTTTCACTTCAATGGCTCAAAGATATCTCAAATTCAACAAGTTCAACACAGCATTTATCATCTCCGTACTCTACCATCTTAAATGTGATCCTCTTTCAGTGTCTCCTATCTTACCAAATGGTGCAAACCAGGAATCTAATAGTCTTCCTTGATACCTTCCTCTCCTTAACTATCACATTGCATCTATTTCCACAACATACCCCAAATATATTCATTTTTTCCATTTCTAGTACAAACACCCTTCACAGATCCTACCCTAGAACAAGCCACCATCTTCTCTCCTTTGTTTTATTATAACAACCTCCCAACTGGACTTAACTCATTCCATTCCTGCTCCAAATACAACTGTCAGATTGCTTTTTTAAAAAAACATAAGTCATATTATGTTTATCCCCAGCTGAACTCCTTCCATGAATTTTCGATGTACTTAAAATAAAATCCCAATTCCTTGTCACGATATCTAAGACCCAACTTGAACCAATTGCAGCTCACCAAATTCCAGCCACACAGGCTTTTGTGACCATAGGTAGGTAATGCTGAGTTTATTCCAAGTTTGTTCAAGTGGCTGGCTCCTTCTCATCATTCAGGCCTCAAAGCAAATGTCACCTTAGCACAGCTTTGTCTTGACATGCAATATAAAACAGCCAACCCTTATTCCTAGCCTGCTTCAGTCACAGTCACCGTTATGTTTTCTTTATCCCTATTGGAAATGATTTTATTTACTTGTTGACTTGTTTATCACCTTCTTTTCTTTACGACGGCAGAAGCTATATAGTGTCCCTAAAATATGCTCAGTGCTTAGAAAAGTGCGTGGAACATATAGCCATTCCCTATATTTATTAAATGAATGTCAAACTTTCCACTGTTAAATAATTATACTTTGCATGAACTGTGAATCTTCAGCCTCACAAGATTATCAGTCAAAAATTTTAACGTACCTTTATTTAATATGCCATTATTTAAATTGCCCCCTTTAACTCTTCTTTAGGTTTACATTTCTGCTTCTGCCATTTTGCAGTGATGAGGCTATTCTCATTTAGAGAGACCTAGCAAAAGATATTAACTTCCTAGGCCTGTTCTGAAAAGCAACATACTTTTTAGTGTGTAAAATTATTTACATGAAATTATGTTTAAGGTTTAAATGTCTCTTTTTATCACTAACATATGATGGAATGTTTACTTAGCTCTCTTTAGAGAAAAACAAGATCTTTCTCTCTCACTCTGTCTCTACACACACACACACACACACACACACACACACACACACACACACACACACACACACACACACACACACACACACACACGCTTTTCCAAACTAGCTCTCTTTAAAAGTCAATGTACATTCCAGAAAATACCTTTATTTGATAGTAATAGCCACCTATTAGAAAAAGATCTGTTTATTTCTAAAGGATAATCATTTTGTCTTCCAGAAAAATGTATTAATAACTACTGGAGTATAGAGAAATCTTTACTTTCTTGATTTTTTTACTGCTCTACTAGATGTCATTTGCTGGGGACATTGTAATAATTGTTCTTGAAAGTACACATTTCTGAAAGAATCCTGCTGAGGCTATGTGTAAAGATTAGTAATGGCTAAGAATTGCAGGCTGCTCAGTTAAGTGATTTTTTTCTATCTAGAAAGTAGCCATTCCTTTATTTACACTGTAGTTGGTGTAAAATAAACTGATCTCAAGGTGCACAATTGAATCCTCTCCAGTAGTGAGAACATGAGCTTTAAAAGGAAAGCTTAGTACCAATTTAATAAAGAAAGTTAGATGAGCTAAAATGAACCCTTTCCATTTGTTCCATGGGTGTATGTTGTTATCATTCAACAGAATAATGCATTAGTTATAACTAATACATTAGTTGTAAGTAAAGCAAGTTTGGCCTAGCTCTTTCCTCTCTGAGACTCAGTTCAATTAGACATCCCAGATCAGGTACAACTTGAGTGAGAATAAAGAGTTTCCGAGTCTCATGGCTTTGAGTATGGTCAGAAGATGAGGATTAATGATTGCCATTTTGTTCACGAAATATGTCAAGATTTCCTTTTTGTAACCCTCCAAAAAACTTATGTAGATGTTGAAGAGAAAGAGGTTGTGTGTTTTACAGAATGTACAATCCTTTGAAATTCTCAAAAATAATACAGATTTTTCTGTGTATTAAACAACTCTTCTCTGCTATAAAATAAAGGTTAATTA
The DNA here is from genome assembly GCF_027409185.1 of Cynocephalus volans. NCBI lineage: Eukaryota > Metazoa > Chordata > Mammalia > Dermoptera > Cynocephalidae > Cynocephalus > Cynocephalus volans. Next base: position 58,672,520 of record NC_084478.1, read on the forward strand.
GGGAAGGAAAATTTTTACCTGTAGTCATGGAACATATTAAAACGCCAGTTGAAATTTCTGGTGGCTGATCTTCCTTTCAAAAATACTTCAACTTATTTTATATTTATTTTGGGGGTAAGCCAACTTTTTAATTAACATCATAAACCTGAAAAGTGATTATCAACTGAAAAAGGGAAAAATAACTACTTTTCAGAAAACAAACATATCAGTTAGCTTTTGCTGTGTAACAAACTACCCCAAAGCTTGGTGGTTTCAAACAGGAATCTTTTAATGAGCAAAAGATTTGGAGGTTTGGCAGTGTAGGTTATGCTCATCTGAGCAATTCTTCTGGTTTCTGCTGGGATCCTTCTTGAATATGTGGTCAGTTGCTGGGTTGGCTGGGGGCTGGCTTTTCTCACATGATTGGACAACTCATCTCACATCTGTGTGGTCTCTCATACTGCAGCAGGCTGCTGGGCAGTGTTCCAAGAGGGCAAGCATAAGCATGGAAGTTTTGTTGAGTTCTAGCCTCATAACTGACATAACATTATTTCAGCTCCATTTTACGGGGCCAAAGAAAATCCCAAGACTGGCGGGTGGGGTGATGAGGTTAGGGGGTGGGGGTGGAGGCAGGGGCAATGATACTGGTAAATCCAAGAAAGAAGAGTTAGAGATGCCAAACTGGGTGGTTCTATGATTAGAGATACCCTGGCCTAAGAATAGGTCTCAATTATGAAGGTCAGAGCCTGATGTCCTTCAGGCTTAAACATGTTCAAATAACTCTCCCTAATATAATCTCATGCTCAAAATGTAACCTTTTGATTGACACTCTGCTCCACTTACATCCTCCCTGCCCATCTTTTTTCCTTCTCTCCTTCCCATTATATGAAGTAGCTTTTCCTTCCTCTGAGCCCTGGTACCCAGATATAGAGGTATGGGTTTTGTTCCAGCACAGGCTCTTTGTCTCTTGACCACATAGATAATCTCCCCTTCCTCTGGGGGCAAGGGCTGGGCTTCAGCACGGCCACCATCATGTTTATCCCCATAGGAGCCACAGTGCTTCCTGGAACCATGTCTGATCACCTGGACTCACAAAGGCTCTGCTTTCTCCAGTGACTGTTTAGTGGGGTGAACTTTGACCAATGAGATAGGAGACAGAAAGGAATTGGCAGATAAATTGCTTGCCCTTCCTCTCTTTCTAACATAACTGTATGATTCAGAGAAGCAGTAACTCTACAACTCCTTTCTGAAGATATCCTGCATGACCAATCAATCAGCCAGATTTTCTGTACACCTGTGAATGTCTTGGTACTACACCACTTTGTATTGGCTTTCGCTTCTTTGACTAAAATCCCCTTTTCCCTCATTCTTGGTTCACTGAGACTGCATCCTCCCTCAAAAGCAAGCCTGTAAGCTGTGTATCATGCCCTCATGCTATGTTTTTTTGGGAACTCAGAATAAAACAAACATAGAAGACTAACTTTTTATGTGTTTATTAATTTCTGCTAAGTAAACATGAAATCTGTTCATTTTGAGTTTGACCAAGAAATGAATAACGGCCTTATTTGGAAATAACCCTGATTAAGTGAGGCATGTTGTGATTTTGTTGTTTTGCTGAGACATAGCTCTTAATCTCCCATGCTTTGAGACAGATTGGTGGAGTTGCTTAGCTAGAGAATGATGGCAGCCTGCCTACAGGTAAGCCAGTTTGGACAAATTATGTTTTGTGTGGGAGTTTTAAATATATTTATGTTTATGTAGGAGAAAGAAATTTTTTTGCTAACGCACAGTGATGACAAAATTTATAAAATGACAATGGCCTAAAATATGTATTTATGTAAACATAGGGATAAACTCCTTATGTTGTTATCTCTTTTATAACTATATAATCCAAATTAAAAGTTGAATTCATCACATGACACAATTACTAAAAATTTAAATAAACAACATTAATTTTATATGGCCGATAATTTTTTGCTGAAGCTAAGCTAGTACTCACAGTTTATATTACACATACAAATATTAAGGTATACCATATGATGACTCAATTCTCCCACTGTTTTCTCTGTTTAAACAATTTTAAGAACTTTTATTTTACAGATATCATTTGGTCTTTTCATCATGTGAATGGGCCATTCACATATTAATTCTGCCTCTCTCTTTTTCCATGAACCCAAAACAATTAAAGTACAATTAAAGTAGAACATTGCTTCAAAGCACACAGTAGTTTTCATGATATTCCATCAGACTCTTATGTAAGTAGCTTAAGTGAAAATTGAATATTTTTATAGATTAATGCTTTTTGAAGCATGTGTCTAGGGTTTTCTTTCCTCATAATTGTTTAAGGAAATCAATGTTTGCACAGTGGTAGATACCAGAAAATTTTTATTTGTAGCATTAGGAGAGGCTAACAAGAGCAAAGAGATGTGCTTACCAGCATATGAAAATGTAAATGCTGTCACTTTATGATGCTTTTGTGCAAAGTGGTCACCTAAGTACAAGTACAAACATGCATGTTGAAATAAAGTATTGCTCAGTTATAAGATAGTGATCTACATGATACAGAATATGCTATTCTTGTTAATTTTAAGTATAATTGGTATGGAAACACAAACATTGAAAAATAATCTTGTAATAAACTCATGGACACAAAAAACTCTTTTCACGGACTCCCAGAAAGATGAAGTCCTCCACTGAGGAGACATGTTCTAGAACTGTGGCTTTTAATTTATTTGTCTTTTCATGCATCAGGTAGAAAGCCATTGGTATTCATCCTACAAAAAAACTTACACATGTGCAGAAACGATATTTTGAATAGTTCCAGTAACTTTATGAATGTCCTGATGCCAATCCAAGGACTAGCATAATTACATTATTTCTTTGAATTCCTCTAATTATCTTTGTAAGTAGTATCCTGTAGCTTTCTCTCGGGATACTCAGAGTAGCATAATTATTTTCCTTTTTGTATGTTAATTGCTTTCCCCCCAAGATTCCCTTAGGGTACTTTTTTCTTAATCTTCAAATATCAATAATTTTACCAGTTACTTTTTCTAGGAAACACTCAGCTTAATTTGATCTTCAGAGTCAAGACTTTTATTTCAAAAACCATTTCTTCTATGAAATCTTTGAACACCTTTTGCCATCTTTTCTGTTCCCTTTCTCTTTCATCTCTGTTTCTTATCTATCATCTTTTAAATGATAATTTTGTATCTTATTTCTTTTAAATTTTACTTTGTGTAATTTTTTTTGAACCTTGACTACCATGTCCCTCATTGTGGGTTCAGATACTGTCTATTCTAATTATGGTTTCATCCAATGTGACATTTATCTCTGTAAATATTTTCATTTACATTTCATATTTATTTTTACTTCTCATATTTCTTTACAATTATGTGTTATTTTCCATCTCCTGTTTTATGCCTTTTTTAAAACAAGATTATGATGCCTGCACATTTTTTGAAATTATAGACAAATTTGTTTTTAACTCAACCTTTAAGCCATGCTTATTGTAATACATGTTATTCATTTGCTTTTTTCTTATGTTTTTCCTTTCTTTGCTTTGTGATTTCTACTCATTGGTCAAGTAGTTTTCCTCTGATTTTTATTTTTGTTTTAAAATTAGACCAGCTATTGATGGATTTAAAGAGCTCCCTTACTGGTTATAGCCTTCCTGTCTTCAGACATTTTTTCGAGAGAGAATAAAGCTTTTATCTTTTTAAAATTACTATTTGAAAGGGTCTCTCTGTTACAATAAAATACAATTCCTAATTGATGCATGTTTAATTTATAATGAAGATGCAACATTCATGAATACTTATATACCAGATATCACTGTGTTATCATTCATAAAGCAGAAACTATTGTATTAGTCCATTTTTGTTGCTTAAAACAAAATACCTGGAACTGGGTAATTTATAAAGAAAATGATATTTATCACTTGCAGTTTCTGAGGCTGGGAAGTCCAAAGTCCATCTGGTTGTGGTAGTGGCGACAGTGACCCAGTGGTCTCACATTGCAAGATGGTGGAAATAGAGAGAACAGAGAGAGCAAGAGAGAGACAGACTCTCTTCTCTTTTCTTTTAAAGTCCTTGGAACCATGCCCTTGACCACCATTTTTAATCCATTCACTATTGCACAGTCCTACAATCCAATCACCTCTACAAGGCTCCACCTTTCAAATACCACCCTCTTAACAGTCACAGTGAGGGCCAAGTTTCTAATACATAAAACTTGAAGGACTCAATTCAAGCTTCAGTGAGTTTTGGAGGGACATAATTCAATACACTACAAAAATGAAATGAAAGTAGAGAAAATTACACTAGTTTTAGTTGGCTTTCCTTTACTTTTCCATGTTCATATTATATCAACTATACAGAATTACACAAAGATATGGAAGAAAAAAACGCCATAAGGTAAAACTAATTGCTACATGTAGAACTCAAATTAGCTGATAGAAAAAGCAGAAAATATGCTGGCAGGTCTGTAGAAGACTTGAATAATGTGATTCATAAATTTGGCTTTTCAGTAACTGGGAAAGATGAATTAAAGTTTATCACAATTTTTTTGAATTTGGCTATTGCTTCATTTTATCCCTTTACCTTTTGCTTTGTAGATTTGAGGAATATTATTAGATACATGTGAATTTAGAATTGCCATATCTTTCTAATAGATTAACTCTTACATTATTATAAAATGTTTCTCTTTCTAAGAATCCTTTTTGCCTGAAAATTTACTTTGTCTGTTATTATTTTAGCTTCACCAGATTTCTTGTGGTAAGTTGTTTATGAATATTTTTCTACCTTTTACTTTACAATTTTTTGTATTCTTATATTTAGGGTGTGCGTGCTGTAAGCAGAATATAGTTGAGCTTTGTTTTTTATACAGTCTGATAATTTCTGGAATATTCAAACCATTTACATTTAATATAATTACTTACATATTTATAAATCTACCATCATACTTGCTTTTCTACATTTTCCATATATTTCACATTCTTTTTTTCTCCTTTCATGCTTTCTTTGCACTGATTAAATATTCTTTTACCATTCCATTTCTGCTCTATTAGTTTACTATTCCATTCCCCCTCTATTAGCTTATTACTTATACAGTCTTTTATTCTTTTTTTCAAGATTACCCTACAGATTAAAACATGAATCCTTTATTCATTAAGTTCTAATATAAATTAGATGTTTTCCCTCATCACAGAAAATGTAAGAAACTTAGAACATATTAATTTTATTTATGCCGTGTGGCAGATTGTGTTGGTTTTCTTTTTTTCAAATTTATTCACACACACACACACACACCCACACACACACCCACACACACACACACACACACACACACACACACACACACACACTATGTCAGTATTCTGGTAAAGGACTGTAGAATCCTGCCCAATGTCACATGATTTGAATTGCATCCCTGTGTTTAATTTTCTTGACCCACTGACAGAAGCCTTGGCTATATGACTTACACTGGCTAAAGGAGTGTAAATAGACATATATGTAATGTCCAAGCAAAAACTTAGTAGCCATTGGATAATTCTGCCTTTTCTCTTTTTGTTCTGCCATGAGAATAGTATGTCTCATATAGTGGCTATTTCTACTGGCTGAATTTTGAAATGCAGACAATATATGGAGAAAAGCAAAGCCAACTCAGAGCTACTGCAGCCAACATAAAATGTGAGAAAAAAATGATGTTGTGACAATCTATTGAGATTTTGGGTATTGTTTGTTACTGCAACATAATTTATGGATACTCACCAAAGCACGCCTTAATTTCTTTTTTCATACCATTAAAATGTACTTTAATTCCAAATATATATAAATAGTGTTGAACATTATCATTACCTTATGCAGTCTATATTCATTTAGAATTATTTAAATGTTCACCTTTAAAAAAAAAAACACTCTTCATTCCTTCTGACTTCTGTGTGTTTCTACCTGGGATCATTTTCTTTCTGCATGAAGAACTCCCTTTGGTAATTCTCTTTATGTAGTTATGCTGGTGATTAACTTTCTTAGTTTTTGTTTTTCTCAAATTACTTTATTTTTGTTTTGATTTTGAAAACTATTTTTAGTGAATATAGAATTCTAGGTTGGCAGTTATTTCAGCATTTCGAAGATTCCATTCCGTTGCTTTCTGGCTTCCATCATTTCTGTTGAGAACTCTGTTAAGTGTTATAGTATTTCTCCTTTGAAGATAAAATGTATTTTCCCTCTGGTTGCTGTTCTCTTTTTCTTTGATTTTTAGTAGTTTTACTCTGATGTGTCTATATGCAGTTTTCTTTATGCGTATTTTTCTTATAGTTTCTAGTACTTCTCAAGTCTGTGGGTTGGTATGCTTCATCAGTTTTGGAAAATGCTCAGCCTTTATCTCTTTAAATTTGCTGTTATGTCCTCTCCATCTGGGATTCAAATTTTGTATATGCTAGACATTTTCACTGTGCACCATACACACCATATGTATCCTATACTCTTTTTTTGTATCTTCTATCCTTTTGTCTCTTCATACCTCACTTCTGAGTGTTGTATTCTAAACTATATTCTAGTTTTATGATTTTTTTCTCATCTCCTTTTAAATGTATCTATTGTGTTCTTAATTTTAGACATACTGTTTCTATTATAAAATTTCCATTAGATTATTTTTTATTTATAGTTTCTACTTCTCTACTAGAATCTCTGAGCATATCAACAACAGTTATATTAAAGTAGTGTTTGATACTTTGAAGTTACAGATGGAGAGATCAGAATTGTGATTGCTAGAGGTGGGAAAGGGGGAGTGGGAGGGAGTTAGTGAGAAATTGGTTAATGGACACAAGGAAAGATTATGTTTTATAATGATGAATATGCCAGTTATCTTGATTTGATCATCACACATTGTACACAGGTATTGATATTCAACTCTGTACCCCTCAAATATGTATAATCATTCATATTTCAATAAAACAAATTTCTCACTAAGTAAAAATAATATAAACTGAAATAGAGTAGAGTTTGATAATTCCAGTTTCTGAATCTCCTGAAGGGTTGTTTCTACTGTTTAATTTTTCTCTTTGTCTATTTGCATACTTGAGTATTTTTTATTGCATGTGCTCACTGTGTATAAAAAACTGTAGAAGCAATTTAAACCTGTGAATTATGCTTCCTTCCTCCAGTGAGGCTTTGACCTTTGTAAGGCGGTTATGATAGTGTATCATACCAATGAGGAATTGAGCTGGTTCAAAGCTGGATTTCAGTCATTCTGAAGGCTGGACTATTTGCCATTCAACATTATTCTTAAATTAAAGGTCTTTGAGGATCCCAGCTTAGAGGCTGTTGTGTTTAGCAGGGTCCCTCCTCCTTTGCAGACTCTGAACTGTAATTCCTTCCTCAAGCCTAAGAAATTGCCAGAAGCCCTCCTCAGCTTTTCAGTTTCTCAGCTAGCACCTGCTGCTTAGTTTCTTTGGTTCTTAGACACAATAATTTGCTCAGCCTCTCAGACAGCACTTTTAGATTTTTAAATGCCTAGAAATATATATTAGTTTCTTACAGTGGCTTAAAACAATACACATGAATTATCTAAGAGTTTCTGTAGGTCCGGAGTCCAGTCCCAGCTTGCCTGGGTTCTCTGTCCAAATTCTCATACAGATGTAATCGAGATGTTGGACAGGCTACGTTCTCGTCTGGAGGCTTGGACTGAAAGAATCTGCTTCCAAGCTCACTAGAGATGTTGGCAAAATTAATTTCCTTAAGGCTATATGACTGAGGGATCCAGCTTTTTGCCATCTGGCGGTTGTGTTTAGGTCCTAGAGGCCACCTGCTATATCCTGCCATGTGAGCCTCTTCACAGGCAGTTCACGACATGACAGGTTGCTTCTTTAAGGCCAACATGAGAGTATCTCACTTCAAACAGCTAAGAAAGAGTTTTACATAAAGTAGCCTGATCATGAGAGTGACATTCCATCATCTTTGCTATGCACCATAACCAAATCAGGTAAGTTACATCTCATCTCCTCTTCCATATTTTGTTGCCTAGAAGCAAGTCACAGGTCCCAACCACACTTGAATCTCTGCAATGCCTCCAGGAATGTGGTACTGGTTTTGGTTTACTATTTTTATAGTTAGAGGCAGTTCTAGGGGCTTCCACTTGGCCTTTCCTTCCATAATAGCCTTCTCTATATAGGTCAGAGAACCAATGTGGTGATTCTGCCAGTTAATGAATATGTCTATTCCAAATATATATTCTGAAAATGGAGAAATAGTCCCAATATGGGTATGAGTACCCAATGGGACCACTGTGAGATGAACTTGAGCTCAAAATCCGTTGACCACCTGATCTCTGACCTCCATAAGCCTTTACTCAGAAGTGACATTTTGGGTCTCCAGAAATTAGTGTTAGTTCAGAACCAGCATCTAGTAATACAAAATATGAATATTTCCCTTTCCAAAATGTACAGTCACATTGGTAAGTAGTAAATGGCTGCAGATTCCTTTGGAGCAGGCTAGCAAGAAGATTAACAGAATAAATGTGTGGCAGTGGTTCTTTCTTAAAAGACCCAATCTCCCCTTCATTCAAGGAATTTTAGGTTTGAGAACTGGCTCAAATCTGAAAATTGATTTAGGGGCCATGATGATTTAGGGATTCCAGTTAGACTTCTGTTTACTAGGCCTAGATCTGTTCTGCTTATATAGATCAAGTAAGAATTTAGTGAACTGCCTATCTGTTTCTTTTCTCAGGACACCATGGTCAAGTTCTCTGTGAGTCAGACTATTCTGATCACTGCTTTGACTCTGCTGGCAATTGTTGTAACTAAACCCATCTTGTCTTTGGAAATTTTGTATTAGTTTCTTAGGGCTGCTATAATAAAGTACCACAAACTGGGTGTCTTAAAATAACAGAAATTTATTCTCTCACAGTCTGGAAGCTAGAAGTCTGAAATAAAGGTGTTAGCAATATTAGTTCCTTTTGGAGGATCTGAAGGAGAATCTGTCCCATGCTTCCCTCCTGGCTTCTGTTTGCTTCTCTCTGGTTGCTGGAAATCGCTGGCATTCCTTGGCTTGCAGCTGTATCACTCTAATGTCTGCCTTTGTCAGCATTCTCCCTGTGTGTCTGTGTGTGTCTGTGTCCAAATTCCACTCTTCTTATAAAGATACCAGTCATTGGATTAGGGACCGCTGTAATCTATTATGACCTCATCTTAACTTGATTACATCTGCAAAGACATTATTTTCAAATAAGGTCATATTCACAAGTACTAGTGGTTAAGACTTCAACATATCTTTTTGGGGGACACAATTCAACTCACAAAAGCAGTTAAGTGCTGCCACTTGGCTTCTTTCGTGAGGATTTTATCATTCTCATTGTATTCAGGGATCCTAGTTCTATGGTAGCAGTTCTACTGTAATTTCTGATCTATAGTGAATAGCCAGCACAAAGCTCATCAAGGATGCTGGAGATCCCCTCACAGATTTATTTCTCATAGCCCAGGTAAAAGGTGTGTTCTTAGAACCCTCTCAGGGTGAGTGAGCAGGTCTTATATGATAAATACACTGTGGCATTTCAGTATCCCTAAGCCTTTGGATACCTTCCTCTATAGTATACTGAGGCAGTTCTGGCATTTCAGTTTCATTTACCGTAGGATGCCTTTGGGTCTATGTTTCAGCCAACCAATGAATTAAACTGCAAGAGCCATTTCAAGCCCCTCAAGCTGAAAAACTGAACCCAGAATATTTGCCTAGTTTGCCATGTTATGGACTGAATTGTGCCCGCCCCTTTCCCCAATTCATATGTTGAAGCCCCAACTTAAAATGTGACTATATTTGGAGATAGGGTCTTTAAGGAGGTAATTAAGGTTAAACGAAGACATATGGGTGGATCCCTAATCACCCATATGGATCACCTTCTATATGGACTGATGTCCTTATAGAAGAGAAAGAGACAACAGAGAGCTTTCTCTTTCTCTCTCTCTCTCTCTCTCTCTCTCTCTCTCTCTCTCTCTCTCTCTCTCTCTCTCTCTGCATGCACAGAGGAAAGGCCATGTGAGGATACAGTGAGAAGGTGGCCATCTGCAAGCCAGGAGGAGAGCCCTCACCAGAAACCAAGCCTGCTGGCACCCTGATCTTGGGCTTCAAGCCTCCAGAAGTGTGAGAAGATAAATGTCTGTTATTTAAGTCACCCTGCCTGTGGTATTTTGTATGGCAGCCTGATCTGACTAATGCAGGCCCATGTCAACAAATTCTGCCTGATCCAACTTTATATTCCTTTCACCTTGACCCGATATCTTTAAGACTGATTCCCATGCATATTTCCCAGGTTTCTGACTACATAAATCAACAAAATCATGTGATTTTTTTTTGGTATGCAGAGTTGCTCCTCATGTTTCACACTTTAATGCCTGCCCTGCTGGATTTCAGACTTGCTTAGGACCTGTTACCCCTTTATTTTGGCCTATTTCTCCCTTTTTGAATGAGAATATATACCCTGTGCTTGCCCCACCATTATATCTTAGAAATAGATAACTTGTTTTTGATTTCACAGATGGGACTTTGAACTTTGGACTTTTGAGTTGAAACAAGTTAAGACTTTGGGGATGAAAGGAATGTATTTGAATTTGAAAAGAACATGAGTTTTGGGGGATCAGAGGTGGAATGCTGTAGACTGTATTCCCACCCTGCCCAACTTCATTGAAGCTTAATCCTGACTGCAATTGTTGAAGGTGGGAAATCCTATTATGGTAATTGAAATGTGGAGCCTTGAAGAGGTGATTAGATTGTAGGATCATGCCATAGTGAATGGATTAATAATGGTGGTCAAGGGCATGGTTCTGAGGGCCTTAAAAGGAGAGTGAATGAAGATGTTAGTCTCTCTGCTTTGCCATTTTCTCAATGTGATAACCTGATGTCACTGTTGCCACCACCAAGACCTTTACCAGCTGTGTTCCCTGGACTTTGGACTTCCCAGCCTCAGAAACTGTAAGCAATACATTTTGTTTTCTTTATAAATTACCCAGTTCCAGGTATTTTGTTATAAGCAACAGAAACAGATCGATACAGAAGTCCCCAGCTTTATCATTATCTGCCCATCGGACCCCATTTCAGTTTTAGGCTCTCATTCTTTCCCAATCAGTGCCCTAACTTTATTCATAGAGATGTTGCAAGGCTAGGGATTCACTTTGCACAATTCAGCCACTGGCAGGGAGAGACTCTGGGTTTGGTTTTCAGAAATCTCAGCGCTGTGGCTACAGAAGATATAAATTTCTCCCAGGTCAGACTTAGAAGCATTCAGGTCTTTTATGTAGACCCTGAGCTGGGAATTTAAATCCTTGAGCTCATCCTTTTACTGCTATCTCCAGTGCAGTTAGGAGGAACCAGCCAGTCCCATTATCCTTCTTAATTTAACTAAAATGTTCTAAGGTATCAAATACGAGGTCACCCAAAACCTTGCCTTCTTGAGGTATTTAAAGTATTTGATGGTGATATTTTGCAACTCTATTGCCACAACATTGCCATTGACTACCAGTGCCCTCCTTACCACTGGAAATATACCCATTAATGCTTTTAAATCTAATCGTATTAGATAACCATTTCCAGAAAACTCAAAGCCAAATCAGAGAACACATACTTAAGATTCTATTCCTCTGGAAACACTCTTGGTACCAAAATCTGTATCACTTACAGTTAAATCAGAGAAGCAGAACAACTAGGATCTATCTGTATCTCTCTATATCACTATCTTTATCTCTATCTCTATCTATACCTATATCAGAGTTTCTTTACAGTGACACTATTGACATTTTGGCTGGATAATGCTTTGTTGGGGGGTGGGGGTGAGGGCCTGTTCTGTGAATTGTAGGTTGTTTAGCAGCATCCTTGGCCTCTACTCACTAGATGCCAGTTAGCACAAACCCCACCCCAACAAGTAATAACAAACAAAAATGTCTCCCAATATTGCCAAATGTCCCCTGAGGGGAAAAATTGCCCCCAGTCAAGAACCACTGGTATCTCTATCTTTATTATCTGTATCTGTAACTGTATGTGTATCTCTATGTCTATATCTATACTTATCTCTTTATGTCTATCTTATAGGGAGATTTGTTACACGGAATTGGCTTTACATGATTGTGAGAGCTGGTTGAGCAGTTTCTGTATGGCTTTTCTCACATAAGATACTGCTGAGGCTTCAAGCCCATAGGGATGGCAGCCGGGAAGGGAAGATCACAAGCAAGCTAGAACCAACAAGCTTGAGCTGGAACCCCATGGGGAAAGACTAAAACCTGTGTCAGTTCTTGTTGCCTCCAGACTTGGTGATGAAGGTATTCAGCAGAAGTGGGGCCCTTGGTCACAAAACTAAACACATGCACCTGGCCCAGGAATCCAAGAAGCTGAAGGAGCATCAGGGGAAGTTGAGCACCTGCAGGCCCTGCCGCTGCTTCACACCAACGAAGTGAGTCAGCACATCAACACCACCACGTGTGAGCTACAAAACGGCCACAGCTTCCCTGCCAGCCTCAAATCTCCCAAGAGTCTCCCTTGTGGCTGACTCTAATCTGAAACAAACAGGAGAATGGATTCTGGGAAATGTATCTCAGCCTAGGCAAACTGACATATTACAAAGCCATTACAAGATAGTTTGTTCAAAGGAGAATCCAAACTAAACCCATACTCAAAATGAAAGTATTAAACAAGCTGGGAGAATTTGCAGTTACAAAGATTAGCTACGAAAGAAATTATGAGCTTAAATGGGTCAAAATTACATTAAATATCTAGGAAACTTCAGAACTTCACAAATTAAAAGTATGTCATGCATGAATACGAATTTATTTTTCTTAATTAATGAGGTTGAAAAGGGATTTGCCTGGCAGAGATGTATGACCCCTTGTATATGCAAAATGATATAGCAACCCAAACAAAACATTTAACAGAAAGATAAATTCAATGTTAGTAAGCACATTTGATAATTGCCTCAAGAAAGAGACAGATAATTTGTATGGAAGTATTTTTCAAGTAATCTATGATAGTCAACATTTTAAATGAACCAGAGACATTTATCTCAGAGATTCAGCAAAGCAGCATCAACTCCTGTGTCAGAACAAAAGCTTTCAGCTTCTGATTAAAGAAGATTCTGGGCATTTACTACATTTGTAGCAAGATATCTCAACTTTTAATGTAAGATTTCCCAGAACCTTTCTGAGGCCTCATGAAATTCTTACAGTCTTTCAACAAGCATTTATCAAGCTGCTATTCTGTGCTAGCACTCTTCCAGGTGCTTTCTGTATAGCAGAGAAAACAACAGACAAAAAAATGTGCTCTCAAGAAACATGCCTTCCAGTGAGAAGACATAGACAATGAATCGATAAACAAATATATATATATATATACACACACACACACACATATATACATACATACATATATACATATAGTTATGATCAGTGGTATGAGGAAATAAAATATGGCAGGGTAAAGATGGAGTGTTATACAGCAGGGTGTTAGTGCCTTTTTAGATCAAGTATTCAGGGAAAATCAAATAAAAAGGTAACGTATAGGCAGAGATTTGAATCAAGTGAGGAAGTGAGTGAATGAGGATTTCTAGAGGAGAAATCCTAGCATGCTAGGGAGAGAGAATAATAAATGCAAAGGCCCAGAGGATTGGAGCTATTGGCAAGTTAGAGGTCCAGCAAGGAGGCCAGAGAACCTAGAGTAGAATGAATCAGGGAGACAGGGTTGTGAGCTGAAGTCAAGAGAGATCCAGGGACCAGACTCAAAGACTATGGTTAGGATTTTCTTCTGAGAAACAAGAGAAGTCATTGGAAGTTTTGAGCAGAGTGGCAGGATCTGACTTTTGTTTAAAACAAAACAAAAAAGGACCTTTCTGTTTGCTTTGTAGCAAATTGACATTAGAGAAACAATGGTGGAAAGAGGGAGACCAATGACCAGGCGATTAGGGTGGTAGTGAGGGAAATAAGGAGAAATGGTCGGACTTGGGGTATATTTTAAAGTACAGATTATGAGATTTGTTTATAGATGCTATATGGGATGAGAGAGAAGGGAATCAAATCAATGAAATTATTAAAAACAAACTTCAGATTTAACTTCTCTCTCTCCCTCCCTCCCCGCCTCCTCCTTTTCTTCAAGAGTAATCTTTTTATCTCCCTCAAAATACTCATCACCCTAACACTTGCCTCTAGCTGCCTAAAGCACTTACCATGCCTCCTACCCCTTTTAATGGGGCATCCATTCCAACTTTACCATTTCTGCTCCCTTATTTTTCCAATAAAAACCCTCTGCACCCTCCTTTCTGCCTGTTTCCTATTTACTGCTCATCTCACCACCCCATTCAAAACCCTTATACCTTGAGACGAAATTTTTCACTTAGATGTTAAGCAGAAAGTATCTGATGTAATTGATTCATTTTCAGGTAGAAATGACTAATAGCCTAAATTAAAACAGATTTTTTCTCAGCAGGGTATTTTAAAGAGGCTTGAAATCACCCAAATGAGCCCTTTTCTTGTGGTGAATGCTCTTAAGTAGTGACAAATACTATAATCACCTGCAAATTACACTTAGTTGATGACTCTCCCCTACACACGCAGGCCTTATGTTGACTTTGCCCAGGGCTCAGGCTTTATATAAAAAAAAAGGAAGCTATGGGGAAAAGAATCATAGATCACTATTTTGAAAGAGCAACTCTATTTGATCACAGCTTGCTTATCACTATTAATAAATCAAGAAAAGAGGTAAAAAAAAATGTGGGTTCTCTGCTCCTCCCTGTTCCTCAGACAGCTGCATCCTCTTGTGCAGTGTCAGCCTCATCCCTGAGACAAGATGGTGAAGGTCAGAGTAAATGGATTTGGCCTTTTTTGGGTGCTTAGTCACCAGAGCTGCTTTTAACTTCAGTAAAGTGGATATAGTCACATCGATGACCCATTCATTGACCTCAACTACATGGTCAACATATTCCAGTATGATCCACTCATGGCAAGTTCCATTGCACAGTCAAGGCAGAGAACAGAAAGCTTGTTATCAGTGGGAAGAGCATTACCGTCTTCTAGAAGCAAGATCCCTCCAACATTAAATGGAGTGATGCTGGTACTGAATATGTTGTGGGGTCCACTGGTATCTTAAGTACAATGGAGAAGGCTGGGGGTCACTTGACGGGCGGAACCAAAAGGGTCTTCACCTCTGCTCCTTCTGCTGACACCCCGCATGTTCGTGATGAGTGTGAACCATGAGACCTATGAAGACACCCACATGATCATCAGCAATGACTCCTACACCACCAACTGCTTATCACCTCTGGTCAAGGTCATCCATGACAACTTTGGCATCATGGAGAAACTCATGACCACAGTCCATGCTATCACTGCCACCCAAAAGACCATGGATGGCTCCTGAGGGAAACTGGCACAAGTCCATGGGGTCTCCAGAACATCATCCCTGTATCTACTGGTGCTGCCAAGGCTGTGGGCAAGGTCATCCCTCAGGTGAATGGGAAGCTCACAGGCAGAGCCTTCTGTGCTCCCACTGCCAACATGTCGGTTGCAGATCTGACCTACTTTATGAAGAAAGCTGCCAAATATAAAGACATCAAGAAGTGATGAAGAAGGCATCTGAGGGCCCCCTAAAGGGCTTCTTGGGCTGAGGACCAGATTGTCTCCAGAGACTTTAATAGTGATGCACACTCTTCCACCTTCTACTCTGGGGCTGGCATTGCCCTCAGTGACCACTTCGTCAAGCTCATTTCCTGGTATTACAATGAATATGGCCACAGCAACAGGGTGGTCGACCTTATGGTCCACATGGCCTTCAAGGAATAAGAGCCCCCAGGACCACCAGCTCCAGCAACAGTACAAGAGGAAGAGAGAGGTCTACAGCTGCCGGAGAGTCCGTGTCCAAACTCAGTCCCCCAACACACTTAGAATGTCCCCTCTTTGGCACAGTTTTGATCCTAGAAACCCTGAAGAAGGGGAGGGTCATAGGGAGTCCTACCTTCTCATGCACCATCGATAAAGTCCCTTGTACACAGCCCCCACCCCCAAAAAGAAATAAAAATGCAAAAAAAAAAAAAACCTCAAAAGAAACACAAATATTTGTACCTGTTTAGAGCCAGAAAGTTTGAAATCTCCTTACAGCAACCTGTCTCATTATAAATGCCTAGAGAAGCGCTCAGCACTTAAACTGCTATATCATCTGAGTCAGGGTGATATTGGGATCTCCCTTCATTTTATCACCTTGAATTATCAATTGATGTGGCTGGCATTTAGTCTTTATTATTCTCTTTTTGCAGAGTAAGTTTCTTGGGGGGGTGGGGAGGTGAGGAGGAGAACCTAGATACTTTTGCATCAAATCTGGCTTAGCTATATATTTTTTGTTTTGGGGGGACAAAAAATCCCCTAATAAAACTAAAAAAATATTTTATTACTTGCCATCTCTTTTTCATTTAGAAGAATATGAACAAATAACTGGATCCTTTGAGTAACTAGATATAGAGGAGCTACAGACAGTTTCTCCAATTCTGTTATAGCAATAAAAGCATGTATTCTCAGAAGCACATGTCATCTCAAACGGAGGATGGTGCATGGACAATAAGCTGGCTATTCTGGGTCACATTGCTAGTAGCTCATATAATATCCACTCCACCTTTCTCCTTTAGTTAAAAATCCTCAATTTAAATAGAGGATATAATAGACCTAGCAAAAAATATATATGTTTCCCTAATTACTGTGCTGCTAAGTTGGCCAAGTGACTGAGGTGTGCCCAATGAGATGTAAGTGGAGTTGTCGTTGGGAGAGAATTTTGTAAATGCTCCTACAGAGGGAAATAGATGGTTGGTGAATGCTCCTTTTGCACTTCCCACTTCTTTTTGCTTTTTAACCTTGATTTTTTAAAATTTTAAAGTGATTTTTATTTTATTTATTTTTAAAATTTTTTATTGAAACATATTGAGTGTACATATTTATAGGCTACAGAGTTATAGTTCAATGCATATTACATTATGTGCTGATCATTCAGAGTAATTAGTCTATCCATCATTGCAAAATTTGATCATCTCTTTGTTATGCACACATTTAATCTCCTTTTTTCTAGTCATTGGGTTACATGCAGTAAATCATTATTTATTATAGATTTCTGGGTCAACTGTACAACAGTAGGGCTTATTTCTCCTATCCTGTAGTGCTTTTATGCAGAATAATCAGCCTCTCACTATCCCTCTTCCCTCCTTCCCTTTCCTGCCTCTAGTAACCATGGTTCTTTTCTCTCCTTTTAACAGTTCACCTTACTATTATTATTATTTATTTTTTGTTTGTTTGTTTTGTTTTGTTCTCTTATTTTAGCTTCCACATATGAATGAGAACATACAATATTTCTCTTTCTGTGCCTAGCTTATTTTACTTCATATAATTTTCTGCAAGCTCAGCCATGTTGCTTCAAATGGCAAGATTTCATTATTTTTTATGACTGAGTAGTATTCCATTGTGTATATATGCCACATTTTCTTTATCCAGTCCTCTGTCAATGGACATTTAGTGTGGTTCTAACTCTTGAATATTATGAACAGAGCTGCAATAAACATGGAGGTGCAAGTATCTCTTTGACATGCTGATTTCCATGCCTTTAGGTATATATCCAGCAGTAGAATTGCTAGATCTCATGGCAGTTCTATCTGTAGTCCTTTGAGAAAACTCCATACTGTTTCATAATGGCTGTTTGCAATTAAAAATGACTGATTTGAAAGCCCACCAACAATATATAGAGGTTCCCTTTTCTCTGCATCCTTGTCAGCATTTTGTATTCTCTGTCTTCTTGATAATACCCAATCTAACTGGGGTGAGATGGTATCTCAATGTGGTTTTGATTTGCATTTCCCTGATGATTAGTGATGTTGAACATTTTTTCATATACCTGTTGGCCATTTGTATATCTTCCTTTGAGAAATGCCTGTTCAGTTCCCTTGCCTATTTTTTAATTGGGTAATTTGGTTTTTCACTATTGAGTTGTTTGAGTTCCATGTATATTCTGGAAATTATCCCCTTGCTGGATGCATAGTTTGCAAATATTTTCTCCCATTCTGTAGGTTGTATCTTTGCTCTATTGATTGTTTCCTTCATTCTGCAGAAAATTTTTAGTTAGATAAAATTACATTTCTTTATTTTAACTTTTGGTGCCTGTGTTTTTGAGGTCTTTTTCATAAAATCTTTGCATAGTCCTATCTCCTGGAGCATTTCCCCTGTATTTTCTTCTAGAAGTTTTATAGTTTTGGTCTTACATTTAAGTCTTTAATCCATTTTGAGTAGATTTTAGTATATTATGAGAGCTAGGAGTCTAGTTTCATTCTTCTACACTTGTATGTCCAGTTTTCCCAGCACCATTTATTGAAGAGGCACTCCTTTCCCCAATGTATGTTTTTGGCACTGTATCAAAAATTAGTTGGCTGTAGGTACGTGGGTTGATTTCTGGGTTCATGTGTCTGTTTTTATGCCAGTACCATGCTGTTTTGGTTACTATAGCTTTGCAGTATAATTTGAAGTCAGGTAGTGTAATGCCCCCTGCTTTGTTCTTTTTGCTAAGGATTTCTTTGGCTATTCAAGGTCTTTTGTTGTTCCATATGAATATTAAGATTTTTATTTTTATTTCTGTGAAGAATGTCATTGGTATTTTGATGGGGATTGCATGGAATCTGTAGACCACTTTGCGTAGTATTGTTGCTTTGTATTGCTTTGCCTCCCACAGATTTGTCACCCTACTTCCCCTGGGTGATGGAGATGCAAAGGATTACTCAAAGCCCACCTCTACTGAGCAGTGAGAGGCCCCGAAGTGGTTAATCTCCCTTTGGGACACTTAAGTGAGAGCCATCCCTTCCTTGGGAAATTAATGCCAAATTGGGGTTCTCTTCCTGCATTTATTTTTTAGACCAGGAAGTTACAGGAAGAGAACAAAGGTGGGGTTATAGTTTAACAATGTAGGCTGATAACTTTCAGTGAAACAAACCAAATGACATTCCAGTAAGGCAATTAACAAAAGCTTGATCTTAGGAAACATTCCTTCCTACAGCAATCTCTCAGTATCTTTACATAACAATCAGTAACTAGCCTGTCTTTGAGCCAGCAACCTGCTGTGCCACAATCTTTTTTTTTTTTTTTTTTTTTTTTTTAAATTTTATTTTGTCAATATACATTGTGGCTGATTATTGCTCCCCATCACCAAAACCTCCCTCCCTTCTCCCTTCCCCCCTCCCCCCCAACAATGTCCTTTCTGTTTGCTTGTCGTATCAACTTCAAATAATTGTAGTTGTTATATCTTCTTCCCCCCCCGTTTGTGTGTGTGTGTGTGTGTGTGTGTGTGTGTGTGTGTGTGTGTGTGTGTGTGTGTGTGAATTTATATATTAATTTTTAGCTCCCACCAATAAGTGAGAACATCTTTATCTTGCAACGGAGACTTATAGCCCGAGGGAAATTTCTTGTCCTTGCAAGGTCAATATTTGAAACTGCAAAGCTTTGGAAAACCAGGCCCTGTGAAGTACATATGCTTTTAAGTACATTCTACATAGTATGGACATTTTCACAACATTAATTTTACCAATCCATGAGCATGAAATGTCTTTCCATTTTTTTGTGTCCTCTTTAATTTCTTTCATCAGTTTTTGCAGCTTTCACTGTAGAGATCATTCACCTCTTTGGTTAGATTTAATCCTAGGTATTGGTTTTTTTTTTTTTTTTGGTAGCTATTGTAAGTGGGATTGCTTTCTTGATTTCTTTTCCTACTAGTTCACTCTGGGTGTATCGAAATGCTACAGACTTTTGTCTATTGATTTTATATCCTGCAACGTTACTGAATTTGTTTATCAGTTCTAAGACTTTTTTTGTTGGAGTCTTTAGGTTTTTCTTATATAAAATCATGTCATCTGCAAACAGGGACGATTTGACATTCTTTTCTCCAATTTGGATACCCTTCATTCCTTTCTCTTGCCTAATTGCTTTGGCTAGAACTTCCAGTACTATGTTAAATAGGAGTGGTGGGAGTGGGCATCCTTATCTTGTTCCTGTTCTTAGAGGATGAGCTTTCAACTTTTCCCTCATTCAGGTGATGTTAGCTGTGGATTTGTCATAAACGGCTTTTATGTGTTGAAATATTTTCCTTCTATACCTAATTTTTGGAGAGTTTTTATCATAAAGCAATGTGGAATTTTATCAAATGCTTTTTCTGCATCTATCGATCATAAGGTTTTTATCTTTCATTTTGTTGATGTGGTGCCGGTGTATCACATTTTTGTTTTGCACATATTAAACCATCCTTGCATCTCTAGGATGAACCTCACTTGATCCTGGTGTATAATCTTTTTGATGTGCTGCTTGATCCTGTTTGCCAGCACTTTGTGAACATTGTTTGCATCTAAGTTCATAAAGGATATTGGCCTGTAGTTTTCCTTTTTGTGTATCTTTGGTTTTGGTATCAGGGTGATGCTGGCCTCATGGAATAAATTTGAGATAATTCCCTCTACTTCTATTTTTTGGAATAGTTTGAGAAGAATTAGTATTAACTCTTCTTTAGAAGTTTGGTAGAATTCAGCAGTGAAGCCATCTGGCTCTGGGATTTTCTTTGTCAGGATACTGTTAATTACTGATTCAATCTTATTACTTGTTATTGGCCTCTCTGATGGTGTGGGTAGGCTCCGTGGGTGGGGCAGGACACTGAGCTCCCAGGGGGCTGGTGGGTGTGGACCCAAGCATTTGGTGCACTCTCCATGTGCTCTCTGCTGATGTGGGTAAGCCCCTGTGTCAGGTAGGACTCTGAGTTCCTGGGGAAGGAAGGCAAGTATACAGGAGGCCTGTGCACCCCTGTGCACTCTCCACTAGTGTAGGTGGGCCCACTGGGTCAGGTTTGACTCTAAGTTTCCAGGGAAAGTGGGCATGGATCCAGACAGCCCGCATAATCTCTGCATGCTCTCTACTGGTGAGGGTGGGCCCATTAGGTTGGTGGGACTCTGAGTTTCCCTGGCTCTATCCCATAACAGTAATGTCCAGAGGCAGCCTGGGACCAAAGGTGGGGGTGGGGGGAGACTCAATGTATACTTCCCCTCTGTAAAAATGCAATCGTGTGGGTCCTTAGCAGCTCCCCATGCTGGGCTCACTGCCCAAAAGAGTCACACAGTTACTTTGCAGCCTGATTTGCAGGCATCAGTGGTGGTAGTGCCTGCCACCACCCCCTCCCCCCACACACACTTTGTCCCAGCAGTACAGGGTTTCTCCAGTCTCCATGCTGGTCTTGGTCAGGTGCTTCCCTTGTATTTCTATGTTGTTGACTCAATTTTCTGGATCTTGTGGGGTTTTCTTCACTGTTTTGCTATATTCCATTGTTTCCTTCTAGACACTCTGCTCTGAAGGTGACTATCTACTTGTTTTTTTGGACTTTCTTTGCATTAGTGATGACAGCTGGCCACCTCTAATCAGCCATCTTGCTGGAAAAAAATACTTTTTAACCTTGAATTTGATAAAATTACTGGAGCTCTTGCTAGCAGCCATTTTGGATCATGAGGCACCCTTGAGGAGAGAAGCCAGAGCAGGAGAAAGAAGGATACTACATCCCTGATGATTGTGAATCCTCCCTGCCAGTGCTGCATTGAATATCTTTTGACTTCTTTTATGAATGAGAAAGATAAACTTATAGTTCTTTTAAGTCATTATTCTTGAAAATAACTCTTATGAGCAGCCACATGCAATTCTTAAATGATACAATGATTTATCATATACCGACTTATCTTTGGAAGTCAAGAATATTTTGGCAAAACATAATCAACTAACACTTTTACACATTAAGTATACATTTTTTAGCCTTCTTCCACATCCACTTCTGTCATTGCTCAAAGTGCTTCTGAACAAAGTGGCCATGGTGGCACACATGTGCATGTGAGTGAGAGAGAGGAGGAGAGAGAAATAAAGAGAAAGAGAGAGAGGAAAATGGGCCAAACTCATCCTTTTATCAGGAACCCACTCTTCTGATAACAACATCAATCCATTCATGAGGGCAGAGCCCTCATGACCTTACTACCTCTTAAGGGTATTACCTCTCAGAACTGTTGCATTGGGAATTAAGTTTCCAACACATGAACCTTGGGGAACATATTCAAATTATAGCACCTCACAAAGGCAAAGAACCACAAGTAGTGAGGTGTTTGCTGAGAGCAAAGGGGATATGGAATGGGTAGCAGAAGAAGGTAATTATAAATACCTGCTTACAGCCACATGACTATTGCAGAAATGAGGATTGTAATGATTATGAGTATTTATTACTTTTTAAAAATAATTTAATTTAATTTAATTTATATGTATAATTTAATAATTTAATATTTTGATTTCTTTTCTTCTGTCATTCCCTTATCATATAACATAAGACTTGTCAATAATTGTTAACTTTATATCATATTTAAGTTACAAAATATAAAACGAGTATGGATTAGCAAGGAGAAGAATGAACATCACCCAAAGTCACAAAAGGGACTTTCTGCCCTCTTCTGGGAAGGGATTTGTGTGTTTTCAGTTTATGTAGGATAGTTATATCATTTCTGGTGGAAGTATGTCATTGTTATTGTCTTTATTTGGAGATTAAGTATGGTTCAAGGAGATGTATCTGAGTTAAAAGTCAACAAGAATTGACTGTGGTAGCTTTGTAATGTGCCAGCTTGGTTAGGTTTCACTACATTTCCCAGAATTCATTCTCTTGTTTTTGGTAAATTTAGGCAACAAATATATACTACATCAATTGCATCAATTGCTCACTGTTATAACTTAATCATTAATGTTCCTGTGGTTGGCAGAATAATGAACTCCAAAGATTGTTCACATTCTAATCCCTGGAATCTATGGTATGTTGCAGTACATGGCAAAGGAGATTGAAGGTTGCAGATGGAATTAAGGTTGCTAGTCAGCTAACCTTGAAATAGGGAGATTATCCTGGATTATCCAGGTAGGCCCGATGTTATTGCAGAGGTCCTTGTAAGTGAAAGTGGAGGCAGAAGAGGAGTCACTGTCAGGGTGATTTGATGTGAGAAAGACTTGACCAATCATTGCTGTACATGAAAATGAAAGAGGGCCATGAGCCAGGTAATAAGGTATAGTCTAGAAGCTGGAAAAGGCATAAAATTGATTGTCCCCTGCAGCCTCCTGGAAGGAACATAACACTGCCTACATCTTGATTTTAGCCCAGTCAGATCCAATTGTGACTTCTGACTTCTAAGCCTATAATAAAGTTGGTGTTGCTTTAAGCCACTAAATTTGTGGAAATTTGTTACAGTAGCAATAGGAATCTAATGTGGTGTACTTACTGACCTTTCTCAATTCTGTGCCTCAATTACTCACTTCTTCACTATTTATTATTCTTGGGTGCCTTCTCAAATGCTGTGGGCCAAATGCATCCTCCAAAAGTTCACATATTGGAAACTTGATCTTCATTGTAACAGTGTTAAGAGGGTGGGAAATCCAATTATGGTATTTGAAAGGTGGGGCCAGTGAGAGGTGATCAGATGGTGAGGACCGTAGCCTTGTAAATAGATTGATCCATTCATGAAGTAATGGGTTGTCATGGGTGTAGTTCTGATAACTTTATTATGAGAGTGAGTGAGAAAGTTAGTGCTCTCTTCCTCAGGCCATTCTTGCCATGTGAACCCTGGTCACCATGGAACCCTGCACAGAGTTTCCACCTAGAAGGAAACCTTCACCAGATGCTCCTCCTAGACTATGGACTTCCCAGCCTCCAGAACTGAAGAAATAAATCATATTTCTTAATAAATTACCCAGTTTCAAGTATTCTGTTTTAAGCAACAAAAATGGACTAACACATCAAATAAACTAATTGTACATAAATCTTTGTCTTGGTTTTGCTTTCAGGAAATCCAAACTAAAGCACCCCTCCTCCCCCCAAAATTCCACTGGTGTGACCAAGGATATGTGAAAATAGAACATAATCTGTATAATAATTAGGAAATACGGATCAATATTATTAGTAACAGGCCAAAAATGCAGTGTGCAAATTGGCTTAAATTGAAGGAAGTGATAACTATCACATATTTCAACAAGAATGGTTGGCAAGAAAAGGAAGTAAGCAGTTACTATTACTCTATAGAACCAGGAAAATCCCCACCTCTGAGAAGAAGGGGCTATTAAAGAAAAGAAAAATGCTCCCAGAACAAAGTAGGTGTAATAAAAGTCAAAGCACACTAGAAATCACACCTAAATAGAGCCTTCACTCTCAGCCTTCTCTTGGTGCAAATGAAAGAAAGCAAAAACATTACTATATACTGAATTCTTATTAAAGTGAATCTGAAAAAAGAAGAAGATTGGGCTCCCACAACCTACCCATAAAAATTAAAACAAAATAATTCAAAGAGGAAATAGCTCCTTTTCTATTAATATGCCTTTTTACTAGTTGTATTAGGGTTCTCCAGAGAAACAAAACCAACAGGACATGTGTGTGTGCGTGTGTGTGTGTGTGTGTGTATGCGTGGAAAAATAGAAACTGAAAGATAATATGAATCTTTCCATGAACTTTTTGAAGTACCTTTATGTATGTATGTGTGTGTATAGATCATGTACATAATCTCTCTATAAATATCTATCTATCTATCTATCTATCTATCTATCTATCTATCTATCTATCTATCTATACAGAGAGAGAGAGAGAGACAAAGATTTGTTTTTAAGGAATTGACTCCCAATTGTGGGTGCTTGGTGTCTTAGACTGTTTGAGCTAGTACAACAAAATGTCATAGACTGGGTAGCTTATAAGCAACAGAAATTTATTTCTTACAGTTATAGAGGCTGGGAAGTCCAAGATCAAGGTACCAGCAGATTAAGTGTCTGGTGAGGGCCCACTTCTTGGATCATAAATGGCATCTTCTAGCTGTGTCCTCACATGGTAGATGAGGCAAGTGGTCTCTCAGGGGTGTGTTTTATAAGGACACTAATTCTATTCATGATGGTTCTGCCTCATGACCTAATCACCTCTCAAAGGCCCCACCTCCTAGTACCATCACGTTGAAGGTTAGGATTTCAACATGTAAATTTTAAGGGGACACAAATATTCAGACCACAGTAGGTAAGCCCAAAACTTGATAGGGTAGGCCAGCAGACTAGAGACTCAGGGAAGCATTACAGTTTGAATCCAAAAGTCATCATCTGGAGGGAGGTGTCAAGATGGCAGAGTAGTCAGTTCCTGGTGTTGCTCTCTCCCACAGAGCAACCAATTTGCAGCTTTTGAGGAACAGCGACAGAGGACTGGAAATCTGTGCTAGAACAGACAGGAGCCACCCTCCACAGGACCCCATTTCAAGTTCTCCCTATTTCCTAATGAGACTTTAGAGCTTTAGAGCTTTATGGTCCACACACCCCGAACCTGCCTGCCAGAGAAGACAGACAGGGCCGGGGCAGGATTTCCAGCACAGGCTGTCCATCTCCCTGATCAACCTGGGAGGCTCTGGGACCCTAAGGCCTGAGTCAGACAAGCTGGAGAGCACAGATGGAGCAGGACCTCTGGTGCAGGCCATCTGTCTCTGGGAGCAACCTGTGAGGCATGGATTCACAAGCCCTGAGCCAGAAGAGCTGGTGAACACAGGTAGGGTAGGACTTCCGGGACAGACTGTCCATCTCCATGAGTGACCTAAGAGGCATGGGTTTCCAAGCTGAGCCTGACAAGCTGGTGAAGACAAGTGGGGCTGGACTTCCAGTCCACCCTAGTTTCTGCTGTCCAGAAGCAGCAGTCCCTTCGGGATCCAAGCCAGACATCAGGGTGAAGCAAGTGAACTGTGACACCTCCAGCCATGATGAAAAAACACTAAAGGAAAGAAACCAGAAATATGAAAAAACAAGAAAGTACATCACCACCAAAGGAAATTAATAACTTACAAGTGCTAGATCCTATAGAACAGGAAGTCTTTGAAATGACAGATAAGGAATCTAGAGTAACTATTCTTAGGAAACTAAATAAGATACAAGAAAACTCAGTGAAACAACACAAGGAAATGAGGAAAAACATACAGGATCTGAAAGAAGAAATGTACAAAGAAATCAATGCCTTGAAAAAGAATGTAGCTAAGCTTGTGGAGCTGAAGGATTCATTCAATGAAATAAAAAATAAAACAGAGAGTTTAACCAGCAGACTTGAGCAAGCAGAAGAGAGAATTTCAGACCTCAAAGACAGACTGCTTGAATTATCACAGGCAGACCAGAAAAAAGAGAAAAGAATAAAAAAAAAATTGAAGAAAATTTAAGAGAGACAACTGACAACCTTAAGCTCTCAAATATCCGAATCATGGGTATTCCAGAAGGGAAGGGAAAAGGAAATGGCATTGAAAACATACTCAATGAGATAACAGCAGAAAACTTACCAGGTTTAGGGAAAGTCACAGATCCCTAGATTCATGAAGTCCAAAGATCACCAAACACATTGAACCCAAAAAGGTCCTCTCCAAGACATGATCACAGAATACAGCAACACATACAGAAAATTATACACTATGATCAAGTAGGATTCATCCTAGGGATACAAGGTTGGTTCAGGTATTCTGTTGTAGTAACACAAAACAGACTGAGATACAGATTCACACACACACACACACACACACACACACACACACACACACACACACACACACACACATGCCTACTGTTGGTGATCAGAACACAATACCCCAAAATATGGTGCTTTGGCATACTGAGTTCTTTGAACTGAAGATTAGAAGAGCCTCTAAAGCAAGAAGTTCTCTCTGACCTTCTCCCATAATCCTTTCTCCATCGACCATTTCTTTCCCTAAGTAGGTCATAAAAGCTAGAATATCTCTTCCTTAGGAAGGGTCACAGAAACTAGATCTCCTCTTCCCCAAAGCAAGCAGTAAACCTAGAGAGTTCACTCTTTGACTTACCTCCCCTAAGAGTAGGCCATAAAACTCTCATTCCAGAAGGTTCCTATCCCATATTTGGGGGTGAGGAGAGAAATTCTACACAGAGAGGCCATGAAGAATCTGAAAAAAGAGGCCTTGTTAAGTTTCTCCCAGTTTATTACCATTAGATCATATTCTTTTGTCCAACCACATTTCTGCACAGTTGTCCATTTTTCATTCAATTTAAGCATAAAAAATGCATTTTCCTTGAGTCCCTGGATCTTCATTTCTGAAGGTTACTGTCATGTCAAACTGTTAAATAAATTTGTTGTGCTTTTTTCTTGCTAACCTGTCTTTTGTTAGAGAAGGTTATAGAGGGTATCAGGTGTGGGCCTTGAAATGGGTGAGGAAAAGTTAATACACCTTTTTACCCCTGTGCTACTGTGTAATTTTATTTTTAGAAAGCTCAAAAAAAAAAAAGGAAAAATATGTATTATACATCAGGATAGTGATTGTCTTTGGGGAGAAAGCAGGGTTTTGAGAGACGGAACTGTGACATAATACTATGGGATCATTCCCATGGTATCGGTAATACTATATTTCTTTTTCTGCCTGATGGTGACCATTAACAGAAAGGGCTTGCAAAGTATATGGTCATATGTAAAGATGCAAATGATTATTTTTCTTTGTTTTTGTTACTGAAACCCCAAAGGTCTGTTTGCTCACCACTCAACAGCCAATAATTGAGAGACAAGTGTTAGTGTAAGGAGAGGTAGCCTTTAATCAGAAAGCCAACAGCCTGGGGAAATGGTGGACTTATGTCTCAAAGACCATCTCCACTTCTTCCAGGCTTATCAAAGGGTTTTATCGGGACAGGAGGTAGGGGTCTGATTTGTGGTGACCGAAGCAGGGACATGCAGGAATAATCATAAAATTACAGATAAATATCAAAGAACTTCTCAGGTGGGAGCTGATTCATGGTGACCATTCTCCATGAAGTCAAGTCATGGATTCAGTTCCTGTTAACCTTAAAAAGATCTAGTTAGTAAGCTAGTAAAGAACGGCCATCTGGGTTAATAATTTCTTCTATAATTATTCTGTGTACAATGTGAGCAAATTCATTATGTTCTAGCAAGCATGAGAACAAGAATCATTGTATTCTAATGTCTAGCTATGATCTATGTGGTTTGGGTTACAAGAAAAATAAACTTTTTAATTTAAAAGTTTAACAAAATGGAGTCACTTCAGTTCAGGCTGTTACATTTTGGCCATTTGCTCTTATACAGGAGCGAATAACTGGAGCCACCTTTTGTTTATTAGGATTGTAAGGGAGAAAATGTGTCTTTTTCTTCTACCCATTTTAGGTTCATTGGCTAGGACCCCTGTAACAAAAGACAGATTTATAAGAGAAAAACAAACAGAGGTTTATTAACATGAATACCTCATACATACATGGGATATACCTGGGAGAAATCAGTAAATCTCCAAAGAAGAGTTTAGAATTCAGGATCAAATACATCTTCAAATGGAACAAAGAAAGAAGGGTGTGGGGAGGTGACCAGGGAAAGCAAGGTAAACAAGAGTAAGATTTGTTATGCAGATTTAAGTCTGTGCCTTCTTCATTGATGAGAGTCTCTAGTGATTCAGACCATCCTACTCTTCCTGGTACAGAGAGGGAGGAGACACCCTCAGAAATGAAGATTTTCTTTATAGATGTAAATTTCCTTCACAAAAGGGTAACTTCTCTCCTGTTTTCAGAGATTCTCCTGTGGCTGCTGCTTCTCAAAATAATCAACTCAAAATAATTCTTATGCCAAAGAGGCATAATTTGGGGTGGCGTATTTTGGTCTGCTACAGTACCAATAAAATATGAACCTAAATACTACCTAAGAATACCAGTAATAAATACAAAACATGCAGACTACCTTCATCAGAATAGTGCAACTTCCAGGTTTATTAAAACCACCCAGTGCTAAGCACAATACATACACAAGGGCATATATGGAAAGAGCCCTTGAGGAATTACTTCCATTGGAATTTTTAGCTTGAGCCAATTGGCATGAATAATTTGGAAACAGAGACTAAGAAACTGGATTAGAGTTTCCATCCACTGTTGATCCATTTGTAGATTGGTGTTGAAGAAAGAAGATTTTAGTTAGAAGCTAAAGGAGACATTTTCTTGAGCATCCTCCACTTTGTTTTTACACAAGTGTCCCAAAGCATGTGACTTAATTATTTCAAGACTTCTGTAACTTTGAGAGAGTATTTCAAGCTTTTCATTTTACATAGCCCATAGTAAAAATCCAATAAAGCCAAATTTATTTCATGGAAAAAAAGAAAAATAAGGATGGAAGAAAGAAGGTGAGGAGAAAGATGTTTCAGAAGGGTCTTAGAAGAAGAATGGATGGAATGGTGGCAATGCAATATTTGAAATGAAAATACTTAAATGTTTCCAGAATTAAAGAAGGACATGGGTCTTCATATTGAAAGGCATTCAAAGTATCAAACAAGATGAATAAAAGTAAATTTTCCAGAAACATCTTAGTGAAACAAGAGAAACCAATGATGAAGGTAAAAACCTTAAAAAAGAGAAGAAACAAAGAATGCTTTTTTTGTAAAAAAAAAAAAAAAAAAAAAAAGGAATGTACTTTGGTCCCGATGGTGTTGTATGTCCATTCTTTGAGCATCTTTTCTGCTTCAAGCACATAAAAGTGATAGATACAACAATAAAAAAAGAAAGTAAGAAGATATAGGCAAGACAAGCATTTCAAAACATAAAAAATGAACTAGGAACCAGAATGATGAGCAGGGCTGAAGCCACAAGGACATTAGGACTGAAAACAGAAATGATCAACTGTTTAGCAAATAAGGGCAACAGAGGTTTAAAATCTGCATTTAAGTAGGCGGTGAGAATCGAGGCCCCTCCCTGAGAACATCCCTCGTGAAAGTAGGTTGAAAATTGCTTCTGCCAGTTTCTAACAGGGCTTCAGCTCATAAAACACAGCAGGCCTGGGACATTGGTAGGCACAGAACTGCCAGAAGTTGCTGTAACTTAATCATCCATATCCCAAACATCATCGTGGTATAAGCACTGCCAATTGCCAAATTTGATCTTGTTCCAGATAGAAAGACTAGGCAGCTTGAGTGGAGGAATAAGGGGAGAAGAGCAGCAAGAGAGAGAAAACAAATGAATAGTCTCAATAGGCCTATATGGCTTGGGTGAACTGTGGACATCATCCCCATTGCTGTCAATGAGCCAAACTATGTGAGCATTCCTCCTAGTATCAGCCCTGGCTCACAAAGGATAGCCACAACTGAACTTCGTAGTGCTGGTACTCTTCTGAACAGTGCATACCTGATGGCTTTGGTTAATACTTCATCCTCTGGGCCTTCCCATGGAATATAAAGCTCTACTGAGTCTTCTGGCTTCATATAATATATCTATTCCAGTATGCTCATTTCTCTGACAAAGGAGTCTTCCTTCACTCTTTGCCATGCAAATCAGGCATTTCCACTTGTTCAGCATAGGCTATCATTTGGGCTCCAAAGAGTCATATGAGTGACAATTTGCCTTGTCCCCTTAAGTTCTTGCATGGGTATTATTTTCTTTGTCCTGAAAGAGTGGCCCCAAGTTAAAGAACCTTGCTTATCCTGTATTATATTCTGGCCCACTTGATCACACAACTCCAAAATCCAATGCCATGTGTACTCCCCTGGCTTCTGCCAGTAAGTGTTAGCCAATCTTGCAGTTTTGTGGGGGGTGCAATCTTTTTCTTCCTTTATTAAGTCCAGCATAACCTCAGCCAGTGTATGTGAGAATTTAATCCTGGTTATTAGTCTGGCATCCAAAAGAGGATGTAGGCCGGACTAAACCAAGAAGAGGTAGAAAACCTGCATAGAACAGTAACAAGCAATGAGATTGAAGCAGTAATCAGCAATCTTCGAACAAAGAAAAGCCCAGGACCAGATGGCTCTACAGCTGAATTCTACCAAACCTTTAAAAACAAATTAATGCCAATTCTCCTCAAACTATTCCAAAAAATTAAAACAGAAGCCATTCTCCCAAACTCATTCTGTGAGGCCAACCTAACTCTGATACCAAAAACAGATAAAGATACAACAAAAAATCAAAATTACAGGCCAATATCACTAAAGAGCAAAGATGCAAATATCCTCGACAAAATATTAGCAATCAGAATATAGCAACACATCAAAAATATTATACACCATGATCAAATAGGACTCGTCCCAGGGATGCAAGGATGGTTCAACATACAAAAGTCAATTAAAGTGATACATCACATCAATAAATTGAAGGACAAAAACCATATGACTATCTCAATAGATGCTGAAAAAGGATTTGACAAAATTCAACATCCCTTCATGATACAGACATTCAACAAATAAGTTATAAAAGGAAAGTACTTCAACACAATAAAAGCCATGTATGACAAGCCCACTGCCAGTATAATTCTGAATGGGGAAAAACTGAAGGCTTTGCCCTTAAGAACAGGAATCAGACAAGGATGCCCACTCTCACCGCTTCTATTTAACATAGTACTGGAGGTATTAGCCAGAGCAATCAGGCAAGAGGAAGAAATAAAGTGCATCCAGATTGGAAAAGATGAAGTCAAACTGTCCCTGTTTGCTGATTACATGATACTATATAGAGAAAAACCTAGAGTCTCTATCAAAAAACTCCTAGAGCTGGTTAATAATTTCAGGAATATTGCAGGATGCAAAATAAATGCCCCCAAATCAGTTGCATTTATGCTTTCCAATAATGAGCTAACAGAAAGAGAAATAAAGAAAGTAAGCCCATTTACAACAGTCACACACACAAAAATAAAATACCTAGCAATCAATTTAACCAAGATGAAAGATCTCTACAATGAGAACTACAAAGCACTACTGAAAGAAATTAAAGAAGACACAAAATGATGGAAAGACATTCCATGCTCTTGGATTGGAAGAATTAACATTGTGAAAATGTATATACTACCCAAAGCGATCTACAGATTCAATGCAATCCCATCAAAATACCAATGACATTCTTCAGAGAAATGGAAAAAACAATTTCAACATTCATATAGAACAACAAAAGACCCTAAATAGCCAAAGCAATCCTGAGCAAAAAACATAAAACCAGAGGCATAACACTACCTGACTTCAAATTATACTACAAAGCTGTTGTAACCAAAACAGCATGGTATTGGTATACAAATAGACATTCAGACCAGTGGAGTAGAATTGAGAACTCAGGAATCACCCCTCAGGCTTACAGCCATCTGATATTGGACTAAGGCAACAAAAATATACATTGGGAAAAAGACTACCTCTTCAATAAATGGTTCTGGGAAACTTGGATATCCATATGCAGAAGAATGAAACTAGATATGCACATCTCACCATATAGTAAAATAAATTCAAAATGGATTAAAGACTTAAGTATAGGACCTGAAACTGTAATATTACTAAGGGAAAATACAGGTGAAACACTTCAGGAACTAGGTCTGGGCACAGACTTTATGAACTTGAGCCCAAAAGCACAGGCAGCAAAAGAAAAAATAAACAAATGGAATTATATCAAACTAAAAAGCTTCTGCACAGCAAAGGAAACAATCAACAGAGAGAAATGACAACCTACAGAGTGGGAGAAAACTTTTGCTAACTATACATCCAACAAGGGATTAATATCCATAATATATAAGGAACTCAAGCAATTATACAGTAAAAAAACAAATGACCCAATTAAAAAATGGGCAAAGGAACTGAATAGACATTTTTCAAAGGAAGACACACAAATGGCCAATAGGTACATGAAAAAATGCTCAACATCACTAGTCATCAGGGAAATGCAAATTAAAACCACATTGAGATATCATCTCACTCTAGTTAGACTCGCTATAATAAAAAAGAATGAGAATAACAAATGCTGGCAAGGATGTGGAGAGAAGGGAATGCTCCTACACTGTTGGTGGAACTATAAATGAGTATAACCACTATGGAGAACAGTTTGGAGGTTTCTCAAACAACTACAGATAGATCCTCCATATGATCTAGCAATCCCTATTCTGGGTATACACCCAGAGGAATGGAAATCATCATTTTGAAGGGATACCTGCACTCCCATGTTCATTGCAGCTCTGTTCACAATAGCCAAGATATGGAACTGACCTAAATGTCTATTGGTGGATGATTGGATAAGGAAAATGTGGTACATATACACCATGTAATACTACTCTGCCATAAAAAGAATGAAATTCTCCCACTTGCAACAACATGGATGAGCTTGGATAAACTTATGTTGAGTGAAATAAGCAAAGCAAAGAAGGATAAATACCACACGTACTCACTCATAAGTGGGAGCTAAGAGGTAAACAACAAAGGAAAGAAAGACCACAGTGGTGCATTGGACTTGCAGAGGGAGAGAACATACCTAGGGATACAAACTGGAGTGTGGAAAGGGGGATGGGGAGGGAGGTCACGGATAATCATGGGGATAATTGGGTGGGGGACAAGGGGTATCATCACACTTTGTGGTAATGAACATGTTGCCAGTATGGATGTAGCCATCACGTCTTAGGCACGAGTGGTGACAATTTGCTTTGTGCCCCATGAATATTCATAACCAATAAAAACAAACAAAACATTTATAAAAAAAAAGTGGATGTAGGGAAAGGTTCTAAGGGAGACACTTTTTGCCCCGCGTGGGAGAGACCTCCACAGTGTTTTCTCACACAGGGAAGTTGCTACCCTGTGTGAGGGTAATAAGCTGGCTTGGCCCCCTCTGCAGCCTTCTTTACAGTTTAGGGGAGTCTGCCTAGCCATAATCCTTGGGAATATCCACCCTGAAGTCTACATCTGTCATATTAGGGTTCTAGATTTTTCTAACTTGGACTCTAACTTTAGTGTAGTAGACTTTCCTTTTTATTTCTTATTTGTTTATATTTCAATGAAACATAATCAATTGTACGTATCTATGGGATATAGAGCTGAATATTAATACCGGTGAATAGACCTACCTTGACTGAGCATTGTCTTTTCATTGAAGACCCTCAACCCTTACCATTAGATCCTAGTATTTCTCCTCATCTAATGTATCAGTAAGCTACAAAAAATGTCTCATATTTAGTATTTATCTATTTTTTTTTTTTATTTTTTTTTATTTTTTTTTTATTTTTTATTTTTTATTTTTAATTTTATTTTGTCGATATACATTGTAGCTGATTAATGCTCCCCATCACCAAAACCTCCCTCCCTTCTCCCTCCCCCCCTCCCCCCCAACAATGTCCTTTCTGTTTGCTTGTTGTATCAACTTCAAATAATTGTGGTTGTTATATCTTCTTCCCTCCCCCCCCCGATTTGTGTGTGTGTGTGTGTATGTGTGTGTGTGAATTTATATATTAATGTTTAGCTCCCTCCAATAAGTGAGAACATGTGGTATTTCTCTTTCTGTGCCTGACTTGTTTCACTTAATATAATTCTCTCAAGGTCCATCCATGTTGTTGCAAATGGCAGTATTTCATTCGTTTTTATAGCTGAGTAGTATTCCATTGTGTAGATGTACCACATTTTCCGTATCCACTCATCTGATGATGGGCATTTGGGCTGGTTCCAACTCTTGGCTATTGTAAAGAGTGCTGCGATGAACATTGGGGAACAGGTATACCTTCGACTTGATGATTTCCATTCCTCTGGGTATATTCCCAACAGTGGGATGGCTGGGTCGTATGGTAGATCTATTTGCAATTGTTTAAGGAACCTCCATACCATTTTCCATAGAGGCTGCACCATTTTGCAGTCCCACCAACAATGTATGAGAGTTCCTTTTTCTCCGCAGCCTCGCCAGCATTTATCGTTCATAGTCTTTTGGATTTTAGCCATCCTAACTGGGGTTAGATGGTATCTCAATGTGGTTTTGATTTGCATTTCCCGGATGCTGAGTGATGTTGAGCATTTTTTCATATGTCTGTTGGCCATTTGGATATCTTCCTTAGAGAAATGCCTACTTAGCTCTTTTGCCCATTTTTTAATTGGGTTGCTTGTTTTCTTCTTGTAAAGTTGTTTGAGTTCCTTATATATTCTGGATATTAATCCTTTGTCAGATGTATATTTTGCAAATATATTCTCCCACTCTGTTGGTTGTCTTTTAACTCTTTTAATTGTTTCTTTTGCTGTGCAGAAGCTTTTTAGTTTGATATAATCCCATTTGTTTATTTTTCCTTTGGTTGCCAGGACCAGATGGATTCACAGCAGAATTTTACCAAACATTCAAAGAGGAATTGACACCGATTCTTTACAAACTATTCCAAAAGATTGAAACGGACGCAAATCTCCCAAACTCATTCTATGAAGCAAACATCATCCTGATACCAAAACCAGGTAAAGATATAACCAAAAAAGAAAACTACAGGCCGATATCCTTGATGAATATAGATGCAAAAATCCTCACTAAAATACTAGCAAACAGAATACAGCAACACATACGAAAAACTATTCATCACGATCAAGTGGGATTCATCCCAGGGATGCAAGGTTGGTTCAACATACGCAAATCAATAAATGTGATACACCATATTAATAAACTCAAACACAAGGACCATATGATCATATCTATAGATGCTGAAAAAGCATTTGATAAAGTTCAGCACTCATTCATGACAAAGACCCTCTATAAGTTAGGTATAGAGGGAAAGTATCTCAACATAATTAAAGCCATATATGCCAAACCCACTGCCAATATCATCCTGAATGGGGAAAAGCTGAAAGCTTTTCCTTTAAGAACAGGCACTAGACAAGGATGCCCACTCTCACCACTCCTATTCAACATAGTGTTGGAAGTACTAGCCAGAGCAATCAGAGAAGAGAAGGAAATAAAGGGCATTCAGATTGGAAAAGATGAAGTCAAACTGTCCCTGTTTGCAGATGACATGATCCTATATATCGAACAGCCTAAAACCTCTACAAAAAAACTCTTGAAATTGATAAATGATTTCAGCACAGTAGCAGGATACAAAATCAACACGCAAAAATCAGTAGCATTTCTTTTCTCCAATAGTGAACATGCAGAACGAGAAATCAAGAAAGCCTGCCCATTTACAATAGCCACCAAAAAAATAAAATACTTAGGAATTGAGTTAACCAAGGAGGTGAAAAATCTCTATAATGAGAACTACAAACCACTGCTGAGAGAAATTAGAGAGGATACAAGAAGATGGAAAGATATTCCATGCTCTTGGATTGGAAGAATCAACATAGTGAAAATGTCCATACTACCCAAAGTGATATACAAATTCAATGCAATCCCCACCAAAATTCCAAAGACATTTTTCTCAGAAATGGAAAAAACTATTCAGACATTTATATGGAACAATAAAAGACCACGAATAGCCAAAGCAATGCTCAGCAAAAAAAATAAAGCTGGAGGCATAACACTACCTGACTTTAAGCTATACTACAAAGCTATAATAACCAAAACAGTATGGTACTGGCATAAAAACAGACACACTGACCAATGGAATAGAATAGAGAATCCAGAAATCAACCCACACACTTACTGCCATCTGATCTTTGACAAAGGCACCAAGCCTATTCACTGGGGAAGGGACTGCCTCTTCAGCAAGTGGTGTTGGGATAACTGGATATCGATATGCAGGAGAATGAAACTAGATCCATACCTCTCACCGTATACTAAAATCAACTCAAAATGGATTAAGGATTTAAATGTACACCCTGAGACAATAAAACTTCTTAAAGAAAACATAGGGGAAACACTTCAGGAAATAGGACTGGGCACAGACTTCATGAATACGACCCCAAAAGTATTTATCTATTTTTTTAAATGCTTTCATTTTCTCATTATCCTCTTATGGGGTTTCAATGCAACTTACTGATAATTATCCAAGCTCAGTGTCCTTGTATACATTGTTCTCCTCATACCTTTTCAATGCTTGTCACATCACATTGGTCAGGGCAATTTTCTTTCATCAGGATGGCTTCCTAAGTCATTGCTAGTTAAAGTTTTACCAGTTGTGCCACTATCTTTTACCAGGAATTATCTGTAGGATTCCCCATGCCACTTGGGATGGGATCAGTTTTCTAGCCAAGTAATAAGTTAGTTTTCAAACTCCATCTTAATGTATGCTTTCTTGG
Organism: Cynocephalus volans; assembly: GCF_027409185.1. Classification (NCBI taxonomy): domain Eukaryota; kingdom Metazoa; phylum Chordata; class Mammalia; order Dermoptera; family Cynocephalidae; genus Cynocephalus; species Cynocephalus volans. The sequence continues at coordinate 58,709,507 of NC_084478.1, forward strand.
ACCACTTCTGGTAATAAATTGAGTCAGCTGAGATCCTTTGATAGGCAGAGGCAGATGCTAAGAATTAGAAGTGTAGGCACACCACGCCAGTGCCTTGGGCCTACATGGTGACTCGAGGCATGGAAAAGGGGACCGGACCCTCCTCCCACAGCCAGGCAAACCACACCAGTGCCTCAGGACCTGCCCAGGGACCCAAGGCATGGAGAAGGGGATCAGACCTCCCTTCCACAACCAGGCACACTGCACCAGTGCCTCAGGGCCCACCCAGGGACTAGAGGCATGGCGAAGAGGACCAAATCCACCCCACAACTAGGTACACTGCATTACCAAGGAGCATGCCAAAAACATCACCTCCATGTGGATGGCCCACCACAGCCACCACGATAACCATGGCAGTCACAAAAGCTACTAGACACCACAACCACCATGCAGAAAGTCTGCCAGCTACTGGAGTGCATTGACACAAGGAGAGTCACCAGCAGAGATAAAGAAAAGAAGAGGATGTCTCTCTCCACAAAGCCCATTTCAGAGTGACAGAAGAAGCATCTGCTCTATGATAGTACTGGGGGACCTGATCACACCTCTTAGCATTGGACAGATCATCTAGGCAACAAATCATCAGAGTAACCATTATTCTTTCAGAAGGAGAGAAGAAATCTAGGGTAATTAGAGGGGGGACGGGGGAGGAAATGGGGAAAGGGGAGAGATTGGACAAGAGGCATAAAGAATAATTATGATTTATAATAATATGTATGCTAGTAATATTGATTTGATCAGCATATCTCAGTGTTGAACCCTAAAAATATGTATAATCAATTTTGATTCAATAAATAAAATAAAAATTAAATATTAAAAAAAAGAAAAATAGGAAAAAAAGAAGTGTAAGAGTTTTATTGCAGTTAACATCTTTGAAAGACAAGAGGAAAGGAAACAGGAGTAGACAGGGAAAGCCTTCATGCTGCAATGCACATCTGACATCTGAGGTAGGAGAGGGGCAAGGTATAATGTAGACAGAAGCTGAGACTGAGAAGTATCTCTGAGAAAATCATGTCCATCACAACAAGGTTTGCTTCTAGAGGAGTTCTGCCTTGGGTGAAAGTGGCCAGGTCCTGGCATCCATGTTGTGCTTAGTCTGCAGCTGGACCTGCCTGGAAAGAGTGTGTCCTTGACTCATGCACTGCAATGGGTCTCAAAATGCTGCTGCCAGAGGCTGTCAGCTGACTATGAACCTCCCAGCAGGTTTTCTCTGAATGGAGATCTGAGTGTACCACTTTCATGGCTGCCACATGATTTGAAAACGTAATTTAAAAATGATGATGTTCAAAATAACAAGAAACCTATAGGGAAAAAAAGCCTAACAAAATATGTGCAAGCTGTTTGTAGAAGAATTATGAATCATCATGGGAGGCTTTAGAAGATGCCCTGATTACATGGAGTGACAGACCATGTTCATGGATGAGACAAATCAATACAATAACATGTCAATTCTTCTCATTCTGACCTCTGAACTCAATGTCATTGCAATCACAACATTCAACAAAATTTTTCATAGGATTTACCATGATAAACCTAAAATTTACTTGGACTTTTTTAGGTGTTTTTAGTGCCCCCAAATAATGAAGTCAATAAAAGAAATAAAACGAAGTACAGAGACTCACCCTATCATATATTAAGATTTATTTTAATGATATACTAATTAATATTAGTAAATTATTGTCACAGGGACAGAAAAATAAACCCAAGAAACAGAAGAGAGAGCCCATAAACAAACCCATTCATATATAGGAATTTGGTGTGTGACAGAGTTGTCATACAAATCAATCAGAAAAGTTAGACTAGTCTATAAATTTTGCTAGGACAACTGGAAATGATAACATTTTAGTGAATAACAGACTTGTCAGAAGAGATTCCCCTCCCCTGAACTTGGTATAAATGTAAATTAATTTAGGCACAATTACGAAACTTAATAGAGGTGAGATAGCCAAAGAGAGCCAGAGCAGATGCACACATTGGAATGGCTTTGTCATTTTCCACTTTCCCTAAATTTATAAAATATGAATACCTCCAGAGGCCCTCTTAGTGCAGAAAATGACCAAATTCTTATTACACCACTGTCCTGTTTTACTGGAGCTTGTATCATTAGGTCAGAGAAGTTTCATTAACAACCCAGTGCTTCTGTTTAATATATAGTCACACACACACACACACACACACAAAATTTGTCTGCTTTTATAAAATTATATTCAGCAAGAACTAAGCCAATCTTGTATCTAGTATGAGAAGGAACAATCATTGCCCAGATCAACATCTTTACAGCAATCTCTCTAGCATACTGAAAGTCTGTCTCTCCACAGAGCACCTCTGAACTCTAGTTTAATAGTCCTTAACCTCACTGGGCTCCGACACTATGTTTTATCTAAGAGAAATGATCTCAAATTCTTTCCCCACAGTTATTCATATAAAAACAAAAAATTAATATGATGAAAACTTTACAATACTATTAAAAATAAATTCCAAGTGGAATAAATGTGAAAAACAAACTAAAATTACAAAATTACCTATAGAGGAATATACATGTGACTTGGGGTTTGCGATTTCTTAAGCTAGAAAGAGAAAAGCTTTATTAGGCAAAACACTGATACTTTTTGACTAAATAAACATCAAAAAATTTTTATACATCAGGACACCATTAGAAGAGTGAAAAGATTAGAGACAAGGCACAGGCTGGGAGAAGATATTTGCAGTGCATGCAAATAACAAAGTATCAGCTCCCAGTATAATGATGCCCACAAATCAATAAACAACACAAATAACTCAATAACTAAATGGGCAAAGAATATAAACAGGCAATTAACAAAAGAGGAAACTCAAATGGCCAATGCATTTTAAAAAATACTCCACCTTGCTCGAAATCAGGGAAATAAAAATTAAGAAAATAATGAAATATCATGTCAGAGCTATCTGATTAGCAAAAAACCTGACAATATTATTTGTTGGTAAGGATATGGGAAAACCATAACTTTAGTACACTTGCAGTGGGAGTTTAAATTGATAACACTAATTTGTTGTTGGGGCAGCGGGGAGAGAGGGTCAGCTGTCTGTCTGGGGTGACTACAGACTCGTAAGCAATAATCACTTATGTTATGTGCCAAATACAAAAAAGAAGACAATGAGTTGGAAGCTATACAATTGAGCGTGCCTGACAAAGAGATTGGAGGGCTCTGCTGCTAAGGGGCTGAACAAGAGCACCTTTAATGTACCAGTGACAAAGTTCAGAAAAATGGAGGCCCTGCTCCTGTTTGCCAAACACCATGTAGATCTCTTTAGATTCTTCAATTTCTCTAGGAGAAACCTGGTGGGGACCTCTCTATACAGGATTAAAAAGGAACTTTTGGCCAACTCTAATAGGTGTACACCAAGCTGGAATAATTTTTTTCCCAGGTTTATTAAGATATGATTGACAAATAAAAATTGTATATATAAAAATAAATAAATAAATAAATAAAATTGATAACACTAATTTGGGAAGTAATTTAGTAATGGTTAGAAAAGCTGAAGATGCTTATCCTATAACCCAGTAATTTCACTTCTAATTTTTTCCTAGTAAACTCTAGTGTCAGGAAGTGAATATTTACGTGTTTCTGCACTGTTTGACTTCCTGAGCAAAGAAAATTCACATGCTAGAGAATATTTCCTTTACCCCAGACCCATTGGCTTCTCACATTTCTAGGGTATTAGATTGGAGCTATCTACTCCCATTCAAAGGATAATAAAACTTTTCTTCACTGGAGCCATGGAGGTATCCCAGGGGTTGTAAACCTGAAAACAGAGACATTTGTCTTATCTTTCTTCTGAAAATATTTATCTACATTTTAAATTCTAGGGATCTCTCCTTTTCTTCCTAAGGAGAATTTGTATACATTAGGGAGATCATACTTCATCTCCCAGGGGAAGAAAAAGGAAATATGTATATAAGCTCTCAGATTTATATTTTTCTGGTTCCTCACTTACAGTACAGACCCTGGTATGAGTAGAGTGATGTCTAGCTCTCACTGCATCACCCCAGAATAGGAAAGAATTGTGCCAAAGGGAAAACAATGAGTTTATTGCTGTAAGTAATCATAATCTGCCTTGGTCCAGAAATCTTCAATTTACTTTCAGGATAATATGAATAAATAGAGACATTAAAAATTTATTGATTTGGGGCCAGCACTGTGGCTCACTCGGGAGAGTGCAACACTGGCAGCACCAAGTCCGCAGGTTCGGATCCTATATAGGGATGGCTGGTGCGCTCACTGGCTGAGGTGGTGCAGACGACACCGAGCCGAGGGTTGCAATCCCCTTACCAGTCAAAAAAAAAAAAAAAATTACTGATTTGCACATGTGCACAAGGGTAACACACAGAAATTTCTATCCTAATGTTTATATTAAGAAAAATTGTATAAATATGAATTGTCCATACAGAGGAGATTGGATAGATTTTGTTAAATTCAGATAACAAATACTTACTGCAAGATGATGAATAAAAAGTTCTAGGTATAAATATTAGTAAATTCTAAAAGTATATGCCTCATTAAAAAAAAAAGAAAATCTGAAGATAATGTGTACAATATGATATAATTTATTTCAAATTTAAAAATTGAAACCAAATGTTTACCAACTGCTGATGGTTAGGCAAACTGTAGTCACCCATGCCATTGCATTGTAGGGGAGGAAAAATAATTTTCTCTCTACCTTTTCTGAGTTCTTCGTTTTGACCCCTTGTAACAAAAGACAGATTAACAAGAGAAAAACAGAAGTTTATTACCATGAATATCTCATGTATGTTCATGTACATGGGAGATATGAGAATGAGGCTTAGAGTTCAGGCTTAAACATCATCTTCTGCTAAAACAAGGATGTTGGAGAGGCCAGTTATGGAGAGGTGACCAGGGAAACAAGGTAAACAAGGGTATGGTTCATTACGCAGATTCAAATTAGTGTCTTCTCTATTGATAAGAGTTCTTAATGATTTAGAATTATCCTTCTCTCACAGTTACAGAGAGGGAGACACCCTTACAAATGAAGATTTTTTTAATAGATGTAAATTTACCTTACAAAAGGGTAACTTCTACGGATTTTAGAGCTTCTCTTGTGTATTTCTCAAATTAAAATAATTTTCATCCTGAAGAGGAATATTTGAGGGTAGCATAATTCTGGTTTCCTACAATCATATTTTGGGGTAGGCTATTCCGGTCTTCTACAGCATACTGCTCAGTAATTTGAAAAAGCAGGCAACTGATGCCAGCAATGACACGGATGCACTTCAAAAACAATATGCTAAGTGAAGAAATCTAAATAAACAAGGACACACTCACACTGTGTGAGTTAGTTTATATAATTTTCTTAACAAAAGGTGAAATTATAGGGACAGAGACCAGATCACTGGTTGCAAGGGCTAGGAATTAGGGTAAGGGGTTGATTGTAAAGGAACATGAGTGACCATCTTGGGATGATAAAAATATTCATGATTATGGGGATGGTTATGTTTTTCAAAACACATAGCACTGTGCACCTAAAAACTGTGAATTATACTGTAAATTACACTTCAATAAACCACCCGACTTTAAAATTTTTTCTGTGTTTTAAATTTTTATTTACATTGTTGAAAAGAAATATACACATGGGGTAAAATTAAGTTGGTATGAAAGGGAATAAAAACTGTAAAAAGTAAATATCTTTTTTTTATTTTCCAGCCATTTTTTTCTTCCTCTGAGACAATGACTGTTATTTGTTACCTTATATATACTTCTAGTGAGAGTCTATGCATTTACAAAATATTTTACAGCATATTCACATAGCTGCCTTATTCTTTCTAATGATTTCATAGTGTTCCCTTTTGCAATATACCATAATTACATTAACCTCTTTACTGTTGCCCATTTTTGCTATTTCTAATCATTTGTTATATAATTGCACAAGAATAATTTTATCACATGTGAACATATCTAGTTTAGCTCTTCTAGCTTGTGATGGGGTTCAGGACACACTACCCCAAAATATGGCATCTTAACATATTGAACATTTTAAATTTAAGAATTTGAGAAACAATATGTGCAGGAAGGACTTTCTTATTTTCCCCTGAAACAGGTCATTAAATCTGGGACGGACTCTCTGAGCTTCCCTTTAAGCAGATCAGAAGTCCCTCACGTGAGAGGTGCCCTTTCTATACCTGGAGGAAAGGAGCATCCTTATCTGTGAAGATGGAGGGACACAAACAGGCCTCGGTAAGTTTTCCCCAGTTTATCACCCTCAGCTCATACCCCCTGTGTCCTATCATAATTCTCCATGGCTTTTTATTCTTCATCAAACTTAGCATAAAAATACTCAAGTTTAACCACTTCTTTGGGTCTTCATTTTCTTATGAAGGCTCACATGTCATGTAAAACCTAAATTAAGTAAATGTGTATGTTTTTTGTTGTTAATCTGTCTTTTATTAGAGATACTGCAACCAAGAACTCAGAAGGGTAGAAAGAAAAGATGATTTTTCTCCCCTACACTTACCAAGAAAAAGTTTGAAAATTTATATTTTTCTAAAAAAAATCAACCATTTAATACAGATTCTCAAATTTGTTTGCATAGAGATGAGAAAAATTAATGTCATGAAATTCTTTTAATTTCTTCCGTATCTGTGATTATCTCTCCATTATGTTTTTTTATTTTCAGTATTTGTACTTCTCCCTTTCTTCCTTGATTAAGTTAGTTAATGGCTGCAATAGACAGTTCTCACTGAAATCCAGTTCTACTCTCTTTCCAGGGCACATGGAAGATCATGCCTCCCATGTGAGTAGCTCTAGACAATAGTCAGGAAGCAGTAGGGATAGGGACATGTGTCACATCCAGGCTGAGGATGAAAACCCCTTGTGAAACCTTCAGATTCTCTTCCCTAGCAGCAGTGAGTGTGGACTGCATGTGCTGATAGGGCAGGACCCAAGTCAAAGTAGCCTGAACTGTCGTCACTGTAGGGAAAGCAGTTGCCTTGGAGAGTCTTCTAATCCACAGTGGACTTTGTGAGCATCAGAAATAAAATTTACGTGATAAGCCACTAGGATTTAGGGGTTGTTTATAACCAAAGTCAAAGCTTAGTTTATCCTGACTAGTACAATGATCCATTTTATTGACTTTCAAAAGAATTGGTTCTTTGATTTATTTGTTAAATCTAGCAGTTTGGTTTTCTTTATTGGTAATTTCTGCTTTTGCTTTATTTCCTTTATGCTTCCCTTAGGTTCAATTTTATGTTCTTTTTCTAGCTGCTGAGTTTGATTATTATTTTTTCTCAGTTATTAAAATAAGTATTTAGAGCTAAGATTTTTTCTCTGAGTAATGCTTTAATTTTTATGTGGTATATAGCATTTACATAATTGTTTTTATTTACATTTGAACTGAAATTATTTCCTCATATCTATTGTTTAAGAAGAAAGTTGCATTTTACTTTAATTTAGAGGTGGCATTTTTTTTCTTTCTGTTTTCATTGTTAATTTTAACTTTTGTGTTATTGTGATCAGGGAATATTTTCAGCTTCTTCCATATATGCCAGAGTAGGTCAACCTTGTATGTCACATAGTACTAGCCTTCTAGAGACTTAGCAGGTTTTTTTCTTTTTAATGCTTATTCTAATTCGACATATATAGAAGATTGACCCACAAAATTGTAGATTATGCACTCCTTTTAAGGGCAAACAAGACATTTATCAATATTTGCCATTTGCTGGGCCATACGACAAATTTCAAAAAAATGAAGTCATTCAGAATATGCTCCCTACTAAAGTGGAAGTTAGCCAGACATTATTAAAAATAGATAGCCAGAACATTCCCTTGTGTTTGGAAATTTAACAACATACATTTAAATAGACAATGGGTCAAACAAGAAACTACAATAGAAATTAGAAAGTATTTCAAACTGAATAATGATTAAAATATAAGTTGTCATATCTTGTGGAATGTATCTGAAGCTATGCATATAAGGGAATTTATAAGCTTAAATGCATATACAAGCAAACCTTTGAACAGCACATGTTTGAATTGCATAGGCCCATTTATAAGTTTATATAAGGCCCATTTATAATCCCATTTATAAGGATTTTTTAAAAAATAAATATACTGGAAAAATTTTTGTCAGGTATGTCATGAATGCATGGCGTACCTAACCAGTAAAGTAGCCTACCTAATAGTAGGCTATTAATAGCCTATCAATAGTTAAGTACTTAAGTACTTTACTTAGCTACTACTTAAGTAACCACAGGGCAGACTCCCTGTGTGGCTCAGGTAGTGCTGCATAGTGCAGCTGTGATCTGGAAAAAATGAATTTCTCACTTCATGGGGATAGACACCCCTAACAACTGCAAGTTGTTCGAGAGACAACTGTATTTTGTTTATTCCTGGGCATATGTGAAAAAGTGCTCAACCTTATTATCAAAAATGCAAATTGAAATCACAATGAGATTTCGTTATACACCTTACCAGAATGGCTAAAATTAAGAAGAATGGAAATGCAAGTATTTCAAGGATGTGGAACAACTAGAACCTTTATATATTGCTGGTACTACTGTAAATTGGAACAATCATTTTTGAAAACTGAGAGTTTTTACTATTTAAAGAATATCCTATAATCTAACAACTTCATTCTTAGATATATAACCAAAGAAATACGAGGGTACTTCAAAAAGTTCATGAAAAGATTCACATTATCTTTTAATTCTATTTTTCCATGAACTTTTTGAATTACTCTCGTATATACCTATGTGAATCAAAAGTCATGTTCAAGAGTGTTCATAGCTGCCTTATTTGTAACGGCTGGATTCAGGAAAAAGTTCAGATATCCATCAGTAGAGTAGATAAATAAATTGAGTGTATTTCTGCAAAATATAGCAATAAAACTAATGAACTACTGCTATGTGCAATGATACTGATCAATTGCTCACATAAGTATAATGTTGGGCAAAACAATCCAGACATTAAAAAGTATATACAGCATGATTCCATTTATATAAGATTCAAACACAGGCAAAATTAATCAATGGGGTTAGGAATCAAGATTGTGGTTACTTCTGGGAGGAGAATAGGGTTTGCATCTCCAAGAGAATGCAAGGGTTACTTGTGGAGTGGTGGGACTGTTCTAGTTCTTATCTGGATGGTAGCTCATATGGTGATTATTTTGTGAGCTTAAAACCTATGATTTGTGCCTTTTATTTCATGTATTTTATATTTCTTCAAAAGTGTTCAACAAGTGAATTGAAAATTTATATTTTGACACATATGTCAGATATGAAAAGGTAAATACTGATCTGAACCAAATTTGAGTTTCAGAGACAGACACAAGAGAATGGTAAGGTTGAAATAAGGAAGAGTTCAAATTTGCAAGTCCCACGGCATTAGCTCCCATTAGAAGCCTGAACTTACATTTTGAATGATAATGTGCTACTTTTTTCTTCCCCCAAATAATTCCATTTTAGCTTCATTTAACATGTTCTCTTTTATTAAACCTTCTGTAATTTTACTTTTAGTGGTTCTGCTAATTTTTATAAACTAACTTTCTTAGCTTCTTTCTCCTGCAACCTGACGCTTCTTTACCCTTAAATTGTATTAAGCATCTGATCATTTCTCACCCTCTCTACCCCAGTTTGCCCAGGCAAATCCACCTCTTCTCCTCTCTGAAGAGATAACATATACTCCTACTGGTTTCCCTGCTTTTATCCCTGCTCTCTGGTCTAGTCTCTATAAGAAACCAGAGGAATTCCATTAAAGGTAAGCTAGATAAAGTTAATCTCAGAACATTCATATGGCTTCTTATTCACTGAAGTCAAAGTTGAAACCCTTACTCTAAACTAGAAGACGCTACATGATCTGACCCCATTTCTTACCTCTCCACTCTCACTAACTCCATGCCAATGACACTGGCCTCCTTTCTACTCCTGGAAAGTGATTAGCACGTTTCTACCTCAGGGCATTTGCACTTAATGTTCCCCTTACCTGGAATTCTTTTTCCATAGATGGCTATTTTGCTTACACTTTCCTTCCAGATTCTACCCAAATGTCACCTCCACAGAGAGGCCTTGCTTGACAACACTATCTAAACTATCACACTCCCTGATACACAAATCTCCCACTGTCCTTTTTCCCTGACATTTTTTTCTTCACATTTACTGCATTGTAGTATACATCTTCTTTATTTAGATTTCTGTCTCCTGTACTAGAATGTAATTTCCAAGACACCACAGAATTTGTCCCCTTCTAGCTTGTCTCTTCAGCATGTAGAAGAATGTGAGGTAGAAAGTAGGACTAGATAAATAAATGTTGAATGGATGACTAGTTGAATGATGGAATAAGTATTAATGTGAGTGATTAGACTGTGATACAAATTTGGCAGATATATTTTCTAAGGTAACCTATTAAACCAACACACACAGCTCATTTGACACCTGAAGTTGTGGACCTGAACCCCTTCCCCCACCCTTGAATATTAACTGACTAGCTTTTCTGCTTCTGTAATTAGCTTGCGCAAGGTTTTACAAGCCCCTGTGGGTGGGGCTTTCTGGAAGGGCAGATCAAGGACTTCCCAAACAGCCCAAAGTTCACCCAGTTCCAGGAAGGGCCTAACCACACAAGGGGTGGGCTGTTGGGCAATTCCCCAGTTCCTCGTCTGTATACCACCCCACTGAAAGCCACCAATGAATTTAAAAGTCACCTCAGGTGACCAATAAGCTGTATACAACTCATCCTGTTGCCAAAGTCTGCCTACCAAACTGTATAAAAAGTGCTCATGTTAAGAGCTCAGGGCCGCTTCTGTCCTGAAGACGGAGCAACCCCAGCATGCTGGAATAAAAAAACCTCTTGCTTGATTGCAGCGATCTCTGTCTCCTGGTCTTTGCAAGATGAGCCTTCCCAACAAGTAAAATTCACGCTTTTGGGCCAGTCTTACAAAGTGAATCAATTTTTAACAGCTCCTCCTCTATATGATAAAATTATTTCAGTAATAGCCATGAAATAATCAATAATAACAATCATTATGTTTATTTGCTCTTTAGTTTTAATATAAATAATGAAACATGAAAAAGAATATATTTTAATTTTACTATATAAATTCAATATAATTACTTCATCTATGAACTAAAATTCACACTTGCCAAACAAAAATATCACTCTTCATAATTCACATTCTGTTCACCACTTTAAATTTTAAACACAAAAATCCCAAGTGGTTATATAGGTTGTCAGAAATGACAGAATTGAAGTAACTCACATTCTCTTTATTTTTATATCACTGTGCTGTTATTGTTTAACTCAAATCTATTATCTACACACAAGAATGTGTAATAACACAGGGATTAGAGATGGAAACTGTGGGGAAGTGGTACTTTTTTGTTTTGTTTTGTTTTGTTTTTTTCAGTACTTTAAATATATCATCCCATTCTCTCCAGGCCTATAGGATTTCTGCTGAGAAGTCTGCTGTTAGTCTAATGGAGATTCCCTTGTAAGTGACTTAACAATTTTCTCTTGCTGTTTTTAGAATTCTCTCTGTCTTTAACTTTTGACGGTTTGACTACAATATGTCTTGGAGAGGACCTTTCTGGGTTGAATCTATTTGGGGACCTTTAAGCTTCCTAGATTTGGATGTTGATATCTTTCTCAAGACTAGGGAGGTTTTCAGCTATTATTTCATTAAACATGGTTTCAATACCTATTTTGTTTTCTTCTCCTTCTGGGCTGCCCACAACTTGAATATTTGTTCACTTAATAATATCCCATAAATCTTGTAGACTATGTTTATTTTTTTAACTGTTTTTTTTTTCTTTTCTTTTTTTGTCTCTCCCTGGGTTATTTCAAAACAGTTGTCTTCAAGATCAGAAATTCCTTATTCTGTTTGATATATTCTGTTGTTGAGACTCTCAAATGTGTTTTTTATTTTATTCAATGGATTCTTCAATTTCTTGCATGGGAAAAGACTTTCACCAGCAAATGCATCCTAGGGTGTCAATTGGGTATAGTGCACTGGCTTTGTTCAGGATGGGTGCAGTAGTGCAGACTCTGTGTAGTTTCTTCAGCTGTAATCCACTTTCACTATGTCTGTGAGTGTATCAGTGAACTATGCTTTGGAAGTTTGTGGCAGTGGTGGCACAGCTTTGCTGGGGTAGGTATTGCAGGATTGGTTCATAGGCCGGGAGTGTGCACTTGCATCCTATGGGTCAGTCATCTCAGGAGCTGGCAAAATTGGGGTTCAGTTGCTGGATTGATTTTCAGGTTGGGGTGTGAGCATATGGCACATCAAGATCTCTGGGACTAGTTTGCCAGTGGCAGGGTCACCATGATGTTTCTCTAACTGGTTACAAGCCCACCAGGGGCACACCAGCCTGGCTATTTCATACTCACATGCATGTACATGCAATGGCTCAGAGACCTGGTGGGGAGGGTCCACTAGGGGCATGACAGCTGGTCTGTTGCTCTGATTTGGGAGTGTGGGCATGCTTTGGCTTGGCTAGCTAGGTGTGGGTCTTCCAGGAGCCTGTCCAGTTCTTGGGGCCAGGTGCAAGCTTAGACTTCCCTCAGGGGTTTGAGAGCAGATCTACCAAAGGTAGGGCTACTAAACTGCTTCTTGGATGGTGGGAAAGGCCACTAGACAGGGCCAAAGAAACAGGGCTCTGCCAGCCACTTCTTGGCTAACGGGTGAGGGTGGCAAGCAGGCCTGCTGAAAGGGTCCCTGCCAGCTATTTCTCAGGTGATGGCCAAGGCCACTAGACAGGACTGTTGAGAGCAAGACTGCCTGGCTGTGGCTCTGGGAGGGTGCAAATGTACTTTTGTTCTGCCAGCCTGGGGGTCTCTTCATTAGGGTAGGGACTCATGAACTGTTTTTCCAGGTTAGGAGCTTGGGCACACAGAACTAGGTCCACTGGCAGGAGGAGGTGAGGGTCTGCCTGCCCGATCTCTGGCCAGGGACATGGGAGCCTGTCACTTCAGCAGGCCTGGGGGTGGTTTCCCAGATGTGCAAGACAGAAATTATTGCCGCTCCTGGATCCAGGCTCCAAGTTGCTGGGATCAGGGCATTGTAGACTCTCCTGTGAAGGGATGTAGTGGCCACTGGCCCCCAGATCAGTAATGCTCCCAGAGTGGCTCTGGTTTCAACATGATGCTGTCTTGCATCAGCTTGGGTCATGAAGGTAGGGGGTGGGGAGTGCAGAGTATGTGCTCCTCCTCTGGAGCAATGCAGTGCATGTATTCTAGGCAGCTCCTCACACTTGGCTCCAGGCTTATGACGACTGTGGAATCCTCTTGCATCAGAGACTGCAGGCCTCTGTGGTGAGGATTTTGGTTGATGGGGGCCCTCTGCTTACACTTTTCCTTCACAGAAAGGTCTTTCCTGCACCAGTCCTGGTGACAGAGATTTGGCAGCTGAGGCAATGTGTTCCTCTCTCCACTCTATGCTGCCATCCTGAGCTTGCTTCACAGGAATCTCATAAGTCTCTTGCCACACTCCTGTGCTCTCCCACGGACACTCCTGTCAATTTAGCTGTCTGTTAGTTTTCTGGTTCTTTTCTGTGAGAGAGACATGCCCAAGGCACCTTTAGTCCACCATCTTGCCTCAAAGCATCTGAGCTTGAATGATTCTGAACTCTTATAAACTTACTCTCAAGAAAAATGTGTAGCTGTGTCTGCATGTGTTGAGGACCCACCATATAAATGAGAGTTCTCCAAATCGATTTTCCTGTAGAATACAAAGTTTATTAAAGAAAAGTAATACAAATGTGCTAATTTTGTAGTGTATATATAAATTATTGAAGCCTAGCAGTAATTGTTTAGAATAAAATATTTTATCACTGACATTGTGTAATATTATTGGCAAAAGATGATAATAAAAATCCTTGCCTAAGAAGGGCAAAGAAATAGCCAAGAATTTAATCTTAAATAGAAAAGAGACAAAAGTAAGAAAAAAAAGGAGTTAAAAATATAAAAGCTAAGAGGTTATATATCCTATAATGTAAAATTTGAATTAGAAATATCAATATAAACTGGTATTTCATATATACATAAAAAATGTTCAAGGCAAGCCTAAGAAAATCTCACCATACTAGAAAACTAAAACATGCTCAAAGACTGATAGGATCATCTCACAAAGATACAGGAGCTGGCTTGAAAGTGCTCCCACTGGCCAAGAGTGGGACAATCTGTGCATCAAAAAAGAATAACAGATATTTATTTTAGCAAAATGAATAAATTAAAATCTATGAGTTCACAATACTGTGAAGAGAGAGAGAGAGACTCACCTTTGAAAAGTATGCCAGCTAGTAAATATAAAAGGAATGATAAAAATTTAAAATCACCATTTTGCAACCCCCAGTGTAATACCTAATTCAGGAAGGATCACCAATGGATACTAAGACTATCAGATGAAAATTTTTAGGGAACAAAATATTTGCAATGTGCTAATCTATGTGTTGGCCCACAGATGACTTACAAATTGCAAAAGGAAAACATGTACTTTCACAATGGAGAAACTGACAATCTTCCAACTTAACCAAGCCATCAAATGTAACATCACTAGTAGTGGGACAACTTGAAATTATGAGCTTCCTAATGTCATACAATTTGAAGTACATACCATCACCTAATCAAGCCTCTAGACCTAACATTTTGTCTATATAACAGATTGAGAGAGAAGAGGGAGATAAATTGCACCACAAAGAAACAATCAGAAAACTCAAGCATAAGGGATATTCTAGAGGACAATTGGCCTAGAATCTTTAATAACCAGTGTCATAAAAATGGGGGTGAGGAGAGACGTAATAGCTAAATGCAACATATGAATTGTGATTGGATCCTAATTTGAAAAAAAATAAATTACCACAGAAGACATTCCTGAGATACTTGGGGCAATTTTAATATGGACTGGATATGAGATGATGTCATAGAATCATCATCAACATTTGTGGGAAATTGTTTATCAGCTCTAGTAATCAAAGCTCCAAATTTTTAAAATTAGACACAACTTGTTCCCTATTTCATTGACAATGATTGAAAAGAATTCTAAGAATTATAAATTCTATTTAGAACTTATAAATTCTTAAACTTGAGAAAAAGAAATTTAATTATAAATAATTAGAAATAATTTTGGTGGTATGGCAAAATGACTCTACAACGCAATACACTGTTAGTGCATGTTAATAATATCTGTCCCCTTAAACTACTTCCAGAAATTGATCTTTGAAAAATAGTCATAGATATAAATATGGAAACAACCCTACGTTAAGCATTCTGTATTTACAGGATCAAACTTAATGTTCAACAATAGAGTATTACTTAAGTAAGGGACTAGTGTGTAGCCATTAAAAATGGTAATACAGGAGTATATTTATTAACAAAGATGGAATTTCATGATATATCAATGAGGTAAGACAGTGGGTTACAAAATAACCATAGAGTTTGAGCCCATTTTATCATATATTTACTTATAAGTATCTGATCATGAATGAAATAATATAAAATGGAAACAATGTATATCTTTTAGCAGAATTGCATTTGGCTTATTTTTGCTTATCTGTATCTTTGAAATTTTTAACATCGCATAAATTTTCATAAAATAAAATGACATAAAGTAATTAATTTCTTTTTTAAAGCCATTATTTAGGTTTCTAAGTACATTAAAATATTAACTAAGTATTGGAAATCTCTTATAATGACCTAAATGTCTGTCTAGTAGCAAACAAGAAGTCATATTTAGAATTCTACTGGATTTTTTAATTATAGCATATAAATATTATTTTTTTAGAATGACAATGTAACACTCTGGGTATTTTTTTAGAATATGCAGCAACAACCCCTGAATCCCAAAAACCCCAGAAAAAGTTGATATTTGAGATTCCAGTTGCGTGTGATGTTGACTAGTTGTGCCTGCTTCCAAACTTGCAGAGGCTTAAAGCAAGAGACATTGACTAGACTTCCAGAGACTGGACTTGGTCATGGGGGTGGAAATTAGAGCCAGGTAAAGACATAGATTAGAACCAAATTCTGAGCTAACAAATACTTAAACCCAATGTTCTTTAAGCATGTAACATTTGTTTATTGGAAGTGAGAGAGAAGCTGCTTTTCTATCAGTCAACATTTTATCCCTCTTTATATCGAAAATAAGGAATTGTTTAAAGTTTAATTTGTCTTCAATTGTGTTATTCTACACTGTTCTCACCATAAAGGAATATCCTAAGTCAGTCACACTAAGGATATGACAAGTATGTCTACCATTGGGGCCTTTGCACTGGCTTCCCTCTCCCTCCTCTTGATCTGCTATTCTTCCAAATAACTGCATAGTAAAATCTCTCACTGTCTTCAAGTCTACACTCAAATGTCACCTCTTTAGAGTTGGAATTACATGTCTTGTTCAACACTTAAGTGTTCTCTTTTTCTGGTTTTCAGATTGAGAAAAATCACTCTGTTTTTTGGGTCATGCTCTCTTTTAGTTTTTCTTTTGTAATTTTTTTTCTCAACCAGAGCTTTTAAATAACAACAAAATATTATGTCTCACCATTCTGTGAGTTTACAGGGCAGTCCCTCTGTTTGTTTGTTTCATCCAAGCTCACTCACACAACCAGTCTGCTGGAGCATTCCACTCACATGTCTGGCAGTTGGTTGTGCTTATCAGCTGGGGCAGCATAGTTCTCACCCTCAAATAGGACAGATCACCTTCTTTATGTGATAGCCTCATTGCAGCATCCAGGGAGATCAATCATGGAAGTTTCAAGGTCTCCTATGGTCTAAAGCCTGCAGCTGGCAAAGAATCACTTCCATTGCATCCTGTTAGTTGAAGCAGGTCACAAGCCAGTCCAGATTCAAGGGCAGAGGGAAAAGACTCCCTCTCTTGACAAAAGAAGTGGAGAATTAACATTACAAAAGAGCATGAGAAGACCTGTCATGACCATCTTTGACCATTTACTATACCACTCTAAGGAGCTGTCCATTTGGGGAAAAACTGGACCATTTTTCATTTTCAGTTCAATTAATTATGTAAGAGTTTTTGAAGAAACCTTAGGTAAATGACATTTCCTTTCTGACTTATTCCAGGTGTGTATTTTTACTGTCGGAGCTCAGAAAACGCTACCCCAAAACATGGTATGTTGAAAGTCACTCTCTGACCTTCTCTCTCTCCTTTTTCCTACCCCCTCTTCCTCCTTTGTGGCAGGTTATAAAAACTAGAATTCTTCTCCCCCAAAGAAAGCCATAAAACCTAGAAAGGTCACTCTCTGATCTCCTCCCTTTCCTCTAAAGATCTTCATGTGATAGGTGTCCTTCCCCATACCCAGGGGTAAGAAATGTCATATAGAGACACAGAAAAGAATCTAAACAAACAGGACTTGCTGAAATTCCCTTCAGTTCTTTACTATTAGGTCATACCCCTTTTTATCCAATCATGTTTCTCCACAACTATCCACTTCTTTCATCAGACTTAGCATAAAAATACAGTTTTTCCTGGGTCTTTGGCTCTTCATTTCTGAAGACTTCCATGTCTTGTAAAACTTTAAAAAGTAAATCTGTTATGCTTTTCTCTTGTTAATCTGTCTTTTGTTATAGGCGTCAGCCTTGAGAGAAGGTGTTACTTTTTCTCCTGTGCACAGCTGGGTCAAAAACAAAACCTCCAGCTCCTATGGAGCTCAGATTACAGTGGAAGGAAAAAATCAATAAACTATGCATATATTAAATAAGTGAATTATATATTATGTTAGAAAGTGATGAGTGGTACCTTGAAGGTGGAGCCTTGAAGAAGAAAAAAATTGTAGGTCAGGGTAAGAGAGGTTAGAAGTGGTGAGACTGAACAATGCACGGAGAGGATAACTTTTGAACAAACACTTGAAGGGGGTGAAGAGGTTTTCCATGCAGAAAACTGCAGGAAGAATGTTCTAGGAACATTCCAGCCTAAGGAATGCAGGTACCCGACATATGTGAGGATCATAGAGGAGGCCAGTGTTTCTGGAGCAGAATGAGTGAGGGAGAGAAGAAAGAGACACACTCAGATTGGTAAGGGGAGAGCAGCCATCATGAAAGGCCTTATAAAATATTGAATGGACTTTAGCTCTTACTCTAAATAAAATGAGGAGGCATTAACAGGTTTTGAGTAGAGAAATGACATGATCTTACTTTTTTTTAACTAATATGCTCTTTCTTCATAGTATTAGCTTGTGATTCAATATGTTGAAAAATAATGTTGTAAAAGTGAAAGTTAAACTATCAAATACATTGAAAATAATAAAAGTGGATACTTTCTTCATAGTGGGTGGTAGCTAGAATAAACAAAACCTTCAAAAGCACACACCATGAAGCAAAAAAAAATCGATGATTTGATTACCTCAAAATTAAGCATAATTGGCCCTCCATATCCATGGGTTCTACATCCATGGATTCAACCAACTGTGATCAAAAGTATATTTTTTTAAAAAAGGATGGTTGCATCTGTACTGAACACATGCAGACATTTTTTCTTGTCATCATTCCCTAAACAATACAATATAACAACTATTTACATAGCATTTACATTGTATTAGGTATTATAAGTAATCTAGAAATGATTTAAGGTACAGTCATGCACCACGTAACAATGTTCAGTTAACGACAGACTGCATACACAACAATGGTCTCATAAGAATATAATGGCTATACCACATAGCCTGGGTGTGTAGGCTATACCATCTAGTTTGTATAAGTATACTCTATGATGTTCCCACAATGACAAAATCGCCTAATGACACATTTCTCAGAATGTATCCCCATGGTTAAGCAACCCATAACTGTACGGATGTGTGTAGGTTATATGCAAATACTATCCCATTTTATATCAGAGACTTGAGCATCCACTGATTTTGGTATCCTTTGGAGGTCCTAGAACCAATTCCCCAGAGATACTGCTAAGGATTCAGTTGTGTCCTCCAAAGCTCCATGTATTAGAAACTTAACCCCCACTGTGACAGTGGTAAGAGGGTGGGAAATCCTATTATGGTAATTGAAAAGTGGAGCCTTGAAGAAGTGATTAGCTGTGAGGATGATGCCCTAGTGAGTGGATTAATCCATTGATGATTTAATGGTGGTCATGGGCATGGTTCTGAAGGCTTTAAAAGGAGAGTGAGTGAGGTTAGTCTCTTTGCTCAAGCTATTCACCACATGACACCCCGTACTGCTGAATACAGTCACCACCAACAAGGCCCTCACCAGATGTATTCCCTGGACTTTGGACTTCCCAGCCTCAAGAACTGTAAGCAATATATATTTTTTTTTACAGATTACCAGGTTTCCAGTATTTCTGTTATAAGCAAGAGAAATGGACTAATACAGATAACAAAAGACAACTGTATTTTTGTGCAGTGAGGCACATCAAATTATCAGATAATTTACACGTAGGAAGAGATAGTAACAATGTCTAAAACTGAGGAGTGGTTTGGATTATTCAAGGAGCTCTTGCAAAACAGCCAGAAAATGACATAAATCTCAATTCATGGAAGAGGAAACCCTTAAGTCTATAAGTAAATGAAGAGAAGTTCAAAGTCATAGGTAATCAGAGAAATACAAATTAAACCAATGTCAGATGTTGCTTTATGCCTGTTGTCTGGCATTGTTTAGAAAGTTGGACAATATCAAGTGTTGGCAGGCAGGTGCAGATATAGCAAATCTCATGTATTGATGCTGGGAGCATGCATTGTGTCATCACTCTGGAGAGTGATTGAACAATACTCACTCAAGTTGTGTATATTCTGTAGAGGAGGAAAAATGGCTTCCTTCTATCCTTCTAGGTTCTTTGGCTGGTCTATGAATTAAATTGACATGAGGGTACTTCAAAGAGTTTGCAGGCAAATAGAATTAAAAGATAACACAAATTTTTCCACGAACTTTTTGAAGTACCCTCATAAGGCAGATTAACAGGGGAAAACCAATTTTAATTACATACTTACACACAGGAGTCTTACCAAAATATAAGACTCAGATAAGTGCTCAGATGATTGAGGTTTATATACCATCCTGAGTTACAGAAAGAAATAGGGGCTTGGGGCTTCCGGTGGGTGATGAATCCAAATTATGGGAGGGTGAGGGGAGGAAATGTATGGTGAATAAATGTTGTCTTGTTACACAGATAAAGTCTTTCAGGTGATAAAAGTTTTCTTAGCGCTCTTCCTGATACAGACACATTTACTGATGAAAATTTCTTCTACAAAAGGAGAGTTTTATACTTTATTTGATGCAGCAGAGGTAGAGGTCAAGAGCTTTTCCTGAGTTGGCTGATTCTCAGTTTCTTTTAGTCCAAAGTAATCGATGTGCCAAAGTAGCATTTGTGGTTTCTTTCAGTCATATTTTGGGATGGTGAGTCCTGAGCCCCCCATCAATATTTACCCTCTAATCCAGCAATTTTGTTCCAAGATATATTTTCAGAAAAACTCTCACTTGGTAGATAAGGGATCATAGGGGAGAATGAAACTGTTTCTTCAAGGGAAAGTTAGCCTGAAATCTAAAATGTACAACCGATAAATCCACGGTACTCTGGTTGAAGAGAAGAAGAAAGGGCTGGGGGCAGAACCCTGCCTGAGTGGCCTTTTGCCTCCCATCCAGGTCATGATGCAGAATCATGAATGGGCTCTTTAGAAGCCCAACCAGAAAACTGCTACTTAACACTATCATGGACTTTGGGAGTCCTAAAAAAGACACTGAAGCATTCATAAGTAGACATGAGGAATTAGACGTTATAAGATTGTCATGTCTACAAACAAGTGGGTGAGTGAAGGATAAGACAGTGAACGAGTCCTGGGAGTCACACGTTCAGTTAGCTGGGAGACCGTGGGCAACCCACCTAACCTGTTACTGAGAGGGAAATGCTCAGGATTCAACCTGCACAGTGACAAGTTCAGTCTGGTTCTTACCTCCTTCACTCCATAACCCGGCCTGTGCTTGTAAAACAGCACAATTTTCTCTTCCGTGAGAGAATATTTGGATGCATAACTTAATTGTTTTCCTACTTCAAGTGTTCCAATTCTACCTTTGGGGTAGGAAGAAGGAGACAGAAAAGGGAAGTGGTATAACCCCAGCAATTCTTCCAAATTCACAGAGATTTGCTTTAGGCAACATTGCCTGGCAGAGGGATTGGAACCGCTCATTCTTGCAGACAGCTTGTTTTTTGCTGCAAGAAGCTTTTAAAATGAAAGTAGACCTTGCTAGACTGTGTGAAATTCCAGCTGAGCCAACAGTGGGGTCCTGCACTCAAGTGAAGTGACCTCTCATTATTGCTTATCTCTGTCCCATGTCCTGGTCAGATCTATCAGCCCCTGATAGCCAGATGTTCTTTTTCCTCTTTCCCTCTTTCTCACTTTCTCACTCTCCCACCCACCATGTCTCCTTTCCTCCTTTCTTCTTTTTTCTTCATATCACAATGACTCAAAATGTCTCCTTTCAGCACTCTAACAAGCAATGACTTTGAGAGTCACTCTGTTATTAGTATCTACTGCAGAACCTGAGGGCTTTGTCTCTAACTACTGTTTACCTGTGTTCCAAGTAGGAGAGGCACTCGTGAGAGAACTTTTACTCCAGTTTGCAATTTTGAATTATGAAAGTGGTCAAGGGACAATGGGTAATTGTTCTGTCTCTTAGGATCTCTATTTTTTGTTCGTTTGTTTGTCTTGTTCTGATATGAGTGGAAATGCCTCTACTGTTTTCATGCACGTACTTCAAAAAGTTACTGGAAAGACTCGTATTAGCTTTTAATTCTATTTCTTCATGAATTTTTGAAGTATTCTTATATATTGTAGTTTAAAAGTATTCTTCAATTCTTATTTTACTGAGAGGTTTCATCACAAATGGTTGTTAAATTTTGTCAATGGCTTTTACATTATCTCTAGAGATAATTATATGTGAAGGTTTTTTGGTTTTTTTTTTTTTTTTTTTTGTCAATATATCAATCTGGTGTATAATACTAATGGATTTCTTAATATTGATCCATATTCCTGAAATAAGCCCCACTCAGTCATGGTATATTATTTTCTTACTGTACTGTTGCTAGTTTTGTTTGCTAATATTTTATATGTTTGGGTGTGTGTTTGAGCATGTGTCTATATGTGTTTACATTCTTGAGTGATATTGGCCTGTAACTTTCATTCTCGTACTGTTGCCTTGGGTTGAAAGTCCCCCCAAAACTTAATCACCACTGTAACTGTTGAGGATGGAAAATACTATTATGGTAATTGCAAGGTGGGGCCTTGAAGAGGTGATTAGATTGTGGGACTATGCCTAGTGAATGGATTAAAAATGGTGGTCATAGGCATGATTCTGAGGGCTTTAAAAGGAGAGTGAATAAGGAACTATTGCTCTCTCTGCTTTTGCCATCTTGCAATGTGAGACCCCTGGGTCACTGTTTCCAAGACCACCACCAGACCACCACATGTGTTCCCTGGACTTTAGACTTTCCAGCCTCAGAAACCATAAGCAATAAGTTTCATTTTCTTGTAAATTACCCAGCTCCAGGTATTTTGTTATAAACAACAAAAACAGACTAATACAACTGTCTTTGTCAGGTTTTGCACTATAAAAATAATTAGGAAGTTTTCCTCTATTCTCAATTCTGTGGAACAATATATAGACTATTGGAACGATCTTACCTCAAAGGGTTTGATAGAATCCCCGTGGGAAAACATCTGGGCCTTGCTCTTTCTTATGGGATTGTTCCTTAATGATTTTCTCTACTTCTATGGAAATTGGTCTGTTTACATTTTCTAACTCCAATGGGTAAATTTTGGTAATATGTATTTCCACAGGAAATTATCCATTTCATCTTAATTTTTAAATTCATTTCTATAGAGAAAAATTTCTTCTGTTTCAATGTTTATTTGCTTCTTGTCATTTCTTAATTTGTATATTTGTGCTCTATCTCTTCTTTTCTTGGATAAGTTAGCTAGTGGTGTTTCTGTCTTATTTTTCTTAAAATAAAGTGATTATGAATTATTAATAATGTCTATTGTTTTCTATTCTCAACCTCTGCTTTTATGTTTATAGTTTTGTTCCTTGTGCTTTCTTCTGGTTTACTTTGTTCTTTTTTTAGTTTTTTTAATCCTATAAATTTTCCTGTAATCACTGCTTTAAATATATCCCGTAGATCCTGATATGTACTGTTTTTATTGTATTTATTTATACAAATTCTGTAATTTCAGTCTATGTCTCCTCTTCATTCAGGAGTTGTTTAATATGATAATACTTCAAGGAGTTCATGGAAAAATGGAATTATAAGACAATATAAATCCTTCCATGAACTTTTTGAAGAACCTTCATAGAAGGATGTTTCATTTCCAGATGGAAGAGCAAATTTGTTTTGTTTGCTTGTTTGTTTTTGTTATTGGTTTCCAGTTTTATTGTATTATGATCAGATATGTTATTTTTAATATTTCTACACAACAGAAATTATTGGTGGTTTTTTTGTGTAAGTTAACAATGGGGATACTTTCTAAGAAATCTGTAATTAGGCAATTTTGTCATTTTGTGAACATCATAGAGTGTACTTAAACAAAGTAGATGGTATAGCATACTACACACCCAGGCTATGTGGTATAGCTTATTGCTCCTTCATGAATAAAGCATTTGGGTACTACGATGTCCCTAGATGACAGAAAATTTTCAGCTCCATTATAATTTTATGGAACCATTATTGTATATGCAGGTCATCACTGACCAAAACGTTGTTAAGTGGCACATGACTTCATATGATCAAATTCTGTGAATGTGTCAATGGGAGTTTGAGCAGGTGTATCAAGTTGTATTACATACATACAATCATAAGAGCTACCGTATTAATTATGATGTTTAGAAATTCTTTCTTCTATTTTTGTCCATTTGATCTTTCTCGTATTGTGAGTATTGTAGTGACATCTTTTATAATTACTGTGTTTCTACACATGTTTCCTTGAATATCCTGTAGTTTTGTTGCAAAAATGTGAATGTGGTATAATTTAGTACATAAATGTTCACAAGCATTATATCTTCATTTGTATTATAGATTTTTAGCACATAAAATGTCCTTTTTTGGTCACATTTAATACTTTGGGAATTAAATTAAATTTTGCTAATATCAGCATATCTATGCCTGCTCTACTTTTGTATCTGTTTGTTTAGTATACTTTTCTCCTTCCTTCATTTTTGCCTTTCTAAATCTCTTAATTGTAGGTATGTTGATAGAATTTGGATGTGTTCTCCCCACCAAAACTCATGTGGAAATCTGATCCCCAATGTGGCAGTGTTGGGAGCTGTCTGAGTCATGGTGGTAGATCCCTCACGAATGGATGAATGCTCTCCCTTGGGGGGGGGGGGCTGAGTGAGATCTTGCTCTATTAGTTCCCATGAGAGCTGGTTGTTTACAAGACCCTGGCACTTCCCCTTTCTGCTCTCTCTTGCTTCCTCTCACCATGTGATCTGCTTGTACTCACCAGCTGCCTGCTGCTTTCTGCCATGACTAAAAGCAGCCTGAGGCCCATGCCAGATGCAGCTGTCTCAGAATTGGAAGCCAGATAAACCTCTGTTCTTTTTAAATTACCCAGTATCAGGTATTCTGTCATAGCAACACAAAACGGACTAATATATATGTCTTATGTCTATGGCATGTAGTTAAGTTGTGTATTGTGAGAAAACAAATTATTTTTTTTTAATAAATGAATGTATTATTCACTGTAGGGGAGAAAAAGTAATATCTTTTCCTTACCCAATGCTAGTTCATGGCTGAGACTCCTATAAAAAAAATACAGATTAATGAGAGAAATGCACAAAAATGTAATATAAATTTTACATGACCTGGGAGCCTTTAGAAGTGAAGACCCCAAAACCCAGTCCCCTGTACTTTTATGAACAGTTGTGCTGAAATATGATTGGAGCACAAAAGGGTGTACTCTAATGGTAATAAAGTGGGGAGAACTTTGCAATGCCTGTTTATTCAGATTCTTCTTGGTCTCTTTATGTGACATTCCTTCCCTCTTGGTATAGGGTAGGATTCTTGTCACACGAGGGCCTTCATAGTAGGAAGGAGGGAGGGATCAGAGAGTGACTTTTCTAGGTTTTATGGCCTGCTTCAGGGAAGAAAGGGCAAGGGGAATTTTAGTTTCCATGGCCCACTTCAGGAGAGAGGGGACAGAAAAAGGTCAGGGAGACCCTTCTGCTTCTGTGGTTTTCTCAGTTCCCTTCAGGTTAAAATACTCATTATGCCAAGCTGCCATATTTTGGGGTACTGTTTCCTGCACTAAATTATTATCTATAGCTAAACAAATAACCCCACAACTTAGCATCTTAAAACAACAAACATTTATTATAGTATAGTTTCTATGAGTGAGGAATCAGAAAGTTGCTTAGTTGGGATCTTTTGTCTCATGGTCTCTTACAAGACAGCATTCAAGTTGTTGGCCAGGAAACAGTCACCTCAACATTCAACACTTAGAGGATTCATTTCAAGCTCTTCTACTTGTTGTCAGGCTTCAGACTCTTCCTGGTTGTTGGCTGGAGATTTCAGTTTCTTATCATGTGAGCCTCTCTACAGGGTAGCTTACAACATGACAGATGGCTTCTCTCAGAACAAGTGAACAAAACAGTGAGAGTAAGACAGAAGCCACAATCTTTGTAACCTAATCCTGTAAGTTATATCTCATTACTTTTGCCATATACTCTTTATAAGCTAATTAGAAAGTTCAGCCTACACTCAAGAGGAGGGAATTGCACAGGGCTTTGAATATAAAGAAGCAGAGATCTTTGGGGGCAGGTTAGAGGTTTCCTACCACAGTCAGCTTCCTGGCCCTTGACTTATCTTCCAAATGCAAAATACATTCACTCCATCTCAAGGTCCTCAAAATTTATTAACCATTACAATGCCAGCTCAAAGTTCATAATCTCATCATCTAAACCAGGTCTAGGTACAGCTACTTGGGTGTAGTTTCTCTTGTCTTGCAGACCTATAAAACTAAAGAGTCTAGTTATTTTCCCCTCAACACACTGAACATATAATTGTGGGGCAGTCATGGGATAAACACTATAGGTATTCCTATTTTTTTTAATTGAATCATAACTGATTATACATATTTTGGGAATTCAGACTTGACATATGTTGATCAAATCAATATTACTAGAATGTATATTGTTACAATTGTACTTATTCTTTATGCCCCTTGTCCAATCTCTCCCTATCTCTCTCTCCCTTTCCCCTCCCACCACTGATAACCCTAGCTTTCTTCTCTCCCTCTGAAAGAGTAACAGTTACTCTGTTGATTTGCTGCCTAGATGATCTGTCCAATGCTGAAAGGTGTGTTCAGGTCCCTCAATATTATTATACAGCAAATGATTCCTCTGTCACTCTGGAATGGGATTTGTGGAGAGAGACATCCTCTTCTTTACTTTGGTTTCTGCTGGTGACTCTCCTTGTGTCAAGGCACTCCAGTGGCTGGTGGCCCATCTGCATAATGGTTGTGACATCTAGCCACTTTCATGGCAGCCACGGTTACTGTGGTGGCTGTGGTGGGCCACTCACATGGAGATGATGTTTTTGGCATGCTCTTTAAGCTGGCAGTGTGCCTGGCAGTGGAAGCAGGATCTGGTCCTCAGCTCCAAGCCTCAGGTCCCCAGGCAGGCCCCGAGGCACTGGTAGTGTGCGTGGTTATGGGCAGGGGATCTGGTGTCCTTCTCCATGCCTCAGGTCCTTGGGTGGGCTCTGAGGCACTGGTGGTGTGAGTGGTTGTGGGCAGGGGTCCTGTGGCCAACTCCATGCCTCATGTCCCCTAACAGGCTCAAAGGCACTGGTGGTATGCCTCTGCCGGAACTAATTTTTTACCCTTTGCTTACTTCTAACACAGGGGAACTTCCTGTGGGAACCAGTACTTGAGCTGTGTTGTTGAGCTAAATTGCTGCTTTGCTGCTGTTTCCCTAGGGAAGACTTTTTGTGCAGCTCAGGGTTTAATGGTTGACCTTATAGGTACTTCTGGCTCTCCAGAGACCGGGTGTACCTGGGTTGTGTAGAAACTCTGATCTAGGCCTGAAGCTTTTCATCTAACTGCACCCCATGCAATTCCACATTCTCGACCAGTCTCCTCTGGGTGGTCCTGCACTCATTGGGGGACAGATCATCTGTCCTTGCTGTGTCCCATTGTTCTCCCGGTGGGGCCGTCTCCCCCACCACCCATCCTCCAAACACTTCCCATGGGATGGGCCCTGTGTTGGTCCCTTGCGATGACTCACTGGCCTCTGAATGGCTCCCCTTTCTCAGCTGTTCTGGCTCCTCACTCCTGTGTGGGTCCATGGGAGCCCTACCAGTGGTCTTGCTGTCCTAGGGGCCACCAAGGCCCTCTTCTCCCCTGCCACCTCAAAGCAACTCCATCTGAAGGGCACAGCTGTAGCTTCTGCCAGCTCTTGCTCCATGCGCTCAGCAGCTCCAGCCTTAAGGTGGCCATGGCCCAAAACACTCTGAGCAGTTTTTTCTTTCTCTCATCGTGGCTTCTCTCCCTTCATGAACTCCATAGGTCTCTCCTCCTCTTTCCCTGAGCTCCAGTGGCCCCAGTTTGGCTATTGTTACATTTTTATAGTTGTAAACTGGTTGGTTTGTGGGAGAGAGTGATGCTGGGGACTGTCTATTCTGCCATCTTGACCAGAACTCGATATTCCTATCTTAAAAGGGGGAAAATGGGAAGCAAAAATGTATCACTAGTCCATAAAAATTCTGAGATACAGCCAAGCAAATGTTGGATGTTCCTTGATTAGACCTGTGTGCTTGGCTCTGGCTACCTAGCATTTGGTTTAGCCCTCTGAGTCCACGTTTGAAGCTGAGTCATTTCTTCAGCCTGCTACCTGGTGGTAGAATTTGGGGGATACAAGGGCATCTTTTAATTTTGTTTTCTCTCTGTTCTTTTAAGCCCAAGCTGATGATGTTTCTGCTGATATACTTTTATCAATAACTGTGTGGGTCTCCTGTAAATTTCATTGGAGTCACTTCATTAGAGAAAGGACACACCTACAAATATTTTTGAAACAAGTTCTTCTCTACCTTGTGCTCCTACCCACAGGGTTGTGGGACAATACCTTAAGCTTTGATTTAAAGGATCTGTGAGGCACATCTCTTTAAAGAATGTTTTGACTTTATGACTTTGTGACTGAATATGACTTTGAGGATCTAAATAGAATCTTTAATATTTCTTAAGTCTTACCAAGACATTTTACAGTCAAATCCTTCATTTTTAGGCAATGTTTTTCTGGATTCATCCTGGATTTGATCTTTGCTCAGAAGCCATTTCTTAATTATGGCATTACTTGCCATTTAAAGAAGCTGAGGATTTTCAAAATCATAAGTTCTGAAGTTCTGACATTTTTAAAAACAATATTTTCTTCAATTCATCTCTCTCCTCTCACATTTTATTATAAGCAGCAAGAGGCAACCAAGTGGCACCTAAAGGTGCCCCTTTGCTTAGAAATAGCTGTAGCTAAATCATTGAGTTCATTAGGCACATTTTCTCCTTTCCACATAACTGCAGATAACAGTTACATTCTGCCACTACATTACAAGAATCTCTGTTCTTCAAGATTTTAATAACATTTTTCTAACTTTCCCTTGAGCCCTCACTAGCATCTTCCCTGAAGTTAGAAATTTTACAGTGTGTTCAAGGCACTTTAAACATTTACTAACATTCTCCTCAAAATTCACTGCCCAAATCCAATGCAATGCCTACATTTTTAGTGTTTTGTTATGGCAGTACAAGACATCAAGTTAGCAAAATCTGTATTCATTACCTGTCTCTATGTAGCTAATTACCACAAAAATATAGGAGCTTAGATCCACAGACATTTTTTTCATCCCAGTTTCTATGAGACAGGAATCCTAGCATAGACTAGCTAGGTGCCTTCTAGCTCAAGATCTCCTGCAGGGCAGTGATCAATTTGTGCATAAGTTTACCTAACTGTGGTAGGTAGCTTGTGATGATATGAATATTTTTCTTACTTTTTCTGTCATTCATTTTCACCGTGTTTTCTCTGATCCATTTTCTTCTTTCTTTGTCTCCTTTTCATTATCTTGTTTTGTTTTATTTTTCCTTGTCTTCTTTCTATTACACATATTGAATTGCATTTGAGTCTATTCTCCCTTGGGTGTTTTATAATTGATTCTTTATTTCTGACACAATTTTGTCTTTTCTTTAATTCTTGTGAATTAAAGCAACTTTTTTTCATATCTCTCTGGTTTTTGACTATTTTCTTTCTCACTTTTTGAATTTCTTACAAAATGTCTTTTCATGTTCTCAAATATACATTTGATTATATTTAATTTTATACAGTTTTATTCTGCTTTATGATTGTTTTTCATGGAGACTTCTCATATGTTTGAAATTTCCTCATTTGTGTGAAATTCTGCTTTCTGATTTTTTTAGAATAGTTCTATATGAATTTGCTCATTTTTCTTTTGTTCATTTTTATGGCATTGGGATGCTTTGCAAGATTTCTAGTTTAAAGATGCATTATCTATTTACATAACAAAGGCTAGACACTTTACGCTGATTTGGTTGTCGGTTTATGTGGGAGTGGGAAGGGTTGGGTGTCCTCTGGTTTTATGATTTTTTTTTTTTTTGTCCTGTAGGAACCTAGATTCTTTCCCTTTAGTTGCTTTTCCCTTTCCCCACCTAACTGCCAAGTGGAGTTTCTTTCTTCTTTATTGACTTATTTCTCTTTCAGAAGCTATATGTTTCAAAGATTGCCCCTTTAAACCATAGGCACTTTTAAATTCCTTTCCTGTGATCCATGCTCTGATCTATTCAGATACCATTTTAGAATATTCAAACTTAAGGTGAACTTAATCTTTCTGAGGCTGATCTTAGATCAGTTGTAAGCTCTTTCTCTAGTTTCCTCTTCCTCTTCTGTCTTCCCCACAATTTTACCCTTTTGTCTTGTGGTTGGAAGATGAGGTTAAGGTGTCAACATGGGACATTGCACTGGAATTTGGAAATTTTTTATTATTTTTTCTTACCAACAGTTGCTTTAAAGTGTTGGCATTCTGTGTCTTCAAGCTATGCTGAGGGCTTTGCATTTGTGTAAATTTACATTTCCAACTTCTTGTTTGGTATTGTTTTGGGAAGGTATAGTGGGAGACTAGTAGCTTGGTGACTATCATTGTCTTCAGCTACTTAGTTCTCCCTTTAATATTTTTAGCACTTCAAATTACTTCTGTGTATTAGTCTGTTTCTGTTGATTATAACAAAATACATGGAACTGGGTAATTTGTAAGGAAACAAATCTTATTGCTTACAGTTTCTGAGGCTAGGAAGTCCAAAGTCTGTCTGGTGGTGGCGACAGTGACCCAAGGGTCTTACATTGCAAGATGGTGGAGGCAGAGAGAGCAGAAAGGAACTAACCTCCTCACTCACTCTCTTTCTAAAGCCCTCCAAATCACTCCCATGACCATCATTTTTAATCCACTCACTACAGCATGTTCTACAATCTAATCACCTCTTCAAGTCCCTACCTTTCATTTACCATAATAGGATTTCCCACCCTCAACAGTTACAGTGGGGATTAAGCTTCTAACATATGAAATTTGGGGGACACAATTCAATCCACAGCATTCTGCTCCTGGCCCCCAAAGTTCATATCCTTCTCACAGATACATACATTTATTCCATCCCCAAAGTCTTAACTTGTTTCACCTCAAAAGTCCAAAGTTCCAAGTCACATCTGTGAACTAAAAAAAAGTTACCTACTTCCAAGATACAATGGTGGGACAAGCACAGGGTACATATTCCCATTCCAAAAGGGAGAAATAGGACAAAACAAAGGTGTAATAGGTCCAAACAAGTCCGAAACCCAGCAGGGCAGGCATTAAATATCAAAGCTGGTGACTCAGATACCTTGACTCCATGTTTGACCTCTTCTGAATGCTGGTGTGAGTGTTGGGTCCCCAGGTCCTCTGGCAACTCTGCTTCTATAGTATTGCTGGTCTCAGGTGATGCTTTAGCTCTCAGAAGCTGGCATTCCATGCTGGTTGCTCCACAAGTCTGGGGTCTTCATAGTGGTCCCACTCTCATGGCTCCACTAGGTATGATGCTGATGGGGTTTCTCTGCTGCAACTCTGACCCCAATTCGGATACCAATATTCTGTATTACTCCATTTTTGTGTTGCTATAACAAAATACCTGAAACTTGGTAATTTATAAAGAAAAGAGGTTTATTGAGCTCACTATTCTTGGGTGGCTGCATCTGGTGTGGTCCCCAGGCTGCTTCTATTCATGGTAGAAAGTGGTAGGCAGCCAGCAGGTATAAGCAGATCACATGGCTAGAGGAAGCAAGAGAGAGAGAGAGAGAGAGAGAGAGAGAGTAGGTACCAGGGTCTTTTAAACAGACAGTTCTCACAGGATCTAATAGAGTGAGAATTCACTCACTACCCCCACCCTCCAGAGAGAGCATTAATCCACTCATGATGGACCCAACCCTATGACTCAAATATTTCCCAACACTGCCACATTGGGGAACAGATTCCACTTGAGTTTTGGGAGGACAGTAACATCCAAACTCTATCATTCCACCCGTGGCCCCCCAAAACTCATGTCACTCACATACAAAATACAATCATTATTTTCTGCATTAGTCTGTTTCTGTTACTTATAACAAAACACACAGAACTGGGTAATTTTTAAGAAAACAAAATTTATTGCTTATGGTTTCTGAGGCTGGGAAGTCCAAAGTCCATATGGTGGTGGTGACAGTGACTCAGGGGTCTCACATTGCAAGATGGTGGGAGCAGAGAGAGCACAGAGGGACTAACCCCCTCACTCACTCTCTTTTTAAGCCCGCCAGTCATGCCCGTGACCACCATTTTTAATCCATTCACTCTGACATGGTCTACAACCTAATCACCTTTTCAAGGCCCCACCTTTCAATTACCATAGTAGTATTTCCCACACTCAACAGTTACAGTGGGGATTAAGCTTCTAATATATGAAATTTGGGGGACACAATTCAATCAATCCACAGCATTTTGCAAATTTGTCTTTGTTAAATTGGAATTTTTGAGAAAGCAGGGACTATGTCTATCTTGTCTGGTCCATCTCCTTTGCCTACTACAAGAGCAATTACTACAGAGTTGAAAGAACCCTGGACTTCTGTCTAACATAGTGAGTACTAGGTTCTGAAGTCTTGTGTTTAGATACTTAGCCTATTTAGGCCTTAGATTCTTTACCTATAAACAGGAATCTTACAGGGTTGTTGTGGAAAAAGATCAAGTTTAAAAATGCCTGACAATAGTCCTCATCTTATTTATGCTTAACTAACACTTATCCAACACACACACACACACACTAAACTCTGCATTAATAATCTATACAGCTTTCTTTCTCATCTCATGCAATCCTAAGCATTTAGTAATTACATTAAACCTTTTTATATGCAAATTTTTCTAATAATCTACCATCATCCTTTTCTTTTTTTTAACAAGAAAATAGTTTAATTGTAAAACTAACTTAAAGGTTGGGGGTGAGGCTGGGCAGCATTGACAGGGCAGGAACCTGATTCTTCAGGCAGTGGTTCTGTCCCCAGTGCCACCCCATAGGAAAGGACCAACTGTCCCCAGATGGGGGCAGGGGCTAGAGTGTTATAAAATGACAGTATAAATAGACTTCTAAAAAAGGAGGCCGTTCAGGTGCAGTAGTCATTTGCTGCAGAGGCTGAGAGTGGGTGGGAGGCCCCCACTTTCGTCCCCCCATCCAGCCACAAAAAGGGTGTGCATGGCTACCGGAAAAGGCCACTCTTCAGACATTCATGATCTACTCCCGCAATGGCTCATGGGGGAGGGGACTGGATGTCAGGCAAGGTCTCAGAGACACCTACTTGCAGGCTAGAGGACAGAGTAGCTGGACCTTCAGGGTGTACACATTCACACTTGCACACACACACACGTTCCTATTTCATAGTGTTCTCTCCATCCCCAGTGACCCTTGACACAGATTTCCAGTTGTGGGAGGGCTGCCTGTCCTTCCTGGAGATAGGAGAACACAGGGGAGGGCTTGTTCCAGAGGATAGGGAGGTCCTGGGAGCCTCACTTGCTCCCATGAGTCCCTGTGTTCTTTTAAAAAGTCACAAAATCAAATTTGGTGTTCAGTAGTAGTGTGCCATGTACGCCCCTCCAGCAAGGAGAGCAGTGCTACATGGAATGTCTCCTGGACTGGGAGGAGGGGGGAGGCTGGGCCCCTACTGGCCTCCAGCAGGGCAAGGGTGACCCAAGGGGCTCTTTGGTTCATGGACAGGGCACTGGGCCTCATCTGGTAGAGTTCTGGTGCATGAGGGGCACGATGCTGACAAGTGGCTCCACCTTGGCCAGAAATGGGTGCTTCAGCAGCTTGGCCACCTTTGCCCACTGGGCCAGGTCACACACCAGCAGGTGGTCCAGGAAGCCCTATGGCAACAGTTTGTGCAGGTTCTTCAGTCGGGGTGGCAGGTTGTCCTGAATTATCTTCATGGCTTTGAGGGGTGGCTCATTGAAGTAGTGGGTCTCTCTGTCCACCATATCAATTACCATTACCCCCAGCCACCAGATGTCCACCTGTGGCTCGTAGGGAAGGCAGTGAGTTCCAGGGCCACCCAGTAGGGTGCACTGACCAGTGACTTCCTCCCTTGCACCTTCTTGCTCACCTGGGCATGGAACCTGAAGTCTGACAGCTTTACTCTGCCATCATGGGTCAGCAGGATCGAGTCACTCATGATGTTCCAGGGATTGAGGCCCTGGGCATGGAGCACAGACAAGGCGTGCAGCGCAGCCAGGCACATGGTGGCAATCTGCTCCTTGTTCATCCTATAATGGGTAATGATGTTGGTGAGAGTGTCTCCCTCCAGGAACTCCATCACCACCCAGAGCTCTTCTCCCACCAGGTAGCTGTTGTACATCTCCACCTCATTCTCATGCAGGTAGCCCCACATGATCACCACCTCATTGAGCAACTCTTGCCTCTGCTGCTTGCTCAGGTCCATCTTCCTGACAGCTACCAGCTTGCCTGAACTGCACACAATGGTGATGCACATCATGCCTGTAGACCACTCTCTGATCTTGATGATGTTGTCCAGGTAGGAGCAAGGGTCACCTGGGTCCACCACTAGCTATAGGGCAGCCTGGAACTGCTCATGGCATACTTGTGGTTCCTGCTGTCGTGAGGGGGATCAGGGGGCCTGGGGATGGCGGGGATGGTGGGAGTGGCAAGTGCAGTGAGGGCGCAGGCTGGAGGAGCCAGCTGGGGCTCAGGGGCATGGAGGCCCAGCACTCCAGGGCTGGGGAAGCCACGGACTCAGGTGAGAGGCCAGGAGGAAGAGGACTGGGGACAGCCAGGCCCTTGGCAGATGGCCCATTAGGAACCTTGTGGTGCTGCTCCCCCTGGGCACCCCAGGACAAGTGGTCTGTATCTTCCTCCAGGTATGTGTTAATGGACTGGCTAGCCACCAGTTTGGTCCTACTGGCCAGACTGGAACACTGGGGGTTACCAACATCTGGCCCAGAATGGGGGCATTTGTCCTTGGAGGACTCCTGTCGTCCCCCTGAGTCCTCCCTGGAAGATTTGAGCCTTTTCTCTGGCTCTGCCCACGGCCTCTCACCACTCCCACTAGCCGTCTCACTGAGACCAGCCATCCTGCCTCGGCTGACTGCCTTCTCAGGACCCTTTCTGGCCAGGAGAGCCTTTCCTCCAGCATCCTAATTACCTGGGGGGTTATGGGCGGGTGGTGGCAGTCTGTCCGCAGGGAGTTGGAGAGTTTCACTGACATGTTCTCAAACTTATCCTCAGCAGCATGAGGACCCTATCCTTGGCACCTTTGTTGCCCCATGAGATGGTCTTAGAGGCCCCAGGTTAGATGGAAATGATGCAGGTGGGGTCGATAAAGGGTGTGTGCCAGTGAGCCAACTCCTCGCCCAGGCTCTGTCACTGGGCAGCCCCGTGAACAGCTCATGCTGGTCAAAGCCTGTGTGCACGTGGTGCTCAAAGTTGGATGGTACTGAGATCTCCACACGCTTCTTCCTCTTCCCAAACATGGCAACGGGTTCTCAACACCTCAGGGCTGAGGCTTGGACTCCTACCAGGGGGCCCAGTGTGATGCTGGCTGGACTAGAAGTGCCCTCGGGTGGGTGACGTCTCCTTGGGGCTTTGGGTTACTCTTCCCCGCCCAGTTGCTTATGATCTAGCTGCTTGGTCTGAACTCCATGCCCTCATGCCACCTTCAACACTCTTGCACAGCCCCCACCCTGGCCACTGCCACCATCATGCTGAATCTCCAACCCATCCTTATAAATACAAGTGTCCCATGTCCCATTTCTTAAGATCTAGTTTTGAAAAACTCCTCTTGCATATTCTTAGTTTTATAAAAAATGTAGAACACAAATTAAAATATTAGTGCATATCATAAGGGTATGCTGAAAGCCTATTTTTACCTTGAAAATTTAGAAATTATAAAAATTCTATTAGTAATAGTAATAGCAATAACACATATTAAGAGTTTACAGTATGCCAGTCACCATTTTCAGTACTTTAAAATTATCAACTCATTTAATCTTTACAATAATACTAGGAGGTGGGTATTATTATATCTATCCTCATTATATAAATAAGCCAGCTAAGTTAAGTAACTTGCCAGAGGTCACAGAGCTAGTAAACGATATAGCCAGTGTTTAAACCCAATGCAAAAGATGCCACGGGTTAATCAAGCAAATGGTAAAATACTACTTAGTCAGATGAACTCTTAACTCTTATTCAGCAAGTTAGAAATTTCTAAGGAAAAGTAAATCTCAAGCAATTTATGATTACTTAAAAATACTCACAAAAGAGGCTTGAAATCTTTTGTTCCCTGGACCTAGTGGGGTTTTAAACTGCAAAGGGAGGGTCAATGCTCAAAGGGAGAGGACTGGAGGAGAGAGAAAAAGAGTAGACCTTGGCACAGGCTGGAGAACTTCAACCTTAGATAATAGTTGAATTTTAAATCAGTCCATCCTCAAGGGAGAGCCCATCCTTTATGAAATGTGTAGCTTCAAGACAGTCAATTAAGATGCTCTTATTTTTCGCAGCAGTTTTCTTTGGGATTCTTTGACTTGGGAAACAAATGAAGCAAAATGAAGTTAATGACTCTTTCAAGTCCTTCCATCAAATTCTCCCAAATTATATCCATTGTATCAGTGAAAAATGCCCCAGTAGGAAAATAATTTGCTCTGGGACACAGTGATGGAGGAAGGGAGGACGAAGCCGCTCACCATAACTAAGAACATAAAGGTGGCACAAAGTTGCTAGCTCTGTCGCAGAAAATGAAGGGAATGGCATTGAGAGGGGACATATCCATTTAAATTCCAACCCCCTTGTCTCAGGCTTTCCTCCTTAGAGTCCAGATGTGACCATAGCATGCACAGCCAGTCACACCACCATGTAAGGAAATCAGTGCTCTGTTCATATGATTAGACTTGGGAAAAAAATGAGAGACAGTCTAGACATCAATTAGAATCACAGGTATGTCTGACCTTTGTGTTACTGACTACAATTAGCAAAGATATCTTTGGCTTTCTTCTCCCCTTACCCAAGAAGCTCAACATGATTTTCTCAAAGATCATCATTTAGGTCCCAAATCCCAGACTGAGCTGGGAACATGATTACTAAGAAAAAATAAACCTCAAATAGATGATACTACTTAAAAATATAAACAAGAGGCTTGAACTCTGCTATCCCCTAGAAAGAGTAGGGTCTGTATTGGCTTTGTCAGCTAAACATTAACCAAGACACATAAAGTTTAGCCTTTGACTTTAGCTAAAGTTGCTGCCCTTACTCTGAAATTTGTTGGCTCTACTAGAATCTATCTCAGTCATTGAAAAAATCATAGATGTATTAGGAATTTAATCTAAATATCATCAAAATCTTATAAAAGTGAACAGAATATGAAACAACATTTTTCTACACTGGAACAAGAAATTGAAAAATTGATGTTTTTTCCCAGGTATGGTGAACACATTTCAAAGATGGTAAGGGAAAACAGGAGGGGAAGGGGTTTGTAGAAATTACTCCAGATGAAGCAGAGAGGCAGACATGCCCGTCTTTTGATATGTCTTACAGTGGTGAGATAGGAGAGACTTGTATTTTTCTTTTTTCTCACTTTACCTCACAATATTAATTGAATTCTGTGATTTGAAATTAAAATTTTTGATTAGTTACAGACAGTCACATCTTATTTCCTAAGCACACTTAGAGCTTGTCAATAACAGATCTTTCTGATGGCAACTGGAAGCCAGTTAAAGCCCTCCTCTCCCTACTTGAGGTCATCAAGGCATGGTTGTTTGTTAAAGCTCCAGTGGCCATCAGATTTATGAAGGTCCTGCTAGCCCAGCTTATCCTCCAGGTACAGTGGATTTGGAGAAGAGGAAAGAAAAGGTGTTAACAGATCATAAGGTACATCTTTATTCTAATAAACAAGGTTAATTGGATTTGGGGAGGTAAAAATACCCACAATATGAACAAGAATGAGGTTGGAAAACAGCAGTCATTTCACAGGTTCCATATGGTGGTCATGTTTGAGATGATTCTTTTTCAGTAGTCCTGGGACAGCTGGATATTTGGCTCATTACTTCTGTCCCTTTGACCTGATTTTTAGGGAATATTTGTTTATAGCCAAATTCAAATGAGCAAGCTACAGACACAAGAACCATTTCTGTGCAAAAACTTAAATTCCCCAGTCAGAAAATAAGCATTTACTGAAGGATGAATCTTATAGAAAAGAACTGATGAGAAGCTCAATCCACACCCAGAGTCTGGTGAAGGTCACTTCAGGATGATGATGGGGGGAAATGAAGCTGTGTATTTGTGAACCAAATTAATACATGAATCCGTAAAGCACGCAGGCTGACTGAGAGATGAAAGCATATCCTTCTGCCAACCAAATTATAGTTTTTAACTCCTCAGAAGGATTGCCTTTCTGAGTGCTGACTCTAAAGAAGCCTGCTCCCTGGTGAGTTGTTCCTGACAGGTATAAATATTACCTTTTATCATCTATTGTCCACTGATGACAAAAGGAAACTAATTAAGTATAATTTCCAGACTCTCAGAGTTAAGGTCTACTCAGTGGCCTGAGAATTGCTTGCAGGCTTGGAATGGTGCCAACTGTGTGTTGGATCTGGGCAATGATCCTGCACTGGTATAAATTCTAGAGTTAATGGTGAAATAATAGAGTCACAACCGCTGGGAAGCATATTTTTCTGTTCTAAAGAATGAAGTCCCTGCAGATGTATAGTGAATGCATCAGTGTTCACTGCCATTGTGAATTCTCCTAAAGCCTCATCCTAAATCCACAATGTCTCCCAAAGCATTTCAAGTTTGCGACATTTTCTATCATTCTTAAATGTGGTGTTTTCATGGCTTATTTACTTAAAGCCTCTTTGTAGATCTGTGAGGATATTCCTTGGCAAGGTGTTTCAATGATATCATTAGTTTCTCTGTATGAATGAATGCTCCCAGACGGCTTTATGTCAGCCACATACAAAATATCCCACTGTCCATTTCTCTAAATGGCAAAATTGATTTTTTTTATAACATTTCTATTACCATTCCAGAGAAGTCTGCCAGCTAAACAATTAACTGGTATTGGATAATAACTTATTTACTCTCATTTGCTTACTCTATAAGGCACACATTATTGTTTTGTGGATAGCACTGGTCTGGCCTTTAACCTTGTGTTCATCGTGTGCTCATAAACAGTACCTGATACATAGCAGATGCCCAATTAAAATTTACTAGATGAATTTATGAATGGATTAATCTCAGATATGCACAGCTTGTGCTATTGTTTGGATCTTAATCTTGTGTTGATACACACAATGGAAGTTTGTTCATAGGAAAAAGCAAACTGTTTTTCTTTTTGCATACTCTCACAACACTTCTGGCCACCAAAATGTGTGGGGGGTTCTCACACTAATCAATTCTCTGACACCAGCTGGATGTCCTGCAATCCAGTTCAATTTTAACAATAACCAGAGTTAGTAGAGACCCTATGGGTTAAGGGCTCAGTACCACAGGACTGCCCACCACTTCATATGCCAATCACAAATAGTAGGTTACCAGGTTACCCACAACCTGTGTCTGACTTGACTACAAATCAGAGGTTTCTGTGACCCCTTTCTTGGGTTCTGTAATTTACTAGAACAGCTCATAGTACTCAGGGAAACTTTACTTACATTTACCCATCTATTATAAAGGATATTGCAAAGAATATACATGAACAGCCCGATGAAGAGGTACATAGGGCAAGGTACAGAAGGGTACTGAGTGCAAGAGCTCCAGTGTCCTGGTAAAATTGGGATGCATCACCTTCCTGGCACATGATGTTTTCTTCAACCAGGAAGCTCTCTGAACCCCATAAACCAGAAATTTTTATGGAGGCTTCATCATATAGGCATGATCGATTATTAACTCAATCTCCAGCCCCTCTTCCCTGCCTGGGGGATGAGAAGGGTGGGGTAGAAAGTTCCAAGCTTCTAATCATGGTTTGGTCTTTCTGGTGGCCAGCTGCCATCCAGAAACTCATCAAGAGTCATCTCATTAGAGCAAAAGATGCTCCTATCACCAAGGAAATTCTAAGGAATTAGGAGTTCTGTGTCAAAAACTGGGGTCAAAAACCAAATATTAGAGCAAAAGATGTACTTAGCACCCATATTTTTTTATAAGTTTCCTCCTGATTGTTTAGGAGCTCTTTGCCAGGAACCAGGGATGAAGACTAAAATATCTATTTCTTATTATGAATCACAATATCACAAAGGACAATTTCAACAATTGTTCCAATGGATACCTTTAGGAAATTTGTTAGAATGGAAGACCTAAAAATAGGTCTTGTTTCAACATTACCAAGGCACAAATGATCCTTGCTGATTTAATTGCCTGGCATGCAAATGAAGCTTTAGAAGTGAAATCTGATACTTGCTGTATGAGCTTAGAGTTGGAGTGTGACCCCTAAAATTGTATACTGTGCTAATGGGCATGGGCAAGAATTCTCATCACCAGTTCCCCCAAGGCACTGATGTTTGCATTATTCCTGTAGGTAAGTAGACTGTTAAAAAGTACATGTTTGTAGAGCATTTTGTTGTAACTGTGTTCCTTTACAAACAGGTAGTTTCTCTGGAAGTGCTGCATGTGTGTAATCCTCTTTATGAATCACAAATAATTACTGGTTCCCATGCTTGAACAATTTTATCTGCTTCCATCCAATTAAATTTGATAGGATAAATATTTGAGAGGGTGAGGTGTGTGATTTCACAGGTAAATCTGTGAACATTGCTTTTTACTGAGGTTCATTGCATAAAAACTGCTTTTCATGTTAACAGCATTCAGAGTGCTTCTCTGAGCTTTCATCATATAGGTTAAACATCACTCCTTGTATTGAGCCTTCCAACCTATTTTTTAGAAGTTTACTGCTTGATTGTTTCTAAATAATGCATTTAACAGAAGACCATGTTGGCTTCCTCAAAGAGTATCACATATTTAGATACAGTCAACCAAAAAGCCCCATATTCAGAAGGCTATACTTAGATACCAGCTGTTTGTTTTGATTTCTAATTCATAGTTGCTCACTGAATGGATTTTTGCAACAGGAGGCGAAAGAGGATTTTGTTTTTACATATTATCTGTATATTAGGGTTTCTTTTACTTTGCAGTGAAAATGTCAAATGCTTTTAATGACTAGATTTTTTTTTTAGTAAACTCATCTGATTTTGCCTTTTTCTCTGCTCACATAATGAGCATTATTTCCCAGGTATTATAAAAGCCTAATATTATATTTTAATATCATCATGA
The DNA here is from genome assembly GCF_027409185.1 of Cynocephalus volans. Taxonomy (NCBI): domain Eukaryota; kingdom Metazoa; phylum Chordata; class Mammalia; order Dermoptera; family Cynocephalidae; genus Cynocephalus; species Cynocephalus volans. Next base: position 58,750,329 of record NC_084478.1, read on the forward strand.
AATAAAATCATGTTTTTAAAACATTTCCATTTGTACATTCTACTACTAGACTCTAGGGATTTTTTGCCTGTTGGAGCACTGGGTTTCAGTGTTTCAAAGGAGGGGTAGATACTCCTACTGGGAGAACTCTGTCATTTATCCATATCAAGGGTCAAATTAAATTTTTATTGGCATCCTTAGGAATACAGTAAGCTTGAAAATTAGGCTTTGGAGGACAGAGAGAAATTTTTATAAATTTCTTTAGCATATCAAAGACCAAGCATGGAAAGCTCTTAGAAGGTATTTCTAGTGTTCACTAATAGTACCCGACTAAGCTCCTTGAAATTAATGAGACCATGCATCTACTACTAGCTAATGGACCATGAGAAGAAGTAATGAGTGTCTCTTCTGGACTGACGGTGAAAGTCCCCTATTCAATCTTTCTTTTCAGTGGGGAGCCTGGAGTGGTGCATTAAAATGGCAGAGCTACAAAATTGAAGCAATCTACATTGCAAGGTCATCTCACGGAACAAAGTTGCACTGGTGGGTCACCTGACCTACAAAAGACTTTATGTATTCAAGAAGTAAACTTCATGTGTTAATCCCCCAAGATTTGGGGATTACTTATTGCCACGTTATAACTCAATCTTATTTTGCCTAAGACAGGCTCACATCATCATATTTCTTCCATGAGTTTGAGAAAATACCTCTTCTGTTATATAAAGGCCAGGATGAGACTTTTAGTGCTCCAGGATAGGAGGAAGAAAAGACACTGAGTCCACTCCTTGTGAATGGAGGGATTAAAGAACAAATAAAAGGGACAAAAGGAGATGAAGAAAGGCAGGTGTTCTTGTCTGAATATTTGTGTCCCCCCAAAATTCATATGTTGAAATCTGATCTCGAATGTAACAGTATTAAGGGGTGGGGCCTTTGGGAGATGATTAGGTCATAAGGGCTTTGTCCTCATGAATGGGGCTAGTGCCCTCATAAAAAAGGCTTGAGGGAACCTGTTTGACCTTTCCACCATATGAAGATGCAGCTAGAAGGTGCCATCTTTGAAGCAGAGAGTGAGCCTTCACCAGACATTAGATCTGCTGGTGCCTTGATCTCAGACTTCCCAGCCTCCAGAACTGTGAGCAATAAATTTTTGTTGCTTATAAACTACCCAGTCTAAGTCAATTTTTTATATCCACTCAAATGGATTAAGACAGCAGGCAGGATAGGGGCTTTGTTTTACCATATCTCAGTGTTATTTTGTTCATAGAGTAAGAGTATTGGTGTTTAGATTTTTCCAAAGACTCTTTGTCAATTTTATTTTCCATTTCTCATTGCCTATGTTTAATTTTGCCATTTAACAATTTAAGTTTACTCCTCCCTTGTCCTGGAATTTTTATTGTTGATCTTATATAATTCAATTTTATTTTCCTTTTAGTCTTTAGGGTCACAAGCACTCATTTGGTATTTATTTTAGTCAGGATCCAATGAAATGGAAGCACTGCTTTCCAAAACTGGCTTCATAAGATAATTTACTTGTATAAAGCACAGATACTCACTGTATATCCAAACTCCCTGATCACTAAAATAATTCACTCTACTTTCTCTGCAAGCTTTTATGTCTCTGACCAAAAAACAATTTATATTTTTCTTTCCTCTGAATGCATTTGCAGAATGTTTTACTATATCAGCAAATTCCATTGCATTATTCATCTTCTCAATGTTTCTTGGGCAAGATTTTCTCTTCTATTATTATGGTGCTCTTTCAGAATGGCTTACAAGCGCTGTTTTCTAAATTGCATTTGGTTTGGCCTTTACTACTTGGTTGATGCATTTATAAGCACATGCTTGCAGGTTGCTTGCTGTTAGTATCTAAACCAATTCTGATTAAGCCTGCCATTTTCACCTACATCTCACAGAATCCAAAGCTTTTCTTCCTTCAATTATAGGTTCAGTTGTTTTACCAGTTGTCATACATCTTCTTTACTTATCACCAACCAAGCCTGCAGTAAAATTGGTGGTGTTTACTTTATCCTAAATTGCCACACACACTCTTTGGTCTCATTTAATAATACGTTTTATTTTAGCTATAAATCACACATAGCTTTAATATAATCTTGTATAAATCAGTGCAGAGCAAGATTGTTATTGATGCATAGAGATGAAGTCTGGAGACTTAAGGATCTACTTCTTTTGGTTTCCTCTTCAAAAGATAATTTCATTTCTAACACTTAGTAGATGAAAATAAACACTTAGAGCTATAAACTAAGATATGGTTGATGTGGATGTGGCTGAGATGACTGGGAAAATACCCAAGTCCAAGTGACTAGAGTACTGTTTCAGGAAGGCAAGATGGAAATGTTTTTGCAACCTAAAAGTTTGAAATCTGACCAATTGCATTGTATCCAGTCTTAATAGATATGGGAAGCTGGACCTTGGAAGGAGGAGCAAAAAATTCTGTCCAAGACGGTGACACACTGGGCCTGAGGGACATGCTTATATTATAATCAACAAATAGATTCTGATGCCTCAGGCCTGCCTGTCCTGCTAGAATAGATTTACCTACGGCCAAAGCTATCTATCTCCTCTGGCTCTAAGTTCTCACTGACCATGAAAATTCTAAATTGCTATTTTGCTTTTTTGGACTCCTTGATACAGGGTAGGAGATACATTGGACCATGGAGATGAGTATTTGAGTCATGGGTAAAGTGACCATATGTCTTGTTTTGCCCTGGACAAAGTTTGTACCTGTGGTCACAGCTCAATTATTAATAATGTCCCCTTTTCAATCTTAAAAATGTCAATTTGAGCAAGAAATTATGTGGTCACTCTAGTTTATGAGGAACTCTTTAGCAATAAATGTATTTGAATACAATTTATGCACCAGTCTCTTATAAGTTTGGTTAGATGTAGTCTGTCTCTGAGACCTAATTCAGTACAAAGTAGGCTGACAAATTAATTTTCCAGGCCTGCAAATATGAGTAACAGGTTCCAACCTATGGGATTCCACCAAGATGGCACCACCCTGTGAACTCCTACCTGATCTCTTCTTGACATCTCTAACCCATTTCTCAGTTTTCTGTACGTGAAATTATGATGAGTTTGCTTATAGATATTTCTGCTAGGTTATGCTTAACTTTCTAGGCAATTACCATCTTTTAAATTGTCATAAAAGATTAGAATTTTAAGATGTGATATTCTTAAAACTAATTGTAGCTCCTATAAAGGGTCTCAAGGATGTTTGGAATTACTAGGAACAGGATACTGAGGTTAGTTAAGGATGCTTGGGGAGTGAAGACAATCAGAATTTCAACTCAGAGAACTGCCACGTAGCTGATGGCAGCAATGAGAAAAGAATGTCCAGCTGGCAAAAACTACCTAACAGCTGATAAACATGTTAATACCATAAAAATAGTTGTTTCATCATTAATATTTTGGCTGCTTAAGGTAGAGACTATTGTCCTGATAATACTTAGAAGCTACCTTGGTAAAATTTATAAGGACTCATGTATCCAGCGGTTCCCAAGGGCAAGCAGGACCAAGACCCAAGCAGGAGCTGGGCCCTGACTAGCCTATGGTATCTGCTGTCTATCTCTGACAATGGTTATGACATTCTTTGTTTTGCAGGTAGATGTGAACAATAAATTAATATTTCTTGCTATTAGCATGTGGATGTTTTCTCGAGGGGCTTGTCTCAATCAATCATAGCACAGAATAAAATAAGACAGCTATAGATCTACCCCTTGAATTATGGACAAAGTCATTGCTGCAGAAGGCATTTTTAAAAGTTCTGTTTGTTACCATCCTCTAGAGACAGGGTAGGAAAAGGGTAAAGGAGATATCATTCTGTATATTATGAATTGTAGTCTCAGGTGTTTTTCAACTCATGAAAATAGTGGTCAACGTTTGCTTATAAGTGAAATGGCTTTATTCCTTTAATCGTTAGCATTTTCCGGTCTTGCACGTCTGGTTTACACAGAATTAATTAGCTCTACCTACATATTTAAAGAAAATCCATTAAATGCAAAGCTAGAAAGGATTTTTCCTCCATTATATTCTCAAATGTAAACTGAATAGTTATTCCCTCTTTAAATATGGTATGATGATTCTTCTTAACTGCTAGAAACATAGATGAAGATCATGATTTTAAATAACGAGAGGATGGAAATTGGCTTGTTTATCTCAACTGGTCAGCATAAGAGATGAAATAAGTCTAAATCTCCTTTTCACTCTTAAAGTCAACCTGCTGACTTTACTCTATTTGATAGTGACAAATTGGACTTCTAACCCCATGTCTACTGTCATACAAATTCTTGCTATTAATTATGAGGAAGCAGGGCAAAGAGTCTGAGACTTAGAATGTTCTTTTGTAGGTGAGACGGTTACGTCTTCCTCATATGATCTGGATTGCATCAAGGGGCTTATCTGTATTATCTTTGTTTCTCTTTTTTCTTTTCCCTTTTATTTCTTTCCTTTTTATTTGACCAAAGACACTATTACTGAAAATCTTGAAAAACGACTCTAAATGATACAAGCATAATTAGTAACTCAAATCAATAATGATGGATCCTGTTGGTGGTAGAGATCCTATTTATTTTGAGATTGAACTCTTGTTAAATTTATTTTTTTCTAAAAAACATGATTTTATTTTTAGTAAAAATCAACTTTAAAACTGGATGTTTTGTGAAATAGTTTTTATCTCTTTTAAAAGTCATACACTTCTGTGGTAAAATATTAAAACATTCCAAAATATATCATTAAGAAGGTGAAACTACCAATACAACAATTATGTAGGGATATAGTTGGTTAGTCCCTATATCCAGAAATCCCAAGAGACTTTAAAACTGCTAAAACTAATTTTAAATGATTGGTAAAAGTAAAGGCCTGGATATAAAACAAGTATATGATAGTCAACACTTTTTATCTATATTGACAATAACCATTTTAATATGGAAATTGCTTGGCAATACGTCTAACTAGAGAGGTATGGAAACCATAGGAAAACATCTATAAAAATCATATTAAAGAATGGAAAACAACACTTAAAGGGAATGCACACTTTATTCACTTTATATAAAAATGTAAATGATTAATTAATGAAGAACATTACTGATGTCCTCATCAGCATCTCTTTTCTGCAAATTGGATAAAAAATTATCTTACAAGTTATATTCAAGAATAATAGCTAATGATTGCTTAAGCAAATTATGAAAAATAAAAATAGTGGCTGGGAGAACTTGCCTTATCAGATACATATAAAGCTACTATACTCAAAATAGTATTGAAATGACACAGGAATAAACAACATGGATAAGTGAAATAGAATAATAAGTCCAGAAATAAATCCAAATGAATGTGAAGACTTCATACACAACAATGGTTTTATGCCAACTTAGTGGAAAATGAACTGCTTATTTTAGTAGAAGTGCTTGCATAACTCACTTTCCGTATGGAGAGAAAAGGCTAGATCCTTATCTCACACCATATATAAAAGTTAACTACAGAAGAATTCAAAATTTAAATTTAAAAAACCAAATAGTAAAATTGGAAGAATATTTGCATAATTTCATAGTGAAGGTAGACATTTTCATTCTAAAGAAGACAGGAATTTAGAAGTTATAATGAATCAATCAAGAATATTTGAAAACATTATAAAACAAAAACAAAACACAAAAGAAAATATGGCAAAGGACACTGTAAATGCAACCTAGAAAATATAAATTAAAACAAAATTTAAACAGTTTTTACTCATCAGAATGCTAAAACAGCAACTATTTAGGACTTTAAATATAAATGCCTTCAGACTTGAACTGAAATGTTAGCTCTTCCTCAGTCTCAAGCCTGCCATCATTCAGACTGGGACTGCACCATGAGATCTCCTGGTTCTCAGGCCTCTAGACTTGGCCTGGAACTACACTATCAGCTCTCCTGGGTCTCAAGCTTGCTGATTGCAGATCATGGGACTTGTCAGCTTCCCTCCATAATAACATCAGCCAATTTCTTATAATGGATCTCCTTTTCTCTCTCTCTCTATATATATATATATGTATATATATATATATATACATCCCATTGGCTCTGTATCTCTAGAGAACCCCGACTAGTACACAAGCTATGGAATATTATGCAGTTGTTAAAATAAAATGAGATGGAGCTATATTTTTTGATTTGAAGGATGTCCGTAAGCTGTAATATAATACATATGGTATGATTCCATTAGTGTTGAAACAAATAAATTAATTAAAAATCTGTGCATGTATGCATTCACAAGTGCACTCATGCCTTCTTATATTTTAGTGGACAGGGTAAAAACTGTAAATGGACTCACACCAGGTTAGGTATATTAGTTCTCAGGCTAATGGGGGAACAGGAGAATGGAATGGAGTAGAGAGGTTATTAAATTTTCACTTGAGTATTTGTAGTATTTCACTGATCAAGGTAAGTTATATAACTTCATAATTTTTGAAGAATTTTTAAAATAAAATTTACATAACATGAAATTAATCGTTTTAACCATTTTTAGGTGTACTGTTCAGTGATTTTTAGCATATTCACAATGTTTTATATCATCACCTGTCTCTAATTCCAAAACATTACATCATCACAAAAAGAAATCCTGTACCTCTCAGTTCCACACTCTGCATCCCTGATGACCACTGATCTGCTTTTTATCTCAATGAATTTGCCCGTTCTGGACATTTAATAAAAATGGTATACTATAAGTGACCCTGTCTGGCTTCTTTCACTTAGTATAATGACTCTTGTAAAGTAATTTTGTAAAGTTTGTATTCTTTATCATGTGAAATAATTTGATAGTTATTCATTATCAGGTGTGGCCACTGAAGTCTGTTTCATTAGCTTAATGGTCAGCTAATGCTTAGACAAAAATTTCCCTAATTCTGGAACCAAAAAAAATCCTAGTCTTACATAGTGGCTTTGGGGGGTGGGGCATGCCTTCAACACTTAGGCGGGAAGAGTTTATAGCTCTGCCTCAACCTTCACTTCCTGTTTACTAGTAGCTTCAAGGTCAACCCAGAGGTAAGAGCTTAGGGTCTTCTCAGGTCTTTCTTGAGCATGTGCAGAATCCTGGCATGCATGGGGTCTTCTAAAATTCCAGGAATATATTGAAGCTTTTTCAAAGCCCTTCTTCCCCAAGGCATCTCACTCCCCAGCTTTTCGATTTTTCCTCATTTGCCCAAACTATTATCCATTGCCTGAGGCAGCAGGGAGTAAAGCATTTATTGTTAAATGTTTTCAACCAATGGCTCCTGAGTACTGGTTTTAGCACATGGCAGTTCCAGTTAGGAAAGATAAAAACAAGGTTTTGAGTGAGTCTTCCAGTGAACCACTTGCCAGATCAACTAAGGCTAATGTACAGATGAGATCCACTCTCCTCCCTCCTGTACTGATAGTAGAAATGCAGGCTATTATTTTAAAGTCTATCACTGGGGAGGAAAGAATGGGATAGACTAAGTTAAAATACCAGGAAGTCCACTGTTCTTACCGAGATTCAGCCACTTTTCTCGAATAAGTACTTCCTGGGTTGCTGCAAGCTTTTGCTTGATTTCCAATGTTCTAAAACAGTTGATTCTGATACTTTTGCCAGTTTTCTGTGATTTTTTTGAGAGTCAGACTTTTGGAGTCTCTTACTATGCCATTTTTGCTGATATCACTCCCCTGAAGAGAAATTGAATGAATAAAATGATGCATTTTGCCGGTAAAAATGCAAATTTAACAAAATATATATGAATTAAAAAGTAAAAAAAAAAATTAATCTCTATCTAAAGACATAGCCTCCCTTAATAGTTTGGCTTATATTATATATAAGAGATTTGTTTGTATAAAATGTATGTTACACTCTTTGTCACCTCTCTTCCCCTGGGTGACAGAGACGCAAAGGATTATTCAAAGCTCATTTCTTCTGAGTAGTGAGAAGCCCCAAAGAGGTTAATTTTCCAGGAACTCTCAAGAAAGAGGCATTCCTCCTTGGAAAAATAATCCTGAACTGGGATTCTTTCTCAGTTTTTATTCTCCAGGCCAGAAAGTTACAGAAAAGGAACATAGGTGGAGTGATGGCTAAGTATAGTTTAACAATAGAGGCTAGTAACATCAGTAAAATAACAAAGTGACATTCCATAATGCAATTAGCAAAAGGTTAAGTTGATCCACCAACAAGAGTTTGTTCTTAGTGTTGTGAGACACAATTCCCAATAAGGCAGACACCACACAACAATACTTGGGGGTTGTGGAAGGCTTATTTCTCCTGCTGGCCAGCGGCTGTCTCCCCAGGCAGTCTGGATAGAGTGCAGCCCTCAGCCTCATTAGGAAAGGTTCTTATAGGCATAAACCGCATCCTGTTTGGCATACAGGATGTTCTGCAAGAGCAAGCAAGCTGGTTTACAGAAGCTGAAATATGCAGGTTATAGCAGAGTATAAAATTTTCCACAAAAAACATGTTTAGTTTAAATGGGTCAGTGGTTGTGAGTTAAACCCCGGTAAAGAAGCTTCTTGAGTAAGGGTCTATTACACCTGGGTGTAAGGGCAGGAAATGTGGTTACTTGAGGAGGGGTCTGCTTTAGAGAGCAACTCTGTCTCTCATCTACACAGGAAAGAGCTGGCAGTCTGTGGTTTTCCTGCTAGGAAAGGAACTGGCTTGTGACCATAGAGCTATAGAGTGTAGAAATGCATTTTGCTGTTTTTACAACTGGGACAAAGATGGAGTCAGTCATGTTAACTTGCAACATTAGCAAATACTGTCTTTTCCTACAGCAGTTTCCTCAGTATTTTTACATAACAATAAAGCAACTTTAGGTTAACCTACGCCAAGGACGTCTGTCCTTGAACCAACAATTTTGCTGTGTTACAATTCTTTATCTAAAACAGAGACTTTAGCTTGGGGGAAGTTTCCTGTCTCTTGCAAGCTTAACATTTCTATATGTAATTTTAAAAGTTAGGTAATACCTGAAACTACATGGCTTTTGAAACTAAGCCCTGTGAAATACATTTGCTTTATAAAAGTTAGTACACTGCACAAATGTATATATAGAATTATTTATATTTACATTTACATTTTTATATTTATGTATACTTATATATACAAGTTATTTCTATTTCTTGCTGTACAGTATTCCACAACATAGATATACAATAATTATTTTTTATCTCTTATTAATGGATACTCTTGTGATTTCTGATTTTTCACTATTAACATAAACATTACAGTGAACATCCTTATATGCACCTTTTTGAATAAACATGAAGTATTTTTGGCAGGTTGCTAGAATTAAATTGCATAACATGTATACTTAAAATTTTTATCTATTCTGTCAAATTAATCTTAAAATCTTCTTTACCAATTCTACCAATGTGATAGAGCAAATATTTCCTTGCCAATGTAAATTATTATTTAATCTTAAAAATGCACTTATCTCTTTGGGAAAAGTATGTATTTCTGAGTTATTTTATTTTTCATTTCCCTAGCTAAGAGTACAGTATGTAAGAAAATAGCCTAAGTGATTGATTTTGAGGAGTAGCTTAGCAAAGGGTGTTTAACTGGCTCAACCCAAAAGTTGTTTAACTGACTCAGACGGTTCCCAGAGAGTCCCTGAGTGGACAGAGCTCAGAAGCATCCCGTCACTCTTGAGAAATGACTCCTCAAGATGGTGATTAGTTAATAGCCCTTTGTTCTTTCCATTTCCTGGCTCTTCTCCCTTCTCAAGGTTTTGGCATGCCTTTTTCGTGGGCTTGTCCTGAGCCATCAGACAAAGGAATTCCTTGCAAGGGGATAATAAATCTTAGGTGATGTCCAGGAAGACTGTACATCCCATAGTACTCAGCCAATGAGGAATTGGGGGGAGAGACTTGTGCACTAGGGAATAAATTGCTCGCTGTAACTGTTTTGCGTGTGCCTGCTTCAGACACCAGATCTTGCAAGATCATTATTAAAGTCTCACTTAGCTGTACCTCATGTCTCCATGCCCATCCTTTGGCAATGGATGGGTCAGGATATTTCTTACAAGTATGACACATTTTCGCATGCTTTTTGGCTACTGTTTTATACCTGTAGCCAGTTCCTATCCCTTTCTCTGTTGTAGTTAGTATTTTTCTCAGATATTCTTGATATTTTCCATTGTTATATATATGTGTGTGTGTACATGCATATGCATGAATACTTGCATGTTTGCATACACAAATGCATATATGTACAGGCATGTACATATTTTTTTCAAGTGTGAGGATAAAGAGAATGTTGGACATTCAAGGAGTTAGAAAGTCTACAGTCCACAAAAACCTTTTTCGAAGAAATATACTCTGTCTCTACCTTTTCTAGAGGTTAATGTCTTCCTTTCCTGAGATTTATTTTTCATTTTGTCAAGCATAGTAGCAAAACTTTTATTTCTGTTTAAATATTTGCTGTTGCATTATATCACAGAATTTAACATCAGTCTGAATTGAGAACTCTAAAGAAACTCAACTGTACACGTGTGTGTGCATGTGTGTGTGTGGGTGTGTTACGGGGCGGGGATGAAGTGGAGAAAAGTGAAAGTATGCTAACATTTTGTGATAAACAGATGTCAAAACAATGATTAACTCTATTTTTAAATTAAATATGAAGTAAAATATAATATCAAATTTATATATTTTTTGTACGTCTTACAATTTCAATTGAAATAGAGATAGGACGAAGAAGCTTACAACTCAACCAAATGCAAGAAAGACAATCAATTAAAAGTCAAAGCATGCTAAAAACAAATTAATATAAAGCTTGGGAAATGAAGAATACAGACAAGATTGGAGAAGTGTTCAAATACATAAATTTTAATACTAAATGTGTGTAGACTTATTTCCCCAATAAATGAATAGAAATCCTCTGATTGGGGGAAATGGGAAGGTTTTTCTTTTTTTTTTTTCCATTTGCTTTTTAAATTTTTTTGGCAATTGAGTTCTTGTTTCCTGAATGCTTACTACTTTGTGACATAATTCCACAGCTTTACTAATTATACCACATAGTCCTCCACATTTACATATGCCAAAAATAAATTCAAGGTGAATAAAAATGCTAAACCTCAGAAAACATATAAAAGTAAATGTTAATGTGTATTGTTATAATCTTCAGGTGAGAAAGGTATAAAAGTAAAAAAGGAAAAGAATGACTGATTTTGTCAAAGGAAAATTAAAGGAAAGCTCCATTCCCCGTCCCCTAAAAATACTTGGAAAAAGGTGTTTGTTATATATACCATGTAATGGATTAATATCAAGAATATATAAAGATATCCTATAAAATAACCTGAAAAGTACAATCAACACAAGAGTAAAAAATAAGTAAAGGTGAAGAAATACAAATACTGTACTAACGTACTGTGACTCACGTACATTCAAGTGAATAGAAGCATGAAATATCATTATTTGCCCATCAGATAAGACATAAGGATCAGTAATGTCAAGAGTTTGCATATATTTGGAGAGTTAAGCTTTTTCATATACTAGTGGTTGTGTAAATTGGCAAAATAATTTTGGAGGACAATTTAGCATTATGTAAACTCATTTATTTATTTATCGTTGGTTACAAATATTCATGAGATACAAAGGTGATTGTCACCCCTTGTGCCCATGATGTGAGGGCCAGATTCATACTGGCAGCATACCCATTACCACAAATTGCATTTGTAAACCTTGTCCCCCACCCAATTATCCCCAACGTCCCTTGCACTCCCCTTTTCCCTCTCACTCCACTTTGTAGCCCAAGGAATGCTCTCTCCCCCTGCAAGTCCAATGCACTACTGTGGTCTTTCTTTCCTTCCTTCTTTCTCTCTTAGCTCCCACATATGAGTGAGTACATGTGGTATTTATCCCTCTGTGGTTTACTTTTTTCACTCAACATAAGTTTTTCCAAGTTCATCTATGTTGTTGCAAATGGGAGTATTTCATTCTTTTTTATGGAAGAGTAGTATTCCATGGTGTATATACACTACAGTTTCCTTATCCAATCATCCATCAATGGACATTTAGGTTGCTTCCACATTTTGGCTACTATAAACAGAGCTGCAATGAACAAGGGAGTGCAGGTATCCCTTGGACATGATGATTTCCATTCCTCTGATATACCCAGAAGTGGGATTGCTGGATCCTACGGCAGATCAATTTGTAGTTGCTTGAGAAAATTCCGTACTGTTTTTTATAGTGGTTGTACTGATTTACAGTCCCACCAACAGTGTAGGAGTGTTCCTTTCTCTCCACACCCTTGCCAGCATTTGTTATTCACCATCTTTTTGATTACAGCTAGTCTAACTGGGGTGAGGTGGTATCTCAATGTAGTTTTAATTTGCATTTCTCTGATGACTAGTGATATTGAGCATTTTTTCATGTACCTGCTGGCCATTTGTATATCTTCCTTTGAGAAATGTCTATTCAGCTCCTTTGCCCAGTTTTTTAATTGGGTCATTTGGTTTTTTGCTGTATAATTGCTTGAGTTCTTTGTATATTATGGATATCAATCCCTTGTCAGATGCATACTTAGCAAAACTTTTCTCCCACTCTGTAGGTTATCACTTCACTCTGTTGATTGTTTCCTTTGCTGTACAGAAGCTTTTTAGTTTGATATAGTCCCTTTTGTTTATTTTTTTAATCTTGCTGCCTGTGCTTTCAGGCTTATGTTCATAATGTCTGTGCCCGGACCTAGTTGCTGAAGTGTTTCACCTATATTTTCCCTTAGTAATGTTACAGTTTCAGGTCTTCTACTTTTCTTTTTTCCATTTTGAGTTGATTTTAGTGTATGGTGAGAGATGCATATCTAGTTTCATTCTGCATATGGATATCCAATTTTCCCAGCACCATTTGTTGAAGAGGCAGTCTTCTGCTCAATGTAGATTTTGGTTGCCTTTGCCCAATATCAGATGACTGTAAGCCTGAGGGGTGATTTCTGGGTTCTCAATTCTACTCCACTGGTCTGAATGTCTATTTGTATACCAGTACCATGCTGTTTTGGTTACAATAGCTTTGTAGTATAATTTGAAATCAGGTAGTGTTATGCCTCCAGCTTTATTTTTTTTGCTCAGGATTGCTTTGGCTACTCAGGGTCTTTTGTTGTTCCATATGAAAGATGAGATTGTTTTTTCCATTTCTCTGAAGAATGTCATTGGTATTTTGATGGGGATTGCATTGCATCTGTAGATCACTTTAGGGAGTATAGACATTCTTCCAATCCAAGAGCATGGAATATCTTTCCATCTTTTTGTGCCCTCTTTAATTTCTTTCAGAAGTGCTTTGTAGTTCTCATTGTAGAGGTCTTTCACCTCCTTGGTTAAATTGATCCCTAGGTATTTTATTTTTGTGTGTGACAATTGTAAATGGGCTCACTTTATTTCTCTTTCTGTTAATTCATTATTTGAGTATATAAATGCAACTGACTTGGGAACATTCGTTTTGTATCGTGTAATGTTACTGAAGTTACTAACCAACTCCAGTTTTCTGATAGAGTCTTTAGGTTTTTCTATATATGGTATCATGTCATTTGCAAATAGGGAAAGTTTGACATCATCTTTTCCAATCTGGATTCCCTTTATTTCTTTCTCTTGTCTGATTGCTTTGCCTAGTACCTCCATTACTATGTTAAATAGAAGTGGTAAGAGGGGGCAGCCTTGTCTTTTTCCTGTTCTTAAGGGAAAGGCCCTCCATTTTTCCCCAGTTGAAATGATACTGGCTTTGGGCTTGTCATACATGGCTTTTATTGTGTTGAGATATTTTCCTTCTATACCTAATTTGTTGAGAGTCTTTATCATGAAGCGATGTTGAATTTTGTCATTTTTTTAGCATCTATTGAGATAATCATATGGTCTTTGTCCTTGAGTTTGTTTATGTGATGTATCACTTCAATTGACTTTCATATGTTGAACCATCCCTGCATCTCTGGGATGAATCCCACTTGATCATGGCATATAATTTTTTTAATGTGTTGCTGTATTCTGACTGTTAACATTTTGTTGAGGATTTTTGCATCTATGTTCATTGAGGATATTGGCCTGTAATTTTCTTTTGTGTGTTTCTCTTTATCTGGTTTTGATATCAGAGTTATGTTGGCCTCATAGAATGAGTTTGGAAGAGTAGCTTCTGTTTCAATTGTTTGGAATAGTTTGAGGAGAATTGGTATTAACTCCTCTTTAAAAGTTTGATGGAATTCAGCTGTAAAGCCTTCCAGATCTGGACTTTTCCTTGTTGGAAGATTGCTACTTACACTTCAATCTCATTGCTTGTTGTTGGTCTGTTCAGGTATTCTATCTCTTCTTGGTTCAGTCTTGGTAGCTTGTATGTATCTAAGAACTTATCCATATCTTCCATATTTTCATATTTGTTGTCATCTGGTTGTTTATAATAGTCTCTAACAGTTCTTCATATTTCTGTGATATCAGTTGTAAAATCATCCTTTTCATTTCTGATTTTTGGTTTTTGGGTCTTCTCTCTTCTTTTTTTTTTTTTTTGTTAACCAACTAATAGGTAGTCTGTTTTAATTATCTTCTTGAAAAAACAACTTTTTGCTTTGTTGATCTTTTCTATTGTTTTGGGGATCTCTATTTCATTTAGTTCTGCTCTGATCTTAATTATTTCTTTCCATCTACTACCTTTAGGTTGGGATTGTTGTTGTTTTTCAAGTTCTTTGAGGCACAGTGTTAGGTCATTTATTTGAAGTCTTTTGTTCTTTTGATGTAAGCATTTATTGCAATAAATTTCCCTCTTAGTACTGCTTTTGCAGTATCCCACAGGTTTTGGTATGATGTGTCTTTATTTTCATTAGTTTCAAGAAATTTTTTGATTTCCTGTTTAATTTCTTCTTGGACCCATAGGTCATTCAGGAGCCTGTTGTTTAGTCTTCATGTATTTGTATATTTTCGAGAGTTTTGCTTATTATTAATTTTCAGCTTTAGTTCATTGTGGTCTGAAAAGATACTTGGAATGATTTCAATTTTTTAAAATTTGCTGAGACTAGATTTGTGACCTACTAGTGGTCTATCCTGGAGAATGTTCCATGAGCTGATGAGAAGAAAGTATATTCTTTAGTTGTTGGGTGAAATGTTCTGTATATATCTGCCAGGTTCAGTTGGTCTAAGATGTAGATTAAATCCTGTGTCTCATTGTTGATTTGTTGCCTGGAAGGTCTGCCCCATACTGAAAGAGGGATGTTCAGATCACTATTATGTATTAGGGCCCACATAAATGTATTAGGGCCTATTTCTTTCTTTAGGTCTAGGAGTGTTTGCTTTATGTATATGGGTGCTCCAGTATCAGGTGCATATATATTGATGATTGTTATGTCTTCTAGCTGGATAGATCCTTTTATCATTATATAGTGGCCTTACACTTTTTGGTTTAAAGTCTATTTTATCTGATATAAGGATAGGTAGTCCTGCTCGTTTTTGTTTTCTATATGCATGGTATATCTTTTTCCATCCCTTACCTTTTTTCTGTGTGTGTCTCTATCTGTGGGATGAGTCTCTTGAAGACAGCATATACTTGGCTCTAGCTTTTTAATCCAATCAGTCAATATGTGCCTTTTGAATGAGGAGTTTAATCCATTCACATTTAGGGTGGTTATTGATAGATATTGTTTAATTACTGTCATTTAATTGCTTTTTGTTTAGATGTTTTAAATATCTTTTGATCCTTCCCCTTTTACTTCTCTTCTTCAGTGTTACTTGGATATTTGAGGTGGCATGATTTAGCTTCTTGCTCTTTCACACAGGCATTTTTGTTTTAACAGCAGGCTTTGCTCTTTCTTGTGTATCTGTGGTAGTGACATTCATTATTCAGATTCCAAATGGAGGACTCCCTTGAGAATTTCTTGCAGGGCTGGTCATGTGGTGGTGAACTCCCACAATTTTTGTTTGTCTGGGAAATACACTCTTTCTCCCTTCTTTCTGAAGAAGAGCCTTGCTGGGTAAAGAATTCTTGGCTGGCAATTTTTTTCTTTTAGTGTTTTGAATATATCATTCCACTTTCTTCTGAACTGTGGGGTTTCAGTTGAAAAGTCTGTTGTTAGTCTGATAGGGTTTCCCTTATAGGTGACTTGACACTTTTCTCTTGATGCTTTTAGAATTCTCTCTTTGTTTTTGAGCTTTGCAAATTTGAGTATAATGTGTCTGGGAGAGAATCTTTTTGGATTGTATCTGTTTGGGGACCATTGAGCTTCCCAGATCTGAAGGTCTGCATTTCTCCCTACCCCTGGGAAGTTTTCTGTTATTATTTCCTTGAATAAGTTTTCAATACCTTTTGCTTTCTCCTCCCCTTCTTGAATACCCACAATTTGGATGTTAGAATACTTGAGGTTGTCTGCTATCTCTATTAGATTTTCCTTCTTATTTTTATTTCTGTTTTCCTTTTTCTTGTCTGCCTGGGTTATTTTGAAAAGACCATCTTTGAGATCTGAAATTCTTCTGCTTGCTCTAGCCTGCTGCTTAAGCTCTCTGTTGTGTTTTTTATTTCATTGAGCGAAACTTTCATTTCCAGAAGTTCTGCTACACTCTTTTTTAAGATATTAATGTCTTTGTTGGTTTCCTCCTTCATATTCTAGATGTTTTTTCTTGTTTCTTTCTGTTCCTTAATTGAGTCTTCTTTTTTTTCTTCAAGCTTTCTTAAGATCATTGCTCAGAATTCTTTTTCAGACATTTCAAGGATTCCCTGTTCTATGGGGTCTGAAATTTGAACATTACCGTATTCCTTTGGTGGTGTCATATCTTCTTGTTTGTTTGTAGTTCTAGTATTTTTTCATTGACGTTTGGTCATCTGGTAGAGGACCTGCTTCTTCTGTTACTCTGGGATTGGTTATGAGGATAAAGACTTCCTCCTCTATTTTCAGGTTCTACTTGTGTGGAATATACTATAAAGCATATGTACTTCACAGGGCCTGGTTTTCCTAAGCCTTGCAGTTGCAAATATTGGACCTTGCAAGGACTGGAAATTTCCCTCAGGGTATAAGTCTCTGTTGCAAGAAAAGAATTGTGGCACAGCAGTTTGCTGGCTCAAAGACAGACTAGTTACTGATTGTTATGTAAAGATACTGAGAGATTGCTATAGGAAGGAATGTTTGCTAAGATCAAACTGTTGGTGATAGGACCACGTAATTGCCTTACTAGAATGTCATCTGGCTTGTTTCACTGAAAGTTACCAGCCTATATTGTTAAACTATAACCCCACCTTTGTTCTCTTCCTGTAATTTCCTGGTCTAAAAAATAAATGCAGGAAGAGAACCCCAATTCAGAATTAATTTCCCAAGGAAGGAATGCCTCTCTCTTGAGGGTTCCAGGAGATTAACCACTTCGGGGCATCTCATTGCTCAGTAGAGATGGGCTTTGAGTAATCCTTTGCATTTCTGTCACCCAGGGGAAGTGGGGTGACAAATCCGTGGGGGGCAAAGCAGCACAAAGCAAGATACTGGTGACTCTTCCTATATCAATGTAGTCAAGTGAGTGGCACATTGTCTGTAGAATGGCCCTGGCTGCTACTGTAGTGGTGAACTGTCCTTGTGGTGACAGAAGGTGTGTTGGTATCTATATCACACCACCTTGGCTCCTGTTCTAGCTTTCTGTGGCTGTAGAGTGAGCCCCTGTGCTGTGCAGGTCTCAGCTCACCTTGGTGCCTGCTGGTCTGTGTGCACTTCTCTTCCCTACAGGGTCTTAGACTGAGCCCCAGTGCCTCAAGGGTCTAGTCTCAGCTCACCTTAGCAGCTGCTGGACTGTGTGCACTTCTCTCCAGGCATTAGATTGAGCCCCGGTGCCAGTGCCGCAAGAGTCTCTGTAACCACATTTAGATGCTTCCTGTTATTTCTGCGCACTTGTATGCCTAGTCTTTCTCAGGACAAGTGCACAGAAAGGACTCGGCACACAAGTGCACAAAACAAGTATGCAAATAGAGATTAGTTGCAACATTTTTGTAAATAATAGTTGTGAAAAATTGGAAACAACTTAAATAACCATCAATATGGGAATAATCAAATAAATTACAGAATATTTATGCCATTGAATTTATGCAGCAGTTAAAAAGAATGAAGTAGATCTGTTCGTATATTGATAAAGAAAAGTTCACCAAGACATATTACTAATGAAGAAACTAGAAGAAAATGATTCAGATAGCTAATCTCCGAAGCTAAATATGTAAATTTCGCATATGTAAATGAATGGCCTTAAAAACGGAAGAATACTCACCAAACTGTTCATAATGGTTATTGCTGAGAAATAAAGTGGGAATAAAAAAAAGTGTTTGCTGTGTTTACTTCTGCATTGTTTTAATTTTTGCAATAACATTTTTTATAATATTTATATATATTAAAATACAAACCACAATCCAAGTAACCTTGAAAAACTATATTCTCAGTAAAACTTTTTTTCATGTTTTTAATTTTTTTCATTGTAAAAGGGCACCAGTAAGATGCACTCATTTATTTTTATCACTAATGATTTTTCAATTTAAATAGCCTATATCAAAGACATATTTAAAAAATTACAAAGTGAAAAACTTAAAATGTAAAACAATGCTTAAAATAATTTTTTTAAATTCAGTAAAATACATAACTATTCCTAATGTTGCTATAAAAATTATTGTTTTCTTATATAAATTGGCACAATTCTCATTTTCTGTTCATATTAGTTCACAGAACTGGACTGGACTGACATACAGGGAGCTTAGATTCTAGTGTCCATCCATCGATGTGCTCACTCTGGCAAGTTCTTCACCTGCTCATTTGTCATTCTATCTTTTAAAAGGAGTGGACGAGGTGATCTCAAATGTCCAACAACCTATGTAGCTGAAGGTGTTTATTATGACTTTCATATCTGCAAGTTCCACATTTTTAGTAACCTTGCAAGTTCCAGTATTTTGCCCCAGTTTTTTATGAGCAAACCATATATCCGTATTTGGGGGCGGGGGGCATTGTCACCTTGATATAATCATCCTTAACAAAAAGAGCTTGAGAAGTGACTTCCCCAGAATAAGATACTGATAGATAATGCAGGTAGAAGAGTATAGTGGCAATAACATAGTGTAGGAGTCAGACAGGTGTATGTTATCTGGAAGACCTTGCAAATCTATGGAAGGAGTCTGAGCCTTATTATCCACATCTATAAAGTAGAGCTAATACTATCACAATTGTATTCGTCCATTTATAGTAATAGCTACTGTTCACTAAGCCCACACTATATGACTGGCAGTGTATCAAACACTTTATACAATTTCTAATTTAATTTTCACATTAAATCTTAGCTGCACAGAAAAACCAAGTTACTTTGTGGTTCATTGTAGGAGAACGCTAATCTATTTGTATAGGAGAAGAGGTCTCTATGGATGATGCAAGACTTCACTTTTGTTGCCGTGGTATTCTCTGTGGTATCTGAATAGAGTTTACTGCAATATATCAGTGCTAGTAGATAATAATGTTCCTTTAGTGCCAAATAATGCTTCTTTGGGGTTAAATCTCGTTCCTCTTGTTTACTTTTGGAAACTCCTAATTAAGAAGTCACTATAAATAATGGGAAAATTAGTACCGGGTAATCTCCTTGTTCTCTTTTTATTTCTTTTCTGATGACTATGTATTATAATGTCATTCTTTATAAGCATTTCCACTGGTTCCAAATGCTATCTATGACCATTTGGTACTTGTCAGTCACCGTTTGGGTGGGATGTGAGCCCTTCTATTCAGTTTCTCTTCCTTCCCTGCAATGTCAGCCTCTTCATAAATGTACAGAGGAAATTCTTTCACATAGTACTTCCAAAACTATATACAATTTTCAATTCTACCAAAATTAATTTGTAAATGCACTGCCATTCCAATCAAAATGCCTACAGGAATTTTAAAGACTGAAGAAGGCAAGCTAATTCTCAAGCTATCTAGAAGACAAGATGCATCAGTTCAGCCAAGAAACTTTTTAAAAACAATGATGAGGAGGAAAAACAATCAGGAAATATCATGAGTTGTGATTTGGACTGCAATTTTAGCCTTCATGGGTTAGAAGCATGTCAGCAATCACGCTCACTTTAATTATAATTGCAGCAGTGTTCACTGGAGTAGCTGCAACCAGGTCATTGTTTACAGCATTTTTCTTTGCATATGGTAGATGGGAATGGCTGATATTTTCTTAAAATAGGACATTAGAATTGAGGCATATGCTATTGGCTACCTACTCAAAAGCCATTTCTCATTCTTCCTTGCTACAGAAACCTTGCTTTGGGTAGCAAATACGCCCCACTCCAGGGGAAGCAGCAAGCTTGAGGTGGAAAGCCATTATGCTGATAACAACAAAATAGAAAGGTGAGAAGACCTTGGGTCCTCAGGAGATCATTAAAATGCGGGGCCAACTCTGAGACTACCCACTTCAGGAATTTTATTAAATATATATATTTTAAAAAACTGGGTTTGTGCTTTAAGCCATTTGAAGTTATCTGTTACCTACAGCTAAAAACTCTTCTAATGAATACAAGTGGTAGTGGTGGGGGCAGTGTAAAAATAAGCATTCTAAAATACTCTTTACTTATTGAAAGAATAAGTAAATATACAAAAAAGTTTGATCCGCATGAAAAAAAAAATGTCTTTATTGAAAATCACTGAAATCCCAAAAGTGCATATGGAGATAAAAATGATTTTCCCTCTTTTTTCATCAAGGTGAATTTAAGTGTTCTGAAATGACCAAAAGGTTCCAGGGCTCTATTCAGTCATTTGTTAACTACACACACACACACACACACACACCCTGCACAGATCTTTGGGGTTCATTGAGTTTTGACAATTGCATATATCTGTATAATTAAGACACCAAAAGAGACGTAGAACTTTTCTGTCACCTGAGAAAGTTCTCTCAAAAGACAAATCATTGTTATGATTTCTATAGATTAAATTATCAAGATTATTTTGAATTGTTGTAGAACTTAACATAAACAAAATAATATAATGTGTACTCTTTGGTGCCTGGATTCTTTTGCTCACTATTTTGCCTGTGCTTTGGGGGTCATATCCAAAAAATGTCATGGAGCTTTTTCCCTATTTTTTCTTCTAGTGGTTTTATAGTTTCAGGTCTTACATTGAAGTCTTTAATGCATTTTGAGTTAATTTTTGTATATGGTGTGAAATAAGGGTATCAGTTCAATTTTCTGCATCTGGATATTTAGTTTTTTCAGCACCATTTATTTAAGAGACTGTCCTTTCCCCATTGTTCTTGGAACCTTTGTCAAGAATCAATTGATGGTCCAGTTTGTGGCTCACTTGGGAGAGTGTGGTGCTGATAACACCAAGGCCATGGGTTTGGATCCCTATATAGGGATGGTCGGTTAGCTCACTTGGGAGTGCATGGTGCTGACAACACCAAGGCAAGGGTTAAGATCCCCTTACCAGTCATCTTTTAATAAAAAGGATCAATTGACCATAAATGTGTGGGTTTATTTCTGGGCTCTCCATTTTGTTATGTTGGTCTATGTGTCTAGTTTTATTTCAGTACCATGCTGTTTTCATTGCTGTCACTTTGTAGTGTATTTTAAAGTCAGGTATTGTGACATCTCCAGCTTTGTTCTTTTTGCTAAAGATTGCTTTTACTATTCATGACAAATATTATTTGATATATGGGTTGTGTCCCCCAAGTTTTATGTATTAGTAACTTGATCCCTATTGTGATAGTTAAGAGGGTGGGAATTCTACTGTGGTAATTGAAAGGTGGGGCCTTGAAGAGGTGATTAGATTGTAGAACCATGCCATAGGGAATGGATTAATAATGGTGGTCAGGGGTGTAGTTCTGAGGGCTTTAAAAGAAGATCACATGAGAGGTTAGTCTCTCTCTGCTCCACCATTTTCTGCCATGTGAGACCCCTGGATCACTGTCACCACCACCAAGACCTTCACCAGATGTGTTCCCTGCACTGTGGACTTCCCAGCCTCTGAAACTGTAAGCAATAAATTTTGCTTTCTTTATAAATCACCCAGTCTTGGTATTTATGTTAAAAGCAACAAAAATGGACTAATACATTTGTATACAATTTTTTTTAGACATTTAGTTTCATTTCGGGGGGTAAATACCTAGGAGTATTATTGCTGGGTCATACAGTAGATATAGCTTTAACTTTATAAGAAACTGACAAATAGTCCTCCAAAGTCAAGTCATTTTACACTTCCACCAACAATGTATGAGAGTTCTAGTTGCTTCACATACTCACTAACACTTCTATTATCTGTCTTTTTTTATTTTGGACATTCTAGTGGGTATGACATGGTATCTAATTCTGATTTTAATTTTCATTTTTCCTAATGATTGACAATGTTAAACACTTTTTATGTGCTTACTGGCCATGATCTTTTTATTATTATATCTCTCTGAGTCTTTTGCCTATTCTTAAAGAGGTTGCCATCTCTTTATTACCGATTTATAGGAATTCTTTATATAGTCTGAATATGAGTCCTATGTTATATATTGATATTGATATTAATATTTTTTCTCAGTTGGTGATGTGAAGCCTAAATCTCGAAAAGTGGAAAGATATCTTGTTAATAGCATAGGGGCAGCAATAAAAGCAAATATTTTTCATTGTTTGCAAGTTTTCCTGAAAAAATAATTTTTGAGGTAAGAAGGAAACAGAATTTAGTTCATAGATATACAAGGATTGCCATAAGGTGCTGGAAGTGAAACATATTTAGGAAAGTAATTTAATTTCTCTAAGCCTCAGTTTCCCATCTATAAAATATCTTTAAGGTCCTTTTGAGTTTCAACATTGTATTTCATTAATTTTATTTTAAAAAGTAACAGAGATGTTTTGGGGGCAGGGAATCACTATATTGGTATTGATACTGTATGTCATCGATGGCATGTGGGTATGATGCTGCCATTTAACTTTATTACCCAGAAATACTTCTTTTGTTTTAGTTTTACAGATTCAAAATGGAGATTCTTTATACAACTTTTCCGAACAAACTTACAGATAACTCTTTGTTAAAAGATTCTGGAGACTGTTAAACCTAACAATTGTCAAGTATTTTAATTTAATCTTTTTTTTTTTTTTGCCCTGGAGAAGAGCATTTAGAGTGAAAAAGTGAGATGATTTTTGCCTCTGTTGGTTTCAGGCACTAGTTGCCCTTGGGGCTTTAAAGTTTGACTCGTAATCGGGAAGGATTTCCCAAGGGAGCCCAGTCACTGAAAGTTCCTAATAACATTCACTTTTGCCTCCACTTCAATAAGGGCTGGAAGTTTATTTCCCTAACACTCCTGGATTGCTTTCTGTGTTTGATAATGGCCCTCAGGGGAGATGCTTTTGACATAGTGCCTGTCCAGAGAGAAGGGATGATGTAACTACAGCCCTGGAGAGGGAGATATGGAATCTGAGGTCCATTTATTTTTTACTACATGTAGTAACTCAGCTAAACACGTTGGGATTTACTGTTATGGTCAGAGGGAAACAAAGCAGATTTCAGATGAGGTAAGGAGAGCTGGAAATTATGATAAGCGAGAGTGGCAGGGTCATCTATTGGAGATGCCAAGTCTGCCTTGTTCTTGCTGCAGTAGGAGAAAAGAAAGATAATGAAGTACTATTTTAGTTTTATACACCCCTCTGGGAAGAACTGCAAACACTGTGTTTTAAAACCCAGAATTTTATAAGCTCCACTTCCAGGGCAGGAAACAGCTAGTCTGTATTTTAAATGGCCTTGAAAGAAACCCTTGGCCAGGTCCTTATTGAGAATGTTAAGCCTATGGAGGAATTAAACTTGAATTTCCCAAAGGAGAGGTGATGTAGAGAAGCTGGGGCTCTGAGAAGAAGTACTAAGTGACCCCTTACCCACATTTTTCTGGACTTCATAAATCCCAGACATGACTGAGATTGGATTTCCTGTCAGGCTTAGCCAGGTGTTTTGGGTTTACAAAAAGAATCATGTTGTGTCATAGAACAAATTTTTATTGGTTTTGTAGATAATGCTGAAGTGGCTAGGGTTCGTATTGTTCTTTATGGAAGATGCTTCACTTCTGGGCCAGCTCTAACCATGCGTTTTCCCTAAGAGGATCCCAGTAGGCCATAGTCACTCGGATTTCTCAGAGAGAGTTGTTCTCCCTCTGCGGGTGCTGTTTGGATTCAGGGTGAGCACATGGTGTGAATACAAAGCGATCATTTTAAACTGCAGAATTGATTCTGTTAAAGAAGAAAACTACTCTGACACTTATTAAAATGGTAAGGACTGGTAAGGAAGATATTATTCAGGACTACTGTCATAGATAGATCGCAATAGGAGAGAGATTGGACTCAACTTCAAACACAGCAAAAGTGGTTTGGGATTCATTTGTAGCCACTGAGAAGAATGAAGGGGTCAGTGGAAGGAAATATATTAAGAGGAAGCATCAAGGGTAGGGGATTCTTGCTAAAGTGACTTAAACAGGATTCTTGCTGAAGGCAGGCCAAGGACTTAGACATCAAATGTGGGGGACAAGGAACTTGATCTGGTTATTCAGCGTGATCAGATGTGAAGGGTGGGGATTCACTGTAAACTGATTTAGCAGGAATCTTGTTAAATCAACTAGGGAGGCCCCAAAAAACCAGGCCTAGTCAAAAAGAGGGCTTAGTTAGAAGAGGGAAAGTTTGAGATTAAAACTGTAGGGAAGCTTTTTAATGCTAAATTCGGGTGTTTGAACTATACTCATTTAACATTGGAGCAAGGGAATGACGTGATCAGATATATTTTTCAAGAAGAAAAAGGCATGAGGGAAGAGATGAATTGGAATGAAAGAAGGTGGAATCAGGAGGCTATGGAAATAGACCAGGTAAATGATAAGGACTTTTTGGATATTGAGAGCAGAAACGGGAAAAATAATACAGGAGAAATACTTAAAAGGTAGAATTGACAGAGAGTTGATTATATGGGGAATAAAAGAGAGGGAAAAGTCTAAAATAATCAAAGGTTTATTCTAGGTGGGGTGTGGGGAAGCGTTATCAGTTTATAGTTCTGCCAAAAAAAAGAGGTTTTTCTCCCAGGTCAGTGTAGTTCTATCCCCACCTCTTAGCAGAGCATGTTCCAACTTCTCTGATGGAAAACATTTTGCATTGAAAAGGTCTCCGTTACTTATTCATTCTCATATCCAGAGAACTTGCCCATGTCCAATGTAGCAAA
Organism: Cynocephalus volans; assembly: GCF_027409185.1. NCBI lineage: Eukaryota > Metazoa > Chordata > Mammalia > Dermoptera > Cynocephalidae > Cynocephalus > Cynocephalus volans. Next base: position 58,775,413 of record NC_084478.1, read on the forward strand.
CGCCAAATGGCAAGAACGCTTGCAGATAAGCTTACCCATTTCTCTGTATTTATCTGCTCACAGAAGTGGCCTCGGAGAAATTCAGGATTTATTCCGAATATTTTTGTTTCACTTGTTTCTCAGATATACAAAGGTTAGGAATCCAGTGTGGAAGAAGCATCTACACACATTTCTAATATTTTTATCTATATTTTTAGTTATAGTCAGACTTACTAGAAGCAAAGAATTATTCAGCTCTCATTGAAAGACTTGATAGTACCTTGGAAAGATCTGTTTAAACTTCTCTTACAGTAATCACTAGAATCACAAATAGCTTCCCCTGTGCCCTGAGGCAGTTGGCAGTCATTCCTGATAATAATCCCCATTCAGTTTCATTTTAGTTTTTCCCAAAGTAAAGGACCTTTATTTCTTTATGTACAGCATAGTCCATATTTATATAGGCATGTTCTTACCTTGATCAGAAATGTAAATCATGACCTTCTCTAACCCAGTGACCTTCTCTAACCCGCGACCTTCTCTTGAGTTAAGTGTTAAATGTTCTGAAAGAAACATTGGACTGTCAATGGACTGTCACTCAACAATCCTCTAGAGAAAGTTAGATCTGCTGGAGAATGAGAATGAGAAAATCACCAGGAGAAGCTATTACTGATTAACTAGTTCAAATCAAATCCCCCAACCTTCCATAATTCTAAAAATGTGAAGAGGATATGCTCTTGACTTTATTTGTGTGCAGGAATCATCGAAAACATCAAATTGGCTCCTATCAATTTGGTAGAGTATCAGCAGTTTCATGTGATTTGAACTAATATTTTTAAGAAAAAATACATCATAAGTACATCCAATTCAAATTTGGTTTTATAGGTGTTTTATTTAATGTACGTGAGTTTATTTGTATCTCTTTTCTCTTTCACTGAAAGTCTTGGTTCCTAGAAATGCTAATATGCTTACTAATTTCCTTTATCTTACTATTAGTTTCAGAATATCAATACCATGTAATTACTGAAAATGATATCTTCAATAAATTGTAAGTAAAAATACAAGAGGGTCAGAAAACCTATAGATTAAAAGAGACTTGAAAGACACAGTGACCAAATGTAATATATGGGTCTATTTAGATCTCGACTTGAATAAACCAATTGTATCTTTAAAAATTAGACAATTAGTGATATTTTTAACATCAATTAGTAATTTTACAAAGTTAAAAGTTATTATTAACCTTTCTAGAAATAAAAATATTTCACTTATATTACAAAATACAGATTTCTTATCTCTTAGAATACATTCTTAAATACTTAAAGATGAAATGCTATAATGTCTCGAATGTACTTCAAAATCATTCAGTGGGGGGTGGAGAAAGGAAATGGGTAGAAATATAGGTGAAACAAAATGTCATATACTGATAGTTGTTGAAGCCAGGCGATAGGTATTGGAAGAGTATAAGCTTCTTTTTTAAGTATGTTGAAAAACTTTCATAATATAAAGTTTTTTTTTAAGGGTCTAATGATAAGAATAGTAATGCTAATGAGTGATGTTGAAAGATACATATAAATGGTTTGAATAAAAATATTTATGAAACGGGAGCAGGGAAAATTACACAGCATTATATTTGTATATAATGCTATTTAAAATGTGTATTTGTACCTAAATAAATACATGGAATAGTATAGACTTTGAAAATTTTATCTACGTGATTGATATAGATAGAAAGGTGATAGATATACAGAGATATAAAAATAGCTAATGACCACAAATCTTTCGGGCAAAACCTTTTACTTAAGTCCCCAAAGGATTTTCTATTAGGTAGTCACTGCTTATTGCATTCAGAAGACTGTGGCCTTAATTTAAAGCAGACTCTACAGGGGTTTATGGAGCATCTTTGATGCATACACCTGTGTGCTAAACTCTTGGGTGGGACATCAATTCATTTATTTGTATTTATTTAAAGGTTTATAAAATAAGACAACATTACATAATATGGAGATAGGTGAGAAGGAAAGGAGGAAAAGAAAGAACAAAGAAAATTTTGAAAAATGGATCCAGGAATAAGCTTAGAAGAAAGTTACAGATTACAGACTCCTAAACTATTGCTCTATGTGGGTTTCAAATTTATTTTTAAACTTTCTTGTCATGAAAATGAAAAGTAAAGCTTGATCAGCTTCATGACTCATGGTGACCACAAAAACTAAGCCAAAAAAACAAAAACAACAACAACAAAAAACTAAGCCAAATACTGTAGAGAAGTGCAGCAATTCCTGGTATTAAGAGAAGGAAGATTTTTATCCACAGCTAAAAAATTTATCTTCTCCGTAGCTAAATTTTTCAAGCTTAACAAAGGAGGTGTGCAAAGATCAATAAGTTGGTCTTTTTATTTGTTGTCATTTTCTAGAAATGAAAACTAAGAGGTGATATCTGTCCATATTACATTGCAAGCCTATTTGGTTGGAAGCAACAGAAGGCAACTTGCCATTAGTCAAATCAAACCTAGGGTGATGAAACATTGTCAATATATAGAAATACTGAGGAGAAAAAAACTGCCAGATCTCATGGGAACTGGTGCAAGAACTGAGAATCTGTGAGAGAATGACTCGTTGACACTGAGAAAATGAGATTGTTTCTTTTGTCTTTGAAAAACTGGATTGGTTCTGTCTCTCAGGGCTCTTATGGGGTTTCGGTGAGTGTGCAGCACTCTCCTTTCTGAAAACCAGCTTTTTCTGCCTAAAGTTTTTTTATTTTCTCATGTGCTTCAGCTCAGCATCTTCTAGGTAAGATTTACTGTAAGAAGATCAAATAGCTAGTGGAGGGGAGGTTGTGCGTGTATATGTGTGGGGGGTGGGGAGGGGTGGCTTCTAGAGGAAGAGGGGAAATGGGCTGGTGAGCCCTATTCTGCAATGCATTGTCATTTCAAAATCATGATATGTGTTTAGAATTTTGACCTACAACTCAAATTGGACAGAGTTTGTGTGTAATCTAGGGAAACCAGAAACTAATTTAAAGGGCCACAATCAACTGGGGACTATGAGCAGAAGGAAGAACAATATTTCTTCTGAGTTCTGGCTTACTGGCATAGCAAACACATTTGCTGATAAAAGACGTTTTTCAATAAAATGCCAAAAGTAATAAATGGAAAACTCTTCCTAGTGCCTCTATTAAGTTAACTTTAGCAGTCAAGAGCAGGTAATTTAGGGGTAATTTTTCGTGAGTCCTTAACCCCAAAAAATAAAAACAAGCCACACACACACACAAAAAAAACCCTTATAATAAGGTCAGTATATAAAGACTGATCTAGGCAGCTAGGGAGGAAGCCTTGACTTTTAATGAATATGCTTACCATGTTGTAGAAGGAACTTCTTCCTATCATAGCTTGGTGGTTAATTATCCTCTCAACAGTGAGATTTCATATGAATTGAGAAAAGCTGTTATTTATAAGACTCTGTGAAAGGCGTGTTTGTTCCAAAATAGAGGCAAATATATGGCACCTATGATTATGTGATATGGTTAATATCCACTAACTGGCTAGTTCAGTTAATGATAAAAACAATTTGATAATTATTGAAATAATGATGTATGTTTCTGATGGCCATTTTCTTCAGCCTAGGACAAAAGAACATGAAATGAATACTTCAACTATCAATGATCAACTTTGGGAAAAACAGGAAACATAAAGGTTAGAACCAGACCTATATGCCTTCTGCTGTGATATAATATAAAGTAAATAGCACACCTGTGGTGAATTCTTACAACAAAATGTTTAACTTGAAAATAATCACACCTATAGATCTTATTTTTAGCTTTCAGGAAATACAGGGAATAGAAGAACAAATTAATCAAATCATCGTAAGTAAACAGATACTTCCAGAAGGTGGAGCATTCTAAGGATAACTGACCTGGTAATTTTTTAGTAAGTCAATGTCATGGAAAAGGAGGATGTGACAGCTGCTGTAAGCTAAAACATTTTAGATACCTCACAAATAAGTGGAATGTGTAATCCTTGTTTAAACAACCCAGCCTTAGAAGACATTTTGGGGATAACTGGGCAAACCTAAATATTTACCGGCTATCAGATGATATTATGAAATAGTTAATTTTATTAAATTTGGTAATGATATTGTGGTTATGTAGGGTGTATTTTGAATGAAATATCATGAAGTCTATAATTTATTTTAAAATGCTTCAGTCAAAAATAGATAAAAAGAACACAGCAAAAAATTAAAAATTGTTAACTGTAGGTTTTGGATATATGGGTTCATTATACTATTTTCTTTAAGTTTGAAAGTTTTTATAATATAGTATTTTTTAAAAGAATCCAAAATTTTATAAGATATTAAGTCCTAATAAGAAAATCAAGATGATATAAACAAGAAATTGGGATCAGATAAATGCAGAAACTATTAGTTTCTGTAGGGGCCAAAGGAAAACTTCCCCTTCACCCCTGATGGTCCACTGAAAATCAACTGACAAAATGCAGATTAATAGGAAACAATAATACAAAGTTTATTTTAACATGCATAGCACAAGGGAATTGTAGGGGAATGATTTTCCAATAGCCCCATGGTGTACAGGACTTTATATATCCTTCTTTGTAGGAGAAGAGGAGATGGGGGTGTAGGAGTAAATAATTTTTAGAGGACTTCAATGGGCCTGGAGAACATACAGTGGCTTGAGACAAAGTCTGGTGGGCCTGCAGAGCACACAGTGACTGGTAAATGATTGTCTTTGAAATCCTGAATGGGTCTGAAATTAAAGACAACGGTCTATAAAAAAAGATGAGTTGACAGACTCCAGTCTTTCTTACTGTGATGTGACTTAAGCTAATGAAAAGTCAGAGGAAGGACCAGAGGTAACTGTTTTCTTCTTTGACAGGTCCAGACTTTAGGCAGATAAGGGAACAGTTTCATCCTGTGCTTTGGAGAGTGACAGAGGATTGAGAGACAGGAGTGGGGAGGTCAGAGACACCTTGAGGCTGCTTCTTTAGTCCAGCATGTCAAAGCACCATATTTTGGACTATTGGTCTCTGAGCCCCAACATTTCATTTCCATTCTCTTTCAATGAACTTATAACCTTTCAGTGTTGAGTAAGCTCAAAAGATTATAAATAGCTCTGGAATTGTATTCTTTCCTTTCTTCATCAGTTTGCATTACTTTCTTACTCAAAAGGGAAAACATGCTGGCTTTCATTTTCATTAAATGTTTTATCTTCAATTTCATAAAAATGGGAGGTAAAAAAACATGACAAGGAATCCTTAAATCCTTTGCAAAAGTTAATGTACTATGAATGTAAATGTCCATTATTATTTTGTTTTCTGAAACACTTGAGCATGTTATTGGCTGTTTTACAATCTTGAAAAAAAAATGAGCATTTTGGAGAGAATCCCTGGCTAAATTCATGGAATTCTTATTTCGTCCTATGCAAGAAGTCTTCTGAGACTTTAGTTCAAGGCTTTCATACCCTGTTATTATTATAGCTTTTAAGTCACAGGCTTTGTTTTCCTGATGGCAGTTTGAGTTGCTCACTTTCCATCACTGATATCATTTGGTCTACGTGAGCTAGAAAGGAAATCATTTAGATATTGTCATGTGGGATATTACCTCAATGCCACAGTGGCCTCTAAATAGTAAGTAGACTCTCCCAGAGGCCATGGAACAGAAAGGCTCCTGGATCAAATTAAGATGTGCAAACCACACAATTAAAACAATTGAAAACATGTCGCAAGAAGCAAGAGGAAAGAGATGGGGGAGATTCACACACTTAGGATGGGGTACAAGTGGATAGAAGGACTATGCTGCCTGAATCCTGAGGTCAGCAATGGTTCTGTCTCTCTGCTTCATCAGACTTCTCTGCTGATAGTGTGGTTTGGAGACCAGAGTTGAGGTTCAAACAAGGAGAACCACAGACAGAAGGGGCCTCGGGCTAAGGGCACACATTTGCTCTACTGGAGAGATGCAGGGACAAGTGTGCCTGACCAGCTGTAGATCACCAATAAGCCTGCTGAATTGTCATGGCTTTTATCTGCATTTCCTGGGTACAGCACATGTGGGGCCACTATACTCACCACAGGATGGTTGATTTAGGAAATGACATAGCTGTCAGCTATTTATAATGATTATGACTTGGTCCTTCCATTCCTTTCTACCTCTCAGTAGACTCTTGTTTTTTGTTTGTTTGTTTGTTTGTTTGTTTTTGTTGTTGTTGTTTTCCGTCATATAGTGTATTTATTCTATCTTTAACATATCTTACAGATTACTAAATTACTGTCTTTGGAATTCTGCTTATCACTGTCAAGTTATTTGCTTACTCATTATCTGTAATTAACATAGTCATATGAGTTTTGTTACCATCTTGAAGCTACTAGTTTATTACTATTTATGCTTAACACTTGTAATGAGTTTTAGCCATCCCATCTGTTTTGCTGTGGGACCCCTGATGGATGGCTAAACCCATCTAAACTTAAATTTCCACATCTGTAAAATGAAGTAGAGGAAGGAGAACCTGGAGACTCAAACTTTTTGTAAACTATCCACTTTGTGCAAATCTCATGAGGTTTAATAATGTAGAATGTTGTAGGGTAAATACTGGACATAGACCTAGTTCCCCTCCCCATGCATACCAGAGTTCCCCTTCCCCGCTGGAAAACTACCCCTGGCTGAGATAATTACCCAAGGAAAAGCATGTCCCCTTTAAGACAAACAGAAGACTGGAGGAAGCAGGGACCCTAAGTAAATGAATTAGCATGCTGGTGCTAAAGCACTCTGGCATCAGGAGAGTAGCAAGCAGATTAACTTATCTACTCAGCCAGATCTCCTGCGAGCTCTGAGTTATGTGAGCTGGGTGAAGGTCTACATGTAAGCATGCAAATGATTTACACCCCTACTTTGATCTGTTCACTATATAACTGTTGTATATACCCCGTGGCGGCACGGATATCTAGCTGGCCAGCCGCAGTCAGGGACTCCCGTAAGTCTAATAAACCGATGTCTCTACCTACCACAGTACGGGTGAGTTCTTTGGAATAGGCAAACACTACACAACTGCCCTCTCAGATTTGTGGCTCCCGTGCTACAAATGTATAAAAGCAAAACAACTAAAAAAGAAAGTCTCTGCTTCCACATTGGTGAATAAATTGTGAATGTAGAGGGTGCTAAATTTATCACTTTACTTTGAGTAATATTTCTCATCATGATAATGATATCTTACATTGTACCAAAATATACTATTAGACTGCTTTGAGTTAACATTGGTTGACACCCAAAGTAACCATATAAGATAAATCACAGAAGGTAATGATGCCACTTTACAAACAAGGACATGAACAGAGGAGATTAAACAGCATTTCTCCAGGAGCAGCATGTGCTAATTTCAGGATACTGACTGAACCATGTCCTTACAAATAAATATCGTTATTACAAGGGGAGCTAACTCACGGCAGGCTCTGTTTTTAACACATTCATCTTTTGGTTCTGAGTCAGCATTCACCATATGAACTTCCAATCCTAACTTAATTTTTACTTTGAGTATTCAGTATAATCAGATATCCTGGATGCCAGGATATTACCTGGCAAAATATGACTTTCAGTCAATATTACTACACAGACTCCTCATAAACTATAAGCTTCATGGATACAGGGATCAAGTCTGTTGAATTTACTATTTTACCCTCAGTGCTTTGTACCATGCTTGGTGCATTGTTAGTATTAAAAGAGCATTTTGTTGAATAAATGAATGAATTACTAGATGAACTAATGAGTAAAACAAACAAAACCGAACTTAAGGCGGAAGGCAGGGTTTCCCCCTTTCAAATGTACGTGGCAAGCCAACATAAAAACTAATTTAGCAACTAAACTATTCCATAATGGAGTGTCTGATGTTTTCTTCCCCTTAGACTCAGCCCCGCCCCCCTTTTGCTATTTCCTGGGTTGAGGAGGATCTGTTATAGCTGAGCTGGTACCCAGGGGTCCTCGTTTCTGTTTAGGACTGATATCTCCTGCCACAACCTGAAGAGTGATAAGTGACAGTGATGAGTGACACCTGATATCATGAATACAAAGAAGCTCTTGTGACTCTGAAGAGCACCAAAGACCCATAGTGCTCCATGCCAGGGTGAAGAGAATGTCTTGATCTCTTTTTAGAATCTCACTTTTTTGCATAGCTACCAAATGCCATAAAAAACTCAGGGATAAAACTTATTGTTTTTCACATTCCCCAGGATACATGGTATGGCTAAACCAGGATATACATTTGATTTTTTTTAAATGCCATGCTGTCTTCAAAATACCTCCCCTGTCCAAGTTTGTTAGAGATTTGACTCTTCTCCTTGGCGTATTTCTCTCCCCTGACTCCACTTTCTCTCCTGTATACGGATTTCACGCACCTTGTTCCTCCAATTCTTAAGCTGAAATCTTTAGAGTGGAAATATCAAAGGCCCTCTCTCTTTATTCCTTTCTCTACTCTCTCCTATCCACAAACAGCCCACTCAGGACAGTAATTTGGAAAAACCGTTCATGCTTTTGATTACTAATCAACAGCAAAAGAAAGCAAAAAAATTCTGGTAGGAGTGTAAATTAATAAAACTGCTTTGGAAAACTGTTTGGCAGTATCTAGTGAAGAGGAACATATGCACACCCTATGACCCAGCAATTCCACTCACAGGTATATGCACAAAAGAAATGCATACATATATTCACCAAAAGACATATGCAAGGATACTATAATGCTACTTGTAATATCCCCAAACAAGAAACTACTCAAATGTCCTTCAACAGTAAAGTAGAAATAGAAAACATGGTATGTTCAAACAATAGAATATTATGTAGCAATGAGAATGAATAATTTACTAGCACACACAAAAATATGGATGATTTTCACAAATTGTTGAGTGAAAAAAGCCAGGCACAAAAAGAGTACATACTGTATTATTCCATTTATGTAAAGTTTGAAAGCAGACAGAACTAATCTATGTGGTTAGAAGTTAGGATACAGGGTACCCTTGCAGGGATGGTAGTGACTGGAGGAAATGCTTCCCATCCCAGGGAGGCTTCTGGAGTTATGGTAATGTTCTGATTCTTTATCTGAGTGCTGGTAACGCAGGTACGTTCAGTTTATTTTTAATTTATTGAAATGTACATTATGATTTGTGTATATATGTGTGTGCATTTGTATATATATTGTACTTCACTAGAAAATTTTAAAAGGTAAAAGAAAGCTAAAACAAAAAGAAAAATTTTATTCTGAATAAGAATTTATTGTAGGACTGTGGATACACCATAGGGTGAAGAGTAAATAACATTGAAATGGATGGAAATAAAAAAATGAGAGCTGTAACTTTTTATATTTAAATATGAGATGCAATGTCTTCTACTTTGATAAATGCTAAAATACTTCTTTCACCCCTCCTTATCTGGAACCCCCTTCCCACTTCTCTATTTATAATGGATTCGAATGCTTTTGTCAACCATATGAGAATCTTGATATATTTTCCTCACCACTGCTCTGAACAGAAGATGCTAATAGTTGTTTTTCAAATACATACATATATATATATATATATTTCATATAATTGTAAACCTTAGAATACTGGACAAAATCAAGGTTCTACTGAGACTATCTATTGGCTAATTAAATTACTAACTGTCTTTTTCTGATAGAAGGAAAAATGTTAATTTTCAAGTCTCCCTGAGAATTTATTTGTCCCATTTCTGGAAGGGAAGGATCAAAACGCTGACTTAATATATAGGACATCAGTCTTCATAAAGTGCAAGAAATCCAACACAAAGTGGAATGATATTTTCTTTCTTTGTGTTTACTTTGCTGCTTTGCCTATCACCTACTTGATGAGCTAATAAGAAGAGGAGGGAGAAGCGAGAGGAACAGCTGATGTAGGAAGGATTAATCAATCCCAGAAAACTCCAGATTCCAGTGTGCGCTAGCTTACTATACTATCTTACAAAGAATTAAACAATTTAGCCAAGATTTCTTCATGGAAGATTAGATACCAGTGTGTAACCAGAGAAGAAAAAGAGAGGCCTGTTGTAGCTGAAAAGATTCTCTTAGAGTTTCCTAGTATTGACATGCTTTATTAATACCAAAATTGTGAACTCTTAATCTTGAAAGGATCCTAGAGGAAAGAGTCCCAGTGTCCATGTTATACTGTAGAAGAAACGAAATAGTTTACTTCAGCGCTGAAATCTTCTTTTAGAAGAATGTGTCACCTATGCAAAATAGTGTGAAAATCTGTGCAAATTTTACCTATGTGACATATGGAATCCTGAAAGTTTTCCAAAACCAGTGATATATTAGTCTTAAGCAAATATCAGAACTTGTAGTATACAGACTAAAATAGAGTAAGGTACTAGTCTGACCCAAATCAAAAATAAATTCAGCTTCCTGGAGATAAAAAGTAGATATAAGCAAATACAGTACAGCCCCCTTATGCTTATATTGTGATAGCTCCCAAATGATTGGAGAAAGAGAGACTGTAAATGTACATTTGTTTCCAGGGAATATGACCGTCTCCTAGCATTTCTTTGGTGCTATTGAACAGGATGATGGCTAGTGACACTATACTTCTCCTCAAATGACTTTTCCCCAAAAAAGTCTTTTTTTTTTTTTTCTGTTAGGAAAGTTGAGTGATTTCAATGTGCCTCACTGGACAAACCACTTTGGTGGGCTCTATCTAACAAGAATTATTTTCAGTTGGAGCAGAGCTTTTTGACTCTTCAGATGGGCCCTATTTTTAGCCTCAACCTTAAATGTGAGCCACTGTTCTCAGCCATTGCTGCATGAGGCAGAAATTGACATTGAAATAAATTATGGGGTTGGCACATTGTGTGCTGACTAGTATCATTATTTATTTAGAAGCCAACCAACTTATCTTTCCTGAGATGATGTAATGTGGGGCCAGGTGTATGGCCTTTGAAGTCAGAGGACTGAGATTGAGACCTGGCTGTGCTTCTTATTGCCTGGAAAAGGGGACTTTACTTCCCTAAAGCAACAACTTCTTTAAATATAAAATAAATATGGAATGTTAGAAAAAATTGCAACAATATAGAGTATTTGTAAGGATTCAGTTATAACCACATGAAGAAGAGCTTTGTAAATATGAAATCATAAGACAAGTGAAATGGTTGAGCAAACACTCTCTCTGACCTACCTCTGAGTTCCTCTAAAGCCATTCCTGTGCATGGGTCCCACCTCAAGCACCTGAGGCTCCCTGCTTCTCTGCTTGAGAGCTTTCTTTGGCACCATGGGAGCTTGCTTATGTGTATATGAATGCAACCAGAAATTGCAGAATATTAAAACCCTTCAGGACAAATTTCAAACAATAGGGGATCAGAGTTGGTAGATAAATGCCTCAGCCTCCCCATCTCTCTGTAGGAAGATTCTGAAGTGTATTTCGTACAGTTTCCCCAAGGGTTCCTGTGATGGTTCATTTTACATGTCAACTTGAATGGGCTAAAGGATTCCCAGATAGCTGGTAAAACATTATTTCTAGGTGTATCTGTGAAGGTGTTCCTGGAAGATGTTAGCAGTTGAATTGGTAGAATTGGCCCATTGTCCAGACTGGGTCACAAACCTTCCACACGCAGGTCTACGAGCTAGGTAATAGGAAAAGGTCCTGGGAGCCGTGGGTGAAGAAATAATAGGCTTTATTCAGAGCTAGGAGAAGTAGACCTAATATGGCTTCTCAGAGCGTCCTCTAGAAGCTTCACACATCTGCACCATTAGTCCTTTATACTCAAGTCCATAAACCAAAAAAGAAAAAAGAAAAAAAAAAAAAAACCCCTGATGCACATGCACAATCACATTAGACAATAACAGGGAACACCCATGTGCACACGCATACCCACCTCAGATGCTTGGCAAAACTCCAAACATCTTAGGGGCCCTGACCATTTTCCTTATATTTTCCCTATAAGAGGGTACTTCAAAAAAAAAAAAAAATATATATATATATATATATATATATATATATATATATATATATGGGGGGGGTACATCACATATATATATATTTGAGGGATTTGAGGGTACTTTGAAAACTTCATGGAAATATTTGTATTATCTTTCAACTCTATCTTTCCACAAACTTTTTGAAGTTCTCTCATATATATGTATGTATATATATATGTGTGTGTGTGTATGTACATATCTCCTATTGTTTCTGTTTCTCAAGAGGACCCTACTAATACATTTCCTATCAGGATTGAACCTCAGTTGCCCACTGTTCTTTAACATACTCTTTACTGACTTTTCTCTTCTCTTGTCTCACTATCCCCACTTACTCACTTATGTGACTTTGGATCACCTCCTAAATAAAATACATGTACCAGGTCCTTATCTTAGTGTCTGCTTTGGGTGGGGATGGGGCAAATTAAGACAGTGGTAGTGGTTCTCGAATGTGTGCAGGTGAATTCACCTCTCCATGCCCCCAACCACAACCTCTTGGAACCAAGGGGAAAATCTTCCCAGCTCCTCTTTCCAAGTGAAATGTATGCTGCTACTCTGTGTCGTCTGAAGGGTCAAGGTGTCTCAGACCGAATTATAGAATCTATCATTTATTGCAGCAAGTCCTGAAAGACCAATTGCCAAAATTTATAACTGAGGAATGGGACTTATTATGACTCTTTATCATTTTGCTGAAAAGTTTTAAATGTACTTTTTGCAGATTATTCATAAATTGTTCCAATTGTATATTTGTACTAAATAATGACCCATGTATTAAATCCCTGGATTTATTCAATGAATATTATAGAGAGTTTCCTATGTATCAGACACAGTACTAATCACCAAAGATATATTGATATAGATGGCATACATGGATCATGTTCTCATGGAATTTAGATTGTATTAAGAGAGATAATAGACAATAAACCACCAATTAGATAGTCCACTTTTTACTTATAATTGTGATAAATGCCATGAAAGAGAATATATAAATTTGGTTAGCTTTCTGAGCTTCTAGAGACCCAAAACTATGCAAACCAGCAAGATATAGAATTATTTATACATTCTTAGCCTTTTTGAATTTGTTAACAAAACCCGTATCTATAATTTTATTTACCACTTTGTCTCATAGTGGAAAAATATAGTGCTGCATGTTTCTATTTTCTTTCTCTCAACAGCACAATGACTGTCAATGCTATTAACTGGTTTCACAGAACCTTTACTGCTACCTATAGTGGCAGAACGAATTATTGACTGGGTTAATTTTCTCCCAAATAATTTAGCCCTTCTACAATTACAGCAATAAATTTCTCGAGTATCTATTTACTACAAAAACCTCCCCTTTGGGATTTCATAAAAGCTGTAGGAGACATTTGTACCTTGTCCTGTCATCCTGTGTAGTATTAAATATAATAGCAATGGTTTAACGTCATAAAACACAGTTGGAAAGACTGCTGAGACTTGAATATAATCAATTTGCTTCAATTCTAGTTTAGGTGAAAATTTATTGCTAAATCACCTTTTTAAGAGCTGCTTTGGTTATTTAATATTGATCTCAAAATGATTAAGAAGTGGAACACTATTGATTTTTAAATGAAAAAAAAGTCCTTATAATGAGAGTAAGAACCAGATTGCAAAAATTGTAGGTTATAGAAGTAGATTTTAATAGTCTCCATTAGCTCTTAGAGTTGAATTTGCAAGCTATATAGTTCTTTTGCTTAGGCTGAAAATTCTAACAAGGTAAAAAGTCCAGTTTGTTAACTGTGAAACAAAATACATTTATATAAATGTTGATATAATTTTAAAAGCATGTACTATATGTAGCTAGATTCGACGATGGCCACCAAGGATTTAGATCTAAAATCACAATCTCATCACTAAATCTTAGAAAAATGCTTGGGATGGAAGGGGGCATAAAATAACTCCTGTTAATTCATGTTTTCTGATTTGTTTTCTGGTCATGCCCATGTCCTGATTTTCCTTCAGTTAGAGTTGCCCATATAGTCCTTCTTAATGCTTTAAAACAACATACTGGTTAGGGAGAAATATCAAAGAAGAACCTGTGATGTTGTCTCAATTTAGGTTCAAAAATAAGTAAATTTTCTAGGTAACAAATCTATTTTATCAAGAAAGCAAGCAATGTGTTTTAGATAAAACAGATTGCCTTTATCTAAAACAGATAAAAGTCTTTCTAGAAGTTTCCTTGCCTTTCTCTCCTCAAAGAAGCAGGTTTTTCAGGATCATTTCTGGCCCCTCTGTTCTAGGCCCCCTTTATGGGCCCCTTCAGAAGGAGCATGCTTGCACAGCATTCCGAACAACCGTGCTCGTCTGTTTCCCCTATGAAAGCCTCTTCATGTCATGACTATGGACTCTTGAATGGACTGCTGTGCTTTATTTTTGTTTTTCCTTACATAAACATTGGGTTTTCTCCTTGGGAACTAGTATGGAAATGTTTTTCTCTTCTCCATTCTTATCTACAATCCTCCCTAGCTGTCACTCGGGACCAGATGTTTTTTCAACATGCCAGCACTAGCCAAGTACACAAATTCTCACCATGACTGCAGAATCCTTAACTCGTAACAAATTCCACAACACCGTAGCAATAAAAATAAAGGAATTTATATAAAAATTGGTCTCATCATTTTATAATTCAACTCTCATTCCTTAGTATGGTTTCTGTAACACCTGATGAATTCCAAAAGTAATTTTTTCCAAAGCAGCCGTTGGTTTAAAACAAACCTTTGTTTGCCACACGTTCCTAAATTTCAATATCAGTGGGAAACTCCACCAGTAGAGACTTAGTTGAAATTTAAAATTCTCACCTTCCCTGAGTTGCCTCATCTCTGTACAGGTATATATGCATTAACGTGCCATCTATATTCAACTTGCTTTATAGAAATGGATAAATGAGATAAAGATAGAAGCTCAGAAAAGAAAGTCGAAATGAAATGGCAATTTTATAATCTAATTTTATTGAATTTATACTGAAGATCTGGATTAAAGCTACACCTATCACAGGAGGTAAACAATACAGCATTTACAAAGGTACTTCAAAAAGTTCGTGGAAGGATTTGTATTATCTTTTAATTCCGTTTATTCATGAACTTTTTGAAGTACCCTTGTACATTGTATGTTTCAGTCGTGTGTTGTTAGCTATAAAAGGTTTGAAAGAGAAAAAAAAAAAGTAAGTCTACCAGAGACTTTGTTTTCTCTGTTGGTAGTGAAATCAGCCATACTCAATGTTCCAGTTTCAAAGGGCAACAGCAATAGTAATCTCTGCAATTGCTAATTAACATTTCATCACTGGCTCTGACATCCTATTACTAATTGTTACCAATTCAAATGGTGTGCTTTTGCTTTCAAAAAGTTTTATTCTTAAATTCTTTAAGTTTGAAAGCAACGTACATTTGGCTTTATTCAAAAGTATTTGAAGAGGTACTTCATTATTTGAGGATTTATATTTTATTGTCATCTATCTTTCTATTATTTATACTTATCAACAAATTATTGCAGTTCTAAATCCTAGGCTGTATTCATATGCCATTGTCACTCAATTTACATTATGTTCAGTAAATATAAGCTTAAAATTTCAATAGCAATAATGATGAATACAACTTAAAGTGACTGCCAATCCAATGGTAAACATTTTATTTCTTTAATATTCCTTTCTTTGGGCCTCTTTTTTCCACACCCTATGCTTACAGTAAAACCTTTCCAAGTTAGCGTGGCATTACACATTTCATTAAGTGAATTCTGACTTAAAGGACACCCTGATAAAGATTGCAGATGAGAGGAGCCATTCACATGGAAAGGAGATTATTCAAATGAATGTTATGATTAGGAAGTACATTGATAAGGACATCAAAATTTGAGAGATAAGAGATTAACAAAACCTGCTACAGAAACATCATTCATTTAAAGAGCAGAAAGTTTTATTTTGATTTCAGTGATTACTATAGAGTAAGGATCTAAAAGAGTGAGAAATCCTCATCTTCACCCTATTGCTTCTCAAAGGCAAGAGAAATATGGCAGCATCTGGAGCCGAGGTTGGAAGGAAATGTTAATAAGTCCCTGAAGCTGCTACTTCCAGATCCAGGGACTTGGAGGCCCTGCAGGTCAGCCCAGCCTCTCCCAAGCTCAGTGTCACCACTGCAGAGAAAGATTGTGCTCCAGATCTTTCTCACTCTTACCGACGGTGCCAGCCTCTTTCCTGCAGAGCCATTCTTTTCTATTTGTATGTGTGGCCCAAATAAAACAGGTTACTTCATGGGAAGGCATGTGGCTTAGGACTGATTCATTGTCAATGGGAATGGCAATGACTTCTGTGCCCGGAAACTCAGGCAGAGTCAGACGCACTCAAATTCTCAAGAATAATATCCCTCTCTTCTTTTTTACATTTTTTTTTTTTTTTTTACCTAACCACAATGACCTTGAGGTGAGGGGGTGGGGGCGCAGCTAGAATTTGTGGGGAAGAGAATAGTGTAGGAAAGTGAGAAAAGAAGGTTCCTGAAGTAGATGCTGCTGGGGCCCCGTCGATATTTATTCAAGGTCTCTTAGTGCTGAATTTCTCACTGGCAGCACCTGATTTTCTTTGTCCGAGAAATTTCTTGGGTCTTCAGAGTCTGCTTTGTTCGCCTCACTCCCACCACGTGCCAGAAATAGGCCTCTGTATTGTGGACAGGAGATGGAGTGTACCTACCCCAGTTCCACTGCTCATTCTACACCGTTGCCTGGAGTTTCCCAGTGGCCTTATGCTCCAGTTTCATGGAAGTCCTAGTCAGTGTAGTAGCATAATTAGATACAGAACCAAAATAACAGGCAAAACTTTCAGAAAGGGAAGTACTATTATCTGCATCTATATACATAGCCTAAGAAAAGCAACTGAAAACCTTTCAGAATAAAGAGTTCTATAAAATGTCAGGATAAAGATAAATACACAGAAATATATCACTTGCATACAAACCAGAACATACTGTTGAAGTTAAAAGATTAAATCAATAATAGTATCAAATATCATAAAATCCAAAAGGCACAGCTCTAAGAAGAAAATGCAGAATCTCTGTAATTAAGACTGAGCATTCACTGAACAAGA
This sequence comes from Cynocephalus volans, assembly GCF_027409185.1. Classification (NCBI taxonomy): domain Eukaryota; kingdom Metazoa; phylum Chordata; class Mammalia; order Dermoptera; family Cynocephalidae; genus Cynocephalus; species Cynocephalus volans. Next base: position 58,792,442 of record NC_084478.1, read on the forward strand.
GAAAATATTTGGGAAAAAAATGGAGAAATATACTTATTGCTGAATGAGTAACTAAAAGCTTTAGCAATTGAATTTCTTATCAAATTTATTTAAAGATTTAACACAATCCCAGTCAAAATTTCTACCTTTGTAAATTGACGCAATTAAAGTTCAGCTGGAAGAGTAAATAGAAAAGAACAATTGAAAAAATACTTGTACAAGAATATCATAAAGGTTTCAAAACTTGCCATAAAGTTACAGTAATCAAGATGATGTGGTACTAGCAAAAGGATAGATGCATAAATCAATAGACTAGAATACAAAGTGCAGAAGAAGACCTACAAAAATACAGCCAACTGATTTTTAATTGAAAGTTTTATTGAATTAATTGTAGATTCAGGCATGGTTTTAAGAAATAATAGAGACACTTTGCATCCTTTACCTAGTTTCTCCCAATGGTAACATTTTGAAAAATTATAGTAAAATATCACAACCAGAATATTGATATTAATACTCATACAATCCATGGATGTTATTCAGGTTTCCCCATTTTGACTTGTATTTGTGTGTGTGTGTGTGTGTGTGTGTGTGTGTGTGCACGTATTTAGTGCTATACAATTTAAACACTTGTGTAAGTTCATCATAACATCAAGATACATAATAGTAACATGACCAATGCATCCCTTGTGTTTGCCCTTTTATAACCAAAGCTACCTCTTTCCTGATGCCACCTGCCACACCATCCCTAAACCTGGCAGCTGCTAACCTGTCACTATTTCCATAACTGCTATTTCTAGGATGTCATATAAATGAACTCCTACGGTATGTAAACTTTTGTGCTTGGCTTTTTTCACTCTCTAGAGATTCATCCAAGTTACTGAGTGTATCAAGTTGGTTTCCTTTTATTACTGTGTAGTATTCCATGGTATGGATGTATGACCATTTGTTTAACTACTTACCTGTTAGAAAATATCCAAGCTGATACCAGTTTTTGCCTATTATGAACAGAACTGCTACAAATTCCTATACAGGTTTTTGTATAAATATGTTTTTATTTCTCTGAAATAAATGCCTAAGAGTGCAATTGTTGACTTGTACATTAATTGCATGTTTAGTTTTACAAAGAACTGCCAAACAGTTTTTCAGAGTGGCTGTACAATTTTACATTCAATCCTACCAGCAGTGCATGAGTGATTCAGTTTCTTCTCATCTTTGTCAGCACTTGGTGTTGTCTCTATTTTTTATTTTAGCCATTTTGATAGGTGCATAGTAACATGTTATTTTGGTCTTATTTTGCATTTGGATCATTTTGATAATTTGGTCTTAATTTGCATTGATGGATACTGATGTGAACCATCTTTTCATGTACTCATTAGCCATCTGTATATTCTCTGTGATGAAATGTTGCCTCATGTCTTTTGCCCATTTTCTAATTGGATTTTTGGGTTTGCATTGTTTAGTTTTAAGAGTTCTTTGTATATTCTAAATGCTAGTCTTTTGTCAGATATGTGGCTTGCAAATATTTTCTCCCAGTTTGTAGCTTGTTGTTTCATCCTCTTCATGTGGGCTTTCACAGAGCAATATATTTTAATTTTGATGAGGTCCAATTTATCAATTTTTTTCTTATATCAATTGTGCTTTTAGTGTTAAGTCTAAGAACTCTTTGCCTAGCCTTAGATCCTAATATTTTATCGTATGTTTCTTTTTTCTAAATATTTTACAGATTTGCAGTTGACATTTAAGCCCATTGATCCATTTTGAGTTAATTTTTTTAGAAGATGGAAGATTTATATCAAAGTTCTTGAAAAGGCTATCCTTCCTCCATTGAATTGCTTTTGCTCCTTTACCAAAAACCAGTTCAGTATATTTGTATGAGTCTATTTCTGTGTTATTTCTTCTGTTTCATTTATATATGTGTCTCTCCCTCCACCAATACCACACTGTCTTGATTACTGTAGCTATATAATAAACCTTAATACATGGGAGAGTAATTCCTCCTAAAATATTCTTCTTTGTCAGGGTTGTTTTAACTATTCTAGGGCAAGTACCTTCCATATTACCTTTAGAATAAGATTGTCTGTGTCTGCAACAAACTTTTCTGGGATTTTTATAAGACTTGCATTAAACTTACAGGTCAAGTTAGGGAGAACTGACACATTTACAATGTTGAGTTCTTCAGTCAAAGAACATAGTATATCTCTCCATTTATTTAGGTCTTATTTGATTTATTTCGTCAGGATTTTGCATTTTCAGCATACATATCCTGTATATGTTTTGTTAAGTATATACCTAAGAATTTTCATTTTCTTTAAGTGACCGTAAATGGTATATTATATTTTTAATTTCAGTTTCTTCATGTTCATTGTGAGTATGTTGAAATGCAATTGACTTTTGTGTGTTGCTTTTGTATCAAGTGTTTTTTTTGTATCAATTGATATGATTATTTTCATTTAGACTCGATATAGTGGATTATATTGATTAATTTTCTAACATTGAACCAGCCTTATAAAACTGGAATAAGTCTCATTTCATTATGGTATTTTTTGTGTGTGCATTGTTGGATTTGGTTTGTTTTAATGTTTTGTTGAGGCTTTTCGAATCTAAGTTTGTGAGAGATATTGGTCTACAGTTTATTTCTTTCACATTGTCCTTGTCTGGTTTTCATAGCAGAGTAGTTCTGGTCTCATAAAATGAGTTTGGAAACATTTTCTCCTCTTCTATTTTCTGGAAGAGATTGTGTAAAATTGGTGTTAATTCTTATATAAATGTTTGGTAGAAATCTCCGGTAAAACCATGGAGTTTTATCCTCCTGAGAAAAATTATTAATTTAATTATCAATTTAATTTCTTTAATTGTTACAAGACTACTCAGATTATCTATTTCATCTTGTTGAGTTTGGATATAGTTTGTGATTTTTATGGAATTGATCCAGTTCTAGGTTGTCAAAGTTTTAAGTTTAAAGTTATTCACAGAATTTCCCTTTAATGGCTAAAAAATAAGTAATGTTATCCCCTGTTGCATTCTTGATTTTGGCTATTTGTGTCTGCTCTCTTTTTATCACTTGTAAGTGTTTGCTATGATCTGAATGTTTGTTCTTCCACCCCCACTCACAATTCATATGTTGAAACCTAATACGCAATGTGATGGTATTAATAGGTGGGTCCTTTGGAAGGCAGAGCCCTCACAAATGGGACTAGTGCCCCTATAAGAAAGGCCTGAGGGAGCTTTTTTGTTCCTTCCACTATGTAAGAATACAGCAAAAAGGCACTATATGAGGAACAGGTCCTCACCAGACACCAAATCTGCCTGAACCTTAATTTTGGACTTCCTAGCCTTTGGAACCATGAGAAATAAATGTTTATTGTTTATAAACTATCCAGTTTATGGCATTTTGTTATAGCAGCCCAAATAGACTAAGACAGCTTTACCAATTTTATTGAATTTTTTCTGAAGAACCAACTTTTTGCTTTTCTATTTATTTATTTTCAATGTTTTTGACTTCTGCCCTCATCTTTATTGCTGCCTTTTTTTTAGTTTATTGAAGAACTTCGACTCTTTATATGAAGATGTACCCTTTTTTATATGTAGACATTTAGCTCTATAAATCTCCCTCTCACCCTTGCTTTAGCTGCATCCCACAAATTTGATCATTCTGTAATTTTCATTTCATTTCATTTCATTTTTAAAATAGTTTTCTTTGAGACTTTTCCTTTAAGCCATGAATTGCTTAGAAATGTTTTGTTTAATTTACACATCTTTAGAAATTTTTTTGTCATCTTTCTCTTATCGATTTCTAGTTTGAATCCATTATGTTCAGAGAACACACTATATAGGATTTCAGTTTTTTAAAATTTGTTGAGTTTTTTTTTATGGTTTAGGATATAGTCAATCTTGATGAATATTCTATAAACACTTTAAAAATATATATATTGTGCTCTTGTAGAGTGGAATATTCTATATATGTCAATTAGATCCTGTTGGTTCACTGTCTTATTCAGATATTCTGTATGTATCTTTGCTGAATTTCTGTTTGATAATTCTATCAGTTTCTCAGAGTGGGGTATTGACATCTTCAACTATAATTGTGGGTTCATGTATTTCTCCTTTCAGCTCTATCAGTATTTGCTTCATGTATTTTGAGGCTTTGCTGTATGTTGTGTACATATTTAGAAATGTTATGTCTTCCTCATTGGTTGATTCTTTTATGATTATGAAATGTCCCTTTTTGTCTCAGGTAATTGTCTTTCTCTGAAGTATACTTAATAATATATTAATATAGCCACTCCTATTCTGTTTTTGGTTAATGCTAGAATAATATGTCTTTTTCTGTCCTTTTACTTTCAACTTACAAATACTTTGATTTGAAGTGAGTTTCTTTTAAACAGAATATAGTTGTGTCGTGCATTTTTTAAAAATCCACTCTGCCAATCCCTGTCTTATGATTGCTTTATTTATGCCATTTACACTTAAGGCAATTATTAATATGTTAGCATTAAAGCCTGCCATTTTGTTATTCATTTTCTGTCTGTTCCCTCCATTTTTGTTTCTGTTTCTCTTTTTTTGCTTAACTGTCAATTACTTGAACACTTTTTAGGATTCTATCTTGCTTTATTTATATTTTTTTTAATGTATATCTTTAAATATTTTGTGGAGTGGTTGTCCTGGATATTTTAATATACATAATGTAACTCATCATAGTCTATTATCAACATTTACTACTTTAATTAAAATTTAGAAACTTTACTTTCGTTTAGGTCTGTGGGGAAAATAAGATAATTTAGTCAGGCTCCTTTGGCTTAGGTCTGGTTGGGGGTCGTGCAGCACATTTCTTTGTAAACAAGTGATGTGTGGGTGGAGTTAGTGTGCATGTGCACCCATGCAGCCATGCTTTCCAACCTATGGCTTCCAAGGACCTTTTTGCTGGTTACCTAGCTCATAGGCCTGCATGTGAAGGGTCTGGGAATGGGCTCGAGACATCTGTGAGCTCCAGACCCTAGACCTAGCTCTATAAGGTCCATTTCTCTTTCCAGATTTTAAGCATCATTGCCTTGGATATCAAATGATATTACAATTTTTTGTTCCAATCATTAAATATTGTAGTAGATTGAATTCTGTCCCCCCAAAACTCACTGAAGTTTGAATTGTGTCTCCCAAGTTTTATTTATTAGAAACTTAGCCCCCATTGTGACTGTTAAGAGAGTGGGAAATCCTTTTATGGTAATTGAAAGGTGGAGCCTTGAAGAGGTGATTGGATTGTAGGACTATGCAATAGTAAATGGATTAAAAATGGTGGTCAGGGCTGTGGTTCTGAGGGCTTTAAAAAGAGAGTGAATGAGAAGTTCTCTTGCTCTCTCTGCTTCCAAAATTTTGCAATGTGAGACCCCTGGATCACCGTCGCCACCACCAGATGGACTTTGGACTTCTCAGTCTCAGAAATTGTAAGCAATAAATTTCATTTTCTTTATAAATTACCCAGTCTCAGGTATTCTTATATAGCAACACAAAATGGACTAATACAAATATGATATACAAAATTCATGAGGAAAAAGATAGTCTATTATATGTACCCGTATTTCTCGTCTTTTGTTACTTTTTCCTTTCTAATACCCCAAGATTTCCTCTTTTATCATTTCCTTTCAGATGGAAGAACTTGAGTTAACCAATCTTAAAGGGTAAGCCAGCTGGAAAAAGTTCTTTTAATTTTCCTTCACTGAAGAATGTTCATATTTCCTCTCATTCCTAAAGGATAGCTTCACCAGATTTAGAATTCATTGTTGATCATTTTTTTTTTCTTTCAGCAATTGAAAAATGCTGTGCCACTACCTTCTGGCCTCCACAGTTTTAGACAAGAAATATAATGGCATTTGAATTGGTGTTTCCTCTATAGGAAATGTATCATTTCAATCTGGCTCCTTTCGAGATTTTTTTCTTTGCCTTTTTTTTTTTTTTTTTCCAAAAAAACATGACTGGTAAGGGGAACCTAACCCTTGACTTGGTGTTGTCAGCACCACGCTCTCCCGAGTGAGCCACGGGCTGGCTCTTTTCTTTGTCTTTAATTTTCAGAAGTTAAATTCCTGGCATGGATTTTTTTTTTCTGTAAGCATTTTACCTATCAGACATGGATTTTTTGGGGGGGCGGTTATCTTTTATGTAGTTTACACAGATTCTTGAATCTGTAGTTTTGTATAGTTTGCCAAATATAGGAAATTTTCTGCCAAATTTCTTCAAATACTCATTTAGTCCCATCTCTCTTACTTTTCTCTTTCTGGGAATCTGTAGACACAAATTTTGGATCTTTTGTTATTGTCCTACAGATTCCTGAGGCTTTATTTACATTTTTCTCAGACTATTTTTCCTCTTTTGTTCAGATTGGTGAATTATAGTGATCTGCTCTTAAGTCCACTGATTATATTCTATTCTCTGTTATCTCCAGTCTGTTAGTGGGCCCATCCAGCTGGTTATTAATTTCTGTTCTTATATTTTTTAGTTCTATACTTTCTCTTTCTATTTAGTCCTTTCTATAACTTTTATTTTTTGATCAGATTTTGTATTTTTCATTTGTTTTGAGAAAAATTTTAATTGTTTGTTGAAGCATTTTTATGACTGATTTATCTCAATGTTGACATTAGTTCATAGTTTTTCCTCACTAAGTTGTGATTTTCTTGGTTCTTACTATGATGGGTGACTTTCAGTTGTATCTTAAATATTTTGTCTATTGTGTTAGCAGAGTGTGGGTACCATCGAAATCTGTCAGTTCAGCAGGCATTTACCCTGTTTAGGTTTACCTGGAGTAGTTTTATGAGCTATTTTTCAATGACAGTTTAATTTTTGGAAATGTCGCAGTGTTATTTTGGTCTGCTTGCTTTATCTGGTGCTGCTGGAGTTCCTGGTGGTGCTGCCTGAAGAAGTAGGAGGAGTTTCTCCAGGCTGGGCTGTCAGGTGTCCCTCATTTGGTGGTGGGGGAATTCTCAAGTCACAGAGACAAAGAGTCTTTTGCTGGGCAGTTTTTGTGATGAAGGTCCTTTTACCAATGCTCCTAGTTGATTTAGTGTCTCTAGGCCAGTGAGGGAAACCTTGGGTTCAAGGGGACAAAGAGGCTTCCTGGACCTGTTCACTTGTTGTGGTAAGATCCCTCTTGCCAGTTCTGCCCCGATTCTCTCTCAGTGGAGGAAGGGATTCTTAGTCCCAGTGCAGAAGGAGAGTACTTCCCCTGACTGCTTATTGTTAGCAGGCCTCTTATTAAGCCTCCTCTCCAGTGGTGTTGTGCTCAACTAGTGTTGTTAGTGGGACTCCCATTCAATTCAAGAATGCCTTCTTTTCTTAGGTTGGAGATTGGAAAATGTTGGCTGTGGGTCAAGTTTGTCTGTTGGATGTAGGAATGTAAGATACCCTGCCACTGTGTTGTTTCTCTATTCCTGGGGACCAAACCAGTCTGCCTTCTTATCACCTTTCAGAGTTCTCTTTTGGTTGCCTCTTGCATTTTTTCCAGGGTATATAATTGTATTTAATGGGGATGAGGAGGCAAAACTGGACCTATGCTATCTTATCTAGACTGGAGGTCCCAACTGACTTTTGACAAAAGTGCAAAAGCAATTTGATCGAGAAAGAATTATCTCCTCCACAATGGTCCATATAGAGAATCATTGCAAAAACAGAACTCGGACACATAACTCACACTTTGCACAAAAATTAACTCAAACTACAAAATTAATATGAGTTTATGCTTATATCAATATTTGACTGAGTAAATAAATAAATGTACTGCTTGATATGATATAATGAGAAGTGCACTTCATAACTTTGAGATCTTACCTCCAAATCCATAACCCCAGTCTAACTGTGGGGAGAACATGAGAAAAACTCAAACTCAGGGACAGTCTATAAAACAGCTGACCACTACTCCTTAAAAATCTCAAGCTCATAAAACATAAGAAAAGACATTGAAACCATCATACACCAGAGGAAACTAAGGAGACATGACAATTAAATAAAATGTAGTATCTTGGATTGCATGCCATAACAAAAGAAGAGCACTAATGGAAAAACTGGTGAGATGTGAATAATATCTAAAGTTTATTTTTGGAAAATCAGGAAGGTACTAAATCATAAAATATGCCCCAATATCAGTAATATGAGCCACCATTAATTTAATCTCAATGAATTTTAACTTAATGCTATGACCTCTATTATTCAATATTTACATTAAATGACTTCAAATTAAATGACTTCATATTAAATATATTAACTAAAACATATGAAATTTATAATGTTTGAACTAAGTGGAATACTTCCACTGAACCCAAAAAATAATATTCACCTAGCTCTTAGGTTGGTATCTTATCTCATTTTCTCATTTTCTCTCTCTCTGGGGGTGTTTTGCATTTTCTTTTGATATACCTCTTGTTTTCTCTGTTTCCTGTTGTGTTTACTCCTTTGGATGCTCTCTTCTGCCTTATAACCTCATTTTATTTATTCAATGGGTGACTTACTCTAGAATTATATAAATAGTGTAATCACCAAAGATTTTCAGCCTCTCATTTGTTGCTCTGAACCCAGAATCACATTATCAAGGACTGCTGAGCACAATGGATGTTATTATCTGCAGAGAAAGCAAAAAGAATCTTTTGGAATCACATAACCATATTTCTTTTCATTCCAGGCACTTACAAAGAATGCAAATGGTTGTTTGATAATTGGAAAAGTAAATTCATCATATGTTTAAATTTATTTGCTAGCCACCCAGTAGAGGGACTAGATAGGAAGGCCTAGGCATAGAGGAAACATTATCCCAATTGCCTATTGTCTGTTGTGATATTTTTTGTTCTATTTTTTTTTCTTCTTCCATAAAATAAACAGTGAGGTGATTTTGACAAAACACTTCTGTTTCTCAAGTATGCTATATAATGCAATACCTGGTAAGTGTGTTGCATCCTATGGTTTCCAGACTCCTGTTGTTCCTTAGACACATTCTTGGGGGTTAGAGATTAAAATTTCTTTTAACAAATTGAAAATTTCAATTCAATGGCAATCTAAAAATATATAAAGAGGCTTAATCTTGATCATCTGGGTGACTACTTTATCACCAAGTACTGCCAAACAGTTCTAGGAACCAACCGTTGTTTATGATCCAATTACAGGTAAGGGCCAAGTATATTAGTGCATGCTGCATGGAGGGCTTTTTCCAGGGTTCAAATGGAGAACTGAGTCATCAAATAGCTCTCAGATTACAAGTATTATCAAACAAAAGGTGTAAGAGCCTTCGCAGTAAGGACTATATTCACAATGCCAATGAATTCATTGTGCAGTCATTTTTTATATATATGAAAAAGACAAAAATATTAAGTAGTAAAACTATGACAACATATTTTTAATTTTTCAGTATTGAATTTTGTAGTGCAGTATTAAATTGATTATGCCATCAAAGTGAAGAATTAGTGATTTAAAATTAGATCAGTTTTAAAATTGAAAAATTACATTAATAAATATAGCAATGAGACATGACGGTTCTTCGTTCTCAATATCAAAATAATCACCTAAACAAAAATAATAAAATATTTAAATATATCTACTTATTTTTATCAAAACCATTATTACCAATTTAGTTTTGAGAAAATATCCTTGATCATATTAATATTTTTAATTTTATTTGTTTATTGTGTGGCTTTGTATTTAATTTATAATTCATTATTCTTTAGTTTTTTAGTTAAAAACTATTTTTAGTTATAAACTATTGAGTTTTATGGCTACACATATTTTAGAAGAATTTCTAATAACGAATGAAATCAAGGCTGTAACAATGAATATAAGATGTTTCAGGACCTTGGGGAGATTAAGGAGCATCGATGGCAGATAGTCCCAAGAGTGGCAAGATCAGTGATTTCAGGTGTTATCAGTGTTCAAAACAAGACAGAGGAGATTAAATTTAAACAGAATAAAAAATAGAATACCAGCGACGGAAAATTCAGACATTATCATAATACAGAGAGGAGTGAGAAGGGCGAGCATAGAGCCAGGGAAGAATGATGTTACAGAAATCTAGACACAAGCTGATGGAGATTTGATCTAGGATAATGACAAAGATAATGGAGAGAGAGACATTTTGGTCTGCTTGCTTTATCTGGTGCTGCTGGAGTTCCTTTCGTTGAAATAAAATAAAGCATAAGATAGAGATTATGCCATGAAGCCATCTGGAATATAAGTACAATTACTCTGATTTGATTGTTGGGTTTCTTCTTTTCCACAGAGGAGAAGGTAGTCATCCTGGAGCCACAGTAAGACCTCAGAACTAAAAGACCAGGGATTTAGTGCTGAATCTGATGTCTGCTTATTGGCATTCACAATTCTTTGTGGTCTCAGTTACCTAATCTATAAATAAAATGATTTAGCAGGAAGGGTGTCTTTCAGATACCGTGCCCCTCCCCCCAGTACTGGAACCTTTTCTTCTAAGACAACTGACACCTTACACAAAACTCAAAAAGTTTAAAAAGATAAAAGCAGCCCAACAGTTTCATTAAAATTTCTACGTTCCACTCCTAGGTATGAGAAAAGTGCAGTTGGTTTGGTCAGGCCGTCTTGCTTCATATCCAGCTGGGTATGATTCAGCACATCCTTTGTAAACAAGTTACATAAGAGTAGAGTTAGCACGCATGCGTGACCGTGTACCCCTTGGCTTGTTGCTGCTATTGTGTACTTTGGTATAGAAGGCAGTGGCTCTGAACTGCTGGTCGGCTGAGCTCGAGTCTAAAAATAAAGCATGTCCACTTTGCTGGTGGCTGCTCGGTTTTTCTATCCATGACCTGGCTCAGGACCTGCACAGGACAGGGTAGAGGGCTCTGTGATCCAGCCGGAAAATTGGTAAGGGAGCCAGGAGCCCCTCAGGAGGGGGAGGAGATGTGGCTGCCCTCAAGCATGTGGTACCTGGTAGCAGCGTTCCTGTGGACTTGGGCTCCACTAGAAACATGGGACCAAGTGGATGGGTCCCCGAGAGCATAGAGGAAGCTCTCAGGGTATTGAGCTCTATGGTGAAAGATGAGGAGTCCTGGAGAATGGCTGGCTGGATAGGCTGGTTGTACTATACTTTGAGCCAATATGGACCAGGCACTCCATGAGGCAACACAACAAAAGGCAGACATACCAGAGAATAAAGTACAGTGACAGGTCACTCTGTTCCTGAAGCCGAAGATGATGATGACCCTGAGGGTGAGTTGGGAGAACCTGTGTATCTCCTTGCATGACCTATTGTGCATCAAAAACAGGCAAACCCCTAGCTGCTTGGCTCCTACAGTTGTGGGACCTAGGGGTGGATGACAAATGTACAGCAAATGTTAGCATTAGTGGATACTGGTGCAGAATGTAGCCCGATACATGGAAACCCACATAAGTTTCCAGGGGCCACAGTGAATGTCGATGGCTATGGAGGACATTCTATTACAGTCAAAGCTATGTCTTTGCCACTGAACATTGAATGATTGCTCCCTCATGTGTATAACCTGTATGTATCCCCTGTAGTTGAATACATTTGGGGTATAGATGTACTCTGTGGTTTGCTCCTGCAAATGACATTTGGGGAATTCTGGCTGTGGATATGGACAGTAAAGCCTGTGCTGTGGGAACATGTCAAGCATGAACCACAGGTGTTACCCAAGCCAAGACATGCGGTCAATGTGAAACAATATCACTTACCGGGAGGACGTGTAGAGATAGGTGCCACTGTCTTGGAGTTGGAGAAGGTTGGCATCATTTGTCCTGCACCTAGTCCTTTTAACACCCCGGTATGACCTGTGAAAAAACCTGATGGCACCTGGAGGGTGACTGTGGACTATCAGGAACTGACCAAAGTAGTACCTCCTATGCACACATCTGTGCCTTCGGTTCACAACTTGATGGATCAGCTGATGACTCAGCTAGGAGCTTATCATTATGTACTGGACCTTGCAAATGCTTTTTTCTCTATTCTGATCTCAGCTGATAGCCAAGATCAATTTGCCTTCACCTGAGAGGGAAGGCACAGGACTTTTTAAGTGTTGCCCCAAGGCTACTTGCATAGCCCAAACATCTGTCACAGTTTAGTGGCTGGGGACCTAGCCAAGTGGACTAGGCCCAGCACAGTTACAATGTTTCATTATGTAAATGATGTTTTATTAACCTCTGATTCTCTTGCAGATTAAACCAAGGCAGCTCCAATGCTACTAGCTCATTTGGAACAATATGAGTAGGCTGTATATAAGGGTCTTACCCTTTGGATATCTACTTGGAAGCATCAGCAGTGGCTGCTAAGTCACTGACCCCTGTGGGGACAAGCCATGTGGCAAGAGTTATGGGAATTAGGGCATGGAAAGGAAGTAAGCCTTTTCCAGGTCACAGGATGTTTCCCCTTAGCCAGTCCAGACAATGATAAAGCTGATGCACTGGCTAAGGTAAGATAGCTGGAGAGAGCCCAGCAGCTGATGTAGCTGAGTGGCTACACTGGAGAATGCAGCATGCTGGCTGCAAGACCGCGTGGTCGATGGCTTGCTGGGTGCCACATAAACCCAAGAAAGAATTCCCCAGATGGGCAGATGTACCCTTGATGGCTCACCAGGTGCTGCATGCAGATAGGCAGAAAACCCAAGAGGAGGATGATCCTAATATGGTGGCAGGTAGATCTTGTGGGATCACTGCCACAGTCAGAGAACTACAGGTATATCTTCACAGCCATTGATATGGCTATTGGTCTTCTGTTTGTATGGTCTAGTAAGGCTCCAGACCAGGTAAGCACTATTAAGGTGTTGAATAGCCTTACGGCCATGTATGGTAAGCCCCTATCATAGAGAGAGATAATGGAACCCATTTTACTGGACATGAAGTACAGAAGTGGGCTTCTCAGTTGTCCATCCAGTGGAAGTTACATGTGCCGTATCAGCCCCAGGCAGCGGGAATGATTGAGCGGTACAATGGTCTTCTGAAAAAGGAAATAAGGCTATACACCCAACCTCCACTGCTGAAGGGGTGGACTTGGCAGTTATGGCCGGCAGTCAGGATCTTAAATGAGAGACCCTGCAAAGGTGGACCCTCTCCAGTGGAGGCTCTGTTGCATAGAGCTGCAGCATCTGTTCTTGCAACCATTCTTTCCAGGATGGTAAGCTGGCATGTGTTCTGCCAGAGGGACAAGAACTCCCTATATTGGTGCCAATGACCTATTTGTCTTTTCACCCATAGTATTGTGGCTGCAAGCACAAGAGTTGACTGGGCACATACATACATTCTTGTGGCCAATTGGTCGGCTTGCTGAATATGCACCAAGTTTCCTACCAGTGTGGCTGCCGGATTCCTGTGGAAAATCACCCCAATGACAACTGCTAACTGGACATAAGTATGGATGGGGTTTTCATGGCTAATAGTTGAAAGGATAGAGCTATGGGGACAAGCCTCAAGGTACACTGAATGTACAATAAGTACGGAGGTTATATGGATGTAAGCATCAGCCATCCTCACTAAGGAAACACTGCGGAAGATCACAGACGCGTAGATGGTACAGCAAGAGACCCTGAAGGCGTGGAGTGTGAGGAAAGTGGACTTGGTGTAGTCAGGCCCTCTTGCCTCACATCCAGCTGGGTATGATTCAGCACATTCTTTGTAAACAAGCTACATAAGAGTAGAGTTAGTGCGCATGCATGCACGTGTACCCGTTGGCCTGTTGCTGATATTATGTACTTTGGTATGGAAGGCAGCAGCTCTGAACTGCTGGTCGGTGGAGCACATGCCTAAAAATAAAGCATGCCCACTTTGTTGGCAGCTGCTCAGTTTTTCTGACTACATGGCTCAGGACCTGCAAGGACAGGATAGAAAGGTCTGTGATCCAGCCCGACACTAGGTCTTTACCCAAAAGAAATGAAAGCATGTATCAACAGAAAGGCTCATACAAGAATGTTCATAGCTGCTTTATTTGTAACAGCCCCAAACTGGAGATAACCAAAATATCAATCAACAGATGAATACGTAAGTAAATTGTATTATGTCTATTCAATGCAATACTATTTACCAATAAAGAAATTGATATTGATATACCCAAGATAAGTGAATCTCAAAACAACTATACTTAGTGAAAGAAGCCCAACAAAAGAGAGCAAATGTAGTATGATTCAATTTATAAAACTCTAGAAAATGCAAACTAATCTACAGTGACAAAAATTAGATCAGTGGTTGCTTCAAGATGAATGGAGAGACCAGGAGGTGGTGGGGCAGGAATTACAAAGGGGTGCCAGGAAGCTTTGGGGGGTTGTAGATGTATTCACTATCTTGATTGTGGTGATGGTTTCAAGGGTGTATATATGTCAAAATTTATCAAACTGAATACTTTAAATATGTGCAGTTTATTTGTCAATTATACCTCAATAAAGATTTTTACTTGTTTATTTGTTTTTATTTTCTAAGTCAGTTCTGACAGCTGGTAGTTGGCTTAGTTGTTTCCAGGGAGGGCATGGTGTTCCTTTGCTGGACATAACAGCTTCACAAAATATCAACATCAGACGAGGACTCCCCATGACTATGATGGAACAAAACAATAGAAAGACAACTCCACATTCCACAATCATGCCTGGACAGAAATATAAAGAGAAACTTTAGGCAATCACAGAATGCCCAAACACTACTTTCCAAGTTAACATGAGTGACAATGGCTTCTTCTCCAACGAACATTCTAGCCATATTTTTTCCCTTCTATACCCTAGATAGAAATTAAGATAGTAAATCATCAAATTGCCCCAGATTCCTGGCTAAAGCCAATTCGAAACAGACCCTTGTCTCCTGAACCTTCCCACCAAAAAAGCCCAACCCCTAAAACCTGAGCTACAATCCTGTAATAAGCCTTCCCGTCCACTTGCCCATTTCCTCTTTCAGAGAAGCCCCACTGCTTCTCCATGGTGTTTAGTCTCCCTTGCTGCAGCAATCATAAACCTAACCTTACTGACTAAGAGTGCTCTTGGTGATCTTTGGCTGGTGGGTATAACAAAGAAACACTTGAAAATAGAGTTCTCTGAAATCGGAGACACGGGGAACATCTTTCTCATGTCCTCCGTTCCTGCTGGCCCTGAGGAGCTTTGTGGGAGCCACTGAGGTAGATAATCTCTAAGGACTACTAAAATCTCCATTTTCATGGTATTGATGATGATAATATCAGTTCCTAGAGATAATGATAGCTTTATGCAGCTTTTTAACTGAGACAGTTTCTTGAAATAACTGGAATTTCTGTTTTAACATTAGTATTGTTTCTGAAAATGGAGACCAATACAGTTAACTTGGAGGCTGTTACTTGTATAGAAAAATCATTTTGACTTTTCTTTAAAAATTTAATTTTTTTCTCAGCACTCTCACAATTTCCCTCTATACTTGTTTTTGCGACATTGGGGGGAAAAGCTCCATTTTTGCTGACTTAAATGAGATTGATCCATGAGTGTGCTTTCCTTAGCTTCCTGCTGATAAATGCTCTTCCCCTGCTATTTTCCTGAGTTATTTCTGTCACTGGATTCTCATCTTGAATAAGCAGACAGAGAATTGAGGTGAAGAACAGACCTGAATATTTGGGATGCTTTCCAGAATGCACTGGCCAACGATGGAAATCTGTGACACAGCAAAGAAAATTTGATTCGTGAGAAGGTATTTTTAGAGCCTAAAAAGTACCCAAATGTCAGATTTACTTTTTTATAAAAGGCTAGAGTAGGTATGCATAAATCTCAATTTGCATCAAACTTATATTTCACTCTTTATTTTGTTTTTAAAATGTTATTAACAAACACATAAATAGGAAAAGAATAGGCAAATTATGTAATCATAAAGTTCACAAAGTGTAAAAACTCTTATAAACAAATAAATAGATATTCAAACTCATAAATCATAGATCATGGATATTAACATCATAATGATACATTCACTCAAATACAATTGGAAGAAATTTATATTTTGATAAACATCAAAGGGTGGTACTAATGTAAAACACCAGAAACTGGCGGATGTGTCATTATACCACCATTTTTGGAAGATAACTTGGTGATATCTAGTAAAGTTGAAGATGAACATACATGATGATGCAGCACATGCATCATCATGTTATTTGACCTGGGAAGATTCTAGCTCACATATAAATTAAGAGTATATAAAAATGCTCTTAGCAGAAGAGTTTGTAATAAAAAAGAAATGAGAAACAACCTAAATGACTATTAAGAGGAAAGTGAATAAACAAAATGCATTCTATTTATACAATAAAATATTATACAGCAGTAGAATGAATGAATTAGAACAACAAATATCAACATGAGAGAATAAAACAAAATATTAATGGGAAAGGAGATTGCAGAAGTATAAATACAATGTATAGTCTTCCCGTAAAATCCTTTCAGAAAATTTAAAAATATTTAAGAAATGCTATATATTACTAATACATATTCACACATAAATTATTGTTAATTAGATCTATAATTACTTTTATATGTATATTTATATAAAAAGGAAGGATTATATGTGTGTGTGCATACACATATATAATAGTTTTCAACTGATGCTTAATTTCTTAAGTGGAATGGTAGGTACATGGTTATTGCTTTCCTTACCCTTTATACATTCAAAAAATTTATATCAAAGGCCAAGAACTTGAAGGTTGCTTGTGTCCCTTGTCATTTCAGTGAGTCTATGTGAGGAAAGGACCAGCCAAAGGAGCTCCCAACCATCTTTTACTATGGCTCCTCCTACTCTTTCTTTCCACTGTGTGTACTGTAGACATCCACATTGGTATGCCAGGTGTTATTCAAATATTTCTTTCTTTTTAAAAGATTTTTCCATCTGTCTGGAATGCTCTTCCCTACACATATACCACATATTATCTTTTCTTCAAGACACCCCTCAGTCCTACTAGAAAAAGCTGTCCCTAACACAATGGTGTTCTTAGCCAGTTTGTATCAGATTGCAAAAGTCAATTGTTACATCTTCAGAAATTTGTGAGCCAGCTGATCTCACTGGTAGCTTGAAATCAGCCATGGTGAAAGTGTTTACATGTCATGGAAATTGGCAAATGGTACAAATGAGGGCTTTTATCCCCAGAGTCAGTTGTTCAACATTTAGCAGAATACCACTTCCAACTCCTCCTGATGGAATTTATTCCTCTTTTCCCTGTATTCCCTTGGAAGTCTATAGGACTCATTACTGTTTACCTAGAGTTTTAGTTTTTAATGAATACGTCAGTCTCTCCCATGTCATTGCTAGCCACTCTAGGGCAGAGAAGAGGTCTCATTGATCCTCATAGCTCCCACAGCATCTACCAGAGTTTCTTCTATATGGTAGGTACTCAATAACTTTGATGAGTTGAATGTCAAAATAAATAAATAAATAAATAGTTCCATTTTCCCCCTTCTCCAACCAGGAGTGAAATGAGGATGTACACTGTTCCATAGGTGGTAAGGCAAGTCATATGGCAACGAGTGGAGTTAGATAGTCCATTTACAGGGAAGTGGAAAAAATAATTTTAAAAAAATAGCAGTTTATAATACTGCCACTCATACTTTTTCTTAATCCTAATAATCATTGAATTTTTATTATCAGGGAAACATTTCATTATTTGTACAAAACATTTTTCTACTTGTGTAGGTTAAATTAGAAGCTTGGATACTTTTAAATGTTTTACAGTTTAAAAACAGAAATTGTTAACTATTTTACAAATTTGGCTGAAAAAAAATAGAGATTTTTTAAAAATGTAAAACAAAAGATTTTAACATAGTTATATTTGAGGTAGTTTGAGAATGAAAACATGTGAAAATCACTTTCCTATGCAGCAGCATACCAGTCTACATACCCTAAATATAACTTTCAAAAAAACCTGTTACATGCAATATTTATTTTTAACATATCAATGAGCCTGCAAATTAGTAACCAGTGCTCAGAGCTGAAAATTAAAATGAAGCAGAAACTTTTTTAGCTTTAATTTTGAGACAACATTCGTTAAACCAAGTGAATTTAATTTAGATGTCCTGGCCTGACAGCCATGGGGAATAGGATACAAAGATCTGAGCCCACCTAGAGTAGAGAGTTTAATAGGAGATAACCTGACAGGAGGCAGTGACTGCATGCCTGTATAATACTAGAACTCAACAGGCTATACCTTCAAAATAGGAGTGAATTAGATACTTCTTCCCACAAGGACACTACAAGAAAATGACTATATTAAAATTTGGTGATGAATAGAGAGGGGGAGAAAATCATCCTTGAGAATATATGTAGCAATAGGTTATTCCTCATGTAGGGTTGAAGATGGAATTCACACAATCTGGGTGATTCAAGAAAATCTAAGTTTCAGTTAAAGTGGTGCTGGGCTAAAAATGCTTCAGCTACTTGATGGAAATAAACGCAAATCTTTGAATAAACTTTTTCAATTCTCACCTTAAAGAATTCTCTTAGTTCAGGTTCCCAAAACTATGAGTTCATAGTCAAAAGGAGTAAAACGTCAAACATGGTGAGTGCAAAGCAGCAGCAACAACTGAGCACAGAATCAGACCAAGAATGATGCAGATATTAAATTATTAGACACACAATAGGTTTTCTAAATAGGTTTGATACTTTTAAAAAATATGAAAGAATAATTAAAATACAAAGAGTGTGAAACTATGCAAATGAACAAGTAGATCTAAAAAAAATTTAAAGAATCTCAAAGTGTCAGAAATATAATTACTGAAATAAAAAACTCAGTGAATGGGTTTAATAGTTGATTACAAATAGCTGATGTTAAAATATGAACTCAAATATAAATCTGATGAAATTATTAATATCTTATTAAAGCTAACCCAAGGGGAAACTGAAAACAAAATAGTCCTATAATCATTAAATATTTTAATTCAGTAGTTAAAATTTTTATCACAACTTTTTGGTCATGGTTAAATGTTTTACCAGTTTCAAACAAACATGGGATATTTAAAAACATACCATGTATTGGCATATAAAGCAAGTCTCAATAAATTCCAAAAGACCTCGTAGATTATCATCTCTGATCACAAAATAATTAAGTTAGAAATCAATGTTATAAAGATAATTTTAAAAATTCAAATGTTTTAAAATTAATATATACACTACTTACACAGATCAAAGAAGAAATAGCAATAGAAATTAGAATTTAAAACTGAATTATAATGCAACTTTATCTAAAATTATGTAGGATGCAGTTACAGCAGAACATACAAGGAGATTTTAAGACTAAAATACTTAAATTGATCTATAGATACAACGCAATTCCAATCAAATTCCAAGATGATATTTTTTTAGAAACAGGGCAAGCTCATCCTAAATATATATATGTAATTTCATATTGCCAAGAATATCCAAGACTTCTGAAAAACATTTAAGAGCCTTGCCTTACTTGAAATCAAGAGTTATTATAAAGGTATATTAATAAGACAATAAAGTATTGGCCCAGAGATAGATAACTTGACCAATGGACCAAAATATAGGTCCCAGAAACCATCTAACTTATGTATGAAATGTTATATATGACAAAGTCTTTATTGAAAATCAGTGCAGAAAGGATAGACCTTTCAATAAATGGTGATACAACATCTGTTACCTAAATGGAAAAATATATATGTATATGACTTCTATCTAACAACAAACACAGCAATCCATTATGTTTGAGTTAGGATTTAACTGTGAAGAGCAATTAATAATACTTTTAGAAGAAAAATGAGGTAAAAATTGATAAATTTGACTATGTTAAGTTTGAAACCTTTTATAAACAGTTCAGAAGAATGAAAAGCCACAAACTGAGAGAAGGTACTTGAAAAAGCATAAGACAAAGAATTGGTACCTAGAATATACAAAGAACTCCTACAGATCAATAATGAAAAGGCAAGTATCCCAATTATAGAAAGAGAGAGGGAGAAATCTTAAATAGGCACTTCATAGAAGAAATATAAGTAGCCACTAAGCACATGAAATGGCAATCAATTTTATTAGTAACTGAGGAAAAGCAAATTCAAACTACAATGATATAGATAACATTATAAACTGGCCAGCTGGCTAGAATTTAAAATTCTGACAATATCATGCACTGACTGGTAGTGGGGAAAGGAAATTTAATAAATTGTTATAACTACTTTGGAAACAAATTTATCACTATTTGATAAAGTACCATGTGCATACCCTGTGGGCCAGAAATTGATTATTTTAAGTATGTTTCCTAGAGAAATTTTGCACATACATATTAGGATGCATTTACAAAAATGTTCATGTTTGTAATGAACATTGTTTGTAATAGCACAAAACTGGAAACCCTCCAGGAGCATGTGAACATTAGGATGAAAAAATAACTTTGTGGCATATTCATACTATGGAGTAGTACTTAGCAGTGTAAATGGATGAAATGCAGGTACATTTAGAAAGGTGCATGAATCTCTGAAACATAATGCTCTACCAAAAAAAAAAAAAGTTGCAGAAAAATGTATACAGTATGTTCAAAGCATAGAGTTCAAAAAGTATGCAAAATTTAACAATTTGAATTTTAGGGATATAAACATATGTCTTAAACTATTAAGAAAATCAAGGAGTTACTCTGAGGGAGGAGGCAAGGCAGCTGAGATCAGACTAGTTCTCACAGGGAATCTTACAAATATTATTCTTTTTCTTAAATGGGGTGGGTTGTTTTTAATCTTACATACATTTAACAAATATTCTCCTATATCTACGCCTATATTAAATTAGTATTAAATAAGAACAACTTTAACAACATGGAAGAATTAGTGTATGCATCTGTTTACATAGGCAAATTGCTGGAGTTGACTTTATGGGTAGAGTATGGAGTATGGAACATGAATTGGATATATTATGATCAGTCCTCCAGACAAGTGGATTTAAAACTTGAGAGTAGCCTGAGATTTAAAACTTGAGAGTAGCCTCTTTGCTCAAACATTACTTTCTCAGTATTTACCTTACAAAATGCAAAAGCCCACAGACGAGGTAATTACTGGACTCTTATTCACAAGGTCAAAATGACTTAAAGAAATCAACATGTATTCAACCATGCTTTTTGTTTTTAGAATCACAGTTTGATAGAAAGTAACTAAAAATTGGTATGGTGGGAAGGTTCTGCAGCTTTGGAGGAGAAAGTGCTGAAGGTCTAAAAAAGAAAACAGCATTTTTGGTTGAAAATTTATGAGCTATTGAAATTGCTATCTTCCTCAAACACCTACTTTTCTCATTACTGTAGTTCATTCTTACTGTTAATGAATCTCTCATTTTTCTTGTAATCTAGCACAAGTTAATGTGCTTGTGAAAAATGTTGAGAGAGAAACCAATTTGCCTAAATGTTGACAGTGTTAAAATCAGTAAGGAAAATATAAATTTGTGGATTTTCATTTGAATAATTAATATTTACACATCCTCTCTCTATTTTTGTACTGTGCCTTGATATGAAATTCAGTTCTTTGTTGCCAAAACTGGCTGGAGAGAGAGAAAAAAACATATTAAATTCATTCCAAATATTGAGACAGTAGTATTACCTTTGCTGAACTGAGGTATAATCTGAGGGTTTGGGTTTTTAAAAATTAATATATTCTTAAAGTACATATTAATTCTGAATCAATATTGATAATTCCAAGTATTTATCATGTTTGTTAATACTCAGGAAAATAAAAAATAATTAAAGTAAATCGAAGCAAAGCTTGGATGTTGTTCTTTTACATGGCAATTCTCCTACAGGGAGTGGGAGCAGGGTAGGGTGATGTTTAATGGGAATAGATACTGGAAGGAATGCTCCATCTGAAGAGGAATCTATTGGAAATTGTGGGTGTACAAACTCAATTATGCATTTAATTGTGTTGTGTAGCTACAGCAACTGAGGCCCTTGTCAGAAATATTCAACTGGTGGCTATATTGTTACGGAACGAACTTGGCAAGGAAAACTTCGGACACTCGGAGAGATGGAGAGTCAGGAAGTTTATTATGCTAGTGGGACCTAGGTGAACTTGAGTTCAGAAATCCTGGGCCCCTGAATGCAGGGAATGTGGCAGTTTTATACTTTTCTTAGGCAGGCATGAAGCTTTTTTATTGGTCCTGTCTGTATCTAGGCAAAGTCACACAGACTGGGGTCTTGAGCATGCAGCTGTACAAAAGCAGGAAGTGAGGTTAGGGGAACTTGGTAACTTGAGCAGGCAGCTTCTCGGAAACAGGCAGGTGGCAGGATTACAGACGCTGAAGACGCAAACAACTGATTTGACCACTAAACCAACTCTCAGGGGCTTTCTGCAAATAAGCACATTCCAGCTGCAAGGTTACAGAAACAAAAGGCCTTAGTTAAAATCACTTTCTTAGACCCTAACAGTATAATCAACTATTTCTGCCAAAATAAAGGAAGGGAAGAGAGAAAACCTATTTTATTAAATATCAGGGAAGAACTAAAGAACCCTGAATTAGGCTCAATGAAATGATACTGGATTTACCTGTGATGCCAGAGCTAGTGCCTCTTTTATGAGAGTAATTCAAAAAGTTCATGGAAAGATTCATATTAGCTTTTAATTCTATTTTTCCATGATCTTTTTGAAATACCATCATAAAAGCCTCAATACCTGGCTGTTTAGAACAGGGGGAAAGCAGCGCCAGCTCTGCAGCCTTGTCACGTTGATGTGGCGTCTCTATCGTGTGCTGCCTCTGTCGCTGATGGACATGGTTCTGTGCTACTGTTATGAGCCTGTGGAGTGTGCCATCTGCAACACTGTGAACATTCAAAACAAAAGACACTACTTGCAGTTAAACAAAAAAGATTACTGAGAGTGTTTTGTTTCCTAATAACTTTGTTTCACATCACTACCTTTAAAAGTTATAAACTAATAAAACACAAATGACACTGCTAGGAAAAGACCCACTGTCCCTTTTCCTGACTTTAGGGTGGCTTTCGTCCCCACATAGTCTGATTTAACTCAAGTTGGCTAACATTTACTGTACACTTCCTTGGTGCTGTCAAGCCCTGGGCTCAGTGAATTACACACATGATCTCAAGTGATCCTTAAAAGAATCCTGCAAGGTAGGTATGTTATCAATATTTGATAGATAATGAAAAAGGTTCAGGAAGAATAAATGGCTGAAGGGTAGCCATCTCCTTTTGAATGGGGGTTGATGGGGTTACAGCCTCTGTCTGGAACCTGCGTTTGTGTTGTTAGCACATGCTTTTACTTAGATTGCTTATTACGGAAGAATTAAAATGTCAACATTTTCCAAATGTGCTTTTATTCATTCACATTTTACATAAGACCTAGGGAGACATTTTGCAGTTCAAATATTCTTTTCTTTTTATTGGGGTGTCACTTCTGGATATTGCAGAACAGAGAAGCTTTCCCTCACTTCCTGGCACTGCCACTGGTTGCAGAGCTGGGCTTCAAGGTCCAGTCAGTCTGAATCACCTCGCTCTCTGTACCCCAGGCCACTTGCTCTGGTTGTCTATAGGTGTGTGACAAATCACCCTAAACTTAGTTGTAGACAAAAAAAAAATTATTATTATTATTTCCCTTCACAATTCTGGGGGTTGAGTGGGCTCAGCTACGCGGCCCTCGCTTGAGGTATTTCTTGCCGTTACAGTCAGATGGTGGCTGGGCTTCCTTATTTAAGTTTCTGACTGTTGATGTTGTCTGTCAGCTGAGACCTCACTTGAGACTGCTAGTCAAATGCCTATGTGTGGCCTCTCTGTGTGGCCTGAGCTTTCTCAGAGCATAGCACCTGTATTCTGAGAACAAAGATCCCAAAAGAAGCAAAACCAAACAAAAGCCTTTTAGGATTTAGTCTCAGAAGTCACACAGCACCATATTTGCTTTCTATTCATAAGAAGCAAGACCCTCAGGCTAGCCCATATTCAAGGAGAGGGAAATTTGAGTCCACCTCTGACTGAAAGGAGTATCAAAGAATTTGCAGACATGATTTAAAACCACCGCTGTTCTCTCACTGATGAAGAAAAGAAATTTTGTAGTCAACTTGAGCTGCTCTCATCAACAGAGTTCTAAGGGATTAAAAAGCAAATACCATCAAAGCAAATGTGACTCTGTTGTGCAACGATGGTTTCATTAAAGAATGCAAAGGTAGTTTACTGTATAACCAAGATTGTTCTAACCTTTGTATAAGAACTGTTTCCCCTCTGTTCCCAATGTCAGCT
Source organism: Cynocephalus volans (assembly GCF_027409185.1). Taxonomy (NCBI): domain Eukaryota; kingdom Metazoa; phylum Chordata; class Mammalia; order Dermoptera; family Cynocephalidae; genus Cynocephalus; species Cynocephalus volans. Next base: position 58,816,566 of record NC_084478.1, read on the forward strand.
ACCAAGCCATCGGCTGGCTGATGGCGCCATCTTCCCTGGAGAGCAACCCCTGCCATTCTTCTATTACTGTATAGGTCCCTGGCCAGTAGACTTCCCAAAAACAGATGTGATAGCTAGCTATCTACTGGAGCTGGTACAAGGCCCACCCTCTTACTCTATACCCTGAAATCTTTAACTCAAAAGAACACAAGGTTTGTGTAATTCAAAGTTTAGCTCTATTATGCTCACGTCTAATGGGGATTGGGGCACATGACATTCAAGATATTTTATTTCCTTTGTGCCTCTTGGAGCTATTTATAATTGCCACATTTATTTTTAAATGTTGAGTAATGTACTACAAAAATATATTGTAAAAATATTCAACAAAATTACCATAAAATGTCAGCACTGGTCCTCACTTCTTTTGAGTTTTTATGTGCTCCAGGTCAACAAGACTCTCAGATGCTGAAGTGGAAACTACAATTGATCGGGGCTAGGGTAAGTTTGAGGTCATGTGGGCCCTGCATTATACTGTTCCCAAGAATAGAAACTGAAAAGGACAACTGCCGCAGAACCTCTAGTCTATGTTCACCAACCCTTTTTTCTTTCCTCCTGTACACGGCCAGACTACATTTTCCAGCACTTCAAGTTTGGGTAGAATCCATGTGACTGAGTTCTATGACCAGTAGAATATGTGCAGAAGTGATGCAAGCCACTTCCAGGCCTGGCCATAAAGCTTCCTATCTATCTCACTCTCTGTCCCTTTTGCAGAAGTCTTGCAGGCCACATATTGAATATGACAGAATTATCAGGAAGCATTAAGAGGTGGAAGAAATCTAGTTCTATTAATGGCCATGTGGAGAAGCTTTGTCCCCTGTTGACTGTATTAAATTATGATAAAATGACAGAGAGAAATATAATTTAATTTTTATTAAGCCTCTGAGAGCTCAAAAATTATCTATTACAGCAGCTGACATCACCTTCACTGACTATCATCTCTCCCTGTTATTCTGGTGGAATAGGAATCCAGTAGAGTCTGGTAGACGTGGAGTTGAGGCACAGAGGTTCCCCTCAAATCTCAGGAATAACCAACAGATAATGTAAAGAGGAGAGAGAGAGAATACACTAATACTTCAAGTGACGGCCTTCAAGTAAGAAGTATGAAATTGTTTAGTAAAGTATATTACCATTCTAATGGTTAAAAAAGGGCAATCTTCCTCACAGAAGAAGAACAAGTGAGCAAAAGAGAAAGGCTGTGAGTGTATTTTTTAAATTAAATTAAATTTATTTTTTTAATATATTTATTTATTGCTATTATTATTTTTTTACATTCTAAGATGTTGTTATGGAGCAGCTGGGAGGGAAGCGAGAGGGGAAGGGGCAGGGGGATATGGTGGAAGGAGGCAGAGGGTGTGGTCAAGGCCCATGTTACCCCCTCATTCCAGCAGGGGAAACCAGGGGACTTCTGGCAGCAGATCTGTCATTGCTGGGCTGGATGTGGACTTTGCGGGGACATGGCTAAGGCTCTCAGCCCCCCAACTGCCCTGGCTCAGGAGCCCAGGGTGCTTCTGGTGGTGGCCTGGTGGTTGTCGCTAGGCTGCATGGAATGTCAGGGGGGCCTGGCTGAGGCCCTCAGTCCCCCCCACCCTGGCTTGGGAGCCTAGGGGGCTTCCAGTCCTTCTAAGTTTTATAGGTGTTCTTTGGTGGTGTTAGACCTTTACTGGTTAATATGAGAACTTTGTCTCTGATCTGTGTTGCTTTTTTTTTCCTTTCATTTCTGTGTTGGATTATTAGCTACTCCCACCACTTAAACTCTGCATGGGAACTAATTTGTTGTCCTTTGCTTACTGCTAAAATGGGGGAACTTCCTGTGGGGACCAGCACTTGAGCCCTGTGGTTGAGCTGAATTGTTTCTTTGCTGCTGATTCCCCGTGGGAGGCTTTTTGTGCAGCTCAGGTTTTAATTATTGACTTTATTGACTTTATAGGTACTTCCGGTTCTTGTGAGGTCCAGTACACCTGGGTTGTGTGGAAACTCTGGTCTAGGCCTGAGTCTTCTCAGCAAACTACACCCTTGTAGTTCTATATTCCTGACCAGTCTCCACTGTGCAGATTGGAGGACAGATCTGCTGTCCATGCTGTGCTCCAGTGTTCCCCTGGTGGGCCTGTCTCCCCCATCACCTACACTCCAAACACCTCCCATGGGACAGGCCATGCACTTGTCCCTTAAAATGACTCACTAGCCTTGGAGTGGCTTCTTTTTTCACTTGTCTGTTACCCTTTGTTCCTATGTGGGTCCAGAGGAACCCTGTTAGTAGCCTTGTTGGCCTGGAGGCCACCAAGGCCCTCCTCTCCCTTGCAGCCTCCAAGCAACTTCATACAGAGGGCACAGCAGCAGCTTTTGCCAGCCCTTGCTCTGTGTGCTCACCAGCACCACCCATGAGGTGGTTGGGACTCGAAACAGTCAGAGCAGTCCTTTCTTTCTCTCATTGTGGGTTCTCCTGCCTTCATGAACCAGCTGTGAGTGTATTGTTAAGACCCAGAACAGAGCTTATCTGATTGGCCCATCACACAGGTTGCTGGAAGTGGGGGAGGAAGATGCCCTGTCGGATCTTCCCCCAAGCTATCATATTTCCAAAGTGGAAGGTTGTGTTAATTTGTTTCCTGTTGCTTATAGCACAATACCTGAAACTATATATAAAGAAACAAAATTAATTTCTAATCATTTTACAGGCTGAGAAGTCCAAGGTCAAGGGGTGCATCTGGTGAGAGCCTTCTTCTCAGTGGGGAGTATCTGCAGAGTCCCAGGGCAGTGCAGGACATCACATGGTGGGAGGCTGAGCAAGAGCATGCTAACGTACTCACTTGCTCTCCTTATCAAGCTACCAGTGCCCCTCCCATGATAACCCATTTATTCACTAAGCCATTAATCTATGAATTAATTAATCCATTCATGAGGGCATAGTCCTCATGATCCAATCACCTTTTAAATGTCCCACCTCTTGATATTGCCATATTGGGGATTAAGTTTCCACATGAGTTTTGGAGGGGACAAATATTCAGACCATAGAAAGGGAGAAACAGAGTCCTCTGCACCCTTCACCTCAATTAATGTCCCTGACTTCCTTGTAGGTGCAGTGAAGTTTGTGTGTGTTTGGAGCATGGAGAATGAAGGGAAGCTCTACTAGAGATCAATAACTGAAAAACTGAAAGTCAGTTCCCTTTTTTCCTTCTGAAATCATACCACATCAGGGGTCCCATACTCTCATTTTATCATATCCATCTTGTGAAAGAGAATGTAGAGAACAGCAAGAAACCGAGTATAGGCCAAGAGATTCTGTCCATCTCAGTTGTGAACTCCAATTTAATTATTCATAAGACTTATTTTTGCTCTTTTGGGAACATACCTTCATTAAATGTTGGGCATTCACATCTCTATCAATATATTGTAAAAAGATGTAGGTTTAGATGGATAGATATACATATATATAGATATAGATATAGATATTGAGCATCTAAAAACAGTAAGACTAGCTACTCTGTTCAACTTTGGGAAGTACCAGTGCATCCCTTCCAGAATGTTCCTGACAATGTTTCCAGTAGCAGCACTTTCATCACAAGATTAAGGACCTAATAAGACCAGCAAGCTCTAAACAAATTGCTTTGCAGTTTTTCTCTGTTTTTCAAGTGTAATAGTACTTCCTTCTACTTTCTGATGATCATAATAAAATTCAAGTACTCATCAAGCACTCAGTCTACAATTTATTCTTTTTTTTTAAATTTATTTTTTAAATGAAACATAATTGATTATACATATTTATGGGGTAAAGAGTTGACAATAAGGATTTGTGTATGATGTGTGATGATCAAGTCAATATTATTAGCATGTTCATCATTAAAAATCATAATTTTTCTTTGTGTCCCTTACCCAATTTCTCACTAACCCGCCCTCCCCTTCCCTCTGTCCCAAATCTAGTACCCATAGGTCTGTTATGAAACTTCAATGTATTATTGTGGTCTTTCTCTCTCTCTCTCTCCCTCCCTCCCTCCTTCCCTCCCACTTATGAGTGAGGACATGCAGTGTTTCTCTTTCTGTGCTTTGCTTATTTCACTTAATACAATTTTCTCCAAGCTCATCCATGTTGCTGCAAATGGCAGAATTTCATTCTTTTTTTATGGCTGAGTCGTATTCCATATATACCACATTTTCTTTATGCAGTCATCCATCAATGGACATTTAGATTGGTTAAATAGTTTGGCTATTGTAAATAGAGCTGCAATGAACATGTGAGTGCAGGTATCCCTTCGACATGATTATTCCCATTCCTTTGGCTATATATTCCACCCAGCAGTGGGATTGCTGGATCGTATGGTAGCTCTATCTGTAGTTGTTTCAGAAACCTCCATACTGTTTTCCATAATGGCTCTGCTAGTTTACAATCCCACCAACAGTGTAGAAGAGCTCTCTTTTCTCCACATCCTCTCCAGGTTTGTTATTCTTAGTTTTTTGATAATAGCCAGTTTAACTGGGTTGACATAATATCTCAATGTGGTTTTGATTTTTATTTCTCTGCTGATTAGTGGTGTTGAGCACTTTTTCATGTACCTGTTGGCCATTTGTATGTCTTCCTTTGAAAAATGTCTATTCAGCAATTTTGCTCATTTTTTTTTTTTTTTTAACCAGTAAGGGGATGGCAATCCTCGGCTTGGTGCGGTCCACACCATGCTCAGCCAGTGAGCGCACCAGCCATCCCTAATAGGATCCGAACCCGCTGCCTCAGCGCTAGCAGCACCACACTCACCTGAGTGAGCCAAGGGGCCAGCCCTTCTTTTGCTAATTTTTTAATTGGATTTTTTTTTTTTTACTGTGAAGTTGAGTTCCTTGTATATTATGGATATTAATCCCTTGTTGAATGTATAGTTTGCCAATATTTTCTCCCATTCTGTAGGTTGTCTTTTCACTCCGTTGATTATTTCCTTTGCTGTACAGAAGCTTTTTAATTTGATATAATCCCATTTGTTTATTTTTTCCTTTGTTGCTTGTGCTTTTGGGGTCTTATTCATAAACTCTTTGCTCAATCCTACTTCCTGAAGTGTTTCCCTCATGTTTTCTTCTAGGAGTTTTATAGTTTCAGGTCTTATACTAAAGTCTTTAATCCATTTTCAGTTGATTTTAGTATATGTTGAAAGGTATGGGTCTAGTTTCATTCTTCTACACAGATCTTTACAATGAGAACTACAAATCACTGCTAAAAGAAATTAAAGAGGACACCAAAAGATGGAAAGACATTCCATGTTTATGGATTGGAAGGTTAACATTATGAAATTGTACATACTACCCAAAGCAATCTATAGATTCAATGCAATCCCCATCAAAATACCAATTATATTCTTCACAATAATAGGAAAAACAATCCTAAAATTCACGTGGAATAACAAAAGACCCCAAATAGACAAAGCAATCCTGAGCAGCAACAACAAAATAAAACCGGACTGACTTCAAACTTCCATTACACTGCCTGACTTCAAACTATACCATAAAGCTATAGTAAACAAACAGCATGGTACTGGCATAAAAATAGACACATGGACCAATGGAACAGAATAGAGAACCCAGAAATCAACCCAGGTACTTATAGCCATTTGATCTTTGACAAATGCACCAAGAACATACATTGGGGAAAGAACAGCCTCTTCAGTAAATGGTGCTATGAAAACTGGATATCCATGTGTAGAAGAATAAGTCTAGACATATACAATTTATTCTTGTATTAATTTTATATGGGATTTGTAGAACAGAGTCCATAGTTGAATCATCTAATCTATTTTCTTTTTTCTAATGTTTATTTTACTGTTCCAAGGGGGAAAACACATATGTTTGACATATCAGAAGTCACTTAACAGCATTTGTTTTTGATGAGGCACAAAATCATCCTGAAAATTTAGCCTTATAATGCTGGATGTTTGTGTAAACTACAGGCACAGGTCATCCATGGGCTCATACTGTAGAGTCTACTGATCCCTCTTCCATTAGCTAATTCCTGAAACCCAGCAAGTTTAAATTCCATCATTTTTGTAAACTCTTTTAACTCAAGATTAGTTCCAGATATTTGAACACTGTGGAGTAAAGAAATAACCTCACCTAAAGAGAGGTCTGGCCTTTGCCTTCAGCTCCTTGTAGGTGGTCTTTAAGCCCTTGAAATGCCCTTCCTTGGAGTGTCTTTGTTTACCTTGGGGTCTTGAGCCACACTGGATAGTCTAACAATGTGATTTATGGTGCGGGTTTTGGACCATGCAGCATCAACTTGACCTCCAGAAGGGCTAGAGACTAAAGATCAGCCATGTGTTAGGAATCAACCATGTCTATATGACGGAGCCCCAGTAAAACTCTGGACAGCAAGCCTCAGGTGAGCTTTCCTAGTTGGCAATATTCTGTGTGTACTGTTATACATTATTGCCAAGAAAAATTAGCACTGCTTATGACTGCTGGGAAAACTGAAAGCTTCACACCTGGAACTTTCCTGAACTTCACTTCATGTATCTCTTCCCTTGGCTGATTGGAATCTTTGTTCTTTTACTGCAATAAACTGTAAGTGTGAGTATAATAGCTTTCCATGAGTACTTTGAGTCCTTCTAGCAAATTATTGAACATAAGGGTGCTTTTAGGTACCCCAAACTTACCATTGGTGTCAGACATAAGAGTGGTCCTCAGGGCCCCCAAAGCTGCAGATGGTGCCAGGAGTGAGGGTGGTCTTGGGGATTTCTGAACTCTGCAGACACTATGCCAAATGTCTCTAGAATGAACATGCCAAATTAAGCATACTATACCATAAATGGCAACAATTTCTGGCAAACCCTGATTAACTACTGTGTCACTTCTTATGTGTATTGTGTCCCTAAAAATTTCTTGCTTTCTCTGCCACTAATTCTTCATAGCAGAGTGTCCACAGTCTCGGAGAAATGTTATAAAACTAGCTTTAAATAAAATAATGATTCTTAAAGTTTGCTTTCTCGATGGTTTTTCATCTTGTAATTGGGGTTGATTCCTGCAAAGAACAATGGCCTCAGAATATAATTAAATTCTACTTAATTGTTCAGACAGGGAAAAATGTATTACAGTTGCTGTTAGCTGATGGCATCTCATTTGCCCTCCTGGACTTTCTCCATTGAAATGTTGATGAAGAAAAACCATGAAGAGGCTTGTAAGGTGGCAGCAACACTGGAAATTAATAACTCCTGGACTCTAAGAGGGATTTCTACTAAACAAAAGAACCAGTGTGAGAAATTAAATGAGTTAGGTCTAAGTCAAGAAAACAGAAACATCTCTAGGTTTTGTAAAAGGAGGGATTTAATACAGGGAATTGGTTACATAGGTGATGGAAGAACAGATAAGCAAAATATAGAATAGTGAGGCAACTAAGAGGTTGGCAATAGCAAGAAGCTGCTTCCATTCCTAAGAAGGGGCTATCTGGTGAAGGCTGAAATCAGGGAGGGATCCACAAAGTAAGAGTGTATGGAGTTGTCTGTTGAAAGCTGGGACATTGAAGGAACTGAATTCATGAAGGCATCATAGCTCCTGCCAGGGGCACTGCCTGAAGCACTAATCTTCCATTAGTGTCTGTCTTTGGTAGATCCCAGGTAGAAGCCAGAAAACATGGAAGTATGCAAAACCCAGCCTGTAGGGGGCTTCCCCCTTCAATATAAAGCAGAACGGGGAAAGGTAAAGACTAGAGCTTAAAGAAAAGGTAAATGACCAGCATACTACTGGAGGCTCAGGCATACTCTAACTTGTGAATCTAAACACTAGACTACATGGGAGAAATCGAAGAAAAATTATCTACCAATTGCCACTAGGTACCACTCTATCTCAGAGACATACTCCACCAAGAAACAAGGCGGCAGCCACCATGGTCATGCATAAAGGATGGCTAGTGCCTGTTTTAAAAAACTCAAAGACTTTAAGTCCTTAGAAATGCAACATAATTGGTGCTCAAAGGTCAAAATTGTGGTAAATTGCCTTCTGAAATCTGAAGTTGTCAGAGATGTAGCAGAGCTCTATGCATGCTAGAATCTATGGGGTTTTATGCAATAATTTAATAAAATAAATAAATACATAATACATATATGAATACATAAATTAACACACACACATGCATGCACACACACACTCCTAGAATGCTTATACTTATTCGGGAATAAATTAGGCTCCATAAAATATATTAACAGAAGCAGGAGAAAATCTTTTCTTGGTTAGGAGGGACGCAATGAATTAATGGTTTTCAAACTCCAGATTTTGGTTAGGAGCTCTGAATATTAATTGTAATTCAGCTAAATAACACAGAGGGGATGCTCTTAGCATTCAATTGGACAGTGAGAGAGGACAAGAGGAACCGACATTGGGCTTGAATTAATACCTTATCATTTAATAATAAGTGAAAATAAACCAAAATAAAAAATGAGTCCTAACAAAAAGATTTGGTTACATCAGGGAAGGGGAGTATTAACTTGAAGGTGCTGGAGATAATCATACTTTTAAAGCTGTGCTACATGCTACAAAAGACAACTTTTAGAAAGAAAGCATTGATGGTTCTCAAGGAAAATGAATAAAATATAGATTGTAAGAATAAAAATGTTGAGATTAGAAGAAAATTAGCTGAGATGACAGAGGACTGGATGAGATATAGGCTCAGATGAAGAGGGAAATACCTGAGAGAAGGAAAGACAGTAAGAGATATAAAAATGGAATAATAAAATTTAAAATCACAGTGCAATCAGCAAAGAACAGATTTAACTGCAGGAAAGTAAATCAGTGATGAGAAGGGTAAATTTGAGAAGCATTCACCAAAGATAGAAAAAAATAGACAAAAGATGATATTAAAGAAAGAGAAGGTAAATTTGAGGGCAAGAACATGGACACTTGCTTTCTCAAAGAAAACCCTTGTTTCTGCAGAAGAAACAAAAGAAATGGTCCAGTAATTGGTGGCACAACAGAAGAAAATGGTCTACAGTTGCTGAGTACACAGAATGATTAATGAATAGACACTCATGTCTGACATATTCTGGTGCAAGTTTTGAATTTTGAGAAAAAGGAAAAATGCTTCTGATTACCAAGAAAGGAATAAGAATCTGACCAGCCTTATATTTTCCCTCCACCATTAAATCCCAGAGAGCAAGTAACAGCATTTATGCAATTTTGAGGGGAGCAAGTTTGTGAGATAAAAATTCTTTTTCAGGTGAATTAGCTGTTTGTAGTAGATGCTATAGATCTTCCAGTATAGGACAGAGGTACTCATTCTTCTACCTTCCAGGAGTGCTGGCAGCTGAGGGAGCACAACTCAGTCCCTTTCTAGGCATTGTCTCAGCAGATGGGAGCCCAAGATTACACTCCTCCCTGGGGGCAGACCACATACTATGACTGGTCCGTGTGGAAGTACCTGTGCCCCTTGCCCCAACTTCAGAGTTTGGGGCATTTCTGAAGGGCCATCCCATCTCCACAACTCTCCGTGAGATTGGCTGAGGCCTTTGTCACAACTACATGAGAGTTCTTCTGCCCATCCTGCTTACCTCACTGCTTTACATTCCTCTTCCTCCATCACTGCCCATTCAACCTCCTGCATATATATCCTGTCTCAGAGTCTGCTTCCAAGGAACCTTCCCTAAGATGATACTCATTTAACAAAAGGGAAAGACATTCCAGTAAGAAAATGTAGTGGTATAGTACTGTGAATTTAAACATTCAAACTGGTTGATCATACAGTTATTAGTGAAAGTAGGCTTACAAAAGAGAATGAAAACATTAAAAAAAATTTGAAAGAGTTGAGATATGTTAAACATATATTTATTAATAATCATTTGGCTCTAAAATTCCAGATAACATTTTCTAAAACTACAAAAGAAAGAGCTAGGGGAAAGAAATGAATTCTGCATTTCTTATTTTGCATAGGTTGGTGCTGAGGTTAAAGGAGTCAAAAGATAGTACATATTGCCTAAATTGAAAATAACCTAAAACCTATCAGTATGAAAGTGATAAGTTGTTATTGTTTATATAATGGGGTACTATGAAGCTATTAAAAAAGAATCTGGTCTATTTAAAGTCCCTGCTAGAGAATGATCTCCATGGTGTCAGTTAATAAAAAACAGTTACAGTACAATGTATATTGTATAAATACATTTATGTATAAACTCCCATATAACAAAACTATGTATTTCACATGATCATATATGCATCTAAGCAAGTAGAAAAAACTGGAAAGATAAGCACTGAACTGATAAAAGTTCCTCCGAAGGAAAAATGATATTGATAGGCCCTAGAAGACTGAATGGGGCAATTTGATTTTTCTACATTTTTGAAATTTTTCACAATGGTAATGTATTTTTGCATTACTTATATAATCCAAAATTTATAAAAAGAATAAAATATTTTTCATAATGGCAAAAGGTTTGATTATTCAATAACCAATGTTGATAATTAAAGTGGCTAAATACTTTGAAACAATTCATACATCCTCCCTTCACAAAATATATTAAAATAAATTCTTGATGGATTAAGGAGTAGCTGTAAATTATACTGAACGGTGAAAAAATTCTCAAACAATTCACAAAAATGTGTGTATCTGTAAAAAAATGGAAGAATTTGACAACAACAACAAGAACAAAATAGAAAAAAAGAGCCATCAACATAAATAGTCAACTCAAGGCCTATGAGCATTCTTGCCCGTTTACAAGGAATAGTACAAGATGATAATTGTAATTGCATCACAACTCTGGCTCTAGGTATCCTGGTGGCCAAAATAAACAAAAACAAAACAATAACAGCAACAATTAAAACAAAAAAGCAATCGAATTGGATTCATAGTTCCATTCTTCATAGGTAAAAAATGAAGCCAACAGTACCTCAGGGGAAATGAAACATTTACTCTAAAATATACTTTTGAGATAGGAGTCATTCCAGTTGCTGACAAGATGTCACTCACATCAAGTAATAGACACTTATAACATCACTCATTGAAATCTGAAGACATAGCAACTCAGTATAAGCCACTCCATCATGAGGACAAAACAGTTCAGTACGAAGGTGTAGCTTTAATAGTCTAACATGAACCAGAGGTAAGTCACAGGCTATCTAGCAGAACAGATGGCTTGAATATCCTTACAACAATCCTCCATGAAGACCAATTCTTTCAACTAGGCTTTTGATAAACTTTGTAACGTGGTCTTTTTATGTCATACTCTGTCTGGGAGTATAAATCATACACATGAGTATCATGTAAGTAGAACCAATAATCAGCTCTAAAAAAAGTAGTTCAAAAAAGGGAGCGTTCACTTTCCATTAGAGTGATGGAGCAGACTATGTGCAGGAACTGTGCCTTGAGTTTGGCTTTAAAGGATTAGAGAAGTTTTCAGGGGTTGAAGTTTAGGGCCATGACAGTGAGTGATGGCATGTGTATGAGTGAGATAGCTATAGAAAAGTACACTAGACTGGAAGTTAAAATATCTGAATGATAAACTGACATTTTATGATAGGCATGAAAAATAGCTGAAAGAGAAAATAGAAGGAAAGTTTGATAGAGCACTGGAGGTAGATCTGCTGGACTGAAGCAGAGAATTTGTGTGAGGGGACCATAAATGTTGAGAGTGGGTTGGTTTGGACCATGAGGGGGCAGCAATCAATATGCTGTTTTCTACTTTGCTTACTGATTCCACCTAAGGTTCCTGGGAAATAGGAAAGAATGGCATATTCTTAGTAAATAAGCTGCAAAGAAGCTCAGAAATCATTTAGACAATTCACTGATTTCCTAGAAGAAAAATGTGAGGTCCAGAGAAGTAAAGTGAATCACATTTCCTCCTGGAATATTTTGTTTTTGAAGTCACAACTATGCTGAAAATATGCTAGACAACTGGATGATGAGGGAGATTCTGAGTGTTCCAGCTGAGATCTGAGTAGAAATCACTGCTATTTTGTCATTGTATTTTGAGGTTGTTCCTTACACTGCACAAGATAACTGAAGCAAAGGATGGAGGTACTATATATTTTCTAAGCTTCATGTGTTTTTCTAGCAAGACCCTGGTCCACCCCATTTTTACCTTCTCCTTACATCCCAGCAAACATTTCTCCAAAGTGGCTGATTGTCCCATCACTACTTGCTCTCCCCAGAGCATTCGCTACTTCTGTACCCCACTGTCTCAAACGCACCTTATCTATCTCCCTCCTCACCTGGTTACAACTGTGTAAAAGTGGAAACGTGGTAAGTAGATGCTATTTCTCACTAATCAGAGCACAGCAGGAAGAAGATTGGCCCTGTGCCATCTCATTACCACAATCATTAGCCAGCACATAGGTGAGTAATTACCAGATGTTGGATATTTCTCAGATTTGTCCTCTTGCAGGATGTGGGGAAATATGATGCTCAGCCAGTCACTGGTGGCCTTCCACAAGTGACCCTTCTGACTTTTGCTCTTCTGTCTTTCACCTCACTCATCTCACCCCATCTGTGGTGGTCTGTGGGGCTGACCTCTGATTGCACCAAATGCTGGCAGGCAGACCTACTGCTGCCAATGTAGTTGTTGTTACTTCACCTTAAAACAGTTTTCAAAGGTTCCCTTAGGGCCACTTCATGAGTGGGTTTAGGATGAGAGAGGGATGGAAAGACAAAAGAGTTCACCCACTTCTGTTTCATATGGTAGGATTCCTTTGCTAATAAAATATCTGAAAAACCACAAACTTAAACCTCAGTTCCCAAAGCTTTAAAAGACGTGAATGAAACCAAATTTGGGGGGAGGGGCCCCACAAATCAGTCTTTCTTAGGGAGCTGCAGTAAGCATGGTTAGGTGGTATTTTTACTAGGTTATTGTTTGTTCCTGGGGAACTTGAATCATGGAAAAGAACTTTTCTCAAAATGTAGAACTAAATATGAAGACCATCTGAGATCTTGAGTTAACTTTACAGACAAATTAAACTAACAGAGTAAGGAACACATTAGTTACATTTCATCAGCAACCAAATTCCATTTGTTGTCAATGGAGTAATGCTTTTCTAGTAATTCTATTTTCCCCAGTGGGTGTGGGGAAAATAGAATAATTTAGTCAGGATCCCTGGGCTCAGGTCTGGCTGGGGGGTGGAGCAGCACATTTCTTGTAAACAAGTTGTGTGTGGGTGGAGTTGGTGCCCGCATGGGCACCAATGTATCTTTTTAGTTTTGTAGCTATTGTGTGTTCTTGAGTTTGTGAAGCAGTGCTGGCTGGCAGAGATCAGGTCTGGAAAAAGAACATGTTTACTCTGCTGGCTGCTGCTCAGTTTCAGTTTCTCTTTGGACTTTGCAGTTAAGTTTCTGAGTTTCTCAGTGTGGAGTGCTTAGCTCATAGTGTTGTGTCTGCTGAATAAAGACTATTCCTATGTCAACCAAGGCTCCAAGGACCTTTTTGCCATTTACCTAGCTCATAGACCTGCATGTGAAGGGTTTGTGAACGGGCTCAAGGGGTCTGTGAGCTCCAGACCCAGCCCTAGCTCCACAATTGGCGTCATCAGCAGGCTTATGCCACAATGGAGATCAAAAATAACCAGTATCTAGCATTAGCTGGCTTCCTCACCACTTCTGCACTTAATATAGGAAACCTGACTTAGTAAAGCAAGACTTCGCCTTATGTGATTTTAGTAGGGAGTTCATACAATTTATCATAAATAGGAGAAGTTTTTGACAGTGAAAAGGGGTTCCCCTAATAATTTCTCCAGGACAGCTGAAATAAAGTGGAATTGTTTGGCAAACCTGGATGCATGTGGAATATGAGAAAGACCTCTGTACTAAAAATATCCCCACAACTGTTTGTCACACTGTTCACCATAAGAGTGACATCACATGCAATCCTTTTCACGTGCAGTGGCTTCAAGAACAGTGCTTGTTTTTGTCAGTTATACCTTAATATAAATAAGCATATGAATTTCTTCCTTTTTGACAGGCGACAAAAATCAAAGCCCTGCATAAAGAAGAATTTTAAATAGAGAAGAAAAAGATGTGGAATAGCATCGTTAGGCTCTATTTTAGGAGGACAGGATGGGTAGGATGCCCTTGGAGAATCATAATGGAGTTATGTTTCTGAGGGTAGACTCAATCAGAGGATCTCAAAAGGGATACAAGAGACAGCGGGCAAACTCCATTTAGGGTATAACTTTTCTTAAGCTATCTCAGACAATCTTTCTTGCATTAAGGTCCACCCACCTCATGTTCAGCGCTGACAGACAAAATGATGTTGAAATGGAAAACCTAGGAGAAAAGCAACTGAGGTTTTTGGATTTGATAGCTTACCTACGCTGGATAATGAAGCCAAAACACACAAAAAAATTTAAAGAATTAAATTCATACTGTCAGAGGTGAAAGTCTAGTGAATGCCATGGTACCAATTTATTAAGCGGTCTTATAAAGTGACATTTCTTTGAGGTAATGCTGCTGCTGGATTCTGATGGGGTAGTGGAGGTGGTAGGAAGTTGGGGGAGATGAGGTGTCCTGGAGCTTATTGTAGAAGCCACATTAGCCAGCTTCATTACCACCCATATACCAATCTGAGTTATGGAAAATGATGCAGATTGATTTAAAACTTAACAAATTAAATTCAGATGGGGTACTTCAATAGATATTTACAGATAGGCAAAGGCTTATTTTAGTTTCTGTATTTAGTTGCCATGCTCTCCCAGGGAAGAGGTACAGTGTGATTTTAATAGGCTTTAGTTCATTTCATTAAATAAATTTTTTATCTTAAAATACTTTTAGATTCACAAAAAATTTAAAAAATAGTACAGAAAATTCTTATGTATCCCACACCCTGTTTTCCCTATTATTGACATCTTATATTACTAATGTGCACCTGTCACAATTAGTGAACCACTATTGATACATTATTTACTGAAGTGCTTACATTATTCAGATTTCCTTGGTTTTTACCTAATGTTCCTTTTCTGCTTCAAGATCCCATCCAGGCTACCATGTGACATTTAGTCATCATGTCTTTTTAGTCTCCTCCTGGCTGTGACAGCTTCTCAAAATTTCTTTGTTTTTGATGATCTTGACAGTTTTGAGGAGTACTAGTCATGTGTTTTGTAGAATGTCCCTCAATTGGGATTTGTCTAGTGTTTTTCTCATGATTAGACCATGGTTATAGGTGGTAGGAGGAAGACCACAGAGGAAAAGTGTCCTTTGCAACACATCACGTCTAGGATACATACTAACAGCATGGTCTATCACTGTTTATGTTGACCTTTCCCCTGAGGTAGTGTTTGTCAGATTTCTCCACTGTAAAGCTTCTCTCTCTTTTTTCCCCCTCCTTTTCCATATTACACATCAAGTCACTAGGTATAGCCCATACTTAAGGAGTAAGGAGTTATGTTCCACCTGCTTGAGGATGAAGTATCTACATAAATGATTCAGAATTCTTCTGCATGGAGATTTGCCTATTCTCCCTCATGTGTTTATCTATTTATTCATTTACTGAATCTTTTATATCAATGTGAATTCATAAATATTTATTTTATTCTTTGGGCTATAATTCTAATACTTTATTTTGTTGCTCAAATTGTTCCAGCTTTGACCACTGAGAGCTCTTTCAGCTGATTCCTGTGCCTCTGACATACCTCATCATCATCGCTATTTTTGTTTGGGCACTTTCTTAGTCTCTGGCACTACAAGATGCTCCAGGCTCACCTCATATATTTCTTGCCTCAGTTCTAGAATCAGCCATTTCCCCAAGGAGCCCTGGTTCCTTTTACTGGAGAATGATAGTAGAGACCCAGACCTGAATTTCTGATTTTTGCTTTGAAGGAAATTTTAAAGGAGTCTTTCCAGGTTCGCATGTTACTAGCAGCATTTACATTGTCTAGTTGTTTTTATATTAATTAAAGAAATACATTTTTAGGATGAATAGAGAAGTTGGAAAATAACTTTTTGGATGCTGAAAAGTGAAACATTATTGAAGATTTTAAGGAAAGTTTTAATTTCATTTGGATACGAAGAATAAGTTTTGTAATGATGAATATGCTAGTAATCCTGATTTGATTATCACATACTGTACACAAATACTGTTAGTTAACTCTGTACCCACAAATATGTATAATCAATTACGTTTCAATAAAGAAAAGAATTTTAGAGATTGAATAAGGATTGAGGGAGAGAAAGGGGGAAAGAGCATGTCTGAGAAATGGCACGTGGGTATTTGATTGATTAATTGATTTTACTAATATGTTGGTGGCCTGTGCAGTATTTGGGAAAAAAAAAAAATAGAAACACAATTCTTCAGTTGAAGGTAAACCCTGAACTCTCATAAAGTGAGGAAGTGTTGTTTCTGTTCCTAAATTCTACTTTTGATGGCAGCACTAGGATTTTTAAAGGTTAGACCTGAGAAGCCCAAACTGCATAAATAAACGCCTAGGAGACGCTTTTCGATTGAGAAGACATCCATTTGTCTTTACCAAATCCATGAGCAAGGGATTTATGAGTCAGCTTTACCCTTTTACTGGTTGTATAATCAGGGACAAATCATTTGGCCTGTCCAGACTCATTTTCTCCTCTGCAGAAATGTAGGAATAATATTATTTACTTCTGTGAGGATTAAAAAATAAAGAACTTAGCAAAATAGATAGCATAAATAAATGCTAACAGATGCTTGTTATCTTTCAATGAATGAAGGGAGGTTTTTATTCTCACTGATCTCTGGGTATACCATAGTATTCTCAGTAAGTACTGTTGGTCTTGAGCACCATGGTAGAAGACTTCAGTGTAAATGAAATGAACTTCATCCCCCTGCTTTTTGGCCATCAATTAAGTCCCTTTTAGGTGGGAGTAATAAGGGGGTTAAAGGAAATGCACCTTAGAAAAGTTGCATTCCACAGTGTGTTCAACACCTTCCCAAAATAATCAGGAATCTGACTTAAAAGTCTGTGTATTAAAGTCTGTGTATTGACTTAGTACCCTTTTTCTTCCTCTTCAGAAATAGAACAGATTCCCAAGAAATGTTTATTGCTTTCACTTGCCTAATACAATATCCCCAGACACACATTTTCACAGACTGGAAGCAGACCGTTACTGCCCTGCATTGGGGTGGGGGAAGAGTGGAAGGAAGGAAGGAGGTGCTTTGTCACTAACTGTCTGATTGATTCCAAATGACCATGGTGCACTGCTGTTAGGGTTCCAGGGTGTGTTCGTTAAGAAGATGATTGTGTTTTTTTTTATGACAAAGGCAATTTTAGTTTAAATTTTACAATAAAGCATCATGCAATTCTATCCCCTCTCAAAACCACGATAGCTGAGAAGTCTTACTGTGATAAGAACCACAAGACTGCTAAAGAAAAAAGGTCTTTAATATTTAATACTAGGCAGGCTGTAGCTTTTAAGCACATGCTGCCATCCTCTCTGAACGCAAGCTCCATAACCCAGGAGACCAAATAGCACATAGCTGGTAGTCTCTGTCCTTTTCTTTGTAAAGTATTTCTGTAAAAGTATCTTCATGGTAAGACTCTGGGATACTGCCCCCAAATCAGGTGGAGTGGAAGGTGCATAGACTAGGAGTAATAGGACCAACCATTCTTCTAGCAATATTCTAATTTGGGTAAATTATTTCTCTTAATATGGTGTTCTGTTTTGAAGGGCTATAATCAGGACTCAAACCCCACACTATTAACTGCAACCTCAACTCCACTTCTCTTTTCAATATGCCACCCTGCCACTATTTTATAACTATTTAAATTTCTTCCTCTTTCATCCAAAACACTTGATTTTCTCCTCTGTTATTGCTCTACTCATACATGAGTAGTACAGTTATTTACATATGACAAGGAAGTTCTTTACTTGCCCTGATATTTCTACCATATTGCGTAGTACCTGACATTTTGTAGGTGCTTAGTTATTGCTTATTGAATTGGAGACTGTAGTGGATTAAATTATGTCCTCCCAAAACTCATTGAAGCTTGAATTGTGTCCCCCAAGTTTTATGTATTAGAAACTTAGCCCCCTCTGTAACTGTTAAGAGGGTGGGAAATCCTATTATGGTAATTAAAAGGTGGAGCCTTGAAGAGGTGATTCGATTGTAAGACTGTGCAGTAGTGAATGGATTAAAAATGGTGGTCAGGGGTGTGGTTCTGAGGGCTTTAAAAGGAGAGGAGAGTCTGTCTTTCTCTCTCTCTGCTCTCTCTCTCTTTCTACCATCTTGCAATGTGAGACCCCTGGGTCACTGTTGCCACCACCAAGACCCTCAGCAGATGTGTTCCCTGAACTTTGGACGTCCCAGCCTTTGAAACTGTAAGGAATAAATTTTGTTTCCTTTATAAATCACTCAGTTCTGCATATTTTGTTATAAGCAACAGAAATGGACTAATACAGTGAAAATAATGTTTTTAACTATTTTTTGGAATTTTTTGTACTAAAATTTGTGTTTACTCCCACCAAGAACATAGAACATTGTGGCTCTCCACACACACTTGCCATGTTTGATACTCTCCCTATCATTAATCCTCAGCTGTTTTGGCAATGTTCTGCTTGAGTAACCCTTGATTCTCCAGGTCACAGCATGCAGTTCTGGGGAGGACTTGTGAATCTGGCAAGGTCATGTGCATTAAAGTAGCAATGATAATGAGAATACTTACTGGATTAGAGCACACCCCAGAAGAGCTGCTTGGACCTCAAGTTTTCCTTTCCCTCAAGTCCCCTGTTTTCCCCTGGATGAATCAGTACAGTCTGATGACTTTTTCTTGGTAATTACAATTCACCTATGGCATCTGGCTCCATGGGGCTTTAATTATTGGGCACTGCATTAGGGTTTGTTGTCATCTTCACTGCTAATATGGACCTAGTGACACTGGGCCTTTTGCTGCTCTGTGCCCCTCACCCCAACACACACACACACTGACTGCTATCAAATGGGAGGGCTCTCTACCACTGTATTACAGCTCTTTGAATTAAGAGCTTACTTCTCCAATTTTATGCACACATCATCCCTCCTATGGATGCATAGATCAGCTCTCTCAGGGCAGGTTAGGAGGCTTGAGGCTGCCATCTGATACTTAACCAAAGCCGGTGTCCCTTACCATTACCCAGGTACGGAACCTGAGTATGTGAATTATTCTCTACTGCAAAGTGTGTCAACTGCCCTCCTCAGGAGAGGGATAAAGCAACTTTTGCTGTCATTTTTGCTTGAGTCTTAAGTCCAAGTCCAAGGATCAGGCCATCAGTACAAAGTCTTTGAAGTTTCTTTTCCTGTGGCTCATCAGGATCTTATTCAAAAGGAGACCTGTTGCTGTGCCTTGGCATGAGCAAATTCTAGAGTTGGGCAAGTGTATCTACTACCCAACCCCATGCTCTCCAAAATCTCTGCAAAAGGTTTTTCACCATCCTTAAATCATCTTACAAAAAAACCGCACAGTATATATTTTCAAAACTCATGTTCAGATTTGCACAGTTACATTTTCTTCAGAGAATATTTTTTAAAGTTTTAAGCTATTCAGATGCAACCTGAAATGTCAAAAATTATTCCATGCTCACAATGTTCATCTCAATTCTAAAAATCAGAGCCTTTATGCTGGATATTAAAGATTATACAGGCTATTTCTGCCATTTTCTCTGAAACACATTCCACTACTCTTTCCACCCTCCCACCATGGGTCCTCGGACTCAGTCCCTTCATTTTTTAATTGGATATTTTAATATGACCTTCTTCCTAGAATCAGGGAAACCACTGACAAGTCAAAGAAATCTGAATGGGGAGCATATAACTTGTCACCATGATTAAGGCTTCTTGCTAATGCTGGAGGAAAACCTCAGCAAGCATGATATGAAAAACCCTAGTCAGTTAAGATCTCATTGCTATATCACTGCAATCTCACAAGCACAATCCTTTGGGAGTGTTCTCTGACTGTTTTATGTTCCTCTCCCTCTATTTTCTAAGACATATAAATGCATAGGGACTGACCCTGACCAACAGCGTTGTACACCAAGTATGGTAGTCTCTATTTCTGCCTCAGTAGACAAGAAGAGGGGAAGGGATGGTTGGTAAAACAAATGGTTCTTCAATTCATGGTATACCACCTCTCTAGGGGAAGATGGGGGAAAATAAGTACGGGAACCAGAGCTTTACCAATATCCAAATATTTGTTGATGCAACAGACATCTGTGCCACCCCAAGGCTTCTAGAGAGCAAAACCACCCCTTTCTAAGATGCTGATTGCAATGTTTTTCAATGTTAGGTGCTTGCCAGCTTCTCTGGTGTTTTATTCTTGACTTTGGGCTAAACTGCATAAATCATACATGGTTATCTATAGTCGATTCTCATTATTCAGGATAATTGTGATCAATAAAGTTGCCATGAATTCTGAATTAACGAATACTGAGCCATTGTTCCTAGGGGAAATACAGGGTTAGGTTCCTTTGAGCCTCCGGTCACAACATTTCGGTCAATGAATCAATACATTACCTTGATTTATGCATATTTAGTTTAATGACACCTTATTTAATATATACTGTTGATTCCTTAATATTGAGCTTGCAGCCAGCAGCACTGTAACTCATGCCTGACTAAAGCTTATCTAACACACATATTTTCTCTGTAAGGCACATCACAGCCTTCTTGTGCTTAGGAGCACCAGACAGCACTTCAGCGCTATGCTTGAGGACCACTTTAAATGACAAAAACATCAACAAAAAGCATAGAAATGCAGAAACTGTGACACTAAATAAACCAAGAAAAGGCAACTTGTTTAAAATATGAGAGCATTCTTTAAGCTTTTCGTTTCAAAGGCAGACTTACCTTATTTGGTTTTGACTGGGAATGTGAACTTAGGCAGCACAAGTTGTTCACCACTCCACATGTACCCATAAATGGCTGTGAAAGTGCCAGGAATATTGATTTTTGGGTCCATGAATAATGAGGATCAACTGTATATCAGTTACAGGAACATGAGCTTACAGTTCTCAAGCAAGTATACCTATGGATAAGATATCCTTTGCAATACTGTTTGAAGTGGAGAAAATGTGAGTAGAAAAAAGCAAGCTACATTTATAGTTTTACTTCTAGCAATAGCCAAGGAAGAAAAATTCATACCTACAGTGGTTAATAATAAAGATTTGTACTTAAACCTTACACACTTAAAACTTAGCCTATTAGTGGGACTGAGCACGGTGCGAGCGACACCAAGCCAAGGGTTATGATCCCCTTACTGGTCACATAAAAAAAAAACAAAAATCTTAGCCTATTAGTTAATTTTCTCTACTATGCAAAATATGGGTAAACTAAGGCCACCATTGAAAGATGAGTGGTCTCTAATATGTTATGATAATAATGATATTTATCATTTAGTGGCTGTTTATTACAAGCCATGAATTATTATGTTAATAACTTTAATTATTAAATTTATACAATGGCCCTGTGGGACAAGTAGTAGCATCCTCAATTTATATAAGAAAGATCTGCTGCTTACAGACTTATACAAATGTTATGAAGCCATACAATTAGTAAACAAAATATCCAGCATTCAAACCTCAGTGCTTCTGCATAGGGCCAATCTACAAAGATGTGACAAGTTCATTATTTCTTTCTTTCTCCCTTTTTTATCCATTCCTTCCTTCCTTCCCTCCATCCTTTTCTGCTCCTCCCCTCCTTCTCCTTCCTTCTTTTTCTATCTCACTCTGCCTCTCCTTATTTTAAAAGAAATTTCTGTGAAATGCTATGTTAACACAAGCTAGAGAAACAGAGACTTTAGAAAACACGACACCTTTAAAAAAATAGATATTTCACACAAAAAAAGTTTAGAACATTCACTAAACAACTACAGCAACAACAAAAAAGCCTGAAGAGAGAGAAAATTGTGATTTCCACAATTAATACATTATAATAAAATAAGCAGTGAAAAAAACACAAAGCATGGAAAGAAACAAGAAAGCATGGTCTAGTCAGAGAAGGCAACTAAAATAAAATATCCCTGAGGAAGCTCAGACATTAGACTTGACAGATGAAGACTTTAATTGGACTATGTTAAGTATGCTCAAAGAGCTTAAACAAACAAACAAACAAACAAACAAACAAAACTTTAGCAGGGGTTACATAGCAAATTTAAGCAGACAGAATAGAAATCAGTGAGCAGAAATATAGGTCAAATTGAACTTACCCAGTCTGAAAATGAACAAAAAAAGCATGAAGAAAAACGAAAACAAAACCTAGGTACTTCTGATTCCAAAAACCTTTACTTTAAACTAGTGGTTCTCAAAGTAAGCATCACCTGAGAACATGTCAGAAATACAACTCATCAGGTTCAACTCCAGACCTACTGAATCAGAAATTCTGGGGGTGGGGCCCAGAAATCTATGTTTTAAAAAGCCCTCAAGAGATTCCAATCCATGCTAAAGTTTGAGAACCAATGTTTTAATGACTATTTAATTATATATTTATTTATTTATTTATGCTAATTATCTAAAATTAACATATATTATTAAAATTAAGTTTAAAATACGAAGTAAGAATAAGTATAACGCATTTTAATAGAACTATTGGAGTATAATTGGCCTGTAATAAACTGAACATATTTTAAATGTATAATTTGAAAAATTTTGACATATATAGACACTCATGAAAGTACTACCACAATCAAGATAGTGAACATATCCATCACCCCCAAAGTTTCTTTGTGCCTCTTGGTTAATCTCTACCTTCTGCCAACTCACCACCTCCCTCTCCCCAAGCAACCATTGACCTGCTTTCTGTCACTATAAATTAGATTGCATTTTCTAGAGTATTATATAAGTGGAGTCATACATTTTATTTTTGTCTGACTTCATTCTTTCAACATAATTGCTTTGAGGTTCACCCATCTTGTTTATATTAATATTTTATTCCCTTTATCACAGAGTAGTATTTCATTAAATGAACATTCCACAATTTGTTTATCTATTTACAAGTTGATGGACATTTTGATTGTCTCCAGTTTTTGGCTATTCCAAATGGAACTGCTGTGAACATTTGTGTACAAGTCTATTTATGAATGTGGGCATTATTTTCTCTTGGCTGGATAATATGGTAGGTGTAGGTTTAACTTTCCAAGAAACTGCCAAGCTGTTTTCCAAAATGGCAGTACTATTTATACTACCAGCAATTATGAGACTCTAGTTGCTCTACATTCTCACCGACACTCAATATGGTCAGGCTTTTGTTTTAATTCTAGTCATTCTAGTAATGTTTGTACTGGTATCTCATTGTGGTATTAATTTACATTTCCCTCATGAGTAATGATAACAAGCATCTTTTTATTTGCTTATTTGCCATCTGTTTATTTTCTTCAGTGAATTGCCAGTTTGAAACTGCCCATTTTTTAAAAAAATTTTATTTGAAATAATTTTAGATTTACAGAAGAGTTGCAAAGATAGTACGGAGAGTTCCTACATACACTTCACTTAACTTACCCTGATGTTAATATCTTATGTAACCATTTATCAAAACTAAGAAATTAACATTACTACAATAATATTAAGCAAACTACTGACTTTATTCAGATTTCACCAGTTCTTTCACTAATATCCTTTTGCTTTTCCAGGGATCCAATCACATCACATTTGCTTGTCATTCTTCCTTAGTCTCCTCCAATCAGTAGTTGTTTCTCAATCCTTCCTGGTTTTTCATGACACTGGAACTTTTGAAGAGGGCCAGTCATGTATTTGTAGAGTAATCCTTAATTTGGTTTTGTCTGATATTTTCTAGTGATTAGATTGGGGTTATGAGTTTGGAGGAAGAAAAATAGAGATGTGAAGTGCTCTTTTCACCACATCATATCAGGGGCACGTATCAATATGACTACTCACTGGTGATTTTAACCTAGACCGCTTGGTTAAGGTGATGTCTGCAAGTTTTCTCCTCTGTAAAGTTACTATTTTTGCTCTATTAGTCATAAGCAAGTCACTAAGTTCAGCCCATATTCAAGCTGAGGAGAATTAAGCTCCATCTCATGGAGGGAAGCATATCTAAGAATGTGTGGCCATATGTTAAAACCACGCTAGTAATTAATAAATATAATTAACTTATATAATTTTTACATAAAATATAATTAAGTAATTAACAAACAATAGATATGATGAGGAAGATATTTGAAACTACTTGAATGTCTTATTTCTCTTCAAAAATTTGCTCATTAGCTTTAGCCTTCATTAGTGACTCTTCCTTGCAGCAATTTTTACTGTGTTATGCTAATGGTGATTTTCTATTTGCCTCAACCCTTCTATGCTTATTATTTGGAGTTCTTCAGTATGGCAGATTTGTCTCTTCTCTATTTTCTTAACTTATTCCATCATTGATTTATATAATTAAGAAGTCATGTGTACTTACTTTGTTCTTTGGGTTATATTCCAGTACAATGTCATTTATTTTGTTTCTCAAATTGTTCAGATTTGGCCATTAGAGGATCTTTTAGGCTGGCTCTTATGTCCCCTTCACCTTCCTCCATTCTTTTGTTTGTTTTGTGAGTACTTCCTTACTTTCTGACACAAGATGAGCCTATGTTTACCTTGTATTTTTCCTGCCTCAACCCTAAAATCAACCATTTCTCCATGGAGCCCTGGTTTCCCTTTTTTTATTAGAATTTTTTATTTTATTTTAAATTTTTTATTGAAACATATTGATGGTAAATATTTATGGGGTACAAAGATGTATTTCAATACATGCATACAATGTGTGTTATCTATTCAGGGTAATTAGCATATTCATTATTGCAAAACTTAATCATTTCTTTGTGATGTGCACATTTGATCTCCTCTCTTCTAATGGTTTGGCTACACACAGTAAAACATAATTGATTATAGATTTCTGGGTCAACTGTACATCAATATGGCTTATTTCTCCTATCTCGTGTACTATTGTTCATTAATCTGTATTTCACTATCCCTCCTTCCCCCTCTCTTTTCCCTCTTCTAGCAACCATAGGTCTTCTTTTTCCTTTTAACAATTCAACTTATTATTATTTGTTTTGGTTTCTTTGCTTGCTTCTTTTGTTTTGTTCTCTTTTTTTAGCCCCCACATATGACTGACAACATGTGGTATTTCTCTTTCTGTCCCTGGTTTATTTCACTTAATGTAATTTTCTCTAAGCTCATACATTTTGCTGTGAATGGCAGAATTTCATTTTTTTTTTTTTATGGTTTAGTATTCCATTGTATATGTACCACATTTTCATTATCCAATTATCTGTTGATGGACACTTAGGTTGGTTCCATACCTTGGCTATTATGAACAGAGCTGCAGTGAACATGGGGGTGCAGGTATTCTTTTGACATGATGATTTCCATTCCTTCGGGCATACGCAGTAGTGGGATTGCTAGATCATATGGTAGTTCTATCTGTAGTTGTTTGAGAAACCTCCATACCATTGTCCATAATGGCTGTACTAATTTACAATCCCACCGACAATGTATAAGGGTTTCCCTTTCTCTGCATACTCACCAGCATTTTTTTTTTTGTCTTTTTAATAATAGCCAGTCTAACTGGGGTGAGATGGTATTCTCATGTGGTTTTGATTTGCATTTCCCTGATGAGTGGTGATATTGAGCATTTTTTCTACATGTGTATGTCTTCTTTTGAGAAATGTCTATTGAGCTCCCTCACACATTTTTTAATTGGGTAATTTGGTTTTTTACTATTGAGTTGATTGAATTTCTTATATGTTCTAGAAATTAGCCCCTTGTCAGATACATGGTTTGTATATATTTTCTCCCATTCTATAGGTTGTCTTTCTGCTTTGTTGATTATTTCCTTTGCTGTGCAGAAGCTTTTTAGTTTGATAAAATCCCATTTGTTTATTTTTCCTTTGGTACCTGTGTTTTCAAGGTCTTATTCATACAATCTTTGTCTAGTCCTGGAGTGTTTCCCCTGTGTTTTCTTCTAGGAATTTTATAGTTCCAGGTCTTAAATTTAAGTCTTCAATTCATTTTGAGTTTATTTTTGTGTGTGATGAGAGATGTGGGTCTAGTTTCATTCTTCTACACATGGTTATCCAGTTTTCCCAGCACCATTTATTGAAGAGGCTATTCTTTCTCCAATGTATGTTTTTAGAGCCTTTATCAAAGACCATCTGGCTATAAATATGTGGGTTTATTTCTGGTTTTTCTATTCTGTTTCATTGGTCCAAGTGTTTGTTTTTATGCTAATATCATGCTGTTTTAGTTACTATAGCTTTGTAGCATAATTTAGAGTCAGATAGTGTAATGCTTCCTGCTTTACTCTTTTTGTTCAGGATTACTTTGGCTATTTGAGGTCTTCCGTTGTTCCATATGAATGTTAAGGTTGATTTTTCTATTTCTGTGAATAATGTTAATGGTAATTTGTTAGCGGTTGTGTTGTATCTGTAGATTGTTTGGGTAGCGTGGACATTTTCACATTAATTCTACCAATACATGAGCATGGAGTGTCTTCCCATTTTTCTGTGTCCTCTTTAATTTATTTCATCAGTTTTTTGTAGTTTTCATTATGAAGATCTCTGACTTCCTTGCTTAAATTTGTTCCTAGGTATTTTATTGTATTTTATTTTGGTAGCTATTGTAAATGGGATTGCTTTCTTGATTTCTTTTTCTGCTAGTTCACTATGAGTACATGGGAATGATATTGTCTTTTTTAAGTTGATTTTATATCCCACGACTTTACTGAATTTGTTTATCAGCTGTAAGAGTTTTTTTGGTGGAGTCTTTACATTTCAATATATAATATTATGTCATCTTCAAACAGGGACAATTTGACTTCCTATTTTCCAATTTTCATGCCTTTTATTCTTTTCTCTTGCCTGATTGCTCTGGTTAGAACTTTCAGTACTATATTAAATAGGAGTGGTGAGAGTGGGCATCCTTGTCTTGTTCCTGTTCTTAAAGAAAAAAGCATTCAGCTTTTCACAGTTCTGGATGATGTTAGCTGTGAGTTTGTCAAATATGGTTTTTATTGTGTTGAGATACGTAATTTGTTGAGAGTATTTATCATAAAGTGATGTTGAATTTTATCACATGCGTCTTCTGCGTCCATTGAGATGATCGTATGGTCTTTATCTTTCACTTTGTTGATGTGGTGTATCACATTTATTGATTTGTGTATGTAGAACCAACCTCACATCACTGGGATGAATCCCACTTGATCATGGCATATAATGTTTTTGATGTGCTGTTGTATTCTGTTTGGTAGCACTTTGATGAGAATTTTTGCATCTAAGGTCATCAGGGATATTGGCCTGTAGTTTTCTTTTTTTGTTGTGTCTTTGTTTTTAGTATCAGCGTGATACCAGCCTCATAGAATGAGTTTGGGAGAATACTTTCTACTTGGATTTATTGAAATATTTTGAGAAAAATTAGTATTCAATCTTTTTGAAAAGTTTGGTAGAATTCAGCAGTGAAACCATCTGATACATCTGTTTCTTTGTTGGGATACTGTTATTACTCTTCATTGGTCTGTTCAGGTTTTTGATTTCTTCTTGGTTTAGTTTTGGTAGGGTGTATGTTTCCAGAAACTTATCCATTTCCTCTAGATTTTCAGATGTGTTGGTATATATTTGTTCACAGTAGTTTCTAAAGATTCCTGGTATTTCTGTGGAATCAGTTGTAATGTCATCCCTTTCATTTCTGATTTTTGATATTTGGGTCTTTTCTTTTCTTTGATAGTCTAACTAATGGTTTGTTAATTTTTTTTATCTTCTCAAAAAACAACTTTTTGATCCATCAATCTTTTATTTTTTGTTTTGTTTTTGTTGTTCTGTATTTCATTTAGTTCTCCTCTTATCTTTATCATTTCTTTCACACTACTAATTGTGGGGTTGGAATGTTCTTGCTTTTCTATTTCCTTGAGGTTGTAACATTAGGTTGTTTGTTTAGGATATCCCAACTTTTTTGATGTAAGTATATATTTGCAATAATCTTCCCTCTTATTACTGCTTTTGCAGTATACCACAGTTTTTGGTAAGTTGTGCTTGTTTTCCATTTGTTTTTAAGAAATTTTTTGATTTTCTGCTTTATTTCTTCTTTGACCCAATCAGGATCATGATGTCTAATTTCCATGTATTTGTATAGTTTTCAAAGTTTTGTTTGTGTTAATCTCTAGTTTTATTCCATTGTGGTCCAAAAATGTACTTGATTTGATGTCAATCTTTTAAAATTTGTTGAGACTTGATTTGTGGCCTAACATGTGGTCTTTCCTGGAGAGTGATCTGTGTGCTGATGGGAAGAATGTATATTTGGCAGTTATTGGATGAAATGTTCTGTAAATGTCTATAAAGTCCATTTGGTCTAAGGTGCTATTTAAATCCAATACCTCTCTACTAAATTTTTGTCTAGATGACCTGTCCAGTGCTGAGAGAGGTGTGTTAAATTGCCCAACTATGGTTGTGTTGGGGTCTACCTCTCCCTTTAGAACCAATAATAATTGCTTTATATATCTGGGTGTTCTGATGTTGGGTGCATATGTCTTGCAAAATTGATCCTTTCATTATTATATAATGTCCTTCTTTGTCACTTTTTAGAGTTCTTGGTTTAAAGTGTATTTTATCTGATGTAAATTAGCAACCCCTCATTTTTGGTTTCCATTCATGTGGAATATCTTTTTCCATCCTTTCACCATTAGTCTATGTGTGTCTGTATTAGTGAAGTGAGGTTCTTGCACTCAGTAGTTTTTAATCCATTCAGCCACTCTATATTTTTTATGTGGGGGATTTAATCCATTTACATTCAGGGTTGTTATTGAAAGGTATTGTCTTATTCCTGCCATTTTATTAATTTTTTCCAGTTGTTTTATATTTCTTTTGTTCCTTTCTTTCCCTTTTACTGTTTAAGACACATTTTCTTTCTCTTTCTCATTTGTGTATCTGTTCTAGTAATGGTTTTTATTCTTTCTCATGTATTCATGATGATAGTTATCACTCTTTCAATTTCAGATGTAGGACTCCCTTGAGGATTTCTTGTAGATCCAGTCTTGTGGCAGTGAATTTCCATAGTTTCTGTTTGTCTGGGAAAATACTATTTCTTTTATTGGAGAACATTATTTAGAAATTAAGATCTGGGCACAGGTATGCTCATTTATTACAGGGCTGTCATTGCTACTAGGCCTTTTCAATACACAGAGTTAGACAACATATATATGGATACTGACCCATATATACACAAACACACATAATTATTTATGTATTCAAATATATACGTGGGTATAAAAACATGAGCTCATATTGATATCTCTAACTCTAATTCAGAACCCCAAGGTTACTTTTATTCTTCCCCTTCTGCCTATTTGTGACTTCTCTGACATTGAGAAACCTACTTCCCATTGTCTAAAATTGATTTACTTACTTGCTTAACACTAGTATACATGCAATGTAGCTTCAAAATATAGCAGTCCTATGTGAAACTCATTTATCAGCTAGAACATGGTGTTTATATACAGTTCTTTTTGGTTTTAGCCATACATTAACCAGCCAAAAGACAATCTGGTTGATATTTTTATATTCACATATAGTAATGTTCACTCTTTGTGTTGTACATTTCTATCAGGTTTGACAAATACATAGAGTCATGTACCTACTACCACAGTACCACATAAAGTAGTTACATCAACTTAAACACTCCCTTGTGCTTACTCTTTATAAATTGGGTTCTTTGATTTCTTTTTATTGCATTCTGAAATACTTGTATATTCTGAATTTAAGTCCTTTGATAGATATATGCCTTGAACATATTTTTCCCACTGTGTCAGCTGCCTTTTTATAATCTTAACAGTGTCTTTCTAAAAGCAGACTTTAATAATGATGAAGTTTAATTTATCATTTTTTTATCAATCATGCTTTTTGTGTCATATTTTTAAAAATCCTTGCCTAACTCAAAGTCACAAAGATTTCTTCCGAGGTTTTCTTCTACAAGTTTTGTGGTTTTAAGTTTTACATTTAGGTCTATGATCTATTTGGAATTAATTTTTGGATGTGGTGTGAGGTATGGATACAAGTTCTTGTTTAGCATATACTATTAGCATATCCTATTCTTTTAGCACCATTTGTTTTAAAAAGTCCCTTTCCTCCAATAGATTACTTTGATAACTTTTTCAAAAATAAGTTGTCCATATATATGTGGATCTATTTCTGAACTATGTTATTCCATTGATCTAGTTGTCTATTTTATTGGTTATGAATATTCAAAAGATAGAAAGCTGATTGTCAAGCCTCATGCCCAAGATGTAAAGGACAGATCCATACTCGCAGCATGCCTACTACCAAAAATTGCTATTGTACCCTGTGTCCCTTATCCAATTATGCCCAACCTCCCTCAGCCTCCCCCATTCCCCCTCGCTCCACTTTGTATCCCAAGGTATGCTCTCTTCCTGTGCAAGTCCAATGCACCACTGTGGTCTTTCTTTCCTTCCTTCTTTCTTGCATAGCTCCCACTTATGAGTGAGTACATCTGGTATTTATACCTCTGTGCTTTGCATATTTCAGTCAACATAAGTTTCTCCAAGCTCATCCATGTTGTTGCAAATAGGAAAATTTCATTATTTTTTATGGCAGAGTAGTATTCCATGCTGTAAATATACCACAATTTCCTTATCAAATCATCCATCAATGGACATTTAGGTTGGTTCTATATCTTGGCTATTGATGAACATGGGAACACAGGTATCCCTTCGACATGATGATTCCCATTCCTCTGGGTATATACCCAGAAGTGGAATTGCTCGATCATATGGAAGATCCATCTGTAGTTGTTTGAGAAACCTCCATACTGTTTTCTGTAGTGGTTGTACTAATTTGTAGTTCCACTGACACTGCAGGAGTGTTCCCTTTTCTCCACACCATTGCCAGCATTTGTTATTCACCATCTTTTTTATTATAGCTGGTCTAACTGGGGTGAGGTGGTATCTCAATGTGGTTTTAATTTGCATTTCCCTGATGACTAGTGATGCTGAACATTTTTTCATGTACCTCTTGGCCATTTGTATGTCTTCCTTTGAAAAGTGTCTACTGAGCTCCTTTGCCTATTTTTTAACAGGGTTATTTGCTTTTTTAGTGTGTAATTATTTGAGTTCACTGCATATTATAGATATTAATCCTGTGACAGATACATAGTTAGCAGAAATTTTCTCCCCCTCAGTAGGTTGTCATTTCACTCTCTTGATTGTTTCCTTTGCTGTGTAGCTTTCTAATTTGATATAGTCTCATTTGTTTTTTTCTTTTGTTGCTTGTACTTTTGGGCTCCTGTTCATAAAATCTTTGCCCAGACCTAGGTGCTGAAGTGTTTAACCTATTTTTTTCCTTAGTAATTTTACAGTTTCAGGTCTTACACTTAAGTATTTAAACCATTTTGAGTTGATTTTAGTGTATGTTTGAGAGATGCATATCTAGTTTCATTCTTCTGCATATGGATATCCAGTTTTCCTAGCACCACTTGTCTTTTCCTCAGTGTAGATTTTTGTTGACTTTGCCCAATATCAGATGGCTGTAAGCCTGAGGGGTGATATTTGGGTTCTCAATTCTACTCCACTGGTATGAGAGTCAATTTTTATGCCAGTATCATGCTGTTTTGGCTACAATAGCTTTGTAGTATAATTTGAAGTCTGGTAGTATTATGCCTCTGGCTTTATTTTATTTCATTTTTTTGCTCAGGATTGGTTTTGGCTATTTGGGGTCTTTTGTTGTTCCAGATGAAAGTTAAGATTATTTTATCCTTTTCTGTGCAGAATATCATTGGTATTTTGATGGGGATTGCATTGAATCTGTAGATCACTTTGGGTAGTATAGACATTTTCACAATGTTAATTCTTCCAATCCAAGAGAATGGAATATCTTTCCATCTTTTTGTATCGTCTTTAATTTCTTTCAGTAGTGGTTTGTAGTTCTCATTGTAGAGATCTTTCACCTACTTGGTTAAATTGATGCCTAGGTATTTTACTTTTTTCATGACAGTTGTAAATGGGCTTGCTTTCTTTATTTCTCTTTCTGTTAGTTCATTATTTGAGTATATAAATGCAACTGATTTGGAGGCATTTATTTTGTAACCTGCAACATTACTGAAGTTATTAACCAGCTCTAGGAGTTTTTTGATAGAGATTTTAGGTTTTTCTATATATAGTATCAAGTCATCTGTAGATTAAATCCTGTGTCTCATGGTTGATTTGTTGCCTGGAAGATCTGGCCCATACTGAAAGAGAGATGTTCAGATCACTATTATGTATTAGGGCCCACTATAAATGTATTAGGGCCTATTTCTTTCTTTATGTCTAAGAGTGTTTGCTTTATGTATAAGTGTGCTCCAGTATTGGGTGCATATATATTTATGATTGTTATGTCTTCTAGCAGGATAGATCCTTTTATTATTATATAGTGGCTTTCTTTGTCTCTTTTTATGATTTTTGGTTTAAAGTCTATTTTTCCCGATATACGAATAGCTACTCCTGGTTGTTTTGGTTTCCATTTGCATGGTATATCCATCCCTTCACTTTTAGTTTGTGTATGTCTCTACAGGTGAGGTGGGTCACTTGAAGAGAGCACATACTTGGGCCTAGATTTTCAATCCCATCAGCCAGCTGTGTCTATAGAATGAGGAGTTTAGCCCATTCACATTTAGGGTAATTATTAGCAGGTATTGTTTAATTCCTGTCATTTAATTTTGTTTAGATGGTTTAAATATCTTTTGATCATTACTTCCTCTTTTATTTCTCTTCTTCAATGTTAGTTGGAAATTTAAGGTGGCATGATTTAGCTTCTTTCTCTTTCTCACTGGCATTTTTGTTTTAATAGTGGGTTTTGCTTTATCAAAGAGATCTCTTTCTTTCCACATACATTCATTAAGGAAAGGCCATGTGAGGACACAGGAAGAAGGCAGCCATCTGCAACTCAGGAAACAAGCACTCACAAGACATGGAATATGCTGGCACCTTGATCTTGGACTTCCCAGCCTCCAGAACTGTGAGAAATACATGTCTGTAGTTTAAGCCACCCAGTCAGTGGTATTTTCTTTTAGCGGCCCAAACGTACCAAGTAAGATGAGACATATACAGTTGACCCTTCATATCCACATATTTCACATTTGCAGAACTTGAGCATCCTTGAATTTTGGTATCCATGAGGGGGTCTGGAATCAATCCCCCACAGATACTAGGGAAAGACTGTAGTATAAATGCAAGAAATTCTAATTTCAGAACAAAGAATTCTGATTTCAGAGCTGTACAGAATTCTGATGGGCTAATTAAATACTCAGCCTATAACCCAGTTTTTGGTAAGCAGTATTAGGATGGCAGTACAGTACTGACTAACTTACAGAGATGTTGTATAGAGTAAACTACAAAACACTTGCACAAAGCAAGCATAAGCAAGAATATTTAAAAATTGTGTTACTAATATTTTTCTAAAAGTTTTATATAAAACCTGAACTCAAGACATAGGAATTTTTACACAATTATTAGTAATGTTGCATTTTTTTTATTTCTCCACAAGCATGACCAGAATGTTCTATTTATAGAGAGGACCCTATTGCTTTGTTGTCTAAGTGACAAGTAGCCTATTATATTCACTTCAGTGTCCAAGTTGAACAAGAATATCACAATTATTACCTTCACTCTCAAGAATTTTGGCCAAGTGATTGCAGTGAAAGTCCTTATGCATCAGGAGCAAAAATACTTTGGTTCTACCTTGCCAGAATGAAGAAGGAGTACCTAGGAAGGAACTTTCCACCTGACTAGTTATGAGGGAATTTAGAGACCTACAGCTGAAAATAATAGTTCCTGGATTTTGAAACATCTGTCTCTTTTGCAGTCCTTTTTTTTTTTTTTTCGCAGTTGAAGTTTGAAATGTCCACTGGCTATACCAAGCAGAGATTTGAGGTAATTGTTAAAATGATTCAAGTTGGGGTGGGGGGATGGGAAGGGAGAAACACATCCAACCAAAACACATCACAGAAACACAGCCAAGCATTTCAGTTAAAAACAGTGAGTTATGGATTTGCTTTTGCCTGAACTAGTTAGATACATTCATCATCTTTTTTCTCTTTGATTTGCCAGTAAAGACCTGGCAAGAGAATATTCATTCCAACAAAGACTCCTGTATCACATAGAAATATAATTGGTGCAAAAACAATGATCTCCAATAAGGAAATATGATAATTCATTTGGGAAGAGGTGGTTGGGATATATTTTTGTAAGAGTATCACTCAATTACATTTTACAACATCCTAAAATTGTATTCTTAGTTAATTCAGATTTAAATTTTAAAGTTAGTTAAAGGTAACCTGGCTTTACCTATTCTTATGCTAAAACAGTTATTTTACCTGTTGTTATAGTTAGAAATGACTGGTAATAATGATAATCAAGATCTCTGTCTTAGGTATAGCTTAATATGGGCAATAACTGGGGGCTGGATAGATTAAAGTTGCCTACATATAACCTTAAAGTCATTGGTTAGAGAAGCATAAAGTTTAGAAATACATAAGTTTTGTTCAATTCATGAAAATGGAAATGATAGAATAAATGCAAAGATCAGAAGAAATGAAATATTAGCCCTGACAGTAGAAATTAATGAAATGGAAAAACTAAACAGAGTTATTGAAGAAAAAGTTATTTTTGAAAAAATTTAGGAGGCCCCGAGAGCTGCTGAGCCCATGTGCCCCCTGAGGCAACTGCACTGGACCATGTGGGTGCTGCTGTGTGACACCCCCAGCTGAGGCCAGTGTGCACCACCCAGAGAGGACCCCAGAAAGGCCCTAGAGCCTTCCAGGCCCACGCACTCCCCAAGGCATCTGTGCCAGACCAGGTAACTGCCACCACAGGATCCACAGCCCAAGCTAGTGCACTCCACCCAAAGAGGCCCTAAAGCCACCAGTCCTACAGGATCCCAATCCACCCACACTGGAACAGGTAGGCACTGCCGGGGAACTCCTAACTCAGGCCAGTCCCTGCAGCCAAGAGAGGCCTGAGCCTCCCACCCACAGGCACCAGGGCAGCCTGCCAAATTGGCAGTCCTGGCAGGATCCAAGCCAGACATTAGGGTAGACTGAGTGGACCGAGAAATCCCCTGCCACAATGACTAAACACCAAAGGAAAGATACCAGATACATGAAAAACCAAGAAAGTACACCACCAAAGCATAATAATAACTCTCAAGCTCTAGATCCTATAGAACAGGAAGTCCTTGAAATGGCCAACAAGAAATTTCAAGTGATAATTCTAAGAAAACTAAATGAGATATAACAAAACTCAGTTAGACAACACAATGAAATGAGAAAAAGTATACAGGACTTGAAAGAAGAAATGTACAAAGAACTCAATGCCCTGAAGAAGAATGTAGCAGAGCTTGTGGAGCTGAAGGATCCATTCAATTAAATAAAAGACACAACAGAGAGTTTAACCAGCAGGCTAGAACAAGCAGAAGAGAGAATTTCTGGCCTTGAAGATGGCCTGTTTGAAATAACACAGGCAGACAAAAAAAAAAAGAAAGAAAAAAGAAAAAGAAAAAAGAATTAAAAACATTGAAGAAAATCTAAGAGAAATAACAAACAGCATTAAGTACTCAAATATCTGAATCATAGGTATTCCTGAAGGGGAAGAAAAAGGAAATGGCATTGAAAATATATTCAGCAAACTAATGGCAGAAAAGTTCCCAGGTATAGGGAAAGACGCAGATCTTCAGATTCAGGGGACTCAAAGATCCCCAAACATTTTCAACCCAAAAAGGTCCTCTCCAAGACATGTTATAGTCAAACTGGCAAAACTCAAAGACAAAGAGAGAATCTTAAAAGCTGAAAGAGAGAAGCATCAAGTCACCTATAAGGGAGCACAATCAGACTCACATCAGACTTTTCATTACAAATCCTAAAAGCCAGAAAAGAATGGGAGGATATATTCAAAATACTAATAGGCAAAGATTGCCAGCCAAGAATACTTTACACAGCAAGGCTATCCTTCCAAAATGAAGGGCAAATAGTATATTTCTCAGACAAACAAAAACGGCAGGAGTTCAGTACCATATGGCCAGCCTTACAAGAAATTCTCAAGGGAGTACTGGGTTTGATACCTGAAAAACAACCACCACTGCCATAAACACTAAAGAAAAAACAAAACCCACTAGTAAAATAAAAATGCTAAAAATAAAGAGAAAAAAAGCTTATCTACCATCCCAAGAAACCAACAAATACCTAAGAGAAACAGTAAATCAGAAAGAAAGGAGCAAAATATACGTAAGGCATCCAAACAAAAATCAATAAAATGCTATGAGAAAATCAACACTTTTCAATAACAACTCTTAATGCAAAAGGATTAAATTCCCCACTCAAAAGATGCAGACTGACTGACTGGATTAAAAAGGTGGACCCAACTATATGCTGCCTTCAACAGACT
The DNA here is from genome assembly GCF_027409185.1 of Cynocephalus volans. Classification (NCBI taxonomy): domain Eukaryota; kingdom Metazoa; phylum Chordata; class Mammalia; order Dermoptera; family Cynocephalidae; genus Cynocephalus; species Cynocephalus volans. The sequence continues at coordinate 58,852,886 of NC_084478.1, forward strand.
CACTTCACCTGTAAGGACACACATAGACTAAGAGTGATAGGAAGGAAAAAGATATACCATGCAAACGGAAATGAAAAATGAGCTGGAATAGCTATTCTTATATATGATAAAATACACTTTAAACCAAAAACCAGAAAAAGAGATAAAGAAGCCCACTATATAATGACAAAAGGATTTATCCATTGAGAAGACATAACAGTCATAAACATATATGAACCCACCATCAGAGCAGCAAGATTTATAAAGCAAACACTATTAGACCTAAAGAATGAGATAGATACTAATACCATAACAGAAGGGCACCTGAACACCCCACTCTCAATATCGGACAGATCATCTGGGCAAAGATTCAGCAGAGAAACACAAGATCTAAACAACACTTTAGACCAATTGGACTTGGCAGATATCTACAGAACATTCCATCCAAAAACCTCAGAATATTCATTCATCTCATCAGCACATGGAACATTTCCCAGGATAGATCACATGTTAGATCACAAATCAAGTCTCAATAAATGTTAAAAAATTGGAATTATTCCATGTATTTTTTCAGATCACAATGGATTAAAATTAGAAATCAATAATAAATGAAACTCTGGAAACTATACAAACACATGGAAAGTAAACAGCATTCTACATAATGACATACAGGTCTCAGAAGAAACTAAACAGGAAATCAAAAATTTATTGAAACTAATAAAAATAGTGATACATCATACCAAAACCTGTGGGATATGACAAAAGCAGTACTAACGGGGAAATTTATCCCATTAAATGCTTACTTCAGAAGAATGGAAAGATGGCGGGCAAATAAACACTCTATTTCACCTTAAAGAACTAGAAAAACAAGAACAATCCAAACCCAAAATTAGCAGACAGAAAGAAATAATTAAGATCACAGCAGAAATTAATAAAATAGAAACACAAAATCAATACAAAAGATCAATGAATCAAAAAGTTGTTTTTTTGAAAAGATAAATAAAATTGAAAAACCATTAGCGAGGTTAACTAAAACAAGAAGATAGAAGACCCAAATAACAAAAATTAGAAATGAAAAAGGTGATATTACAACTGATACCTCAGAAATACAAGAAATCATTAGAGACTACTATACACAACTATACACCAACAAATTTGAAAATTTGGAGGAAATGGATAAATTTCTGGACACACACAAACTACCAAAACTGAGCCAAGAAGATACAGAAAATCTGAACAGACCAATAACAATAAAAGAGATTGCATCTGTTATCAGAAGGCTCCCAACAAAGAAAAGCACAGGACCAGATGGGTTCACTTCAGAATTCTACCAAACCTTCAGAGAGGAATTGATACCAATTCTCTACAAACTATTCCAAAAGATTGAAAAAGAGGCCATTCTCCCAAACTCATTCTGTGAAGCAAACATCACCCTGATGCCAAAACCAGACAAAGATGCAACAAAAAAAGAAAACTACAGGCCAATATCCTTGATGAATATAGATGCAAAAATCCGCAATAAAATACTAGCTAACAGAATACAGTAACACATACACAAAATTATACACCATGATCAAATGGGGTTCTTCCCAGGGGTGCAAGGTTACTTCAACATATGCAAATCAATAAATGTGATACACCACATCAATAAAATCAAAGACAAAGACCATTTGATCATCTCTAGAGATGTTGAAAAAGCATTTGACAAAATTCAACATTGGTTCATGATAAAGACTCTCTACAAGTTATGTATAGACAGAAAGTATCTCAGCATAATTAAAGCCATATATGATAAGCCCACTGTCAACATCATCCTGAACAGGAACTAGACAAGGATGCCCACTCTCACCATTCCTATTCAACATAGTGTTGGAAGTACTAGCCAGAGCAGTAAGAAAAGAGAAAGAAATAAAGGGCATCCAGATCGGAAAAGATGAAGTCAAACTTCCCCTGTTTGCAGATGATATGATCCTATACATTGAGCAGTCTAAAGCCTCTACAAAAAAACTCTTAGAATTGATAAATGATTTCAGCAAAGTTGTAGTGTCAGGCCTTAGAAACTAATGCCACCTTAAGTGACATTACAAGTGGTGCCATTATGGGCCCACAAGGGCGTATTAACGTGGCAGCCTAAGATGGCACCGGGAGGAAGTAGGGTGGGAGTGTCTGCGGGAACCTTGCCTTAGCCGTTATTGGCCAAATACATGCTTCCGTGCTCATGAACACTGCGTGATTGCAATAGCTAGGCATTGAGACAGGATGTATGCTCTTGTAACCTTTAAGTTGATTGGAGGATGTAAAAATTTCCCTTCCCCATTTGCCTTTAAAAGCAAGTGCTTGTGTGATAATAAACGGAACTGCTTGACAGAACCCCCGCTGCGTCTGAGTGTTCTTTAACAGGCTGGTTGGGGCCAGCGACTGTGCTCACCTTTCTTCATGGCTCTCTTCCTCCATCTCCTCCCAATGGGGACTAGGGAAAGAGGAATCTGGGCAATCCACCCGCCCACCAGAAGGGACACCAATGGAGGGACTGATAGCAAGGCAAGGGCTGTTCGGGTCAGCCAGTGGCAGATCCAACATTGCAGGATACAAAATCAACACACAAAAATCAGTAGCATTTCCGTACTCCAACAGTGAACATGCAGAAAAAGAAAAAGAGAAAGCTAGCCCATTTACAATAGCCACCAAAAAATTAAAATACTTAGGAATAAAGTTAACCAAGGATGTGAAAAATCTCTATGAAGAGAACTACAATCCACTGTTGAGAGAGATTAAAGAAGACACAAGAAGATAGAAAGATATCCCATGCCCTTGGATTGGAAGAATTAACAATGTGAAAATGTACATATTACCCAAAGTGATCTACAGATTCAATACAATCCCCATCAAAATTCCAATGACATTTTTCTCTGAATTGGGAAAACTACCCAGACATTTATGGAATAACAAAAGACCATGCATAGCCAAAGCAATACTGAGCAAAAACAAACAAACAAATAAACAAACAAATACATAAATAAATAAATAAAGCTGGAGGCATAACACTACCTGACTTTGAGCTATACTACAAAGCTATAATAACTAAAACAGCATGGTACTGGCATAAAAACAGGCACATGGATCAATGTAATAGAATAGAGCACCCAGAAATCAACCCATACACCTACAGCCATCTGATCTTTGACAAAGGCACCAAGTCTACACACTGGGGAAGAGACTGCCTCTTCAGCAAACAGTGCTGTGAAAACTGGATATTAATATGTAGGAGAATGAAACTAGACCCGTACCTCTCACCATATACCAAAATCAGCTCAAAATGGATTAAAGAATTAAATATACACCCTGAAACAATAAAACTCCTTAAAGAAAACATAGGGGAAACACTCCAGGAAGTAGAAGTAGGTACAGACTTCATGAACATGACCCCCAACATACAGGCAACAAAAGGAAAAATAAACAAATGGGATTATATCAAACCAAAAAGCTTCTGCACAGCAAAAGAAGCAATCAACAGAGTGAAAAGACAACCAACAGAGTGGGAGAAAATATTTGCTAAATATACACCTGACAAAGGATTAATATCCAGAATATACAAAGAACTCAAACAATGTTACAGCAAAAAAACACACAAATAACCTGTTTAAAAAATGGCAAAGTTCTCACTTATTTGTGGGAGCTTAAAATAAATAAATAAATACACAAACAAATCAGGGGGCAGGGAAGAAGACACAACATTCACAATTCCTTGAACTTGTTAAGACAAGCAAACAGATATGATATTGATAGAGGATGGAGCGGGAGCGGGGAGGGAGGATTCGGTAAAGGTACATGAAAATCAACTACATTGTATATTGATAAAATAAAATAAAATTTTTTTAAAAAAGAAAAATTTTAGTGAGGTGTATACACTCCTGGTTAGATTGATACACTTCTGGAAAGAAGAGAGAAACAAACAATATTTATTACAAAATGGAGTCACTATGAAAAATATAAATACTAAATATTAAAATGAAAGTGCAAAGTTTTTAAATATAAAAATTATAATAAAAAGCAAAAAAGACCAATCAAAAAGAGAACAAAACAAGAGAAATATAACAAAATAGAAGCAAAAGCTGTAGTATAAGTTAATATGAAGAATTAAAACACACAGTCGTATCAATAAATGTGAACAAGTTAAACTTATGTATTAAAAAAAGATTTTCAAATTGGCACATAAAGCAAACCTAACTCTATTTTGTATATAAAGAAGTATCAAAATTCAGGGATTTCAAAAGTTTAAAAGTAAAGGTAGGAACTAAATTTTAACATAGAAATGGCAAAAATAAGAAAATAGGAAGTTGCAATCCTGTTACCAAATTAGAATTCAGGCCCCAAAGCAGTAAATGAAATAGGTACTTCAAAAGTCACAATCCAAATTGAAGGCACAACAGTTATGAATATCCATGTACAAAACAATAACAACCAAATATGTAGAACAGAAACTATAGAAAGTGCAAGAAGAAATAAATAGAAATGCACAATTATTAGAAGACTTTAACACACCACTCTCAGTTCAAGACGGATAAAGTGGACGATAAATAAATAAATAAATAAATAATCTAAATAGCAAAAGCAATAAGGCATACTGAACACCATACACTGATCATAGAAAATCTAATTTCTTCTCAAGTGCACATGAAACTTTTTCAGGGGCTAAAATAATCTAAATAATCTAAATAGCACCCTCCCAAAAGGTCCGGTAGGTTTTACAAAGTACAAATTTTACAAACAACATGATATAATAGTAGTGCAATAAAAGTAGAAATTAAAACACAAGCCACAAACAAAACAAAACATAAAGACCCTTCCGCCTGGAAATTTAAAAGCCTTCTGTTAAGCAAATCTTGGTGAAAAGGTAAACACACAAAAATTACAGAATCTCTGAAAAATAATGGTAGTTAAAGTGCTACATATCAGAATCTATGATTTACATTTAAAGCAATGAACACTCCTTTCCAGGCTATAATCTTCTGTTTTGGAACAGACATACCTTCATGACTTGCATATTAGTGATGATAGGGGGGGTCCAATCAGAGCAGCTGGAGCCCCACTCTGCTTTCAGTCAGCCAAAGAGGAACTTGTAGCTGCAGAACCACAACCATTGGACCAATGTGTGACCAAGTGTCCCAAGTGAACCAATGAATGTCTTCCTGGGATATTCAACCTTGAGTCGAAAGGGGAAAGGTGTGATTCAATGGATGTGATTGTTTGCCTGTGGGTTCTTTCCTTGTTATATGCTTTTAACCACAGTGATAAGTTCATTGATGACCTCCATTTCCATAATTCTTCTTAATTCTATATTGGTTCAGTATTTGTAGTTAATCTTTACAGAAATACATTTAAGGAATAAATTTGCTAGAATTGTCAGATTTTTGAAATGCAAATAAATAAATAAATAAAGCAATGAACAGGGAAACATTTACAGCAATAAACACCTACATCAATAAAAATAGAAGAATGAAAATAAGTTAATTAAATTCCCAACTCAAAAATCTAGGAAAAGACAAAGTAAATCAAAAGAAGCAAAGTAAGGAAATATTGAAGATTAAATTAGAAATTAGTAAGGTAGAGAACAGAAAGATAGTTAAATTAATCTATCAAAATCCTGTACCTTTGAAAAAGTCCAAAAAAATAGACAAATTACTAACTAATTTAATTTTTAAAAAGTTAAGAAGCATAAATATAAGAAATAACAAGAGGGAAAAAACTATTGATGCAGAGGGAAAAAAAATGTAAGAATCTACTTTGTACACACCTCTGCAAATAAATTTAAAAATCTAGATCCCCCCCCAAAAAAAATACCTACATCAAACGGATACTTTTTTTAAAAAAGGTAGTTTGCAAAAATTGACTCAGTAGAGACAGGAAGTTTAAACAGACCAATTTCCATAACTGAAACAGAAAAAATTATCAAGAAACCAGTCTTCATATAAGGACCTGGCTCAAGAAACCTAGACGGTTTCACAGAGAAATTTTACCAAATTTTTAGAAGCCAGATAGTCCTAATGAGACATGCATTTAAAATGAAGAAAAATTTACAAATTCTTTTTATGAAGCAAGTATAACACTGGCCCCACAAAAAGTTATCGAGCCAATATTACTTATGCATGTTAATTAAACATTCTCAGTAAAATATTATGAAACAGAGTTCAAAGGCATACTATATCAAAAAATTATATACCATGGCCAACTGGGGTTTATGCCAGGAATGCATTGTACTTTTGTATTTATTCCGCATGCCACATGTGTTTAATTAACTAAGTGCTATGTCAAGTAAGAGAGCTGGAGAGCTTAGCTTGCTCTCAGGTACTGTAGTTGTTCTTTTCTTGAATTTTTTAGTTCCTGATGCCTTCTTAAAGGTCCAAACTTGCTTCGAAATATCAGTATGACTCACAATTAAAATTAAATTATTTTATGACTGTTGCTCTGAGATGCAAGTCTCTAAAACTTGGTAACAGTGATACTTCTCAAAAGGCATCACTTTTATTAACTATCAGATAATTGAGTCTATTAATTCCAAAGCAATTTCTTAAAGACAACCATGCCAAAGAAGGACTGGGAATAATTGAGTTGCTATGCAGTTATGAATTTTATATTATCTTATAAATATTGAACTAAATGAAGAGTGTTAGAAGGAAAAATTTACCTTTATTCAGTATAGTCCTTGGGTTGTTTCTTTAAAGAAATTGTTTTATAGCCTAAAAGAGTCAACAAATTAAACTGAAAATATTCTAAACAAACACCAACCTAATTAGATATCATACCAACGGATGATAATTTTAAGGCTTTACTGTCCTTTCTTTAGGGAGATATAATAAAATGTTGTCTATTGGTTTTCAAGCGTTGTACCTATAATATCGTAAATCACAGCAAATGTGCCCAAATTCCATAATTTGGAGCCCCATCTGTTGCTGTTTGTTGAGCAGTAACTTAGGAAGTGGGGTTAATGGGAAAGAAGGTGATTTTGCCTGGTAGTATCTAAGAAGATATAAGATTTGCACACACAATTAGTTACCATGCCTACCTACCACCAAACTTACCACAATCCAAAAACATGATTCATAGGACTGCATTTTTCCATTTCTGCATGAAACCATTAGGATGATTTTGGTGACCTTATTTTCCTTCAAGGTTGTTCTTGATGTTAATGTAAATCTACTTTTATCTATATAGTACCACTGGGGACAGAGGGAAATGTAATAACCTCTGTAATTAACCCAAAGGCCATCACCTTTGAAGCATGACCTTCACTCACATAAAGATGGCTGCAGATGTTAACTTTTGCTGCAAGTCTTTAAGGCAAACTGAGAAATATGATAACAGGTCAACTAGTCTGCTATACCCTTACTAGTGGTCCATCCAACTGGATTATACAAGGCAAAATGGCAGAAAGTGAAGTCACACAATGTTTTGATGGTCTGTGGATAAACAGTTGGTTTATCCTTGTAAAGTAAAACAACGAATGTGTTTGAGTAACCACTAACTGATAGATACAGTTCCAGACAGGATGGTGGGCAGACTTTACCTCTTGGGTTGAAAAACATTCACTTATGTTAAATGCCTCCTATAATGGATATATTTTCCTCTTCAATACCCTTGGGTCCTTTTTATCATTCTGGACAATCCCTCAGGTTCAAGATCTTTTTTCTTCCAATATTTGATGCCTGAGAGACTCCTTGGGGGTCAGAAATTGGTTTGTTGCAAATCATTTTGTTGCTTAATTTACTTCCCTGCCTTCCTCCTCAAGGAGGCCCTCTGTCAGTGACTAGCTTGTGGAAAAATATGGAAGCCCTTGCTCCTGTCAGGACAATCACAGAGGAATTACATGTTTATCAGAGTTCCCTTTTGCAATCAGCTGCTCTCAAGGGACTTTGCTTGAAATTGTGCCCTGACTTGTCCTCTTCACAGTCCCCTCCCAGCTTCCCTCAATTCTTAACTGGTTTCTTCCAGCAGCACTTCCTTAATCAGTTACTTGCACGTCCATCCTCATGTCATAATCTGCTTCTAGGGAACTCAACATTACCACTTCCACCCTAAATTTAAGAACTTAAAAATGTGTAAAAGCCTACTAATTTCCTAGAAACAGAAAGGTAAAAATTCTTTAAAGACTCAAAAAACAAGAAATTGCAATTTCCTTGAATAGCTAATTGTAGGTGATAAAATGAGTCACTGGGTCGTGATGTTCATCAAGAAAGGATTAATCTCAGTAATGTATCATTCTGTCTGCACATAAATATATGTGGGCGTGGGACGATGGGAAAATATACCAGGTTTTGTCAAGGGCAGAAGCAGGAGAAAGAAGGTGAATGTGTACAGAAAGAGCTTTTTAATAAGCTCTTTTAAAAATTCCAACAAGAGAAAAATATGAGAAGGAAAGAGAGAGTAATGAAATCATTTTCATTCCCTCCAGAGTTCCCATTTTTTTCTCACTTCATTTTAGGAGAGGCATCTTTTTTATAGTATTTATATGGTATAAATCTGAGAAGTAAAAAAGAAAAATAAATTGGAGCTTTATAAAAATTTTAAAATACTGAAGAGCAGCCAAAAGAAGTAAATCCAATGATATATTTTAATCTGCTAAGTGGGACTTTAGCTCTAACCCCTGGAAATTGAGGGAAAAAGCACTAAAGTTGAAGGGCACAATGGGGAAATAGCCACATAAACAGGGAAGCCAAATCTGAACAATCACTATTAAGAAACACAGAATATCAGTGGGATGGATAAGGCATATACGGCCCTGCTTGAATATAAATGTTATTAGGGCAAGAAGTGGATCTGCCTTGCCCACCATTGGAACACTGTAAGCTATTTATACATATTTGATGAATGGATTATCTTATTAATTAATCACATTAAAAACATAATTCTGGTTTATATATTTCCAAATGATGTGTACCTTATAACTCGGCACATAGCAGGTACTCACAAATATATGTTGAATAAATAAACTCCAAATATTAGAACTGGGACACATGGCCGTCAATATGATTTAACTCATAGAAATAATGGGAACAAATGTTTTACACCATGACTGTCCTGGAAAATTGGAGATGTAGGGATCTGATTGGCTCAACCTGGAAAAAAAAAAACTTCATTTCCCCCCAAACGCACTGAAAAGAAATACTCTGTTTTCAATCTTAGGCCTGAAAAAGGCTTAATATTTACTTTCTATCTTCCCATTTAGCCTAAATAGTTAATAGTAGCAGGAGTGATTATTATAACCGAAGTTTAGTAAATACTGGGAAATTTTAAAGGATTTTTAAAAGATTATAATGTTAGTATAATTTCATAGATACCTTTGAGACTAAGTGGAGTGAGGCTTACTAGAATATGGCAAAGGAACAGAACAATGCAAGAGAGAGCTTGTTTCTTTTTTCTTTTTTTCTTATTGAAACAGAGTTGATTGTACGTGTCTGTGGGGTGCAGAGTTGAATACCAAAACCTGTGTGCAACATGTGATGCTCAAATCAGGATAATTAGAATATTCAACGTTATACAATGTAATTGCTATTTTGTGGCCTTTTACCAATTCCTCCCTTACCCCACTCCCACTGAGAGCTTTTTTCTGTACAATACATAACCTCACCTATATACAATATCTAATAGATGGAGAAGAGGAGGCACATCAAGCATTAAGTAGCATTAAGTAATAGCAGCATTAAGAATGAAAGTACATTCTTAAAATTTCCAAAGCAATCCTATGCCCTAAATTGATATACAGATTTAAAGTGCATCTCTTTCATCTCCTTCTGAGTCCCCATATTCTATTACCTACTCCCTGATTTCCATCTGTAGGTTCCAGATCTAAGCTCTTTTTCACAGCTTTGATGAGTTTTACTGGATGTGTACACTTATCAATAACAGTATACATGTTGTCCCAATCAGAATAGAGTTTAACAGTGAATTTACTAACTCACTGGCAGAATATAACATTTTCTTTATCTGCATAATGTGGTATGAGTCTAGTGAGTGGAATACAATCTCAATGGATACATAGTCAAGCCCACTAAGAAATATTCTAGATAGAATTTATCTATCTACCTATCTATATCATTTATCACCCCCATTTTTAAAATAAAGCAACTGAATTGCAATAGTATTAAGTAATTTTTTCACACAGACTGTTTCATACCAGCTCCTATCACCACTGTATGGATGAGAAAGCTGGCTCTCAAAGAGATATGACATTTTTGTACTTTCCCAGGGTTTATGATTTCTGCTTCAGCTCAAATACTTTGGCTATGTTGGATGGCATTTTTTAAAAAGCTATTGAGTAAGAGCTTTATAAAAAATCTCCATTATTAAATTTTTCTTCTCTTTAAAGAGGAAACATTGTCCCTTCTTGTTTAATGAAAATTGTTACTAGAACTAATTAATTCCTTCCTGAAGAGTTCAGTTAATATGCTTGATTTCTTTTAGAGAACTATAATTCTCAATGCTGGCTTTCAGCCAGCAAGAAGAAAACAAAAAGGAAAAAGGATAAGAAGGAGGGAAAGAGATAAATGATATATCCAGGGCATACCTGAAGGTGAGACACCATTAAATCAAACTGCCTGCAGTATCAAGTTGAGATTTTTATCCACAAAAGCTGAAGCGGTTGGTCCTCTCCAGTCTGGAGAGGTGATGTTTGCAATAATCAAGGAAATGAGCGACAGAGGGTTAGACACATTTCAGCATTTAGATATTTTATTTCTCCTCTAACTGGACAAAAGCACCTTGCTCCTAAAAAATACTTTACCATACATGCCAATTGGATGAATATCAGGTCACAGACAGAAAAACAGCTATTGTAAGTCAATCAGCAGAATACCACTGAAATCTTGAATATATCTTACAAATATAATTAATAGTAAACATACATATGCCACTCTTGGCAAAACTAGAAAATAAATTACATGAAAATTAAGAAAAAATATTTATTTATTTATTTATTTAAGGAAAATATTATTCTAGCTTGGGAGGTCAGACTTTTTGAGATCAACTTATTTCCGTTAACCCTCAGATGTGTTATTTCCTGTTAGTGGGTGGAAAAGAAAGGGTTGTGCTACTGCTTTGTTACTGTTGCAAAAGCAAATCCTTCTTTAAAAGATCAAGAATCAAAATGAGAACCTTACCTCTCCCTAAAAAACAAACAAAAAATATGAGCGTGACTGCAAAATACTCAAGTAGTATAAAAAAGTGATCTTTTAACAGGTATGTATGCTGAGTCTTGACATGACAACCTGTTACTGGGTCCTTTTATATTTCACAGTAGAGGAAACAGAGGTTTAGCATGATCAGAGATTTATATATGGTGTGATGATCACATCAGGAAAATCAGAGACAATTCTGGAGCCAGCAGGTAGAAGAATTTCTAACAATGACATTATACAGCCGTTATAGATAAGAAATGCTTCTTCTACTGAACTTGATCATGCCAGTGGATCAGGATTTGTGTAGTTCTAAGTACTTAATCCACAGTATTCTAATACCTACCTCTCACATTGCTGACATAATCAACAGTATTTGAGAGAGAATAGGTGAAATAGCCACCAAAACTACAAACCCATTGGAAAACAGTTTCTTTCTTAGAGATTGAGCTTGTTTCTGTCTTCTACTCCCCATAGACATAACTGATTCTGATAATTCATTTTTTTATTAATTTTTTAAAATTTTATCATTACACAATGTAAACATTTTTTTGTGGCCCTTTAGCAATTTCTTCCTAACCATCCCCCACCCCCTTTCCCACCTCTGGTGTCCTCAGTTCTATTCTTTCCCTTTGAGAGTTCAAGGAATTATTGCGATTGTTCTTTCTTTCTTTTTTCTTTTCTTTTCTTTCTTTTCCTCTTTTAGTCTCCTACTTGTGAGTGAGGACATACAGTTTTTCTCTTTCTGTGCCAGCTTGTAACATAATTTTCTCTAAGTTCATCCGTGTTGCTGCAAACAGCACAATTTCATTCTTTTTTGAGGCAGAGTAGCACTCCATTGTGTGTATGTACCACATTTTCCTTATCCAGTTGTCTGTCAGTGGGCATTTAGGTTGGTTCCTCAAACAACTACAGATAGAACTGCTATACGATCCTCCAATTCCACTTCTGGGTATAGACCCAAAGGAATGGAAATCATAGTGTTGAAGGGATACCCGCACTCCCATGTTTATTGCAGTTCTATTTTCAATAGTCAAGAGTTGGAACCTGGTAATTCACTTTTGAAAATGTAGTTAATAACCTAAAGCCAGTTCAGCGTGGAAGGACATCAACCAATGACCACAAGAGTAATTCAGTCTTGATGAAACAGGAGACAATGGTTCTGATTTCTTTATGTTTAATGTGACTCTTAGATCACTTAAAAGCCACCAGTACATTTGTTTATCTAAGAACATGAAAGTCCAGCATATATCTTTTACCTAACCAGCTAGTGATTTTTCAGAAAATTTTTATGTTCTTTCTCTCTTTTAACTGAACAGCATTCAGGAGAAAATTAAAGTTGATGATTTCAGTGTACTCATTAAAAGATGAATTATTTTATTTTAATAGGGTTTATTTTTAAGAAAGACAGAAAATTATTTTCCTGATATTCTCTTTTGCCACTTACTTTGTATTTGCTACAAAGGAGATATGGAAGATATTTGTTGAATTATAATGCTAACCTTCCCCCTGAAATGCTAATCTTTTACCTTCTAAATGATAAATTGTCCAAATTTTAAGTCCATTACCTCCTGCACTCCTTTACCACATGCTCCTTTTCTTCTTGCTACTCGTACCTTTTTCCCACAAAATAATCATTAGACACATCCAGAGCCAAACTGTGCCTTTAAGTGCTTTTATACATGTAAACCTTGTTCATTGTCATAAGAGATTAGTCTTTAAGTAGCCAAGCAAACCTTCTCTTCTTCAATATCTCCTTTGTGTCTTTGGGGCTCCTGCTTTGTTCAGATGTACGGAGACCAACATAAGTTTTCGCAACACCTCATTCTGTCTTCCAGCTTAGTCTGGGTTTAGATGACAGCTGAGAGCGGCTAGAAGCATGACAATGCACTGCCGTATGGAAAGATTTCATTTATGTGGACACCTTCTTTGAATTAAGTTCCTTATTATGCAGTCTGAAGGACAAGAACTTAACAAGACAGCAACACGACTGCTATGGAATTTCTATTATCCTTAGCAGGCCAGTGTCTGTCTCACTCTCACCACCTGTTGGACATCTGGCCGAAGTCTGCTCCTTGCTAACGGAGTGATCTGGGGCAAGTTCCTTGACTGCCCTAAGCCTTCTTTTACTCATCTGTAAATTGAGCACAGTATAACAGGGCCTACCACATCAGAGTTATTCTTAAAAGTCAGTTTTGAAATAAATTGAAAGTTACAGAAAAGTGTCCAGAACAGTATAAAGAACTCTTATATGCCCTTTACCCAGGGTTCTAATTGTGAATATTTTATTTCATTTGCTCCATTCTTCCTCTCTCTCTCACTCTCTCTGCCACCTATTATTATTTTTTTCTGAACCCTTGACACCACCTCTGAAATAATGTCCCATCACCTCAAAAAACTTCAATATATATTTCCCCCAAACAATGACGCTCTCCTACATAACCAGTATAAATTCCTGCAAATCGAGAAATCAACATTGATTCAACATTAATATCCAACCCACAAATTCTAATTCAAATTAGAGGCTGGAAGCAAATCTCTAATGGCCTGATTCCCTGCTCATCCCATGGCTCCCCATCCCACATGTCTTGCAGCTGGGGTTAATGGATCAACCACTTTCAGGCTGAGCCCTCCTACAGGCAGTGGGGCCAATCCTATGCCTAAACAAATAGATTAAGAGCAGTCTGAATTGAGTGACTTGAGACTTTGATTTGAGTCCAGCTTTCAGCACAGTTCCATTTAAAATTCTCACATTTGTGGTAAACCCAACTATGTTCCTCCAAGTTTAGGAGCTAGAGCTTTACTGTATTTTCCTGTGCTTAAGGCCCTGTCCCTAGGGTTGGGGTCTGAGAGAGCTTTCAATATTTTTGCTGTGAAAGCCTTTTAAATGAAATTACACTGAACCACTACATATATGTACATAGAAATACCTGGGTTGGAAACTTGATTCTTCCATTTCTTAGCCATTGGGAATAATTTAACCTTTTCGGGTGTGTTTTCTTATCTGTAACATGAAGCACCAGCTGAAGCACAACATTGAGGTCACATGGTGCACATAAATTTTTGTTAGTCCCCTGATAATTGATCTATTTCAGGGAAACTAATTCTCATTAAGCAGTGGCACAAAATCTGATGTATAAACAGGTGCAATAGCTGAGAAGATCCCATCCTGCTTGGTCAACACATTATAGTCCTCATAGGAGACATACTTGGGAAGCCAAATTATAAAAGCTGATTGCTTAGTGGGCATGGAGCCAGCCCTATCACATTGGCCATGTCTAATAGCATTGATCTTCTCTATAAGACTAGAACTTCCAAGTTTCCAGATACCTGTTGGGTTTGCTCAAGGAAATCCCTTCTGGCCTAACAAATTTTTTATCTTTGGGTTCTCATTTTCAAGAATTTATAAGTCTTTTTCTTGATAGGTTATTATACTAGTTTCTTTAACATGAATTATATTGTGGTTATACCTCCCCAGTAAACTTGATGGTGTTTGGGGGTTACTAAATCCCTTTTCAATATTGTGGGTCAAACTTATGGTAATAGAGAAGTCAAAACATTTTGAAGGACCATTAGCTAAACCATTATTTGCTATCATAGTCAAAGTCATGTAGCATTATACAAGGCAATTGATTTCTTAGAGCTGAACAAAACCATATACAGTCATGTGTCAGTTAACGATGGAGACACTTTCTGAGAAATGTGTCATTAGGTGATTTTGTTGCTGTATGAACGTCATAGAATGTATTTACACACAAACCTAGATGATACAGCCTACTATACACCCAGGATATATGATATAGCCATTATGATCTTATGGGACGACTGTCACATATGCAGTCCATTGTTGACCAAAACGTCATTATGTGGCACATGACTATATATCCAATTGTGATAAACAAAGCCTAGGGTGACCCCCATAATCCCTGCCTCCTAGTATTCATGCCTTTGAATCATCCTATACCCTCAAGTATGAGCAGGACTTGTGATTTGTTTCTAACCAATAGAATACAACAAAGGCGATGAGATATATATGAATATGTGTACATGATTATGTTACATAAGGTTGTAACTCTCATTTGCTGACTGTCTCTGTGCTGGCTTTGAAGAAGCCAGCTGACATGGTGTGAGCTGGTTGAAGGAGTGAGCCACAGGGTAAGCAATTGACCTCTGGCCAAAAGCCAGCAAGAAACTTGAGGACCCTAATCCAATAGCCTGCAAAGAACTGAATGCTGCCAACAACCATTGGAGCTTGGTAGTGGATCTTTCCATAGTTGAGCCTCAGATGAGACTGCAGCCCTAGATGACACCTTGATTGCAGCCTTGTGAGACCTTAAAGCAGAGGACCTAGCTAAGCCATTTATAAATTTCTCAACCACAGAAACTGTGAGAAAATCGGTGTGTGCTATTTTAAATCACTGAGTTTCTTCTAATTTGTTCCACAGACATAGAAAACTAATACACTATTATACTTCTCACTTTTTAAAAGTATGAGCTTCCCCAAGTCATGACACCTCCCCTGGATCTTACAGTAAGTGTTTGTGCAGAAAAACCTGTATTACATATGATCAACTATCCCATATTTCAGTGCTAGAGAGTGAATGCTTGTATTTAAGACTCTAAGGATATACTTCAATGACATGCTACTCCCCCATCACAATCTTCCCTGCCATTCATGCTCGGACAACATCTGATCAGTTGGTCATCTTCTTATCTATCCAGGTATTTACACCTTTGCTTCAACCATAAGACAAAACAGAACAAAAAAAGAATTAAATCTATAGCTGATTATTTCTGTTCCTTCTGAGTTGAGTCTTGATAGTTTTCCTGGCAAAGAGTGATATTTTTCTAGGGTCTTCCCACAAAATGGATAAATAAGAATTCAACCAAGTAAAGAAAGGAAGGGAGAAAGTTACAGGAATAAGTCCAGAGCGCAAAGTTCAGAGAGGGAAGGTACATGATGTGAAATGAAGAAAGAAATGGTACATGATAAAGCTGGGTAGGTAAGATCAAGTCAGACCATGCAAAACCTTCACAGAGCATGTTAAAGATTTAGCTTTTTAACCTAAGAGTGAGGAGAAGTTGCTGAAGGGATTTAGGAGTGTGGGGAAGGTGGCATGACCAAAGTAGGCTTTTGAAAAAAAATGTGTCTGTCTAAAATGAAAGTATCATTTCATTCAAAAAAATGTGTCTGTCTAAAATGAGAATAAGAGGTGACTGAAGTAACCTAGTGAGAGATTATGAGAGCCTGGATTAGTATAATAGCAGTGAAAACGGAGAAGAGATGGAGATAACTGCACATTCATCAAATTTTGCTAACCACTGTTTCTTAGACATTTCATCTCCCCCATCTTAAAAACATTTTCTAATTTAATTTTAACTTACCTGGAGAATTTCCTCAGTTTCTTCAGAAAGGATGAATGGTTAGTATACTTTCTGGGCCTCTGCATGTGTGAAAATGTATCAACATTGCTTTCATAAGTAAATGAGTGTAGGGACTCTTGCGCTGCTGTGTTATTCTCTCAAAACTCTATAAATGAGGTACCCTAACTTCTAGTTTTATATAGCAGAAACGTCTCTTTCCCTTTGATTATCTTCCTTTTTTGCATACTTCATTCTTTCTGCCTGGAAGTTTCCAAGATATTTTATCCTGGAATTTCACCAGATATGTCTAAGAGTGTATATGATATCCAGTGAACAATGTTGATCTGAAAACTTGACTACTTTTGTAGCTCGGGTAAGTTTTTCTTTTTAAAATGCCTTGAATAACTGCTTTCTTCCTTTTATATACCTTTTTCCCTTTTCAAAATTCTATTCTTGACATAAAACTCTCAGCTTATTCCATAATATATTTTCTTTATATTTTTACTCATGATTTCTATTTCTTTGTGCTTGTTTCTCTTTTGGGGTAGTTTCTATATTTGATTTTTATTTTATTTTATTTTATTTTATTTTGTCAAAATACAATGTGGTTGATTATTGCGGTCCATTATCAAAACCTCCCTCCCTCCTCCCACGCCCCCTCCCTCCCAACAATGTCCTTTCTGTTTGCTTGTCATATAAACTTCAAGGAATTGTAATTGTTGTGTCTTCTTCCCTCACCCCCACCCCGGGTTTTTTTTGTCTATTTATTTTTTTATTTTTAGCCCCCACAAATAAGTGAGAACATGTGATATTTCTCTTTCTGTGTCTGACTTGTTTCACTTAATATAATTCTCTCTAGGTCAATCCATGTCGTTGCAAATGGCACTATATCATTCTTTTTTATAGCTGAGTAGTATTCCATTGTATAGATATACCACATTTTCTGTATCCACTCATCTGATGATGGACATTTGGGCTGGTTCCAACCCTTAGCTATTGTAAAGAGTGCTGCGATGAACATTGAGGAACAGGTATACCTTCGACTTGATGATTTCCATTCCTCTGGGTATATTCCCAGAAGTGGGATAGCTGGGTCATATGGTAGGTCTATCTGCAATTGTTTGAGGAACCTCCATACCATTTTCGATAGAGGCTACACCATTTTGCAGTCCCAGCAACAATGTATAAGAGTTCCTTTTTCTCCGCAACCTCATCACCATTTATAGTTCACAGTCTTTTGGATATTAGCCATCCTAAAAGGGCTGAGATGGTATCTCAATGTGGTTTTGATTTGCATTTACTGAATGCTTAGTGATGTTGAGCAATTTTTCATATGTCTGTTGGCCATTCGTATATCTTCTTTTGAGAAATGCCTATTTAGCTCTTTTGCCCATTTTTTAATTGGGTTGCTTGTTTTCTTCTTGTAAAGTCGTTTCTGTTCCTTGTATATTCTGGATATTAAACCTTTGTCAGATGTATATTTTGCAAATATTTTCTCCCACTCTGTTGGTTGTCTTTCAACTCTGTTAATTGTTTCTTTTGCTGTGCAGAAGCTTTTTAGTTTGATATAATCCCATTGGTTTATTTTTCCTTTAGTTGCCCATGCTTTGGAGGTCATATTCATGAAGTCTGTGTCCAGTCCTACTTCCTGAAGTGTTTCTCCTATGTTTCCTTTAAGAAGTTTTATTGTTTCAGGCTGTATATTTAATTCTTTAATCCATTTTGAGTTGACTTTGGTATATGGTGAAAGGTATGGGTCTAGTTTCATTCTCCTGCATATTGATATCCAATTATCCCAGCACCATTTGCTGAAGAGGCAGTCTCTTCCCCAGTGTATAGGCTTGGTGCCTTTGTCAAAGATCCGATGGCTGTAGGTGTGTGAGTTGATTTCTGGATTCTCTATTCTATTCCATTGATAAGTGTGTCTGTTTTTATGCCATTACCATACTGTTTTGGTTATTATAGCTTTGTAGTATAGTTCAAAGTCAGGTAGTGTTATGCATCCAGCTTTATTTATTTTGCTCAGCATTGCTTTGGCTATGCGTGGTCTTTTGTTATTCCATATAAATGTCTGGATAGTTCTTTCCATTTCTGAGAAAAATGTCATTGGAGTTTTGATGGGAATTGCATTGAATTTTTATACCACTTTGGGTAGTATGGACAATTTCAAAATGTTGATTCTTCCAATCCAAGAGCATGGGATATCTTTCCATCTTCTTGTATCCTCTCTAATTTCTCTCAGCAGTGGTTTGTAGCTCTCATTATAGAGATTTTTCACATCCTTGTTTAACTCAATTCCTAAGTATTTTATTTTTGGGGTGGCTATTGAAAATGGGCAAGCTTTCTTGATTTCTTGTTCTGCATGTTCACTATTGGAGAATAGAAATGCTACTGGTTTTTGTGTATTGACTGTGTATCCTGGTACTTTGCTGAAATCCTTTATCAACTCCAAGAGTTTTTTTTGTAGAGGCTTTAGGCTGTGCTATATATAGGATCATGTCATCTTCAAACAGGGACAGTTTGACTTCATCTTTTCCAATCTGGATGCCCTTTATTTCCTTCTCTTCTCTGATTGCTCTGGCTAGTACTTCCAACACTATGTTGAATAGGAATGGGGAGAGTGGGCATCCTTGTCTAGTTCCTGTTCTTAAAGGAAAAGCTTTCACCTTTTTCCCATTCAGGATGATATTGGCAGTGGGTTTATCATATATGGCTTTAATTATGTTGAGATAGTTTCCATCTTTACCTAACTTATGGAGGGTCGTTGTCATGAATGAATGTTGAATTTTATCAAATGCTTTTTCAGCATCTATAGAGATGACCATGTGGTCCTTGTGTTTGATTTTATTAATATGGTGTATCACATTTACTGATTTGCATATGTTGAACCAACCTTGCATCCCTGGGATGAATCCCACTTGATCATGGTGAATAATTTTACGTATGTGTTGCTGTATTCTGTTTGCTCGTATTTTAGTGAGGATTTTGCATCTATATTCATCAAGGATATCGGCCTGTAGTTTTCTTTTTTAGTTGTGTCTTTACCTGGTTTGGGTATCAGGATGATGTTTGCTTCATAGAATGAGTTTGGGAGATTTGTCTCTGTTTCAGTCTTTTGGAATAGTTTGTAAAGAATTGGTGTCAATTCCTCTTTGAATGTTTGTTAAAATTCTGCTGTGAATACATCTGGTCCTGGGCTTTTCTTTGTTGGGAGCCTTCTGATAACAGCTTCAATCTCCTTTGTTGTTATTGGTCTGTTCAGATTTTCTGCATCTTCTTGGCTCAGTTTTGGGAGCTTGTGTGTATCCAGAAATTTATCCATTTCCTCCAGATTTTCAAATTTGTTGGCATATAGTTGTTTATAGTAGTCTCAAATGATTCCTTGTATTTCAGATGTATCAGTTGCAATATCTCCTTTTTCATTTCTAATTTGTGTTATTTGGATCTTGTCTCTTCTTTTTTTAATTAGCCATGCTAATGGTTTGTCAATTTTATTTATCTTTTCAAAAAAACAACTTTGTGATTCATTGGTCTTTTGTATTGTTTTTGGGGTTTCAATTTCATTAAGTTCTGCTCTGATCTTAATGATTTCTTTCCGTCTGCTAACTTTAGGTTTGGATTGTTCTTGTTTTTCTAGTTCTTTAAGGTGAAGTGTTAGGTTGTTCACTTGCCATCATTCCATTCTTCTGAAGTAAGCATTTAATGCAATAAATTTCCCCCTTAGTACTGCTTTTGCAGTATCCTACAGGTTTTGGGATGATGTATCATCATTTTCATTAGTTTCAATAAATTTTTTGATTTCCTGCATGATTTCTTCTTGAACCCATATGTCATTACATAGAATGCTATTTAATTTCCATGTTTGTATAGTTTCCAGAATTTCATTTATTATTGATTTCTAATTTTAATCCATTGTGGTCTGAAAAAATCCATGGGATAATTCCTATTTTTTTAAATTTCTTGAGATTTGATTTGTGACCTAATATGTGATCTATCCTGGAGAATGATCCATATGCTGATGAGAAGAATGAATATTATGAGGTTGTTGGATGGAATGTTCTGTAGATATCTCCCAAGTCTAATTGGTCTAGAGTATTGTTTAAATCTTGTGTTTCTCTGCTGATTCTTTGCCTAGATGATCTGTCCAATATTCACAGTGGGGTGTTCAGGTCCCCTGCTATTAAGGTATTAGTGTCTATTTCCTTCTTTAGATCTAATAGAGTTTGTTTTATAAATCTGGCTACTCCAACATTGGATGCACATATATTTATGATTGTTATGTTTTCTTGATGGATCAATCCTTTTATCATTATGTAGTTTCCCTCATTGTCTCTTTTTATGGTTTTTAGTGTAAAGTCTACTTTGTCAGATATAAGAATAGCTACTCTAGCTTGTTTTTCTTTTTTGTTTGAATGGTAAACCTTTTTCCATCCTTTCATTCTGAGTCTATGTGAGTCTTTATGGGTGAGGTGAGTCTCTTGAAGGCAGCATATAGTTGGGTCCTCCTTTTTAATCCAGTCAGCCAGTCTATGTCTTTTGACTGGAGAATTTAAGCCTTTTACATTAAGAATTGTTATTGAAAATTGCTGATTTATTCCTAGCATTTTATTGATTATTGTTTGGATGTCTTAGGTGTTTTTTGTTCCTTTCTTTCTGATTTACTGCTTGTTTTCTGTATTTGTTGGTTCCCTGGGTTGTAGATAGCCTTTTGCTGGTTTGTTTTCTCTTCATGAATGCCATTTTTTATTATACTGGTGGGTTTTGATTTTTCTTGGGTTTTTATGGCATTGGTAGCTATTTTTCAGGTACCAAACCCTGTACTGCCTTGAGAATTTCTTGTAAGGGTGGTCATGTTATGGTGAACTCCCACAGTTTTTGTTTGTCTGAGAAATATACTATTTGCCCTTCATTTCGGAAGGATAGCATTGTGGGGTAGAGCATTCTTGGCTTGCAATCTCTGTCTTTTAGTATTTTGAATATTTCATCCCATTCCTTTCTGGCTTTTAGGGTTTGTGATGAAAAGTCTGATGTTAGTCTGATTGAGGCTCCCTTATAGGTGATTTGACGCTTCTCTCTTGCAGCTTTGAAGATTCTCTCTTTGTCTTTGAGTTTTGCGAATTTGACTATAACATGTCTTGGAGAAGATCTTTTTGGGTTGAATACATTGGGGATCTTTGAGCTTCCTGAATCTGAAGATCTGTGACTTTTCCTATACCTGGGAAGTTTTCTGCCACTATTTTGTTGAATATGTTTTCAATGCAATCTCCGTTTTCCTCCCCTTCTGGAATACCCATGACTCAGATATTTGAGCACTTAAGGTTGTCTGATATCTCTCTTAGATTTTCTTCAATGTTTTTAATTCTTTTTTTTTTTCTTTTTTCTTTTTTTGTTCTGCTTGTGTTATTTCAAACAGCCCATCTTCAAGGTCAGAAGTTCTATCTTCTGCTTCTACAAGCCCACTGGTTAAACTCTCTGTTGTGTTTTTCAATTCATTGAATGAATTCTTCAGTTCCACAACCTCTACATTCTTTTTCAGGGCATTGATTTCCTTGTACATTTCTTCTTTCAGGTCCTGTATACTTTTCCTCATTTCATCATTTTGTCTAGCTGAGTTTTCTTGTATCTCATTCAGTTTCCTTAGAATTATCACTCAAAATTTCTTGTCAGACATTTCAAGGGCTTCTTGTTCTATAGGATCTAGAGCTTGAGAGTTATTACCTTTTGGTGTTGTACTTTCTTGATTTTTCATATTTCTGGTATTTTTTCTTTGATGTTTAGTCATTGTGGCAGGGTGTTTCACAGCCCACAGGTTTGACACGACTATCTGACTAGGATGTTGCTGGGGCTGCCAATTTGGTATGGCTACCTCAGTGTCTGCTCAGTTGGCCACTAGTGCCTCATGTGTGTGGATGCCTCAGGTCTTGGGCCTTTCTGGGGAGCTGCCTCTCTGGTCAGCATGCACTCAGCCAGACTGCTGTGTCATGGGGTGGTACCACAGGTTGTGTGTTCTCTGCCGAGTTTACACCTCCCCTGCTGGACATCTCCCTGCTCCTCACACACTGGGCCAGGCTGCTAGGACACACAAAGGCACTGAATTGCGTGTGGTCTCTGCAGAGCTTTTGCCTCCCCTGCTGGATGTCTCCCTGCTCCGTGCACACTGGGCCAGGCTGCTAGGACGCATTGAGGCACCACAGAGCAACCTCTGCAGAGGTTCCTCCTCCCCTGCTAGATGTCACCCTGCTCCATGCGCACTGGGCCGGGCTGGGGATGGAGCCAGGTGGTGGCGGTGAAGCCTACCTCCTGGATTGTGCAGCATCCCTGCAGGGTATGTGGTCTCTGCGGAGCTTCCACCTCCCCTGCTGGACGTCTGCCTGCTCCGTACACACTGGGCTGGGCTGGGGATGGAGCCAGGTGGCGGTGGTGAAGCCTACCCACTGGATCGCATGGCAGCAGCTCCACAGGGCATGTTGTCTCTGTGGAGCTCTGCCTCCTCTGCTGGATGTCTCCCTGCTCCACACGTACTTGATGTTATACTTTTATAGTTGTAAATTGGTTGATTTGTGGGACAGAGTGATGCTGGGGACCATCTATTCCACCATCTTGACTGGAAGTCTGATAGTTTCTATATTTGAACTTTAATATTAGTTAGTTTTCAGTAGTGTTAATTCCATTTTCTTTTCATATCTTTGGAATATTTAAACTCAAAGATCATTTTTTCCAAAACTTTTTGCTCTCTCTCAATTTCCTTGCTGTATTTTCTTTATTTTTCTTAACAATTTTCATTACAGATTTTTTCAAGTTTTCTTCTAATGTTGTAATTCCTCTCTTTTGAACCACTAATTCCCCTTAACTGACCTGTGAATGAGCTGTCCATTCATTTCAGCAAGTTTAGGAATCTCTTTCAGAACCTTTGCATGTGAGGTTGCTGGAGGCTGTCAGGTTGTGTTAGCTTTGCAGAAGAATGAGATAAGAAGTGTTTCATGTTTAACCACTGGTGAAACAAGTAGACTGATTGGGCTGAGGACTCTACTGTTTTAGTATTCTCCAGGTATGAGCTTTAAGTGGCTGGTTTTTTTTTTTTTTATTTTGGCCCTTTGGAAGGGGAACAGATCATAGCAGCAGTCCCCTGCAAGGGTGGTGAGACTCCATGGGATCAGCAGTGTATCTCAGGGTACAGTGATAAGCAGGTAGGAAGGGTTCATCTCCACAGTTTTAAGCAAACCCTAGAATCTGCTGGCTGCCTTCTCAGAGAGCATTGGAGTCATAGATCCTCACTTCAGGCTACAGCAGAAAGAACGGTCCCTTCCCTCAAGGTGATTAGAATCATGCTGCAGAGAAGGTGCTTTTCCCTCCTAGTCTATCTGCAAGGCCGTCTGCAAAGCCTAAAGATTCCAGATGTATGTAATCCCTCTCAGGTTTCTGCAATGAAACATGGTCATCTCTACACCACCTTCCCAAACCCTCCTACCTCTAAAGACAGACAGACAGACACACACACACACGCACACACACACACGCACACGCACACGCACACACGCACACACACACACACACACATGCTTTAACTTATTGGTGATTCACTTCAGCAGGAAGTTGGAGGAAATAAGGAAGAAGAAACATATGCTCAGGCTGTCATCTTTCTAGAATCCTTCCTCTGGGTAGTTGGGTTTTTAAAATTATTTTACTATTTTTTTCCCTCCATCTGTACTAAAATCTCCCAGAAGGTAGGAGATGTTAGATAGTTTTTTTTTTTTTTTTTTTTTTAAGGCAAATTGTATAATGAAGATAGTGTGATCCGACTCTGGTAGATATTCTTTAAAAACACTGATGGCATTCTAAACATGGTTCATAATTGGTAAGTAAGCAAGTCAAGCAAAAACTTATAACCCAGAACTAACAGCTAAGAAATATGGTCACACTAGCACCAGAAGTTGATTTTTTTCTCAAGCTGTTTGCCCATTTTGTATTGATTAGTTTCTGTCCTTGAAAATCAAGATACTATTGATCTGCATCAAGTACTTAGTCCTCAAGAAATAGTTGTGGATTTTGATAAATTTCAAAATAGAACAAAGCTATAGTAGACCGGTCTATGCAGTTCTCATTGTTTACATTTCTCAAATAACTGCACATCTTTCTTTCCTTATTAACTGATACCACATAGATAATGAAAACTTTCTGATTTCCAAATCACCTCTAGGCTTTGTGAAGTGGTTTTGGATAATTTCATAATAAACCATCTTAGGAGATGCTTAATCTGCTTAAAGGTCTTGAATATCCTGTTCTTTAGTTGATCAATATAAACACTCTTGAAGATGTATTGTTGAATGGATAAAGTACTTAAGCCCATAATTTTCTTCTGATGTAAATGTAACTGTCTCCCATTTTAAGCAAAAGCACTTTGAGAAGAAAAGAAAATTGAACACTGCTATTCTTTGGATACAGAAATAAGGACTGAGGAGGACACGCTTTATGAAATCAGGAAGAAAGAGTGATAGAAATAATGATGGAATTAGAACAACAGCTATGTTTGTAACATTAATTGGCTGACCACAGCTATTGCTAAAGGCATATAGAATAGCACTAAATGTTAGTAAGGAAAATTGCCAAACTACGTAAAGCAGTGTTCTGTAGAAGAGCTGAAAGTCTATAAAACTGAACACAAAGAATCCACTTTTCCTTCTTCTAGTACAAATAAAATGGAGGGATTTTTTTTTCTCTCCTACATCTGAATGAGACTACAGAGGCTCAAGTGGCCCTGAGAGCCTTAGAATTGAGATGATTACGTAGTGATGACATCTAAAGAAGTCTCAACCTAGGGTTGACTTAATTGGTTTCTGTCTATAGGACCCCATATTATTTATCCCAATATGGTTTCAAAGTTCTCTGCTTCCCTGCAAAGTAGATGTTCCCTAAGATTACCTCCTGCCTTCCTCATGGGGTCTCTTTTAGTTGAAATGTTTTGTAGTAGTTGCTGCTTCCATTTTAGCTCAGCTGGATTCAGGAAGGGACAAGGAGCTGGGTAGCCAGAGTGGGTTTAGGAAACAGGACTGTATCTCATTGATATGTGCTTTAGAAAATGGCTTTGTGTGGCTTCCGTTGTCCTGATTATACATTTCTGCCACCACAATGGGCATTAGTACTTTGTTTAGAACCAGTCAAAGGAGTTTCTGGTCAAGATGGTGGAATAGATGGTCCCCAGCATCACTCTCTCTCACAAATCAACCAATTTACAGCTATTAAAATGTAACATCACCCAAGTTGAGGCTGCTGGAGTTCAGGGGAAGAGGAGGAGAGACCTATGGAGTTCATGAAGGTGGGAGAAGCCATGATGAGAGAAAGAAAAAACTCTTCTGAGTGTTTCCAGATATGGCCACTTTAATGCTGGAGCTGCTGAGCACATGGAGCAGGAGCTGGCAGAAGCCTCAGCTGTGCCCTTCACATGGAGTTACTTAGAGGTGGCAGGGGAGAAGAGGGCCTTGATGGACCCCAGGACAGCAAGACCACTAATAGGGTTCCCATGGACCCACACAGGAGCAAGGAGCCAGAACAGCCATAAAAGGGGAGCCATTCAGAGGCCGGTGAGTCAACATAAGGGACCGGCACAGGGCCCATCCCATGGGAAGTGCTTGCAGCATGGATGGTGGGGGAGATGGGCCCACTGGAAGAACACTGGGACACAGCAAGGACAGCCAATCTGCACCCCAATCAGCACAGGACCACTCAGAGGAGACTGGTCAGGAATACAGAACTGCATGGGGTGCAGTTTGATGAAAAGACTCAGGCCCAGATCAGAGTTTCTTACACAACCCAGGTGCACCGAGTCTCTGGAGAGCTGGAAGTACCTTTAATGTCAACCATTAAACCCTGAGCTGCACAAAAAGCCTTCCCTAAGGAAACAGCAGCAAAGCAGCAATTTAGGTCAACCACACAGCTCAAGTACTGGTTCCCACAGGAAGTTCCCCTGTGTTAGAAGTAAGCAAAGGGCAAAAAATTAGTTCCAGCTCAGGCACACCACCAGTGCCCTGGGGCCTGCCAGGGGACATGAGGCGTGGAGTCAGGCACAGGACCCCTGTCTACAACCACTCACACCACCAGTGCCTCAGAGCCCATCCAGGTACCCAAGGCACAGAGAAGGAGACTGGACCCCTGTGCTACAACCACACGCACTGTGCCAGTGCCTTGCGGCCTACCTGGGGACTCCAGGTGTGGAGCCAGGGACTGGACCCGCCTCCCACAACCAGGCACTGTGCCAACACCTTGGGACCAGCTCAGGGACCCAAGGTATGTATCCGGGGACTGGATCCCCCTCCTACAACCAGGCACTCTGTACCAACACCTCAGGACCTGCCCAGGGATCCAAGGCTTAGAGAAAGGGACCGGACTACCCCCTCCCATAACCAGGCACACTGCGCCAGCTCCTCAGGGCCCACCTGGGGACCTGAGGGATGGATTTGGGGACTGGACCCCCCTCCCATAACCAGGCACACTGCGCCAGCACCTCGGAGCCCACCCAGGGACCCAAGGCATGGAGAAGGGGACCAGACCCCTGTCCCACAACCAGGCACACAGAACCAGTGCCTCAGGGCCTGCCTGGGGACTTGAGGTATGGAGCTGGGGACCAGACACTCCCCACAACCAGGCACACAGCCAGCACCAAGGAGCATGCCAAAAACATTACCTACTTGTGAGTGGCCCAGTACAGCCACCACTATAACCATGGCTGCCACAAAAGCAGCTAGATGCCACAACCACCACACAGATGGTCCACCAGCTGCTGCAGTGCATGGACACAAAAATAGTCACCAGCAGAGATAAAGAAAAGAAGAGGATGTCTCTCTCCACAAAGCCCATTTCAGAGTGACAGAAGAAGCATCTGCTCTATGATAATATTGGGGGACCTAATCATGCCTATCAGCATTGGACAGATCATCGAGGCAACAAATCAACAGAGTAACCATTATTCTTTCAGAAGGAGAAAGGAAATCTAGGGTAATTAGAGGAAGGAGAGGGGGATGGGGTGAGATTGGACAAGGGGCATAAAGAATAATTATGATTTGTAATAATATATATGCTAGTGGTATTGATTTGATCAGCATATCTCAATGTTGAACCCCAAAAATATGTATAATCAATTTTGATTCAATAAAAATTGTAAAAGATAAAATAAAAGAACCAGGCAAGGGAGACCTCTAACCTGGAACTCTAGTTTTAAAGAGTTCTATTCTGACCCTCTCCAAACTGTACTCTGCTACACAAGATGAGGAGTCCATGGGGTAAAGGGGTTTGAGAATTTTAATCTGAACCAGGATTTCTAGATTTTTATGAAAGTATATTTGCCAAGACAGGTGGATAAAATGTATTTTAACTAACAGTTTACTAGCTTGATTTATAATATTTATATGTTTAGGTAAATATAGTAGTCCCCCCTTATCCCTGGATGATATGTTCCAAGTCCACCAATAGATGCCTAAAACTGCAGATAGTACTGAACTCTATATACACTCTCTCTATAGTGTTATTTCCTTGTACATACATCCCTATGACAAAGTTTGTAAATTAGGCACAGGCTCAGTAAGAGATTAACAGTAGCTAATAATAAAATAGAACAATTATAACAATATGCTGTAATAAAAGTTATATGAAGGCAGTCTCTCTCTCTCTCTCTCTGTCTCTGTCTCTCTCTCTCTCTCCCCCTCCCTCCCTCTCTCCCTCCCTCCCTCCCTCTCTCCCTCCCTCCTTCCCTTTCAAAGTGTCTTATTATACTGTATTCACCTGTCTTCTTGTGATGAAGAAGAAATGGAGCAGGATGGTGTCAGATTTCATCATGCAACTCAGAATGGCACACAATTTAAAACTTACAAATTATTTGTTTCTGGAATTTTTCATCTAATATTTTTGGACTGTGGTTGACCACAGGCAACTGAAACCTCAAAAAGCAAAACTATAGATAAGGGGGGACTACTGTATTATGTGGGCCTTTACTTTGATCTGAGCCCTACAAATTTTAGGAGCAGCTTTCTTGTCACTAGTCCTTTTGGGCAGGAGAAGACTTCACCTGACAAATTCCTGGACCAGTTCCAGTGCTGCTCCTCTCCCTTCTCAAAACAAGGCTTTCAACTGGAGTATGGTTTTGGCTCTCCAACTAATTAATTGGGGGACTTCGGTATGTCACTTCCTCCAAGTCTCAGTTTTTCCATCTGTGAAACAAAGAGGTTGGACAAGATGAGCTAAAGTTCCTTCTAGTTCTTCCAGAAGTAAGAGTGACAGAGTAGACAACTATTTTTGGTTTTTCAGGGATTAGTGGATCCTTTCCAAGGCTTCTATGGGTAAAGTGGAGTGGATCCTTAATACACATTTGTGTCATGAGTATGCAGTAGAGTTGCAGTAAGTCTCACCAACTTATGCATAAAAAAATGAATTTGATAACATTTATTACTGTGGTTGCACCAGTGTCTAAGTATACACTTAAAGCAAGAGCCTGCACCCTCCTTAAAATTTCACCCAACTATTTATGGGCATCTCTGGGGTTGTTGCAAATAAATCTCTTAATAGTACTTATGGTTTTCTACTAAAGGATGCCATGTTAGTGTTTGCTGGAGAATGTCTTTCACCTTGACCCTCCATACTGCACCTGTGGCCTCTGTGAGTGACAGACAGCATCAGTAGACACCACCTCCTAATGCCTCCAAGGCTATAGTCCTGCAGAATGAGCTGCAGCCATGGCTACTGACAAGGAGGAATGTCCCTCTTTCTTTCTCTTGATTTTATTTCCTACTTTGTCCCTGGGATACCAAAGCAGAGGTGAGTATGCTCCCCTCCCTCACACAGTCTTATGTGACAGCAGGGTTTCTCTCTGTAGGACGCAGACAAAAATCCAAGGACCACTTGACATGAATATCAACCAAACTGATGCCCACGGATTACTGTCCCACTATGCTATCAGATATACCAGATATGAGAACACAGTGGGAGACAACAAATCAGCAAAAGAATGAATGAACATGAGATACCTAAATACCAGGAAAGCTGTGGAATATAATGACATTAAGCTGACTTTACAAGTACCTCAGAAATTCACCTAGATACACATTATTTATAGATACTAGCTGTGTGTTTTAGGCCTTAGTGAATGGTTCTTGTATTTTTGGCAATTGAGAAAAGCAATTATTATTATTCACTGAGTACTTGGAATGTACCAGGAACCAGGCTACACATTTATATGCATTATCTTATTTATTCCTTTACATCAGGGGTTGGTAAACTGTTTCTGTAAAGGGCTAGATAGTAAATTATTTTCAGCTTTGTGAGCCATATGTGTCTGTTCCACTATTCAGTTCTGAAAGCCAAAGTGGAAACAAATGGGTGTGGCTATGTTCTAATAAAACTTTATTTATAAAAATAGGTTGCAGGCTGAATTTGGCCCACAAGCCATACTTTGCTTACCCCTTCTTTATGGAATTAATGAGGTTGGTACTATTTACATCTTCATTTACCAGGCGAGGAGATTTAAACATAAGCAGAAGCTAAGCAATTCTTCCAAGTCTCACATATTAAGGAGTGGAACTGGGATTTGAGCCTAAGTAGTCTTATTCCTGAGCTCACAATCTTTAATACTGAGTCATTTCTGGAACTTAGTAGTAGGTTGCACACCATTCTTAGGTGGAAAATGTAAGAGGTGGGACCTGCCTGTAAATCCTCATTGCTCGTGGGCTTAATGTTTCCTTCCTTAGTCAGCACCATCACCAACACAGAGCTTGATATATACTGATCATCTGTTAAAGAAGAAAAAAAAAACACCCAGTAATAAATTAAAGATCACTTGCTTGATTTTTTTCTCATCAACTCATCCTTTGAAATAGTAAGAAGGGTAGTGTATGTTCCATGCTAACAACCCTTAATTAGAGAATTGCAGTATTCATGACTTCTTAATTGCCTTAATAATGTGAAATCACTGCTCATTAATTTCATTTCCGACACGGCCCCTTAAGCCAGCTCTACCTTTCATTAGGAGGCCATGAGTCAGTAATAATAATGATGATGATGATAATGATAATGATTATAATTCTATTAATGACACATTTATATAACACAGTGTAAGCCACTCACCCGGCTAAGCACTTGGATATATTAATTCATTTAACCTTCACAGCAACCATTTTACAGATGGAGAAACTAACATCCAAAGGTGTTAAGTAGCTTGGCCAATGGCATTTTGGTTAGTCCACCTCTATGTAGATGGGATGTAAATTGCACTTGGTGATTGATTATGGAAAAGTCCACTATATTCCTCCTTATTAAGAGGATTGTAACATTCCTTGAGTGTGAAAGGATGGAAAGTCCCCATCACCAGTCTCTCTTACTCACTCTTGACATTGGTAATCTGTGCAGATGCTAGTGCCCATCCTGTGAGACAACTTAAAGACAAAATCATTTCAGCATGTGTGTGGTGGTGGGAAAAGTGGAGGACCATGGGCTGCCTCAGAAATGCTCAAGAACGTGGATGAGAACATATTAACATTTTGAAATGGAGGCGTTTTCCTTTATCATCTTTACAGCTTTCTACCTCAAATTTTCTCTCTTGAAACTTTACTCCCTTCAGAGATGCAACACATAGTGTTGGCAGACCACCTGTATGTCCTCAAAATTGACCATAACTCACAATTGACTTAAATTCTAATAAAATGGGATCTTCATAAGAAATATGGACATTTACACATTACTCTTGCAAACAGTGGTGCATCCCATGTGCACTTTGGCTAGTATAATACTAAGCGTGGAAAAGATATAATGCAGATTTTTTTCAAGATCAAAGCATT
The DNA here is from genome assembly GCF_027409185.1 of Cynocephalus volans. Classification (NCBI taxonomy): domain Eukaryota; kingdom Metazoa; phylum Chordata; class Mammalia; order Dermoptera; family Cynocephalidae; genus Cynocephalus; species Cynocephalus volans. The sequence goes on from NC_084478.1 coordinate 58,884,213, forward strand.
TATGATATTTAATGCACCTGTAACCACAGACATTTATAGATTCCAGAAAATTAAGGAACCACTTCAGTGGTCTTCATAAAACATGATTTCAATGATATCATTCCCTGGCGCAAATTCTTTCAATGAATATTTTCAGCTTTGGGGAGAAATTTCAAAGTCTGACGTTCAAGAACCACCATAAGCTACCCTCCCCTCTTGTCATTCTTTACTGCCTCTTGTTCTCTGAACACATAGAGCCAGCACTTCTTGGGCCATGCCATGCCTCCACCTCTCAGTAGATTGTTTGCACTGCCTTTGAAGTAGATGTGCTCATAGGTCCTCCCTCAGCCTAGTTCTTAGCTGGCTAATAGCTATTTTGCACTTTAGGGGTCCAGGTGTCACCTCATTTGGGAAGTCTTCCTTCACCACTCCGCCTTCTTATTTGGACCAGGTACTTCTCTCTGTTTCATCACATCTGTCTCATACCTATATAATAGCACCTCTAGTACAATTGTCTACCACCTGCCTGAGGACAACTACTATTATTTCTCGGTGCCTACCTCCTAGTTCAGTGCCTGATACAAGATGGTCAAGAAATGTTTTAAATTAACTGAATGAACCCAATTGGCCCCTTGAGTCAACATCATGATGTGCTTCCTTTGAACTGAAAGAACCTAGGATATATTTATATTTCAAGTGTCATAATTTTCATGGAGTATCTATCATCCCTCATATCAGTCTTTTAAGTTAACCTTTTCTTCTGTGTATCTACACTATTTGGGACATTTTTATAAATGTAAGGAGGAATTTTTCCACATGTTGCCGTCTTCCTTATTACCCTCCTGGCTCTACACCCAAGAATACCCACCACATTTATTATATTTGTAGATTTGCAAACTAACTTTTATGAGTTAGAGTGCCATTCATCTATGAGAACCCATAGCAGGGTGTGCTGATGACAATTTGCCAGGAAAGCAAAGACACTAAGGGGTTACTAGCTCATCAAACCATCTTCTCTAGTTTTCCATTTTAAATTGAAATTATTGATAAAAATGGACTTCTAATTGGTGGGTTTTTGGTGGAAACTTGAAAAGTCCAGGAGCCATCTGAGGGTTCTTTCAAGACATTGTCTGTACATGTGTGACCCACCTACATTTTTCTTGCTCTCAAGAGCCTCCTTTTCCCAGGGAGAGAGATCCACTTGGGCCTTATCTGTAGGATCACCTTATCCCAGGCTTTGAGGCCTAACCTCATGTGTGTTGTATGAATGTATATAGAAAGGAAAGAATGGAGATCCCCCTCCTATGAATTCCTGAACTTTAAATTTCAAGTAAAGAGAAGGAAAGCCTGGCCCATTTTTAGTTTGAATGATATTTCACTGTTCATTGTTTCAGCAGAGCTAATAACAATAACAGCAACAGCTTCTATTCATCAAGCACAATTTACCAGACACTGCACTGAGATGTTTACATACATGACAGCATATAATGTTCTCAAGCAACCTGTGCAGGAGATTCTATAAGCTCTGTTTTACAGCTGAGGAAACTGTGGTCACACAGGTAATAAACTGAAGAAAATTTAAGGGATTTGAGTTCAATTCCTAGAAATTCAGCTTTAGAGTTACTGTGAGTTCCTCTCTGACCTTTTGCTTTAATTCTGAACCTGAGTCTCTGTCTTGATGAAAATGTTGATGATGATGATGGCTTTAATTTTAATTTATTGAGGCTCTGCTGTGTACCATGTGTCTTGCATCTAACTAACAACGTGATGGCGTCAGAATTAGAACTCAAGACAATCTGCACCGTAGCCTGGGATCTTTCCACTGCAATGTAGATCACTGTTCTCTCAAGACTGAGGCTTAGTCTTGCTTTCCCCAGTCATCCTAGTACTTGTGGCCTTGCCTGGGGACTCCAGCCATGTGATTGAGAGCTGGCTTTCTTCCTGACCCCTGCTGCCTCTTTTCCAATTCTGAATTTCTGCCCAACATTTGTCCCACATCTGCTGGGGCAGGTCTGATGCCACTGGCTGCTGGTCTGCTGGGCTTCCCATTGCTACTTCCCTGCCCCAAGCATCTCCCTCCTATCACCTGACCTCATGCTCTCCTGACTTATTGGTCTCTCCTCTCCCATACATCTGGACCTATTGTCAAGCACGTGACCCACCTCCAATGAAGGACGTCTTATTTTTCAGGTCAAAGCCTCAACTTCTCTGGCCTAGTCCTAGCTTTCAAGGTCTGAAGCCCATTCTGAAGAAAGAGGGGCCACCTCGATCTCTAAGTTCTATACATTAATTGATGACAAATCAAGAAATGAAGACTTCCTTTAACATCTGACTCAAATATCACTTTGGAAGTGACTGAAGTCCCAAAGGACTTTATATTTACTTCTCTTGAGGCACACGGCAATTTTTTGTCACCTATAAGCATATATAAATCTTACATATTGAATCCCTTCAGTCACACTATATGACCCATGATGGCAAAAATGAAGTTTATTGATTTTATTTTATTTATTTTTTAATTGAAACATAGTTGATCTTACATATCTGTGAGGTACAGAGTTCAATATCAATACCCATGTGCAGCATGTGATGCTCAAAGCAGGATGATTAGTATAGAGAATGAGATTTAATTCATATTTGTGATGCTCAAAGAAATAGCCAAGTGGGGAAAAACTGGGTATCTTGAGATGTAATTCCCTCAATGACTCATATAACCTTAATTCAAGTTACTTAATTCACATTTAAAATTTTTTGAGAAAAAAAACTTTTCTCATATATAAAATATTATTAATAATGAAAATTAGGTAGTGTTTTAAATGTGCCAAAATTAATTTAAACAATAATTCACGGAGACTCATTAAAAGAAGATATATATAGCTTATGCTGAAGATGAATATGAAGTGAGAGATATGTTTTCCTAAGATTTGTAAAATCTTTGACTCTGTGAAGTCAGAGTCAAACTGTTAAGCACAGTCCATTAGAAGTATTTATTCTATATTGGAAATGCTCAAGACGCAGTAACATCAGTGAAAGAGTATTGAAATTGAGGGAAAATGTAAGTCAAACTGTACTTAATCAGGTACACAATGGTCAAGGAGAAATTCACTGGTATTTGTACCTCAGTATTGATCTGTATTACCTGAGTCATTTATTTGGGACAAAAAGGAATTCTGCCATCATATCCGTGAAGTTAATCAAACACAGTCACCTGCCATGTACTGACAACACTGTCAGTTTCCACTTGATCATAAATAAAAAATGGTCCTTCCTGCTACCATCCCCATAATTGGGATTATTTTCCTAACTGTAACCACCTGAAGTCTTTGTAACTTAAAAACCTAATTTTCTGCCCTTGTTTTCATAAAGACTTGTAGAGCAGGCACAATACACTTCAGTGGGTAAGTAATGTATTGTACCCTTGGAACATGCAAAGATTACTTCATTAATTATGAAGAAAAACTATAGAACAGGCCATCTATTTTCTACAGAAATAGGCCATAGGTGGCCATTAAAAATTATTTGGGTGTACATAAAATTATCTTGAACATTTGTATCCAATTTAACATGTACAGAGTTTTAGAAGAAATATTTCTGTAAGGTCCATAGATAAAACAGCAGATCCTTTCCTATCCTTCACAAGCTGATGACTGCTCTTAGGAGGCAATCACTTCCAACTACTTTGGCTTTTTCTCTTCAGGTATATAGTGTAAAGTCACTGAGGATGGAGACGCTAGCCAGGTAAAGGAAGAAATGAAGATTTTATTAGCAAACAGCAAGCAGACCTGCCAGGCTGAGCCGAAAAATGGCGTCAGCGCCAAGAGGCAGTTGGGTGTCTTCTTTTACAGGATTAAAACTGGCATCTGTCCTAGCCTAGGAAGACGGTCACAATGTTCCATTTCACGTACAGTCTGCTCATGGTAACAGAGTGTTGTGAGGCCCCCTCCCACAAGAAATGCACTTACACGCCACTCGTGCAGAAAAGGGCAGTTTATTCACCCCAGCTGGCCAGCGTCCATCTCCCAAGGTGCTACCAAGGAAGAGCGGCAATTAGGCCTTGGTCTTTTGTAGGGTTTTTAAAGAGGCGGGCCGACCCCGTGGCGCACTGGGGAGAGTGCAGCGCTGGGAGTGCAGCAGTGCTCCCGCCGCGGGTTTGGATCCTATATAAGGATGGCCGGTGCGCTCACTGGCTGAGCGCTGTACGTCAGTCACAAAAATACAAAAAAAAATTAAAATAAAATAAAAAAATAAAGAGGCACAAACTACATCCCGTTGGCACACGCGTTTGTCCAGGTGCACAAAGCAAGCTAGGGGAGCTAGGTCACAAAGGCCAAGAATGAGCTGTTGGAGCAGTCAAGCATACAAGTTTTCATTGTGTATGGTTCCTGTTCCCATGTAATAATTCACTGTGTATGGCTCCTGTTTCTATGCAATTGTTTTTTGTTTCTATGAGAAGGTCAATGGTTTCTCATGCAGAAGTGGGGGTAGCCTGCAGGTCAGACAGGGGGCAAAATGGAGTTACTTAGGTTAAGCACGCAATTCTATAGAAGCAAATATCGTACATTATGAGGGTGCAGGGAGCTCTATTTCAAGAGACTTGGGGAGACAGAAACCTCGGGCTAGCCAGGGGAAGCAGTTACAATGTTACACTCTGGGGATAGCCTGCTCAGCCTGCTTGTGGGAGCAGAGACTTAGGGAAGCAGAGACCTTGAAGAAGGAAACTTAGAGAAATGAAACTGGAGTGGGATGAGTGGGGTTCTAAAAGTCAGGTTCTCAATTCCAGGGACCTAACATATAGTATTGCAACTGCTGCTTCCTGATTTTTTTTTTTTTTCTGTTTTCAATATTATCTATTGACTTTCTACTATGGAAGTTAAAGATTCAGTTTTCTTAGACAATCCTTTTCCACCCATAGGAGAAAAATAATTTTTTTCAACATTCATAGGTTCTTAATCGGGACAGATCCTTCTAACAAAAGACAGATTAAAAAAAACAAAAAGGAAGTTTATTAACATGTATATTTCATATATACATGGGAGACACCCAGGGAACAGGTAGTTCTCAAAGAGGTGGCTTTGAATTCCAGCTTATATAGCATCTCCAACAAAGAATAGTAAATTTTTAGAGAAGTGGCAAGACAAAGGAAAAGGACTTTGATTCTTTAGGGGAGACAATTTGAGGGGAGGCAAATAAATGGCAGATAAAGGTTAGTTTGTAAAGCTTGTTAATATAGATTCTTCTGGTACCATCTTCAGCATTCTAAAGCTGTTTTCAGTGGTTAATCTTTGTTCTCCCTGGTAGAGAAGTGGGCAGGATACCTTTTGTCTTTGTAAATCTATGCCCTGCTTTTAGGCAAATAGAGGGAGGGCAGAGACCTTTCCTGCACGTGCTTCTTCTTAACCATCTTTAGCATTACAATTCTTCATCTTTTGGGGCAGCATATTCTGGTCCCCCACATACTTCAACTTTCGAACACACACCTCCCAATTGATACTTTTCCTTTGTCCTTATTTTCTGGAAAGATCCTCATTCAGTATTTCACTTCTTGTAAAACAAACAAACAAACAAACAAACAAAACAAAGCAAAACAATTTTTTAAAATTTTCCTGGAATTACTATTTTTTTTTCTTCTTCTTTTTTTCAATTTCCCTGGTTTTTCTGTGCCAACCGAGTCAGGAAGGAGTTAAGGGGTTCTCAAAGTTCAGATGTTCAGACTGTCCTTTTCCTCCTTCCATTTGGAGCTTGTGACCAACCCTCCACAATGACTGGTATCTCTGAAGGCAGGGTATCTCTGGCTTAAGTTCTCCACAGGGTAAAGTCTCTGGTCTTTGTCACAGACCAGGAAGAGGATGTGAAATTCATTTAAGTGCTGTGTATGCAGTCTGTCAACCAAGTCTCCTCTTTTAGGATCTACTTTCCATCCGAGGTAACTCCTGCTCCCCTTCCTGAGTTTTTCAGCGCTTCTATGGTTGGACTCCATCTGCGTCTGTGCTTCCTGCACTGCGGTCTAAGACATCAGCTTTCTCTGGTCTGTTAGAACAGTTTTCACTTGCCCAATTTGTTTTCCAGTTTGCACTTCCAGTTTCCTCTCCTATGCTCTTTGTCTTTTTTTTTTTTTTTTGAAATAATCCCTTTCTCCCTTCAACTGACAGCTTAGTGTCTTTGGAGAGATGATAATAAATGCACGTGTTCAATTTACTAGATGTTACTAGCATTTCCTATACAAATAATTTTTATTTTTCTTAAACTTATGTAACTAAATCTGTCATCTAAGTTCTCTCTGTATGCAGATTTGGGAGTTCCAAATATAAGGAGTAAGTTGGTATTTCATATTCACCTACATAGTTTTAAGTCTTAGCCCCAAATGGCGAGAAGATGGAGGAGGAGGAGGAGGAGAAAAAAGGTAGAAGAGGAAGAAGAAGAAAACAAACTCACTCCTTTACCTATTATGATGGATATTCCTAGGACACTGGCTTAATGACAAAACTAAATAGCAGGATGAAATGATTGTCAAGACATTTTCTTTACACTGACTTTTCATGCCCTACTGATGGTGGATTTCTAGCCAAAATAGTACATGTCCTTGTCATGTAGGAAGAAAAAAAAAAAAAAAAAAAAAACAAGTCTCTGCAAATAGTGGATTCTCCCTTAAGTTGAAGGACAATCTTTGATTTGTTTATTTCCTATTCTCTATTCAGCTGACTCCACCCCACTGGTACTGCCTCTCAATGGCCCCAGATGACTTTCTACCTGCTAATAACAATAGCCTGTTTTGGGGGTCTCTGAGAAAGATTTGACTTTGTGAAACCTTCTACTTTTCTGAACTCTGTGACCCATGTGATTTCTCTCCACTTTCCATTCGCCCCATAGTTATTTTCCATTTTTATTTTAATCTTACTGATCACTTTTTTTTCCCTTGTTGTCATTGCCCCCAAAGTCTTCGGTCCTTTTCAGTTCACTATGTGGCATCAACTCTCACCTATCTATAAAGTGTCCACTTTGCCGAGCTTTGGTTCCTTCTTTCTAACAACGCTTCACAAAGCCTGATTAAGGCTAATTTCAGTTGTTCCTGGCCTATAGAAATGCTTCAATCACAATAAGCAGTTATAGCAAATGCCTTTTAAAAAAGGGGTTTGTTTGTTTGTTTGTTCTTTTGGTGGGGGGAGGAATGCTGTGTTGGTTACTATGGTGTATGGCTTGTATCCCCCATTTTCTCACTTCAGAACTGAGGCACTAATCCCCCAGCTGCTGAGAGTATTGGCAGCTGTAGGCTCTTTCCTAAGAGCCTCTCAAAAATTTGGAATTTCATGCAACCAGCTCTGCCCAGGATCAGACACCATCTCCTGGAGCAACCTGGCTCCAATGACTTCCCTCACATCCTAATGTGGATGCCAAGGCCACTTCCTTGTAAACTCCCTGCAGGCTAATTTCCACCTTAAAGTCTCTTTCCAGGAACTGACCCAGACAGATGCATATTAATTTGAGTGTTTGGGGCAAAAGCAAAATACCACCATAACAAATCCCATTCTCTCAGGATAGGATAATTTAAGAACTGGACATTAAGGAGCCAGTTTAATAACATTGCTAAAGTTATTGTCTCGAATCAGACTGTGCAGGTTTGCAACCTGCACTTACACCGCATCAGCTCTATGGCCTTGCCCAATGTCTGTTCAGTATAACTGTGCCTCCTTTCCCCACATATCCAATGGTAATGATAGTACTGCCTATGCCAACATAGGACAGAAATTGTCAAACTCTAGCCTGCATCAAAATCACATAGAGGGCTTGTTTAAACACAGATGGTAAGGCCCCACCACCAGAGTGTCTGATTCAGTAGTTCTACAGTGGAGCCTGAGAATGTACATTTCTAACAATCTCCCAAGTGATGCTGATGATGCAGGTCTGAGGACCACACTTGAGATTCATGACCTTGAGGTTATATGGAGATAAAAAGAGAGAACATCTGCAATGTCCTGAGCTTGGAGCTTAGTATGTGTTCAAAATCTCAGTTGTCATTGCTGTTGTTATTGGAAAAGCTGTATTTTTCCACTCATAAACTTTGAATAGAACTTCTGTGCCTAAAGACAGTTTTAGGAATCGAAAGAAGCAGACAGGAGCAATAAGTTCTGAGGAGCAGATGGCTGTAAACAAATTTCATGGACCACATTGAACCAGAGCTGGCCAATCATAAAAATATCACAGGAATGTTGAAAAATGACAAGCTGAAGAACACTCTCCTTGAATAGGGCAATGATGATAGCAACTGCGTCTTTGACTAAACCTTGGGTACTTCTCCTTTCCAATTTCAAGCTATCAGAGCAGGTCCTGTAGAGGGGAGGTAAGGCATGGACTATTTCTAGCTCAACTGCTCTATCTCATTGAGAAAGACAACCTTAGTAAATCAAAATATTTCTCTGGGTAAATTTTTTTAATCACTACAAATACTACTTTTTATTCATGGCAAGTGAATCCATTCATACAATTAACCACATGCCAATTTAAAGCCCCTTCCCCTCCAACACCACCCAAAAGGTGATTCAATGAATTCTATACCCAAAGTCATTGACAATAATTATTCATTGGGGTCAGATCAGAAAAGAACAACTTATAAAGCAGAAATTAGTTAGCAAGATTTTAGGTTCTTCTGTACATTTCACTGCATCTCTGATCAAATAAGACAAATACAAATCTAGCAAACATTTTCTGAGCTCCTACTATGTGTCAGACCTTGTGCTAGGTACTTGCATAAATGCACTTGTATCTTATTTAATCACCACAAAATAAGCAGATCTACCACATGTATTATGTTGATAGAGGCTTAATATTATAATAGAACGGAGTGAAGTCTGCAGGAAGCATGAAAACATCAGACATCTCTACTCATCCCTTATTTGCAGTGAAGTGATTTGATATTTATTTTTTAAAAATGGTTTGAATGTCAGATATCTGCATATTGACTCTCATTTTATTCCTTTCTTTAGTATAGCTCAATGGCTTGCAAACTCTTGTGTGCATATCAATTAATATAAAGAATTGTACATTCACAACTAGACATACCATACCTTATGGTTGACTTAAGGATCTTTCAAAGATATTTTTGACTATAGGGGATTTTCATCTTAACAGCTGACTTCCAAAACTCATTCTTACATAAAATGAGAGTTTTATGCATACTTTAAGCCAAAAATGTCTAGCTATCTGAATCCTAAGCACCTCATTATGACGTTTGCTTCACTTTCATGTAGTACAGAAATGGACCTCAATCAGGAATAAAGCTGAGGATGGTCCTAAAGAAATGGCACCCACTTTACTTGGATTTGAAGAACATCTTCAAGATTACATTGAACTTATTTTCATCAATTTGTTCAACAAATATTTATTTGGCATTTAATACTTTGCAGGCACTGCTCTAGGTGCTAGGGATAAATAATAAGCAATAAATAATGCAGAAATTGTTGCTCTCAGGGAGCTTGCATTCTAGAATCATAAGAGACAGACAAATAGCAGATAAACATATATATAATTTATCATAGTGTATTTCATCATATGAAAGGGATAGAAACTTACTGTATGGGTATTATTTTATTTAACACCATCAGAGAAGGAGGAGAATCAAGAGAATAGTGTCCCAGAAAAAAAAGTGAAGAAAGCATTTTAGATAGGAGAGAGTGATGCTATGTTGTATGGAGATGAAGGAGCCAATAAGACAAAAACTGAGAAAAGATCACTGGATTTGGCAACAGGAAGGTCACTGGCGACCTTGATAAAGGGTCTGGTGGACTGATGGGGATGGAAGCCTGATCAGAGAGGGCTCAAGAGAAAATAAGAAAAGCGAAGACAGTAAATATGAAAAAGCTACTGGGAAATTTTGTTATAAATGGCAACAGAGAAATGTTACAGAAGTCAGAGAAGAATGGGCAACAAAGGTAGAGAAACATGGTGCACTCTCATGTTGAGAAGAGCGACCCAGTGAAAAGGGGGAAAACAGAAGACAGAAGAAGAATTTTGGTGGGAAGATATGAATGTTGCCTTTTGAATGCTTTCTCAGTGAAATAAGAAGCAAGACCATGTGTTGAGAATGAGGAAAGGCAGGAGATATTTGTAGTTTGTGGAAAGAAAGACTTGAAAATAGTCATTGAAGAGAATGGGAGAATGAATTGACTTGGGAAAAATAATAGAATTTCCCAGCAGCTCTAAGGGTTCACTGGCTGGAAAAGAGCCAGTCTCCAGAATGGCAGGCAGGATGGTGGTCCTGTGATGTTGTACCTCTGTCTGAAGGTATGCTGTGTTATTTCCTGCTTTATGTAAGTAACCATCCTTAAAAATTTCTGTGACCTTTGCCATGAAAGAAAGTTGACATTCTCTAGCAGTGACTGTTTGCATCTTTGCATCAATCACAACATTATCCATTGTGACAAGCAAGCAAGGAGAGAATAGCATAGCATTATTCTTCAGAACCTTGTCAATCCAATGAAGGCAAAGACCCTCTTCATTCATTTTTCAAGAATGAAACAAACAGCTCTGCCTGCTGGACGTGGATATCACTCTTCTAGGGCCTCAAGGCCAATGTGTCTAAACCCACACTGGTTTTCCCCTACTCCAGTCAGGTTTTCCTCCTAGTTCATGGCCTGACTATTCACTTAATTCCCTGAATATCATTATATTCATATCTATGTATGAAAAAAATCACTGTTTTGCTTTTTTAAACCTCTAATGGCTTCTTATTTCCTAAATGATGAGTTTTAATATGTATGAAAAAAATCACTGTTTTGCTTTTTTAAACCTCTAATGGCTTCTTATTTCCTAAATGATGAGTTTTAAACTCATTAGCCTGACATGGAGAGCCCTTCTAGTCTGTCTGATTCATCTTTCACCCCTACCCGGCTCACACTATCTTCTCACATCCATCTTATACCCAGACCTACCCTATTGTGTTAAACACCTACATCATGAGGTAGTTTAGGCTCCAGAAAGAAGCTAAGTAACAGATACTCTTCATAGGGTAAACTTTAGGCTACTTCCATCCAAATATTTGCCCTGGATTAACTAAGAAAAGAATTTCCCTCTACATGTGCTAAGGAAGACTCTCAAATTCATTTCTTGTTACACATAGTTATATGCTCTCAATGTCTCTCTATTCCAGAGCACAGCCCAAACTAAGAGAGCTTCTAAAATTGGATCTTCATGGGCCAAGCCCGTGGCGCACTCGGGAGAGTGCAGCGCTGGGAGCGCGGCAGCGCTCCTGCCACGGGTTTGGATCCTATATAGGAATGACCGGTGCACTCACTGGCTGAGTGCCAGTCACACACACACACAAAAATAAATAAATAAATAAATAAATAAAATAAAATTGGATCTTCTTGAGATCATGTCAACTGTGGTTCTGGGGTGTCATAGTTCAATTTATTTCAACTAAGACTAAATTAAAAACAAAGAAACAAACAAATATCAGTTTCAGCATTGTATCAGTTCCGTTCATACCGAAAGCAAGCACCAAGACAGATGAGAAGTGTAAGAGATTTATTGGGCAAAATTTCTGAGAAGGATAAAGGGGAGAGCTCAGGAGGAAGCTGGAAGAGCCTTCAGACCAGGAGGCAGGTCTGACCACTATGGAAGGAGAGGGGAAGGAAGGAGGGATGGGTAGGAAGAGCCTCAGGCTGCAGCACAGCTCTGAGAAAGTCTTGGCCAGGCCAACGGGGAGCCCCAGAGCAAAGCCTGCCCATCAGAGAAGTCCTGTATCAGGCAGGAATGGCCCAGCTCTGGTCCCCCCTCCATGTTCAGCCACCAGGTGGGAACAGCCTGGGGAGAGGGTGGATTCCGCAGAAATGCTGCGGGGGACATGACGGTGTGGCAGCTAGAGGCTGTTAGCCAATGGCACTCCTCACAGCAGGTGCTCTTGAAGGGCGATGTATGTGTGCATTTCCATGGCTGCCACAAACATCAGCATTATCTATATTCCCACTCCTAACTCTCTTTTTACAATTATTACCAACAGACAAAGTTACCATTTTCTGAATTTCCACACACTTTAATATATCGGGGGTTTTACTGACACTGTTCTCTCTCTGCCTTTTCTTTTCTTCTCTGCCTGGTTATCTTCTCTACTCTATCTTAAATAATTAGCCAAATAATGCTTTTTTTTTTTTTACATCTGCCATACCCCCCATTCCCTTTATGTCCCCCATAGATTTTGGCAATTCTTCCAGTTAAAGAGTTATAATATCTTAGCAACCTGTTTATATGTGTCTACAGTGCTAGATTTGAAAATTCCTGTAGAGAAAGAAAAACATTTTATTTATTTTTGTATTTCTAATGCCATGGTTCCCAAACTTTATGCCCAGGTGCCTCAGAATGTTGCAGTGAAGTCACAAGTGGTGTCATGGAATAATTTGAATTTTCAAGGAAAACAGAATGACACAGCATGAGCAACAACTATGAAGTTGGCTGCACCTAAGTACGCAATAAATGGAACTGTTGGCTATTTCTCTTGACCTAGGGCTGCTGTGAAAAATTGACTGACACACCAAAGGCTCTATGAACTGATTGGGAAACTCTGCCCTAAATCTCAATGAGTGCGGTACTTGGCACATAACATGTTTTTGGTAAATGACTTGACTATTGATTTTAGGGAATTTACCTTACTTGTAACATTTATTCAGCACACATGCTCTGTGCCATTGTTCTAAGTACTTTATGTTCACTGTGTCATCATCCTTCCCACTTAATTATCTATGAGGTAATTAATATCCATTCTAAAGGTTTGGAAACTAAGACATGGAGTAATGAAGTAACTTTTACAAGGCCACTCATCTAAAAAGCTGTGTGTTTAAAAAGTGTATTCCAAAACCACTACATTCTACACATAAACTTTCCAAATATTTTCAAAATAACAAGTGGTGAAGTTGATAGAAAATAATAAAATCACGTTCACTTTATTGCAATAAATAAAGTCACCGTTTGAGAGTTAAATAGATGAATTCATTATGGAATATTTCTTCAACAACTATTATCGAGTATCTGCTGGGTACAAAATGCTATGAAGGATACAAAAATTAATAAGGAATTAGTTCTGAAACTGACAATTTTGAAGCAAAGTCATTCACAACAGTTTCATATTTTCAAGATACTTTGTAATTCTGATCTCAGTGTGCTAGTGAACCTTTTCTCTTAAGCCTATATTTTTCAGAGATGCTTCTAGGGAGTTAGTTTTGTCCATTCAATTAGCTTCATCAGACTGAGTTTGAAACTGTTACAATTTATGTCAGCAACTGAACTCACCCTGCCTAGGTTTCAGCAGCTTTGGGCAACTGAGACGGGATCATTAATTACCTCTTTCCTAGTTCAAGAGGGGCTCCTAGGTGGCAAATGAATAGCAGCTGAAGCCACAGGAATCTATGCAAGTCAGTTGTCGGACTGTATCTCAGATCCTTCTACCCCTCCTGTGCAGGCCGTGAGTCAGGTAAATGAAAGAAGACTCTTGAAGCTTTATGCAAGGTAGACATACTTTATTCTTCAGATGTGAGCTTCACAGACATACTTGATCCTCAGACATGAGCTCTGCCACCCACTCTGCTGACCCTCCATTCTCTGCCCTCTCTGTGCTCTGCCGACCTCCCAGGCTCTGCTGACCAGCAGTTCAGAGCAGTTACCTTTACACTTTTAGTACACAAGAGAAGCCACAAGCCACGCATTACATAATTACAACAATCATGCTGAATCATTAAATGGGCACAAATGCACAGTTACACTGCCTTTATAACTTGCTTCTAGCAAATGTGCTGAATCTTGTCCATTTGTAACAGATGCAAGGCGAGAAATCCTGACTAAACTTTTCCTACTTTCCTTACAATCCACCCCATCAGGGTCACTCACTATACAATATACGCGTTTGATCTTCCATATGTTCCCTTAGAAAGGATAGCTAACCCTTGCACCTGTGACAAATGTACCTTTTAAAATAGAGCATTTATCTGTTCCAGGCCATGTTACCTATACTCAGGGAGACCAGGTACTTGTTACCCAAGGTACGACTTGCAAGTCTTCCTCTAATACTCTCCCCCAAGGTCCAATTAGGCCTACCCAGCCTACATGTGGGGCTTCTATTTTCCGTGGCCATTCCCACTACCTTCCCCTGTTGTAAACAGGTTGGGGCCAGTAAGAGAGTATTTTCATTCTTACTGCATCTTGGTTTCAGGAGATCTTTAGTAGTGACCTGCGATTGAATAAGTGCTGCAGTTCTGTGCAAAAGAGCCTCCACCAGAGAGGACCCACCCTTGTGTAGAATGGGGTATGTTGTCCTTACTAGGCCCTTGGCCGTTCCTGTAATAGATTCAGTGGCCATCAGGGAAGAATACGCAGCTGCTGTTTCTCTACCAGAGAGTAACGCACTTCAGCGCCCTTCCAGAGCTGAGACCAGAATCATACAGGCATTCAGAACCAGTCTTGTCTCTTCCACAAACCCCATCCTGACCCTTCTTGGGTTATGTGTACATCTAATTCAAAAGGCTTAGTGGGGTCAGCCACTTGCAAAGCCTGCACTTGCTGCATTGCCCTCTTAGTAGCACAGTAAGCTTGTTCTACCTCTTCAGTCCAATCCCAAGGAGCTCCTTTTTTTATTAATGCATACAGAGGGCATGCCGTTTGGGCCATATGGGGTATAAAAACCCTCCCAATACCCCAAAAGTCCCAAATAAGCCTGTAGCTGAGCTACTGTTGTGGGCCCGGGGTGTGCCTGTATCTTATCTATAATGGCTTCTGGGATGACTTGTGTCTTACCCGACCAAACAAAACAACTCCCAAGAATTTGACAGACAGCCCATGTCCTTGCACTTTGGTTGTGTTCACTGTGCACCTACATTATTCCAAATGGCCTAGCAATGATGGAACCACTTGGGTTAAACCTGCAAAAGAATCGGAGATTAGTAACATCATCGATATAATGAAACATTGTAACCATGCTGGGCCTAGTCCACTTGGCTAGATCCCCAGCCACCAAACCATGACAGATAGTTGGGCTATGCAGATAATGTTGGAACAACACTTGAAAAGTTCATTGTCTTCCTTCCCAGGCAAAGGCAGACTGATCTCAGCTATCAGCTGAGACTGGGATAGAGGGAAGAAAAGCACTTGTAAGGTCCAGTACACAATGACAACTTTCCAACTGAGTCTTCAGCTGATCCATCAAGTCATGAACTGAAGGCACAGTTGGGTGCAAAGGAGGCACTCCTTTGCTCAGTTCTCAATAGTCCACAGTCATTCCCCAAGTACCATCAGATTTTTTCATTGGCCACACCAGGGCATTAAAGGGCTATGCATGGGATGAACAATGCCAACCTTTTCTAACTCCAAGATAGTGGCACTTATCTCTGCATGTCCTCCTGGCAAGCGATATTGTCTCATATGTCCCCACAACACAGGCTTTACTGTCCAGATCCACAGCTGGAATTCTCCAACTGTTGTTTACAGGTGCAAACCATAAAGCACATCTACACCCAAGATGCACTCAGCCACTGAAGACACATACACAGCACATACACAAGAGGGCAATCATGCAATGCCCAGCAGCAAAGACACAGCCTTGACTTTAATAGTCTGTCCTCCATAGCACTCAACATTCACTGTGGCCCCTAGAAACTTATCAGGGTTACCGTGTATCAGGCTACTTTCTGTGCTGGCAACCACCAATGCTAACACACAGGTCATGCAAGGAGATGCACAGGTTCTCCCAATTCACCTTCACATTCATCATTGTCCTCTGCTTCAGAAGCAGAGGTGTCCTGTTGCTGTACTTCAGTGTCCAGCATGTCTGCTTTTTGTGTTAGCTCTCAAAGCCATGCTGGGTCATGGAGTGCCTGGTCTGTATTGGCTCACAGTGCAGTGAGCAATAGCCATCCCATTCTGCCAGCTCCTTTCTGGGACTCCTCATCTTTCACCATGGAGCCCAGCACCTTGAGAGCTTTCTCTGTGTTCTTGGGGACCCATCCACTTGGTTCCATGTTTCCAGTGGAGCCATGTTCCCAAGTCCACAGGAAAACTGCCACCAGGTACCACATGCTTGAGGGCAGCCACATTTCCTCTTCCTCCCAAGGGACTCTCTCACCTGCTCATCCTGCCAGATGATCCTTCTACCCCCTTCCTGTGCAGGCCGTGAATCAGGTAATTCAAAGAAGATTCTTGCAGCTTTATGCAAGGTAGACATATTTTATTCTTCAGATGTGAGCTTCACAGACATTCTTTATCCTCATACATGAGCTCTGCCACCCACTCTGCTGACCCTCCATGCTCTGCCCCCTCTGTGCTCTGCTAACCTTCCAGGCTCTGCTGACCAGCAGTTCAGAGCAGCTACTTTTATATTTTTAGTACACAATAGCGGCCACCAGCCAAGCATTACATAATTACAACAATCATCCTGAATCAGTAAATGGGCACACATGCGCAGTTACACTGCCTTTATAATTTGTTTCTAGCAAATGTGCTGAATCTTGTCCATTTGTAACAGATGAGAGGCGAGGGATCCTGACTAAACTTTTACTACTTTCCTTATGTCAGTTAAGCAGCAGTTAGGGGCAACTGTTTTCCTACTCTGTGTTAGTAGGGATGGGAGTACCAGGAGGACAAGAGTTTCCTAACAAAAATGACTTCTCAAATAATCAGAAACATGATAATCACCAGAATCACCAGACTCATAGAGTCTGAGACTGCACTACTGACCCCCAAAATCTTTGTCTTGTGGAATCTTCTCAGCATAATATACTCGTAGAAAGTCAAGGTTGTAAAACAAGAGTTAGGTTCATTTGGCTCGAGTGAAATCTCAGACTCAAACTGGTTAAGTGAATTGTTCAAGGTTAAACACAGAGTTGACACCAGAATCTTACTAGATAGAACTGAAATTACTGAGTCTACCAAGAACCAAAATTAAAACACTGCACCCAGTGGGCAATATATAAAAATTCTACAGGAGAGAGTCTTCCTCCTCAAAAGCCACTACAGAGTAATAGAATAACCAACAGCAGATGGCTAGGCATCAACACAGAGGTACTAGAAGTACAAAAAAAAAAAACAAAAAACAAAATATAACAACACTATCATTCTCAAATACCAGACCCCATACAACAGGAAACCCTTGATATGTCTGGAAGGGAATTACAAGTAACAACCTTAAAGAAACTCAGTGAGATACAAGAAGACTCAGTTAGACAACACAATGAAATGAGAAAATCAATCCAGGACATGAAGGAGGAAATTTAAGGAGATAAATACAATAAAAAAGAAATAAAAACATCAATTGAGAGCATAAGCAACAGGCTAGAGTAAGAGAACAAGCAGAAGAAAGAATTTCTGATCTTGAAAACAGTCTTTTCAAAATAACCCAAGCAGACAAAAAAACAAAAAAGAATCTGAAAAAAAGAAGAAGAAAATATAAAAGAACTACAAGACCACCTTAAGCACACAAAAATCCAAATCATGGGTGTTCAGGAAGGAGAAGAAAAGAAAAATTGCATTGAAAACATATTCAATGAAATAATAGTGGAAAACTTCCCAGATATTGGTAGAGATATGGACTTCCAGATACAATAGGCTCAAATATCCCCAAACAGATTTAATCCAAAAAGATCTTTTTTGAAATATATTGTAGTAAAACTGTCAAAAGTCAAAGAGAAAGAAAGAATCCTAAAAACAGCAAGAGAAAAGCATCAAGTCACCTATAAGGCAGTCCCCATCAGACTAACAGCAGACTTCTTAGCAGACACCCCACATTCCAGAAGAGAATGGGATTATGTATTTAAAGAACTAAAATTTAAAAATTGCCAACCAAGAATACTATGCTCAGCAAGGCTGTCCTTCACAAATGAAAGGGAAATAGTGTATTTCCCTGACACACACACAAAAAAAACCTGTGGGAGTTCACCACCACATGACCAGCTCTAACAGAAATCCCTAAGGGAGTCCTGCACCAAGAAACCTCCAAAATAATCACCAACATAAATAAGAAAGAACAAACACCACTGGAAGAGCAGAAATGCAAATGAGAAAGAGAAAAAACTATACTATGCAACCTCAAAAAAACAACAAACACTGAAAATAATAAAATGGAAAGAAAGGAAAAAATATATTGAAATCAACCATAAGAAAAGCAAGACAAGACTTTTCAATAACAACTGTAAATATAAGTGGATTAAATTCCCCACTCAAAAGACACAGACGAGCCGATTAGATTTAAAAAACTGGACTGAGCTATATGCTGTCTACAAGACACTCATGTCACCTGTAAAGACATGCACAAACTTACAACTGATACCACAGAAATAAAAAGAATCATTCAAGAGTGTTATAAACAACAATACGCCAACAAATACAAAAATATAGAGGAAATGGATAAATTTCTGAACACATACAAACTTCCAACACTGAACCAAGAAGACATAGAAAACCTGAACAGACCAAAAACAAGCAGCAAATCTGAAGCAGTAATCAGTAGTCTCCTAACAAAGAAAAGCTCCGGACCAGATGGCTTTATTGCTGAATTCTACCAGACCTTTAAAGAGGAACTAATACCAATTCTTTTCAAACTCCCAACTCATTTTATGAGGCCAGCATCACTCTGATACCAAAACCAGACAAAGGTACAATGAAAAAAGAAAACTACAGGCCAATATCTTTCATTAACATAGACACAAAAATCCACAATAAAATATTAGCAAACAGAATGCAGCAACACATCAAAAAAATTATATGTCATGATCAAGTAGGATTCTTCCCAGGGATGCAAGGATGGTTCATCATACACAAGTCAAAAAATGTGATACACCACATCAACAAAATCAAGGACAAAATCCATATGATTATCTTAATAGATGCAAAAAAATAAAAAATAAAAAGCATTTGACAAAATTTCACATCCCCTCATGATAAAGACTTTTGGCAAATTAGGTATTAGGTATAGAAGGAAAGTATCTCAACACATTAAAAGCCATATATGACAAACCCATTAGCAATATTATCCTGAATTAGAGCAAAGTTGAAAGCTTTCCCCTTAAGAACAGGAACAAGACAAGGATGCCCATTTTCACCAGTCCTATTTAACATAGTATTGGATGTACGAGGAGAACAATCAGGTAAGAGAAAGAAATAAAGGACATTTAGATCAGAAAAGACAAAGTTGAATTGTCCCTGTTTGCAGATGACATTATCCTATACACAAAGAAACCTAGACTACCCAAAAAACTATTAAGAGCTGATAAATGATTTCAGTAAATTTGCAGGATACAAAAATCAACACCCCCAAATTGGTAGCCTTTTTATACTCCAAAAATGAACGAGTAGAAAAAGAAAACAAGAAAACTAGTGCATTTACAATAGTCACCAAAAAAATAAAATACCTAGGAATCAATTTAACAAAAGAGATGAACAGTCTCTGTGACGAGAATTACAAATCGCTGTTGAAAGAAATTAACAAGGTTACAAAAAGATGAAAAGACATTCCATGCTCTTGGACTGGAAGTATTAACATTGTGAAAATGTCCATACTACCCAAAGTGATCTACACATTCAGCACAATCTCAAATCAAACTACCAATGACATCCTTCATAAAAATAGAAAAAACAATGCTAACATTCATATGGAACAACAAATGACCCCTAATAGCCAAAGAAATCCTGAGGAAAAAATAAATAAATAAATAAAGCTGGAGGCATAACACTACCCGATTTCAAATTACACTTCAAAGCTATAGTAACCAGAACAGCATGGTACTGGCATACAAATAGACACTCAGACCAAAGGAACAGAATAGAGAACCCAGAAACAAACCCACACACTTAACAACCAATTGATCTTCAACAAAGGCAACAGAACATACATTGGGGAAAGGACAGCCTCTTCAATAAATGGTGCTGGGAAAACTGGACATCCATACGTAGAAGAATGAAACTAGACCCATATATCTCACCATATATCAAAATCAACTCAAAATGGATTAAAGACTTAAATATAAGACCTGAAACTATAAAACTTCTAAAAGAAAACCTATGGGAAACACTTCACAAAGTAGGACTGGGCAAAGGCTTTGTGAAGGACCAGAAAAGCACAGGCAGCAAAAGAAAAAATAAACAAATGGGATTATATTAAACTAAAAAGCTTTTTCACAGCAAAAGAAACAACTAACAGAGTGAAAAAGCAACCTACAGAATCGGAGAAGGTATTTGCAAACTATACATCTGACAAAGGATAAATATCTAGAATATACAAGGAACTCAAACAACTTAACAGTAAAAAACATATAACCCAATTTAAAAATGGGCAAAGGAGCTGAATAGTCCTTTCTCTAAGGAAGATATGCAAATGGCCAACAAACACTTGAAAGAAATGCTCAGCATCACTCATTATCATATCAGAAATGCAAATCAAAACCACATTGAGATACCATCTCACCCCAGATAGACTGGCTGTTATCTAAAAGACAGAGAATAACAAATGCTGGTGAAGATGTGGAGAAAATGGAACCCTCCTGCACTGCTGGTGGGACTATAAATTGGTGTAGCCATTATGGAAAACAGTATGGAGCTTCCTCAAACAACTATAGACAGTACCTTCATAGGGTCCAGTGATTTCACAGCTGGGTATATAGCCAAAGGAATGGAAATCATCATGTCAATGGGATAGTGCACTCTCACATTTATCTCAGCTCTGTTTACAATAGCCAAGAGTTGGAACCATCCTAAATGTCCATCATTGGACAACTGGATAAGGAAAATGTGGTATATTTACACAATGGAAAACTACTCAGCCATGAAGAAGAATGAAATCTTGCCATTCACAGCAACATGCATGAACTTACAGAAAAATTACATAAAGTGAAATAAGCCAGGCACAGAAAGAGAAATACCACATGTCCTTACTCATAAGTGGGAACTAAATAAATAAATAAGAAAGAAAGAATGATACAACAATCACAATGAGACTTTGAACTTTCAAAAGGAAAGAACAGAACTGAAGTTATCAGAGGTGGGAAAGGGAGGAATTGATATAAATAAATAAATAAATAAATAAGAAAGGCAAGGGAACTAGAACAGCTAAAACAATTTTGACAAAAAAGAATTAATGGGAGGAACCTGCGGTTATGACTTACTATACAGCTACAGCAATCAAGACAGTGTGCTACTGAAGAAGGAATAGACACATATGAGTAGATCAATGCAACAGAATACAGAACCCAAAAATAGATCAACACAAATATGCCCAATTGAGTTTTCACAAAAGTGCACAATCAATTCAGTGGAGGAAGAATAATTTTTCAGCAAACTGTGCTAAACAATTGGATGTCCATAAGCAAAATAAATAAATAAATAATAAATAGCCTTGATCTAATTCTCATACTGCGTACAAAACTTCATTCATAAGGGATCATGAATTTAAATGTAAAATATAAAAGTATAAAATTCTCAGCAAAAACTTAAGAGAATATCTTTGGGATCTAGTGCTAGGCAAAGATCTAGTGCTTAGACATGACTCCAAAAGCATGTTCCACTGAAAAAAAAATTAATAAATTGGACTTCATAATTAAAATCTTATGTACTGCAAAAGACACTATTGTGAGAATGAAAAGATAAGCTACAGACTGGGAGAAAATATTTGCAAACCATAGATCTGAAAAAGGCCTTATATCTAGAATATATAAATAACTCTCAAAAGTCAATTGTTTGCTTTTTTACAAATAACTGTAGGTTTCAATTATAAAATATGCAAAATATGTGAAAAAATATCTCTACAAAGAGAAGATGCAGATGGCAATAAACACATGAAAATGTTCAATACTATTAGGTTAAATGCAAATTAAACCCACAGTGAGATATCATTATACACCTTTTAGAGAGCTGAAATAAAAACTATAATGTCAAATGCTGGCAAGGATATGAAAACCTGGATCTCTCATACATTGGTGGTGCAGATGTCAAATGATATAGGCACTGTAGAAAATAGTTTGTCAGTTTCTCACAAAACTAAACATGTGCTTATGTGACCCAGCAATCACATGTTGGGCATAACATCAGAGAAGTTAAAACATATGTTGACACAAAAACCTGTACATTAAATACTCATAGCAGCTTTATTCATAATAGCAAAATGCTAGAAACAACCCATATGTTCTTCGATAGGTGAATAGTTGAAATAAACCTTGGGACATACATAGAATGGAATACTATGCAGCAATAAAAAGTAATGAACTAATGGCATATGCAACCCAATTGGACCTCACAGGCATTATGCTTAGTGAAGAATGTCTCAAAGATTTCATTTATATAACGTCCTTGCAATGACAAAACTATGGAAATGAAGAACAAATTAGTGGTTGTCAGGGGACAGGGACAGGAGTTGGGTAGACTGTGGATGCAAATTCAAGAAGTTTCTATGAGGGAGCTCTTTTATGGCAATGAAATAGTTTTATATCTTAATAATGGTAATGATTTTACCAATCTATGCATAGGATAAAATTTTATGAACATATATATGTGCACACATATATAAACATTTATGCAAACTTTAAAATTGGTGAAAATTGAGAAAGGTTTTCATTCTTGTTAATAGTAATGTGCCAATGCCAATTTCCTGGTTTGATATTGTAGTATTGCTTTATAAGATGTCACCAGTGGGGGAAACTGGGTGAAGGGTACATGGGACCTTTTGTACCCTTTGCAGTTTTCTGTGAATCTATAATTATTCCAAAAGAAAATGTGTGGGCTTTTTGTATGATTAATTTTGATTTCTTTATTTAAAAATACATAGTTTTAAAGGTCAAAAGGTTCTAGAAATCTTATAATAAAAAAGAGCAGCACCCACCACACCCCTGCCCACTCCAAAACTTTTCCCCAGATAGGACCATCTTCAACTTTTAGTTATTTCAAGAAAAAGTTGTTTTCAAAATGTAGATGTAATAAAATGGAATGTTCTTGCACAAATATGCATAACCAGTATGTTCTGAGGTCCCAGTGTAATTCACTTGGTAGAAAAACTGAAGAGCAAGCTTAAGTCCCAGCTGGTATCAAATGATCAAAAGATTCTCCATTATAATAAGTACTTCTGGCTTCTGTGAAAAATCAGCAAACCAATTTGGCAGAATTAGATGATGAGTTACTATCAAGTCCTTCATAACCATTTCTCACTCTATCTTTCCAACCTCATCTTCATCCATCCACACATGGAACATGACACAGTAGAAATGATGAAGAAGAAAAGAGGCCAGGAAAGGAAATTAAAAAAAAAAAGAACCATAGTGTCTCCATTTTTTAAAACTTAATTGAATTAGTTTCTTCCAGCCCAAGAAGCTGACCATGCATTAGAATTTACTGCTTGACAGAAAAAGAAATCAGAAAGCAAACCCATTTATAATAACTACCAAAAAATTAAAATCGCTGGGAATAAATTTAACCAAGAAGGTGAAAGATCTCTACAATGAGAACTACAAATCACTGCTGAAACAAATTAAAGAGGACACAAAAAGATGGAAAGGCATTCTATGTTCATGGATTAGAAGAATTAACATTGTGAAAATGCCCATAACCACCCAAAGTGACATATAGATTCAATGTAATTTCCATCAAAATACCAATGACGGTATTCTATTTCTTCACGGAAATAGAATAAAAATCCTAACATTCATGTGGAACAACAAAACACCACTAATAGCCAAAGCAATACTGAGCAAAAAAAAAAAAAAATTAAACTGGAGGCATAACACTACCAGACTTCAAATTATACTAAAAAGCTATAGTAACCAAAACAGCATGGTATTGGCATAAAAAAAAAAGATGCATGAACCAATGGAGCAGAATAGAAAACCCAGAGATGAATCCATGTACTTACAGCCAACTAATCTTTGACAAAGACATCAAGCATATTGGGGAAAGGACAGTGTCTTCAATAAAGGTACTGACAAAACTGGATATCCATATGTAGCAGAATGAAACTAGACCCATACCACTTGCCATATTTCAAAATCAACTCAAAATGGATTAAAGACTTAAATAAAAGACCCAAAACTATAAAATTACTAGAAAAAAACATAGGGGAAACACTTCAGGATGTCAGACTGGGCAAAGACATTATGAATGAGACCTCAGAAACACAGGCAGCAAAATAAAAAATAAACAAATTGGATTATATCAAACTAAAAAGCTTCTGCACAGCAAAGGAAACAATCAAGCTAATGAAAAGACAATCTACAAAAAGGAAGAAAATATTTGCAAACAATGCATCCAACAAGGGATTAATATCCAGAATATACAAGGAACTGAAATAACTCAGCAGCACAAAAACAAAGAAAAAATGATTAAAAAATCGGCAAAGGAGCTGAACAGACATTTCTCTAAGGAAGATATGCAAATAACCAACAAGTGTATGAAAAATGCTCAACATCACTAGTCATCAGGGAAATGCAAATCAAAACCACTTTGAGGTATCATCTCATCCCAGTTAGACTGGCTATTATGAAAAAGACAGAGAATAACAAATGCTGATGAAGATGTGGAGAAAGGGGTATCCTTCTACATTGTCGGTGGGACTGTATATTAGTGCAGAAATTATGGAAAACAGTATGGAGTTTTCTCAGACAACTACAGATAGATCTACCATATGATCTAGCAATTGTACTTCTGCGTGTATACCCAAAGGAATAGAAATCATCATTTCAAAGGGATACCTGCACCCCCACGTTTATCACAGCTCCAGTTCCAATCTATGGAACCAACCTAAATATCCATTGATGGATGACTGGGTAAGGAAGTTGTTGTATATATACACAATGATACATTACTCAGCCCTAAAAAAAGAATGAAATTCTGCCATTCGCAGCAGCACGGATGAGCTTGGAGAAAATTATAAGTGAAATAAGCCAGGCACAGAAAGAGAAATACCACATATTCTCACTCATAAGTGGGAGCTAAAAATTAAAGAAAGAAGGAAAGAAAGAAAGAGGGAGAGAAAGGAAAAGAAAAACAACAATCACAATAATAAATTGAACTTTCAGAAGGAGAGAACAGAACTGGAGTTACTAAAAGTGGGAAAGGGGTAGGAGGAGGGAGAGGTGGGTCAGCAAGAAATTGGCTAATGGACACAAAGGATGATTATATACTGTAGTGATGAATAAGCTAATTATCCTGATTTGACCAGCACATATTGTACAGATGACACAAGATAGTCAGCTCTGTACCCCACAAGTACTTATAATCAATTAAGTTACAATGAAAAAAAAAAAAAAAAGAATTCACTGCTTGAAAAATGGACTCGTGTAGATAAGTGCAGATATCGTTGTTTGAAGAAATCCTAGAAAGACATGATTTGTCAACCTGTTAAACATATGGGAATTACTTACAAACTAAATAACCTAGATTAGAGTAGCCATAAATATTGTAAAACACCTGAGAAACTATTTGTTCTTATAATGTTTGGAATTTGTTTACTCCTTATACTTTTCTGAACTTACACTATAAAGCCTCCTTGAACGGTTTGGGTCCCTTCACAGGTCAGCCGCCAAAAAAAAAAAAAAAAACCTAAATGAAAACCTCACAAACTTACTTACAGACTGAAGTGTTTTGATTCAACAAAAGCAATGGTGCTTTTTTCTTTCCTTGAACAGAATGCATCACGTCACAGCTCTGAATCTTTTTCCAGGAAGGCCCCTTCCCTCATTTTCCACTGATGAAATTCACCTACATCCTTCTCAGAGGCCCTCCCTTGTTATAAGACCCCCAACCTGGCCAGGAAAAATTATTTGCTTCCTCTTTACTGAGGAACTTATCACATTATAATATAGAGTTTTCGGCTAGTTTAAACTTGCCCCTGAGATGACAAGTTGCCAGTGGGAGAGGATGTTATCTTATTTATCCCTAAGATACAGTGCCTGACAGTCATGCTCAATAGATATTTGATAAAATTAATTTAATGTAATTAAAATGAAGATTGAGGAATTGTTGACTTTACTGGGTGGCATATGGGTATTCTACATGAATAAAAAGGTTTCGAGATAACAAGATTGGAAAAATGGACCCCTTCCTTCTATAAAGTTAAGCCAAAAGCTAATAAAAGTCAAAGACCCATTAATGGCCTGGATTAGACAAGACTTGCCACAAAAGCAAAAAAGTAAGACCTTTGTAAAGAGAAAAATGAAGGTTAATCTCATCCAATTTAAAGAGTTTGTAATGTGTAGGTAGGAGAAAAATGGAATCCACAAAACACTGGGACTTGTAATGTTACCATCTCACTTGATAAAAAGTTAATCCATTGTCGATTGTCATTTCATAATCAACAGGCCAGTTGAGTCATGGAAACTGGAAACAAAAAGCTCTCAAAGTTGAGAGAGAGAGAATGTCCTATGAATGGATGTCATGAAGGATATGGATTGAGATGGGCCTTAAAATATATGTAAGTCCAAGAGGTGGTGCTCTGAGGAAGGCTTTTCCAGTGTAAGATCGAGCAGGGGCAAAAACAAACAGGCAGGCAAACCCAGAATGTTTTAAGCACATGGTGAGCACTGTAGTTTCACTGATATGTTGGGGAGTAAAGCAGAGGAATAAAACAGCCATGCAGTGTATGAGTCGAAAGCAATCTTACAGATTATTAAGCCCAACCCTCATTTTAGACCTGAGAAAAGTATCATGCGGGTTATTGACCAGTCCTCAATCTATCTCCCTCCCCTATATGGGACAGTCTCTGTCATCCCTGGAGGCTGTAAGGGACCCCGAGAAAGGTACCTTAAAATCACTATCATCCCAATTCAATTTCCAACACTCCTCAAGGAGTGTCTTCCCCATTTCCTGGTAAAGGCGAAGCAGTAGAGGTGAAGTAATATGTAGCTACCAACGCTGATTGATATATGTGATAAGTGATTGGGTCAGGAGGACAGAAAACCAGGCTTACATTATCCCAGAATATTCCAAACAGGCTTACGTATTGGCACAAAAGCAACCCCCTTGTTTTCTTTGCTTTGCTGTTTGGATCCCATCCACTGTTCCATAGATTATCCAGTCGTACTGCCCAGGATAGACCCAGAGTTACCTCCAGGGCTCAAACCAAGCTTGAGCATACTGGCCACCTGCTTTGTCATCAGTACTGTCCTTCCTTATGTGTCATAATGTGGGTCTCTTTCCTTCCATGTGTGCACAAACTTTATTATGATTCTGTGATCCACATTCTGAAAAGAACTAGACTCTTTCCATTTTAACCTTGTAGGTGGTGCTAATTGACCTATCTCTTTCTTCACTATCATTGTACTTTGAAATTTGAGGAAAGACGAGTCTGCACCCAAAACTGAAGCAGACGCTACTTGTTTCTAAAATACTATTGATTTTGAATGTATTAATATATTTTGTGGTTAGTTTTAACCTATATGATTTATTCCCCAGCACAGTCATAAATAATTTTGTCAGTTAGATATAAGCTTCCAAAATAATATTTTTAAAGTGGAGTTCATTGCTGTTTGAGTCCTGAATCAGGCTCTACCTGCAGCACTGCTTTCATTTCTACCAGAAACCAAAAATGATGCTATTTCTCAGGGCAGCTTTGCCATATTAGCACATCCAGCAGCCAGAGAAAGGTGAGGTTTCAGTAAACCAGCAGAGAAAACTTTTTTATTTTTTATAAGAATAGTAGAAATAATATCTTTTACAAATATATGCTTTTCTTAGATATTTTAAGTCAGAATGTGAACAGATTAAGGGTATGCAAACATCAAGAATATTTTAATATTGTGACTTTGATATTAAATCATTAAAAAAAGAAAATGCTAAGTCTTAGAATGTAGATATCTAGTCTCATATCCATGGGACTAATGCATGAGTTGACTTAATATTGACTGACATTCTTTCTGCTGCTTTCCAGCATGTTCTTGGGATATTTAATTATGTGTTATAAATTCTTTTGATATCAGTTTGAAATGCTATAACACGTTTCATAGGCAAATATAAATAACAATTAGGTTATTTAAAATGGCAAAAGACTGGCAAAAAACAAATGTCTAACAAGATGAGATCAGCAAATTAGGGTATATATATGGACACAACAGAACTCTATTCAGATATCAAAAATAAATCAGGTGGCTGAAATTCTCCTAGCAATGCTCTACTCTTTGATTCATTTAAGAAACATTTACTGATGATCCCTTTTGTGCCAAAAACTGTGCTAGGTACTGGGAATCATTGGTAAGCAGAACAAAGTCCCTGTTCTTATACAGCTCCCTCTTAATTGACCAATAAATCATAAAAATATATAATCAAAAGTTTTTATAAATCAGTATCATGGAAGGAAAGTATAAAGATTTGGGAGAATATAATAGAGATACCTGGTATCAAGAAGGGTTTCCTAAAGTAACTTTTAGGCTATAATAATGCTAATGATAAAGTATTTTTAAATTTATTATTTTTTCAATTGTGAAATATTTCATGCTAGTCATTTTTTGGTTTTGTTTTGTTTTCACCATGCTACCTAAATGCTCTGTGGAAACAAATAAAACTAGAAAATTAGAAATGTATTCAGAAAACTACACATTCATTCTTATCTTTTAGCTTAAATATTAGAAGACTGAGCCTTAAAGTTTATAACATTGACTTTAGGATCTATCCAAATAGATCCAAATAATTACAGAATTTTTTCTAAACAATATAGTCCAACAGAAGTCAAAAGTATACCTTTAATGTTCAAAACTAGCACTTTAATATATGAGACATCAAATCCCACAGGCCAAAAGTGCTCAACCTAGATTAATCTGGACAATTTCTTCAAGAGATCATGTTATTTATCAACAGTATGTATAATTTAGCATATTACACACATTTGCAAAAGTTAACAATTTCCATTGGAGGAAGGACATCAGCACAAGTTGAGAGTATTTAGAAAACATACTAATTTACAATCATTGCATTTAATAGCAACTCGTAAGACATGAAACTACCAGACTACCCTTCTTTTTAACTAAAAGGAAACCTGGAGAAACTAATCAACAATTCATTCATTCATTCATTCATTCATTCATTCATTCATTCATCCATTCAGTGAGTATTTATGGAGTGGGTTAATAAGGCACTGTTCTAAATGTTCAGTGATAAAGCCACATCCCCGCTTTATTGAAAAACAGCACTGTCTACATTAGGAGGATATTATTGGGAAGCCACTGGCATACTCTGCCTTTCATATTCAGTGGTCCATTGTAATGTTTTGTACGGTTACCAGCATCAGTAAATACAGGCACCTGGGACTGTTGGAGTGGGGCTGGGAACTTTCAGGTGAAGTGGGAAGTCATTATCTGAAACATTGTGAATTTAAAGGGAGCCATTGACAAACTATTTTGCTACTTTGCGTGCTTGTAAGATGAGGTATCATTAGGAAAAGCCACATAAAGCTGTTGCAGCTGTGTTATATAAAAAGTGGAGATAATTTAATAGAAAATGTCATCCCTTGCAGAATGTTGATTGCCTATTTTTTTCCATAAAGACTTCTCATCAGAGGGGCTCCAGCAGCTGTGAGAAGACATCCTGTCACCGATGTTCCCAGACGTCCTGGCATATAAAGCTCTCCATGTGCTGTTTGGCATCTAAAATATTCTGCTTCCTTTTTCTTTTTTTCTTGTTAAACTTCACTATGGAATATTTCTTTCATGTGAGGATGGAGCAAGAACTGGCTTCTTGACACTGGAATTTGACTATAAACAAGAAAAACATCTGCTGAAGTCATGAGGTGCTATTTTTCCATATTTAGGATCAAGGAACCCTAAAGCTTTAACAATTCTATAATTCTATAATGTTAAGGCTTTCTCCTTAACAGATGGCAGTCATTACAAGTTACTGCAGGACATAACTCTTCAGAGGCTAAGATGAAAATTTCTACCATGCAAAAAAAGAAAAGAGATTTGATGGAGAAGAGGCAGGGTCAAGTGCTTTTTTAATCATGTTAGAATTTTCCAACTTGAACGTTCTATTTTCTCATAATTAGTTTTAGAAAGGTGCTTTGGTCATAAATTTTACATCATAAAAATCACTGGGCTTCAGAAATATAATAGCTGCATGTCTTCATTGAGTTCAAAATAATCCCATAACTCTTGTCAAATGCTTTACATTCAATGATTCAGAGTTTATTATCACTAAAAGGATAATGGCTCATTCTATTTCCATGTACAAAATGCTGCAAACTAAATATATCATGTGCTGCCACAGTCCAAAACAATTGTCAGTGTCATGCACATAGTAAGTGTTCATTAATTCATTTTCCACAAATACTGCCGAGTACCTCTTATGTCCCAGATACTGTTCTAGATGTTGAAGATACAACTACGAACAAGAGAGACAAAAATCTCTTTTCTCATACAGCATAACACCCCCTGGAAAAAAGCACACACATAAACACATATGCTGGTGTTAAATGAAAGAATGACATACTTTAGGAATTATATAGTGTGTTGGACAGACTTTAAGGTAGCTCCAATGACACCCACTTCCTAGTATTCATGCCTTTATGTAATACTCTCCCCTTGAGTTGTGGGTGGGACCTGTGGCTTGCTTTTAACCAATCCAAAGTGACAAAGGTGATGGGATGTAGAATCATGTGTATTTGCTAGAATTTCTCTCTCTCTCTCTGTCAGGCTTTGAAGAGGCAATCTTCCATGAATCATATAGCCTCAAGGAACAGAATTCTGCCAACAACCTGATGCAGCTTCGAAGCAGATCCTTCCCCAGTTGAGCCTCTGATGAGAACCCAATCCTGGCTGACACCTTAATTGCAGCTTTGTGAGACATTAAGAAGAGGGCCCAGCTAAGCCTTGTCTGGACTCCTGACCCATAGAAACTGTGAGACCATAAATGTTTGTTGTTTTAGGTTGCTAAGTTTGTAGTTAGTTATGTGGCAGAGAAAGTTAATAAAAACAGAATTGTCATCGTGCTTTTGAGTTGTAGAGATAACCATCACTCTAAAATAAAATACCTCAAAGTCATTTTTGGATAATTAGGTTATATCTTCTATGAAGAAATATTTTCAAAAGTACTGCATCGTTGGGTCAAATCATGTTATGGTGTTAATATATTTGCCACACAAGTTCTTATGGCTTACACTTATCTGATGGACTGAGCCAACTGCATAGGACCAGCCTTATTCTACTGATTGAACTAATTTCTAAACAAACCCATGATGGTCCCATTTCTGCTCCCCACACAATGAGCAAGGACAATTGGCCCACTTAAACAACTTAAATATAATTATACTTAATGTGCATAGACCAATTTACCAAGAACTTTTACTAACCTCATCCTTCAGAATGCTCATACTAAGTCAATAGGAGAAGAATTTCCCCTAGGTTTACAGCAAAGAAACTGAGGCTGAGAGAAGAAACAAACTAGAGTTACAAAGTGACAGATGGGTGTGGGGCTCAGAAAATGATACCCCAATGTAAAGGCTTCAGAAGAAAAGTTTCTCCCTGACCTTCTCCTGCCATGTCTCTCACCCCTCATTCTCCCCCAAGCTAAGCCATAGAAACTAGAATCTATTTTCCCAAGGAGGGTCATAGAAACCAGAAGCCCTTTCCCCCAAAGCCAGCTGTAAAACCTAAAAAGATTATTTTAACCTTTCCCCTGCCTTTCTGTGTAACAGCTGGCCATAAAGAAGTTAAGACCTTTATTCCAGAGGGGTCCTGCCCCATGCCCAGGAGGAAGGAATGCTGCACAGAGAGGCCAAGAAGAATCTGAACAGACAGGCCCTGTTGGGTTTCCCCACTCAGTCTATTAGCATAGATCATACCCTTTGTCCAATCATAGTTCTATACAGCTGTGAATGCTTCATTGAACCTGAGCATAAAAATGGCCAGTTTTTCCTGTATATTTTAGTTTTCATCCTGAAGGCTCCCATGTCACGTCAAACGATGATCAAACAAATTTTTTATGCTTTTCTCCTGTTAACCTATCTTTGTTATAGGGGTGTTGACCGTGACCTTTATGATGGGGAGGAAAGGGATCACTCCCCTTCCACTCCTACATGAATGAAACTCAAGGCACTGAATGTCATCAGAAAGATAATGCAAAAGAAGAAAAGAAAGATAATGCGTTGCTCATTTCTCTCGACCACAGCTACCTGTATGGGAAATTGACTGCTCTGTTGCTGCAGTCTGCCCTAAGCCAACAGAGCTTTTCAGAGCAGCCTCTGAGCTGAGGCAGCTCCTTCCTCACTCCTTTACAGGAAGCATAAGTCAGCATCAATGCTCTTCTTTCAATCATAAACAGCTATAAGCAGCATGTGAACAAAAGAGAACATCTCCTTAGAGTAACTGATTTTTCAAAACCATTAGCTATATTACAGGCACCATGCTGGGTACTGGGAATGGAAAGATGAAAAAAAACTCTCCCTCTCCCATTTCCATAACCACCACCAGGAGTTTTTAGTCTCGGAGACAGAACTTACATCTTTTCAACATGATGCATTGAGTCCTAAGAGAGGGGGCCAACCACAAGGGCACTATAAGACCACAGTGGACAATGACTCTACCCAAGGCTTTCAGGAAAGTCTTCTGAGAGGAGAAGGAGCCTTAGTGGAGGCCCGCAAAGGCAAGAAAAGTTTTAATTAATTATATTTTCCAGGCAAAGGAAATCAGTAGGCAAGTTTTGGAAGCAGGAAGCAATTTGAAGTATACAGGAACTCTGAGCAGTTGAGTGTTAATAATAAATGAAGCATGGGGTATAAAGTAGCCAGAGAGTCAGCCATAAAAATCACAGATTAAGTTGCACATGTGCTTGCTATATGGCAGGCCACGTGATAAGAACCTTACTTCAAGACAATAATTTAATTTTAACAACTGAGATAAGCACCATTATGATCCCTGTTTTCCAGATGAAGAAACTGACACTTGGAAAGGCTAAGTAAGTTAGACAAGTTCCCCGTATTAGTCTGTTTCTGTTACTTATAACAAAATATACGGGACTGGGTGATTTATAAAGAAAATGAAATTTATTGCTTATGGTTTCAGAGTCTTGGAAGTCCAGAGTCCAAGAACTATATCTGGTGTTGGTGATGGTGATCCAGAGGTCTCAAATTGTAAGATGGTGGAAGCAAAGAGAGAGATAGTTCATGTACTGTCCTTTTAAAGCCTCAGAGCCATGCCCATGACCACCATTTTTAATCCATTCACTCTGGCATGGTCCTATAATCTAATCACATCGTCAAGGCCCCACCTTTCTATTACCAAAATAGTACTTCTCACCTTCTTAACATTGTCACAGAGAAGGTCAAGTTTTGGAGGGACATTCAATTCAAGGCATTCCCACAGCCAATAATTAGCTGCATTGACATCTGAACCTATATAATTCCAAACTCTTGGCCAAATCCCACAGAGCTGTTCTAGGTAGGAGACAGGTTTGAAGAACATTGTACTTCATTTAGCCAATAGCAGGGGTCACAAAACTTTATTTGCAAAGAAGATCATAAATATTTCAAGCTTTATGGGCCATGTGGTCTCTGTTGCAACTGTTGTAGTGGGAAAGCAACCATAGAAAATACACAAATTGTCCCGACCCACAGGATATTCAATGCAGACCCTGGAGGGGGGAGTGGGAATTGGATGGGACAAGAGATGAGAGAAATGGAGACAAGACAGTATTCTGATCAAGTCTCATTTATTAGCCAGAAGGTCACAGCTTATACAGCCAGTAGGAGGGAATCAGTAGATAAGGAAGTGAGCAGCAGATGGTTTACTGAGAAAGACCACAGGGTGGGTTGTTCCAGTAAATGGAAGATTCCCCTGTTATCTATGGCAAGTTGCAAAGTCTCCCACACCCATAGTGCACAGGAGGGGGAGGGACGGAAGATAACAGCAAACAAGGCTCTGAGGCCTCGAGGCAATAGCCGGGCTCTATGGCTCCAGACAGGTCCCCCTTTTTTATTATTTCAAGCCAAGAGAACACCTCGGGAACTGTGCCTGTCTTAGGTTGGGGCAATCCATCCCAAGCATTGTACCCATTGTAGGATTAGGCTGCATCAATGGAGGCCCTCCTGTCTTAGGTGGTGCGTACGGAGATGTTACCCTCTTACCTGTCGTTGGCTATCCAGTTCAGCTCACAGGGGAGGCATCATGCTAATTTGAATTCAGCAGGGCATGTAAACCACTTTGTTCTTCCATCTCTAGGCTTTGGTAATGGACCTGTATAGGCCTTGCCTGAATAGCCTCAATTTGCTGTTTAATGAATGCCATAAGTTTGTTGAACAGAAAAGGACCCAATGAGAGGAATAGAAGCAAGCCTAGAAGCAGTCCGAAAAGGGGGAGGAGGTAAGGTAGGAATCCATTCAGTCCAGACCAAAGGGGGTTATCCCTAGTTGTTTTCTTCTTTTCCAGGTCTTCTTGCAGCTGTTTGATTCGGTTTCTGACTATACTGGACTTGTTGGCATAGAAGCAGCATTTCCCTGTAGGGCTAAACAGACACCTCCCTGTTCTGTAGTTAGTAAATCTAAGCCTCTTCTGTTTTGTAATGTTACTTCTGCCAAGGAGTCTAACTGATCTTGAAGATCATGTATAGTTTGGGAAATAGTTTGCATATCTGAGATTAATTGGGTAGACAATTTGGTGTATTGAGATATAGAATGGCTAAGGCCAGCAGTTCCAGTCGCAACTGCAGCAGAAATCCCCAGTCCAGCAAGTAAAGGAATTAACTGCACGGCTCTCTTGGCCCTCCCAGCTATGTGATCAATGGAAGGGACAGGGACAGGCTTATCTCCAGGTATAATATCTACATCGGGTAGGAGAGAAGCTAAAACACATAATCCCATCCAATTAGTGGGTAATTGGGTATAAGCCTCATTGTTCCCACAAACAAAGACCGAGCCATTCTGAGCATACAGGGGAGTGGAGATGTTAACAATTGTCAAACACTGAGTGAATGTGGCAAAGCCAACATTAATTTCATAACTATTGTTAACTGAGGGAGAGTGGTAGCAAGAGGAATTAGTAAACTGTAAAGGCTGTACCTGTAAAGGAAGGGTTAAGGAGCACTGTCCCTCAGAGGAGTAATTGGAAAGCAGAGTGGGGAAGGCAAGGGGGAGAGACTGTCCTACTCTTAAGCAAAGCCAGCAGTTCTAAGCAAGTTTAAAATTGGAGGCATTAAGCAAGCTATGGGTGATTTGAAGGATGTTGGAGGTCTGGGGGTAGAGTTTAAACACGTCCCTGGCCTTAGGCAAGGTTATAGGGTGATATTGTAATGGGGAGAACAAAGTTTTGATCATTTTTTCTATTTTTCTTTGTACCTTAAATGTCCTAGCCTGATCTTGAGGGCCTCCTCTGTCAGATACATGAATAGGAGCAGTAAGGGACCAACACACAGGTTGACCCGCTGTGCCTGTGCAAGGGGCTGGGATATATTTAGATGAGGGTGATCCGACAGTGGAGGGGGGAGATGCAAACTCCTCTCCAAAAGACCCTGAATAAATTTTATCTAAGGTGGCTGTATAATCTGTACTGTTTCCATGGGTGCATAGCTGAAAAGCAGAGTAACAAGAACTATGCATAGAATCAGCAAAAGTCTGACAGGGGCAGAGGCCGTGTTATAAGGAGGGGGCCACAACAAAGGTGGGGCCCCACCAAAACCAGAATACTCAGCGGCCTCCTTCTCTAATTCGCCCCAATCAACTCCTGAGGGATCAGGATTCTGTGCCTCCTCATCATCCTGGAATTTTAATAGTGGATACTTTTTAGATCTCTTAGGTATGGCACCGGCTGCCTTGACCTCCTCATTCTCATCTTCTAGGGAGATTAGATCTATGTCCTCCCTAGGTGGTGGAGAGGGATTTCAGAGGTCAGTCTTGGAACTGGCTTTTAATATTTTTGCAGTTTGGGCGGGCCACAGTTTCTGAAACTTCTGGGGATTTTTCCCTATCCTGAATCATGTCCCTGATTAAATTCCAATAGGAGAAGGCAGTAACGGAGACCTTTTCCGGCCTGAAATTCTCATAGAAATCTTGTAAAGCGTCTCCGACTCGAGACCACTGTTTATAATTAATAGTCCCTTCTTCTGGGAACCAAGGACAAAGATTCCACATGAAATCAAAAAATCTTAATAGATCAGTTGTTTTAACCTTTACTCCTTGCGTCTTTAAAGCCTTTTGTAACTGTCTTATGTAGATGTCATGACAACTTAATTCTTTTTTTTTTTTTTTTTTTTTTTTTAAAAAAAGATGACCGGTAAGGGGATCTTAACCCTTGACTTGGTGTTGTGAGCACCACGCTCAGCCAGTGAGCGAACCGGCCATCCGTATATGGGATCCGAACCCGGGGCCTTGGTGTTATCAGCACCGCACTCTCCCGAGTGAGCCACGGGCCGGCCCGACAACTTAATTCTTGTCCCATTATCAGGCGCGCTTACTCACCTTATCGTGATGCGGCAGGTTCCCACGGCGGACGAAGGTTTTACTCTTTCATTTTCAGCGGTCGACCCTCCAATGTGCCGTCTTCCTCACGGTATCCCCCGTATCCAGTGCCCCACGTTTGGGCACCAGAAATGTCTCGACCCACGGGATATTCAACGCAGACCCTGGAGGGGGGAGTGGGAATTGGATGGGACAAGAGACAAGAGAAATGGAGACAAGACAGTATTCTGATCAAGTCTCATTTATTAGCCAGAAGGTCACAGCTTATATAGCCAGCAGGAGGGAATCAGCAGATAAGGAAGTGAGCAGCAGATGGTTTACTGAGAAAGACCACAGGGTGGGTTGTTCCAGTAAATGGAAGATTCCCCTGTTATCTATGGCAAGTTGCAAAGTATCCCACACCCATAGTGCACAGGACGGGGGAGGGATGGAAGATAACAGCAAACAAGGCTCTGAGGCCTTGAGGCAATAGCCAGGCTCTATGGCTCCGGACAACAAATGAATGAGCATGGCTGTGATTTAATAAAACTGTATTTACAAAAACAGGCATCAAAATGGATTTGACTCATAAGCCATAGTTTACCAACTCCTGACCAATAGGAAACTATTAAAGGGTCTTAAGCAAGGAATGAGCATGATCAGTGATGGACAGCACTGCTGTAAACAGTCTGATTCTCATAGGGCATCCACAGGGCATTTCAGTCTGGACTGAGACTCTACTATGTCTCCTCATATTTTCACTTGTCACTCATTTTATTCCTTTATTTTGCAAATATTTATTGAGTTACCACCATGTTTCAGGCACTGTTTAGGCACTAGGGATATAACAAGTTGCTTCTCTAATGATGTTTATATTCTAGTGGGAGAAAGACAGACAAACACACACACACACACGTGCACAAATATATACAATATCTTAGGTTATAATAAGGACTATGGAGAAAAGTAAAGCAGGAATAAACATTACTTGGAGGATTATTCTATATGAAGTAGAAAAAGTCACTCTGATAATGAGACACTGGAAAAACCATTTGAAGGAAATGAGTAAATGTGGATATATGGAGGGAAAGCATGTTTAAAACCTAGTGATGAAAGTATACCTGGAGCATTTGAGAGGCAGCAAGGGTGTCAGTGTAGCTGGAGTCCAGTGAATGAGTACGGCATGGTAGGAGATGAGATCAGACAGGTAGCCAGGGGTCAGATTAGAATAGGAAGGTCAAAAGAAGATATTTAAAAGGCTTCGGTCTGGTTTAAGGTGTGGCTTTCAATGTGGTGGCCTCATCAAGATCAGGCAAAGTTTGTAACATAACGTCCTAGGACTGGTAGACACGGGTCTTGAAGCAAGTCTTGGTAAATAAACTGTTTAATAAATGAATTGTTTTCCCTGAAGAGCAGACTATTGTCTCAGACAAATTAACTTACAGGAATTTCCTGAAGCAAAGACTAAAGCTATTTATTCATTTACAATCTTATCTTTCCTGGGCAAGATTTTCCTGCAACAAATAACTAAGTCACATTGACACAAGTGATCTCAGTTCTTGGTCCTAAGCTGTGTCATGTTGATATAGGTGAACACATTTCTCACATGTTTAAAAACATATTGCATCTTGATATGTATGTTACTGTCTTAGTCCGTTTGTGCTACTACAGCAGAATACCACAGACTGGGTAACTTATAAAGAACAGAAATTTATTCGCTCACAGTTCTGGAGTCTGAGAAGTCCAATGTCAACATGCTGGCATCTGGTAAGGTCCTTAAAAGCACTATTCCCACTACAAGGTCAGAACATTCATGGTCTAATCATCTCTTAAAGGTCCTACCTCTTAATACTATTACAGTGACAATTAAATTTCAATATGAGTTTTGGAGGGGCAAACATTCAAACCATAGTGGTTACATTTCAAGTGCAAGGAAGAGACTCCAATACTGAGGGCCTGTGTGAGGTAGTTTTTATGCTTTGTCTAATTTAGTCTTCACAGCATCTCTATAAGATAGGTACTACTTTCCAAGATTCTAGATGAAAAAACTGAGGATCTGAGGGTTAACATGCCTTAGTCCTTTTGTGATGTTATAACAAAATACTACAGACTGGCTAATTTATAAAGAACATAAATTTGTTTCTCACAGTTCTGGAGTCTGGGAAGTCCAAGACCAAGGCACTAGCTGATTCAGTGTCAGGTGGGAGCCCTGTTTCTGCTTCCAAGATGGAGTCTCATTGTTGTATCCTCACATTGTGAAAAGCTGAAGGACAAAAGGGCCTAGCTAGTTTCCTCCAGCCTTTTTATAAGGCACTAGTTCATCCATGAGGGTTCTGCCCTCCTGTCCTAATCCCTCCTAAAAGCCCCTCTCTTAATACTGTTGCATTGGAGATTAAGTCTCAATGTGAATTTTGCAGTAGACACAAACATTCAAATATAGCAATGCCCAAAGTTACATAAATAGAAAGTGACACAACCAAATTAAAATTCAGGTCTTTTTTCCTCCAAAGTCCATACGCTTAACCACTGTAAAACACTGTCTCCTATAAAACAAAAGAAAAAGCAGCATGTTTCCAATTTTTGAAGAATACTAGTCTGAGATTATGTAAAATAATAATCAGCTCTGGGTCTACAAATGCAAAATATCTATTAGAAACGGTATAAGAGCTATAAGAGGATCCTATTGAAAACAGCTGGTATTCTTCATAAAAAGAAATAAGTGGTCACTATTTAGGGAGAAAATATAGGTGGATGTACAGAAACTGTGGAAGAAAATGGTCCCTGTTGTTTATTTTCTTTCTGGAGATGACAGAGGAAGGAGTGGAGCCTAGCAGGTAAAAATATCACAAGCTAGATGGCTCTCTATGGACCTTGGGCAGGGAAGAGCACAACTAGAATGCAGCATTAGATACCAGTAATAATAATAAAACAATAATAGTAATATATAACAAAAGAACAATATGAAACAGAGTAAGGCTAGGCCTGTGAACCAAACTGACTCCATTTTCCCTGCAGAAGACACTCTCTTACTTTTCCACTCCTCAGTCATGAGACCCCTCAGGGCAAATGATTACCCCATGGGCTTCCCTGACAAAGCAGGCTGAGATAAGAAAGGAAACAGATATTTAATGAGTTGCAAAACCCCTCCCTAAGGCTTGTTTACTAGAATTGTAAAAGTCCAGATTAACCTTAAGACCCCTTTAGGGATTCCCATCTGTGCACAAAAGCATCAAGGTGACTGCTATAATGACACTCCTGAGGTGACAATGATGAACACCACTGCCGACTGAGCATGCACCCATGATGCAACTGGGAAGAACAGAACAGACCACCTCCAGTGACGCTGGCCTGCCACCCCTTAACTCCTTTCCCTATAAAGGACCCTGAATGGCTCCCCTCAGGGGGCTAGCCTTACTGTCGCTACC
Organism: Cynocephalus volans; assembly: GCF_027409185.1. NCBI lineage: Eukaryota > Metazoa > Chordata > Mammalia > Dermoptera > Cynocephalidae > Cynocephalus > Cynocephalus volans. Next base: position 58,923,969 of record NC_084478.1, read on the forward strand.
CCCCTTATGCATAAGACTATCTCCTCTTTTAATAAAGTATTGCTTGCTTTACTGTTGGGTACATTGTTCATTCCTATGCCTTTGGAATCTGAGAGCCTAATTTAGTCAGTGGCAAAAACTGGAAAGCTTTGGGCACTGGAGAGGACTGTAGCTGCAAGAGGCAAGTGGCCACTGGGACTATTTTGCTCCCATGTCTCTTCTGCTGGTAGATCTCTCCTGAAGTCCCTGGCCTAAATTCTGATAAGGCAATACATTATTCTCTTTACCTTTCTCTGATTTTCTGAGCCCTCTTCTGTTTGGTTGGATTGTATCCACGTCTGTATAGGTGCACCCTGGAGGGCTCCTGGCTATGCTTTGTTTTTCTGTTTTAAATCTAGTCAATACTTTTCTTCTTAATGCTGAAAACAGTGGGGAGAACTGCTTTTATCAATTACTGTTAATGGAATAGGTTGGCCCCGCCTATTAGGACTAGGCTAAACTGGACGCCACTGCTCCTCTTTTCTTTTTTGTTTGTTTGCTTGGTTAGACATTTAGTTGAATACCAGTAATCAGAATAAACCTTACAATCCTTGCATCAACTTTTGGACTTTCAGGTCATTTGTTTAAGGCGAGAGGGCAAGCTGAGCCTGACCTGTCAGTAACAAGTATATAATGACAAAGATTCTCTCCCCAACCAAACTCTACTCAGGTCCCCTTGAGTTCTCTTCCTGACTTTTGGGCTTCCATGTTTTTCTCTGAATTGTACAATTTTAGCAAGAATCCTGCTAAGTTGCTATAGCCAGAATCCCCCACCTCATTATCTGATCCCCCTCAATATCTGATGGTTTCTTTATCCCCTGCCTTCCCCCAGGTCATGTGTGAATACCCTGGCCTGACTTTGGCAAGAATCCCTCTTACCCCTGATGTTTCCTCTTAGTCGTTTTGCATCCATTGACCTCTACCCTGCTCCTTGGCTATAAATTCCCATTTTTCCTTACTGTATTCAGATTTAAGCCAAATCTCTCTCCCTCACTGCAAAACTCCAATGTAGTGGTCCCTACACCTATTGCAATATAGTCTGCCTTGCTGTTCTTTAGCAAGTATCATAAGTAATTTTTTCTTTATCAATAATAAAATAATACAGCATAAATAATAATATTTTATATCCTTACAATATGCAAAAATGTCTATATATTTATACATATCTCATTTAATCTTTACCTTCACCAACTCAGGTAGGTACTATTGTTATACCCACTTCCCAGATGAGGAAGCTGAGGCACTAAGCTTTTAGCTACCTCACCCAGGTCACACAGCTAGAAAGCAAAAACAAAATCCCAAAAAAAGAAACCTCAAATTGAGGCCTGTCTAGGCTCAGCTCAGTGGTATGCCTTCCAACCATTAGGTCAGGTGTACTGCAAGACTTGTGCACCGTGCACAAATCCCACACGTTGGGATGGCTCACCTCACAAAGACCACAAGACAGAGACCGCTGCAATCAAGCAAGAGGAGTTTATTCCAGTATGCTGGGGTCGCTCAGTATCCTGCACAGGAGCGACCCCAAGCTCTCAACACAAGCACTTTTTATACAATTTTTTAGACAGACTTTGGCAACAGGATGAGTTGTTTACTGTTTACAGGTTATCAGAGGTGATCTTTGGATTTATTGGTGGGCTTTAGCAGGCTGGCACACCGATAAGGAATAGTGTATTTCTCAATCGTTTATCTTCCTTGTGGCCAGGTGGCCTCTAGATAAGGAACTGGTCAGTTCCTGGAACCAGGCGGTGATTACTCCCTTCCTGGAATTTAGCGTGCCTGGGCCTGCCTTAACTTGCCTGGCCTCTGCATATCCCCTTAGAATCTGCCTTACTTAAAATGGCATTAGTTATGTTTTCTCGTTTAGTTATATTTTTCTTTACAATTCCCCCTGTTTCTTGTGGATATTTCAATCATGAAATATTTGTCTCTTGTTGATTTAATTCCTGATATTGTTGTCTTAACATCATAATTTGAACAGTAGTAACATATTCTCTAACAAAAGCTAGCAGGCGATTTAAAATGCAGGGACCAAAGGTCAGAAGCAATATTAAAATAATTAGTGGTCCTAACAGGGTTGACACAGGGTCGTGAGCCAGGGAGAGGAGTTGAACCATGACTCAAACCAGCCCTGATTTTGTTCTCTTTCTCTTTTCCTTTTGGCTAGGCCTTCCCTAATTTTGGCCATGGGGTCTTTAATTACCCCTGAGTGATCAATGTAAAAACAACATTCTCTTAGTGCAGCGCAGAGCAACCCCCTGCTGAAGGAACAAGAGGTCCAATCCCCTTCTATTTTGTAGAACCACCTCAGAAAGAGAGGTGAGGAACTCCTGTAATTCAGTAATTGACTTTTCTATTTCTTTAATATCAGCATCTATGGCTGCCTGTAAACTTTGGTAATTCTGATGTTGAATAGCCAGAGCTGAAGCTCCTGTCGCTGCCCCAGCTGCTCCCAATCCTAAGCCTAAGAGGACAGAGAGCATGATACTTAGGGGCTCCCTTTTGTTTTGGTAGTTCCCATTATTTTCATCCCAATATGATAATAGTTGTTCATAGGGATGATAAACAAGCCGGGGCAACAACCGAACCAAGACACAGAAATCTTGGGTTTCTTTTAGGACCTGTAAGCTAACACAGGGTGTGATCCCAGTAGCACAGGCCCACCATCCTTCTGGAGGGCGCAGCAGATACATGTCCCTAAACCACTGGGTCATGTTAAGAGTCTGGTTGCACAGCTGGCTGTGTGAGGAAGGTATTTTTCCCACACATGTTCCTTGCCCCATAACAGCTGACAGAGTGAGTTTGGCCTCTCATTGCTGCGAACGACAGTTGGAGACATCAGCCATAGTATTAATTTTATTTCTGAAGGCTATTCCTTCATAATATGGGGGAGCAACATTATAACAAAGCCAGCAGGAGCAGGCAGCATTGGAGTTGGTACTATTTAAGACCTTGAAGGCTTCAGAAATTAAGTGGAATAACCCAGGTTGTTTTTGAGGCTTAGGCTCAGGGGGCTGAGTTATTTCCTTTGGTGCTGTAGCCTCTGACCCTGCAGTGGCGACTGGCTGGGCGCCTGGGGGTGCTGGGGTAGTCTTTGGTTTGACCCTCGGAACTAGGTATTTATTTGGGCCTATGGCAGTATACTGGGTTTCTATTTTAAGCTTGATGATAAACAACAGCCCATCATCATATCTTTCCTTAAAAAACCTTAATCCCCACATAAATCCTTTTTCCCACCCAGTGGCCTTTTTCCCTGAATCTGTGAAGGACACTCGGAGGGGGTGACACCACCCATTACAGGCAGGGTTATCTTTCCACTTAGAGTGCCTGCTTCCCAATCGGCCTGTCCACCCTGCAGCAGGGGGAGAGGGGTGGGTATAATTAGCAGTTACCTTTATATAGTCCCAGGAGGATGAGGGATTCCAATATGTGTCTCCCGTGGTCTCACAGCCCCAGCCTTTACAGAAATAATCTGCTTTGCCTCCACACTGATAGTTTAGTGCTCTGTCACGGTGGAACCCATGGCACACATAGAAGGTGAGGGCACTTAGCATACTTCTCCGATCTTTAGTAGAGCAGCCCCCACCGCCGTGGTTCAAGCCCAAAGCACCCCGGTGGGGAGGGGTTAGAAGGGGGTTTGTGAGCATCAAAGTATCCTTCTAAATCCAAGTTGGCTGGGGCTCCTAAAGCTAGTTTACACACATCTGGAAATAAGTCAGGCCACCACCCTCCTGTAGTTACCTTGGATTGACTCCAGATTGTATCTCCCACCCCATTTACAACATACCAAGTGAAATTTCTGGGGATATGTGGGCTGCTAGCTCTTGTGCCCTGGAAGAGTATTGTTAGGCATAATAGGAGCAGGAGTGTTTTCATCTTACAACATTTAGGGTGTCCGAAAAATTTTCAGTCTTAAGGGGTGCTCCTTGGAACTCTGGGCTCTCCAGGTGGTGTTTCCCGGTCCTTGGTCCTCTGGTGGCGCAGGTTTTACGTGCGAGGCATGGATCCAAGCAGAGATCCCACCTACCTTCACAGCCGTTGGGGTTGTTAAGAGCACCAGGTAAGGTCCTTTCCAGCGGGGTTCCAAGGTCTGGGAGCAATGTCATCTCACATAGACTGTGTCTCCAACCTGGAACTGGTGAGAAACTTCGGGAGTCCCAGGCTCATAGGCGGCCGCCAGCTGCATCCAGACTTCCTTCTGCACTGCTTTTAGTCCTTTTAACCTGGCATATAAGTCACTGTTACTGTGGCAAACGGGTTCAAAGGCATCCCCCAGTAAAGTCAAGGGGGCAGGGGTACCATAGAGAATTTCGAAGGGAGTCAGGTTGAACTGGGAGGGGGTGTTTCTAGCTCTAAACAGGGCCAAGGGAAGGAGCACCACCCAGTCCACACCAGTCTCCATGGTTAATTTAGTCAGGGTCTCTTTTAGAGTTCTGTTCATCCTTTCTACCTGTCCTGAACTCTGGAGTCTATAGATACAATGTAATTTCCAATTGACCCCTAGGTGTCTGGCCACTCCCTGGCTTACCTTGGCAATGAAGGGGGGTCCATTGTTGGACCCGATTACCTTGGGTACCCCGAAGTGTGGGAAGATTTCTTCCAGGATTTTCTTGACCACGATGGTGGCAGTTTCCTGCTTTGTCGGAAATGCTTCTACCCATCCAGATAAGGTGTCTATAAAAACTAGGAGATACTTATAACTATATCTGCCTGGTTTGATCTCTGTAAAATCTACTTCCCAATACATCCCCGGTCTGTCTCCCCTGAGTCTCTTGCCAGGTCCTGCTGTATTTTTGCTGACATTTACTTTTTGACATGGTATACAATTTTTAACTATCTGCTCTGCTAATTGTTTTAGCCCTATGATATGATATTTTGTTCTTAGGGCAGTCTGGACCAATTTGTTTACTCCCAGATGAGTCCATTGGTGCATTTGTTTGATCATGGTGCATGCTTGTTCTTGTGGCAAGATAGGCTTGCCTGACGCTGTAGGCCAGGGCCCTTTTTCCTGATCATAGTAGTTATTAGAGCCCCTTGAGATCACTGCTATGTCCTCAGCTGAGTATTTAAACTTGGGCTTTTCTAGCCCAGGGATGTTAACCAACAGAATAGACGAGGACCCGTGGGATGCCGCCCTTGCTTCAGAATTGGCCAAGTTGTTTCCCCTGGCGATGGGGAAATCCCCTTTTTGGTGGCCCGGGCAGTGTATAATACTCACTTTTAGCAGTCGGTGAAGGGCCTCTAGCAGGGCTATGATCTCTGCCTTGTTTTTGATTTCTTTTCCTCCAGAGGTTAGCAGACCCCACTGTTGATTGATAGCACTGTGCACATGGGCAGTGGCAAAGGCATACCTGCTGTCCGTATAGATGTTGATTCTTTTGCCCTCTCCTAGTTCAAGGGCTTACGTGAGGGCGATGAGTTCTGCCTTCTGGGTGGACGTTCCTGCAGGTAAGGTCTGTGCCCATATCAGGTTCTGGCCATCTACTATAGCAGCTCCTGCCTTCCGTACTCCTTCCTCCAGGAAACTGCTGCCGTCAGTAAACAAGGTGGCTTCAGCATCCATCAGAGGCTGATCTGACAAGTCTTTCCATGTGCCTCAGCAAGCACTTGTTGGCAGTCATGGATAGGAGGGTCAAGGTCAGGGTCTGGGAGCAGCATGGCTGGATTTAAGCTCGCCAGGGGAGCAAAAGTAACCCAGTCTGAGTTCAGTAGCAGAGTCTGATAGTGAGTCATGTGAGCATTTGTGAGCCAGCTGTCGGGGGGCTGGCATACAATACTCTCTAAGGCATAAGGTGCCAAAATTACCAAACTCTGTCTCATAGTCAACTTGTCAGCATCTTTTACCAGAACTGCGACTGTCACTATGATCGTTAGACAAACTGGCCAGCCTGAGGTTACAGGGTCTAATTTTTTAAACAGATATGCTACAGGCCTTTTCCAGGGCCCCAGTTTTTGAGTTAGGCCCCCCTTTGCAACCTCCTTATTTTCTGCCACATATAGGTGGAAGGGCTTGGTTATGTCAGGGAGCCCCAGAGCCGGTGCGGACATTAAGGCTGTCTTGATGTTGTCAAAAGCCTGTTGTTCTTCCTTTCCCCAGTTGAAGGGCTGACTGTTCTTAGTGAGGGGATATAACGGGGCTGCCATCTCAGCAAAACCAGGTACCCATAGGCGGCAGAACCCGGAAGTACCTAAAAATTCCCTGACTTGTCTTGGGTTAGTGGGTGGCGGAATATGAAATGCTGTCTCTTTTCTGGCCTCAGATAACCATCTTTTCCCGTCTTTAAGAAGGTACCCCATGTAACTGACCTGTCACTTGCAGATCTGATCCTTTTTGGTGGAGACTCGATAGCCCAGTTCTCCCAACTCTGTGAGGAAATGCTTTGTCCCTTCCAGACACAGTTCTTCATTGGCTGCTGCCAGGAAGAGGTCATCTACATACTGTAACAGAGTTACCTGGGGGTTAGAGGCCTGGAACATAGCCAAGTCTTGGTGGAGAGCCTCATCGAAGATGGTGGGCGAATTTTTGAACCCTTGAGGCAGGTGGGTCCATGTGAGTTGTCCTGCTAGGCCAGTCTCTGGATCTTCCCACTCGAAGGCAAAGTAATCTTGACTTTTTATAGCCAATGGTAAGCAAAAGAATGCATCTTTGAGGTCCAGTACTGAGTACCAGGTCCTGTCTGGAAGTAAAGAACTTAAAAGATTATAGGGATTAGGGACGATGGCATGGAGGTTGGCCACATGTTTGTTTACCTCTCGGAGATCTTGGACTGGCTGGTAGTCGTTAGTCCCAGGTTTTTGGATGGGCAGCAAGGGCGTGTTCCAGGCTGATTAGCACTTCCGTAGGATTCCCAGCTGAAGCAAATGGGCAATGTGGGGTCGGATGCCTTCGTGAACCTCTCGGGACATTGAGTATTGTCGGACAGCTATAGGACTGGCCTGAGCCTTCAGCTCTACGTGGACAGGGGGCCAGTTTTTAGCCTTCCCTATCCCTGCAGTTTCTGCCCACGCCTGGGGGTAGTTTTCTAACCACCAGTCCATCTGCCCGGTCTCCCGCCCTTGTTTTTCAAACAATTGGTATTCATCTTCCAACCTGAGAGTTAGTACCTGGAGAGGCTTTCCTTGTTGATCTAACACCCGAGGTCCCTCGAGGTCAAAATGAATTTGAGCACCCATTTTGGTGAGGAGGTCTCTTCCCAGTAGTGTGTAGGGGCACTCAGGAATGACAATGAATGAGTGGGATACCTGGCCCACGCCTAGGTCCACCGTTCCTTGGGTAGTCCATGAGTACTGCTTATTCCCTGTAGCCCCTTGTGCCCATGACTTCTTTTTGAGAAGGGGTCCATTTGCTTGTTGTAACACTGAGTTTTCAGCTCCAGTATCTACCACTAACTGAGTAAGCTTCCCCTTCACTTTTAAGGTTACCCTGGGTTCGGGGAGGGGATCCAACCCCATCCCCTCTAATCACTGTCCTCCTGCAGGGCCAAGACTTTGGGGTCCTGAGGCTTTTTCTTTTTCTTGGAGCATTCTCAAGCCCAATGTACTTTTTCCTTGCAGTACGCACATTGATTCTTTGCTAGGGGTCCCTTCCTGTTGCCTGGTACTGTCTTATTAGTTTCCCTGACTACAGTGGCCAGAATTTTGTGAAAATTTCTTTCTTGGCGCTTTTCTCTCTTTATTTCTTTAGCTTCCTTCTCTTTCTGCTTTCTTTCTTCTTTTTCCTCCTCTGTCTCTCTATTATGATAAACCTTTTCAGCCACCTGCACTAATTCCCTCAATGACTTATCTTGAAACCCTTCAAGCTTCTGCAGTTTCTTCCTGATGTCTCTACTAGACTGGTCAATAAAAGCAACTGTCACTGTAGCCTTATGTTCCTCACTGCTAGGATCATACGTGGTAAACTGATGGAATGCCTCTATGAGTCTCTCCAAAAATGCTGATGGAGACTCATTGGGCCCCTGGATCACCTCTTTTACATTAGTCAAATTGGTGGGGCATTTTGCTGCCCCTCAGAGACCTGCCATTAGAGCCTGGTGATAGACCTTCAGGTGCTCCCTACCTTCTGCTGAGTTAAAATCCCAGTTAGGTCTGGTCAATGGGAACCCTGCATCTATGACATCAGGGAGGAGGGTAGGTCAACCATCGGCTCCTGTAACATTCTTTCAAGCCTCCAGGAGGATCTATTGTTTCTCCTTGGTGGTGAACAGGACCTGGAGGAGCTGCTGGCAGTCATCCCAGGTGGGCTGATGAGTAAAGAGAAGGGATTCTACAAGGTTAGTGAGACTCTGGGGGTTTTCAGAGAAAGGGGGATTTTGAGATTTCCAGTTGTAAAGATCAGAAAAGGAGAAAGGCCAGTACTGTAAGGGCTGGTTGCCCTCTTCATCAGGAGGGCCATAAGCCTGCAGGGGGAAGATAGGTATCGCCTCCGGAGAAGCTGCCCGCCTACTGCACATCCCCTGCACAGGACCTTCTTGTCCTCTTTGTGGATCCTCTGGCGGGGCTGAAGGCTCTGGCGGGGCTGAAGGATGGGCTGCCTGTGGGCGAAGGGAAGAAGGATAGGGAGGAGGAGGAGGCTCAGAAAGAAGCCAGTCCGGGTCAGAGGACGGCAGGACCTCTGGTTTCTTTTCCATTTCTCGGAGGGCAAATACAGCTGATGGACCTGTTAGGGGAACAAAGGGATGGACCCACGGAGGAGGATCGGTGACTATATCTTCCCAGACAATGATATAAGGGATCTGGTCTGGATGACTGTTAGAACTAAAAATCTATTTTTTACAGCCGTAATCAGTGGCGGAGAGAAGGAACCTTTAGTGGGCCACCTGAGTTGGAAAGTTAGCCACTCCGAGAAACAAAGTGCCACCCACTTATTCCTTCTGACCTGGACAGACAAATTATTAGCTCTTTCCTTTACATCAGTCCAGTATTTCAGAGTCAGACTTAAAGGGGTTGAGACAGTCTGCCCCATGTCGCCCCAGAAAATCATCAGTCCCCCCACACACGCAACCAGAAAAACAAAAACCGAAACACTGACACGCCCCTGCCACGGGTGTCACAACCAGATTATCAGAGAACTCAGGAGGGGTCTCCTTCCTAGAGATCTCCCATGGAGCTGAACTTGTTCGTCTCCCAAAGAGGAATCTGGAGTGTCCTCCAGGATTCCTGTGGCCGTGATGTGCCGGTACGTCTACCCGCCGCTATGACCACTACAGACCGATGGCTCAGTCCCAGAGCCAATGAAAAGCCAAAACCAGACTGATGACTCCCTCCCGGAGCCACCGAAAAGCTGAAACCAGACCGATGACTCCGTCTTGGAGCCACCGAAAAGCCAAAACCAGATTACAGTAGACAACAAAGACACAAAGACAGACAACCACAGTACCTGCTCGAGTGATCCTCCGTTCTCTACTCTCTGGTCCCAGAGAGAGAGAGAGCCGCTTCTTGGCCAATGCACCAAAAATATAAGACTTGTGCACCGTGCACAAATCCCACGTGTCGGGATGGCTCACCTCACAAAGACCACGAGACAGAGACTGCTGCAATCAAGCAAGAGGAGTTTATTCCAGTATGCTGGGGTCACTCAGTCTCCTGCACAGGAGCGACCCCAAGCTCTTAACACAAGCACTTTTTATACAGTTTTTTTAGACTGACTTTGGCAACATGATGAGTTGTTTACTATTTACAGGTTATCAGAGGTGACCTTTGAATTTATTGGTGGGCTTTAGCTGGCAGGCACACCTATAAGGAATAGTGTATTTCCTAATCGTTTATCTTCCTTGTGGCTAGGTGGCCTCTAGATAAGGAACTGGTCAGTTCCTGGAACTGGGTGGTGATTACTCCCTTCCTGGAATTTAGCATGCCTGGGCCTTCCTTGACTTGCCTGGCCTCTGCATATCCCCTTAGAAGCTGCCTTACTTAAAATGGCATTAGTTATGTTTTCTCATTTTTATTAGTACAGAAGCAAATTGCGCATGTTAAAGTTATATTTTTCTTTATAGTACCCCAACTCTAGACATAACATGTGAATAAAATCATCAGAAACAAAGGTTCTTCTCAAAGACAGTCAACAAGTTCAAATACACAGCTGCATGGATGCATTTTAACTTCTAAAAGCATTGACCACAGGAGCAGGCTGAACCCTGTATTTCAAATACTGTTTGAAAGTGATTTTTACCAAGGGTTTTTAAAACTGAATAAAGGACGACAGAAAAGCTGGGATGAGCCACAAAGCCTAAATTTAGTAAAAGGGCCACCAAAGGAGGCCTTTGCATCCCTGTGGGGTTTCTTTGTATGTGTCTAGAAATGGGAAGGAAGGGGAAGGTAGAAGAAGGCAAAAGGGAGCTCTGTGTATGATGTAAATGACCACAGCTTAATGCTTAGGAAGACATTCTAAAGGGAGAAATTTCCTCCCATAGGACCAGAGAGGATAACAATAATAGCAAACATCAATTAAGTGCTTACTGCATGATAGGCATCAGGCACGGTTCTAAGTGCTTTACATACATTACCCTATTTCATCTGATTTGAACCTCACAAGAACTCTACAAGGCATATGTGGAGAAATCAGCTCTGTCCAGTGTGGAGAAATACAATGTAACCTCAAAGGGAAGTTAACTGAGAGGATATCTGCTGTATTACACAAAATAAAATTAGAAACATAAAGACAAATATCTCTTACCTATAGATTTCTATATGTTTGTATAGTTGCTGGAGAAAGAGATTTTAAAATTAATTTTCAGTTATTTATTAAAAAGGAGAGGCAATTTATCACACCCACCCCCCACCCCCCACCCCTCAGATTGGAGAGCATTTCTATCAGATAAATGTTTAGGGATTTTGAAAATAAAAACAAAACAAAAGAGGATCAAGAAAAAAAAACTCAAAGTATCTGAATAGTTTCTGGATAAATGAGTGGTCTTTAAAATATCCAAGCAAATATTGAATCAAATTTAAGCAGATCAAGAGGGAGGGAGGGAGGGATGGGGAGAGAGAGAGAGAGAATATATATGTATCTTCTTATTATAACTAGAAATTATTGGGGATACATTACATATATATAGTGTAGGAGACTAGAATATGCCATCTCAAAGCATGCCGTTTTGGCATAAAGATTATTTTGAGCTGATTATTCTGAGAGACTTCAGACACAGAAGAAACTTTAAAAAACAGAGAAGTTTCCCTTTCATAAGGTAAATTTACATCTATAAAGGAAATCTCGAAACTTAATAAAGAGAAATCTTACCAGTGTATCTACGAATTTACCTAGCACAACAGTATTTTATCTTTCAAGCCAACTCTAAAAGGGAGAAGAAGAGAAATGAAGTTAGGGTAAGTTTTCTTTTCTTTCTTTTTTTCCTTATTACTCAAACTGGAAGCAGAACATTTTGCATGTTGGCTCAGAGGGTGAATTTCATTTCCACTATCTTAGCAGCAGCCAATTTGAGTCTGATTTGAAGTTGACTGTTTTCAAGCAGTTACTAGTACACATGCATTTATTAATGGACAGGCATGGAGTCTCATTTTTCTACTTCCTATACTAATCTCATTATGAAATGTGATTTTCAGCAACTCTGAACATATGTGCAATGAGATGAAATGTAATTTGCTTATTTCAATATCCGTCCAACTCTTCTTTTTAAATAATATTTATTTTCTCTTGTACGGCAGAGGAATTTCAAAGAAAGAAACCTGAGTACTTGAAGTTTCTTCCTGAGTAGAGGTAGTGGCTTTCTAATATATTAGCTAAACTCTTGACTATCATTGTCACTATTACCCAGAAGCAGACCCTGTGATAAGGATTCAGGTGCAAGAGATTTATGAAGGAAGTTCTTCCAGGAGAACCTGGTAAAAGAGTGGGGAAAACAGGAGAAGTAAGTGGGAGAAAGCAAGCAAGGGTGTGATTTTAAGCCAAGTAAATCACCTTAGCCTGATCCTGAGTACATCACAGCTCAGAGTTTGTGCTTTTCAAGGCAAATAGCTGGACTTTCTTATTCCTGCATGGGATAAGGCTTACTCCTGGCTGGGGGGTGAAAGCTGGCAAGAAAGAGGGTCTGGGGGTGGGGCGGGCTTGTCGCCTCCCAGGCACTTCAAACTTTTTGCTGTTGTGGCAAAGCAGACCCAGTTGTCCAACGGCAGGCCTCTAAAGAGAGTCCCAGGTCTATGCTATTAGAAGCAAAAACACACAGAAACCACAACAGTGCTTAGAAATGCTAAAAGGGATCCAGCAGTGTACTTGATGACTTCTTAATGCCAGAGATCTTTTAATTGATTTCATTAGGATTGAGAGTACAGCTTTGTGGTTCAGCTTCTCCTAAGCTTAGACAGCCAACTGTACCCTTCTGCACTGTAGCCCCCATGCCTAGCCCAGACTCCTGGGTCACCACATCTCAGCCTGGACTTCAATGTCCTTGGTCCCCACTAAACTAGCAAGGTGGATCCAACATAGACTTATTATTTTTTTTCCTTTAGTTGGAGATCTGATTGACTCATGACATGGGCTTAATTAAGGCCAAAGCTATGTCTTTGATAATACTGCAAAATGGAAGTTGCCAAAATCAGTACTTTAGACAATATAATGTTTTAAACATCAGGAAAAATTTCAAAGTATATTTATTAAGCCTTTCACAATGTATTTATAAATTCCAATTAATAATACCATATTTCCGCATGTCTCCCTGCTATGACCCTCATATATTGACTCATTCCTGACAAAATCTAAAAAGAAATACAGGATTCTTCTTTCACAGCAACCTTCCCCATGGGCTGCTACAATTGGGAAGAATATTCCAGATGGGCTACAAATATCATAACTGATCATCACAGTTGGGCAGAATTGCTATAACTTGGCATAATGAGCCCGAGCTTTGTCCAGTGCTTCTCCTTTCTTTGTAGGATTTAGACATGCTTGAGCATGTCTGGAATCCTGAGGAGGCAGTAAGAGAAATATCTACTTATGTGGGAGGTTGATTTGCCTCCTGGGAAAGACTTTCCATGAGGAAGAAAGAGTCCTATGGATAGAGTTTGGTCAAGGGCAGCAGACAGTTTCTGAGAGAAAAGGGCAATTGTGAAAACAGAGTCAGTTACTCCAGTCCTGACCCAGTCCAGCTCCCAGGAACTCATGCCTAAGCCCCAATGTGAGGAGGCTCTACTAACAGGATGAATGAAGAGTTAAAATGTAAGGCCACGGTATGATAAGACATCAGCCATGTTATTTGTGGCCCTTTGTTGGTGATGGCAAACAGCACGGCATTGCTGGCTCATCCTTTCCTGGCAGCCTAGGTGCTGCTCTATCTTTCTGTCACAACTTATAATTTGATTATATAAAGCCCTCCTTTTCAATGTAGGAGATAAATTATGTTGTGTTCGGAAAATACCCTCCAAATTACAGTCCAAGATCAAGGGCCCTGAGGCAGTGTAACCTCAGAAGGACACTATGAGAGGAGGCCTCCATGATTTTAAAGAGGGTCGGGCACAGCCACCTCTGCTCAGACTCTGTGGGCACACCCATGGCAGCAGGAGTAGCAGGCCTGCTGGTGGGCATGCACTGCTAGTGCACCCTGGAAATAGGCAGTGAAGGGAAGAGTCATTGCCTCATTTAATTATTTGAAAGAAAAATGAGGGGAGATGGAATTAAGAGCACATAAAAGAAATACACAGAGTTTAAAGAATGCTTACATATCAAAAACCTGTGTTAAAAATAATTGAACAGTGCCTGTACCTAAGAACCCTACTTACTATAACCCCTCCTGCCATTGCACTCTTCTCCCTTTTCCTCAGTGGTAACCATGGTCCTGCCATTTGTTATAATAATTTCCTTAATTTTCTTTATAGTTTTTCAACTTAAGTATGGATTCCTACACAAACTATATTCCTGTAGTTTGTTTTGTCTTGTTTTTGAACTTTTATATGAATAAACTCATATTGTTAATATCTTTTGGGACTATCTTCTTTAGCTCAACATTATGTTTGTGATAGTTGGATATAGTCATTCTCTCTTTTCAATTTCTATATAGTACTTTCTGGACACAACACAATTTGTATATTCATTCTACTGGAGGGTATATGTAGATTGTTTCCAGTCATTGGTCTTATAAATACTGCTTAAACACGCTTATATATAGGTACATACATATAAGAATTAATTCTGCATATATCACAAGTAGTAGGATACAACTTCAATTTTATTAGAGAATGCCAAATTGTTTTAAAGGTCATTAGACCAATTAAAACTCCAACGAGCAGTACTTGGGAATTCCTATTGCTCCATGTAATCACCAGTCTGGATTGTCAGACTTTCAGTGTTTGTTAATCTGTTGAATATTGTGATATTTAAGTTTAATTTTCTTGATTACTAATTAGGTTACCGAATATATTCTTGAGTGCTTTGATTTTTTTGCTATTGTAAATGGTGTCTTTATTTGAATTCCATCTTCTATTTTTTTAAAATAAACTTTTTTGAGATATAATGTACATAAATATGATGCATCCATTTTAAATGTACAGTTCAATAACTTTTGATAAATGTATACACCCATGTAACCTCCATCAAGCTATAGAACATTTCTATCACCCTCAGATACTTCCCTTATGCCTCTTTGGAAATACTCACCCCTAACTCCCATCACTGAATAACCACTGATCCATTTTCTTTCACTTGTTTTGACTAGTTTTTCCTGTTTTAGAGTTTCATATAAATTTAGCCATACAATATACCCTTGAGATATCCACCCTCCAAGATGACCCACAATGATCCCCACCTTCTGGTATTTACACTCTTGCATAGCCCCTTCCCACATTGTATCAGCACTGGTCTGTGTGACCAATAGCATGTAGCATAAGTAATTAGGTTATAAAAGACACAGTGGCTTCCATCTTGGTCTCTTTCACTCTTTCCTGGATTACTTGTTGTGGAAGAAGCTATTTTCTTAGCAGCCCCATGGAGAAGTTCACGTGGCAAGGAACTGAAGCCTCCTGCCAACAGCCATAAATGTGACTGAACTTGGAAGGAGATCCTCCAACCCCAGTCAAGTCTCAGATAGCTACAGCTGCCACTGAACCCTGATTGCAACTTCGTGAGAGACTCTGAGCCAGAACCATATAAGTAAGCTATTTCTGGACTCCTGACCCAAAGAAATTGAGATAATAAATATTGTTTTAAGTTACTAGGTTTTGGAGCAATAGATAATTAATATGGTACTCTTTTGTGTTTAGCTTCTTTCACTCAGCATAATTTTTTTTAGATTCATCAATGTTGTTGCATGTATCAGCAATTTTTCCTTTTTATTCCTGAGTGATATTCCATAATATGACTATAATAATATTCATTATCTAAATATTATTGCTGGTGATGTGGTTCAGGACATGCTATTCCAAAATATGGCACCTTGACCTATTGAATATTTTAAGCTGAAAGAATTTGAGAAATAGCATGTACAAGAAGGACTTTCTGATCTTCCCCTTAAGCAGATCACAGAACGTTTCTGTGAGAGACCAGAATATGCTGACCTAAAATATGAAGGACTGTTGATCTGAAAACAATTAAGAAAAAGAAGCTGCAGGAAATTTCTCTGTCCTCTTTCTATTTGCTTAAAAGCAGGATGTAGATTTACAAAGACTAAAGGTATCCTGCTCCACCTTCTATCAGTTAGAACAGAGGTTAACCATAGAAAACAGTTTTGGACCCTCATTGGCCTGGAGATGGCAACAGAAATCTATATAAACAAGCTCTACTAACTAGCCTTTATGTGTCATTTATTTGCCTTCCTCCAAGTTGCCAGTCCTAAAGACTCAAAGTCCTTTTCCTTTCTCCTATCACTTCTCTAAAAATTTAGTTTTCTTTGTTGAAGATGCTATATAAGCTGAAATTCAAAGCCAACTCTGAGAATTACTCATTACCTGGCTGTCTCTCGTGTATACATGAAATTTTTCATGAAATATACATGTTAACAAACTCCTGTTTTCCTCTTGTTAATCTATCTTTTGTAACAAGCGTCCATTCCAACTAAGAACGTATGGAGTTATTTTTCCCCTTCACCTCCCTATACCTGGAGGAAAGGAGCATTCATATTTCCAAAGACAAAGAGAGAAATCTAAACAAACAGGTCTTGTTAAGTCCTCCCATTTAAATACTTTTAGCTCATATTTTGTTGTCCTACCGTATTTCTTCACGACTCTCTACTCTTCATCAAATCTAGTAGAAAATTGCTCGGATTTAACCACTTCTTTGGGCTTTCATTGTCTTATTAAGGCTTCTATATCGTGTAAAACTTACTGTAAATAAATAAGTTGCTTTTCTCTTATCGATCTGAGTTTTATTATAGGGGTCCCAGCCAAGGACTTAGAAGGGTAGAAGGAAAAGATATGTTTCCTTTTTTAAACTGGTATATAGAAAGGCAATTCTTTTCATATGCATTTGTATCCTACAAAGTTACTAGACTCTTCACTGATTCTAATAATTCAGCTGTAGATTCTTCCCGATATTCTAAATGCACATTGTGTCATATGTGAAAAATGATAGCATAATTCTTTCTTTTCTAGACTAATAAATTGTATTCCTTTTTCTTGCTTTACTTCACTGACCAAAGCATCTGGTACAATATAAGATGGAAGTAATGAAAGCAGATATCCTTGTCTTATTTCTTATCCCAAAGAGAAAGTTGGAACAATTCACCCCTAAATATGATGGTTACTTATTCAGTAAAAGAGCTTTAAAAAAAAATGAATAGATGTTGAATTTCATTGTGTTTTTTCAAAATCTGTAGTGATTATATATACAATATATTTGTGTGTGTATGTATATATATCTCCTTTAATCCGTTAATTTTGTAGATTACATAAACTAATTTTCTAATGTTTTACAATCCCTGCATTCCTGGGATACTGCCAATATAACATGATGTATCAAGTTTTTCAAATATTACTGAATATTGGACTTAATATTTCCCAGAGTATTTGCATTTATATTCATGGATGAGATTTACCTTTAATTATTATCTCTTGTATTGCCTTTGAATGATTTGGGCCATCAAGTTTATACTAGCTGTATAAAGTAATTTGGACTATGTCCCACCATTTGTTTTACTGGGAAAAGTTTGTATCAGATGAAAATTATTTTTTCCGTGACTGTTTGCTAGAAGTACCCATCCAATACACATGGATCTGGATATTTCAAATTTTTTATTTTATTTTATTTTACTTTGTTTTTTTTAAATTTTATTTTATCAATATGCAATGTAGCTGAACTTCACATCCCTTTACCACTACCTCTTTACTCCCTCCCATTCCTCCCTCCCCCCATCAACATCATATCTGTTCATTTGTCTTAACAACTTCAAGGAATTGTGATGATGGTTGTGTCTTCTTCCCCCACTCCCACGCCCCATTTATTTGTTTATATATTATTTATTTATTTATTTATTTTTAGCTCCCACAAATAAGTGAGAACATGTGGTATCTCTCTTTCTGTGCCTGGCTGATTTCATCTAACATAATTTTCTCCAAGTCAATCCATGCTGTTGTGAAAGGTAGTATTTGATTCTTTTATATAGCAGAGTAGTATTCCATTGTGTAGATATACCACATTTTCCTTACCCACTCATCTGATGATGGACATTTGGGTTAGCACTAACTCTTGGCTATTGTAAATAGTGCTGCAGTAAACACGGGAGTACAAGTATCCCTTCGACAGGATGATTTCCACTCCTCTGGCAATGGAATAGCTGGGTCATATGGTAGGTCTATCTGTAATTGTTTGAGGAACCTGCATACCATTTTCCATAAAGTCAGCATCATTTTTCAGTCCCACCAACAGTGTATGGGGGTTCCTTTTTCTCCTCAACCTCATCAGTATTTATCATTCTCAGTCTTTTGGATATTAGCCATATTAAGTAGAGTAAGATGGTATCTCAAAGTGGTTTTGATTTGCATTTCCCAAATCCTGACTGATGTTGAATATTTCTTCATGCATCTGTTTGCCATTCATATAACTTCCTTTGAGAAATGCCTGTTCAGCTACTTTGCCCATTTTTTAATTGGGTTATTTGTTTTTTTTGCCATAAAGTTGTTTGAGAGCCTTCTATATTCTGGATATTAATCCTTTGTCAGATGTATATTTTGTAAATATTTTCTCCCACTCTGTTGATTGTCTTTTCACTCTGTTAATTGTTTCTTTTGCTGTGCTGAAGTTTTTTAGTTTGATGTAATCCCATTTGTTTATTTTTCCTTTGGTTGCCTGTACTTTTGAGGTATATTCATGAAGTCTGTACCCAATCCTACTTCCTGGAGTCATTCCCTTATGTTTTCTTTAAGAAGTTTTATTGTTTCAAGATTCATACTTAATTCTTTAATCCATTTTGAGTTGGTTTTGGTATATGGTGAGAGGTACAGGTCTAGTTTCCTTCTACTACATATAAATGTCCAATTTTCCCAGCACCATTTGATGAAAAGGCAGTCTCTTCCCCAGTGTGTACAATTGGTGCCTTTGTCAAAGATCAGATGGCTGTAGGTGCATGGGTTGATTTTTGTATTCTCTATTCTGTTCCATTGGTCTGTGTGTCTATTTTTATGCCAGTACCATGCTGGCTTGGGTATTATAGCTTTGTAGTATAGTTTAAAGTGAAGTCGTGTTATGCCTCTGGCTTTATTTTTTATGCTCAGGATTGCTTTGGCTATTCGTGGTCTTTTCTTATTATTCCATATGAATGTTAGGATAGTTTTTTCCATTTCTGAGAAAAATGTCACTGGAATTTTGATAGGGATTGCATTGAATCTGTAGATCACTTTGTGTAGTATGGACATTTTCAAAATGTTAATTCTTCCAATCCAAGAGCATGGGATATGTTTCCATCTTCCTGTGTCTTCTTTAATTTCTCTCAACAGTGGTTTATAGTTCTCAGCATAGAGATTTTTCACATCCTTGGTTAACTTTATTTCTAGGTTTTTTGGAGTTTTTCTTTTTTTGGTGGGTATTGTAAATGGATAGCTTTCTTGATTTCTTTTTCTGACAGTTCGTTGTTAGAATATAGAAATACTACTCATTTCTGCATGTTGATTTTGTGTCCTGCAACTTTGCAGAAATCATTTATCAGCTCAAAGAGGTTTTTTGCAGAGGCTTGAGGCTGTTCGATATATAGGATCACAACACGTGCAAACAGGGACAGTGTGACTTCATCTTTTCAAATCCGGATGCCCTTTCTTTCTTTCTCTTCTCTGATTGCTCTGGTTAGTGCTGGCAACACTATGTTGAATAGGAATAGAGAGAGTGGGCATCCATGTCTTGTTCTTGTTCTTAAAGGAAAAGCTTTCAATTTTTCTTCATTCAGTATGATGTTGGCAGTGGGCTTATCATACATGGCTTTAATTGTGTTGGGATACTTTTCATCTATACCCAACTTATAGAGAGTTTATCTTGAACAAATGTTGAATTTTATGAAATGCTTTTTCATCGTCTATAGAGATGATCATATGGTGTTTGTGTTTGATTCTACTGATGTGGTGTATCACATTTATTGATTTGCATATGTTGAATCAACCTTGCATCCCTGGAATGAATCCCACTTGATCATGATGTATAATTTCATGTACATGTTGCTGTATTCTGTTAGCTAGTATTTTATTGGGGATTTTTGCATCTATATTCATCAATGATATTGGCCTGTAGTTTTCTTTTTTGTTGTATCTTTGTCTGGCTTTGGTATCAGGGTAATGTTTGCCTCATAGAATGAGTTTGGGAGAACAGCCTCTGTTTCAATTTTTTGGAATAGAGTGTAGAGAAATGGTAGCAGTTCCTCTGTGAAGGTTTGGTAGAATTCTGAAGTGAATCCATCCGGTCCTGGGCTTTTCTTTGTTGGGAGACTTCCAATAATAGCTTCAATCTCTTTTATTGTTATTGGTCTGTACAGATTTTCTATATCTTCTTGGCTCAGCCTTGGTATTTTGTGTGTGTCCAGAAATTTATCCATTTCCTCTATATTTTCAAATTTGTTGGCTTATAGTTGTTTATAGTAGTCTCTAATGTTTCCTTTTATTTCTGAGGTATCAGTTGTAATATCACCTTTTACATTTCTAATTTTTGTTATTTGTGTCTTCTCTCTCCTTTTTTGGGGGGGGGGGTTAGCCTTGCTAATGGTTTGTCAATTTTATTTATTTTCAAAACACCAACTTTTTGCTTCATTGATCTTTCATATCATTTTGGGGGTTTCTATTCATTCAGTTCTGCTCTGATCTTAATTATTTCTTTCCATCTGCTAAATTAGGGTTTGTATTATTCTTGTTTTTCTAGCTCTTTAAGGTGAAGTGTTAGGTTGTTTACTTGCCATCTTTCCATTCTTCTGAAGTAAGCATTTAATGTGATAAATTTCAATCTTAGTACTGCTTTTGCAGTATCCCACAGGTTTTGGTATGAGGTGTCATCATTTTCATTAGTTTCAGTAAATTTTTTGATTTCCTGTTTAATTTCTTCTTGGACCGGTATGTCACTAAGTAGAATTTTGGTCTTTAGTTTCCATGTGTTTTTATATTTTCCAAAGTTTCATTTGTTATTGATTTCTAGTATATCCATTGTGGTCTGAAAAAATACATGGAATAATTCCAGTTTTCTTGAATTTGCTGAGACTTGATTTGTTACCAAACATGTTGACTACCCTGTACAATGTTCCAGGTGCTGAAGAAAAAATGAGTATTCTGACTTTTTGGATGGAATGTTCTGTAGATATCTGCAAAGTCTAATTGGTCTAGTGTTGTTTAGATCTTGTGTTTCTCTGTCATTTTTTGCTTAGATGATCTCTCCAATGTTGAGTGTGGGGTGCTTAGGTCCCCTGCTATTATGGTGTCAGTGTCTATCTCATTCTTTAGGTCTAGTAGTGTTTGCTTTATAAATCTTGCAGCTCTGATGTTTGGTGCATATGTATTTATGATTGCTATGTCTTCTTGATGGATAGATCCTTTTACCATTAAATAGTGGCCTTCTTTATCTCTTTTTATGGTTTTTGGTTTAAAGTCTACTTTATCTGATATAAATATAGCTACTCCAGCTCTTTTTTCATTTCTATTTGCATGGTATATCTTTTTACAACCTTTCACTGTTAGTCTATATGTGTCTTTACAGGTGAGGTGAGTCTCTTGAACGACGCATGTTGTTGGGTCCACCTTTTTAATCCAGTCAGTCAGCCTGTGTCTCTTGAGTGGGTAATTTAATCCTTTCACATTAAGAATTATTATTGAAAGGTTTTCATTTACTTCTGGCATTTCATTGATTGTTGTTTGGATGTCTTAAGTATCTTTTGTTCCTTTCCTTCTGACTTACTGTTTGTCTTCTGTGTTTGTTGGTCTCTTGGGATGGTAGATAAACTTTTTTCCCTCTTTATTTTTTGCATTTTAATTTTAGTGGTGGGATTTGTTCTTTCATGAGAAGTCATGGTAGTGATGGTTGTTTTTCATGTCCCAGACCCAGTACTCCCTTGAGAATTTCTTGTAAGGGTGGCCGTGTGTTAGTGAACTCCTGCAGTTTTTGTTTGTCTTAGAAATATAGTATTTGCCCTTCATTTTGGAAGGATAGCCTTGCTGGGTAAAGTATTCTTAGCTGGCAAATTTTGTCTTTAGTATTTTGAATATATCATCCCATTCTTTTCTGGCTTTTAGGATTTCTGATGAAAAGTCTGATATTATCCTGATTTGGGCTCCCTTATAGGCCACTTGACACTTCTCTCTTTCATCTTTTAAGATTCTCTCTTTGTCTTTGAGTTTTGCCAACTTGACTATAAAATGTCTTGGAGAGGACCTTTCTGGGTTGAATGTGTTTGGGGATCTTTGAACCTCTTGAATCTGAAGATTTGTGTCTTTCCCTATACCTGAGAATTTTTCTGCTTTTATTTTTTTTTTAATATATTTTCAATGCCATTTCCTCTTTCCACCCTTTCTGGAATACCCATGATTCAGATATTTGAGTTCTTAAGGTTGTCTGTTATCTCTCTTAGATTTTCTTCAATTTTAAATATCTTTTTTCTTTTTCTTTTTTTAATCTGCCTGTGTTATTTTAAGCAGGCCATCTTCAAGGTCAGAAATTCTCTCTTCTGCTTGTTCTAGCCTACTGGTTAAACTCTCTGTTGTGTTTTTTATTTTGTTGAATGGATCCTTCAGCTCCACAAGCTCTGCTGCATTCTTTTTCAGGGCATTGATTTCTTTGTACAATTCCTCTTTCAGGTCCTGTATACTTTTTTCTCATTTTGTTGTGTTATCTACCTGAGTTTTCTTGAATCTCCTTAGAATTGTTGCTCGAAATTCCTTGTCAGTCATTTCAAGGACTTCCTGTTCTATAGGATTTAGAACTCAAGAGTTATTGTATTCCTTTAATGGTGTTGTATTTTCTTGGTTTTTCATATTTCTGGTGTCTCTCCTTTGGTGTTTAGTCTTAGTGGTAGAGGGTTTCATGGTCCACTCATTCCTTGTGTCTGTCCTGGATCCTGCAGGGACTGCCAATTCGGTTGGACTGCCAATTAAGTGCAGTTGCCTCAGGACCTGTGGGCCAGCAGCTTGGGTCTCTCTGGGAGCAGAGTGTCACCTGGGCTAGGGTCCTGTGGCATGGTGGCTGCCAGTTCCATTGCAGGTGCCTCTTAGCCTGTGAGCCCATCAGCTCTCGGGCCTCTCTGGGGGGTGGAGACTTGCCTGGGTTGAGGGTTCCATGGTGCAGCAACTCCTGGTTCTGGCATGGCTGTCTCAGAGCCTGTGGGCCCAGTGGCTTTCAGGCCTCTCTGTAGGCAGGGACTCACCTGGCCTCAGGGTCCCACAATGTGGCAGCTGCCAGTTCCATTGCAGCTGCCTTGTGGCCTGTAGGCCTGGTAGCTCTTGGGCCTCTCTGGGGACAGGAATTCACCTGGGCTGAGGATATCATGGCACAGTGGTTGCTGGTTCCATGGTGGTTGCCTAGGGTCCTGGATATTTCAAATTTTTTATCACTGATAATATCACATTAATGGTTTTAGGAGACTTCAGTTTTTCTAGCTTTTTTGGAATAAATTTTCAAAAGTGTGGTAGTAATTAGGGCTATGAACAAATAGTGCAGTTGTCCCCCTTCCAGGCATCTGATAGAACCAAATCATCCAAGTGTCTCTGAAATTCGGTGTAGTCCTGTATGTTGCCTGAGCCAATGAAATATGAACAGAATCAATAAGTGTCAGTAGCACTTAATAGCCAGTACAAGACTCTGTAGTGCTTTTCTTCCTTCTGCTGAGCACCTGGCAAAATGGGGTCTTGATCAGCCTGTTTCTGAGTGAATGTGCCGGACAGAGGCACTGACAACTGCATAATCATGTGTTCCAAATGAGAAATAAATTTTGTTGTTTTAAGCCCCTTATTTTGCAGTCCTTTTAACTTTAATATATAATATTGTAACATCCCAAAGTGGCTGACTCTATGTTATATTTTCTTAAGAATTTGTATATTTTATCTAGATTTACCAGTTTGGGTTGTAAAATTATTTATGAAACCCTCTTACTTTTTAGTGCCCATATGCTAGGTAATAATACATTTTTTCCTGATAATATTTGTGCCTTTTTTTCTTTTCTAGTGCAAGTTTTCAAATTTACTAGTCTTTTCCAAGAACCCACTTCTTTTATTGGTCATCTTTATTTTTTGGTTGTTTTCTAAATTATTTAATTTCTGCTCTTTATCACTTCACTCCTACTTTCTTTAGATTTATTTGGCTACTTTTTACTTATTTCCTGAGATCATTTAGATCTTTAATTTTTTGCCTTTCTTCTTTTCTATTCTAAGGCTACACATTTTTTTCACAGAAGGTTTTATATATCAGAGTTTCATCAGCATTTAGTTTAAAATATTTTCTTATCTCCACGATAATTTCTTCTTTGTTCTGAATGTGTCTCTAATAAATAGCATGTGTTTGTGTTATTTTATATGGTTTTAAAACCTGTCTTTTAATTGGAGCATTTATTTACATTTATTGTAATTATTTATGTACTTGAATATTCTTGTTTTGTGCTATCTATTTATCACATCATTCTAGCCTTCCTTGGATTGATTTATTCTTATCAATTTACTTCTGTAAGCTCCATTAGTTTACAAGTCACACTGCTCTATTACATTTCTGTATTGACTACCCTAAAATTTTCAACACATATACTTAACATAAAAGTGTGAAGCTAATCAATATAATTCTCTTCCTTTTGAATGATACACTTTAACTGCATTTATACTCCTCTCCTGATAAACATAGCATTCTTTGTCTTCTAACTCTATTTTTTATTTAATTGACATTATTATTGTTCTATATAGTTGATGTTTATTCATATTTACCACATTGTTTGTCCTGTATTTCTCCTTGTATCTCAGACCCTCCATCTAGGAAAATTTTCCTTTCGCCTGAAGTACACCCTCTAAAATTTCCATTAGTGAGAGACTATTAGTGACAAATTCTCTCTCTCTCTCTTTTATTTTAGTCTTAAGAATTTTTTTTACATTTCCACACTTTTGAAATATATTTTCACTTGGTATAGAATACTGCTTTGTCAATTATTTTATCTCATTACACTGAAAATATAATTTACCTGTTTCTTGCTTGCAGAAGTCTGCTCTTTAGAAGTCATTAACAGACTGTTATTCCTTTGAAGCTAATTTATCTCTTCCCATGAACTCCACTTTCCACCCCAGCTGCTCTTAAGATTTTCGTCTTTAGTATTTTGCAGATTCACAGTGCTCTAAGTGTATATTTTTTGTATACATCTTACCTATAGAAAGGAGCAGGGCTCCTTTCATCTATGGATTATTGAATTTAAATCATTCTGGAAATTTAATGGTCATTATCTCTTCAAGGATAAACTCTGCCTCACTCTTTCCTCTACTTCTTGAATCTTGATTAGAAATTCTTCTTATATCTTTTATGTCCCTAATATTTTTTATTCATTTCTTTTCTCTTTGTGCTTTCTCCTGGAATATTTCTTTTGCCCTATTCACCATTTCACTCATACCATCTTCACTTGTGTTTAATGACTAATAAATTCATCCATTTAGTTTTTAATTTCACTTATTATGTTTTCAATTTTAAAAGTTCTATTAGGTTCTTTTACAAATATTATAGGACTTGTCATAGTTTTTTAAAATAAGTTTCTGTACCCTGTGAATAATTTTCAAGCTTACCTTTTAATAAACAACCTCTATACAGTATTTTATAATTTTCTTTTGATAATTCAGATATCTGAAGTCCTGAGGCAGGGCCTAAATTTCTGTGGTTGATTTTTTTCTAATGACTCTTACTTACTATGCCTTGCTTTTTGTGTGTGTGTACTTGACATTTATTTAGTTAGTTATTTACTACAAGCTGCTCACTTTATGGAGCATGTTTTTACATGAGCCCTTTGACGTCCAGCATAAATATAAATTCATACTAAAAGGATGTGCTTCTACTGTCACTCAATATTTTGAAGGACGTTATCAGTCCTCAACCAGTTTAATCTAAATTCATGGCTTGAAGGTTTTTTGATCACTAGATAATTTAGGTTGTAAATCACAAAAGGTTTGGCCTATGGTTACAACTTTTCAGAGACTTTTTTACACTTGTTTCTTCAGTGCCAGTTCTCTGGAGCAGACCTACTTCTGGTTCAGCATTTATTGATGGTATAGCTTTTTGAGATAAGGTTATAGGACAGAAAACTCTTATTATACTTGTACTTTTGGGAAGATTTTTGGCTTATATTCTCTCCACAAATTTTATCAATATACAGTGTGCCAGATATGGCTAATGCCCCCAAGGCAACAGTGACTTCCATGTTCTCCTTTCCGTCTGATTTTTTGTCTCACTTAAATTTGGGCTTGACAATTTCCTACTTGTTAGTTCTCTAATACTTTAAAGGATTTCAAACTTGGTTTAAATTTTTAGATTGATTTTAATGGGAGGGTGAGTCTGAATTCCTAACCTGCTCTACTACCTATTCCCCTATTTATACCCAGGATGCATTGGCCTGAGAATCTTGAGTTTTATTATGACCATTACTTCTGACAATATTTCTAGATAAGTACAATTTTAGAGCTTTTTATTTGCTTTTCTACTATTTGGGAAATGGAGTGGTGGTTAGGTATTTGGCTAATGATCTGTTTGGCAATGATAGTGTTGGAGCTCAGAACATAATACCCCAAAGTATGGAGCCTTGGCATGCTGAGTAGCTTGAGCTGTGAAGGAGATTGGGAGGGCTGTAGAAGCAAGAAGGTCTCTCTCTCGGGCCTTCCCTTGCCCCCCTGCTCCCCTTTTATCCCCCAAAGCTGGCATGTAGAATACAAACACACACACACACACACACACACACACATATTTATATATATATACATATATAAGTAGTCCTCATAGAAGTAGAGAATAGAATAATGGTTATTGGAGGCCAGAGGGGAAAGAAATAGTGGACTGATGGGTACAAAACTATTCTATCTACCCTCAGTGAATCATTACGCATGTATTGAAACAACAACACACTGTACCTCATAAATATGTACAAGTAAATGTTAAAATATTTTGAAATTTATTTATTTATTTATTTATTTTTATTTATTTATTTTTCTTATTAGCATTTTCATCATTCCAAATCATACTTATTCTTTCTGACCTTTATCCAATCTTTCCACTTCCCCTTCCCCTCCCTCCTCCCCTTTCCCCTCCCCCCTCTAATAACCATAGATTTGTTCTTAACATCTGATAGATTAACTATTCTTCTTTTGGATTGTTGCCTAGATGATCTGTCCAATACTGAGACAACTGTGATCCAGTCCTCCCCTATTACCATAAATCAGATGCTGCTTCTATTACTTTGGAGTGTACTTTGTGGAGAGAAAGGACCTCTTCTTTTTCTTTTTGGTCTCCGCCGGTGCCTCTCCTTGTGTCAGTGAAGTTGAGAGTCTGGCATGCCATCTGCACAGTAGCTGTGACTGCTGCTATTGAGAGTAGCTACTTTTGCGGCAGCTATGGCAATTGCGGTGGCTATGGAGGGCTATCCGTGTGAAAATAGTGTTTTTGGTGTGCTCTTTCCCTGGTTGAGGCTGGGTTCAGCTTCCCCCGGCTCCATACCTCAGGACCACAGTGGGGCCCTGGGGCAGTGGTGGCAGCTTGCCTAGCTGTGGCTTGGTTAGGCTTCCCCCAGCTCCAAGCCTCATTCTAAGATGTTGCAGAGCAGTTGGTGGGGAGAAGGAGAAGGGAAGGGGGAGGGGAAATAGGGTGAGAAGAGGGGCAAGGAGAGGGAGTGTGATTGAGGCCCATGGCCCCCTTCATTCCAGCAGGGGAGACCAGGAGGTTTCCAGTGGTAGCTGGGTTGTCACTGGGCTGGATGAAGATGTCAGGGGGTTGTGGCTGAAGCCCTCGGCCTCTCACTGACTGACTGAAGAGCCTGGGGTGCTTCCTGCAGCAGCTCGGTGGTCACTGCTAGGCTGGTTGTTGATGTCAGGAGGGTGTGGCTGAGGCCCTGGGCCCCTCATCACCCCAGCTTGAGGCCCAGGGCACTTCATGCGGTGGTTCAGTTGTCATCACTGGGCTTGTTGCAGATGTCGGGGAGGCATTGCTGAGGCCCTCAGTCCTTCCCACTTAGGAGCTGAAGCATCTTCTGGTCCTTCTAGGTTTTATAGGTGTTCTTTCGTGGTGTTAGATCTTTACTAGTTAAAACCAAACTTTGCCCCTATCTGTGGGTATTTTGTTTTTTCTTCCAGTTCTGTGTTGGATTATTTGCTGTTCCTACGACTTAAACTCTGCACTAGAACTAATCTGTTGTCCTTTGCTTACTTCTAAAATGGGGGAACCTACTGTGGGGACCAGCAGTTGAGCCCTGTGATTGAGCTAAACTGCTGCTTTTCTGCTGATTCCCTGGGGAAGGCTTTTTGTGCAGCTCAGGTTTTAATTGTTGAACTTGTATGTACTTCCTAGTCTTGTAAGGTCTGGTACACCTGGATTGTGTGGAAACTCTGGTCTGTGCCTGAGTCTTTTCAGCAAACCACACCCACTGGAGTTCTGTGTTCCTGACCAGTCTCCACTGAGTGGTCCGATGCTGATTGGAGGGCAAATCAGCTGTCCATGCTGATGCTCCCCCTATGAACCTGTCTCCCCCACTGCCCACACACCAAACACTTCCCATGGGATGAGCTGTGTGCTGGTTCCTTGCAATGACTCTGGTTTCTGAGTGGCTTCTTTTTACAGTCATGTATGGCTCCTCATTCCTATGTGGGTCCATGGGAACCCTGTTAGTGGTCTTGCTGGCCTGGTGGCCACCAAGTTCCTCTTCTCCCCTGCTGCCTCCAAGCAACTTCATAGGAAGTGCACAGCTGCAGCTTTTGCTGACTTGCTCCGTGCACTCACCAGCTCCAGCCTTAAAGCAGCCAGGGCTCAAAATGGTGGGAGCAATTCTCTCTTTCTCTCATTGTGGCTTTTCCTGCCTTCATGAACTCTGTAGGTCTCTCCTCCTCTTACCCTGAGCTCTAGTGGCCCCAGTTTGGCTGTCATTGCTTTTTATAGTTGTAAATTGGTTGATTTGTGGGAGAGAGTGATGCTGGGAACCATCTATTCCACCATCTTGACTGGGAGCCCTCTGCAAAATGTTTTGAATTTTTAAAAAAATGTAAAAAAAAAATAAATTTGAGCAAGACTTGGTTCACAGGCCAAGTAAGGTGTTGCTGGTTCTATAGTATATTTTATTTGTTCATTGTAGTATTCATGTAAAGTAGTTTCAGAATTGCTAATCCATATCCTCAAAATAAGCAAATTTGCCAATTAAAGCACAGTGTTTGTATACAGTACTTTTTGCCTTTATCCTTACAGTCAAAGTGCTATTTGCCAAAGTTATTAGGTCAGCTCCTTTGTTCCCCACCCCCATTAGTGTGATAATGTTGATAGGGTTCAGTACACACTACCCCAAAATATGGCACCTTGTTATTTGAGAAAACAACAGAAGCAGGAAGGTCACTCTCACCTCCCCCTGCTCTTCTCCTGTGAAGCAGGTCATAAAACCTAGGAGGGATTTTATGGCCTTCCCCTGAAGCAGGTCACAAGACCCTCATTCAAGAGGTGCTCTCCCTATATCCAGAGGGAAGGAACATCCTTGTCTCTGAAGACAGAGGGACACAGAAAATAATCTGTCATCAGGGGAAGTCTACGTTTGCTCACTTGGCCACTTCTGGGAGGACTGTAGGCTGAGGCACATTTTTTTTTCTGTGCTGTTTGGTAGAGTAACTATTTTCTAAATATTTTCGTGGTCCTTAGACTAGAGAAAGTAAACTTTTCTTGGGGCTGTTTTCGTCTTGGTCCTCTGGTGTTCCTGGCTTGCTGACTTCTCCAGCTCCCAGTCTGGGATATACAAGTCAGACACAACAAAGCTCACCACTGTATTGTTTCTTTGGTGCTGAAATCCCTAGCTGATCTGACTTCTTTTTCCACCTTGTACAGCATTTTTATGTTTGTTTTCTATAAAATGTCCTGAGTTCTTAGTTGGACGTAGTGAGAGGAACAGAGAAGAGGGTATCTCCTCTATCTTCCCAGAAGTGAAAGTCTAACTGAATATTTTTTACAGTTCAATTTTTTTCCTCTTTTTTTGGCTCATTAACTCTAACTCTAATTTTGTTACTTTACTGGTTGTTTTAGAGTTTTTAGTGTGCATCTTTAGGTTTGACTGGTCTACTTTCAACTGATACCATACCATTTTATTTACAGTGTAAGAACCCCAGAGTAGTATATTTCTACTTCTCCCCTCCTGACCTTTGTATCATTGTTTTTATACATTTGATTTATGCTATAAATCTCAGATTATGTTTTTATTATTTTTGTTTAAGGAGTAAATTATCTTTTAAAAAGATTGAAATAATGAGGAAAAAGTGTTATATATTTGCCCAGGTAGTTGCCATTTCTGGCAATCTTTCTTCTTTGGTAGAGATCAATATTTTCATCTGGCACTATATTCTTTCTGCCTGAAGGACTTTCGTTAACTTTCTTCTTCTTTTGTGCATCTGCTGGTGATGAATTCTTTCGGTTTTTGTATGCCTGGAAAAGTTTTTATTTTTCTTTATCTGCTTTATTGAGAGACAATTCACAAACCATGTAACTTACGCACATAAAGCATACAATTCAATGGTTTTTACTATATTTAGAGTTGTATGAATATCATCACAATCAATTTGTGAACATTTTGATCACTCCAAAAAGAAATCTTGTGGCCATTAGCAGTTATTCCCCATTTTCTCCCAATTCCCCTAGGCCTGGGCAGACATTAATCTACTTTCCATCACTATGATTTGCTTATTGTGGATATTTTATATAAATGGAATCATACAATATTTGGCCTTTTGTGTTAAGCCTCTTTCCCTTGGCACAATGTTTTCAAGGTTCATCAAATATCACATATCAGTGCTTCATTCCTTTTTACTGTTGAATGATTGTCCATTTCATGAATGTATGGCATGCTAATTTTCCATTCATTACTTGATGGACATTTAAATTGTTTTCACTTTTTGGTTATTATGAATAATGCTGGTATGAACATTTGTGTACAAGGTTTCATGTGGATGCATGCTTTCATTTCTTGTGTAAATATATCCAGGAGTAGAATTGCTGCATCATAAGGGAACTCCACATCTAACATTTTGAGAAACTGCCAAAATGTTTTGCATAGTGGCTGCACCATTTTCTATTCCCACCAGCAACGTATGAAGGCTCCAATTTCTCCACATCTTCCCTAAGACTTGTTATTATCTCTCTTTTTTATTCTAGCCATCTCAGTGGGTATAAAGTGGTATATCATTGTGGTTTTGATTTGCATTTTCCTAATGATTAATGATGCTGAGTATCTTTTTATGTGCTTATTGGCCACTTGTATATCTTTTTGAAAAACTTTTTGCTCATATAATTTTTCCATTTTTCAATTGAGTTATTTGTCTTTTTATCATTTAGTGGTAAGTATTCTTTTATATTTTGGATATAAATCCATCATCAAATATATGATTTGAAAATATTTTCTCTTATTTTTGTGTTGTCTTTTCATTTTCTTGATGGTGTGCTTTAAAGCACAAAAGTTTTATGTTTTGATGATGTTTATTTTATCTGTGTTTTCTTTTGTTTCTAATGCTTTTGTTGTTATATCTAAGAAGTCTTTGCCTAACCCAAGGTCATGAAGATTTACTCCTATATTTTCTCTAAAACTTTTATAGCTTTAGTGCTTAATTTAGGTCTATGATGAACTTTGTTTAATTTTTTATATGGACTAAAGAAGGTGTCCTTCTTTCTTTTGCATGTGGATATTCAATTACTCTCTTATCATCAACAGGCTTGGCTGCTCTCTCACACGAAACAAATGACCTGAAAGCCCAAAATTTAATGCAAGGGTTGGAAGGTTTATTCAGACAACCAGCATCTGGGGAATGACCACGCTAAAATCATCCCACCTTCCGATGCCTGTCCTGGGGTTTGTAAAGGGGAAGAGGCAGGAAGGTAAGGTAAGAGTTTTGTCCTGCAGGCAAAGGGGGAGGCTAGTCATGGGCTCAGCAGAGGGTCTGAGTCAGATATCAGGTTCCCATGATGGACTGGGTGCTTTGGATCATGGAGTCTGCAACTGGTGGATTGGTCAGCGTCAAACCCTTGATGTTATCATGGCATTGATGTCCTTATCTCCTAGGGAGAGCTCAAAGACAATAACCTTAGTCAAGCATTGCTGGGACATGAAAATACTTGACTCATACCTCTAACTAATGTGGATGCAATTTTCCTTTAAGCAAGAATGTGAGTTAATAATCAGCTAGGGTGCTGTGCCTTTCTCTTGGAATTCCTATGTTTGCAGTTGATTAGGAAAGGTAAGAAAAAGAAAATAACTTGGTTTCAATTCTTAATTGTAGGTGCACAACATGTAAAGTAAATCAACATAAGAGGGTGTAATGGGAGATAAATAGAAATAAACTTTTTAGAAGAATCCTTTTAGGGCATGATTTTACCTCTGGGCAGTTTTGGCCTTATGGTCAATTTCTCAATTCCTCTGCTAATCTCAAGGAATTAATGATTATGAGTTCCTAAGTTAATTGCTAACTGAAATTTTCTGCTTGGTCTTAGTTACCACAAAGATAGCCATTCTCTGGCTAAGGTCCTTTTCAACCCCAGCACAATTTACTGAAAAACTATTTCCCGTGTTGTATTGTCCTGACACCCTTATCCAAATCAGTTGACTGTAAATGTAAGGCTTTACTTCTGGACCCTCATTTCTATAAAATTCATCTATATGTCTATCTTTTTCCTAGGACCACACTGTCTTGATTACTGTAGTTTTGTGGTAAGTTTTGAAATCAAGAAGTGTGAATCCTCCAACTTAATTCTTCTTTTTCAAGATTGTGTTTGCTATTCTGGGCCCCTTGAATTTCCTTATAAAATTTAGGATCAGATCTTCAGTGTCTGCAGAAAAAGCCATCTGGGATTTTGCTAGTGATTGTGTGGAATCTGTAGATCAATTGGGAAAGTAGTTCTATTCTAGTGATATTAAGTTTTCTTACTCATGAACATGGATATTTTTCCATTTACTTAGGTCTTCTTTAATTTCTTTCTAGTGTTTTGTAGTTTTCTGAATACAAGTTTTATACTTCTTTTGTTAAATTTATCACTAAGCATACTATTCTTTTTGGTCCTATTATAAATGAGAATACAATCTTATTTTTCATCTTCTTTTGCCTCATAGTTTTTGATTGAATGTCATACATTGTGAATTTTACCTTGTTGAATGCTGGATATTTTTGCATTTTTATAAATTTTCTTGAATATTTTTCTGGGATAGAATTAAATTACTTGCAAACAGTTTGGTCATTTCAGGTCCTGCTTTAAGATTTGTTAGGTGAGTCTGGAACAGTGGTTAGTTTAGGACTATTGCAAACTATTGATGCTAGACCCTCTGTGCACTGTATGTAAAACACCATGAATATTGAAGTACAGCATTATTTCTGGCTCGTGTGTGAGAACTTTTCCCTCTGATTCTTTCAGCTGGTTCTTTCCCTGTCCTCATAATGTTTTCACACATACGCAATGATTTATACTCAGTGGGGAGCCCTCTGTCATTTCCTGGAATCCTTTCTGTGCACAGCTCTATCCTTTTTGGCTCTCTGTCCTGCCATCTCTGTGCCACTTTGTTCTCCCAATATTCTCAGCTCCCTCCCTCTGTTCAAATCAGAGAGTCTCTGGGCTCTGCCTGAGATCCCCTTCTCTGTGCCATGGCCTGGAAATTTTCTAAAGGCAGTAAGCTGGAACAATTCTAGTGCTCTCTTCAGTTGCTTTCTTTCTCTCAGAGTCACTTTCATTCACCTTCATTGTCTGATGAAAAGTGTCTTGCAGGCCACGGACCCCTGGGACCCAAGGCAGCAGAGCTGCCAAGTCCTGGCACCCTCTGTACAGGACCCCAGGCCACCACCAGGCAAGTCTCCATACCTGAGAGAGGCCCCAGCTGCCACTGACTCCTGGGACCGAAGGCAGCACAGTCACCAAGTTCTGGCACCTTCCACATGGGACACCAGGCCACTGCCAGGTGTGTCCCCACTGCCAAGAGGCCCCAGCGACCGCCAACCCCCAGGACCCAAGGCAGCAGAGCTACCAAGTCCCAGCACCTTCTACATAGGACCCCAGGCCACCACCAGGCAAGTCCCCACCCCAAGAGAATCCCCAGCCACCACTGACCCCCAGGACCAGAGGTAGCAACAGGCAGCTGAGCATCAACAGAACTCCTTGCTATTGCCTCAGACACCAGGGTGGAACAAGTAGTCTGCATAGCCTTGTTCACAATGACTAAACACCAATGGAGAGATACTAGAAATATGAAAAA
Organism: Cynocephalus volans; assembly: GCF_027409185.1. Lineage (NCBI taxonomy): Eukaryota > Metazoa > Chordata > Mammalia > Dermoptera > Cynocephalidae > Cynocephalus > Cynocephalus volans. The sequence goes on from NC_084478.1 coordinate 58,957,790, forward strand.
CCAAGAAAGTACAACACCACCAAAGGAATATAATAACTCTCAAGTTCTAGACCCTATAGAACAGGAAGTCCTTGAAATGACTGACAAAGAATTTCGAGCAACAATTCTAAGGAAACTAAATGAGATAGAAGAAGACACAGTTGGACAATACAATGAAGTGAAAAAAAGTATACAGGACCTGAAAGAGGAAATGTACAAAGAAATCAATGCCCTGAAGAAGATTGTAAAAGAGCTTGTGGGCCTGAAGGATTCATTCAATGAAATAAAAAACACAACACAGAGCTTAACCAGCAGACTAGAACAAGCAGAGGAGAGAATATCTGACCTTCAAGATGGCTTCGTGGAAATAAAACAGGCAGACAAAAAGAAAAAAAATTAAGAACTTGAAGAAAATCTAAAAGAGATAACAGACAACTTCAGGCACTTGAATATCCAAATCATGGGTATTCCAGAAGGGGAAGAAAAAGGAAATGGCATTGAAAACATATTCAATGAAATAATAGCAGAAAACTTCCCAGGTATAGGGAGGGATACAGATTTTCATCTTTAGGAGGCTCAAAGATCTCCCAACATATTCAACCCAAAAAGGTCCTCTCCATGATATATTATTGTTAAATTTGCAAAGCTTAAAGACAAAGAGAGAATCACAAAAGATGGAAGAGAGAAGCATCAAGTCACATATAAGGAAACCCCTATCAGACTAACCTCAGACTTTTCATCAGAAACTCTAAAAGCCAGAAAAGAGTGGGATGATATACTCAAAATACTAAAAGACAAAAATTGCCAGCCATGAAACTTTACCCAACAAGACTATCCTTCCAAAACAAAGGACAAATAGTATATTTCCAAGACAAGCAAAAACTGTGGGAGTTCACTACCACACGACCAGCCTTACAAGAAATTCTCAAGGGGGTACAGGGTCTGGTACCAGAAAAACAACCATCACTACCATGAATACTCAAGATAGAACAAAACCCACCAGTAAAATAAAATGTTAACAATAAAAAGAAAAAAAAAGTTTATCCACTGTTCCAAGAAACCAACAAACACAGAAGATAATCAGTAATTTATAAAGAAAGGAACAAAATATATTTAAAACAACAAAACAAAAATCAATATAGTACCAGGAGTAAATCATTACCTTTCAATAATAACTTCTAAGGTAAAAGGTTTGAATTCTCCACTCAAAAGACAAGACTGACTGATTGGATTAAAAAGATGGACCCAACAATATGCTGCCCTCAAGAGACCCACCTCATCTGTAAAGACATGCATAGACTAAGAGTAAAAAGATGGAAAAAGATTTACCATGCAAATAGAAATGAAAAAAGAGCTGGAGTAGCTATTCTTATATCAGATAAAATAGACTTTAAACCAAAAACCATAAAAAAGGATAAAGAAGGCTGCTACATAATGATTAAAGGATCTATCTATCAAGAAGACATAACAATCATAAATATGTATGCACCCAACATCAGAGCAGCCAGATTTACAAAGGAAACACTATTAGACATAAAGAAAGAAATAGACATTAATACCATAATAGTTGGAGATCTTAACAACCCCCTCTCAACATTGGATAGATCATCTAGGCAAAAACTCAACAGAGAAACACAAGATCTAAACAACACTTCAGATCAACTGGACTTGGCAGATATCTACACAACATTTCATCCAACAATTTCAGAATATTCATTCTTCTATTCAGCACATGGAACATTCTCCAAGATAGACCACATGCCAGGACACAAATCAAATCTCCACAAATTCAAAAAATTTGGAATTATTCCATGTATTTTTTCAAACCAAAACAGATTAATAGTGGAAATCAATAACAAATGAAACTCTGGAAATTATACAAACACATGGAAACTAACTAACATTCTATCTAATGACATATCAGTCCAAGAAGAAATTAAAAGGAAATAAAAAAATTTATTGAAACTAATGAAAATAATGACACATCATACCAAAACCTGTGGGATACTGCAAAAGCAATGCTAAGGGGGAAATTTATCACACTAAATGCTAACTTTAGAAGATCAGAAAGATGGCAAGTAAACAACCTAACACTTCATCTTAAAGAATTAGAAAAACAAGAACAATCCAAACTGAAAGTTAGTAGATGAAAAGAAATAATTAAGATCAGAGCAGAACTAAATGAAATAGAAACCCAAAAATGATTCAAAAGATCAATCAAACAAAAAGTTGTTTTTTTGAGTAGATAAAATTGACAAGCCAGTAGCTAGGCTAACTAAAAAAAAGAAGATAGAAGACACAAATAACAAAAAGTAGAAATGAAAAAGGTGATATTACAACCAATATTTCAGAAATACAAAGAATCATTAAAGACTACTATCAACAACTATATGCCAAAAAATTTGAAAATCTGGAGTACATGGATAAATTTTTGGACACACACAAAATGCCAAGACTGAGCCAAGAAGACATAGGAAATCTGAACAGAGTGAGAACAAAGAGATTGAATCTGTTATCAGCAGTCTTCCAACAAAGAAAAGCCCGGGTCCAGATGGCTTCACTTCAGAATTCTACCAAACATTTAAAGAAGAATTAACACCAATTCTCTGCAATTATTCTAAAATCTTGATATAGAGGCCACTCTCCCAAACTCATTCTCTGTGGCAAACATCACACTGATACCAAAACCAGACAAAGATACAACAAAAAAAGAAAACTATAGGCCAATGTCCTTGATGAATATAGATGTAAAAATACCCAATAAAATACTATCTAATAGAATACAGCAACACATTCATAAAATTATACTCCATGATCAAGTGTGATTCATCCCAGGTATGAAGGTTGGTTCAACATATGCAAATCAATAAATGTGATACACCACATCAATAAAATCAAACACAAAAACCATATGATCATCTCTATAGATGCTGAAAAAGCATTTGACAAAATTCAATATTTGTTCATGATAAAGACTCTCTCTATATTGGGTATTGATGGAGTTTGGATGTGTAGTTCCCGCCAAAACTCATGTGAAAATTTGATCCCCTATGTGGCATTTTTGGAAACTGATTGAGTCATGGAGGCAGATTCCTCATGAATGGATTAATGCTCCCCCTGAGGGAGTGAGTGAGTTCTCACTCTATTCATTCCTGTGAGACCTAATTATTTAAAAGGCTGTGGCATCTTCTCTCTCTCTTGCTTCTCTCTCTTGCTTCCTCTCGCCATGTGATCTGCTTGTACCCACCAGCTGCCTGCCACTTTTCCAGCATGAGTAGAAGCAGCCTGAGGCCCATGCCAGATGCAGCTGTCCCAGAATCTAAGCCAAATAAACCTCTTTCCTTTATAAATTACCCAGTCTCAGGTATTCTGTTATAGCAACACAAAACGGACTAATACAGGTATAGATGGAAAGTATCTCAACACAATTAAAGCCATGTTTGATAAGCCCCCTGACAATATCATCCTGAATGGAAAAATATTGAAAGATTTTCCCTTAAGAACAGGAACAGGACAAGAATGCCCTCTCTCTCCACTCCTGTTCAACATAGTGTTGGAAGTACTAGCCAGAGCAATTAGGGAAGAGAAAGAAAGAAAGTTCACCCAGATTAGAAAAGATGAGGTCAAACTGTTCCTGTTTACAGAAGACATGATCCTATATATAGAACAGCCTAAAGCCTCTACAAAAGAACTCTTAGAGCTAATAAATGATTTCACAGAAGTCTCAGGATACAAAATCAACATGCGAAAATCAGTAGCATTTTTATGTTCTAACAATGAACTGGCAGAAAAAGAAATCAAGGAAGCTAGCCCATTTACAACAGCCTCCAAAAAAAATAAAATACCTAGAAATAAAGTTAACTAAGGATATGAAAAATCTCTACAATGAGAACTACAAACCACTGTTGAGAGAAATTAAAGAGGACACAAGAAGATGGAAACATATCCCATACTCTTGGATTGGAAGAATCAACATTGTGAAAATGTCCATACGACCCAAAGTGATCTATAGATTCAACATAATCTCTATCAAAATTCCAATGTCATTTTTCTCAGAATTGGAAAAAACTATCCTAACATTCATACGGAAGAACAAAAGACCACAAATAGCCAAAGCAATCCTGCACAAAAAACCTAAAGCCAGTGGCATAACACTACCTGACATTAAACTATACTACCAAACTATAGTTATACTACAAAGCTATAGTAACCAAAAAAACATGGTACTGGCCTAAAAATAGACACACAGACCAATGGAACAGAATAGAGAATACAGAAATAAACCCATACACCTACAGCCATCTGATCTTTGACAAAAGCACCAATTCTACACACTGGGGAAGAGACTGCCTCTTCAGTAAATGGTGCTGGGAAAATTGGGCATTCATTTGTAGGAGAATGAAACTAGACCTGTTTCTCTCACCATATACCAAAATCAACTCAAAATGGATTAAAGAATTAAATATATGGCCTGAAACAGTAAAACTCCTTAAAGAATACATAGGGGAAACACTCCAGAATGTAGGATTGGGTACAGACTTTATGAATATGACCACAAAAGCATAGACAACCAAAGGAAAAATAAACAAATGGGATTATATCAAACTAAAAAGCTTCTGTGCAGCAAAAGAAACAATTAACTAGAGCAAAAAGACAACCAATAGAGTGGGAGAAAATATTTTCAAAATATATATCTGACAAAGAATTAACAACCAGAATATACAAGCAACTCAAACAACTTAGCAAAAAAACAATTAACCCAATTAAAAAATAGGTAAAGGAGCTGAATAGGCATCTCTCAAAGGAAGATATGCAAATGCCCAACAGACACATGAAAAAATGGTCAACATCACTCAACATTTGGGAAATACAAATCAAAACCACTTTGAGATACCATCTCACTCCAGTTAGGATGGCTAATACTGAAAATATTGAGAGTGACAAATGCTGGTGAGGATATGGAGAAAAAGGAATCCTCCTACACTGTTGGTGTGACTGCAAAATGGTGCCACCTTAATGGAAAATGGTATGGAGGTTCCTCAAACAATTAGAGATAGATCTAACATATGTCTCAGCTATTCCACTGCTGGGTATATACCCAGAGGAATGGAAATCATCATGTTGAAGGGATACCTGTACTCCCATGTTTATTGCAGTGCTATTTACAATAGCCAAGAGTTAGAACCAGCCTAAATGCCCATCATTGGATGAGTGGATAAGGAAAATGTGGTATATCTACACAATGGAATACTACTCTGGTATAAAAAAATGAAATACTACCATTTACAGCAACATAGATGAACTATAAAAAATTATATTAAGTGAAATAAGCCAGGCACAGAAAGAGAAATACCGCATAGTCTCACCTATTTGTGGGAGCTAATAAAAATAAATAAATATACAAATGAATGGGGGGGAGAAGACACAACAATCACAATTCTTTGATCTTGTTAAGACAAGTGAATAGATATGATGTTGATGGGGGAGGGGGAAAGGGGGGGAGGAAAAGGAGGAATTGGTAAAGGGACACAAAAATCATCTACACTGTATATTAATAAATTAAAATTTAAAAAAAATAAAAAACAAAAGAGTGGTTTCATATATTTCATCCATATTTTGGTTGTTTCAGTTGGAAGGGTGGTGGATCAGGCCCCTGTCACTCCAATTTGGCAGGAAAAAGTTCCTCTCTCCATAATATTTTTAGGTCATTTTAAACAGTATGCCAATCATTGTAGAACTACAAATATTAGGCAGGTTTAGTTTAGTAGGTATTTAATCTTGAGTTTTAAACTACAATTGGAACAATGATAGCCTGTTAAACTGAAAGTTAGAGATAGAGGAAAGAAGGAAGAAAATGGTTTCATTACATACCTATTAATAAATAAATTACTAAGAAGAATGCCATAATGTTTCAAGAAAATAATCACTATAACATTTTTGTGAATGATTTTACTCATTTCTACATAATTAAACCTTGTTCCACTGATATTGGTCCACAGTCTGGTTTCGTAAAGTCATCTGCTTCTAGAAAAAAATAATCCTTCAAATTTTACATTTTAAATTCTCTACTGGTTGAGTCTCCTGGGTGTCAGACTACAGTGGTCACATCAGCATGTATCTATTTCCTCAAACCTAACTACATGAAATAGTCAAGAGAAGATCCTTAAGGCCTTTCTGCCAAATCCCTTATGTTGTCTTTGATAATTCTTTCAGAATTTGCCAACCTGCAATGTAAAGCTTTGATTTCAGATAAATGTGAAGTGAGAGCAGAAATTCCCTATTGATCAGAAGACTATAATTTTATTCCAGGAACTATATCAGAATGGGGAAGAGTGAAATTTCTTATTGGAATGTAGTTCTGAAGCATGTGTACCTCCCTGTAACATTTTGTAATGACTCTGTTGATTATTAGGAGGGTAAAAATACGGTATGGTCAGTGGAAGAGTTGGTGAATTTCAAGAACCTTAGAATCTGTCCTGTAAAATGTATGCCATAATGACCAATATCTGATAATTATTTTAAGAAGTCAATTTGTTGATAACATGGCACCCCTAGATTAGGAATTGTTTTAGTCAATTTGTGTTGCTAATACAGAAATACCTGAGACTGGGTAATTTATAAAGGAAAGAGGTTTATTTGGCTTAGTTCTGGGACAGCTGTGTCTGGCACGGGCCTCAGGCTGCTTCTGCTCATGGTGGAAAGTGGCAGGCAGCCGGCGGGTACAAGCAGATCATATGGTGAGAGGAGTCAAGAGAGAGAGAGAAGGTGCCATGGTCTTTTTAAGCAATGAGCTCTCACGGGAACTAATAGAGTGAGAACTCACTCATTAATCTCCAGGGAGAGCATTAATCCATTCATGAGGAATCCACCCCCATGACTCAATCAGTTTCCAACAATGCCACATTGGGGATCAAATTTCCACATGAGTTTTGCAGGGGACAACACATCCAAACTCCATCATTCTGCCCCTGGCCCCCCAAAACTCATGACACTCTCACATACAAAATACAATCATTCTATCCCAACAGTCTCAAATGTCTCAGCTTGCTCCAGCACCAACTTAAAAGTCCAAAGTCCAAAGTCTCATCTGAGACCAAAAGCAAAAGTCTTTCCAGTTGTGAAACTGTAAAAACAAAACCAAATTTATCTACTGCCAAGATACAATGGTGGAACAGGCATTGGGTACACGTTCCCATTCCAAAATGGAGGAATAGGCCAGAAGAAAGGAAAAACAGGCCCCAAACAAATCCAAAACCCAGCAGGGCAGACATTATGTCATAATGCCCCAAAATAATGTTCTTTGACTCCAAGTGCTGCATCCTGGGCACAATTGGGCATCTAGGGCCCCAAAGCATCAGGCAGCTTTGTTCCCACAGCTCTGCCAGGCACAGCCCAGTGGGCAGTGCTGCTGCCTGCAGCTTTTCCAGGCTGGCATTGCACTTTGCCAGTGGCCCCAAAGTTCTGGGGTCCTGGTGGCAGCCCTGCTGAATTGGCTGTACTAGACATTTTCCTGGTGGGAGTTCTCTGTGGGGGCTCTGACCCCACTTTCCTGCTTGGCATTGCTCTAACAGATGGTCTCTGTGGTGGCTCTGCCCCTGTGGCAGGTCTCTGTCTGGGCCCCCAGGTTTTTCCGTACATCCTCTGGAATCTGGGTGAAGGCTGCCACGCCTCCACTGCTCTTATGTCCTGCCGGCCTGCAGAGTTAACACAACATGGACACCACCAAGGTTTCAGGCCTCTACTCTCCAGGGCTGCTGCACAAACCACACTTGGGGCCGCTCCACCCAGAGCAGCTGGGATGCAGGGAACAGTATCCCGAGGGCTGCTGTGCCCCAGGTCTCTCCTCCAGGATAACTCAGTCCTTCTAGGCCTCAGGGTCTGTGATGGATACGGTGCCCTTCCAGACTTCTGAAATGCCTGCAGGGCTTCCCTCTCATTTTCTCCGCTATTAGCATCTGGCTGCCTCACTGCCAAGATAATGTCTTTAGCAGCCAGTTTATCTGCTTCACTCTTGCATTGTTCTCCAGCTCTCCACTTCTTTACTGCATGGTCAGGCTGCAAATTTTCCAAACCTTTACACTCTGCTTCCATTTTAAATTCTGGCTTTACATCATGATTTTGCCGCCATAAGTCAGAACAGGCTCTTAAAAGCAACCATGCAGCTTCCTTAATGCTTTGCTGCTAAGAAATTTCTTTGGCCAAATGCTCTGGTTCACAACTCTTAAGTTCCAACTTCCACAGTCCAAGGGCATTGGCACAATGCAGTCAGGTTCCTTGCTGTGGTGTAGCAAGGGTTATCTTTTGTCCAATTCCCAATAAGTTCCTCATTTCTGTCTGAGACCTCATCATCTGCATGGCCTTTACTGTCCACATTTCTATCAGGATTCTGCTCACCACCACATAAGTTTCTAAGACATTCCAAACTTTCCCTCATCTTTTTCTCTTCTTCTAAGTCCTCCAATCTCCTCCAACCTTTACCCATTACCGGGTTCCAAAGCTGCATCCACATTTTCAGGTATCTGTATAGCAACACCCCACTTCTGGTACCAATTTTCTGTTTTAGTCCATTTTGTGTTGCTATAACAGAAATACCTGCAACTGGGTAATTTATAAAGGAAAGAGGTTTATTTGACATATGATTCTGGGACAGCTGCATCTGGCATGGGCCTCAGACTGCTTCTACTCATGGTGGAAAGTGGCAGGCAACTGGCAGGTACAAGCAGATCACATGCCGAGAGGAGTCAAGAGAGAGGAAGGAAGAGAGAGAGAAGTTGCCAGGGTCTTTTTAAGCAATGAGCGCTTGTGGGAGCTAATAGAGCAAGAACTCACTCATTAATCCCCCTTCCTCCAGGGAGAGCATTAATCCATTCATGAGGGATCCATGCCCATGACTCAATCACTTTCCAACACTACCACATTGGAGATCAAATTTCCACATGAGTTTTGGAGGAGACAACACATCCAAACTTTCCATCAGGAGTAAAAGTGGGAATCTATACATATTAAAAGGATTAACCACTGTTAAAAATTATGTCTATATTCTAGCACTTGTCTCGCACAAAATTAACATAGGGTAGGATAAGCTGCTTCTTTGATTTGAAAGTTTTCTCCAAATATTGTAACCTAGTAAAGGGCAACTCTTACCATTCTGTTGAATCAGTTAAAAACATAATGAGCATATAAAACTATTTATTTCTAACATCCCTTTTTGCTCCAGTCCTACTTTCTGGGTTATGAGGATAAACCCGTCAGTGCTAACCAGCAGTTGTTTCAGGAGCAATAAAAATAGTGTGCAAAAGATACATTTTCAGTTGCATTATTCTAAATTTGAGGTCTTAATTTGGGGAAAAGCAACATCATAATAGTTTTCAGATGAGAGAACAATTGTCTGAGGATAAGAAATATCCAGAGTAGCAACCATATCAATGGTTCCATAATGAACATTCAAAATATAGTCCTTTATGTCAGTTTGCTTACAATCGTCTATAGTCGTGGAATTTCCACAAGCAGATAAAAGCATAACAATTAACAGACTCTGAGAATGCACAGTCAAGGTGAGTGAGGCAAAAATCATCTGCCATCTGGGTAGAAAGTGCTGAAAGCAAATAATTTTTGTTGCCTCACATTCAGAACAGATGGTACTCTGAAAACCCTTTTATTTTGTCTTTTGCGCTACCAGTATCTCTTCTCAAAAAAAAATTTCTCAATAAATATAATATACATATACATATATGATCATACTAAAAAATAACAGATTATAACATTATTTGAAAAGTTAAGCTGTAGCTTTTAACCTTTGTAAACATATAAGAAATATTTTTTCTGCATTATTGAATATATTTAAATATAGATGAAAATACATAAATTAAAACTATTGCTTAGTGACTGATTACTTTTGCTCTTTTTACATTTTCAGGTAACCTAAGACTAATTATTTATTTATTTATTCATTTATTCTCAGAAATTTAAATTTAACTTTTAAAATATTTTTATTGATCATACATATTCACAGGGCACAGAGCTGACCATTAGCACCTATGCCCGATATGATAATCAGATCAATACTATCAGCATGCCCATCATCTCAAATTGCAATTATTCCCCATGTCTCCCAGCCCACCTCTCTCCATCCCCATCTCCCTCCCCACACTCCCAACCCAGCAATCCTAGGTATGCTCTCTCCCTCTGTAAGTCCAACACACCACTGTGGTCTTTCTTTCCTTCCTTCTATCTCTCTCACCTCCCACTTATGAGTGAGGACATGCAGTATTTTTCCCTCTGTGTCTGGCTCATTTGACTTAACATAATTTTCTCCAAGATCACCCATGTTGCTGTGAATTGCAGAATATTATTCTTTTTATTGATAAGTAGTGTTCCATTTTGTATGTGTACCACATTTTCCTTATCCAGTTGTCCATGAATGGACATTTAGGTCGGTTCCATATCTTGGCTATTGTAAACAGAGCTGTGATGAACATGGAAGTGCAGTATCCCTTCGACATGATGATTTCCATTCCTCTGGGTATATACCCAGAATAGGGATTGTTGGGTCATATGGTAATTCTATCTGTAGTTGTTTGAGAAACCTCCATACTGTTTTCCATAGTGGCTGTACTAATTTACAGTCCCACCAACAGTGTAGGAGCATTCCCTTCTTTCCACATCCTCACCAGCATTTCTTATTCTCAGCCTTTTTGATTATAGCAGTCTAATTGGCATTTCCCTGATGATTAGTGATGTTGAGCATTTTTTCAAGTACTGTTGGCCATTTATATTTCTTCCTTCAAAAAATATCTATTCAGCTCATTTGCCAATTTTTTAATTGGGTTATTTGTTTTTTACTGTGTAGCTCTTTGAGTTCCTTGTATATTCTGGATATTAATCCCTTGTTGGATGTGTAGTTTGCAAATATCTCTTCCCATTCTGTAGTTTGTCTTTTCACTCTATTGTTTGTTTCCTTGGCTGTGCAGAAGCCTTTTAGTTTGATATAATACCATTTATTTATTTTTTATTTTGTTGTTTGTACTTTTGGGGTCTTATTCCTAAATTCTTTGCCCAGTCCTACTTCCTGAAGTGTTTCTCCTATGTTTTCCTTTCTTAGTTTTGTAGTTTTGGGTCTTATAATACCTAATTCTTTAACACACTTTGAGTTGATTTTGGTGTATGGTGTAGGTCTAGTTTCATTCCAATGTTCACAGCAGCATTTACCAAAAAGGCAGTTTTTTCACCACTGTATGTTTATGTTGCCTTTGTCAAAATTCAGTTGGCTGTAAGTATGTGAGTAGATTTCTGGGTTTTCTATTCTGTTCCATTGGCCCGAGTGTCTTTTTTTATACTAGTACCTTGCTGTTTTGGTTACCAAACATGGGTTGTGTGTGCATGCACATGGGTTGTGTGTGTTTTATGTGTTACATCCTACAAGGATGAATGAATTAGCACCTTATGGTTACTATGCAAGCAAGGAATATTGACCTATGTGGGTTGATTTCTGGGTTTTCTATTCTGGTCCATTAGTCTGAATGTCTATTTTTATGCTAGTAACTTGCTGTTTTGGTTCCATGTGAATGTTGGGTTGTTTTTCCCATGTCTGTGAAGAATGTCATTGGTGTTTTGATGGGGATCATGTTGAATCTGTGGATCATTCTGGGCAGTATGGACATTTTCACAATATTCATTCGTCCGATCCAAGAGCATGGAATGTCTTTTCATCTTGTTGTGTCTTCTTTAGTTTGTTTCAGTAGTGATTTGTAGTTTTTATTATAGAGATCTTTCACCTCCTTGGTTAAATTGATTCCTAGGTATTTTATTTTATTTTTTGTGACTATTTAAATGGTATTACTTTCTTGATTTCTTTTTCTGCTAGTTTGTTAATGGAGAATATAAATGCCACTGATTTGGGGGCATTGATTTTGTATCCTGCAATATTACTGAATTGTTAATCAGCTCTAAGAGTTTTATGTTAGAGTCTTTAAGTTTTTCTGTATACACGATCATGTCTTCCACAAAGAGGAACAGTTTGACTTCATATTTGCCAATCTGGATGTCCTTTATTTCTTTCATTGGCCTGACTGCTCTGGATAGTACCTGCACTAGTATGTTAAATAGGAGTGGTGAAAGTGGGCATCCTTGTCTTGTTCCTGTTCTTAAGGGAAAAACCTTCAGTTTTTCCCCATTCAGGATGTTATTGGCAGTAGTTTTGTCATGTATGACTTTTATTCTGTTGTGGTACTTTCCTTCTATACCTGATTTGTTGAGAGCCTTTATCACAGAGGGATGTTGAATTTTGTTGAATGCTACAGAGATAATCATATCGTTTTTGTTTTTGATTTTGTTAATGTGGTGTATCACATTTATTGATTTGTGTATGTTGAACCATCCTTGACTCCCTGGTATGATCCCACTTGATCATGGTCTATAATCTTTTTGATGTGTTTCTGTATTCTGATTGCTAGTATTTCATTGAGAAATTTTGCATCTATGTTCATCAGAGATATTGGCCTGTAGCTTTCTTTTTTTGTTGTATCTTTGTTTTGGGTACAAAGGTGATGCTGGCCTCATAGAATGAGTTTGGGAGAACAGCCTCTGTTTCAATTCTTTGGAATAGTTTGAAGAAAATTGTTACTAATTCCTCTTTAAAGGTTTGGTAGATTTCAGCACTATAGCCATCTGGTATTGGGCTTTTCTTTGTTGGCAGACTGGTGATTACTGCTTCAATCTCGTTGCTTGTTATTGGTCTGTTCAGGTTTTCTGTGTGTTCTTGGTTCAGTCTTAGTAGTCTGTATGTGTCCATAAATTTATCCATTTCCTCCAGGTTTTCAAATTTGTTAGTGTATAGTTGTTTGTAGTAGTATCAAATGATTCTTTGTATTTCTGTGGTATCAGTTGTAATGTCTCCTTTTTCATTTCTGATTTTTGTCATTTGGGTCTTCTCTCTCTTTTTTTTTTTGGTTAATGAGCTAAAGTTTTGTGTATTTTGTTTATCTTCTCAAAAAACCCAACTTTTCATTTTATTGATCTTTTGAATTGTTTTTTGGGTTTTTATATCATTTAGTTCTGCTCTGATCTTAATTATTTCTATCTACTAACTTTGTCATTGGTTTGCTCTTGTTTTGCTAGTTCTTTGAGGTGTAGTGTTAGGTTGTTTGTTTAAAATCTTTCTATTCTTTTGGTGTAAGTGTTTATTGTGATAAACTACCCTCTTAGTACTGCTTTGATATGATGTGTCTTTATTTCCATTGGTCTCAAGTAATTTTGATTTCCTGTTTAATTTCTTCTTGGAGCCAGAGGTCATTAAGGAGCCTGTTGTTTAATTTCCATGCATTTGTATAGTGTCCTGAGTTTCACTTGTTATTAATTTCTAGTTTCAATCCCTCGTGGTCTGAAAAGACACTTGAGAGATTTTGATTTTTTGAAGTTTTTGAGACTTGATTTATGACCTAACATGTATTCTATCCTGGAGAATGTTTCATGTGCTGATGAGAAGTATGTATATTCTGTTGTTGGTGGATGAAATATCCTGTAGATACCTGCCAGTTCCATTGATCTAAAGTATAGTTTAAATCTTGTGTTTCTCTGTTGATTTGTTTCCTGGAAGATCTGTCCAATATTCAGAGAGGGGTGTTCAGGTCCCCCACTATTATTGTGTTTGGGTCTCTTTCTTTAGGTCTAATAGTGTTTGCTTTGTATATCTGGGTGCTCAGTGCTGGGTGTATATGTATTTATGATTGTTATTTCTTCTTGGTGGATTTATCATTATTTAGTGGCCTTCTTTGTGTCTTTTTATGGTTTTTGGTTTGAAATCTATTTTATCTGATATAAGGATAGCTACTCCTGCTCATTTTTGGTTTCCTTTTGTGTGGCATATCTTTTTCCATCCCTTCCCTATTAGTATGTGTGCATCATTACAGGTGAGGTGTGTCTCTTAAAGACAGCATATAGTTAGTTCTAGCTTTTTAATCTAATCTGTCAATTTGGGTCTTTTGAGTGGGGAGTTTAATCCATCTATGTTTAGGGTTGTTATTGAGAGGTATTGTCATATTCCTGGCATTTAATCATTTTTGTTTAAACGTTTTAAATAGCTTTTGTTCTTTCCTCTCCCTTTTATTATTTGTCTTCAGTGTTTGTTTTTTGAGGTGGTAAGATTTAGTTTCTTTTTTCATTCATCCTTGCATTTGTGTTTTACCAGTGGGTTTTGTTCTTTGTTGTGTATTTGTAGTAGTGATTATTGTTTTTCAGATTCTAGATGAAGGAGCCCTTGAGGATTTCTTGCAGGGCTGGTTGTGTGATGATGAAGTCCTGCATTTTCTGTTTGGGAAATAGACTGTTTCTCCCTCATTTCTGAATGGTAGCCTTGCTGGGTATAGTATTCTTGGCTGGCAGTTTTTTTCTTTTAGTATTTTGAATATGTCATCTCATTTTATTCTTGTCTGTAGTGTTTCAGTTGAGAAGTCTACTGTTATTCGGATGGGGACTCCCTTTTAAGTGACTTAATGTTTTTCTCTGGTAGCTTTTAGGATTCTTTCTTTGTCTTTGAGCTTTTCCAGTTTGACTATAGTGTGTCTCAGAGAGGATCTTTTTGGATTGGATCTGTTTGAGGATCTTTGAGCTTTCTGCATCTGGGGATCTGTGTCTCTCCCTATACCTGGAAAGTTTGTGTCATTATTTCATTGAATAGATTTTCAATGTCTTTTCCTTTTTCCTCCCCTTCTGAAACACCCATGATTTGGATGTTTGTGCGCCTAAAGTTGTCTGCCAGTTCTCTTGGATTTTCATCTTCTTCTTTTAATTATTTTTTCCTTTTTTTTTGTCTGCCTAGGTTATTTCATAAAGACCATCTTTGAGATCAGAAATTCTTTCTTCGCTTGCTCTAATCTGCTGCTTATGCTTGTGGTTGTGATTTTTATTTTATTAAATGAGTCTTTCAGTTCAAGGAATTCTGCTACTTTCTTTTTTAAGGTATTGATCTCTTTGTAAATTTCCTCCTTCATATCCTGGATACTTTTTCCCATTTCGTTGTATTGTCTAACTGAGTCTTTTTTTTTTTTTTTAATCTCATTGAGTTTCCTTAAGATGGTTGCTCAGAATTCCTTTTCAGTCATTTCAAGTTTTTCCTGTTTTGTAGGGTCTGTTACTTGAGAATTACTATATCCCTTTGACAGTGTCATAATTTCTTTTTTTTTTTTTTTCATATCTTTGATACCTCTACATTGATTTCTTGTCATCTGGTAGGTCAGTTGCTTCTTCTATTGCTCTGGAGTAGACTTTGAGGAGAAAGACATCCTCCTCTTTTTCCAAGTTCCTCTAGTGACTCCCCTTGTGTCAATGCAGTTGAATATGTGGTGGGCCACCTGCATGGTGGTCATTGCTGCCACTGTACTGGCAAGCTATCTTTGCAGTGGTAATGGCTGTTGTGGACCACCTCTGCAGAGGCAGTGTGGGGCCTCCCTCGTCATGGTGGTGCTGGTTCCTGCCTTCTGTGCAGGTGTGATGGAGGGCTACCTGGAGATTTTGCTGCCTGGGCCTGCCTGGATGCAGCAGCATGGGCTCCTGTCTTCTGCATGGGCAAGGTGGAGGCTATTAATTAATTACACCAATATAATGTTTGTAGAAAGCCTTATATTTTAATTGCAAGATACTTAATTAGGTATAAATTAATTAAATAGCAGTGCAGTCACTGTTGATATTTACAAAATAACTTCTCAAAAAATTGTAACATCCCTAAATTTTACTCAGTGCAAGTGGAGTAATTTTGGGGTTAATGTAATTTGAAACATTGCTTGGATTTTCACAAGAACAACAACATAAAAAAATAAGAAAGATACTACTTATTATAATTCAAATTAGTTGAGCATCCATGTTTAAATTTACATGTTCCTAAAATTTTTGTGTCAGTAATCATCACTTTTCTGACCACATAATACAAGTACAGGAAAGTTTGAGTTAACTCAATTATTTTGTAAGAAAATAAAATCTAGCATTACATATATAAAATACTGTATTTATATTATATTCTACACTGTGATAAAATCAGAAAGAAAACATGTTACTATCTTTTAAAATAAATTTAATGAAACAGTTTAATTTGTACATGATTTACCATAACTAAGAGTAATAAAATAACTTTTATAATTCTCTCATATTTATCAGATAATATTAAAACTATTTCAATTTTGCTTAAAAGTTTTCATTTAGAATAGTTTCTTAAAACTGGCCTGGTACCAATGTTCCTTTTTCTGTGTTATATCTTAATGACGTAAAAGTCACCCATTACTTAAAATTTGTTTCCTTTTGAGCACATTTTTTTCTTTTTTCTTTCTCCTTTTTTGTCTGTGAGTTATTGAGACCATTCATTCTAAATCTATATAACTTTGGCCGACCCCGTGGCGCACTCAGGAGAGTGCGGCGCTGGGAGCGCAGCACTGCTCCCGCCGCGGGTTCGGATCCTATATAGGGATGGCCAGTGCGCTCACTGGCTGAGCGCGGTACGGCCAGTCACAAAAAGACACACAAAAAAAATAAATAAAAATAAATCTATATAACTTTGTCCCTAGACCAATTAAAGTATGAGCCCCATTAATATGTTAAATTTAACAACCATGTTAATTTCCCTTTAGATTAAGCAGTTTAGTTTCACAAAAATGCATAACTAAGGATGTGTATCCAGTTTATGCTCTACCCAGATCCCGCCCCAGGGGAAGAACTTTCCCTAGCTGCTGAGAGCAATATTAGGGGATAGCTCAGCCACAGGGAGACACAATGTTATCCCCATTACCCTGATCCATGGGAAGACTAAAATGTCAGACTTTCTCCACCCAACAGGGAACAACTCTGGAGGGCTCTTTTAACTCCAGAGTGCCCCACAGGGTTGCCTAAGGCCTTTGTTGGGTTGGCTCTGCAGCTTGGATTTCTTCCTCTTCCCACTCCTGCTTGAGACCCCTACCTCCTACAGGTGATGATCCCTCCACAAATATCCTGTGTGCTAAACTCTACCTTAGGGTCTATGTCCTGGAGAACACATTCTGCAACATTAAGTAAGCAAATAGTTTGCCTTTGATAATATTATTCATATCTCCAGAAGTGTTTCCATCTCTTAGTCTATTCCAGCCAATCCCTCAGTCACTGTGCTCAGCACAGGAAACTGTCCTTCCTTTAACATCACAGAAAAAGATAGCATATTTTTGTGATATCAGCTAAACAGTTTTTTTTTGTTATTTCTTGATCTTAAGATGAATCTGTCTGTTTGAATTAGATGTTCTCATGGTGCCCACAAATGACCAATTCCTGAAATAAGTTACCTTTAATTTTTTTTTAGAGATATTTTAAGCAAACAGACAGCTACATATCTAGAATCTCTCTGGCCACAAACACAACGAATTATAAATGACTGTAGACACAGGCCAATATGTGAAATATTGCTGGGCGAGTTATGCAATTTCAGCTAAAAGAAGAATGAAAATAAGACAAAAAGTTCGTGTGGAGGAAACACAAAATAACTTCCTACAATCAAAAGAAATTGTGGGGAAAATATGATAATTTAGTCAGACTCCCTCCACGTTTCTTGTAAACAAGTTGTGTGTGGGTGGAGTTAGCTTGCATGCGCACCCATGTATCTTTCTAGTTAGTTGCTTTGTGTGTTCTGCAGTTTGTGAAGCAGGCTGGCCGCAGAGAGCTCTCCTCAAACAATAGAGCATGTTTACTGGGTGGGCAGCTGCTCAGTTTCAGTTTGTCTTTGGATTTTGCCTGCAGCAGTTGAGTTTTGGAGTTTCTCTGTGGACTGCTTAGCTCATAGTATTGTGTGTGCTGAACAAAGACTATTCCTACTTCAACCAAGGCTCCACGGAACTTTTAGCCAGTTACCTAGCTTGTAGACCTGCGTGTGAAGGGTTTGTGAATGGGCTCAAGGGGTCTGTGAGTTCCAGACCCTAATGCTTAGCTCCACAATTGGCATCATCGGCAGGATTTATTTCTGTAGCGTTACAGAAATAAATGATTATTTGCCCACCATATCTTTGCTAGGGGCTTTTGTCATCACTTAGCAACATATTAATTCACTGAACAAAAGCCTATGGTACTACACCCAACTCACCTTTCCTCCAGTCCTGTGACATTCTTCAGACATCAAGTGACCTTTCCAGGCACTCACAAGTGGAGCATGGGTGGGGACATTTACTGTAACTCCTCAACCATGAGAACACCCAGTACTCTTGCTCCAAACTTCTTCTCCAAGTTTTTACCATTAGAATTTGACAAGCAGAAGCTCTAAAAATGAGCCTAATTGCCACATCGTATCACAACAATCACTGATCAATGGCAGCAGCTGCAAAAAAGTAAGACCAAGGAGGTATGAGGATCTCAGCGTCTTTCCTGGTGTAGTGTTAATTGATTTAGAGCTATTCTTCCTTCATTCTGGTGGGTACCAAGATGGTGAGTTGAACCATCTTGGTAGTACCTCTAAATTCTTAAGGTAAATGTATATGACAAATTAATTATGTCAAAGTTTTATTTTAAGTTTGGTGCAACAAAGTAGGATCTCTAGCTCAGATGAGTAAAAGATTTTACTCTTGGTAGACACAGAAAAGAAACTGATTAGAAAATCATTGTTAGACTGGGTATAAGATGAAAAAGAATGTTTGCTTAAGGATTTTTAAACTGCTGCTGGATAGATAGCTGAGTAGGTTACTAAATAATGATACCAATTTTTAAAGCTTTCATTTAGGTCTATCAGAACAGTGTCTAAGCATATTATCAGGAATAATAATTACTTCTCTGAAGGAGGTTGGGAATTATATCACACCAGGTTTGAGACAGATTTTTTTTTTCCTTACTCATCTCTGGTCCAAATTCTCTTGTCCGTCAAGGTCTAGCTCAACACTTCTTTTGGAAATGGAAATGGCATTCCAGCGTGATGGTGGGTAACAAGAGTGGAAAAGGATTGTTGAGAGGGTAGACACACAAAGACGGAGAAGAAGGAGGTGGCATGGCAATGCAAAAGTCAGGATTAGACCTGCCTAACTCAGGTGGGCACTGCTTACTAAGAGCTCATGAGAATAGGATTCCAGAGATGAAAGAAAACTCACACAGAGCCCTTACATTTTTTTCAAGTGAGAGAGCTAAGGTTCTTTTCTTCCCCATTGATGTTCACCTGTTTATTGACTGTACAGAAGCCCTTTGTTCATGTACCTTACAGACCAAGGTAAGCGATGAAACCCTTGATCTGCTGTCTTTCTGGTATCTGATATTTTTGTACCAGAAAGAGGCAAATGTTTGGGTACCCATGGGTCTCTTATGTATTTGTGATTACAGTAAAGATTTTTGATCCTCCAAAACTGATGTAACAAAACTCCACTGAAGTGCTGAGTGAGTGGAGCTCTGTTATATTTTGCAGTTCAGCAGGGTGCACTTTTTACACAATCTCTTCCTCCAAATAGAGAGCTGAATGACAGAGTATTTTTAAAAGTACTGATCAAACTGATCATAGAAAAAATATTAATGACACTGGGGAAAAAATTCAGACTAATGAACTCCCTACTAAATTTTATCCATCCTCTAGCTATAAACTGTTTAAAGTAGGATATGATAGCCATATGACTATTGGAATTTGAATTTGAATTAGTTAAAATGAAAATTAAGAATTCAGTTCCTCACTCACACTGGCCATATTTCAAGTGCTCAATAGACATATGTGGCTAGTGCCCACCATATTGGACAGCATGGATTTCTAGAACATTTCCATCATTGCAACATGTTCTATTGGAAAGCGTTGCTCTAAATTGTAAAACAAACAAAAAAGTGTCCTAAAAATATCCAGGCTAATGTGCCCACTGCTAAATGTCTTATGTTTATATATACATATACACATATACAAGGGGTATATATATATATGTACTCATACGCAGTATATTTTAATTAAAAGCAAATGGTTCACTCTCAATTTTCATAATACCATTATTTTAATATATTTCCTTCAACTTGCATGCATAATTTCATGCTTTCATATTTGTATATGCCACTTTGTATTCTTCTGGTTTTAACATTATATGAAACATCTTGTTCATGTTTCTATATCATTGTAATTGTCATTTTAATGCCTGTATAATATTCCATGTTGATGCACTATAATTTATTAAACCATTTCTTGAGGGTTAGATATTCTCTTAGTGCTTATCCCTTTTTTATCCTTATTAAGGTTATGAGACATTTTCTGTTTGTAAATGTTTCAGCTGTTTTCTTGTATTTCATAACCACCTCCTCTACTAGCATATGCTTTACAACAGATATTCCATTTAGAACCTCTATAGTGCTAGAATATAAAACTGTCTCTGACTAATTTAATCCAACAACACTCACTCCAAATAGTTTATGAAAGGCAGTGGATTTAGTGGTTATTTAGGCTGTGTGCCTTTGGTGGATAACCTTGATTTAATTGTGCAACTTTCGTTATGCTGCAGCTTTCACTACCTTATATCCTTGATGCTTTTGGCCCCACAGACAGTCTCTAGAAGAACAGAAGTCATGTAAGCTAGCAGAAATAACTTTCAGACCCATTTTAATTTCACCTGCAAGCTCAGTACTCCCCCAACACCCTAGTTATATTCCTGACAGAAGTGGGGAAACAAGGATCTGGTGGCCCATTCGTGCCTATGCTGTGCCTATGTTACTCCCCAATTTCTCTGCGCCTACATCCACAACTAAGACCAGGATTTCATAGGCATCTTTATTGCCTCTTATCCAGACTTTGAGTCTGCCCTAAAGCACAGATTGGGGCCTCTACTGCTTTGCCATTTTCTTTCCAATTTGTGATCTCCAGAACCAGTGCTTACTTCACCTTTTCAGGTAAATTTTAGGAGGGGGCCCAAGGGCTCAGTCTTGAATCTAGGATTCAAAGGCATAAAAATCACACAGGTTCAGACAATTGAACGGACTTACAGTACTTCCCATGTAAGTCTTTAATAAAGGTAAATACAACAGGAGAAAGAAATACAATTATTGAGGGGGTGAATAAGTTTAGGAGCAGCTCTCAGAGCCTTTTCTCAGTTGCAAAAGATGTGCCTTGCATTCAGGTTATGAACCGCTAAGATATGTGCAAGGTATCTTAGTTTCAAGGAAGCCAAGACACAAGTTTACTGAGGGGTCTTTTAAACGCCAATGGTCACAACTAAAACCAATCTGTGTAAATGGTTAAAATAGGTGCAAACCATTTACGTACAGATCTCTAAACAATGTAGGCAAGCCAGCACAGGATGCCTGCAAGGGAATTTTGAACTTTAAATAGCACATTATAAATCATTAACTAGAACATTCCATCCTTATCTTAGCCAAGGGTCAGTACCAGACTTTCAGGCATTGCCAGAGACAGAGCTATCCTAGTCCAGGTACAAGTTAATCCTATCATCACACAGAAAAATAAGCTATATATGAGTATATATATATACTCATGTATTTATGTGTGTGTATATATATACACATATATGTATATACTTGTGTGTGTGTGTGTGTGTGTGTGTGTGTGTGTGTGTGTGTGTGTGTGTGTGTGTGTGTGTGTGTGTGTGTGTTGGGAAATATATTTCTCAGTACATTGGTTTCCTTGATCTCTCTCCATTGCTTAAGACAACAAGTACTCCTGGGTAACATAAAGTTTGCTGAAGGACACATGTCAAGTCTCATAAAAGTTGCTTAGGCTTAATGCCTTTCTTCAGATCAGGGGTCTTCAACTTGGGAAATCCTTTGAACTTTAACTGATGAATTTATTGAATAACAAGAAGAGGTTAGAATAAGAAAAAAGATCTGGGAGCTGTATTATCAAAGGGATTCTCAGTTGCCATTTGCAGAGTGCTGTAGGGCATCCTATAGCAGATGGATAAGTAGCTTCACAGTTGGTTATCCAACTCTCAAAGAGAAAAACTGTAGAGAAATCTCTCCAGCAGCATCTCTGTGTTTTTTTCCCAATAGACTAGAGTTGTCCACAGGAAAGTGAAATGTGCTGAACTACACTCCCATAATGGTCTTTGACTATCACTTTGGTGCTTTATGGCACTATATTAGTTTGCTAGGGCCACTGTAACAAAGCACTACAAACTGAGTGGCTTAAACACATAAATTTATTGTCTCACAGTTCTGAAAGCTAGTAAGTCCAAAATCAAGATGTTAGCAGAATGGGTTCCTTCTGAGGGCTGTGAGAGGAGGATCTGTTCCAGGCCTTTCTCCTTGGCTGATATATGGCTGTCTTCATTGGCATGGTGTTCTCCTTTTATGTGTGTGTGTCTGTCTCCAAATTTTCTTTTTTTTATAAGGACACTACTCATATTGAATTAGGGCCTACCTAATGACCTTATTTTAACTTGATTACCCCTGAAAAGACCCAATCTCCAAATAAGGTCACAATATGAGGTACTAGAGGTTAGGGCTTCAATATATGAATTGTGGTGGTTAGACATAATTCAGCTCATAACAGGCACATATTGAAAATGAGGTTGTTTGTCAAGGCCTCTACAATATCCTTTTATTTGCATTCCTCTTCCTCCTCTTGACATTAGCCTATCATTAGGATAGGGTGTGATTGATGCTGCGTTCTGTCATGGAGGAATTATTTCCTCATGGCCAAAATAGCAAGACTTGTACTTAAGGAGGTAGATATAACAGAAAGCCTTCTAGCTGGGAATCAACTGTGGAATAATTAGGGATCCAGGTATGTTTTCCAAACATAGTAACCAAGGCAGCTTGGTTGCTGTGAGAGACCATTCAATGCCAAAATGGCACAAGAAGACCTTTAGCTCCTAAAATAAATAAAAAGACTGTTTATCTGTGCTTTGTGGAGAGCAATTAAACAATGTTCTACTGCTGTTATGATTACCAATAATAACATAACAACAATTTATCATGCAATTGTATAAATTATAACATGCTAACAACAATTTATCTTGCAAATGTACAATTTTATGACATGTATTTTAGAGCGCATAGAAAGTATTAAATGTCCTCTGTAATCATACAACAAAAACATATTATAGAAAATTAAATGCCTTTAAGAAAGGGACATTCAAAAAAGGGTAGAAAACTGATGTTCACAATCATATTCACTTTCCACTTTGTGAACTTAAACAGTATTTGTACCCATGATAGTGATATGCTATGGTAGGAGTCCTGGTTGGAAACAAAGGCTGCAGGTCTGTGGTATAGAGAGATACTGGAACTCACTCCCTTGGCTCTTACCATTCAAGTAGAAATATTGTATTCCTTGTTTTCTAAGCAAATTTATTTAAAACAGCCAGATAAATATAACATCATTACCATTGGAAAATGTTTTAAAATAAATTTTATAAGTATGTATCTAGAGTATGATTTGGTTTCTTTCTCACATACCTGTAACTATTTTTTTCTTTAAGAATTCATGTGGAAAAAGTGCATATGAAACGTCCACCAAGATAGACCATATCCTGAGTCCTTACAAACCTTAAAAAGGGTAAAAGAACTGGTATTTTCTCAGACCATAATAAAAATAAACTAGAAATCAATGAGAGAAAAATAATAAGAAAATAAGAATAAGAATAAGAAAATCTTTAAACTGAAAATTAAATTAAAAATTTATAAATTACCCATGAGTCAAAGAGGAAGTCTCAATGAAAAATAAAACATGTTTTTAACTAAATGTAAATACAGCATATCGAAACTTGTGTGATGTGGCTAAAGCAGTGCTTAGTGGGAATTTTATAGCCAAAGATGCTTAGATTAGGAAAAGTCTCAAAGCTATAAGTTCCTAACTGAAGAAACTAGGAAAAAGACAAAATTAACCCAAAGCAAGAAGAAGGAAATAAATAAAGATAAGAGCAAAGAAATTGAAACAGAAAAACAATGGAACACAGAGTTAATTTTTTGAAAACATCAATAAAATTGATAAATCTCTAGTAAGACTTAAAAGAAAAAGAAAGCACAATTGCCAATATCAAGAATGAAATAGGTTATATAACTACAGACACCACAGATATTAAAAGGATAATAAGGGAACACTACAAACAACTCTATATAAATATGAAATCAACCTAAATGTCCATGAATAGATGAATGGATAAAAAAAAAAAACTGTAGTATATATGCACAATGAAATGCTATCAGCTATAAAAAAAAATGCTATCCTATCATTTGCAGCGACATGGATGGAACTGGAAACCATCATGTTAAGTGAAGTAAATCAAACATAAAAAGACAAATACAGCATGATGTCACATATGTGGAATGTAACAACAACAAAAAGTGGCTCATAGAAGCAGAGAGTAGAATAGTGGTTAGCAGAGGTTGGGTGAGGGGCAAGGGAGAGGAGGAAAAGTGGTGGACTAGTGGGTACAAACTATGCTATCTACCCTAAGTGATGTGTTGAAATAACATACTGTACCCCACATATATCTATAAGTAAATGTTAAAATATTTTGAATAAAAAATATTAGCAAATTGAATCTAGCAATATATAAAAAGAATAGCACACCATGGCCAAGTAGGATTTCATCATCAAAATATAGGGCTAGTTTAATATTAAAAAATAAATTAATCAATGTAACATATAAACAGTTTAAAATTGAAAAAATCACATAATTATATCAACAGATGCAGAAAGAACATTTGAAAAAAACACAAAATCCATTCGTAATAAAAAAGACCCTCAGCAAACTGGTAATAGGAGGCAACTTCCACAACCTGAGTAAGGGTATATAGAAAACAAACAAAATCTACAGCTATCACTGTACTTAATCATGAAAAACTGAGTACTCTCTTCCTAAGATAGACACAGCAAAGACATCCCTCTGACTATTCCTGTTCAAAATCATACTGGAGTTCTCAGCCAGTGTGCAAAGGTAAGAAAATAGCATAGGTGCACAAGTTAAGAAGGAAGATAGAAAACTATCCCTATTCACAAGCTACATGATAGTGTACCTATATAATCTCAAGGATCTTCAAAAGTACACCACTAGAACTAATGTCAGTTTGGCAGGTTGTGAAATGCAAGGTTAACACACAACAATTAATCATATTTACATACAGTAGTGTCTTACTCCATTTTGGACTGCTGTAACAGAATTTCTGAGACTAGGTAATTTATAAAGAACGGAGATTTATTTCTTACATTTCTAGAGGCTAGAAAGTCCAAGGTCAAGGGGCCCACATCTGTCAAGGGCCTTCTTTCTGTGTCATCCCATGGCAGAAGGCAGAAGGGTGTGAGAGAGAGAGAGGGAAGAAGGGAGCCAAACTCATCTTTTTATAAGGAATCCACCCCAGTGATGGTGGCATTAACCCACATGAGGCTCTGCCCTCATGACCTAATCACCTCTTAAAGGTCCCACCTCTTAACACCGTTGCATTGGGAATTAAATTTCCGACACATGCTTTTTTGGGGGACACATTCAAACCACATCATTCTACCTCAGGACCCCCCCCCCAGATTATGTCTTCATCTAAAAAATACATGCATTCCATCCAACAGCTCCCAAAATCTTAACTCATTTTAGCATTTACTCAAAAGTCCAAAGTCCAGAGTCTCATCTAAATTAAATAAGATGAGATGGTGAGACCCAAGGCACAATTCATGAGGTAAATTCCCTTCCAGCTGTGAGCCTGTGAAATGAAACAAGTCATCTACTTCAAAATTGCAACTGTGAGGCAGGCGTGAGACAGACATTTTCATTCTAAAGAGGAAGAAATAGGCAAGAAGTAAGGAATAACTGATGTCAAGTAAGTCCCAAACCCAACAGAGTGAAAAACATTAAATCTTAAGACTCCAGAATAGTCTTCCTTGACTTTGAGGAAAATAGAGTAGTTCAGTCAGGCCCCCTCACCTCAGGTCCAGTTAGGGGTGGTGCAGCACATTCTTTGTAAACAGGTCATGTGGGGGTGGAGTTAGTGCACATGTGCACCTGTCTATCCTTTTGTTTGTTGCTATTCTTGTGTGTTCTTCAGTGTTTGGCAGGCGAGAATTCTACCACTGAACCACCAATGCGTGCTATGTGTTCTTCAGTGTTTGAACAGCAGCTCTGAACTGCTGGCAGGCAGAGCTTGTGACTAAAAATAGGGCATGTTTATTTTGCTGGAAGCTGCTCAGTTTCTCTTTGGACTGCCTAGCTCTTAGACATGTGTGTGCTGAATAAAGACTATTCTTTCTTCAACCAAGGCTCCAAGGACCTTTTCTTGTTACCTAGCTCATAGAACTGCATGTGAAGTGTTTGTGAACTGGCTCGAGGGGTCTGTGAGCTCCAGACTCTAGCCCTAGCTCTACATTAATTCTATGTGCTACCTTCTGAGCACACTGGGGTGGGTATTGGGCCCCCAAGGCCTCAGGTAGCCCTGCCCCTATAGTTTTTCTGGGCTCAGTACACCCATTGGGTCTCATGGGTTGGAGTCTCATGCATGCAGCTTTCCCAGGCTGGAGTTACACACTGGTGGCCCTACAGGTGTGCTGTCTCAGAGGTCACCTCACTCCCATGGCTCCACTAGGCACTGCTCTAGTGAGAACTCTCTGTGGTGCCTCCAACCCCACATTTCTACCAGGAATTTCCCTAGTAAGGTCTCCCTGCAGTGGCTGTGCCCCTGTGACAAGTCTCTGTTTGAACCCCAAGGCAATCCACAACATCCTTTGAAATCTAAGTGGAGGCCACCATGGCCCCACAGCTCATGCAATCTATGTATCTACAGAGTCAGCACCACAAGTACACTACCAAGGTTTACTGCTTGTGCCCTCCAGAGCATGGCACAAGCTGCACCCAGGTCCACTTGAGCCACAGCTGAGGCAGCCAAAACGTGCTGTACTGGAATGCAATGAGCAGAGTCCTGAAGTAGCCCTGAGCAATGAATGCTGAGGTCCTGAGGGCACCTCTCTGGAAATCTTGCTCTCAAGGTCCTAGCTCACCTTGCAGATCCCTGAAAAGCCTTCAGGGTCATTCTACCATTGTCTTGATGAAAAGAACTTGGCTTCCTTCTAATCCATATTAATCTCTTTAGCAAAAAGTTATTTGGCCACACCCTTAGTATTCTCTTTCAAACATGCTTTTTTATTCTTTATATCACCAGGCTGAGAGTTTTTCAAATCTTTTCATTCTGCTTCCCTTTTAATTACAAATTCCATCCTTAAATCATTTTTCTCTTCTTTCATCTTACTGTAAACAGCTAAAAGAAGCCATGCAGAACCTTGAACACATTTATGCTTAGACATTTCTTCTGCCAGATAACCTAGTTCATCACTCTTAAGTTCTGCTTTCCACAAAGTCCTAGGATACCAATACAATACCACAAAGTGCTTTGCAACTGTTTAACAAGGATGGTATAGTGGATTGAGTTATGTCCCCCCAAAACTCACTGAGGCTTGAACTGTGTCCTCCAATTTTCAAATATGAGAAACTTAGTCTCCACTGTGACTGTTAAGAGGGTGGGAAACCCCATTATGGTAATTGAAGAGTTGATTAGATTGTAGGACTATGCTGTAGAGAATGAATTAAAATTGGTGGTTAGGGACAAGATTCTGAGGGCTTTAACAGAAGAGAGAGGAAAGTTTCTCTCTCTCTCTCATTCTCTCTGCTCTCTCTTGCTCTCTCTGCTCCACCATTTTCTCAATGTGATACCCTGCAATCACTGTTACCACCACCAAGACCTTCACCAGCTGTGTTCCCTGGACTTTGGACTTCCCAGCCTCAGAGACTGTAAGCAATACATTTTGTTTTCTTTATAAAATACCCAGTTCCATGTATTTTGTTATAAGCAACAGAAATGGACTAATACAGATGGCCTTTATTCCAGTTTCCTATATCTTGTCCCTCATTTCCATCTGACACCTCATCAGAATGGCCTCTGCTGTCCACATATCTACCAATATTTTTACCATGACAACTTAAGTAATTTGTAAAAAGATTTAAGCTCTCCCTACAGCTCTTGTCTTCTTCTCAGCCCACGGTTGCATTGGGTATTAAGTTTCCAACACATGTTTTTGGGGGGACAAATTTAAACCATAGAAGTCTCCAATCAATAATCTAAGGTCCCACCATAAGAAGACAGAAAATGAAGAAATAAATAAATCCAAAGGAAACAGAAAGAAGGAAATATGAAAGACAAAAGCAGAAATCGATGACATTAAAAATGGAATAACAATAAAGAAAAATAATAAAACACAGAGCTGGTTCTTTGGAAAGATCAATAAAATTGACAAACTTCTAACAACTGACAAAGGAAAAAAGAGAAGACACAAATAACTAATGTCAGGAATAAAGAGTGTATATCATTACAGACCCTGCAACCATCAAAATTATAGGCCAATACTTGAAACAACTCTATACTCATAAATTTGACAACTTAGATAAAACAGATTATTTCTTAGAAAATCACAGACTCCTTCAGCTCACCCAATATTAAATAGTTAATTTGAGTTTCCCTATAATTATTAATGAATTCATACTTTAAAAACTCCCCACATGAGATCTCTAGGCCCATACAGTTTCACTGAAACATTCTACAAAACGTTTAAAAAGAACACCAATTATACACAATGTCTTGCAGAAAATAGAAGAGGAAGACTTTCCAATTCATTTTATGAAGCTATTATTACTCTGACACCAAAACTAGACAAAGATGTTGCCAAAAAAGAAAACTATAGATCAATGTCTCTCAAAAGTTTTGATGCAAAATTCCTCAACCAAATATTAGCAAACTAAATCCAACAATATATAAAAATAATTATACACCACAACAAACTGGGGTTAATTCCAGGGCTGTAAGGTTAGTTGATTACTCAAAAATAAATAACTGTATTCCACAACATTAATAGGCTAAAGAAGAAAATCACATGATCTTATCAATTGATGCAGAAAAAGCGTTTGATAAATTTCAATACTTATTCATTATACAAAGTCTCAGGAAAATAGAAACAGGACAGCTTCATTAACTTGATAAAGAGCATCTACAAAAAACCTACAGCAAACAAGATTCTTAATGGTGAAAGAATGAATGTTTTCTACCTGTGATTGAAAACAAAGTAAGGATGTCTGCTCTCACTGCTATTACTCAACATAGTGATGGAAATTTCAGTCAGTGCAATAAAGCAAAGTGAAGAAATCAAAGGCATACAGACCAAAAAAGAAGAAAGAAAGAAAATAATCTATTAAGAAAAAACCGTCCTAGGACTTCCAGTCAAGATGGTGGAATAGATAGGCCCCAGTGTCACTCTTTCCCACAAATCAACCAATTTACAACTATAAAAAAGCAACTACAGCCAAGCTGGGGCCACTAGAGCTCAGGGGAAGAAGAAGAGAGACCTACAGAGTGCATAAAGGTGGGAGAAGCCATAATGAGAGAAAGAAAAAACCACTCTGACCATTTCAAGCGGCAGCCAATTCCAGGCTGGAGCTGCTGAGTGCATGGAGCAGGAACTGGCAAAAGCTGCAGCTCTGCCATTTGCATGAAGTTGCTTGGAGGCAGCAGGGGAGAAGAGGGCCTTGGTCACCTGCAGGCCAGCAAGACCACTAATAGGGTTCCCGTGAACCCACATAGGAGTGAGGAGCCACAACTGAAAAAAAGGAGCCATTCAGAGGCCAGTGAATCATCACAAGGTACAGGAGCATGGCCCATCCCATGGGAATTGTTTGGAGCACAGGCAGTAGGGGAGATGAGCCCATCAGGAGAACACTGGGACACAGCAAGGACAGCTGATCTGTACCCCAGTCAGTGTAGGACCACTCAGAGGAGACTGGTCAGAAATATATAATTGCATGGTGTGCAGTTTGATGAAAAGACTCACGCCCAGACCAGAGTTTCTACACAACCCAGGTGCACCAGATTTCACTAGACCCTGAAGTTTCTAAAAAGTCAACCATTAAATCCTGAGCTGCACAGAAAGCCTTCCCAGGGAATCAACAGCAAAGCAGCAATTCAGCTCAACCACAGGGCTCAAGTACTGGTCCCCACTGGAAATTCTTCCATTTTAGAAGTAAGCAAAGGACAACAAATTAGTTCCTGTACAGAGTTTAAGTGGTGGGAACAGCAAATAATCCAACACAGAACTGAAAGAAAAAGCAAAGTACTCACAACCAGAGACAAAGTTGTTTTTTTGTTTTTTTGTTTTTTGACCGATAAGGGGATCACAACCCTCGTCATGGTGTGGTCTGCACCACACTCAGCCAGTGAGCGCACTGGCCATCCCTATATAGGATCTGAACCCACGGCCTTGGTGCTACCAGCGCCACACTCTCCTGAGTGAGCCACAGGGCTGGCCCAGAGACAAAGTTTTATATTAACTAGTAAAGGTCTCATTTCGCCAAAGAACACCTATAACACCTAGAAGGACCATAAGTCCCCTGGGCTACCAAGACAGAAAGAGGGGAGGGTCAGGGGCCTCAGCCATGCCCCCTAAACACCTGCAACCAGTCTCAAGAGTTGGGGACCAGGGCCTCAGCCACATCCCCTGACAAATGCAACCACCCCAGCAACAACCACCAAGCTGCTGCAGGAAGCACCCTGGGCTCTCCTGAGCCAGGGTAGTGGGGGAACTTGGGCCTTGGCCATACCCCCCTGACACATGCATCCAACCCAGCAATGACCACTGAGCTGCTGCAGGAAGTGCCCCAGGCTCTCCCAAGCCAGGGCAGTGGGGGCCTAAGGGCCTTGGCCACACACCCCAACATCCGCAGCCAGCCCAGTGGCAATCACTGAGCCACCATAGGAAGCTCCCTGGACTCTCCCAAGCTGGGTCAGTAGGGGGCCAATAGCCTTGGCCACACCGCTCTGACACCTGTAGCCAGCCTAGTGGAAACCACCAAGCCACCACAGGAAGCATCCCGGGCTCTCCTGAACTGGGGTGGTGGGGGTTCTTGGGCCATGGCCATACCCCCTGAACATATGCAGCCAGCCCAGCAATGACCACTAAGCTGCCACAGGAAGTACCCCAGGCAATCCTGAGCCAGGGCAGTGGGGGACCTCAGGCCTCAGTCATGACCCTGCTGACACATGCAACCAGCCCAGTGATGACCACCAAGCTGCAGCAAGAAGGGCCTCAGCTTCCCAAGCTGCAGTGGTGGTGGGATGAGGGCTTTTGCTGCACCCCCCGACATCTGCATCCAGCCCAGCAATGACCAAGCCACCACTGGAAGCCCCTGGTCTCCCCTGTGGGAATGAGGGGGTTGTCACAGGTCTCAATCCCGCCTCTCCTCCTTCCTCCTTCTTCCATCACATTTCCTTCCCCTTTCCCCTCTTCCTCCCTCCCAACTGCTCTACAACAACATTCTAGAAAGTAAAAAATAATATTAATAAAATTACATTTTCTTTTTAAAAAAACAAACAAAAAAAACCCTCCCTAGGACAAATGAGTTCTTCAAGGTAACAGGATACAAGACAAACACACAAAAATCAATTTTATATGTATGCACATTAACAAGTAACATGTGAAAACCAAAATTTAAGACACTATACTACCAAAATTGCTGAAAAGAAATGACAGAATTAAATATACAGTTAACAAAACACATACGAAATCTGTATGCTGAAAACCACAATATGAAGATGAAAGTAATCAAAGAAGACATAAATACAGGAAGAGACATGTGCTGTGAATTAAATGTGTCCCCCCAAATTTCATGTGTTGGAAACTTGACCTCCACTGTAACAGTGTTAAGAGGGTGGGAAATCCTATGATGGTATTTGAAAGGTGGGGCTGTTGAGAGGTGGTTGGATCATGAGAACTGTGCCTTCATGAATGGATTGATCCATTTATGGAATAATAGGTTGATGGCTTAATAGGTTAGCAGGGAGTGGTTCTGATGGCTTTATGAGGAGAGCGAATGAGCACATTAACTCTCATGTTCATGCCACTCTCACTATGTAATACCCTAGTTGTCACAGGACCATGTAGAGTTCCCCCCCCAGAAGAAGGCCCTCACCAGAAGCACCCCCTGGACCGTGGACTTCCCAGACTCCAAAACTGTAAGACATAAATTTTGTTTCTTTATAAATTACCCAGTTTCAGGTATTCTGTTACAAGCAACAGAAAATGGACTAATACAATATACCACGTTCATGAATTGAAGGACTCAACATAGCAAAGATGTCAATCCTCTCTTAATTGATATACTGGGTTAACAAAATTCCTGCCAAAATCCAAGCAAGGCTTCAAGCTTATTCTAAAATTCATAGGTAAAGGCACAGGACCTAGAATAGCTAAAATAATCTTGATAAAGAAGAATAAAGTGGGAGGATTCTCTCTGCCCAATATTAAAACTTTTCTATATAGGTCCAGTTATCCAGACAGTGTGGTATTGGTGGAAATAGATGCATAGATCAATGGAATAGAAGAGAGAACACAGAAATAGCTGCCACGCAAGTACAAGGAACTGATTTTTGACAAAGGTGTAAATGCAATTCAATAGAAGAATAGCCTTTTCAACAAATGGTATGTGAGCAATCCTCCATAAGCAAGAAATGAACTTTGTCCTAAACCTCATACCTTATGCAACTATTAACGTAAAATGGATAATAGACTTAAGTGTAAAATGTAAAACTATAAAAGTTTTAGAGAAAAAACAAAGGAGAAAATCTTTGGGATCTAATACTAGACAAAATGTTTTTGACTTAACACCAAAAGCATGATCCACAAAAGAAAAAATTGATAAATTTCATCTCATCAAAATAAAAACTTTTCTTCTGTGAAAACAGATATGAAGAGTATGGAAAAACAATCTACAGACTGGGAGAAAATATTTGCAAATCACATATCTGACAAAGGACTGTTATGTATAATATAAAGAATCCCCAACACCCAACATCAAGCACATAAGTAGTCCAATTAGAAAATGGGCAAAAGAATTGAAAAGACATTTTACCGAAGAGGATATTCAGATGGAAAATAAGCACTTGAGAAGGTGTTCAACAGCATTAGACAGAAAAATGAAAATTAATACCAAAATGAGATATCATTACTGCTATTTGTTAAATGTGTCCCCCAAAGTTTCATGTATTAGAAACTTAATCCTCACTGTGACAGTGTTAAGAGGGTGGGAAATCCTGCTATAGTAATTGAAAGGTAGGGCCTTAGAAAGGTGATTAGATTGTGAGGACTATATCCTCATGAATGGATTGATCCATTCATGGAGTAATAAGTTGATGGTTTAATGGGTGGTAATTGGTGTGCTTCTAATGGTTTTAAAAGGAAAGCAAGTAAGAAGCTTAGCTCTCTTGCTCCTGTCATTCTTGCTGTGTGATACCCTGTGTTGCTGCAGAGCCACCACCAAGAAGGCTCTCACCAGATGCACCCACTGGACTGTGGACTTCCCAGCCTTCAAAAATGTAAGAAATAAATTTTATTTCTTTATAATTTACCCAGTTTCAGGTATTCTATTATAAGCAACAGAGACAAACTAATATAATTACATACCTATGAGAAGGGCTAAAATAAACAAAAAATAGCACAAATGCTTGGGAGGATGTAGAGACACTGAATCACCTGCATTACTGGTGGGAATGTAAACAGTACAGGTACTCTGGAAAACAGCTTGGAAGTGTCTCATACAACTAAACATGCAACTACCACATGACCTAGCAATTGTACTCTTAGTCATTTACCCTAAAGTTATGAAAACGTGGTCACACAAAAACCTGTACATAAATGATCATAGCAAATTTATTTGTAATAATTGGAAATTGGAATCAGCCCAGATGCCCTTCAATAAGTGAATGGTAAAGTAAGCTGTGGTATATACACTCAGCAATAAAAAGGAACAAACCATTGACACATGCAATAACTTGGAGGAATCTCTGGGAAATCATGCAGAATATGAAAAGCCAATCCCAAAAGATTACATACGACACTATACTATACTATGTACTGTACTATAACATTTTATTTCATTTTTAATTGACAACTAATAATTGTATATATTTGTAAGGTACAATGTGATGTTATGATATACATTGTGGAATGATAAAATTAGGCTAATTAACAGTTTGTGCTGAGAACATTTAAAATACACACTTTTAGCAATTTTGAAATATATGATACGTTATTAATTAATACTAATGTAGTATAACATTTTGAAATGACAACATTTTAGAAATTTAGAACAAATTAATAGTGGCTGGGTTTGGGCTTGGGTAAGGCGGTCACAAAAGGGAAGTGGGAGTGTTCATAAAAGGGTAGCAGTGGGGATCCTTGTGGTAATGAAACTGTTGGTATCTTGATTGTGGGGATGGATACACAAAACTATATAGGTGATAAAATTATATAGAACTGAACATGTACACAATTTAGTACAAGTAAAACTAAACAATCTGAATAAGATTGGTGGGTTGTATCAATGTCAATATCCTGGTTGTTATATTATACCATACTTTTGCAAATTGTTACCATTGGTAGAAACTGGGTAAAATATTACAAAGGATCTCTCCACACTATTTTTGACAACTACATGTGAATTAATAATTATCTCAATATATATTTTTTTAAGTTGCAAAGCACTGGACATGCACTTCACCAAAGAGCATATAAAGATAGCAAATAAGCACATGAAAAGGCACTTAACACCTTTAGCCATTAGAGAAATGCAAGTTAAAATGATGAGGAGATACCACAACACACCTATTATGATGGCTAAAAGAAAAAAAAAATACTGGCAATATCAACTGCTTGCAAAGTTGTGGAGCAAGTGGATCCCTCATACTTTGCTAGTGAAAATGCAAAATGGTACAGCCACTCTGGAAAATGATTTGTCGGTTTTCTTATAAAGTTAAACATATATTTACAATATGATCCAGCAATCTTATTCTTTGGTATTGCCCTAGAGAAATACAAACTTACGTTTATAAAAAAACCGGCATATAAATATTTAGAGAAGCTCTATTTTTAATTGCCCCAAACTGGAAATGACCCATAAATCTTTCAAAGAGTGAAGAGACAAACTGCTACATATAATGCATATAATGAAATACTACTCAGCAGTGAAAAGGAATAAATTATTGATACATGGAACAATATCGGTGAATCTCAAAGGCATTATGCTGAGTGAATGAAGCAAGTCTGTAAAGGTTATGTATGTATGCTTTCATTTATAACACATCCTGGAAAGACAAAAACAGATCACTGGTTGCCAGAAGTTGGGAGAGGGAAGAGGGAGGGTGTGACTCTAAAGGGATAGCACAAGGTCATTTATGGGGGTGATGGAACTGCTCTGTATCCTGATTGTAGTGGTAGATAAATGAATCTGTACATGTGCTAAAACCTATGGAAATGTAAGCCAAAAATGCAGGAAGGAGTAAAGAAGAAATGATGTGTAGTCCTCAGTACTCAGTAGCCCTTCCTGGCAATTTATACTCAGTCCTTTCAATGTCTAGAGTAGTGACTGAAAGATTTGAAGACTCAGTGACTAGGTACCTGTATATTTTGTCTTTTTTCAAGTGTCTGTTCTGCTTGCCCATGCTGTTTTAAAATAAGAAAATTAGAGATGCGGTTTAAGTTGCTTTTTCGAAAGTCTTGTTCCTTTCTTCATATATGACATAGAAACAAAATGATACTCCTTTTACATAGTGCAGGCCCCATTTTTCCTGATGTTCTCTTCTTATCTAAAAATTGAACATTTTCATTGAATGCTTTTCTTCCCTCTCGCATAGCAGTTTGCCTTCTGTAGAGCTAGAGCTGGGTCTGAAGCTCACAGACCCCTTGAGCCTGTTGTCCAGACTGGGTCACAAATCCTTCACATGCAGGTCTACAAGCTAGGTAACAGGAAAAAGGTCCTTGGAGCCATGGTTGAAGAAAGAATCGATTTTATTTCTAGACGTGAGCTCTGCCAACCAGCCGTTCAGAGACTCGGCTTCACTCACACTGAAGAACACAAGAATTGCAACAAGCTAAAAGTACACAGGTGCACATGTGCACTAACTCCACCCCCACACAACTTGTTTACAGAGAATGTGCTGCACCACCCCCAATGGGACCTGAGGCGAGGGGGCCTGACTAAACTACTCTATTTTCTTCACACCTTCTTTAAATGGAATTTTATGCCCCTTGAATTTCACAGAATGTTTGTAACTAGAGAACCTTTACTATTAGAAAAGTCTCATTGTTACATGTAGTGACTTAAAGTCATATTTGTAGGTAGCCAAAATAATTTTTAAAATAGCTTTTTTTCTAAAGAGTTTGAATCCATAAACAAGATATGATTTTTTTTTTTTTTTTTTTTTTTTTTTTTTGCCTACGATTTAGACAAATCTCATTAAAACCCCAGTGTGGTTATTTCCTCCCTATTTTCATTTTTTAAAAAAAATTATTTATTTATTAATATTATTATGTTTTTACATTCTAAGATGTTGTGGAGCAGTTGGGGAGGGAGAACATGGAAGGGGAAAGGAAATAGGGTGGGAGGAGGAGGAAGGAAGGGGGCATGGTCGAGGACTGTGGCACCTCCTCATTCTGGCAGGGGAGACCAGGGGGCTTCCAGCAGCAGCTCTTTGTTGCTGGGCTGGATAAAGATGTCAGGGGGGTGTGGCTGAAGCCCTTGGCTCCCTACTGCCCTGGCTCAGGAGCCCAGGGTGTTTCCGGTGGTAGCTCAATGGTCATCACTGGACTGGTTGCAGATGTCGGGGAGTGCATGGCTGAAGCTCTTGGCCCCCATAATCCCTGCTTGGGAAACTGGGGACATTTCTGGCAGCAGCTTGGTGGTCATCACTGGGCTTGGTGTGGACATTAGGGGTTGTGGCTGAGGCCCTCGGCCCCCCACCACCGCAGTTTGAGAGCCTGGGGCATTTCTGGTGGCAACCTGGTGGTTGTTGTTGGGCTTGGTGTGGTCATGGGGGGGCATGCCTGAGGCCCACAGCCCTCCCCTCTCCCTGGGTTGGAAGCCCAAGGGGCTTCTGGTCCTTCTAGGTTTTACAGGTGTTCTTTGGAGGTGTTAGACCTTTACTAGTTAATATCAGACTCTGTCTCTCATCTGTGGGTATTTTGTTTTTTCTTTCATTTGTGTGCTGGATTTTTCACTATTCTTACCGTTTAAAGTCTGCTCTACAACTAATTTGTTGTCCTTTGCTTACTTCTAAAATGGGGAAACTTCCTGTGGGGACCAGTACTTGAGCCCTGTGATTGAGCTAAATTGCTGCTTTGCTGCTGATTCCCTGAGGAAGGCTTTTTGTGAAGCTAAGATTTTAATTTTTGACCTTGTATGTACTTCCGGGTCTTGTGAGTTCAATACACCTAGGTTGTGTGGAAACCCTGGTCTGGGCCTGAGACTTTTCAGCAAACTGCACCCCCTGCAGTTCTATGTTCCTGACCAGTCTCCACTGAGGGATCCTGCACTGATTGGAGGGCAGATCAGCTGTCCATGCTGTGCTCCAGTGTTCCCCTGGTGGGCCCATCTCCCCCACCACCCACACTCCAAACACTTCCCATGGGATGAGCCATGCTCTGGTCTCTTGTGATGACTCACTGGCCTCTGAGTGGCTCCTTTTTTCTGTTGTTCTGGCTCCTCACTCCTATATGGGTCCACGGGAAACCTGTTAGTGGTCTTGCTGGCCTGGGGGCCACCAAGGCCCTCTTCTCCCCTGACACCTCCAAGCAACTTCATAGGAAGGGCACAGCTATGGCTTTTGCCAGCTCTTGCTCTGTGTGCTCACCAGCTCCAGCCTTGAAGCAGCCAGGGCTCAAAATGATGGAAGCGATCCTTTCTTTCTCTCATCATGGCTTCTTCTGCCTTTGTGAACTCCAAAGTTCTCTTCTCCTCTTCCCCTGAGCTCTAGCAGCCCCAGCTTAGCTGTCATTGCTATTTAATAGTTATGAATTGGTTGATTTGTGGGAGAGAGTGATGCTGGGGACCGTCTATTCTGCCATCTTGACAGGAACTCGTCCCTGTTTTCAAACCATTTGCTTGTTATAGGTAGTCTGATGTTGCATAAATTCATTTTGAAATAAATTTGCACAGTAGTAATTGTCCAGGATTTAAGAGTATTACCAAAAGCATACCAATTTGTAGGTAACATTAGAATTAAAGGATTCTCTTTTGCCTCAGTGTTTTATCCACTTCAACCTTTACATAGGAGTATCATTGAAATGGTTTGCCCCCTCATAACTTCAAAGCCCTGTGTGCATCTGCCACCCACTGGACCCTAAGAAATATTGTATTGAGCCGAGGCAGCAAAAGGGTCACTGCCATCCTCAGTTAAAAGTGCCATTTTACCTCATCACATCACTGCTAAGTGTCATCACTGCTTTTAAAATCCCATGTACTCAATAAAGCCTTCATGGATTAATTGCCTAAGTAAAAAAGTTTTCCTATTAACATGTCCAAACATAAAATGTACCTCAACTTTCCACTCACTAATTCCTATATAAATTCAATAATTTCCTACTTTTACATAATGCAAACACCTGAACACTATGTTTATTCATTCAGATAAATGTTTATTTAATGATGTGTGTATCATAAACATATTCAGTCTATCATAATGGTGCATTGAAAGAAATTAACCATATTCTACAGGAAGTTATGATCTGCCTCTCTCTGCCAAGTTGGACTCCATTCATAAATCGATACTTTATAAATACTTTCAATATCTGATGATAGGATGACTTTATGTAACTGAAGAGGCAAAGAGATTTTATCCACATATTATAGCTGTGACAAGAAATGCATAGAAATTAAGAAATTATATATCCAATAATACAGTGAGCCATTATCAGACCTAAATATAATGATACCATCCAAACTTTCAGTCTTCTGGTAGAATAAAGCCCTAAATATTGCTTTATCCCAACACCACAGTAGTTTTGGGACAGTAGTTTGTTTGGGGGAAGGGCTAGCACCAGGAAATGATAAGGGTCTTTGAAATAATGTTTGCATGATTTCTGAATGCAATCTTACCTTCCCAGAGAGGAAATAAACAGCCATGAGAAGCAAACTGCAATAGATCTTGATCAAACTTGGCATTTACTTCAAAAGAGATTTTTTGTCTGCAAACACCCAACACCTAACTTGTGTGCTGAATGGAGCATATTGGAAAGCTTTCTATATGAAAGCTATTTTCAACATGAAAAACAAGTGAGAGGATAAAAACAAATCAGTCATAATTTAAAACCCTGTGGCCATATGTAAACTGAAGCATTTCTGACCCATACAGATAAGTTTTTTATTTAGAAGCGTCAGGCTCTGTATATTGGAGATTTGCAGAACAAGGGGCAGACATACGTCAACATTTTATCACATTTACAACAAAACATTTGCAAATGTTGGACATTATCTTTCCATTTGATTTTTCTCTTGGAACCTCTCTTGTATCAGTAAACACGGGTTTTTATAATAATGGATTATGTTTTTCTCAGCTATCTCTCAAGTCTAGGAGAGTGGCCCGGCATCCATACATTACTCACTGTGTTTCAAGATCTCATAACCAAGGACAGCAAATTTCTCTTTATTCTCCAGAACTAATTTCAGGCTTAGAGCACAGGAAATGCTGTGCGCTGCCACCATTTCTGAAAAGACAACTAACGCAGTGATCACCTGATAGGCATGTTTAAATAAATTACTTTTCTTTGCTTTTTGCTTTGCAAGATTATCACACCTTCAACAAAAAAGATTGAAAAAAATGATGGAGATAGGCTCTTTATTCACTCAGTACAAGAGTCTCCAAAGGGTTCAGTTTTAACTTGGATGTGAGGAATGTTAATGGGGGAAACAGACCTTTCACAGTCAGGCTATAGTAGTGATTACTAGAAACACAATTTTTGTGTTTTTTCTACAATGTCGGATATTGATTCCTAAGCTTTTAAAGAAATCTTTTAAAAGAATTTCTCAGCTCTTAGACGGCCCATAGTTTCTGCATAAGAACTTGACATAAGTTATTTTATTTTATTCTAATTTATTTAAAACAAGACTGAAAATAAACATATGCCATAAACGTGCTTTGTCTTACTTCAACTCCCCTCAAAAGCAGACTCGGAGGTGAGAACGTGGGTGCAAATTCTTTATTTTGGAGGTGGGCATAGAAAGCAGAAGTGAGGAAGTGAGTTAGTGATAAAAGGAAAGAAGAAATCTAGTGAAGTGCATGTGTATGAGCAGGTTACCACTGTGGGCAACTGAAGCTTAACCTTGCTAGGGAAACTCTGAAATACCATGTGGAACAGACTTCTGAAGGACTAGGATGGAGGTTGTCAGTGGGGACAGTGGAGAACTTCAGCATCTATTCACAGATCCCATCCCTTATTGACTGAGTTTGTCTCGGGTAGCATGAACTCCCACATACTCCCACGTAGCAGCCCAGGCCTCCGTGCTGGAGAAAGTCCTCAACCAGAGAAGAGGTACTTGAGCTGGGAAGCTAATAGGTGCTGATAATTGTCTTTATTTGAAGCTGCAGGTAAACTGGTGGGCCAAAGAACAGTGTCTGCTCCATGGCTTGTTTTGTATCTGGAGGGGGCTTAGTAGAAGTTATTGATAATGAGAGGGAGTAACATAAACATGTATTTCAAATCATGGTGTGATTTTCCATGAGAATCCTGTAGTCATACTGATGGGAAGTTCAGTGCATATTCACTAGGCTGGCACATTGATCACACGACTCTGGTGTGGTGCCTGCAGCCAGAACACTATGGGTGAAAAGACAGAAGTGTTATGGTACCAACAGGGGAAGTTCTCGCCCCTCTGGTAAGATACATGCCAGTTTGCCATCCTGAGAAAGGATGGTTGCAGGAATAGGTATCTTACCTGGCTTATGATACCATACTTTATCTGCTAACACTGTTGGATCTGTAGGTTCTATATGTAACAGTATAGGGGAACTCATAATTGGCCATAATGATAATACAAATGTGCCCTTTAGAAGAGAGCACTGATCTGTTCCAGGCCATATTACCTTTATTTGAGGAGGTCAGGTACTTGTCACCCAAGGTGAAACTTGCAAGCCTTCCTCTAACCCTTTTCCCCAAGGCCCTATTAGACCTACCCAGTGTATATGGGGGGCTTTTATTCTCCAAGGCCATTCCCAATTGTACTCTCTGTTCCTGTTGCGAACAGGTTGGGGCCGGTAGGAGAATATTTCCATTCTTGCCATATCCCGGCTTCAAAAGCTTATGTTTAGTACTGACTTGCAGCTGTATAGGTGCTGCAGCCCTATGCAACAGAGCTTCCACTGGAGAGGGCCCGCCCTTGCGGGATCTTTCATTTAGAATCCTGACTGTCGTCCGTAACCACCGTGCCCACCCCTTCAGGGATGGGGGTTGGGTAGACAGCCTTAGTCCCTTTTTTAAAAGGCCATTGTACCGTTCAATCATCCCTGCTGCCTGGGTATGATATGGCACATGTAACTTCCACTGAATGGACAACTGGGAAGCCCACCTCTGAACCCCATGTCCAGTAAAGTGGGTTCCATTGTCACTCTCTATGACTACAAGCAGGCCATACATAGCCGTAAGGCTATTCAACGCCTTCACAGTGTTTACCTGCTCTGGGGCCTTACAAGACCATGCAAACAGAAGACCAGTAGCCGTATCAACAGCAGTGAAGATGTATCTGAAATTCTCTGACCTTGGCAGTGGTCCAACAAAATCCACTTGCCATCGTGTCAGAGGCAACCTTACATGAGTTATCTGCCAATCAGGGGCACCCGTCTGCTCATCAGGAGCACATCTGCCCATCAGGGGCATTTTTCTTGGGTTTATGTGGCATCTGGCAAGCCCTCGACCATCGGGTCTTGCATCCACCATGCTGCATTCTCCAATGTAGCTGCCCAGCGACATCAGCTGCTGGAGCTCTCTCCTGCCATCTTACCTTAGCCAGCATATCAGCTTCATCATTGCCAATTCAACATGAAGCTTCCGGGCTTCATCTGACCCCAAAAGACGAGCACCTCGGCCTGCTCCCTAGTCGAAACGGAACATTTCATCTGCCTCATCAGGAGCAATCAAAAAATCCTTTAAATACACTGAGCGTACCTTGCTACCTGTTTCTGGGCGTTTAGCAAAGTGCTGTTCAGGGTGCAATTGCTGCCACAAGGCAAACAGGACTGCATTTGGTTGCCAGTCAATTTTCTTTCTATCAACCCCTGCTGCAAGCAAGTCGAGCCACATCAGCTTACGGCTAGTCTTGCTTGGTCCCTTTGGGATTAAATCCCAAGTATTTCTTGGGGGTTTGGTCTTAGCCACCTTTTGGACCCCATTTGCTTGTCTCCTCTCCTCTACTTCACCCAAGCTGGCTATCATGGTCGTTACCTCATGTATAGGATGACCAATGTATGGGGCCAGTATGGCCATCAGTGACCCACAGGACGTTGATGGGGCATTCTGCAGCACTATGTCTCTCATGCTGCCTGTAAAATTTTCGTCTGGGCCATGAGTGATCACATTAAACATGGACTGCTGCATCCCTACCTCTCGAATGATTTGGACCAGCTCAGCATACGTTTGCCATTTACTAACAATCTTGGGCAGTTCTCCAGCATTTGCTCACATGGTTCGGGCAGCTGCACTCACTCATTCCATTAAGTAGTGATTATCTGGCTCTTGTGCATATCTGTGGCTATTCTGCAGCTGCTGCCTCAGGGACCGGTGCATGGTGATGGAGGCCAATTTCTCCATCTCCTCACCAGAGCACATCACACTATCCACCTCTAGGTCCCATAACTGCAACAGCCAAGCAGCCAGGGGCTCTCCCAGTTTCTGCTGAAACTGTCTCCCCAAGTCAACCAATTCAACCTGGGTATATGGGACATAGGTGGTGAATTGCTTCACCTGTGGATTGCCCACTGGTTGTCTGCCCAGTCCCATAGGCTGCTCATGCTTCATTTTCTGTTGCATGACAGGTCATGCATGGGGACACATGGTCTCTCCCAACTCACCACTGGGTTCGTCATATTCTCTGGTGTGAGAGGCAGGAGTGGCCAGTAGCCACATGTCACCCTCCAGGACATCTATCCATGCTTCCAACAACTCTGCTTTTTGCTTTGAATCTTCCAGTCGTTGCACGTCATCCTCCAGGACATTTATCCACACTTCCAACAACTCTGCTTTCCGTTTCAAATCTTGACCAACTTACAGCATAGTGAGCAGTAGCCAGGCTCCGGTCAGCAGAAAAGTGACCACCGGGCACCACACACTCAAAGACAGCCACATTTCCTCCCCCTACCAAGGGGCTCTCCGCTGTAGTGCCTGGTCTGTGCTTTCTTGTATTACACTGAGCAGCAACCAGATCCTGGTCAACAGGAAAGTGGCCATAGGGCACAACGTGTTCAAAAGTAGCCACATTTCCTCCTTCTCCCAACGGCTTTTGGCTCCTGTACCTGCTCAGAATCCTGCTCCGACTATGCCAATTGTAGAGCTAGAGCTGGGTCTGGAGTTCACTGACCCCTCGAGCCCATTCACAAACCCTTCACACGCAGGTCTATGAGCTAGGTAACTGGCAAAAAGGTCCTTGGAGCCTTGGTTGAGGTAGGAATAGTCTTTATTCAGCACACACACACATCTAATACCTAGACAGTCCAAAGAGAAACTCAGAAACTCCACTGCTATTGGCAAAGTCCAAAGAAAAACTAAGCAGCTGCCAGCAGAGTAAACATGCTCTATTTTAAGACATGAGCTCTACTGGCCAGCTTCTGCTTCACAAACTGAAGAACACATAATAGCAGCAAATCTAAAAAGATACATGGGTGCACATGCACGCTAACTCCACCCACACACAACTTGTTTACAAGAAATGTGCTACACGACCCCAAATCGGACCTGAGTCGAGGGAGCCTGACCAAACTATTTTATTTTCCCCACAACCCTATACTGGAGCACCCAGATATGTAAAGAAAACACTCTTAGACCTAAAAAAAGAGATTGACCCTAATACGATAATAGCGAATTACTGATTACACCCCTCTCAGCATTGGACAGATCTTCCAGGCAACAAATCAACAAAGAAACACAGGATTTAAACTACACCTCAGGGGCTGCCCCATGCCTCACTTGGGAGAGTGTGTTACTGCTAACACCAAGGCCATGGGTTTGGATCCCTATATAGGGATGGCCGGTTAGCTCACTTGGGAGAGTGTGGTGCTGACAGCACCAAGTCAAGGGTTAAGATCCCCTTATTGGTCATCTTTTTAAAAAAATATAAATAAATAAATAAATAAATAAATAAATAAAAATAAAATAAAATAAACTACACCTTAGACCAATTGGACATGGCAGATATCTACAAAACATTTCATCCAGCAACTACAGAATATACATTCTTCTCATCAGCACTGGGAACATTCTCCAGGATAGAGGATAGGCCACATGTTAGATCACAAATCAAGTCTCAGCAAATTTAAAAGAATCAAAATCATTCCAAGTATCTTTTCAGACCACAATGGATTAAAACTAGAAATCAATAACATGCGAAACTCTGGAAACTGTACAAGTGCATGGAAACTAAACAACAAGCTCCTGAATGACCTATGGGTCCAAGAAGAAATTAAACAGGAAATCAAAAAAAATTCTTGAAACTAACAAAAATAAAGATACATCATACCAAAATCTGTGGGATACTGCAAAAGCAGTACTAAGAGAGAAATTTATTGCAATAAATGCTTACATCAAAAAAATAGAAAAGCTTCAAGTAAACGACCTAACACTACACCCCTTTTTTAAATTAAAAAAACAAACAAGCAAAAAAACCTCCCTTTTTACCTAATCAGCCAGTAAGCTTCTGCTACATGCAGCTAAGAATCTGGAATGATACAGAAATTGAAACCAGAAGTTGTTGCAGGCAACAGAACCCCTGGGAAATGGGGAAGGTTTGTGATTGGTGATCTGGCATGGCAGCCATGGAAACTGCTGTTCAGCTCTGCTTCAAAAGAACCTGCTGCGTGAACAGTGAGCATAGTGACTGACAGCTTCCAGCTGCCGTTCCTCCCAGCCAAT
This sequence comes from Cynocephalus volans, assembly GCF_027409185.1. Taxonomy (NCBI): domain Eukaryota; kingdom Metazoa; phylum Chordata; class Mammalia; order Dermoptera; family Cynocephalidae; genus Cynocephalus; species Cynocephalus volans. Next base: position 59,002,638 of record NC_084478.1, read on the forward strand.
GCCTGAGCATGGCAGAGGTGCTAGAGTCAGTCCATTCCTCCATCACCCTGCTATTCCTCTGAAGAGAAATTTTGTTTTGGGGACTCCCCATCAGCCAAGTGGAAACTATCAGGACTGCCCTGCACCTGTGGCTCTTACCCAATTCTTCCTTCTCTCTCTTCTTCCATACTTGCATCACAAACTAATGGTTCTCCTTGCCTGTCCCTGCTCCCTCTGCTTTCACTCTTCATAGGCATTTCTCGGTATAAATCTCTCACCTTGAAACCCTCTTGGAATCTCCTTCTCAATGGACCAAACGGACACAGGTGGTGCAGAGTGGTCAGACAAAACAAGTGTAAAAATGGGGTTTGGGGTCTGCTCACTCAGTATCTGGCTGTCAAGAAGGACCACTCCCCCACCCCCATCTTTAGTGTCTCTGTAGGGGATGGATAGTCCGTGATACAATGTGTAGACCTAATTGTTGAGCATTTCAACTGTGGTGACCTGGAAGATTTTCCCAGTAGAAGGGAATGCCCTTGCCAGTTTGATGATTCAGGCATTTTAAAGATACAAATAAAACAATGCCTGTAAGGGCAGGGGAATTGGTTTGTTATGACTAAGTTCTATTGATATTCTGCAGAGAGATAACGGGAGTCTGCAGGCTGTTAAACAGTTAAAGATGAACTATGAGAACCAGAGTACCTCTTTGGTAGTTTGACCAAAGGTCCTTACCTCCTGCAGTGGAAGGGCAGACATAGGTGTTGACAGATGTGGACACAGGATCTGATTGAGTTGCAAAGGTCCAGAGGCATTTAAAAGCTGAGCCAAGGCAGGTCTGTTATGCAAAATTAAGGGCCCTGGCAGGGAAAATCTATGCTCCTGAACATGAAATGGGAACATCAGAATGGATGCCTTTGAGGATTATAGCTCTGCTGACCTCCCCAAACTCTCAGAGCCTGAAGAGGTAAGCATTCCTTCTTGTGTAAGAACAAGCATTTCCCCATATGGGAAGATGCTATACGCTTCTGCCCTGCAAGGCAGCAGGTGGCCCACATCACAAGCTGCCCTACATCAGCAGCTGCCCCATCTCCTCTCCTGGCTGCTAGGCTGGTAACTAAGGTTAGATCTGAGTATAACCCAGATGGGGAAATGTTAGACCCAATAAGGGAGAGAAGAAATTATACACAGTAGAAGCCTCAAGAATTATTTAACGTGCACCAACAGGAGCCAGAGAGTATACATGGGAGTGAGTTTCAAAGGTGTTTTTGAAAGGGGCTGGAACATATGACTAGGTGAGCAAAAATTAATTGACCTGAGAGCACTTTCTCACCACATGGGATTTGGTGACCTGGCAAGGACCCCAAAGGATGGGTCAAACATGCTGCCAAGTTAGATTTCAAAACCCTGAAGAAAGCGATGGCCAACAATAGGTGAGGTGGAAATAAGTGTGAGTTGCCCTTACAAATAGTAGAGGAAGGAATGAAGAGACCGAGGGAAGCAGCATGCTGGAATAGATATATTACGTGAAGCCGGAAGACTCACCACAAGACTGTTTTATAGAAGGTTCCAGAGGACACACCATTCACCAAGAGCATCAGGAAAGTGCTAGTGAGAGGGGGACCAGCATCGCTAAGAAGTTCAGGGTAGTTATCCCCTTCAGGCCACAGCTGACAGTAGGAGAGGCGGTGACAGAGCTGGGCTAATTAATAGTCATGTGAATGATGGCACCTTGAAGTAATAGAGCACTCGTATGACTAGGGGAGGGCATAAGTATAAAGATTTTTGTATCACACTTTAATGGTCACCAGAAAGCATTTATCACAGAAGAGTGGCTGACAAATCAAAGAAACAAAATGTCTTCACCAGTTGATGTCAAACAGACATACTTCATCATTGGCCACAGCATGATTCTGCAAAAGTTCAACGTTATCTCAGGGACTCCCCATTTTCCTGTTGGAAACTTTCTCCAAACTCTAAAGGCTCTCCCTGACTAGAGCAGCTCCCTCCCGTTTTATCCTTCAGAGGACTCTCTGCACCCCTTTCTGACCAAATCTATTGTACATCTAATTCCATTTGCTTATTGGAACACCTGGCTAGTGTTAAAAGATAGGACTTTATCAATTCATCATATATAGTGGCGAATGACCACTCAAATTATTACCTATGGTCACTAAAAATAAAGTACCTAGTGAAGGCACAACTTTGAGGGATTTAGCAACTGCTTCCAAACAACATTATAAAGGCAATGAGGAATTCACAAGTTGTAGGGGTTAGCTTAAAAGTCTAAATTCTTGGTTCAGTTCAAAGACTTAAAATGATAGAAATTTTTATGATCATGTTAAGGTACAGAAGAAAGTAACTGAAAACTATACTCAAAGTTTAGAAACACAAGTTGGGAAATTAATACCACTTAATTCACAGCTTCATCGGGTCTCATATAAAAGTTAGAAGAATGATTGGCAAAACGCAAAGTATCACTACTGGAACACTATCGTACGAGAGGATTCAGAGTACATAGCATAGTGCTCCTTCCATTTTGTTGTCTTTTGCCTTTGCTTATGGTATATTTTTCCCATGCAAAAAGATTTTTTTAAACCGTTCATGTGTTCAAATTTATCAATCTTTTTATTTGCTAACTTTGGATTGTGAGTCATAGAACTTCATGTCCAGGTTATAAAGGAATTCATCAAAGTTTTCTGGTATTTGTGTGATTTCATTAATCTATTTTTATACTTAGATATCTAATCCATTTGGAATTCATTTTAGTGCATGGCATAAGGTATAAACCCAGTCTTTTATCTATTTTTCCAAATGACTATCCATTTATCTCAACACAATTTAAGTCCTTTTTTCCCCAGTGATGCAAGATGCCACCTTTATCATATCTTAAATTGCTATATGTTCTTGGGTATATTTCTGGACTGCTCTATTCTGTTCTACTGTTCTGTCTTTTCATGTGCCAGTACTAATTCTATTTTAATTATAGAGGAGTTATAATATGTTTTAATACCTGGTAGGATTTGTTTCCCTCATTACTCTTCCTTCCATGGTTTCCCTAGATTACTGCTGCATATTATTTTCCCCAGTGAACATTAGAATCAATTTGTCTGGCTTCTAAAAGGAAATAGGTACACACACACACACACACACACACACACACACACACACACACACACACACGTATATATGTATATAATATATATATATATATACATACATATATCCATAAGTGTGGGGGAGAATTTATTTCTTTATTATAATGAATCATACTTCTAAGAAAAAAAGGCTGCCTTTTCATTTGTATATCTACCTTGTATCTTTTAGAAGTATTATTAATATTTTCTCATGCAGATTTCACAGTATATAATTCAGTGTACCTATTAAGTATTTTATCATTTTGTTGTTATTGTAAATTAGGTTATCTCTTCCATTATATCATTTCACTGGTTATTTTTATGTATGAAGGACATTGATTTTTGTATATTAATTTCATATCCTGATAAATTACCAACTTACTTTACTATTTGTGTTAGTCTGATCATCAGTCTTCTTGGGTTTTCCAAGTATATTATCATATCATCTGCTAATAGAGGTCATGTTTTTTCTTCATTTCAATTTTTATGACTCTAGTTTTTCCCTTTTCTGATTTCATTTCTAATAATTCCAATAGAATGTAAAATAGCAAAGGAGATAGTGGGAATTCTTGTTTCATTCCTGACCTTTTTGAGAATATCTCTAATATTTCCCCATTATATAATCTGCTTGCTTGAAGGCCGGTTCTCTCTCTCTCTCTCTGTCCATAACATATACACATGCACAAACTCACGTATGTTTTTATCATGTTAAGAAAGTATCCACCAATTTCTATTTCATTCTTCTTTTAATGAATGTGCTGAATTTTGTCAAAGGTCTTTTTAACATCTGTGGAGATAATCATGTAAGTTTTCTTTTCGGTTATACTAATATGAATTACATTAATGAATTTCCTAACACTAAAACACTATATTTTTGGAATAAATCTCTTTAGGTCAGGATATAAGGTGGTTTTTATAATGTGCTTAGAATGCTATACGCGAGCAGTTTATTTAATATTTATGCATTTATATTCATAAGTGAGATTGGTTTATAGCTGCTTCCTATACGATCTTTATCAGACTTGCTTTATAAACAGAATTTGGAAGGTTTTCATCTTTTTCTGTTCTGGAATAGTATACATGGCACTGGAACTATCAGGTCTTGGAGGGTTGGGTAGAAATCCCCCATGAAAGTATCTAGGACTGGTGCTTTGTTGTGAGATAGTTCTTTGATAACTTTTACTATGTATTCAATGAAAATTGGTCTCTTTAAACTTTCTATTGCTAATAAAGTTAATTTTAGTAAATTGTGTTTTTCCTAGAAAAAAATTATATATTTTATCTAAGTTTTCAAGTTTATATGCATAGTCTTTTGGAAAGCAGTCTCATGGTCAAAAAAATTCCTCTATCTCAATGTTTATTTCCTCCCTATCAATTTTTATTTTGTATATTTAGGATTTTTCCCTTTTTTTCTTAATCAGGTAAGTTAGTGGTTTGTCTACTTTGTTGACTTTTGCAGGACCAGCATTTTGATTTATTTATTATTTCTACTGTCTTTCTTGTTTCTACCTCATTCATATTTCCTTTTATCTTTATTGATTCCTTCAGTCTGCTTTCTTTTGAATTATGATGCTGTTCATTTTATAGATTTGAGTTCATTTATATGCATTCTTTTACTTTTATTGCTCAATATGTAAGGCTATAATGTTTTTTTTACTGATCACCACTGTTTCCAATATATTCTAATATACAATGCTTTCATTTTTTATCATTACATTTGAGAAATTCTACAATTTTGATTAAATTTTCCATTTTAGAAGTATGATTTATAGCATTTTTAAATTTCCAAGTGAAAGAGCCTTTTTATTATCTGATTTTGTTATTGCATAGTGAAAATTGAGTGTACATTATTTCTACTTTATGAAATATATTGAGGGTTTTGTGACATAATTGATGGTTTACTTTTGTGAATTTTTATGTGTGCCTAAAAAGCGGTCTTATTCTCTCATATTTGAGTGTAAAGTTCAGCATAGTAAGTTCACATGACCTGCTTCACTGTGGTTTTCTGGGTCTTCTACATCCTTACTGATTTTTTTCTTGTCCACATGACCTGTCTTGGGCTAAGGTTTGTGTGTTAAATTTTTCTATTATTATTGTGTTTCTATTTCGCCTTGCACACTTTGTGTGGTATCAGGATTGCAACCCCTGCTTTTCTGGTTTGTTTATATATGTGTATTTTTACTATACATTTACATTACTTTAGTTTTAATCTTTATGAATCACTTTATTCCATATGTGTATGTAGCACATGTGAAATATCTTTTTGAGAGCCAATTTAGAAATATTTTTCTTTTAAAATTTGACTTAAGTTCATTTACATTTATTCCTATAACTGATATTATGGTTCCAACTATGTCATTTTATACTTTCTGTGGCATTATCATATATTTACCATGTTTCTCTGGTCTGTTTCCTTTTACGATTTTTTAAATTCTTTTGGTATTTAGGAAATTTGTATTTTATTCTATTGGTTATCATTACACCATTTCTTTTGATATTGTTGTTAGTCCCATTGTTCCTTACTTAGGCTTCTACTATTTTGGCAAGTTTGAACAACTTCTGTTGGCTACCACTTGTTACATGTATATAGTCAGTGAGTTTATACTACTTTCCCCTTTCTCTCTTGATCTCCTACTCATTTATTTTGTGTTTTTTCAAAACATAGGATGGGTACATTTGGACTTGTGGAAGGCCAATGAGAGTTTATGTCATTAAGTACTTCCCAGATACCCCCACTAGTATGGTTAAAATTAAAAGAACTGGCAATACCAAGTCTTGTGAGAATGTAGAACAATGAGCAATCTCATCCATTGTTGATGGAAGTGTAAAATTATCTAACCACTTTAATGATTCCACAACTGAGTACATACATACCCAATAAAAATAAGTGCTTATGTTCACCAGAAGACATGTCCAAGAATGTTCAATGCAGAGTTATTCATAACAGCTAAACACTAGAAACAACCCAAATGTCAATCAAGTACAGCTGATAAATAAATTGCTATATATTCATACAATAACTGCTACACATCAATGAAAAAGACCAAACTTCCACTACAAGCACAAATATGGACCACAGTCAAAATGTTAAGCAAAAGAAGCTAGTCACAGAAGAGTATATACTGTATAATTTCACTTCTAAGAAGAAAACAGGCAAAATAATCAACAATGATAGAAGTCAGAATAATGGTCACCTTTGGGAGCTATTATCTGGAAAGGCAGCTCTCTGGGCTGCTGGAAATATTATATATCTTGATATGAGTGCTCATTATAAAGGTGTATATACGTGTAACCTTTTATTGAGCTGCGTACTTAAGATTTATGCACTTCACTGTATGTAGTTATACTTCAAAACATACAAGCACATGCGTGCACACACACACACATGCACACTTCTTCCCCGGCAGAAAATCACAATGAGGAGGAGAGGTGCATGAGGGCAGTTCCTGAGGGGAAAGGAGATGTGGAGGTGCTGGGAAGGAATCTCGGGAAGTGTCTGGAGCACTGATGATGGATTTTGCTTAGAGTTATTCCTGCCCAAACCAGCTTTTACTTCTGCTGTGTCTCTTACTGCATGAAATATGTGTAATCCCAGGTGTTGTCTAAAATGTACTGAACAAGAATGCTTTGAGCTATTGCATACCAGTGGCCTTGCCCACTATGACTGTCAGGGTAATGATAATAGGAAGTGTACTGTTTTCTTACAGTTGGTCACTCAAGAGTTGTAGCAAGTGCTGAGTGTGGTTAGCAGGCTCCTGCTACCCTTTCAGCTGTCACTAGAGGCACTATCTAGAAGGCAACAACTGTAAGGTAGCCTCTACATTACACTTTCAGGTGAAGTGTGAGAGCTGGAGCACTTTTACATCTGTCCAGCCAGTCTGTCTACCCAGCTAAGGATCTAAGTTCACTGAACACCTTAACAAATTGATAGCCCTTTTATGGTCACTCTACATCCTTTCTCTTTACCACCATCACCTATACACACACCAGGAAGCACTTTGCACTACCATGTGCTCTTCAATTGCACATGGTACTGTTGGAATTCACTGCCACTCATCTGTTTGCAATCTACTTAATCATCTCAACTTGGGTTTTGTTGGATGAGCTAGGAGGAAGTCACATAATCAATAAAATAACCACATCTCACTTCTTGGTTTAGGAGAGGGTAGATAGCAGAGCCCCCAAAAGTAGATAGTTGACTTTTTGGTGGTGATGAAAGTTTGTTTTCATCCTTCAACAGTGCTCTGGTAGCTCCAATATGTATGCACTGTCTTCCTGTGCTGAACTTCTCAGAAAGGAGAAGACTTGGAATGTTTCTTCCCTCTTGTGGTTTTGCACCTCCTTTTTAATATCCTCTACTACTTCTCCTTCCTATCACTCATGCCACCACCAACATGGCTACCCAACCCATCCTAGTAACCACAACCACCCTTTTCTATCATTTATCTATCAATTTAACAAATATTTATTGAGATTCTGGGTTGTGTGCTCAGACTGGGTGTAAGAAGATGTGTAAGACATGGTACTTATTGAGAGTTCTGTTGCTTCACCTAGGAAACAACCCAAATTAATTTAGTACTTACAACAGTTTTGTAAAGTAGCCATTATTATTCAGTTTTACAGATGAGGGAACTCTGTAAAATGAGATACAAAGGTTTTAATTCGTCTCAGGTCTTAGCAAGCAATGGCAGTGTCAGGATTGGACTTCAAGCAGTCTCCAGAGTCCATGCCGCGACATTATGCGGCCTCTTCCAGTCACTAGCGTATCATCCTTCTCAAATTTTTATTAGTAGAATTGATCCTTCTCACTAATTACTGGCATCTTGTTTCTAGGTTTATGTTTGTTTCTGAATTCCCCAGCTATCAAGTAAAATCTGTGATGGCACAGACTTCATCTGTCTTGTTCATTGCCAGTGTCATGCCTCTTTCCCTGAGGAGAAGCCAAATCCAATGACTAATCATTTCAGAGGAACCGAGGTGCAGTCCCCTTGCTCCAATTCAGAACACCACTGAAGGGGCATCTCAGCTTCCCCATGGGGTCAAGTGAGGCCTTTGTTATGGTTGCATCACAATTCTATCTCTTCCACTGTCAAATCTGCTTCTTCATTCCCCTACCGATGCTAAGCTCCAGAGTACTCCCCAATAAACTGTCAGAATATACATCTCCATCTCAGAATCTGTTTCGTGGAAAAAACACACAATTTTCTCAAAGTCACCTAGACATTAGAATTATCTAAGGATCTTTAAAAAAAAATTCCCAAGTCTGTGACCCACATCAGAGCAATTCAATCAAAATACATGAAGCTAAGTCCTAGCGATCTATAATTTTGAAACTTCCAAGGTGATTCTATGTACAGAAAATGTTGAGAACCACTACTGTCTATGAAAACTGCAGAAGCACAAAGGGTCTCTATTGACTTCCATGACCAACTCAAAATACATAGAAATAGAATAAAATTCTTTGCTCTAACCACATACTGATGGTTAGAGGGGTGGGAGAACTTAGACTATGCTTGGAGAAAACAACATAGAAATCTCTCTGGATGTTTGTATAACCTCTAACTGTAAATGTGGGTGCACAGCACTATGTGTGAGTGACCATAGTGCTGATTCAGTGACCATGTGAATCAAGAGGCTGTGACTTCCAATCTCAGAGTTATTACTAGGGTTAGAACATCCATCTCTAATTTTACTCTAGCAGATTATGCAGAGCCTTGCTCTTCCAAGCCCAGTTGTTAACTGGAAGAAGAAACAATTCTGTAGTAGACAAATACTGACTATTTTTCCATTTTCCTCTTCTCTAAACTTTTGAGGCACCGAGGGAGCTATACAAAGAACACATTGTCAGTAGTTAATATACTGGGAGCCATTCCAAGATGATAGTCACTTGTAAGCAAATTCTGTGCTCGAATTAGAGCTGCCTGGCACTTTGGTATGCCAGAGTACAGAAGAATGAAGGAAGGATGCACCACTTAGACAGCACTATTTCATTTGAAGTAGATATCATTTCATTTGAAACTCATCTTTCCCCAGTCCTGAGTGTGTGTGTGTGTGTGTGTGTGTGTGTGTGTGTGTGTGTGTGTGTGTGTGTGTGTGTGTGTGTGTGTGTGGCTACAAGCACACCTGCATGTATATCAGGGGGGAGAAGAGCTGGGTTATGCCATGACAACAAACACCCTCTGAATCTTAATGGCTTAAAACAACAAAGGAGCTTGTCCGCATTGTGTATTCACCAGCAGGTCAGCAGAGAGTGCTGATATGTATCATCGTCACTCAGTAACCTGGATGAGGGAGGCTCCATCTCTGTGCTTGCACAATTGCCAAGGCAAAAACAGAGAATGTGGTGAATTGTGCACTGGCTTTTAAAGGTTCTACCCAGAAGGGACACAATTTCCTTCTGCTCACATTTCATTGGCCAGTGCAAGTCACATGTCTCCACCTAACTTCAAAGGGTCAGGGAAATTCAATTGTACTGTAATCCCAGGAGAACTGAGAGCATTTGGTAACTGGACTAATGATTATCACAACTCACATTACATTGGTAATACAAAGAGTTAATACCAACAGCACTGGACTGGGAATTGGAAAGTTCGGTTTCAATTTTTGGTTTTATTCATAACTAGCTTGTCAACCTTATTTCCCACTTTAAAGTACAGTCGGCCCTCCATATCTGTGGGTTTCACATCTGTATTAGGTTTTTTTTCTGCTTTTTATAACAGAATACTTGAAACTGAGTAATTAAGAAAATGAAATTTATTTCTTACAGTTTTGGAGGCTGGGAAGTCCAAGGTTCGGGGGGCACATTTGGTGAGGGCCTTCTTCTTGGTGGGGACTCCCTACAGAGTCTCATGGCTACACAGATTATCACATGATAAGAATGGGAGAGATCACTTTTATGAGTTCTCCTGATAAAGCTACCAGTCTACACCCACCGAAACCCATTAATCCATGAATGGGTTAATCCATTTATGAGAGCATAGTCTTCATGATCTAATCACCTCTTAAAAGCTCCACCTTTCAAACACCATAATTAGATTTTCCACCCTCTTGACACTGTTACAATTGGGATCAAGTTTCCAGCAAATGAACTTCAGGGAGACACTGTCAACCCACAGTAGCATCTGTGGATTCAGCCAGCCTCAGATGAAAAATATTTTTTAAAAAATTGTGTCTACACTGAAAATGTAAGGAATTTTTTTTTTCTGGTCATTAGTCCCCAAACAATACAGTATAATAACTATTTACATAGCATTTACATTGTATTAGGTACTGTACATAATCTAGAGATGATTTACAGTATATAGGAGAATGTGTGTAGGTTATATGCAAATACTATACTATTTTATATGAAGGACGAGCAGCCTCAGATTTTCGTATCTGCAGGAGGTCCTGAAACCAGTCCCCCTCAGATACTGAGGTACGTTTAGACTAAATCAATGCGTACTAAGTGCCTGAATGCTTGTCCATGATAGGACATTCATCAGGACACAGAAAAATGAAAAATTAAATTAAATCAGGAAATAAAATGATTCCGCGTTTATTGTTAAATCTCATTTTATCTGTATCAAACCTTACTTTATTCATAGCAGAATGCTGATAATAACCACCATCTACTATTGTTTAAGGCCTTTAATAATAGTAATACTCTAATGTGTACAGGACTTTCTAGGTGCCAAGCACTGGCCTACGTGCTTTATATCATTAACTCATTTAATCTTTGTGAAGTAGGTGCTCTTATTATCACTATTTTATAGGTGAAGCAGATGTAAATTAAATCATTTCTCAGGTCACACTGGATAGTAACGAGTAGAGTCTGAATTCAAATCCAGGCAGTGTGGCTTCAGAATCCTCATTCTTCATCACTATGTCATATCACCCTAGTTTGGGAAAATCAAATCTGGCAGCCAAGTGTGGTGTCCCATTTCTAGGTTTTGATTTTTTTTATTCTAAGTTCTTTTAGAGTCTACTATAAGACATTAAGAAAAATGTTGAGAAGGCAATGTCCCAGGGAATCACTAGGTTACAGTACATATTATATTTAGACTTTGAGATTCTGAGAAATTACACACCCATATTTTGAAGCTTCTTACTCATTATGGATATCAATTTACCTCTACATTTCCATAATAGTCAGTTTATTACAACAGTAAGAGAAATAAGCATAACTAGCTGTAATTTCCCATTTATTCGGGACGATAAAATTCCAATGAAATAAGTAAATATTTGGTCCAAATCTCTTTTAACTTAGACTTACATTATCTGCACTTTCCTTTTTCCTGTTTTGTAGCATCTCATTTTGCTTCCTTATGTGATTGTATGCGACTTTCCCAATAGTGCTCTGGTCTGAATGTTTGGTCCCCTCCAAAGCTCATGTGGAAGATTGATCCCCAATGTGGCAGTGTTGAAGGGTGAGGCCTTTAGGAGTTGATTGGATAATGAGGACTATGCATTCATGAATGGATCAATCCTGGCCTCTAAGTGATCGCTGACCTCTGAAGTGCCAGCCCTGGGACATGGATCTTAGACAAGGAACTCTGTGGGGTTGTCAGAAGCCTGCTGAAGCCCAGCATGAATAGATGGAGCCAGGGCTTAGCACCTGAACACACTGGCAGTGATCCAGCCAGGGGAGCCAGAGCGTCTGGGGAAGGAGGTTGAAAGAACAGCACTTCTTAGTATGTAACCTGCGGTCAGTTGAAGACAGGCTTCTGTCCTACTTTCTGTCTGAGTTCAGAAATACACTCATGTCAATGACCTTCAGCCAAAGACCACCAGAAACACACCTGTATTTGAACAAGTTTGTTTTATTACTCGTTGCAGTGAGAGAGAACAGATATTATGGGGAACCATAAGGTGTCTCATTAAGAGAGTGATAGAAAGAACTTCTTATAGAATTTGGGCTTTGATTGGGTGATTTGGGGGAGCATATAGGGAAGCAAGGATTCACTCTAGATTGTATGCTAAAAAAAAGTGCATGCAATTCTATGATTGAGAGATTTGATTTTGTCTGTGATTAGACAAAATTATAAAATGGCCTTGTCTTGTTTCATTTTATCATAGTCTCAGAGTAACCCTGTCTGTGGTTGGTATTCTGTGATATTGTATGTGTTCAATAGAAGAACAAAATAGCCTGTCCTTGAGCATTAGACTAGCTTATAAATAATATTGAGGTCTAGCTGTAAATGTCAGATCAATTCTGAATGTCAGAGGCTGCTTTTTGCTTTCTCACTCATTATGGTAATAGGTCTGAAAGCAACATTGATAACAGGTTAGTATTCATAACAAAGTTAAGATATAAAAGACTGAGGAAGAAGGTGGTTCCTGACACTACACCCTAAGCATATGTAGTTTCTGAATAGCATTAGGTGTTTCCCAAGTTTGTGGAAATCTCTATCCTTTAATAAATCAGGGCAACAGCCCAAAAGCCCCATACCCCTGTCAATTTAACTGTAGATAAAGTTGACAAGAAGCAAGAAGTACTTTGCTATGAACTGAATTGTGTCTCCCAAAAATTCGTATGGTGAACCCTTAACCCCCAATGTGATAATATTTGAAAATGGAGTTTCAGAGGGGATAATTAACATTAGATGAGGTCATGAGGGTGGGGCCCTCATGATGGGATTAGTTCTGTTATAAGAAAAGACACCAGAGAGCTTGCTTCCTCTATCTTTCAATGGGCATACAAAGAAGAGGTCATGTGACCACACGAGGAGGTGGTGGCCATCTACCAACTAGGAGGAGAGCCCTCACCAGAACCCTACCATACTGGCACCCTGATCTGAGATTTCTTATTTCCAGAACTGGGAGAAAATAAACTTCTGTTGTTTAAGCCACAGTCTATGATATTTTGTTATGGCATCTCAAGCTGACTAAGACACATCCATAGGTATTACATCATTTAATTAAAATGAGGACTTCTGTTTTGTCCCTGTGAGTGAACCACCAGGCCCAAGTGGTGAGGTTTGTAGCTTTACCTCATCAAAACTGAGGTTAAGCTGCTCATGAGATGGTAATCAGAGCCACACTGTAAACCTAAGTATAGAAAACAGGATGCTCTTGAAAGTATCTGAATGGACGTTCCCTCTCTCTTCATGGTTCAGGAAATGAAGCTTGAGGTGCAAGAGACCCAGTATTGTGCTAGGTTTTACAGCAATTTCCCAGATGAGTTGGGTGCCTGCAGAACACTATTTTCCTATAAGACTTCCCTGGGACCAGGAAAGTCATTTTCTCCACCCACATTCATCCCTTATTTCCTTTAAACACAAAATGACTTTAATTGACTGAGTTTAAACCATTCCATTTTGCTCTAAAACACAAAACAAAATCTGTTTATTTCTTAGTTCCTCAGGCAAAGTGAGCCCTTTGTGTTTCCTGACTTTATATTAGCCAGCATTGCTACCCCCATTTTAAAGATGGGCCAAAGGGACAGGGAGCCCTGGCAACCTGAAAGGAGGAAACTCAGTAGATATCTTGGCAAACAGTCTTCTAGAACTCGGTGTTGCTGTTGTGGTGGGAGGACCATTTCTGCTTCCTGGCTGGACTTTGGTTTCCTATCCCCGTCCCTGGCCCCTTCTCTTTCATTTGCCTCCAATCTGATCATGTTCTGGACTGAGCTCACAAGGTGGCAGCCTACCAGTGATGCCCACGTACCCACACTCTACCCTTCCTGCTTCAACACACACACACACACACACACACACACACACACACACACGCACACACACACACACACACACCTCACAAAGAGTCATACCCACACATCAGTAAGGAAATAAGCTCATCCTTTTCTCTTCTAAGTCTAGCAAACAGGGCACCAACTCCCCTGCTAGAACCAGCTTGTAAACTTCTCCAACTCTTTCCCCTCAGCTGCCTTCCCCACAGTTAGGATTGGCTCATGAGTTGTGACAATCATTTTTACAGAATTGCTTGTCTTTCAATTACCTTTGTGTCATGAATAAATGTAATAACAAAATCACAGACTATTAAGGATGATCTTTATTTTTTTTTCTTTGCTACAATTTTTCAAAATTTGTTTAACAGCTCAGAAGCATAGCAAGCCTCTGTTCTTCTGTATTCTGAGTAATTCCTCACAGGAGGTAACACCTGTCCTGCTGCTGACTCAGGGGATGTAGATGAAAAGTCTAATAAGAAAGTGTGGAGGTGGGAGAATGCAGGAACAGCTGAAATGATCCCACAATACCAATTGGATATTTATTTATTTAAGTCCATTTTCCTCTGCTGGACACAAATTTCAGTTTTGGGAGCTGGGAAGTCCACAGTCCAGGGAACACATCTGGGAGGGTCTTCTTGGGTGGTGGCTTTACAGCAATACAGAGGTCTCACATGGCAGAAAATGGCAGAGCAGAGAGAGAGAAGAATGATCTTTTATAACCACTATAATGTACCTCTATTGCCTAGCAGAGCACTTGGCATATAGAAGGTACTCAATAAGTATTGACTGAATAAATGAACCCATGATTTTTATAGTTGAAGAAACTGAGGTCCACTGTTATATTAAGTTTCTCACTTTGGAAAGTTAGCATAGAACCAGTACTCTAAAGTCACATAAACATTTGTAATGTTCAATGAAGTGTCTCAAAGCATTGAGAAAGAAACATAAATCAGTTTTGTTTTTTTAATTATTGTTTACAACTGTGTTCTCAGTCCCTCCTTTATTAGTGAGGAGTTTAATATCTTAATTCCATGCCTGTCCAGCCATTTTCAGGTATTAAAGCAGTTTCATCCCAGTTTTCATGATTCAATCTTGTTCATTTTACAGAATCAATGTCATGTTCAATCCAGAGCTTTTCTCTTCTCAAAAAAAAAAAAAAAGAAAGAAAAGAAAAGAAAAAAAGAAAGGAAGAAAGAAAGAAAAGAAAGATATGTGTCTCTATGGGATTGTATGGAAGAAATTCTAAAGGTCTGAGTCTGAGCACAGGATTTGCTCTTATAACCACCTTCTACTCCATCTTCTTTGCAATAAGTTGTAGAGAAAAGAGTGAGGAAAGCCCAGTATGCCACTACACAATGGTCCACCCTAAGGTTGCTCTCTCATCTTTGCTTAATTGTAATTGTTGCTCTGGCTTATTGGTTTTGGACTCTGCACACAGGCAATACCTCTCATAGGCACACTGAGGAGGACGCTTTCTTACGCTGCTGCTCTAGGCATTGGTCAGCTGTTTCTCCCACATTACACTGAAGTTCATGACTCTGCCACATGCAGTGATAGTGCCCAACAATCTTGTAGTCTTTCATCCCTTCAGTGGCTCCAAAATCTGGAGCCTTTGAGAAGAGGAAGAAATGACTCAGATCACAAACATAACAATCTGACCAAAAGAACCCCCCCCCCCTTTTTAAGTCTTCTTATTTAGATTTGTAAAGGAGAGAAGTGGCCAGTTCTGTGCAATGACACACCTCAGCAAGCCTTACAGGGAGACAGCAGCCTCTAACAACTTGTCAGGGCACAGGGTGTCTCTAAAGCTGGAACATGAGGTACTTAGTACCTCTTTTTTTCAGTCACCAGATTAAATACTGCACAGGTAACACTATCCTAATATACTCTCAATAATCCCAATGTTGTGTTAGGTGACTTGAATACACACACACACACACACACACACACATATGAGTATATAATACACACATACGTAATGTAAAAATATGTAATGCATATACTCGTATATGTTTATATATGTTGTAGAATATGTGTTTAAGTGTGTATTTACATATATGTATGTATACATTCATGCACATCATATATACACATGTGTATATATGTATGTATTCAGTGAGTTGGGAATGGGAATAGGAGAACCATGGAATTTTGTTGGGTTGTGTGCATTCTGCGTATTCATGGCTCCCCTTTGTCTGGTTTCCCCTATTTATTTAGTGTGGTTTTAATTTTCTTTAAGTAAGAGGGTTCAGAGATTAATCTTACTCAGAAGAAAATGTCAGATGAAATCTTTTTAATAAGAAAAGAATTTGAGAGTATTAAAAAAGGAAGACAAAGTGAAGAACTCTATATGTGAAACAAAAGATGATAAATGATAGCAACGAAGGAAAATAAACAGAGACAGGCCTGAGTGGAATGAATGGTATAAATGAGCTAATAGAGAGAGGGACTGGCTGTGCTAGGACTTTATGCTTATAAAGTTTTTGTACTAAATCCTAGAACCTGTGGAGGACAAAGGTAAATTAGTATTTAGATCCAATGATGCAAAAATTAAAAAGTGAAACAAAAAAAATGAAGGAGAGGATGTGAATCAAAAGTAGCTCTTATACATTGCTGGCATAAATATAAATTCATACAACTTTTTTTGAGGGCTGACCAGTAAGCTTAGTTGGTTAGAGCATGGCCTAATAACACCAAGGTCAAGGGATTGGATCTCTGTACCAGCCAGCTGCCAAAAAATACCCCAAAAAACCCTTCTCTGGAAAATAATTGATTGGGCATAATCTCACAAAGCTGAACATGTGCACATCTTATGGTTTAGCAATCCCATGTGTAAGTATATATAACTAAGAGAAACTCTCACATATATGCTCCAGAATATATACAAGATTCTTCATAGCAACAATATTTGTAATGGTAAGAAACAAACAAAAACCCAAAAGTCAGAACAACCCAATTGTCCACTGACAGGAGAATGAATAAAATAGATTGTGGTATATTCACAAAAGGATTATCATACATCAACAAAAATGAATGAGTTAAATTAATGCAGGTACTTATTGGCTGTTTACTGCAGCTAGTTTCTCTTCTCCCTGGACATACAGCTAAACTACGTTTTCCAGCCTCCCTTGTATTTATGTGTGCTCATGTATGTCAGTTTAAATCCTCTGGGAAGCCAACACAAAGAAGGAATTAGAAATACAAGAGTTTTATTGAGGGTGAGCCCTGTGAACAACAAAAGACAGAGGGAGTAAGAGTAGGTGGGGAGAGCCTTCAGACCAGGATGCTGGGCTGACCACTATGAAAGGAGAGGGGAACAAAGGAAGAGTGGGTAGAGAAAACTTCAGACTGTAGTGTACCTCCGAAAAAGTTTCGGCCATCCCCATGTTGAGTTCCAGCACTAAGGCTGACCATAGATGAATTCTGCCTTGGGCAGAAATGTCTGGGCCCTAGTACACTTGTGTGCTCAGTCATTAGCTGGTAGCTGCCTGGGAAAAGGCTGTCCTCAGCTTGAATGTTGTGACAGATCTTGAAGATGCTGCAGCTGGAGGCTGTGAGCTCACTGCACTCCTTCCAATGGCTTTTCTGTTGGAGGGTGATCTGAGAAGCACACCCCCATGGCTGCCACACCACGTGACCGAGCTTCTACAAACGGAACATGAGAGGAAGTTGTGTGCCACTTTCAGACCTGACACATAGAAATGTCCTATATGGATCCTCCATGTTTTTACTCCCTCTGCAGCTTGGAGGAAGATAAGTATGGAAACATAGGGGGCCATATGTTGAAGACAGCAGAGACAAATATAAAGAATTCTACATTTCTGATTCGTCAGTTGGAGGAGAGCCATCCACTCCTATCAGAACATGTGCGTTTTAGACTTTATGCAGGAGAGAAATGAACATCTACTGAGTTGCAAGACTGAGATTTGAGGGTTCATCTATTATGACCACCAATTATACCTAAAATCATGCTTTAAGCAACTTACTAAATCATGGATGAGTCTTGGAAACCTAATTCTGAGAGAAAAAAAACAGATCTCAGGAGATAAAATACAGCAAGCTACAATTTTATAGACTTCAAAACAAGTAAATCTAATAATATATTGCTTAAGAGTCATATTTTCAGAGCCATAAGTTGATTTAAGAAATTAATCATAGTGGTTAATTCTGAGGGGTGGCAGTGAGTGGGAATGGGAAGAGCATCTAGGTAGATGGGAAATGTGTGCAGTAAGATTAATTACAACTTCTCAGAAAATAATTATATCATCCTCTTTAATCCTTCTTTGCATGGAAATACTTGTTAAAGGCAGAAGCTTCTTGTTAGGAGAATCACTGCTACAGTTTCTATCAAGTGCACCTATCGAAGATGTCTTATTCATTGGGGGAACAGTTGACATTTTGAAATAAAGCTTTTTCTCTATGAAGTATCAAGAAATTATCAAACTTGAGAGATAACAAACTGAAAGTTTAGAAAATATTTTATGTTCAAATATCAGATACAGTTTATCAAATTTAATTTAAACATGGATTCAGTTAAGAATTGTGTTTGGCTGCAAGTACACAGACTGAAAAAATACTGGCTTAAATACATAAGAATTTACTCTCCCACATTAAAGAGGTTTGAAATTTGGAAGTCCAGAACTGGTATGGAAGTCCACAATGTCTTTAGGGAACAAGAATCCCTTCGTATGCTCCAACATCCTAGCACATGGCTTCCATCCTTAAACGTCAAGATGGCTGCTGGAGCTCTACTATCTAACTTGCATTCCAGGTAGAAGGAAGGGCACAGAGCACCCTCTTAGCAGTCAGCTTTGTCTAAGCAACCTTCCCCAAAGTCCCACTCAACATTTATACTTTTATTTCAGCAAGGGGGCTGAGAATAAAGTGTGTATCTGTGCAGTCATGAGCCCAGTTCGAAATCAGTGTTCCACTAAAGGAAAAAGAGGAGAATGTCTACTGGGAGGACACTGGATGCCTCTGCCGTCAAGTGGAAAAAATAAAAATGGAACCAGAAATAAAAGGCACCTTGAGTAAAAGTGGCCATCACAAATCCCATGACCTAGAAGTTCCTCAGAGAAATTCTTACAAATACACACCAGAAAGCATGTACAAGAATGTTCATGACATCAATGTTCATAATACCATAACACTAGAAACAAACAAATGCCATTAATAGTAGAATGGATGAATACATTGTGATATATTTATGTCATAAAATGCTGTAGTGAAGTGGAAATAAACCACATATCTCGAAAACATGATTAGGAATGACAGAAGTATGTGCCGGTGGAATACAGTGTTGATTCCATTGATATAAAGTTCAAAAATTGCCAAAACTAGGTCATGTTTATGTATGTACATATAGGTGGTAAAATAAGCAAGGGAATGATTGACACAAAAGTCAGTGTTACGGGCTTAATTTTGTCCCCTCACTATTCACATGTTGAAGCCCTAACCTCCAGTACCTCAGAAAGTGACTGCATTTCGAATTAGGGCCTTTAAAGAAGTAATTAAGCTAAAGTGAGCATGTTAGGATGCACTGTAATCCAATATGATCAGTGTTCTTATAAGAAGAGGAGATTAAGACCCAGACAGAGATACCAGACATGCACACACATAGAGATGACCATGTGAACACACAAGAAGACAGTTGCTAGCCAAGGAGAAAAGCTTCTGAAGAAATAAAACCTGCTAACACATCTTGATCTCAGACTTCTAGCCTCCAAAACTATGAGAGAACACATCTCTGCTGTTTAAGCCACCCGGTATGTGGTATTTTGTTATGGCAGCTCAAGTGAACTAATAAAGTCAGGATAAGGCTTTTTCTAGGGGCAGGTGCAATCAGGAAGGAACATAAATGGGTCCTCTAAGGTAATGAGAATGTTCTGCATTTTGGAACATTGTTCTATATTTTAGAATATTGTGGATGGTGGGTTTGTAGTATGTTTACAATTTTAATTTTCAATATATTTTATATATTTTTTTGTATGTATGGTACGTTTCAACACTTAAATATGGAGTAAAAAGAAGGGGGATGTGAAGATAGGCATTTAGGTAAAGGAAAATTATCATAATTAGAGGCATTTAAACAAAGATCTGTATTACATGATTAAGAGGAAGATATCATTTAAACTCAGGACCACAGCTTTAAACTTAAGAGCTCCAGTTTCTCTAAAGCTTAAAATATATTTTATTCAAGGAGAAAGGTGAGTGTTAAAAGTGTCAATATAATTTGTTAGTGTGAAAACTATCATTTGTTAGCAGTTTATTATACCTGCTGCTGCTACCATCTTGAGTAAGAATTATTGTCATAGAAAAATACATTTAGAATACAGAGTCTCTAGAGATTATTTGCATATGTGTACAGACAAACTAGTCCAAAAACAATTAGTTTAGTCAAACTAGTCTCTGTTCATGACTGCATTATTATGATGATTGTCTTAGGAGACATAGCCTAATGGAAGGTAAATAGACCAATAGGGGATGTGTTCTAATTCTGATTGCTAAGACTTAATTCCTTCATCTGTACACATAGGAACATTGAATGCTAGAACTGTTTGCCATAATTTCATAAAAATATTTAATGAAATTTATATTTTTAAAATTTAGAAACTTTTCAACTAAAATTTTTTGACTAAATTTTTTTATTTCTTAATTATAATTTGTATTTGGCTTTTAATTTTTTAAATTTTATTTTAGCTGTAATTGACATATGATAATTGTGCATATTTATGGGGTACAGTGTGATGTTTCAATACATGTATACATTGTACAAGGAACAGATTACAGTAATTAGCATATCCATCCCTTTAAACATTTATACTTTCTTTGCGGTAATAACGTTCAAAATCATCTCTTCTAGCTATATTGAAATATACAATACATTATAATTAGCTATAGTCACCCTGCTATGTAATAGGACACAGAATTTATTCTTTCTGTCTAACTGTAATTTTGTACCTGTTGACCATGCTCTTCCCATCCTCCCTTTCCTCGTCCCTTCCCAGCCTCTGTAACCACTATTCTACTCTCTACTTCTATGAACTCAACCTTTTTAGTTTCCACATTTGATTGAGAACATGTGGTATTTGTCTTTCTGTACCTGGCTTATTTAAACATAATGTTATGCAGGTTCATCTTTTCAAATATATAAACTTTTAAAGTTTGCTATTATGAAGCTATATTTTCCAAGATAGGAAGAGGGACAGTGTGTGAATGCACTTTAGTTTTTACCAGGTTGTTAGCTTGATTTACAGCTTTTAACTATTCAGACATATAGTACATACAGCTCCATGTATATTCTTGCTTTATGTGCCACAAATATTACGAACCGGTTTTCTGACCCTTCCTTTTCCTCAAGGATTTCGGATTCCCTCCTGACTCTACTTCCTTCTTTGTTTAAATTCTTATTCCCTCTACTAAGCCAAACAATTTATGTGTGCCTCAGTTTCTACCCTTAAACTTATGTGCCCATCTTATCATGGTCCTCAGAAAAATTATAGGTTGCCTCAGTTAACAGGACCTATTCTCCTTTAGAACGGGATGTTTGCCTCCTCCTGTCCCTGGGAAAATTTTGTAGTAGGGAACTACCCTCTTCAGAGGGCCCACAAGGCAATTTTGTACCTTGTTCCTCCACTTTCTTTCTTCTTGCTGGTTTCCTATTTTTGCTCTGAGAATTTAGCACCTAATTTACATTCTCTAACATGTTTTTGTGACTCAGTTTGTGGCTCAGACAGTGCCATTTGCATTTGAAAAAATGTCCACATTCATAGGGGAAGTTTTAATGTTAGAACTCTATAGGCTTGGTTATTAGACATCACTGGACAAGAGGTTTTTGAACAGGGATGTCTCATTTTCCAACAACATGATTATGAAATGCTACAATTTTACAGTTTGATTATAGATTTTGATGTCGTTAGCAAAAGAGAAGAAGCACAAAGAGGATTTTTATCAGTGTATTAATTTATTTGGCCAAAATAGATCCAAATTCTTAATCCCAAAGCCTTTCTCAGGAAGCCTTTGCAGTGTGTGTTTACCTCATTTCCATCTTTCAAGATTCTGTGGGCTTAAGAAAAATGTCTGTTCTAAATTTTCTTTAAAGTACTGATTCAACCTTTCAACCACCAAACACTATTTATTTATTACTTTTTTCTTCACAGACTTCATATTCTAAAAGACAGTGTTTAGAAAACAAACAGTATTTACTAATTCATAATTTGCTTTTCTGCTTTTTTTTCATGAAAATATAGTCATTTAATTGCGAAGACTTTAACACAAGCTGTTTAGGATTAAAGTTACAGCCAATAAAATAAGCATTTTTCTATATCTACTTTTCAACTAATAACTTATCAAGGGCTTGTCACATGCATTACTTAAGTAGGTAGTCAATGAAACTGAATACTTGTACATTGTTTTACACATATTCATCAAGTGCCTAATAAGTGCAAATCACTGTGGTAGGTAAGGGATAAAGAGACTGATATGAAGCAATAAAATGGTCATGGTCCATACACTGAAAGTAAACACCAGTGGAAGAAACTGAAATATATATATATATAAGTATTGCCAAAAAGAAACAAGAAGAATACGGGGCATGGTAATTGTATTAGTCCTTTTTTTGTTGGTTATAACAAAATACCTGAAACTGGGTAATGTATAAGAAAATAAGTTTATTTCTTACAGTTTTGTAGGCTGTGAAATCCAAGGTCCAGGGAACACATCTGGTGAGGGCCTTCTTCTTGGTGGTGACTCTCTGCAGCAATGCAGGGTATAACATGGTAAGGATGGCATGAGCAAGAGAGTTAATGTGCTCACTTGCTCTCTTTATAAAGCCATCAGAATCACTCCCTGATAAACCATGAGGCCATTAACCCATTACTCCATGAATGAATTAATCCATTCATGAGGGCACAGTCCTCTCTGTCCAATCATCTCTTAAAAGCTCCACTTTTCAAATACCATAATTGGATTTCACACCCTCTTAACACTGTTACAACAGGGGTCAAGTTTCCAGCACATGAACTTTTGGGGGACATTCAATCCATAGCATTCCACACAGCATTTCTTCTGACTAAGGAACTCACAGTGCAGACAAAGAAGTGCAGCAGAAACTTTTTAGTTTGAAATAAATCAAATTTTTTTTATTTTTTCTTTTGTTGCCTGTGCTTTTGAGGTCTCATTCATAATTTGCCTAGCCCCATATCCTGAAGTGTTTCCCCTATGCTTTCTTCTAGCAGTTTTATAGTTTCAGGTCTCATATTTAAGTGTTTAATCCATTTTCAGTTGATTTTGGTATATGGCAAGATATATGGGTATAGTTTCAGTCTTCTACATATGGATATGTTGTTTTCCCAGAAAGCGGCTGTCCTTTCCCCAATGTATGTTCTTGGTGCCTTTGTCAAAGATCAGCTGGCTGTAAGTATGTGGATTGATTTCTGGATTCTCTACACTGTTCTATTTGTCCATATGTATGTTTTTATGCCAGTACCATGCTGTTTTGGTTACTATATTATGTAATATAATTTGAAGTTGGGTAGTGTAATGCCTCTGGCTTAATTTTATTTTTATTTTTATTTTTTGCTCAGGATTGCTTTGGCTATTTAGGGTCTTTTGTTGTTCCATATGAATATTAGGGTTGTTTTATCTATTTCTATGAAGAATGCCATTGGCATTTTGGATGGGATCACATTGAGTTTGTAGATAGCTTTGGGTAATATGGACATTTGCCCAATGTTAATTCTTCCAATCCATGAGCATGGAATGTTTTTCCATCTTTTTGTGTTTTCTTTAATTTCTTTCAGCAATGCTTCGTAGTTCTTGTTGTAGAGATATTTGACCTCCTCGGTTAATGTATTTCTAGGTATTTTACTTTTTTGTACCTATTGTAAATGGGCTTGCTTTCTTGATTTCTTTTTCTGCTAGTATGTTGTTTGAGTATTAAAGTGCTACTGATTTTTGCATGTTGACTTTATATCTTGCAACTTTACCAAATTCTTTTATCAGCTCTAAGAGTTTTTGGTAGTCTTTAGTTTTTTCTATATATAGAATCATGTCATCTGCAAACAGGGACAATTTGACTTTGTATTTTCCAATTTGGATGCCCTTTATTTCTTTCACTTGCCTGATTGCTCTGGCAGGTTCTTCCAATATGATGTTAAATAGGAGTAGTGAGAGTGGGCATCCTTGTCATGTTCCTGTTCTTAAGGGAAAAGCTTTCAACTTTTCCCCATTCAGGGTGATACTGGCAGTAGATTTGTCATGTATGGCTTTTCTTGTGTTGAGATACTTTCCTTCTACACATAATTTGATGAGAGTCTTTATTATGAAGAGATGTTGAATTTTGTCAAATGTTTTTTTCTGTATCTATTGAGATATCATATGGTTTTCATCCTTGATTTTGTTGATGTGGTGTATCACATTTATTGATTTGTGTATTTAAACCACCCTTGTATCCCTGGGATGAATTCCACTTGATCATGACATATAACCTTTTTGATGTGCTGCTGTATTCCATTTGCTAGTATTTTGTTGAGGATTTTTGAGTCTATCCTTATCAAGGGCTATCAGCCTGAAGGTTTCTTTTTTTGTTGTATCTTTGTCTGATTTTGGGGTCAGGGTGATGTTGGCTTCATAGAATGAGTTTAGAAAAATGGTCTGTGTTTCACTTTTTTGGAATAGTTTGAACAGGTTTGGTATTAACTCTTCTTTAAAGGTTTGGTAGAATTAAGCAGTAAAGCCATTTGGTCCTGGGATTTTCTCTGGTGGGAGACCACTAATTACTACTTCAACCTCATTGTTCATTATTGGTCTATTCAGGTTTTTTATTTCTTCTTGGTTCAGTCTTGGTAGTTTGTATGTATCCAGAAATCTATCTATTTCCTCAAGGTTTTCAAATTTGTTGGCGTATTAGTTGTTCATAATAGTCTCTAATGATTCTTTTTGTTTCTCTGGTATCATTTGTAATGTCTCCTTTTTCATTTTTGATTTTTGTTATTTGGGGTTCTTTCTTTAAGATAGTCTAGCTAATGGTTTATTATGTTTATCTTCTCAAAAAAACAACTTTTTCTTTCATTGATCTTCTGTTACTTTTTTTTTTGGTCTCTATTTCATTTAGTTCTGCTATGATTTTAATTATTTCTTTTTATCTATGGATTTCAGGGTTGGAATTGTTCTTGTTTTTCTAGTGTTTTTCTAGTTTTTTGAGGTGTAATGTTAGGTTGTTTATTTGAAGTCTTCTTATTCTTTTGACATAAACATTTATTGCAATAAACTTCCCTCTTAGTACTGCTTTTGTAGTATGTCATAGGTTTGGTAAGATGTGCTTTCATTTTCACTACTTTCAAGAAATTTTTTGATTTCCTGCTTAATTTCTTCTTTGACCCATAGGTAGGTCAGTAGCATGTTGTTTAATTTTGATGCATTTGCATAGTTTCCAAAATTTCACTTGTTATTGATTTCTAGTTTTAATCTGTCATGGTCTGAAAAGATACTTGAAAGGATTCCAATTTTAAAAAATGTTTGGGGACTTGATTTGTGACAGTATTTGTATTTAAGTCATGGGATATAAGGAGATGAGTAAACATCACCAAAGGACTTTACTTCCTCTTCTGAAAAAGGGATTAACATATTTTTGATTGTACGCAGGATAGTTGCATCATGTCAGGTAGAACTATCATGTGGAATATACTAAAAAGCATATGTACTTCACAGGGCCTGGTTTTCCAAAGCCTTGCAGTTTCAAATATTGACCTTGTGGAGGACTGGAAATTTCCCTCAGGCTATAAGTCTCTGTTGCAAGATAAGGATTGTGGCACAGCAAGGTTGCTGGCTCAAAGACAGACTAGTTACTGATTGTTATGTAAAGATATTGAGAAATTGCTATAGGAAGGAATGTTTGCTAAGATCAAGCTTTTGTTGATAACCTTACTGGAATGTCACCTGGCTTGTTTCACTGAAAGTTACCAGCCTATACTGTTAAACTATAACCCCACCTATGTCTCTTTCTGTAACTTCCTGGTCTGGAAAATAAATGCAGGAAGAGAACCCCAATTCAGCATTGATTTCCCAAGGAAGGGGCCTCTCACTGCTCAGTAGAGATGGGCTTTGAGTAATCTTTTGCATCTCCCTCACCCAGGGAAAGTGGTGTGACAAATCTGCGGGGGGTGAAGCAATGCAAAGCAACACTATCACTTTGTTATTATCTCACTTGGAGATTAAGTATGGTTTAGGGATATATGTATAGGCACCAAGTTGACAAGGGGTAAACTTGTGATGGTTAATTTTAGGTGTAAACTTGATTAGATCAAGGAATACCTAGAACTTGGCAAAGAATTGTTTTGGGGTGTGTTTGTGAGGGTGTTTCCAGAGGATATTAACATGTGAGCCTAAGTAGATGTATTAGTCCATTTTTGTGTTGCTATAACAGAGTATCTGAGACTGGGTAATTTATAAACAAAAGAGGTTTATTTGGCTTACAATTCTGGTACAGCTGCACTCGCATAGGCCTCAGGATTCTTCTACTCATGACAGAAAGTGGCAGAGAGTAGGAGGCAGTAGGTGAGTACAAGCAGATCACTTGGCAAGATGAAAACAAGAGAGAGAGAGGGGAGGTGCCAGGGTCTTTTAAACAGCCAGCTCTCATGGGAACAAATAGAGTGACAACTCACTTTATACCCCCTGCCCCAGGGAGTTAATTCATTCATGAGGAATCCTCTCCCATAACTCAATCCACTCCCAACATTGCCAAGTTGGGGATCAGATTTTGACATGAACTTTGGGGAAACAACACATCCAAACTCTATCACTGGACTAGATGGGGAAATTTACCCTCACTATGGGCAGGGACCATCCAATCTGCTGGGGGCCCAGAGAGAACAAAAGCAGAGGAAAAGGAGAATATCTCTATCTGCTGGATGGGAGTTACTCTTCTCTCTTGTCCATGGACATCAGAACTCCAGGATCTTCAGCCTTTGGGCTCCAGGACTTACACCAGTGGGACCTCTGACTCTTAGGCCTTTGGCCTTGAACTGAGGATGGCACCATTGGCTTCTCTGGTTCTGAGGCTTTCAGACTTGGACTGATCTATGCTACTGGCATCCGAGGGTCTCCAGCTTGCTGATGTCCTATCATGAGACTGCTTAGCCTTCATAATTACATGAGCCAATTCCCTTAATAAATCCCCTTTCATGTATTTATATACACATCCTATTGGTTCTGTCTCTCTGGAGAACTCTGACTAATACAGGAATATAATAATAATGATAGAAAAAACAACCTGGATCCGTTCTATATTTATGTATTAGTTTTTATTCTGGGAACCTTACACATATTAACCCTTTTATTCTTTCCACAACACTGTGAGTTGGGCAAAATTATATTTATTTTATGTAGTAGAAAAATGAGACCAAAAAACAAGTAACTTTCCTTAGTAAATACTGAGACCAGGTTCAAACCCCAAGAAGCAGGGCTCCAGACCTACACAATTGACTATCTTGCTATATTGTATTTGCAGGAGGATATTCTCTGAAAATAACAATTGCCTAGCATTCAGAGTCTTCCTAAAAGCCTTTTACATTGGTGAATTTACAAAATGCTGGGGGCTGCTTTGTAAACTGAAAAACTTTTTTAGTCAGCTCACCAGAATGGATCTGTTTTTCAGGGACATCTCACATTTATTTAGTTAATAAGCAATATAAACCAAATGACAATCATTTCTATAAGACAGTATATCAAAAGAACTAAAACATAAACAATCAATAGTTTTTCAGTAGTGGATCTTCATTGGAAGATGGATTATAATCACAAGATTGGTAAACTTGAGATTAGACTGCCTTAGGTTAGTTGGCAACGGGAGTGGTTGATGGCATCAGGACATGATGTCTGGATTATATATTCATAAGAAAGAATGCATGAGCTCGTGGTCTAGTACATACTTGACCTGAGACAGAGATCAAAGGGAATGTCTTTATGGATACATTTTTCCTGATTATATGTATATACAACTGAAAGCCATGAATTATATTTTCAGAAAAAAAAATGCAAAATGTAGGAAAGTTGGAACCAAACTAAATGTCCATCGATGGGCGACTGGATAAGGAAAGTGAGGTATGTATATACCATGGAATACTACTCTGGCATAAAAAAGAATGAAATTCTCCCATTTGCAACAACATGGATGAGCTTGGAGAAACTAATGTTGAGTGAGATAAGAAAAGCACAGAGTGATAAATACCACATGTACTCACTCATAAGTGGGAGCTAAGAGAGAAAGAAGGAAAGAAAGACCACAGAGGTGTGCTGGACTTGCAGAGGGAGAGAGCACAACTAAGGATACAAAGTGGAGTGGGGGTAAGGGGGATGGGGAGGGTAGGTCAGGGATAATTGGGTGGGGGACATGGGGTATAATAGTAATTTGTGATAATGGGAATGCAGCCACTATGGATCTGGCCATCACATCTTGGGCACAAGTGGTGATGATCAGCTTTGATTCTCATAAATATTCATAACCAATAAAAAACAAACAAAACAAAATGTAGGGAAGTTTTAAAAAAATAAAACTTATTAATAATTATACAATCCAGAGAGTATTATCTTTTGCAGTATGCATTTTCTGTTTACTTGCTTTTTTTAGAAAAACATTTATTTATTGATTAATGGACACATATTGATTATATATATTTATGAGGTATAGAGTTATATTTCAATACATGTATATAATTTGTGATTATCAAGTCAGGATAATTAGCATATTCATCATCACAAAGCTTTATCATTTCTTTGTGATGAGAACATTTGAGCTCCTTCTTATAGCCATTTGAGAACATTACAACAAATTATAGATTATAATTTAATAATTATAGATGCCGAGCACTACTGTTCACCACTAGAACTTATTTTTTCTATTTAGATATAACTTTGTGTTCAGCAACCAAGCTCTCACTAACCCTCACCGCCCCCCCCAGCCTCTAGTAATCAAAATTCTACTCTCTACTTCTAAAAGTTCAACATTATTTTTAGCTCCCATATGTAAGTGAGAACATGTAGTATTTATCTTTTTGTGCCTGGCTTATTCCACTTTATATAATATTGTCCAGGCTCATCCATGTTGCAGAAAATGATATTGTTTTTCATGGCTGAATAGTATTTCACATTTCTTTAACCATTTTCTTTAACCACATTTTCTTTAACCATTCATCTGTCGATGGACACCTAGATTAATTCCGTATCTTGGCTGCTGTGAACAGGGCTGCAAAATAAACATAAAGTGCAGATGTCTCCTCAATATGCTAATTTCCTTTTCTTTCGATAAATACCCAGCAATGGGATTGCTATATTATACAGTAGTTCCATTTTTACCTTTTTGAGGAACCTCCATACTGTTTTTCATAATGACTGTGCTAAGCTACATTCCTACCAACAGTATATAAGAGTTCTCCTTTCTCTGTGTCCTCACCAACATTTGTTATTTTTTGTCTTTTTGGTAATAGCTATTCTAACTAAAGTGTAATATCTCATTGTGGTTTTGATTTGCACTTCCTTGATGATGAGTGATTTTGAGCACTTTCCCCAAGTAGCCAAAGCAATCCTAAGCAAAAAGAACAAATCTGTAGGCATTACACTACCTGACTTCAAAATATACTACAGAGCTACAATAATCAAAATAGTATAGTACTGGCATAAAAAAAGACACATGGACCAATGGAACAGAATAGAGAACCCACAAATAAGTCCATATCTCTACAGCCAACTGATTTTTTGACAAAAGTGCAGAGAACATACATTGAGGAAAAGACGGCCTCTTCAATAAATGGTGCATGGAAAATTGGATATTCATATGCAGACGAAAGAAACTAGAGTCCTATCTCTCACCATATACCAAAATCAACTTAAATTGGATTACAGACTTAAGTGTAAGACCTGAAACTATAAAACTTCTGAAAGAAAACATAGAGGAAACACTCCAAGTCACTGGTCTGGGCAAAAGTTTTATGGAGAAGACTTCTAAAGCACAGGCAACAAAAGCAAAAATAGACATATGGGATTACATCAAACTAAAAAGCTTCTGCACAGCCAAAGAAACAACAGAGCAAACAGACGCCAAGCACAATGGTAGAAAATATTTGCAAACTATTTATCCAACATGAGATTAACATCCATAATATACAAAGAACTTCACTCAACAGCAAAAAACTAAAAAATCCAATTTAAAAATGGGCAAATGACCTGAATGACATTTTTCTGCTTTTAGTTAATCACAAACATCTGTAACTACCAAAAACAACTTCTGAACAGCATTAAGTAACTATGATCCTACCCTGAAATGATGTTACTACAACAGAAGCAAGGGAAGGTATCTTTTTAATTACTGTGGACACCTTTATTGAAATGCATATGTTATTTCAGCTAGACCTTTTAAAAATATTGAAAACAGCCTGCAGATCTGACTGGTTTTTACTGATTATTACATCCCTTTACGCCTTAAAAATTCTTTAATTGTTGACATAAAAAAAAGTTGGCTTAAGGCTATGCTTCTGGTTATGGCCAAATAAGGACATGGGAAAATTCTCTTTCTAAATAACAACTATGGAGGTACACGAAATTGACAAAACAGCCATTTCAGTGCTCTGTATATCGACCAAAGGCATATAATAATCTAAGGGACATTTACTCTTGAAAAATTGCTGAACTTTAGGTTACAACCTTGGGGGTCTATAGCACTCTTAACTGTGGCTACTCCCATCACACTCTCCTGTTCCCCTCCCCAGCCCAGGTAAGTGTAGAGGTTCTGCCAGCTTCTCTGCGGCAGTTGATGGGGACTTACTCTCTCTGTCATGGTGGGTGCTGTCCATTCCAAATCGTGTTGTCAAGGGAAGTGATGATCTCTGAGGTCCAACTCAGTGCTGGAACTAGGATAAAGGCAAGTGAGGCACTCACCTTGGGTGCAAGATTTAAAGAGGTAACCCCACAAAACCCACAGTAATCAAGATAAATTATATTTTAATGCAATGTTTACTTTAAAAAATCAAAATTAATGCAAAAAATCCATGATGAACAAAATGTCAAAATCTTACATAAGGATGAGTCCCAGCCACAGAAATGGATCTACTGCTGTTGTGGATTGGGTAAGTATATCCCTGGCTGAGGTAGTTGTCAAAGAAAAATGTATATTGATTTTATTTGCATAAGTATTTAAAGTTATAAATTTTCCTTTGGTAAGGATCTGTATCCATAGATTCTGATAGATCATGTTTCCATTATTGTTATTTTCAAGAATTCTTCAATTGTTGGTCTGTAGTTTTTCCTTTGATTCAAAACTTGTTTAACAGGCTTTTTGTTATTTTTAATTTTCAGGTAAAAATATTTTTTAAATTGTTATTAATTTCTAGTTTTATTGCACTGTGATCAGTGAAAACTGTATTATATCTATTCTTGGATATTAGTGAAACATTCTTTGTGGTGTAAAATCTAGTCAATTTTTTATGAATTGACACTCACAGAAAGTATATTCTCTATTATATGAGGCGTCTTCAAAAAACTCATGAAAAGATTCATATTAGGGCTGCCAGTCAAGATGGCAGAATAGACTGTCCCCAGTGTCACTCTCTCCCACAAATCAACCAATTTACAACTATAAAAAAGCAATAACAGCAGAGCTGTGTCCACTAGAACTCAGGGGAAGAGGAGGAGAGACCTATGGAGTTCATGAAGGCAGGAGAAGCCACAATGAGAGAAAGAAAAAGCTGCTCAGAGTATTTCAGGCCACGGCCACTTTAATGCTGGAGCTGTTGAGCGCATTGAGCAGGAGCTGGCAGAAGCTGCAGCTGTGCCCTTCAGATGTAGTTGCTCAGAGGCAGCAGGAGAGAAGGGGGCCTTGGTGGCCACCAGGACAGCAAGACCACTAATAGGGTTCCCATGGACCCACATAAGAGTGAGGAGCCACAACAACTGAAAAAATGGAGCCACTCAAAGTCCAGTGAGTTATTGCAAGGGACCAGTACATGGCCTGTCCCATGGGAAGTGTTTGGAGCACAGGCAGTGGGGGAGATGGCCTACCAGGAGAACACTGGGACACAGCAAGGACAGCTGATCTGCCCCCTAGTCAGTGCAGGACCACTCAGAGGAGACTGGTCAGGAATATAGAATTGCATGGGGTGCCGTTTGATGAAAAGACTCAGGCCCAGATCAGAGTTTCTACACAACCCAGGTGCAATGGGTCTCTGGAGAGCTGGAAGTATCTATAAAGTCAATCACTAAATCCTGAGCTGCACAAAAAGCCTTCTCTAGGGAAACAGCAGAAAAGCAGCAATTAAGCTCAACCACACAGCTCAAGCATTGGTTCCCACAGGAAGTTCCCCCAATTTAGAAGTAAGCAGAGGACAAAAAAATAGTTCCAGCCCAGGCACACCACCAGTGCCTCAGGGCCCACCCAGGGATCTAAGGTATGGAGTGGGGACCAGACAACCTCCCATCCACAACCAGGCACACTGCCAGTGCCTTGGGGCCCATCCAGGGACCTGAGGTATGGAGCCTGGGACTGGACCCTTCTGCCCACAACCAGGCACAGTACCAGCGACTGGGGATCTGAAGCATGGAGTGGGGACCAGACCTCCCTCCCACAACCAGGCAGCCATCAGTGCCTTGGGGCCCACTGGAGGTCCTGAGGCATAGAGCTGGGGACCACACTGCCAGCATCAAGGAGATGCCAAAAACATTACCTCCATGTGGGTGGGCCACCACAGCAACCACAGTAACCATGGCTGCTGCAAAAGTGGCTAGACACCACAACCACCACGCAGATGGTCCACCAGCCACTGGAGTGCATTGACACAAGGAGAATCACTAGCAGAGACCAAAGAAAAGAATAGGATATCTCTCTCTACAAAGCCCATTCCAGAGTGACAGAAGAAGCATCTGCTCTATGATAATATTGGGGGATCTGAACACACCTCTCAGGAGTGGACAGATCATCTAGGCAGCAAATCAACTATTACTATTTCAGAAGAGAAGAAATTTAGGGTTATCAGTGGTGGAAGGGGGGAGGGAAAGGGGTATAGAGAGAGATTGGACAAGGAGCATAAAGAATAAGTACAACTTGTTACAATATATATACTATTTGATCAACTGATTTGATCAACATATGTCAACATTAAACCCCCAAAATATGTATAATCAATTATGGTTCAATTAAAAAAGAAAGAAAAAAAGAAAAAAAATTCCCTAAACTTAAAGGGGAGAGGGGAAAACATATGTATATAAATCACATATATACTATACTTATTTAAAAAAAATCACCAAAATTTTTCCATAACTACCAAACATTGCATGTTTAGAATAAGTATTTTAAAAAGTGTAGAGCACCATATGAGAGAGAAGATAATTATTATCCTATAAGAATAAAAAATATTTTTCTCACTACAAAAGAAAAAAAAGATTCATATTACCTTTTAATCCCATTTTCCACAAACATTTTAAAGACCCCATATATATTATGTATGCATGTAAATGTGAGAAAAAATACATGACAGATACATGCTAATAATAGGAGACTTTCATCTAATTCTCAGTTTGAAAAAGAATAAGTTGATAAGAATTTAGATGGCTATAGGAAGCAGTTAATAATGTATATCTCATAGCAAGCTGCAAACCTTTGTAAGGGTACTTCAAAAAGTTCGTGGAAAGATTCATATTATCTTTTAATTCTATTTTTCGTGAATTTTTTGATGTACTATCATATACCCATGCGCACACACACACACACACACACACACACACACACACACACATCCATATAGTCTTTTTGGACATGTATGTGTACGTATGTATATATACATACATACAGTATTTTACTAGGATGTATTGTACTTATGGTTACTTTTTTACTAATATCATTGTATATTTTTGTGTATATATACATATACAATACATATATATATATATATTCCCTTTATTTGACACTCTCCACTGATTCCCTGTCATGAGCAATATTAAAATGTGTTCATTGTATTTTCTGATACCTTACCTTCCTCTTAATCATGGTCTTATGTGAAGTATTATGTTTTTAATTCCAGTTACTACCTGTGGTTGGCAGAACAATGCCTTCCCCAAAAGATGTCAGTGTCCTAATTCCTAAAACTTGTTAATATGTTGCCTTACATGGCAAAAGGAACTTTGCATGCGTGATTAGGTTAAGGACCATGAGATGAGATGATTATCCTGGATTATCTAGGTGAGCCCAGTGTAATCACAACAGTCTTTATAAGTGGGAAGAAAGGGGGCCAGAGTCAGACAAAGGGATATGATTATGGAAGCAAAGGTTGGAGTGATGTGGCCACAAGAAGAAATGCAGGCAATTTGTGGAAACTGAAAAAGGCAAGAAAACAGACTCTCCCCTAGAGCTTCCAGAAGGAATGCAGCCCTGCCAACCCATTTTGGACTTCTGACCTCCATAACTGTAAGATAATAAATTTGTGTTGTTTTAAGCCACTAAATGTGGAATATACCAATATTTATAAAGCAAATATATTTCACAGGGCCTAGTTTCTTGTAGTTTCAGGTTTGGCCTAACTTCTTAAAAGTAGATATAAAATGTTGACCTTGCAAAAGACAGGAAACTTTCCCCAGGCTATAGTCTCTGTTGTAAGATAAAGAATTGTAACACAGCAAGGTTGCTGGTTCAAGGACAGACAAGTTACTGATTGATATGTAAAGATACTGGGGAATGTGTAGGGAGAGAGAATGTTTGCTAAGATCAAGCTTTTGTTGGTGGATCGACTTAACCTTTTGCAAATTGCATTATGGAATGTCACCTTGCTTATTTCAGTGGTGTTACTAGTTTTCTATTTGTTAGCCATAATTCTGCCAATATCCTTGTGTCTCTGTAATGGTTAAATCAACTGAATTTTCTTATAAAACTTCCTTGTCTTTACAATAGAAGGGAGAGGCTAACTTTGGAAGTGGCTGCCACATTCAATTTTGCTCCTCCGTCTGGGCCTCAATGCATACATAGTGCTTGAGTATTCATGTAATTCTTTTCTTCGTATCCTTTACACAGGGGAAAGAGGTGTAACAACTAAGTTTGTGGTAACTGTTATAGCAGCAATTGGAAAATACACTACTTAAAAGGCAACCAGCGAACTTATTCTATTTTTGATATATTCTCCCTCTTGTCCATTTTTCTAACATATAAATATTTTGTACTATAATGTTTCCTCCTATATCTATTATTTAGACTCAACTCTACAGGAAATTATATATTTGATGCTTAAAATTAGTCTTTATGCCAATGTCTCATCAGCTATGTTGGATTTCAGAAGTTCATTCTCGAGCAAATTTCTGAGAAAGTGTTCATGGGAACAATATTCCTGGAATTCTTAAATGTTCATAACATGGCCGTAGTCTTTATACTTGAAAGACAGCTTGGCTAGATATAAAATCCTTGGCTCATATCTTCTTTCATTGAGTATTTTAAATACGTTACTCTACTGTCATCTGGCTTAAAGCCTTGATGTCAAAGTCTAATGGAAATCTGATTTTTCCCCTTAAAAATGTCGGTCTTTTTGCACAAGAGTAAGGTTCAAAGGGATCAGAGATTTAAACATAAAATGTGAAATTATGTAAGTACTGAATAAAATATGAGTGGATTTCCTCATATCCTGGGAGTGGAAAAAACTTTCTTAATTATAATTCAAAATTCAGTTGCAATGAAAGAAATGACTGTTACATTTTATTATATGGCATTTTATTTTTGCATGGCAAAAACAATTAAGCAAAATCAAAAGACAAATTTGGAAAACACATTGCAATTTATATTACAGAAAAAAGTACTGACACTAATATACAAAAAGGTCCCAGAAACAGAGTGTAAGAAGGCCAACAATATGAAAGATAAATGAACAAAAGTTATGACCTTAAGCTCACAAAAGGAATAAGAAATGAATTTTAAACATGTGAATATATGCTCTGCATCGCTTGTCATATGAGAATTGCTAATTAAAACTACACTGAGATGCTACTTCTCATGTATTAATTGACAAAAATCCAAAAGTCTAACAATATACTCCACTGGCAAAGCTATAGGTAAACATCATATTCATACATCACTGGTAGGAATGCAAAGTGATATAACTCCTATGGAGGTGGATTTAACAAGATCTAAAATAATTACATTTGTATACAACTTATGTCTTAGCAATATCACTTCTATCCCAAACATACCCTATCAAGTACCTGAAATCACTTATGCATACAGTTATTCTTTACAACTTTATTTGTGATAGAAAAAGAGCAGGCATAACCCATATTTATATCATTAGGAGACTGATTTACTAACTGAAATACTATACAGCCATAAAATGAATGTGGAAGATCATTTTACTCTAATATGGAAAGATTTTCCAGATTGATTATTAGTTATGACCAGTATATGAGGTTTATGCAGTTTAAGTAAAATCATATGAAACAATTTTATGAAAAACATCAATTTGTAGAATAATCATTTTATACAATTATTTCCATTCACCCACCTTCCTACTTAACTGTCTTCCTACTTAAGTGTCCACTGTACACACCGAGGTTTTGATGACTTAAGGTGTTTATTTAATGTTAATTATGAAAATTTTAGAGTGTGGAATTTTGGGTGACTTTTTGCCTTCTTCTTGAATTCTGTGTCATAATCATAGTAGTAGAGTCATTACTTTTAAAATTGTGGGCCATGAGCTACTAAGATGATTTTGTAATCCACTCATAGGGCACAACCCACAGTTTGAAAATACTGCCTTAGAGGACTCAAAAATATATTTAATTCCTGAAATGATGACATAAATAATCTAATTGAAAGACAAATACTTAATTTGGTATACACATTATAAGAGGCATGTGGTTTAGGGTAAATGAATGTTCCAAATCAGTCTTACAAGACATTAGAGAAGGGCAAGAATCACTGTAAAGTTGTCAGTAATCGTTTAATAGGGAATACGGGTGACAGACATATACATGAGCAGAAAGGGATGGAGAATAATGTTTCTGGTAGGGATCTGAAGGGGAACTGCATGAGCCCAGACATGGAGAAACGCAAATGATGTCTATTTGGTTAATGGTGTAAACCTGCTTGACCTGGAGTCACACAAAAGATAACAAAGGAAAGAACTTTTTTATCACATAATATTTTGAAATATTATTTCTAGATTTATTAGTTTCCTCCACTATGCTTGAATTAGAATTTTATTTACTTCCCAAATCCTAACAACAATAATGATAACCTTCTACTAACTTTTCTAGAATACATTTATGATCAAAACAAAAGATCACCTTTATATGTATGAAGGCTTTGGGACTTTTTCATTATTGGCTTCCAGCGAAGCTCAGATACATCGCTCTTCTGCAGTCCCGTATCTTTCTTAATAGAAGGTTTAAAGGTGACTGTACATTTTGCACACACTGCTCATAAAGTGACTTGATTCATGATCATACTTTTTAATAACCTTTATCCTAGGAAGATGGCTATGTGGCCCCAGTGGACACACTAGAAGCCTCAAGATTTATTTCTAACAATAATAGCACTGCTGGGATTTTTATACTCAGGAATGCATCATGCACAATAGAAAAATACTTTTTTGCTCTTAGACCTCACTTTACCCTCACTGATCCTTGAAAGGAGCCAATATTGCTATCATGTAAATAAGGGAAATTTAACACTTGTAGGTCTCAAGTAAGTATGAAAAGGAGATATCCTTTAAACCTAAAAGACACATCATCTTCTGCAACATGTGGAAACATTAGAGATGTTAGAGAAAACATTTAAAATAATACATAAGCAGAGCTACTGTACATATTTTAAAATAAATTATATAAAACTACAAAAGTAAAATTATTTTTTTATGTAGCATTTTATAAATTAGATGAATACAATTCTAATGATGGAGGCACATAAAAATTGTAATATTGTAGAGAAAATAATCAACCAAAACTAACATTCTTAGCTTGGAGACTTAAGAAATAACAAAAGAAAAATAATCAATAGAAATAACCAATAGAAATAAAATTTTGATGTAAATAGGCAGAAAAGAGAAAGATAATTTTCCCTCAATAATTTTTTTTTTCACATTATATTCTCTTTCTAATTTTTTATTTCAGGCACTTTATCTTACTGTTGCAGGGTAGAATAAGCCAGATTCATTTGTATGTTTACAGAAATAAGGATATTCCCTCTTACTTTCTTGTAGAAAAAGGTTAGAAGAAAATTCTAGAACATGGAAAATCATACTCATTTATTTATTTAACAATAATTTACTAAGCACCAGCCTTCAAGAAGCAGGCTAGAGGAGACCAATGGATCCTTGGACCCACACAATCGCATGTGACAAGTGCTACAGGTTACTGTCCCACATATGAGCTAGGCACCCTGTCTAGTATACAGGGAAATATCATGGAGAATTCATGTATTATCTATATTGTTTCTTCTAATTCATGAACACAGTATATTTCTCTACTTATTTAAGTCTTTCTATATATCATAATACAAATCTTGTATGTATTTTGTTAAAATTATCCCTAAATACTTATTTTTTAGGCAATTATAAATTAACTTTAGTGTCATTTTATGATTGTCCATTCTTAGTATAAGTAAATAAAATTGATTTTTGGATATTGACCTTGTATCTTTTGAGCTTGCTAAACTCATTTATTAATTCTAGCACCTTTTTTTGTAGATTCTTTGGTATTTTCCTTATAGATGATCATGTCACATGAGAATAAAAATAATTTTGTTTCTTTTCTAACAGATGTGCATTTCATTTCTTTTCTCTATCTTATTACACTGGCTAGCACAATGTTAAATTAATAAAGTGAAAGCAAACATTCTTGCCTCTTTCCTAATCACAGGGTGAGACTGTTCAATCATCACCGTTAAGTATACGTTAGCTGCGTTTCATGATCTTCATCACATTGCGGGAAGTCCCCTTATATTTTTAGTTTGCTAAGATTCTTTTTACCATGAATGGATGTTGAATTTTTGTCAAATACTCTCTCTGCCTCTATTGCAATGAGTGTATGATTTTTTTTTTCTTTTTATACTGTTTATATGGTAAGTTACATTGATTTTTTTTTTTTTGATGTTAACAAATGTGCATTCCTAGGGTATGCCCCAATTGGTCATGATATATTATGCTTTTTAAATATTACTGGATTTGATTTGCGAATACTTGACTGAAGATTTTTGGTCACATATTTATGAGGGACATTTATCTATAGTTTGATTTTATTGTAGTATCTTTGTGTTTGGTATCAAGGTACTGACAGCATTATAAAATAAGCTGGGAAATATTTGTCCTACTTTTATTTTCAAGACAAGTTTGTATAGAAGTGGAATTATTTCATCTTTTAATGATTAGAAGAGTTCAACAGTGAAGCCATCTAGATCTGGCTCTTTTTTATCTTCCTTCCTGCCTGCCTGCCTTCATTTTTGTGTGGGAAGGTATTCCAGCACAAATTCATTTTTCTTAATATGTGTGGCGATATTTAAGTTACCTATTTCTTGCTGAGAGAGCCTTGATAGTTTGTATCTTTCAAGAAATTTGTCCATTTCATCTGTCATCAAATTTATTAGCATAAAGTTACTAATAATAGTCTCTTATTATTCATTTAATGTCTGTAGGACCCATAGTAATGTCCCTATTTTTTCCCTGATAATAGTAATTTGTGTATTATTTTTGGATATATCTGTCTAAACATTTACCAATTTTATTGACATTTTTAAAGAACCACATCATTTGGGGTTCATTGGTTTCTCTACTGTTTTCCTGTTTTCTATTTCATTAATTTGTGCTCTTACCATTATTCCTTCCTTCTGCTTGCTTTGGGTTCAATTTGTTCTTCCTTTTCTAGAGTCTTAAAATGAAAATGTACATGCTTTGGGGTATAAATCACATTCTTTAATTTGTTGTTTTAAGTTCTTTTAATTACAAATATTTACTGATTTTTCTTGAGATTTCTTATTTGATGCATAGGTTATTTAATTCCCAAGTATTCTGAGATTTTCCAAATAGCCTCTTCTTATTGATTTTTAGCTTAATTCCACAGCGGAAACAGAACATTCTTTGATGCTTTAAATAATTTTAAACTTGTTAAGATTTATTTTATGGCCCAGAATATAGTCTAACTTGGTGAAAACTTCATGTACCATTGAAAAGAATGTGTATTGCTGTTGCTGGGTGTTCTATAACTATCAATTAGATCAAGTCATTTGATTGTGTTGTTTAGATCCTCTATACCCTCGCTGATATTTTTGTCTACATGTGATATCAATTAATGAGAGATAAGTGTTGAAAACTCTGACTAAAGTTGTGGTGCGTTTATCTCTTGTGTCAGTTCTATCTGTTTTTTTCTTTGGGTATTTTGATGCTCTCTTGTCAGTTGCCAGTTGCATACGCATTTGGGATTGCAAAGATGTCTTAAATAATCAATCATTTTATCTTTATGAAATATCCCTCTTTATCACTAGTAATACACCTTATGGTGAAATCTACTTTGTCTGATATTATTACAACCAATCCAGCTTTCTTTTGATTAGTGCTTTCCTGGTATATCTCTTCCTATGCTTTTATCTTTAATCTTTCTATGTCTTTGTATTTGCGGTAAGCTCCTGATAGACAGCATAGAGTTGGGTTTTACTTTCTTAAACCAACCAGAAAATCTCTGTCTTTTAAATGGAATATTTACAGTATATTTTGATTTGATATGATTATTTATATGGTTGTATTATAATCTTTTCTCTTACTAGCTGTTTTTCATTCCATCCACATTTACTTTTAGTTTTTCCCCCTCTTTCTGTACCTACTTTTGCATTTATTGAATATTGTTTTTGTTTCTATTATACCTACACCTTTGATTCATTAGTTACACTTTATTTAGTGGTTGCCTGAAGGTCTACAATACAACAATTAAGTTTACTGCATTATACCTTCAAATAATATTACACATTTCATGTATAGTATAAGACCTTTATAATAGTGGACTTCCATTTTCTTTCCTCCTGCTGTTTGTGCTGCTGTTCTCACGTACTTTACTTCTACACATATATGCTACTTCTACATATGTTAGAAATCCCACAATGCATTGTTACCATTCTCAATTTCCTTTAAAAAATACTAAAAATAAGAAAAAGAGGCTTTTATATTTACCCTCATTTTTACCATTTCCAGCTCTCTTTTTCATGTAGAACCAAATTTCTACCTGTAATCTATTCCTTTTTCCTGTAGAACTCCTCTTAGACATACTGTAGACCAGGCCTTTTAGCATTAGATTTTCTCTTTTTTTCTGTTTGTCTGACGTCTTTCTGTCTCTTTCATTTATAAAAGCTAATTTTACTGGGTATAGAATTCTGGGTTGATAGTTTATTTTTTCTTTTAATACTTTAAGGAAGTTGCCCATTGTTTCCTGTTTACAGAAAGTCTGCTCTAATTCTCACTTGTTCCTCTTTATGTAATATTTCGTTTTATTCTAGTTGCTTTCAAGATTTTCTCTTTATTCTCATTTGTCAGCAATTTGACTGATATGTCTAGTTGTCTATATACATATACACTTATAAAAAAAAAACACGCTTGTCCTGTACTTTGAGTTCTCTGTGATTCTTGGTTCTATAATTTGTTACCTTTCATTAATTTTGGAAAATTCTCAATAAATATGCTCAAAAATGTTTTCTGCTCCATTTTATCTCTGGGACTTGAAATACATCTATGTTAGCTCTCTGGTATTTTTCCACAGCTCTGAAATGTTCTGTTTCTGTACTATTTTATCTCTTTGTATTTCTGTTTGGATCATTTCTATTGGCCTGTCTTCAGGTTTACTGATTCATTCTTAGCACTCTCCAGTTTGCTGATGAACACATTGAAAAAATTCTTTATCTATAGTATTATTTTTTAATTTTTGAATTTCCACTTAAATCTTTTTTATAGTTTTTATCTTTCTGCTCGAAATCTCCATTTATTCATGCACAATGTCTACCTTTTGCACTGGATATTTGAACTTATTAACAAAAGTTAATAAGTTAATATCCTGTTAAATATTTCCAATATTGAAATTATCTCAGGGTATGATTCTGTCTACTGCTTTATTTCCTGACCATGGGTTGCTTTTGCTTTCTTTTTTTTGTGTTTCATAATTATTGTTTGAATGCTGGACGTTGTGTAGAGTGAGATAAATGGTAATTGTACCTAGAAACTAGGACAACTTTCTTCTGTCAGGCTGTTATTATGGAGCAGTTTATGTTAGTAGTTTAGTGGGGGTTAGATTTGTTATTATAGTAATCTTCAATGTATCACAGACTTCAAATTCCTCCAGTGGTGGGCTGCTGTTACTTTTTGCTTAATGTGGGGTCTTGGGTACTAAAGGGAATTTTTTCATGCTTGCCTGCTTCACCCTCAGCTTTCAGCAGACCCCGCACACTTCTAGTTTGTGGGTTCTCTCTACATGCTCTTGCCCCACCTCCAGGGCAAAGCATTTGCTATTTCTTGTTACTTAGTCTGCAGTTTTTCATGGGAGCATGGGAGGGATAAATTCTCAGTTCTCAGCTATGTATGCTGGGGGATTTCTCAGCATTCCTGTCCTTCATACCTCTGCGATAACAAATTTTTTTGTTGTATCGGTGGGGGTTCTTGAATGGGAGAGAGTTTCCTGCCCCTCCTCCCAGGGGTAGAGGCTTTTGATTTTACTCTTCTCTCAGCAGCAGTATATTTTTTTCTTGGAAACAGTGGTGAGAGGGTTTTTTGTCCCTTCTCTACTTGGTAAATTGCTGGTTTTTTTGTTACTTGGTGCAAGGCTCACGGAGTGGTTACTGCAAATTTCCTGCACCTCCCACAATGGCAGTGTACTTTTGCTTGTGACTAGGAAAGGAGGATTTTCTACCTGTCTCCCAGTGACAAATTGCTTTTGCTTTTACCCCTTTCCCCAAAACCATAAAGGGGTTTCTACCTTTTTTCAAGTAGCAGGTGGCTCTTTTTTTCTTCCCTTTCCCCAGAAGCAATGCATCTTTGCCTAGACCCTGGAAAAAAGAGGATTTGCTGCCCCTTCATTAGTGACTTAAAGCTTTTGCTTCATACGAGAGAAGGATTTAGAAATTGGGTGATGTTTCACGTCTTTGCTTTTAGGTTTCGTCCTTCTTCCAGTCTTTTTCATAAGTATCTGGTAGAGGCTCATGGAAAAGACCTTGGGAAGGAGTGGGGTTCTGAGGTATTCTACACTATTACACTAGCCTACACTTGGTCTTCAGGAATTTTTTAAAATTTTAGCTTTATACTCACTTGTTTTTATGAAGGACACTTCTTTTTCCTAGGTCTGCCAAAGTGAAACAGTTTGTAGGAAACTCTTTGGTGGGGCTTGTCATCCTTTTGAATTCACTTTACATTGTTACCTTGAGACCTTCAACTGCATATTAGGCTCAGGAAAAGTTATGATTTTGTAGATAATCTTATTTTTTTCTGTTACAATGGCAGAGACATTCACTTCGGGCTTTCTGTGTCCTTAGAACTGTCACGGCATCTTTGGAAGGTGATAAGACTAGTCCTTTGTATGCGCTGTTTGCCCTCAAACATTCCCCCCTAGTCTCTCAGCATGGGGAGTAATCACTGAAGTTACAATATGGAATGAAAATATTACTAAAATATCCATGTCTTGGGAAGGAAAATACATTGTTAGGAATTAAATATGTTTCACAATACAGAAAGCAGAACTGTAAGCAAACAGACCTTAGAAGTATTAAAATTTGTATATAGGGATTCAGAAGAGGTTTAGGATAAAATGTTGTAAGATGGAGACTCTTGGACAGCTCCTTAATACACTAGTTATCAGGAAGAGAATGGAATGTACTTTTAAGTAAACTGATGGGGTGGGGCATTTTTCATCACGCCTCTGTTCTTACTTGTTCCCTAACCTCCCAGCTCCCTCTAGCACAAATGCTACCTGAAAAAAACAGAAGGAAGGAACTACATACCCTTATTGAAGTCTTGCCCCAGATCATTCTTATGGCCACAGTAGAAGAAATCAAAACCCACTTTCAGAACTGATGTTCCTTATGGGCAGAATATTGTGTTCCAAGCCAAGGCATGTGTAGGGTATAGAAATTCTGCTGTATTCTAAGCTGCAGGATATTTATTCTTTTCTGACATCAATTTTTCTTACAGGGAAGATAATTCTATATAGCCATTAGAAGTTGTCTTTAAAAACATCCCTGTATCAGCATTTCATCTATTTGTCTAATGTTGCAATTGAAGAGGTGATGGAAGCAGGAATAGCTCCGAGGTGTTATTGGGTTATGAGGGAAGAGTGAAAGGAAAGCTTTTGATGATAGAAGTTTTGATAAATTATACCAACCTTCTCACTGAAAAACACTAAAAACAAAACAAAACAAAAAATATAAGCATGAAAACAAATATGCAAACAAGAAACATTATCTGAGAAGCATGGAAGTATTAAAAAGGTAGAAAGGAGTTGCTGAGCCAAGATCAAGATGAAGAGTAGAGATCAGAGAGGTGAGCCTGAAGGGTAACCCAACAATTCCACTTTAGGAAGTATACCTACATATATGTAGATTTATGCACATTGGAACACATGTACAAGACAGTTTATCATTGCAGAAAACTGAAAACAACTCTGTTGTCCATTAACAGAAGAATGAATAAACTCTGGTATGGTTTTATAATAAAATAAAGAACACAATTGAAATGGTTTTTAACTACAGCTAAATGCACTGATGTGCTATTTAATGTTTAACACCGGTTCTCTGGAAGAAAAAGCTCTGATTTTTCACACGTACCCATTT
Organism: Cynocephalus volans; assembly: GCF_027409185.1. Classification (NCBI taxonomy): domain Eukaryota; kingdom Metazoa; phylum Chordata; class Mammalia; order Dermoptera; family Cynocephalidae; genus Cynocephalus; species Cynocephalus volans. The sequence goes on from NC_084478.1 coordinate 59,047,228, forward strand.
TCATGGCGTAAATACTCCTACGATGGCCAAATTTAAGCTACCAATGTAATGTCACTGAACATGGGGTTGAGAAGATATGCATACAATCAGCTCTTATGAGCTGGTATGCACCATCTACAGTACACCACTGGCTAAACAGAACAATATGGATCAGTTTGGCAAATTTTAATGCTGAGCGTAAGAATCAAGAAAGAAAAAAATATGTAAGTATAGCTCTACTAATATATAATTCAAAAACAAGCAAAACAAAAGGATAAATCTTTTTTTTTTTTTTAAAGGGGAAACAAAATATGAGGGTACTTCATACAGTTCAGGAAAAGATTTGCATTATCTTTTAATTCTATTTCTCCACAAACTGTTTGAAGTACTCTCATATTGGTGGTAAAAGCATAAAGAAAAGGAATTAAGAAAGACAGGGTAATAGTCTATCTGTGTACATGTATAAGGGGGTAAGGAGAAACACTGGATTATTATCTGAACACAGGAAGCTTCTGGCAAGATTCTACTTCTTGACCTGTTGAGTGTTTATGGCATTTTACAGCAAGTTGTTAAGCCATATATTTAGGTTTTATGCAATTTTCTCTCTGTTATGTTGCACAATATCTTTAAATGATAGAAGGGATTATTTTGTCAAAGAGGTGCTATAAAGTTTCAAGGAGCTTTTTAAAACACTACCAGGAGAACTAGGAACTGACTCTCATAATACAAGTCACTTAAGGGATTTTCTCAACTAAATTTCCTCAAATTCCCACAAGGTACATGTGAACTGCCAGGGTTAATGGTAAACTTCTTATAAAACCACAGTCAAAACATTATCTTTATTTCCAGAGTTAGATATTTTAACCTAGAAACATTTTGTCAGGAAAATAGAATAATTTAATCAGGCCCCCTCACCTTAGGTCTGGTTGGGGGTTGTGCAGTGCATTCTTTGTAAATAGGTTCTGTGTGGGTGGAGTTAGTGCACATGGGTGGTGCCACCACCTTGGCTGGCATCTCCTGCCTTGGGTGTCTGCTTCATGTGCGGTCATGCTCTCCAACCTATGGCTCTAAGGACCTTTTGGCCAGTTACCTAGCTCATAGACCAGCATGTGAGGGGTCTGGGGACCCAGCCTGGTGTGTGAAGGGTTTGTGACCCAGTCTGGGCAATGGGCTTGAGGGGTCTGTGAGCTCCAGACCCAGCCCAAGCTCGACAATTGGCGATGTTGGCAGGATTCTGACATTAGCAGTAGCTCTACACATTTTTATTTTATAATTTTGCCTCAACTACAGGAGAGAAAAAACTACATCTCTTTTATCATTATTCAAAACCTATTTTTATTCTTTTTATAATTAAAAGAAAAAAATTCTATAGATAATGCAAACATGAAATATTCTAAAAATGAAAATTGAGATTTATTTCCTCAGGCTCCACCCCATCACTGTCTACCCTATTACTGCTTTAATCATTTTAAGGAAAGTATTACTATCTCAAATGATCATATTTGTGTTCCTGTTTTATGTTTATTTTGCCCATTAGAATGTAAGTGCCTTGAGGGCTGGGCCTAGTCAGCTCATTGTACCCTTGGTGCTCAGAATACTGCTGGCTTACATGTATATCAGTAAGATGGTGGAATAGGAATTTTCATCCTTCATCCTCCCACAGAAATATCAATTTTGACAACCACTCATAGGTGAGAATACCTTTGTGGGAGCCAGGGAGTCCAGTGGTGATGTCTCAGCACCCTGATGGTGCAGAAAATCTGAAAATAAAAGTATTGAGTAGGGTAAGAAGAACAGTCTCACTTTACTTGCATCACTCCTCCTCCGAGGCAGCACAGCTCAGTGCCAAAAGAGACCCTCCTCAACCTTCAATTTCTGTCATGAAAGAAAGTGAATCTAATGAACACCTGGCTTGCCCAGCCATGTGGGATGCTACCCAAGAGGCCTACCTCTGCACACCCCACCCAAATCACTGAGGCATAGCTGAGTAATCTGGGGGGAGGTAGGAGCAGGGAAAAGGAATATGGGCTTGCAACAACTGGGGTGTGGAACTCAACAAAGGGCTTCGATTTGTCTTAACCACCTCACAAACTCTAACAGGCTCGCTCATGACTCTCACAGAATACAGGCCCCCGACTGATTAAAACATGCCCCCCAAATTTTGCACTCCCCTCCACCACTTCTGATGCCCCGCATATGCCCCCATAGACGATGCATGCAAGTCTCCACAGATTGTGCACAAGCATATGCATACGGCCAGCTTGATTCTGTGGGAGAAGATACTTAACCTTGAACACTTCAGGGCACTGCCCTAGGGAAAATAAGCAGGAGGCTCACAGCACCAGGCCCAGCTTTGAGGGATGGGGACAAGACATAATCCTAAGACTTCTCCCCCAAGAGAGAGCTAGACAAGGGGAGTGGCTGCATGCATGGAAAAAGGTCTGAGTAACCCCCAGATTTTCGAGCTAAGCTAAATGGGCTTTCTTTCCCAAAGCCAGAAAGTAAAATTAAAGGGGGTGACTGCTTTTCTCAAATGTGAAGACAGCAACATAAGACTTCAAGGAACATTAAAAATGAAGTAAACATGACATCACAAAAGGAACACAATAATTTTCCAGTAACCTAATGTAAGGAAATAGAGATTCACAAATTGCCTAGTAAAAATTCAAAATAATTGTTTTAAGGAAGCTCAGTGAGCTAGCTACAAGAGAACACATATATATAACTAAATTAAATCAGAAAATTAATATGTGAATAAAATGAGAAGTCCAACAAAGAGATAGAACTCATTAATAAAAAGAACCAAACAGAAATTCTGGAGATGAAAAATAAAACAAATGAAATGAAAAATGCAAGAGATCTTCAATAGCAGACTTGATTAAGCAGAAGAGCCTGTGAACTGAAAGGTTATCTGAAATTATCCAGTCAGAGGAAAAAAAAAGAAAAAAGAATGAAAAATATCAAAACATCACATTATATACTTTAAATATATACAGTTTTTATTTGTCAGTTATACCTCAATAAAGTGGGAAAAAACAAACAAAAGAATACTGCTAGCTCACAATCTGTCCTCGATAAAGCCTTCTCAAAAGAATATAGGAATGAACAGAAATTTTAACTTAGAGATCATTCCATATCAGCATGTATGCATCTACCTTATTCTTTCTATTAGCTGTCAAGTATCCCAACATGTGTAAAGTTATTTTCAAACTTTTCCTTTTTGAATTAATGCTGCATTGGGCATGCTTATATTTCTGAGATTTTCTGTAGGGTAAACTTGGTGCTAGAATTCTTAAAGAATAAGTTCATTTAAGATATTGATATGCATTGTTAAATTGCCCTACAAGAAATTGCACCAATTTACACTCCACCAACAAATGGTAAATATAAATATTTCTCAACACTTCAAAAGGTTAAGAAATATCCACCTGATAAATGAAAAAGAATTTGTTTTGTTTTGTTTTAAGTTATGAGTAAGATTAAACATTTTTTTTATGTTGATAGTCATTTGTACTGCTTTTACCATTGATGTACATTCATAATTCTTTGCTCATTTTTCAATAAAACTGCTCATATTTTTCTTATTGTTAGAACATCTTATATGTTAATAAAGTATGTCTTTTATCTATTATACAAGTATATGCTACAACTCCTCCCTAGTTTTTGCCTTTAACTTTATTTTTTCAAACCAAAGCGTTAATTTTCATGTAGTCAAATATATCAGTCTTTTACTTTGTTTTCTGTTTTTTGTCATGCTTAAAAAAAAATTCCCCAAATCATTTATATTATCTTCTACTACTTTTACTTTTTTAAAAATTTCATCCCTAAAACAGACAGATAGCCATTCTATTTCTAGCTGGACACTTTCTAACATAGAGAAGGCACCACCAGCTGAAGAGCTCCTTAAGAGTGAACAGCTCCTGTTTAACGAACTTAGAAAGAGCTGAAATATATCTTTACTTCCTGGGTCCTGGTTCTTTTTTTTTTAAGTAAAGAAAAAAGTGAAATCTATTCTTTATTTACAGGACACTGCACAATATAAAATTCCACATAGAAACAAGCAGCCCATTCACAGGACAAGCTTTATACAGTGTGTACATTTGGAACTGTTCAAGTATAGTTTCCTTGTGAAAAGAAGGAATACTACTACAATAACAGACCACATTTTAAAAGAATTCTTAGTAGAGAAACAGTACGACAAACTTATACCAAACATTTCCACACAGGTTGTGACTTCTGAGAGTGCACACAGAAAGCATACTCCCTTTTCAATATTAGCCCTTCATACTCTGAAGAATAATATCATGTTTGACCTCAAGACTTCCAAGTAAGCCTTCCCACATTCCCTATGACAGCATTTTCGGACCTTTAGAATTTCTTGCTACTTCCAAGGAAACCCAAATTTACCCCATTTGATGGAGAATTTTTCACAACATTATCTCCACAGACACTAAGAAGGTAGATTTTTCAGTACCCAGGGACTGCAAAAAAAACCAAAAAACAAAAAACAAAAAAAACCCACCTACATTTCCATACTAATAATTCAAACCTTAAGGCTCCAATAACCTCTAATTTTGTAGTGAATATTCATAAACATTTGCACTGTGATCAATAAAATCGGGTGAGATTTTAAAATTCATTTTTGTTCTTCAGTGGGAAGCAGCTCTAGAAATTTAGGAACTAGTCCACCAGAGTGGACACGATTTATGAGTAACAGCTCTAAATTGTCTGAATGTTTGTCATGTCTGGGCTGAAAAATGCAAATGACTGTGTTGCTAGTTCCAAAAATCTGGTACAGGAATATTTGCATTTAGAAGTGCATCTTCTACCATTTAAAAAATATGTCAGCACAGAATAAGACTATATATCTGCTATAGGAGAAAACAAAGAAAGAAACAAACAAAAACCCCTGGTTAACCACCTTTCATATGTTGTAATTGGTAATTAGATATTGAAAGTGAATAGATGTAACTGATAATCTGCAGAAAGATCAAAGAAAACAATTTTTCTCTTTGGGTAAATATGCATCTTTTGATAAAATCTATGAGGTAATTAAAATATTATTACCAGGCTTTTAATATTTACTGCACAGTTATTATACAACAAACCTAAAGTATGGCAAATCCTACATGCATTCTAAAGGAAATATGAAGTAATATTTTTTTAATTGTTACCTCTAGAAATGTGTTAGTCAAAATAACCAGATTAGTGTATTGCCTTCCATACCAGGAGGAATAACAAAATCTAAATCTGATATTTGTAAGAAACAATATTCAAACTGGTTTTTAAGTAATTAATGTATGACAGAGAAGAGAGAAAATGCTCAATTGCTTGTCTGTTTATACTTTCAAATAGTTTTCATCAGTAGTACAGCAAGAACCATGCTGATTCAAATATAAAAATGACTCATTCTTTCTTGAATGGCAAAAACAGGTCCAATGTTTTCTGTGTCATCATTAAATCAATCTACATATTTTACCTTTCCTCAGGACGCGAAACTGACTGGATCGCTGATTAGATTCTGAACATTCCTGCTGATATGTTTGCCATTTTCACCTAAAGGAGGATGTTAGAGCAATACGTTTTAGCTATGTCATTGTACAGCTAGGGCTAGGGCTCACAGACCCCGCGAGCCCATTGTCCAGACTGGGTCACAAACCCTCCACACGCAGGTCTACGAGCTAGGTAATAGGAAAAGGTCCTGGGAGCCCTGGGTGAAGAAATAATAGGCTTTATTCAGAGCTAGGAGCAGCCGACCTAATGGCTTCCCGGAGCGTCTCCAGAAGCTTTGCATACCAGAGCCGTTAGTCCTTTATACTCAAGTCCACAATCCAAAACACCTTCAGGGACACAGAATCCAACCCCAGGATGTGAGGAGCAGCGTCGGGATCGCCCCACTGTCTGCAATTTCCATACAGAAGATGGTGGACTGGGTGGAACTGTACATGCGCAATCACACCAGACAGCAGCGAGGAACACCTGTGCGCATGTGCATATTTACATCAGATGCTTGGCAAGATTCTGAATTTGTAGATTGTATGGCGAGGGAGCCTGAAGGGGTGGATTGTTGGGAAAATATAAAAAACATGATCAGGGCCCCTCAGATGTTCAGAATCTATACAGCTTTTTGTGAAGATTAAATAAGTTAATATGGGTAAAATGCTTATATAGTATTAACTATGTGCCAGTCATTTTTGTAAGTGTTACTTATTAAATGTTTCATCTTAACCTCAAGTGTGATTTGGAGTATGATGAGAAGAGCCATGAGTTCACTTTTGGGAAATCAGCACCTTAGGTCAGCACATTAGCAGTAGAAATTAGTGAGACCCCAATGACAAGGTGAATATTAGAGGTGAATGTTGGTGTTACAAAGTCCATCTTCTCCTTTTCAGGTGGAGATTCTCCCTCCATTGCTAAACTTGAAAGTTCAGGGTTTTAATTATATTAAGGAGACACTGGATTTCCTTATAAGCTCTTAACTTAGTAAACATGTATCAAGTATATGTTAGGTGTGGGGCAGTATGCCAGATGCTAGAGACACTTACAATTTGCTAATTATGTTTATTGAATAATAGTGCAAGCTTCTACAAGGCAGGAACTATGCTTTATTCTTTTTTGTATCCTGCACAATACTTTACTTATAAAAGAAGAATAATAAATATTTTGAAAGTTTAACACATCATTTAAATAGAAATTGAAAAATGTATGAGCATTTCGTTTATGTGCATTAATTATTTATACCAACATTCTAGAGATATATGTACCTGTGACTCAACTGGAAAAATATTATGACTGAATAAATTCAGTTCTTTGAAGAGGTCAAGAATCTGTTTTGCTGACAAATGTCAGGCTCTGCTAGACTTCCCTGTTTGGGCATACTCCCCCACCCTCATCCCCATGCCCTACCAACTGATGCCCACCTGCAGGCTTCGATCAATTCTAGCTTGAGTGTGGAAATAGCTGAGTTGCTCTAGTCCTACATCAAATGCAGTTAACCATCAGGCAAAATTCGATGTCTACAGATTCCTGCAGTGTTCCTTTCGCTCATGATCTTTCATTCTCTGCCTTGTCGCTCAGTTTAAAGAAGCAGGCTTCTTCACTGGCTTTGTTCCAGCAACATGTTTAGGCACCTAATACTGTTTTGAGCTTGAGACCCTACCTTAGTCTTGCAGTTCCTCTCTTCTACGCAGGGGGATCATGACTTTAACACAGAAGCCTCTGGTTCCTGATTCATAATAGTCAGCTCGCCTCTCTGCCTGACCTTACAAGAACCACCAAGACTCCTTGACACGTTGTTCTCCCTGCTTGTTGGACCACTCACTCTCACCACAGCCTTCCACTCGAGCTCCAAAACCTTATACACATCATTGCCAACCATGTACTGAAAACAGAGATTGCCTGCCACTAAACGTTATACTTGCTACCAGGTCTGAGCCTGTGCTGTCAATTCTAGCCCCTGCCTCGAGTAATGATTTTGATGAGCAACCCACAATGCTTCCAGCAAATACCAACATATGACAGCATAAACATACATGATTTTTCTTTTGTAAATGATTATCATTATGCCTCACTAGAATTCTTATTTCTTTAGGCAAGAACAAAACAAAGCAAGCCTTTACCAATAAGGAATGAGAAATGGTGGATAAATGCACCAGCCTCCCTATCCTCAGGGGACATCAGTTCCACAGCATGTAATATGCAGTTTCTCAGAGGGATCCCAAGTGGGGTTGAAGTTCCAGTTGCTCAAAAATGTGACTATCTCAATAATGTACTCTTATTTTGTGCTTCCAGGAATCCACTCCCAAATAAACTACGGACACTCATGTTCTTGTCTCAGTACCTGCTTAAAGGAATCCAAACTAAGACACGTCTTGAGTGGTGTGAAACCAAAATTATTTTGTTGCCTTTCACTTACGATGTCTGAAAAGACCCTTCTGAAGATAATTTTTCTTTAGCATACTACAAACACATCCTTTTTCCAGACAACTAACTGGTAATACTGAAAATTCTTTATTTTTTATTTTTATTTATTTTTTAATTTAATTTAATTTTTTTAAATTTTACTTCTCAAAATACATTGCAGTTGATTTTCATGCCCCTTTACCCATTCCTCTCCACCCTCTCCCCACCCCCCCACCCCCCACATTGTACCTGTTCACTTGACTTACATACTTCAAGGAATTTTTGTGGTTATTCTGTCTTCTTCCCACCCAAACACACTTTGTTTGTTTGTATGTTTATTTATTTATTCATTTTTAGCTCCCACAAATAAGTGAGAACATGTGGTATTTCTCTTTTTGTGCCTGACTTGTCTCACTGAATATAACCTTCTCTAAATCCATCCATGTCTTTGTGAATGGTAGTATTTCATTCTTTTTTATAGCTGAGTAGTATTCCTTTGAGTAGATGTACCACAGTTTCCTTATCCACTCATCAGATGATGGACATTTGGGCTGGTTCCAGCTCTTGGCTATTGTAAATAGAGCTGCATTAAACATTGGAGTACAGGTATCCCTTTGGCATGATGATTTCCATTCCTCTGGGTATATTCCCAGCAGTGAAATTGCTGGGTCATATGGTATATCTACCTGTAATTGTTAGAGGAACCTACATATTATTTTCTATAAAGGCTGCACCATTTTGCAGCCCCACCAACAGTGTATGAGAGTTCTTTTTTCTCCGTAAACTCTCCAGTACTTCTCATTCTCAGTCTTCTGGATGGTAGCCATCCTAACTGGAGTGAGATGATATCTCAGTGTGGTTTTGATTTGCACTGCCCTGATGCTGAGTGATATTGACCATGTTTTCATGTGTCTGTTTGCCATTCATATATCTTCCTTTGAGAAATGCCTATTCAGCTCTTTGGCCCAGTTTTTAATGGGGTTATTTCTTTTTTGCTATAAAGTTGTTTGAGTTCCTTCTATATTCTGGATATTAATCCTTTGTCAGATGTATGTTTTGCAAATACTTTCTCCCAGTCTGGTGGTTGTTTTTTCACTCTGTTGATTGTTTCTGTTGCTGTGCAAAGCTTTTAAGTTTGATATAATCCCATTTGTTTATTTTACCTTTAGTTGCCTGTGCTTTTTGGGTCCTATTCATGAATTCTGTACCCACTCCTACTTCCTAGAGTGTTTCCCCTATGTGTTCTTTAAGGAATTTTATTGTTTCAAGATGTATATTTAATTTTTTAATCCATTTTGAGTTGATTTTGGTATATGGGGAAGGGTATGGGTCTAGTTTCATTCTCCTACATATGAGTATCCAGTTTTCCCAGCACCATTTGTTGAAAAGGCAGTCTCTTCCTCAGTATGTAGATTTGCTGTGTTTGTCAAAGATCAGATGGCTGTCAGCGTATGGGTTGATTTCTGGGTTCTGTATACAATACCATTGGTCCATGTGTCTATTTATAGGCCTATACCACACTGTTTTGGTTATTATAGCTTTGTAATATAGTTTAAAGTCAGGTAGTGTTATGCATCCAGCTTTATTATTATTATTTTTTTTTGCTCAGGATTGCTTTGGCTATGTATGGTCTTTTGTTGCTCCATATAAATGTCTGCATAGCTTTTTCTATCTCAGATAAAAATGTCCTTGGAATTTTGATGGGGATTGCATTGAATCTGTAGATCACTTTGAGCAATATGGACATTTTCACAATGTTAATTCTTCCAATCCAAGAGCATGGGATATCTTTCCATCTTCTTGTGTCCTGTTTCATTTCTCTCAACAGTGGTTTGTAGTTCTCTGTGTAGAGATTTTTCACATCCTTGCTCAGCTTTATTCCTAGGTAATTTATTTTTTGGGTGGCTATTGTAAATGGGCTAGCTTTCTTGATTTCTTTTTCTGCATGTTCACTGTTGGAGTATAGAAATGCTACTGATTTTTGTGTATTGATTTTGTATCCTGCGGCATTTTGAAATCATTTATCATCTCTAGGAGTTTCTTTATAGAAGCTTTAGGATGTTCAATATATAGGACCATATCATCTGCAAAAAGGGACAGCTTGCCTTCATCCTTTCCAATCTGGATGCCCTGTATTTCCTTCTCTTCTCTGATTGCTCTGCCTAGTACTTCCAACACTATGTTGAATAGGAGTGGTGAGAGTAGTCATCGTTGTCTAGTTCCTGTTTTAAAGAGAAAAGGATGATATTGGCAGTGGGTTATCATATATGGTTTTAATTATTTTGAAATACTTTCCATCTATGCCTAACTTGTAGAGAGTCTTTATCAGGAAAGGATGATGAATTTTGTCAAATGCTTTTTCAGTGCCAATAGACAGGATAATGTGTTTTTTGTCTTTGCTTTTATTAACGTGGTGTTCCACATTTATTGATTAGTGTATGTTGAACCAACCTTGCATCACTGGGATGAATCCCACTTGATCATGGTGTATAATTTTCTGTATGTGTTGCTGTATTCTGTTAGCTAGTATTTTATTGAGGATTTTTGCATCTATATTCATCAAGGATATTGGCCTGTAGTTTTCTAATTTTGATTCATCTTTGTCTGGTTTTGGTATCAGGGTGATGTTTGCTTCATAGAATGAGTTTGGGGAATGGCCTTTGTTTCAAACTTTTGAAACACTTTGTAGAGAATTGGTATCAGTTCCTCTCTGAAGGTTTGGTAGAACTCTGCTGTGAACCCATCTGGTCCTGGGCTTTTCTTTGTTGGGAGCCTTCTGATAACAGCTTCAATCTCTTTTATTGTTATTGGACTGTTCAGATATACTATATCTTCTTTGCTCAGTTTTGGGAATTTGCATGCATCCAGAAATTTATCCATTTCCTCCAGATTTTCAAGTTTGTTGGCATATAGATGTTTATACCAGTCCATAATGATTCCTTGTATTTCTGAGGTGTCAGTTGTAATATCACCTTTTTCATTTCTAATGTTTGTTATTTGGGTCTTCTCTCTTCTTATTTAATCTTGCTAAAGGTTTGTTGATTTTATTTATCTTTAAAAAAACTAACTTTTTGTTTCATTGATCTTTTGTATCGTTTTTTGTGTTTCTATTTCATTTAGTTCAGCTCTGATCTTAATTATTTCTTTCCATCTACTAACTTTAGGTTTGGATCATTCTTGCTTTTCTAGATCTTTAAGGTGAAGTGTTAGGTTATTTTTTTTCCATCTTTCTATTCTACCGAAGTAAGCATTTAATGTGATAAATTTCTCCCTTAAAATTGCTTTTGCAGTATCCCACAAGTTTTGGTAGGATGCGTCATTATTTTCATTAGTTTCAAGAAATGTTTTGATTTCCTGTTTAATTTCTTCTTGGACTCACATGTCATTAAGTAGAATGCTGCTTAATTTCCATGTGTTTGTATAGTTTTCAGAGTTTCATTTATTATTGATTTCTAATTTTAATCCACTGTGATCAGAAAAAATACATGGAATAATTCCAATTGTTTTGAATTTATTAAAACTTGCTTTGTGACCCAACACGTGGTCTATCCTGCAGAATGTTCCATGTGGTGATGAGAAGAATGAATATTCTGATATTGTTGGATGGAATGTTCTGTAGAAATCTGCCAAATCCAATTGGTCTGAAGTATTGCTTAGATCTTGTGTTTCTCTGTTGACTTTTTCCCTAGATGATCTGTCCAATGATGAGAGTGGGGTGTTCAGGTCCCCTGCTATTATGGTGATAGCGTATGTCTCTTTCTTTAGATCTAATAGGGTTTGCTTTGTAAATTTGGCTGCTCCAACATTCGTGGCAGATATATTTATGATTGTTATGTCTTCCTGATGGACAGATTCTTTAATCATTATATAGTGGCCTTCTTTATCATTTTTTATGGTTTTTGCTTTAAAGTCTATTTTATCTGATATAAGAATAGCTACTCCAACTCGTTTTTCATTTCTATTTGCATGACATATCTTTTCCCATCCTTTCACTGTTAGTCTATGTGTGTCTTCACAGGTCAAGTGAGTCTCTTGAAGACAGCATATTTTTGGGTCCATCTTATTAATTCAGTCATTCAGTCTGTATCTTTTGAATGGGGAATTTAATCCCTTTACATTTAGAGTTATTACTGAAAGGTGCTGATTTACTCCTACCATTTTGCTGATCTTTGTTTAGATGTCTTAAGTATCTTTTGTTCCTTTCTTTCAAATTTTCTATTTGTCTTCTGTATTTGTTGGTTTCTTGAGGTGATAGATAAACTATATTTTTTCTCGTTTGTTAGCATTTTTGTTTTGCTAGTTGGTATTGTTCTTTCTTGCATATTCATGGCAGTGATGCCTGTTTTTGTGGTATCAAACCCAGTACTTCCTTGATAATTTCTGGTCATGTGGTAGTGAACTCCTGCAGTTTTTGTTTGTCTGAGAAATATACTATTTGTCCTTCATTTTGGAAGGATAGCCTTGCTGGGTAAAGTATTCTTGGCTGGCAATTTTTGTCCTTTAGTGTTTTGAATATATCATCCCATTCTTTTCTGGCTTTTAGGGGTTCTGATGAAAAGTCTGATATTATTCTGATTGGGGCTCCCTTATAGGTGACTTGCCACTTCTCTCTTTCACCTTTTAAGATTCTCTTTGTCTTTGAATTTTGTCAGTTTGATTATCACTTGTCCTAGAGAGGACCTTTTTAGGTTGAATGTGTTTGGTGATCTTTGGGCTTCCTGAATCTGGAGATCTGTGACTTTCCTTATACCTGGGAAGTTTTCTGCTCTTATTTCATTGAGTATGTTTTCATTCCATTTCCTTTTTCCTCTCCTTCTTGTATACCCATGATTTGGATATTTGATTGATTAAGGTTGTCTCTTATCTCTCTTAGATTTTCTTCAATTTTTTGATTCTTTTTTCTATTTTCTGGTCTGCCTGTGTTAACTCAAACAGACTATCTTCAAGGTCAGAAATTCTCTCTTCTGCTTCATCAAGTCTGCTGGTTAAACTCTCTGTTGTGTTTTTTATTTCATTGAATGAATCCTTCAGCTCCACAATCTCAGCTACATTATTTTTAAAGGCATTGATTTCTTTGTACATTTCTTCTTTCAGATCCATTATATTTTTTTCTCATTTCACTGTGTTGTCTAACTGAGTTTTCTTGCATCTCATTTAGTTTCCTTAGAATAGTTACTTTAAATACCTTGTCTGTCATTGCAAAGACTTCCTGTTCTATGGGATGTAGTGCTTGAGAGTTTTTAATTTCCTTTGGTGGTGATGTACTATCTTGATTTTTTATACTTCTGGTATCTTTCCTTTTCTGTTTTGTCATTGTGGCTGGGGATATCACAGTCCATTCATTTCACCCTGATGTCTGGCTTGGATCCTGAAGGGACTGCTACTTCTGGGCCACAGAACCTAGCCTGGGACAGAAGTCCCACCCCACCTGACTTCTCTGGCTAGACTGGCTCAAGATGTGGGAGCCTCAAGGCTAAGTCTCTCCCTGTGGCAGAACTGTCCTGGGATGGAAGTCCTGCCCCGCCCACCTTCTCTGGCTCAGCTGGCTGGGGCATGGGGGCCCCAAGGCTCTTAGGACTCTCTTGGCTGTAGGACAAGACTGGGCCAAAATTCCTGCCCAGCAAATAGTATATTTCTCAGACAAGCAAAAACTGGAGGAGTTCACTACCACATGACCACCCTTATAAGAAATTCTCAAGGGAGTACTGGGTTTAGTACCTGAAAAACAACTACCAGTACCATAAAAACCCAAGAAAAATCAAAACCCTCTAGTAAAATAAAATTGGCAACAATGAAGAGAAAACAAAAAAAGGCTATCTACAACCCAAGGAACCAGCAAATACAGAAAACAAACAGTACATCAGAAAGAAAGGAACAAAAGACACTTAAGACAGCCAAACAAAAATCAATAAATGCTAGGAGTAAATCAACACTTTTCAATAACAACTCTTACTGTAAAAGATTTAAAATCCCCAATCAAAAGACACAGACTGGCAGAATGGATTAAGAAGGAGGACCCAACTATACGATGCCTTCAGGAGACCCACCTCACCTATAAAGACTCACATAGATTAAGAGTGAAAGGATGGAAAAAGATTTACCATGCATATAGAAATGAAAAAAAAAGCTGGAGAATCTGTTCTTATATCTGATAAAATAGACTTTAAATTAAAAACCATAAAAAGAGATAATGATGGCCACTACATAATGATAAAAGGATTGATCTATCAAGAAGACATAGCAATCATAAATATATACACACCCAATGTTGGAGCACCCAGATTTATAAAGCAAACTCTATTAGACCTAAAGAAGGAAATAGACACTAATACCATAATAGCAGGGGACCTGAACACCCCACTGTCAATATTGGACAGATCATCTAGGCAAAGAATCAGGAGAGAAACACTAGATCTAAACAACATTCTAGACCAATTGGACTTGGCAGATATCTACAGAACATTCCATCCAACAATATCAGAATATTCATTCTTTTCATCACCACATGGATCATTCTCCAGGATAGATCACATGTTAGGTCACAAATTAAGTCTCAATGAAATCAAAATAATTGGAATTATCCCATGTATTTTTTCAGATATCAATGAATTAAAATTAGAAATCTATAACAAATGAAATTCTGGAAACTACACAAACACATGGAAATTAAGCAGCATTCAACTTAATGACATAGGGGTCCAAGAAGAAATCAAACAGGGAATCAAAAAATTTATTGAAACTAATGAAAATAATGATACATCATAGCAAAAACTGTGGGATACTGCAAAAGCAGTACTAAGGGGGAAATTTATCACATTAAATACGTACTTCAGAAGAATGGAAAGATGGCAAGTGAACAACCTAACACTTCACCTTAAAGAACTAGAAAAACAAGAATAATCCAAACCGAAAGTTAGCAGAAGGAAAGAAATCATTAAGATCAGAGCAGAACTTAATGTAATTGAAACCCAAAAAACAATACAAAAGACCAATGAATCACAATGTTGGTTTTTTGTAAAGATAAATAAAATTGACAAACAATTAGCATGGATAACTAAAAAAAGAAGAGAGAATATCCAACTAACAAAAATTAGAAATGAAAAAGGTAATATTACAACTGATACATCTGAAATACAAGGAATCATTCAAGACTACTACAAACAACTATATGCCAACAAACTTGAAAATCTGGAGGAAATGGATAAATTTCTGGACACACACAAACTACCAAAACTGAGCCAAGAAGATGGAGAAAATCTGAACAAACCAATAACAATAAAGCAGATTGAAGCTGTTATCAGAAGGCTCCCAACAAAGAAAAGCCCAGGACCAGATGGATTCACAGCAGGATTTTACCAAACACTCAAAGAGAAATTGACACCAATTGTCTACAAACTATTCCAAAAGACTGAAACAGAGGCAATTCTCCCAAACTTATTCCATGAAGCAAATATCACCCTGATACCAAAACCAGGTAAAGATACAACTAAAAAAGAAAACTACAGGCCAACATCCTTGATGAATATAGATACAAAAATCCTCAATAAAATGCTAGCTAACAGAATACAGCAACACATGCACAAAATTATACACCATGATCAAGTGGGATTCATCCCAGGGATGCAAGATTGGTTTGACATATGCTAATCAATAAATGTGATACACCATATCAATAAAATCAAAAACAAGGACCATATGATCATCTCTATAGATGCTGAAAAAGCATTTGATAAAATTCAACATTCATTCATGACAAAGACCCTCTATAAATTAGGTATAGATGGAATGTATCACAACATAATTTAAGCCATATATGATAAACCCACTGCCAATATCATCCTGAATAGGGAAAAGCTGAAAACTTTTCCTTTAAGAACAGGAACTAGACAAGGATGCCCACTCTCACCACTCCTATTCAACATAGTGTTGGAAGTACTAGCCAGAGCAATCAGAGAAGAGAAGGAAATAAAGGGCATCCAGATTGGAAAAGATCAAATCAAACTGTCCCTGTTTGCAGATGACATGTCCCTGTTTGCAGATGACATGACATATATCAAACAGCCTAAAGCTTCCACAAATAATTCTTGCGGTTGATAAATGATTTCAGCAAAGTAGCAGGATACAAAATCAATACACAAAAATCAGTAGCATTTCTATTCTGCAATAGTGAACATGGAGAAAGAGGAATCAAGAAAGCTTGCCCATTTCCAATAGCCACCAAAAAAATAAAATACTTAGGAATTCAGTTAACCAAGGATGTGAAAAATCTCTATATTGAGAACTACAAACCAGTGCTGAGAGAAATTAAACAAGATACAATAAGATGGAAAGATATCCCATGCTCTTGGATTGGAAGAATCAACATTGTGAAAATGTCGATACTACCAAAAGTGATATAAAAATTCAATGCAATCCCCATCAAAATTCCAATGACATTTTTCTCAGAAATGGAAAATACTATCCCGACATTTATATGGAATAACAAAAGACCACACATAGCCAAAGAAATTCTGAGCAAAAGAAAATAAAGCTGGAGGCATAACACTACCTGACTTTAAACTATACTACAAAGCTATAATAACTAAAAGAGCATGATACTGGCATAAAAACAGACACACTGATCAATGGCATAGAGTAGAGAATCCAGAAATCAACCCACACACCTACAGCCATCTGATCGTTGACAAAGGCACCAAGCCCATACACTGGGGAAGAGACTGCCTCTTCAGCAAATGGTGCTAGGATAACTGAATATCAATATGCAGGAGAATGAAAGTAAACCCATACCTCTCACCATTTACTAAAATCAACTCAAAATGGGTTAAAGAATTAAATATACACCTGGAAACAATAAAACTTATTAAAGAAAACATAAGAGAAACACTTCATGAAGTAGGACTGAACACAGACTTCATGAATATGACCCCCAAAGCACGTGCAACCAAAAGAAATATATACAAATGGGATTATATCAAACTAAAGAGCTTCTGCACAGCAAAAGAAACAATTAACAGAGTTAAAATACAACCAACAGAGTGGGAGAAAATATTTGCAAAATATACATCTGACAAAGGACTAATATCCAGAATATACAAGGAACTGAAACAACTTTACAAGAAAAAAACAAGTAACCTAATTAAAAAATGGGCAAAAAAGCTAAACAGGCATTTCACAATGGAAGATATAAGAATGGCCAACAGACATATGAAAAAATGCTCCACATCACTCAGCAAATCAAAACCACACTGAGATACCATCTCACCCCAGTTAGGATGGCTAATATCAAAACGACTGTGAATGATAAATGCTGGCAAGATTGCAGAGAAAAAGGAACTCTCATACATTGTTGGTGGGACTGCAAAATGGTGCAGCCTCTATGGAAAATGGTATGGAGGTTCCTCAAACAATTGCAGATAGAGCTACCATATGATCCAGCTATCCCACTGCTGGGAATATACCCAAAGGAATGGAAATCATCAAGTCAAAGGTATACTTGTTCTCCAGTGTTTATCGCAGCACTCTTTACAATATCTAAGAGTTGGAAACTGCCCAATGTCCATCATCAGATGAGTGGATACGGAAAATGTGGTATATCTACACAATGGAATACTACTCAGCTATAAAAAAAGAATGAAATACTTCCATTTGCAATGACATGGATGGACCTAGAGAGAATTATATTAAGTGAAACAAGTCAGGCACAGAAAGAGAAATACCACATGTTCTCACTTATTTGTGGGAGCTAAAAATAACTAAATAAATACACAAACAACGGGGGGCGGGGAAGAAGACACAACAATTACAATTCCTTGAAGTTGATACGACAAGCAAACAGAAAGCACATTTTTGGGAGGGAGGGGGAGAGGGAGGAGGGAGGGAGGTTTCGGTAATGGGCCACAATAATCAACCACATTGTATATAGACAAAATAAGATAAAATAAAATAAAAAACAAACAGAATTTTCTATAAGAGTAGAAAAAATATTTTCAAATAAAAGAGGAAAATATTGTCATAAAAAAATAAAATAATTTTTTTTAAGTTAAAAAAAAAAAAACGAAATAACTGGGCAGAACTGAGAATAAAAAAAAAAAAAATTCTGCCCTGTCCGCCATCTCCAGGATGGTTGGCTTGGGGTGTGGGAGCCCCGAGGCTGTTATATCTCTCTCGGTGGCAGGACTGGCCTGGGCCATGAGTCTCACCACGCCTGCCTTCTGTGGCTCATCTGGCTTGGGGTGTGGAGACTCAGAGCCTCTTAAGTCACTCTTGGAGGTGGGGGCTGGCCTGGGCCAGAAGTCCCACCCCACCTGCCTTCCCTAGCTCAGCTGGCTCAGGGTTTGGGAGCCCCAAGCCTGTTAGGTCTCTCCCAGTGACAGATACAGCCTGGACTGGGAGTCCCACTCTGCCTGCCTTCTCCAGCCTGGCAGGCTCGAGGCGTGTGGGCCCAGAAGCTCTAAAGTCTCTCTACGGAATGGGGAGCAACCAGAACTGGGGTCCCATGGTGGGCAGCTCCCGTCCACTCCAGTGCGAATCCCAGGTCCTCCTTCGCTGCTCCTCAATAGCTGCAAATTGTTCGCTCTGTGGGAGAGAGCGACACCAGGAACCAACGATTCCACCATCTTGACCAGAACCTCCTCAAATTTCAATACACATTGCCACAGCCTGGTTTTCATTACAAATAAAAAAATTTTTTTGTCATCTTTAGCAGAAAATAAACATTGAAAGAATACCAAGAGATGACACAATTAATAAGAATGTTGGAGAATTGGATTCAGCCAATACAAAAATGTGATGGAATCATAGCAATCCTGGGTACTTTTCTCTAAAATTGTCATGCCTTCATTTTATTGGCATCTTGTTAATACTGGAGTTTCCATCATTAAATAAATGTTTTTAACCAAAATAGAGCATGTACTGTATCCTATGAAGTATTTATAGAATATACAACATATGTTCAGGAACAACTTACATTATCCACAGTGCCAACAAATGTAGCAACCAAAAGAGAGAGCTTACAAAAGAGGGCTAGGTTCAGAGTGCCAGAGACTGGCTTTTGTATCTGATGAGCTAGAAGTCAAAGTGGAGCAGAACCAAACCACAGTTCTATGGAGTATACTAACATTTAAAAAGCAAATGTTATTTCATAGGGCCTAGTCTCCAAAGCCCTGTTTCAGGTTTAGCCTAACTTTTAAAATTACACATAGAAATGTTAACTTTGCAAAAGACAGAAAACTTTCCTCAGGCTAAGTTTTCTGTTGCGGATATAGAATTGTAACACAGCAATGTTGCTGGCTCTCAAGGACAGATGTCCTTGAGAGCGGGTTAACCTATTGATTGATATGTTAAGAAAGTTGCTTTACTGTTATGTAAAAATACTGAGGAAACTGCTATACGAAAGCACAGTATCTGCTAAAAACAAGCTTTTGTTGGTGGATCAACTTAACCTTTTGCAAATTGCATTATGGAATGTCACTTTGTTATTTCACTGATTTTACCAGCTTCTATTGTTAAACTCTACTTAGCCAGAACTCCACCTATGTTCTTTTTTGCAACTTTCTGGCCTGGAGAATAAATACTGTGACAGAACCCCAGTTCAGGGTTAATTTCCCAAAGGAGGAATGCCTCTCTCTTGAGGGTCCCAGAAAGTTAACCCCTTTGGGGTGTCTCACTGCTCAGAGGAAATGGGCTTTGAGTAATCCTTTGCATCTCTGTCACCCAGGGGAGAGAGGTGGTAAATCTGGGTGAGGCCAAAGAGAGTGCAACATAGTTCTGGGCTCCATAGCCTTCTTTTGAAGTGGATTCATCACTTCTGCTGTAAGTACAACAGGGAATCCAACACACACATAGACGTAAACATGTGCATGTGCATGCATTCATACATGGTCTTCCTAAGTGACAATGCAAGATCCGAGATGCAATTGTTTTCTGCCCGCATCACTCCATTTTTATGTGACTTCTACATGAGATTTTTTATTTCCACTTTCTTTTTCTGGCTTTACCAAACTTCTGTTCACCTTAGAAGGAGCTCCATAGTGTCTCAGAGGGAAACAAGAAGAAATCACCCCTCAGAAATAAGAATGAGCCTGGTTTCAAGATGGCGGCGGCTGCGGCGGCTGGCGCGGAGTAGCTGAGGTGGAAAAGGTGGCCACTGGGCCTCAGGCAGCCGGGAAACTTGTGGACCTTCCTCTGGCCATCTCTTAAGGGAGGACTGCTGCTGCTGGCCGGTCGTGGGGGCTCAACGCCACTTTGCCCCCGGCAGGAGAGGCTGCCTCATTTACAGGCAACAGCTTTGAAGTGTGGAGCAGGAAAAGAACTGATTCTTAGCTGCAAAAGTGAGTCTTGAAACAGGGAACACGGCGCCAGGGCTGCTGTGGATGCAGCCAGGATCCCGGGGGCTGGGGCCGCACTGAAGGCGGCCAGCTGCCCTATTCAGGATTCGAGGTTTCAGGCCGGCAGTAAAGAAGATTCCTGGGAGCGCCCGAGCGGCGCCGCGACTGAACAGCCCGAGGCGGCAGCGCCGAGAACACGGAAGGCAACAAACCAGAGACAGAGCGAGCGCCCGACCTGGCACAGCACTGTGAGTGATCCCTGGCACAGCTCTGTTCGGGGGGTGGATGCCCATGCGGCTCCTGCCTGCACCACCAGGCCACTCAGTGCCCCAGTGCTGCCTCCATTTTCCCAGGTGCGGGCAGCTCCGCCCTGCTCGGCCATCACTGAGCCCATTTGCTTGGCCTGGCGCGGGGCTTTCCGGACCCTGCGGGCCGACCTCCTCTCCCACTCCCTCCGCAGTCCTCTGGTGGGGCTGGGGGTGTGGGGCGTCCCGACCAGTGTTGGGAGGGCTAGGAAGTACGGGCGGGCCGACTGTCACTCCACCACACCCTGGACTCCGGCCCGGTAAACTTCCTGTTACTGGGAGGCAGATAACATCTCTGCGACCACCAGTTTGGAAAAAAGCCTAACGAATTTCTGGTTGGGAATAGTGTGGTAGGAGAGTTCCCAGGTCCGCTTGAACCTGCCGGAGAGCAGGCTGCAGACGGGCACTAGACTCGGTTTATACCGGGGGGATACAAAGGTGAACAAGACCCGAGAAAGATCTACACAGTGCTACAAAGGCACCCAGAGAGACCGGTCGTCTGTGCCTAGCAGAAACCTGGTAGACTTCCTGGGCGAGGCGGTGCTGAGCAGGGTCTTGAAGGCCCAGCTGATAGACGAGGGGTGCAGAAGACACTCCCCAGCCCAGCACAGTGTGCACAGAGGGGGGAGACGTGCGGCCAGGGAGGCGGAGACTCGACAGAAACCACACACCCGGTGGGGTCGCCACTGCACGATCTAACAGCCTGGGCCAGAGCACACGGAACGGGGAGAAGTCCTGTACAGAAAGTGAAAGCTCAACAGAGATCACACACCCTGTGGTACGTGATCCACCAGCCCAGCAGAGTACAAGCTGACCAGAAAGGTGGATCCCCGGAGAAGCCCAAGACCTGAGGCAACCACACACACAAGACACTAGAGGCCAACTGAGCAGTCACGGCGGGAGCCATACCAAATTGGCAACCACAGCAACATCCTAGTTAGTCATTAGTCTCAAACCGGTGGACTGTGAAACCCCCTGCCACAATGAATAAACACCAAAAAAAAGACACCAGAAATACAAAAAATCAAGAAAGTACACCACCAAAAGTTAATAAATCTCATACTCTAGATCCTATAGAACAAGAAGCCCTTGAAATAACTGACAAGGAATTTCGAGTGATAATTCTAAGGAAACTGAATGAGATACAAGAAAACTCAGCTAGACATCATGATGAAATGAGGAAAAGTATACAGGATCTGAAAGAGGAAATATACAAGGAAATCAATGTCCTGAAAAAAAATGTAGCAGAACTTGCTGAACTGAAGAAGTTATTCAGCGAAATAAAAAACACAACGGAGAGTTTAACCAGCAGGCTTGTCGAAGTTGAAGAGAGAACCTCTGAACTTGAAGATGGGCTGTTTGAAATAACACAAGCAGACAAAAAGAAAGAAAAAAGAATCAAGGACATGGAAGAAAATCTGAGAGAGATATCAGACAACCTCAAGCGCTCAAATATCCGAGTCATGGGTATTCCAGAAGGGGAGGAAAATGGAGATTCCATTGAAAACATATTCAACAAAATAGTGGCAGAAAACTTCCCAGGTATAGGAAAAATCACAAATATTCAGATCCATGAAGCTCAACGATCTCCAAACGTATTCAACCGAAAAAGGCCTTCTCCAAGACATGTCATAGTCAAATTGGCAAAACTCAGAGACAAAGAGAGAATCTTAAAAGCTGCAAGAGAGAAGCGTCAAATCACCTATAAGGGAGCCCCAATCAGGTTAACATCAGACTTCTCATCACAAACCCTAAAAGCTAGAAAGGAATGGGATGATATTTTCAAAATACTAAAAGACAAAGATTGCCAGCCAAGAATACTCTACCCTGCAAGGCTATCCTTCCGAAATGAGGGGCAAATAGTATATTTCTCAGACAAACAAAAACTGCGGGAGTTCACTACCACAAGACCACCCTTACAAGAAATCCTCAAGGGAGTACTGGGTTTGGTTCCTGAAAAATAACTACCACTGCCATAAAAACCTAAGAAAAATCTAAACCCGCTAGTACAATAAAAATGGCATTCATGAAGAGAAAACAAGCTAACAAAAACACTATCTACAACCTAAGGAACCAACAAACAAAGAAACCAAACAGTAAATCAGAAAGCAAGGAACAAAGACACCTAAGACAACCAAACAACCAATAAAATGCTAGGAATAAATCAACACCTTTCAATAACAACTCTTAATGTTAAAGGCTTAAATTCCCCAATTAAAAGACACAGACTGGCTGACTGGATCAAAAAGCAGGACCCAACTATATGCTGCCTACAAGGGACCCACCTCACCCATAAAGATTCACACAGACTAAGAGTGAAAGGATGGAAAAAGATTTACCATGCAAACAGAAAAGAAAAACGAGCTGGAGTGGCTATTCTTATATCTGACAAAATAGACTTTAAACTAAAAACCATAAAAAGAGACAATGAGGGACACTACTTAATGATAAAAGGACTGATCCATCAAGAAGACATAACAATCATAAATATGTACGCACCCAATGTTGCAGCAGCCAGATTTATAAAACAAACTCTATTAGACCTAAAGAAGGAAATAGACACTAATACCATAATAGCAGGGGACCTGAACACTCCACTGTCAATATTAGACAGATCATCTAGGCAAAGAATCAGTAGAGAAACACAAGATCTAAACAAGACTCTAGACCAATTGGAATTGGCAGATATCTACAGAACATTCCACCCAACAACCTCAGAATATTCATTCTTCTCATCAGCACATGGATCATTCTCCAAGATAGATCACATATTAGGTCACAAATCAAGTCTCAATAAATTCAAAAAAATTGGAATTATCCCATGTATCTTCTCAGACCACAATGGATTAAAACTAGAAATTAATAACAAACAAAACTCTGGAAACTATACAAACACATGGAAATTAAACAGCATTCTACTTAATGACATATGGGTCCAAGAAGAAATCAAGCAGGAAATCAAAAAGTTTATTGAAACTAATGAAAACAATGATACATCATACCAAAACCTGTGGGATACTGCAAAAGCAGTATTGAGGGGAAAATTTATTGCATTAAATGCTCACTTCAGAAGAATGGAAAGATGGCAAGTGAACAACCTAACACTTCACCTTAAAGAACTAGAAAAACAAGAACAATCCAATCCTAAAGTTAGCAGACGGAAAGAAATCATTAAGATCAGAGCAGAACTGAATGAAATTGAAAACCAAAAAACAATTCAAAAGATCAACAAATCAAAAAGTTGGTTTTTTGAAAAGATAAATAAAATTGACAAACCATTAGCATGGCTAACAAAAAAAAGAAGAGAGAAGACTCAAATAACAAAAATTAGAAATGAAAAAGGCGATATTACAACTGATTCATCTGAAATACAAGGAATCATTCGAGACTACTATAAACAACTATACACCAACAAATTTGAAAATCTGGAGGAAATGGATAAATTTCTGGACACACACAAGCTCCCAAAACTGAACCGTGAAGACGTAGAAAATTTGAACAGACCAATAACAATAAAGGAGATTGAAGCTGTTATCAGAAGGCTCCCAACAAAGAAAAGCCCAGGACCAGATGGATTCACAGCAGAATTTTACCAAACATTCAAAGAGGAATTGACACCGATTCTTTACAAACTATTCCAAAAGATTGAAACGGACGCAAATCTCCCAAACTCATTCTATGAAGCAAACATCATCCTGATACCAAAACCAGGTAAAGATATAACCAAAAAAGAAAACTACAGGCCGATATCCTTGATGAATATAGATGCAAAAATCCTCACTAAAATACTAGCAAACAGAATACAGCAACACATACGAAAAATTATTCATCACGATCAAGTGGGATTCATCCCAGGGATGCAAGGTTGGTTCAACATACGCAAATCAATAAATGTGATACACCATATTAATAAACTCAAACACAAGGACCATATGATCATCTCTATAGATGCTGAAAAAGCATTTGATAAAGTTCAGCACTCATTCATGACAAAGACCCTCTATAAGTTAGGTATAGAGGGAAAGTATCTCAACATAATTAAAGCCATATATGACAAACCCACTGCCAATATCATCCTGAATGGGGAAAAGCTGAAAGCTTTTCCTTTAAGAACAGGCACTAGACAAGGATGCCCACTCTCACCACTCCTATTCAACATAGTGTTGGAAGTACTAGCCAGAGCAATCAGAGAAGAGAAGGAAATAAAAGGCATTCAGATTGGAAAAGATGAAGTCAAACTGTCCCTGTTTGCAGATGACATGATCCTATATATCGAACAGCCTAAAACCTCTACAAAAAAACTGTTGGAATTGATAAATGATTTCAGCACAGTAGCAGGATACAAAATCAACACACAAAAATCAGTAGCATTTCTTTTCTCCAATAGTGAACAGGCAGAACGAGAAATCAAGAAAGCCTGCCCATTTACAATAGCCACCAAAAAAATAAAATGCTTAGGAATTGAGTTAACCAAGGAGGTGAAAAATCTCTATAATGATAACTACAAACCACTGCTGAGAGAAATTAGAGAGGATACAAGAAGATGGAAAGATATTCCATGCTCTTGGATTGGAAGAATCAACATAGTGAAAATGTCCATACTACCCAAAGTGATATACAAATTCAATGCAATCCCCATCAAAATTACAAAGACATTTTTCTCAGAAATGGAAAAAACTATTCAGACATTTATATGGAACAATAAAAGACCACGCATAGCCAAAGCAATGCTCAGCAAAAAAAATAAAGCTGGAGGCATAACACTACCTGACTTTAAGCTATACTACAAAGCTATAATAACCAAAACAGTATGGTACTGGCATAAAAACAGACACACTGACCAATGGAATAGAATAGAGAATCCAGAAATCAACCCACACACTTACTGCCATCTGATCTTTGACAAAGGCACCAAGCCTATTCAGTGGCGAAGGGACTGCCTCTTCAGCAAGTGGTGCTGGGATAACTGGATATCGATATGCAGGAGAATGAAACTAGATCCATACCTCTCACCGTATACTAAAATCAACTCAAAATGGATTAAGGATTTAAATATACACCCTGAGACAATAAAACTTCTTAAAGAAAACATAGGGGAAACACTTCAGGAAATAGGACTGGGCACAGACTTCATGAATACGACCCCAAAAGCACGGGCCACCAAAGGAAAAATAAACAAATGGGATTATATCAAACTAAAAAGCTTCTGCACAGCAAAAGAAACAATTAAAAGAGTTAAAAGACAACCAACAGAGTGGGAGAAAATATTTGCAAAATATACATCTGACAAAGGATTAATATCCAGAATATATAAGGAACTCAAACAACTTTACAAGAAGAAAACAAGCAACCCAATTAAAAAATGGGCAAAAGAGCTAAGTAGGCATTTCTCTAAGGAAGATATACAAATGGCCAACAGACATATGAAAAAATGCTCAACATCACTCAGCATCCGGGAAATGCAAATCAAAACCACATTGAGATACCATCTAACCCCAGTTAGGATGGCTAAAATCCAAAAGACTATGAACGATAAATGCTGGCGAGGCTGCGGAGAAAAAGGAACTCTCATACATTGTTGGTGGGACTGCAAAATGGTGCAGCCTCTATGGAAAATGGTATGGAGGTTCCTCAAACAATTGCAGATAGATCTACCATACGACCCAGCCATCCCACTGTTGGGAATATACCCAGAGGAATGGAAATCATCAAGTCGAAGGTATACCTGTTCCCCAATGTTCATCGCAGCACTCTTTACAATAGCCAAGAGTTGGAACCAGCCCAAATGCCCATCATCAGATGAGTGGATACGGAAAATGTGGTACATCTACACAATGAAATACTACTCAGCTATAAAAACGAATGAAATACTGCCTTTTGCAACAACATGGATGGACCTTGAGAGAATTATATTAAGTGAAACAAGTCAGGCACAGAAAGAGAAATACCACATGTTCTCACTTATTGGAGGGAGCTAAACATTAATATATAAATTCACACACACACATACACACACACACACACAAATCGGGGGGGGAGGGAAGAAGATATAACAACCACAATTATTTGAAGTTGATACAACAAGCAAACAGAAAGGACATTGTTGGGGGGGAGGGGGGAGGGAGAAGGGAGGGAGGTTTTGGTGATGGGGAGCATTAATCAGCTACAATGTATATCGACAAAATAAAATTTAAAAAAAAAAAAAAAAAAGAAATAAGAATGATCACTGGTCTTTCTCTCCAGTTCTATTAGGTCCTGGTACCTAACTTTTTATGCTCTTGCTCTTCTCAGTCTCTCTCAGGATACTGGCCTTTCCAGCTTCTCTCTTCAACAGAATATTTGTGTTTCATATTACTTTCCCCGGGCACAGCAGCTTCTGTTTTCCCTTGGTCGAATTTAATTTCATTTCCTGCCCTGACTTTAACCTTTCCAAGTCCAAAAGAATAACATCTCCATCTTTGCTGGTCAAGGCAACACCTTCCAGCTTAGCATCTTTTGTGCATTTAGTTATCTGTCTGTCTAGAAAGCAGGATGTTGCTTCAATTCAATAAGCTGCTGTTTGTCATTCCCTTTTGTTAGCTTTTTCTCCCTGCCCTTCATATTCATTTTGGTCTCTTATAACAGCATTTAATTAATTTTTTCAAGGACTATTTCTTTTTTTTTTTTTTTTTTTTTTTTTTTTTTTTTTAAATTTTATTTTGTCGATATACATTGTAGCTGATTAATGCTCCCCATCACCAAAACCTCCCTCCCTTCTCCCTCCCCCCTCCCCCCCAACAATGTCCTTTCTGTTTGCTTGTTGTATCAACTTCAAATAAATGTTGTTGTTATATCTTCTTCCCCCCCCCCCCGGTTTGTGTGTGTGTGTGTGTATGTGTGTGTGTGTGAATTTATATATTAATTTTTAGCTCCCTCCAATAAGTGAGAACATGTGGTATTTCTCTTTCTGTGCCTGACTTGTTTCACTTAATATAATTCTCTCAAGGTCCATCCATGTTGTTGCAAATGGCAGTATTTCATTCGTTTTTATAGCTGAGTAGTATTCCATTGTGTAGATGTACCACATTTTCCGTATCCACTCATCTGATGATGGGCATTTGGGCTGGTTCCAACTCTTGGCTATTGTAAAGAGTGCTGCGATGAACATTGGGGAACAGGTATACCTTCGACTTGATGATTTCCATTCCTCTGGGTATATTCCCAGCAGTGGGATGGCTGGGTCGTATGGTAGATCTATTTGCAATTGTTTAAGGAACCTCCATACCATTTTCCATAGAGGCTGCACCATTTTGCAGTCCCACCAACAATGTATGAGAGTTCCTTTTTCTCCGCAGCCTCGCCAGCATTTATCGTTCATAGTCTTTTGGATTTTAGCCATCCTAACTGGGGTTAGATGGTATCTCAATGTGGTTTTTATTTGCATTTCCCGGATGCTGAGTGATGTTGAGCATCTTTTCATATGTCTGTTGGCCATTTGGATATCTTCCTTAGAGAAATGCCTACTTAGCTCTTTTGCCCATTTTTTAATTGGGTTGCTTGTTTTCTTCTTGTAAAGTTGTTTGAGTTCCTTATATATTCTGGATATTAATCCTTTGTCAGATGTATATTTTGCAAATATTTTCTCCCACTCTGTTGGTTGTCTTTTAACTCTTTTAATTGTTTCTTTTGCTGTGCAGAAGCTTTTTAGTTTGATATAATCCCATTTGTTTATTTTTCCTTTGGTTGCCCGTGCTTTTGGGGTCGTATTCATGAAGTCTGTGCCCAGTCCTATTTCCTGAAGTGTTTCCCCTATGTTTTCTTTAAGAAGTTTTATTGTCTCAGGGTGTATATTTAAATCCTTAATCCATTTTGAGTTGATTTTAGTATACGGTGAGAGGTATGGATCTAGTTTCATTCTCCTGCATATCGATATCCAGTTTTCCCAGCACCACTTGCTGAAGAGGCAGTCCCTTCCCCAGTGAATAGGCTTGGTGCCTTTGTCAAAGATCAGATGGCAGTAAGTGTGTGGGTTGATTTCTGGATTCTCTATTCTATTCCATTGGTCAGTGTGTCTGTTTTTATGCCAGTACCATACTGTTTTGGTTATTATAGCTTTGTAGTATAGCTTAAAGTCAGGTAGTGTTATGCCTCCAGCTTTATTTTTTTTGCTGAGCATTGCTTTGGCTATTCGTGGTCTTTTATTGTTCCATATAAATGTCTGAATAGTTTTTTCCATTTCTGAGAAAAATGTCTTTGGAATTTTGATGGGGATTGCATTGAATTTGTATATCACTTTGGGTAGTATGGACATTTTCACTATGTTGATTCTTCCAATCCAAGAGCATGGAATATCTTTCCATCTTCTTGTATCCTCTCTAATTTCTCTCAGCAGTGGTTTGTAGTTCTCATTATAGAGATTTTTCACCTCCTTGGTTAACTCAATTCCTAAGTATTTTATTTTTTTGGTGGCTATTGTAAATGGGCAGGCTTTCTTGATTTCTCCTTCTGCATGTTCACTATTGGAGAAAAGAAATGCTACTGATTTTTGTGTGTTGATTTTGTATCCTGCTACTGTGCTGAAATCATTTATCAATTCCAACAGTTTTTTTGTAGAGGTTTTAGGCTGTTCGATATATAGGATCATGTCATCTGCAAACAGGGACAGTTTGACTTCATCTTTTCCAATCTGGATGCCCTTTATTTCCTTCTCTTCTCTGATTGCTCTGGCTAGTACTTCCAACACTATGTTGAATAGGAGTGGTGAGAGTGGGCATCCTTGTCTAGTGCCTGTTCTTAAAGGAAAAGCTTTCAGCTTTTCCCCATTCAGGATGATATTGGCAGTGGGTTTGGCATATATGGCTTTAATTATGTTGAGATACTTTCCCTCTATACCTAACTTATAGAGGGTCTTTGTCATGAATGAGTGCTGAACTTTATCAAATGCTTTTTCAGCGTCTATAGAGATGATCATATGGTCCTTGTGTTTGACTTTATTAATATGGTGTATCACATTTATTGATTTGCGTATGTTGAACCAACCTTGCATCCCTGGGATGAATCCCACTTGATCGTGATGAATAATTTTTCGTATGTGTTGCTGTATTCTGTTTGCTAGTATTTTAGTGAGGATTTTTGCATCTATATTCATCAAGGATATCGGCCTGTAGTTTTCTTTTTTGGTTATATCTTTACCTGGTTTTGGTATCAGGATGATGTTTGCTTCATAGAATGAGTTTGGGAGATTTGCGTCCGTTTCAATCTTTTGGAATAGTTTGTAAAGAATCGGTGTCAATTCCTCTTTGAATGTTTGGTAAAATTCTGCTGTGAATCCATCTGGTCCTGGGCTTTTCTTTGTTGGGAGCCTTCTGATAACAGCTTCAATCTCCTTTATTGTTATTGGTCTGTTCAAATTTTCTACGTCTTCACGGTTCAGTTTTGGGAGCTTGTGTGTGTCCAGAAATTTATCCATTTCCTCCAGATTTTCAAATTTGTTGGCGTATAGTTGTTTGTAGTAGTCTCGAATGATTCCTTGTATTTCAGATGAATCAGTTGTAATATCGCCTTTTTCATTTCTAATTTTTGTTATTTGAGTCTTCTCTCTTCTTTTTTTTGTTAGCCAAGCTAATGGTTTGTCAATTTTATTTATCTTTTCAAAAAACCAACTTTTTGATTCGTTGATCTTTTGAATTGTTTTTTGGTTTTCAATTTCATTCAGTTCTGCTCTGATCTTAATGATTTCTTTCCGTCTGCTAACTTTAGGATTGGATTGTTCTTGTTTTTCTAGTTCTTTAAGGTGAAGTGTTAGGTTGTTCACTTGCCATCTTTCCATTCTTCTGAAGTGAGCATTTAATGCAATAAATTTTCCCCTCAATACTGCTTTTGCAGTATCCCACAGGTTTTGGTATGATGTATCATTGTTTTCATTAGTTTCAATAAACTTTTTGATTTCCTGCTTGATTTCTTCTTGGACCCATATGTCATTAAGTAGAATGCTGTTTAATTTCCATGTGTTTGCATAGTTTCCAGAGTTTTGTTTGTTATTAATTTCTAGTTTTAATCCATTGTGGTCTGAGAAGATACATGGGATAATTCCAATTTTTTTGAATTTATTGAGACTTGATTTGTGACCTAATATGTGATCTATCCTGGAGAATGATCCATGTGCTGATGAGAAGAATGAATATTCTGAGGTTGTTGGGTGGAATGTTCTGTAGATATCTGCCAATTCCAATTGGTCTAGAGTCTTGTTTAGATCTTGTGTTTCTCTACTGATTCTTTGCCTAGATGATCTGTCTAATATTGACAGTGGAGTGTTCAGGTCCCCTGCTATTATGGTATTAGTGTCTATTTCCTTCTTTAGGTCTAATAGAGTTTGTTTTATAAATCTGGCTGCTCCAACATTGGGTGCGTACATATTTATGATTGTTATGTCTTCTTGATGGATCAGTCCTTTTATCATTAAGTAGTGTCCCTCATTGTCTCTTTTTATGGTTTTTAGTTTAAAGTCTATTTTGTCAGATATAAGAATAGCCACTCCAGCTCGTTTTTCTTTTCTGTTTGCATGGTAAATCTTTTTCCATCCTTTCACTCTTAGTCTGTGTGAATCTTTATGGGTGAGGTGGGTCTCTTGTAGGCAGCATATAGTTGGGTCCTGCTTTTTGATCCAGTCAGCCAGTCTGTGTCTTTTAATTGGGGAATTTAAGCCTTTAACATTAAGAGTTGTTATTGAAAGGTGTTGATTTATTCCTAGCATTTTATTGGTTGTTTGGTTGTCTTAGGTGTCTTTTGTTCCTTGCTTTCTGATTTACTGTTTGGTTTCTTTGTTTGTTGGTTCCTTAGGTTGTAGATAGTGTTTTTGTTAGCTTGTTTTCTCTTCATGAATGCCATTTTTATTGTACTAGCGGGTTTTGATTTTTCTTGGGTTTTTATGGCAGTGGTAGTTATTTTTCAGGAACCAAACCCAGTACTCCCTTGAGGATTTCTTGTAAGGGTGGTCTTGTGGTAGTGAACTCCCGCAGTTTTTGTTTGTCTGAGAAATATACTATTTGCCCCTCATTTCGGAAGGATAGCCTTGCAGGGTAGAGTATTCTTGGCTGGCAATCTTTGTCTTTTAGTATTTTGAAAATATCATCCCATTCCTTTCTAGCTTTTAGGGTTTGTGATGAAAAGTCTGATGTTAACCTGATTGGGGCTCCCTTATAGGTGATTTGACGCTTCTCTCTTGCAGCTTTTAAGATTCTCTCTTTGTCTCTGAGTTTTGCCAATTTGACTATGACATGTCTTGGAGAAGGCCTTTTTGGGTTGAATACGTTTGGAGATCGTTGAGCTTCCTGGATCTGAAGATCAGTGATTTTTCCTATACCTGGGAAGTTTTCTGCCACTATTTTGTTGAATATGTTTTCAATGGAATCTCCATTTTCCTCCCCTTCTGGAATACCCATGACTCGGATATTTGAGCGCTTGAGGTTGTCTGATATCTCTCTCAGATTTTCTTCCATGTCCTTGATTCTTTTCTCTTTCTTTTTGTCTGCTTGTGTTATTTCAAACAGCCCATCTTCAAGTTCAGAGGTTCTCTCTTCAACTTCAACAAGCCTGCTGGTTAAACTCTCCGTTGTGTTTTTTATTTCGCTGAATAATTTCTTCAGTTCAGCAAGTTCTGCTACATTTTTTTTCAGGAAATTGATTTCCTTGTATATTTCCTCTTTCAGATCCTGTATACTTTTCCTCATTTCATCATGATGTCTAGCTGAGTTTTCTTGTATCTCATTCAGTTTCCTTAGAATTATCACTCGAAATTCCTTGTCAGTTATTTCAAGGGCTTCTTGTTCTATAGGATCTAGAGTATGAGATTTATTAACTTTTGGTGGTGTACTTTCTTGATTTTTTGTATTTCTGGTGTCTTTTTTTTGGTGTTTATTCATTGTGGCAGGGGGTTTCACAGTCCACCGGTTTAAGACTAATGACTAACTAGGATGTTGCTGTGGTTGCCAATTTGGTATGGCTCCCGCCGTGACTGCTCAGTTGGCCTCTAGTGTCTTGTGTGTGTGGTTGCCTCGGGTCTTGGGCTTCTCCGGGGAGCCACCTTTCTGGTCAGCTTGTACTCTGCTGGGCTGGTGGATCACGTACCACAGGGTGTGTGATCTCTGTTGAGCTTTCACTTTCTGTACAGGACTTCTCCCCGTTCCGTGTGCTCTGGCCCAGGCTGTTAGATCGTGCAGTGGCGACCCCACCGGGTGTGTGGTTCCTGTCGAGTCTCCGCCTCCCTGGCCGCACGTCTCCCCCCTCTGTGCACACTGTGCTGGGCTGGGGCGTGTGTTCTGCACCCCTCGTCTATCAGCTGGGCCTTCAAGACCCTGCTCAGCACCGCCTCGCCCAGGAAGTCTACCAGGTTTCTGCTAGGCACAGACGACCGGTCTCTCTGGGTGCCTTTGTAGCACTGTGTAGATCTTTTTCGGGTCTTGTTCACCTTTGTATCCCCCCGGTATAAACCGAGTCTAGTGCCCGCCTGCAGCCTGCTCTCCGGCAGGTTCAAGCGGACCTGGGAACTCTCCTACCACACTATTCCCAACCAGAAATTCGTTAGGCTTTTTTCCAAACTGGTGGTCGCAGAGATGGTATCTGCCTCCCAGTAACAGGAAGTTTACCGGGGCGGAGTCCAGGGTGTGGTGGAGTGACAGTCGGCCCGCCCGTACTTCCTAGCCCTCCCAAAACTGGTCGGGACGCCCCACACCCACAGCCCTGCCAGAGAACCGCGGAGGGAGTGGGAGAGGAGGTCGGCCCGCAGGGTCCGGAAAGCCCCGCGCCAGGCCAAGCAAATGGGCTCAGTGATGGCCGAGCAGGGCGGAGCTGCCCGCACCTGGGAAAATGGAGGCAGCACCGGGGCAATGAGTGGCCTGGTGGTGCAGGCGGGGAGCCGCGTGGGCATCCACCCCCCGAACAGAGCTGTGCCAGGGATCACTCACAGTGCTGTGCCAGGTCGGGCGCTCGCTCTGTCTCTGGTTTGTTGCCTTCCGTGTTCTCGGCGCTGCCGCCTCGGGCTGTTCAGTCGCGGCGCCGCCCAGGCGCTCCCAGGAATCTTCTTTAATGCCGGCCTGAAACCTCGAATCCTGAATAGGGCAGCTGGCCGCCTTCTTCAGCGCGGCCCCGGTCTCCGGGATCCTGGCTGCATCCACAGCAGCCCTGGCGCCGTGTTCCCTGTTTCAAGACTCACTTTTGCAGCTAAGAATCAGTTCTTTTCCTGCTCCACACTTCAAAGCTGTTGCCTGTAAATGAGGCAGCCTCTCCTGCCGGGGGCAAAGTGGCGTTGAGCCCCCACGACCGGCCAGCAGCAGCAGTCCTCCCTTAAGAGATGGCCAGAGGAAGGTCCACAAGTTTCCCGGCTGCCTGAGGCCCAGTGGCCACCTTTTCCACCTCAGCTACTCCGCGCCAGCCGCCGCAGCCGCCGCCATCTTGAAAACCTCCCAGAACATTTCAAGGACTATTTCTTGATGCAGTATCCATAACTGTGATTAGCAGGGAGCTGGACTGCAATGGCATTTGTCAAAGTTACAGATTCAGAACTAATTCTGCTTCACTTTGATAGTTCTGCTCATCACTGATTGATAATAAGAAGACTGCTTATGCAAAACCTTGTCATTATAGAACAATAAATGAAAAATCTTGATGAAAGTAAGAACACACAGTGCAAATTAAACCACAATATCTCATCAGCCTCATAATCTCAAAATTAATTTAGTGCAAAATACTATTCCCACCTTATGCTAGAAAGAAAGTAAACAACGATAGACATAACCAATAATATTAATAGTAATAATAATAAAAGGTCGGGCAATTTAAGTGAACATGTAAAGCTCGGTATAGCCTACTGGTTTTCAAGGTTATTTTAGAGTCTTTTTTTTAAACTTTGTATTGAAGTACAATTTGCATATAGAAAAGCACATGTGTTGTAAGTATGATGTTCAATGAATTTCCCAAACTAAATCTGCCTATGTAATTAACACCAAGATCAAGAAACAAAACTTATCAGCATACCAGCAACTCCCCTCATGATTCCTTCCAGTCACTCCCCTGCCAGAGAAAGACCATTATGCTGACTTCAAATAATACAAAGTAGTTTTGCCAGTCTTGGAATTTTATATAAATGTGATTATACAGTATATATTTTGTGTCTGGTTTCTGTCACTTAACGTCATATTTGTGAAATTCACCTGTGCTGTTATATGAAGTTGTAAATTGTTCATTCTCATTATTGCATAGAACTCAATTCAATTTGTGAATACACCACAGTTTATTTATTACACTATTGATGGGCATATGAGTCATTTCCATTTTGGGGCCATATTTAATACTGCTGCTATGAGAATCCTGGAACAAGTCTTTTGGTAACCATATGTGTGCATCTTAGATGTGCATGAAACTAGGAGTTGAATTGTTGGTTTACAGGATACATGAAGGTACTTCAAAAAGTTCATGGAAAAGTAGAATCAAAAGACAAAATAAATCTTTCTGTGAACTTTTGAAGACTCCTTGTACATATGTTTAAATTTACTACATATAGCCAAACAATATTCCAAAGTGGTTGTACCAATTTATACTCCCCCATGTACTGTATTTTTTTATATATTTTTTAAATACTCTCCTCACCTTTCCAACTTTTTTTAAAAGAAAGCATGACATTTAATCTGGTTCTTTAACCAATGGATCCAATGACGGACAGTCATGAAGTACCAGATAGAAATTTTCTCTATGTGTATATAATTCTCTTCTGCTGCTTGAGGGAATGCGAGAGTCTGCAACTTTCATGCAATGGGTAGTCAGAAAAATTTGTAGAATCAATGAAGTCAGAAGAAAAGAATCAGGAAGAGTAATCATTTTATGACTCAACTGTTAAAGTTTATTTTGATATACAGAATTTTATGTCTAATAAAAGAACAAACATAAGAAGAAATAAACTTCTTCTGTATGTTTTTTTATTGGCCAACAATTATTTGTGGAGAAGGAGGTTTTGATGCTGCCATGGAGTTGTTAATGCAGTCAGAGAGGGAAAAAATCCAGAGTAAAGATAGTTAACTTGATGTTGATATCAGTATTTATAATAAATAATGCTATTACAAATAATTTTTAAAAGATGACCAGTAGGTAGATGTGAGTTTCTGTAGGACAGGGTCTGTGCCATATTCAATCTTTTATCCCCTATAGTGTTTAGCATAAGTAGTGGATACAAAGTGATTATTGTGAAATAAGTGGCTGAAAAACAAAACAAAACAAACAAGCAGGAAACTCTCTGCAGTTTGTTACATCTAATTAGATCCCTTAAACCACCAACAGTGACTGTCGTGGGAACAAATAGGAGGTTTACAGAAAAAAAAAAAAAAAAGGAGATGAGAAGAAGAGAGATGGTTGCACGATGAGAAGAAAACCTGTTTGCCAACTGTGCTTCAGGCAATAATTTATTTTTCACCTTTCCAGCCCTGCCATTCCCCAAATAGTTCCCTGGGCACCAATAATTAAACTAAAGGAAATATTTTGATTTCTAATCATTTCATCTATGGGAAATGATAAACTTTGTACATGTAGGCACAGCATCTTATTTTCAAATGTTTTCCAAAAGGTTTTGTTATTTTTTCTGCCTATTGTTCTTAAAATCTAGATTAAGTTAAGCTAAACTATGCCTTTTAAAATAGTTTAATAACTAGGGCATTTTATAAAATTCTAATCTCAGAGGATAGATCTGGGCCTCATATTTTCTGGTGATAACCAACATTCAGTGCCCTTTAAAGAAGGGGCTATCTGTTGCCCTAATGATTTAAACTCAATCCCACAGGTAATCTAATACCTGTACAACATTCAGACACTACACATAAGATGTGACAAGTAAGAACAAAGATGAAATGCTAAGATTCAGTCTCTTATTTATCTTTAGTACCTCCAAAGTAGAAATAGAATTTTTATGTTTGAGAACTTCCTAAGGACTGCTTCAGAATGTATGCTGTTTCCCGTTTGGCTGTCAAGAAGATATGGGTGTTGGGTTTTGTTTTGGTTTGGTTTGGGTTTTTTTTTTTTGGTACTTTTTTTCCTTCCTAAATTCAGAATGCACTGAAGATTTTCTGGATATTAGATATGCTGATGAGTCATAAAACCAGCAGGATTCTGAGATGCAATTTAATGAGGGAATTCCAAATTGAACCTCCTCGCCAAGAAATGTGTGATTATATTTCCTCAAAGGGGAATTGTACAGCCAATTCCTAATTATGCAAGAACTCACTGACTAGTCAGTAGATTCACCAGACCACTTGATTTTCTTTCACCCTCCTGGTTTATGACGGATCTTGGACATGACTGGCACCATTTTACACACACTGCACATAAAAAGGTTGCCAGCCCCTCCCTTTGTAAGAAACCTCATGATTTCTGAGAAACAGAAACCCTTCTGCTTCCGCAAGCACACAATTCTCCACACTGGTCACATAGCTTCTGCATCAGCACAAAACGCCTCCCTGATTATGTCAGCCTTCCTTACAGCCTGTGTAAGCTCTCCCACTCCGATGCCTGGGGCTGCTCTCCACCTTGAGGGCAGCCCCGGCTGCTGCCCTCCATTTTTAGTGCAGCCTGGCAGATTCTTTTCCTTTAATAAAGCTTGATCATACCCAGCTTTTTGGCTCACTTTCTTTCAATTTCTAACCTACAGACATTTTTTGATTCATTATCAGCTCCAGAAGTTATGGAGGAAAAGAGAAGGAAGGTACAACTCTAACTAATAAATCTTTACTTAGGCAGAATTATCATAATTAGACAAAGAAGGTTAAAAATTGTAAGAGAAGAAAAATGCTGTTAATTTTAGTAATAATTTTTCATATTATCTATTTGTTTTAAATATTCTTAGCATAACAAGTTGACCAAGCATATTAGAGAATAATTCAGATATTTGGAAATGTTCAAAGTTGAACTGTTCTGTGATTGTGTTATCAGAGCCTTGAGGCAAGAGAACAAACCAGTGAATAGGGTTTGGGGTTTTACTGTGACGAAGTGGGTGCTTTCATCCAGAACTCTTTTGGAAAGAGGATAATTTAGCTGTACTGACGAAGAACTATTTTCATGGCTCAGTGGTGGTGATTCAGTGATTTGGGCAAGCAGGGATTAAATTGTAAGCCAGGGATAGAATGAATTGGAAATGTTAAAGACAAAAATATGTAAAGAGGAAAATGAGAAAGAAACCTGCCAGGGGTTATGCAGAGCTTAGGGTTGTCAGGCATTCTATCTCAGAAATCTTAGTCCCAACTTCCTATTTACCATGAGACCTTGAGAAAGTCACCAAATTTCTCTGTCACAATTTCCTGTCTTTCAAATAAAAATAATTTATTTCCCATATAACATATATTTGTTGTAAAGAACAAATGAGATTTTATATAAAAACTTTCTGAAAAATTATTTTAAAAACATACAAACTGAACAAAAGTCCTTTTGGAGGATGAGTTTAAAGGGTAGTGAAAACTTAATTGAATTTTTCCCACTTCAGACTTCTGTAAGATCAGAACAGGCATCAAGGTGGCTTTGCAATTTGGGAGCACATTGAAGGAGAAATGGCAAAGGGAAAGTGGGGAGAGAAGAGAAAAAAGCCTAATATGAATTAAATACTTCCTATGCACTGGGCACATTACATGTATTATGTCGTTTAATTCCTCATCAAAACCTGTGAGGAGATTATTGTCTTCCCTATTTCACAGCTAAAGAAATAGAGGCTTGGGGTAGTAAAAAAACTTGTCCAAATTCATACAGCTAGTAAGGATATGAGACAAGACTTCAGCCAATGTGTACTTGGTCCCACACTCAGGCTTTTCCAGCCCACCAGAGTGTCTAATTTGTCCTCTGAGGAATCCCTCAATGTCAGAGGAGAGGAAATGGGAAGTCCAAAGGATA
The DNA here is from genome assembly GCF_027409185.1 of Cynocephalus volans. Classification (NCBI taxonomy): domain Eukaryota; kingdom Metazoa; phylum Chordata; class Mammalia; order Dermoptera; family Cynocephalidae; genus Cynocephalus; species Cynocephalus volans. The sequence goes on from NC_084478.1 coordinate 59,085,635, forward strand.
CAGTTTGAAGAAGCCAACTCAAAGTCCCAATCATGGTTTTTTTCTTTAAAATTTGGGGAAAATTTTCAAACTTCTTTACAACCTGTTTGCTTAATAACAAGTAATACCTTTAATTATTCTCTATTAAATGAAATTAGAACTCTAAAAAACAATGATTTACATTTATCTTATGGTTATAGGTGCCCCTTGTTATATTATTAGGTACCCATTAAAAGTGGTCTGCCCAAGGAAATACTCCCAAAGAAAGAGGGGAGACAAGGGTGTTTCCAGTGTCACAGGCTGCAAATTTTTAACCTAATGCCTAGATATTGCCTTAGGACAGTGGTTATTTATTAAAAATCTTCACCCCTCAGGCAAACTTTGGGTATGGCCACTAAAATGCGTCTTGGCAGCCTCTGGAATTTGTCTCATGTTTTTTGGAGAAAGGACTGTGAAATTCAAAGATCCAAGCTACAATTTGGGGTCCTCATAAAGGTGTAGACACTGGTGGGACATTTGTTCTCCTAACTCCCCTTCTCTAGGAAAGCAGGAAGATCAGCGAAGATGGTGAGAAAAATGTGTATTCTAAGTTGTGTATTCTAAGTTGTGCTAATGAATAAATACATTGGGCATAATAAGAGCCAGGATTCTCACTGTAGAGAAGGGAGACACAAACATGGAAAGGGAAAGTCTAGAATAAAACTTGTGATATTAAACAGGAAGTGGAAGTATCCAATTGATTTAGCCATGGTTGTACGTATGTATGTGTGTGTGTGCATGCACATGCATGTGCACATGAATAGCAAGAGATGTATAAGCTACGTGTATGTGTTGATGTAGATATATATGTATACATACATAAAAGCACATATAGTCTACCTCTGGTCACTGAAAGGACTAGAAGCGATGACACTCCAGTAGCAATGGGCACACTTTTCACTCAGATCTTTGTTTATAAGTACTATTTTCCACTAAAAGAATCAGGGCCCATTAGCAAAATGGCTGATTTCTGAGCATATTGAAGGAGTTCAGCAAATGCTACACCAAAATATGCTGCTCTGGTATGCCAATTACTGTGAACTGAGGACATGTGTGGAATAGTAGGGGCAGGCAGAGGCTTTCTCTGATTTCTCTTTAGCTGCCTAGAAATGGAACCTCTGAAAGAAACTCAATTGTCATAAAATTCCCTAAACCAGCCAGCTAAAAAAAAAAAAAAAAAAAAATTCCCCAAGAATTCATGAGCCAGGGAAGATTAACTTGGATCATAAGAGAGGAGACTGGGAGTTGACAACACACTCAGAAAAACCTATTTTTCTGAGGACCCAGTCATCTTTTCCTAAAATCATTTACTGTCCCGTTAGATACCTATATCTCTCCTCCTGTCTCCCCGTCATGGATGCAACAGACAAAGATATGGTTCACGTCCCAGGCAGGACAGAGTGGGATGGCACAAGATTCCATCAGGCTACACAGAACAGCATGCAATTCAAAACTTATGAATTGTTTATTTCTGGAATTTTTCACTTAATGTTTTTGGACTGCAGTTGGTCATGGGTAACTGAAACTTCAGAAGGCTAAACTGGATAAGGGGGGACCGCTGTATTCACTTTTCTTTCATGTGATGTCCCCATGCTCATAATACATTTGTATTGTAGAAAAAAATATATAACTTTAACATGCTTAATTTGCTTCTGTATTTAATGCTTGCTAAAGATGGGAAAACATAACTACCACCATTTTAAGTAAGGGAGGCCCAGACACATTAAATTCCAGGAAGGCAGTAAAACACCACCCGGTTCCAGGAACTGACTGACCAGTTCCTTATCTAAAAGCAACCTGGAAGATAAATGATTGGGAAATACACTATTCCTTATCAGTGTGCCAGCCTGCTAAAGCCCACCAATAAATCCAAAGGTCACCTCTGATAACCTGTAAACAGTAAACAACTCATCCTATTGTGAAAGTCTGTCTAAAAAACTGTATAAAAAGCTCTTGTGTTAAAGGCTCGGAGTCGCTTTTGTCTTGAATGCTGAGTGACCCCAGCATGCTGGAATATACTCCTCTTGCTTGATTGCATCAGTCTCTGTCTCATGGTCTTTGTGAGGTGAGCCATCCCGACATGTGGGGTTTGTGCACGGTGCACAGATCTTACAGTATTCCTTTTTTTCTGTTAATATGCTTGCTGTTAGTTTAATCCATAAACTCAATTACAGAATACTCAAAGGGTACAATTTCCTTACCATACAACATCAAAACTTGAAGGAACTCCCAGTGATCAAATTTGGGGATATTTCAGAATAAAAATAAGTATAATGACAGTAATACATTATAAGCCAGTGAATAAAATAGTAATCAGTAAGTCCATGCAGATATAAATAAATGAATAAATAACAAATGGGGAGAAGAGAAAGCTCTTCATTACAGTATAATGTCAACTATAAATGTCAAAGAAGTTACGAAGTTAGGAATTCACCATTTGGCAGTCATCATAGAAATAATTGATTCAGCTTAGAATCATAAAATTCTAGGAATAAAATAGTAGGAAAGTTAGTGGGTGAAAGTTTGATTTAGAACAGTATACATAGTCTCAAAATATTTTCCCACAACTTATTTATCAATTACAAAATGAAATTTTTATGATGAAAAACCTGTTGAACACCAACTTAACCAACTGATGAAAGTTAACATCACTAATAATAATTTAAAATGATATCATGTGGCTCTTTATTTGATGCACTAAGAAGGTACAACCTGACTTCTGCAGTATTTGTGCCAAAATTGTATAGGGGTGGAAAGGTATCATACTTTTCCTCACCTGACATAAGGGTCATGGCTGACACTTCTATAACAAAAGACAGGTTAACAAGAGAAAAGCAAAAGAAATGTATTTAATCAAAGTTTTACATGACATGGGAGACTTCAGAAATAAAGACCCAAAACCCAGAAAAAAACTGTCAATTTTTAATGAAGAATGGAGAGCTGTGTAGAAATGTGATTAAACACAGGATATAATCTAATGCAAAGAAAATATGCTATATTGTGCCAATTGCAATACTACTAATAAACTCAAAACTCTTTGAAGAGTAAACTGGCAGCGATCTCAAGGATTATTCAATCCAGACTCCACATCTCATTTTGTAAAAACATTTTTCATTTATACCTTCAGGTAATTTAAAAAGTTAAATAGATCTACTAGGCTTATAACAGAAAGAAACAAACAAACAAATAGCAGTCCCCTACTGTCCTTTCTACTCTATCCCCCAGAGGCCTTTTAGCTATTTCTTCTGATGTTAGCCTCCATATTTCTAAAAAGTTATGTCTATGCTGTTTGTTTTTTATTTATCTGTGTAGGAGGCCAAAATATGCCACCCCAAAATATGACTGTAGGAGACCAGAATATGCCATCCCAAAATGTCCCTCTTTGGCATAAGGATAATTTTGAGCTGCTTATTTTGAGAAACTTCAGACATAGGAGATGCTCTGAAAACAGAGAAGTTACTCTTTTGTAAGGGAGATTTACATATATACAGGAAATATCCATTTGTGAGTGTGTTTCCCCTTCTGGACCAGGAAAAAAAAGATGACTAAATCATTAGACATTCTTATCAATGGAGAAGGCCCTACTTTAACCTGCATAACAAACCTTACCCTTGTTTACTGTGCTTTTCCTGGGCATCTCCCTAATATTGGCTTCTCCCGTGTTGGGGAAATAGAATAGTTTGGTCAGGGCCCTCACTTCAGGTCCAGTTGGGTGTGGTTCAACATCCTTTGTAAGGAAATTGTGTGTGGGGGGGGGATTAGTGCGCATGCATGCCAATGTATCTTTTTAGTTTTGTTGCTATTCTTGTGTTCTTCGGCGGGGGGAGAGAGAGAGAGAGAGAGAGAGTAGAGAGTAGTTTTAGTGAAGCAGGTGGGTGGGCATCAGCCTTGGCCGTCCGCCAGATGCAGCCACACTTTCCAACCTATGGCTCCAAGGACCTTTTGGCCAGTTACCTAGCTCATAGACCTGTGTGAAGGGGTCTGGTGACCCAGGCTGGCGTGTGAAAGGTTTGTGACCCAGTCTGTGAACAAGCTTGAGGGGTCTGGGAGCTCGAGACCCAGCCCTAGCTCAACAAACGGCCCAGTCAGTGCACGATTATTGGCAGGTAAAAGAGCCACATTACAACTAATGTGGTCACCTAGCTTTACAATTGGTGTCACAAACAGGATTAAGAGCCAAACAAATTGGTGGTGGTGACAGGATTAAAGACATTAACCTTAGCCACCACAGTAGCCAGACACCCCACATGCTTATTTATTTTAACTGAAAATGGTATTGAAGCCTGAATTCAAACCCACCACTTTGAGATTTACTCATTTTTTCCAGGTATGTCTTATGCGTACATGAGGTACACATGTAATCAAGCTTCCTTTTGTTTTTCTCCTGTTAATATGTCTTTAGTTACAGGGCCCATCCCAATAAAAACTATGAAGGGCAGAGAGAAAATTATGTTTCCTCCTCTGCGTCTGTTCTAGATATGATTCTATTGTTTTCCAATGCTGTGGCTCAGATAATGATACCACAAATTACGGTGCTTTGTTATGCTGAGCACTTTTGAATTAAAAGGGAAATATTAGAAAGCCTTAGAAGCTGCCTCAGAACCAAGGGCTTTCTAACCTTTTCTTATTTCTCCCCGCAAGCACATGGAGCAACTGTCTCTAGAAGTTCCCTTATCTGACTGATGAAAATGTCTTCCAAAAGAATAAAATGCAATTGTTTTAAAAGCCCTTCCCTAGGAATCTCATCAGATAACCAGAAAAGATTAACCAACAGAGAAGAGAAAAGACTAAAAGTCATCACCTTGTCCAGATAGACTTTACATCTATTCTTCTGAGTTACTCTGAAAGATTACCTGGGAAACTTCATCTGCATAATAAAACAAGCTTTGTTCACAGTGAAATTATGTCCCTCACCTTCCCCCAATTTGTTGCCATTTCCCCCAGACTCAGAGAAACTTTTTCACAGACCATTGTCTGTTCTTTGGGCTCGCCATTCAATCCCCCTAAAGATTATTTACTACCCCTCAAAATTGCCTACATCCCCTACTTCCTTCTCCCTATGAATAGGGCATTTAAGTCTCAACCATCTGGCCCTTCTTTGAGTTTCATATCATATGGCTCCTGTGAACACATACAGATTGATAAATTTGTATTCCCCTTTCTTCTGTTAATCTGTCTATTGTCAGTTTTTTTCATGTTTCCTTTTGCCCCTACACCAACTTCAGATGTTTCCTTTTGCCCCTGCAACAACTTCTAATGTTGCTAAGAAGTCAAGCATTATCTTCACAAACTGGCCAGGCTAAAAATTTTCCAAAAATTTAAGTTCTGCTTTCCTTTTAATTATAATTTCCATCTGTAAATTGTTTCTCTCTTCTCACACTGTACTATAAGCAATCAAGAGAAGCCATGAAGCACCCTGAATGCTTTGCTTAGAGATTTCTTCCATCAAATATCCTAGTTCATTGCTAGCAAGTTCTGTTTTCCACAAAGCATTAGGACATTGCTTTGTATTGATTGAATTGTGTCCCCAAAGTTCATATATTAGAAGCTTAATTCACACTGTAACTGTTGGTGGGAAATCCTATTATGGTAATTGAAAGGTGAGGACTTGAAGAGGTAATTAGATTACAGGACCATGCCACAGTGAATGGATTAATAATGGTGGTCAGGGGTGTGGTTCTGAGGGCATTAAAAGAAGAACACATGAGAAGGTTAGTCTCTCTCTGCTCTGCCACTTTCTGCCATGTGAGACCCCCAGGTCACTGTCACCACCACCAAGGCCTTCACCAAATGTGTTCCCTGGACTTTGGACTTCCCAGCCTCTAAAACTGTTAGCAATAAATTTGTTTTCTTTATATATTAACCAGTTCCAACTATTTTGCTATAAGCAACAGAAACTGAGTAATACAGACATGAACACAATTCAGCCAAGTTCTTTATGCTTTGTAACAAGAATGGTCTTTCCTCCAGTTTCCAATACCTTTGTCCTCATTTCTACCTAATACCCTATTAAAATTGCCTTTGTCATCCATATTTCTACCAACATTCTGTTTATGACCATTTAGATAATCTCCAAGATACAGACTGTCTCTAAAGTTCTCTTTTCCTAAACATTTACCAAAATTGCCCTTAATGCTCTATTCACAGCAATCTAGGCTTTTTCTAGTAGGCACTTTGAAATTGTTCCAGTCTCTACCTATTACCCAGTTCCAAAGTCACTTTCACATTTTCAGGAATTTGTTATACCAATACCCCTACTTCTCAGTAATGATTTCTGTCTCAGTGCATTTGTGCAGTTATAATAAAATACCCAAGACAGGATAATTTATAAAGAACAGAGATTTATTTTCTGGAGGTTGGGAGGTCCAAACTCAAGGCACCAATAGAGTCACTGTCTGGGAAAGTCCTTCCTACTACATTCTTACATGCAGAAGGTGGAAGGACAGAAGGGACCAAACTCACTCCCTCAAGGTTTTCCATAAGGGTGCTAATCCCATCCATGAGGGTAGAGTCCTCATGGTCTAATCACCTCCTAAAGGCCCCACATCTTAACACTATCACATTGGGTCTTAAGTTCCAACATATGAATTTTGTGGGGACACAAACATTCAGACCATAGCAATATGTATGCTGGATTTCAACAGTTAATTAAAATGTATAGTGGATGGTGGGATGAGGTTTCGTACTACTGAAATGGAAAATTACATGTACTCAAGGGGAGAAGTCTGGAATGTTCCATGTGGTAATATATTAGAGACATCAATATGAACTCATGTTTAGCTTAGTATAGATACACATATCAAAACATTTAAAATATGTATATACTCACAGGCTACTATATACACATAAATTTCTTTGCTTTTTCAACACTAGATGCAAAAACACCCTCAAGTAACTGAGCACATGTAACACCCAGATCTTGGTTTCTGTAGATATTCTGCAGTAAAAGAAATCAGAGCTCCTTGAAGAAACTGATAATTCTACAACTGAGGCATGAAATTATACAAAACATGTCTGAAGCATTTTATAGTGCTGTAAAGTAAGGAAATAACAACAATAATCACAAAAAACAAAAAACCAACCCCTCATATTGATGATTTACGTCAAAGAGACATAGGAGCCAACTGAAAGAATTTCCAGTAGCCAGAGCTAGGACAATTTGAGCAAAAAATATATAAAATTTTATTTAATTATAAATCAAAGTACAGAACAAATATTTGAGCACAAACTGACATAATAAGTAATGGAATGAATAAATATATGGGGCAAATAGATAAATCTCACATCCAGAAGCATTCCAAATAATTTATATAGATACTCTGCCCTCAGGTAGGTGGAGATAATTCCCCATTCACTAAGTATGGGTTGCATAGTGACTTTATTCCAAGGAGGACAATATGAAAAGGAAGAAAATTTTAAAAATAATAATTTTACAATGGAGAAAACTGGCAAACTCTACCTCAGTGAGGTGATCAAGTAACCTTAACAGTGATGTTGATAGCATGTATGTTGATAGTATGCATAAATGTACTATATGTGTGTATTGATAGCATGTATTTTTGATATGATGAGAATGGCACTTTACCTTTGTGGCTTCCTATCGAAAACCCACAACCCTATAAACCTAGTCTAGTCATGAGAAAAATATCAAACAAATCTTAATTTAGGAACACTGTAAAAAGTAGCTGACTAGTACACCTCAAAACTGTCAAGGTAATCAAGGAAAGTCTGAGAAACTGTCACAGCCAAGAGTAGCTTAAGAACACATCACAATTAATGTAATGAAGTCCTGGATAGGATCATGGAACAGCAAATGGACAGTAGCTAAAACGTGAGGAAATATTAATAAAGTATGGACTTTAGTTAATGATGTCATATCAATATTGGTTCACAAATTTTGATAAATGTACCATACTTATTTAAGATACCTTCACAACTTTTCTGTAAATCTAAAACTATTCTAATATAAAAAGTCTATTTTTAAAAAGGCCTGTTTACAAAGTGGTCATGTTGGCAGAGATGGAAGCTGCCTACTTGGTGCAGATCAATTATACCGGATTACTATCCTCATGGAAATGTCAGAGCCCACCACCACAAATAGTCATAGACAATTAGCCTTAGAAGAGCTATTTTGCAGAATGCAGCTTTAAGCAGAATGCTAGCCATAAAGAAATCTTTTTGTGGCCTTGGCTCACAGCATAGCTCATGGGAAAACACTACAGGACTTAGTGCACAGAAACAGCAAGATAATAATAGGTAATCAGGAACTTGGCGAACTAACCATTCTTCCTTTGGAATCACAGCTGTCTGGGAGCAAGGCATCATCCAGTTTGTGGGAGCTAGATAACACCCATGTTCCAAGGATGAATGAAAGAGTTACAGAACCAGTCCTAAGACAAAAAAGCTCAGAGCCTGGAAGATTTCACATAGTAGCCTTCTGATGGGACTAACCTCCCCCTTTCGTTTCCTTTAAAAAATGCTTGCCGAGGTTCCTGAGCCTCTGAGACAGTTTTAGTTTAACTGTCTCCTCAGACGTCTGGTAATAAAGCTTCCTACCTCACACCAACATTTGGGACTTACAAGTCTTTCGTTTGTTTGCGCAAAGAGTGGCTGGACTTAGGCAGCAGTAACAGAAAGGGAAGTGCTTTGTCCTCACAGGGAAGAACACAAATTCTGAGAATAAATTTGGCCTCCATTGCCAGCAAGACCATTTTGTACTTATACAATGCTTTATCTATTGTATGGTATTGTAAGGAAAGTAGAAAAAGTTTAGTCAGGATCTCACTCCTTACATCTGTTACAAATGGGCAAGATTCAGCACATTCACTAGAAACAAGTTATGAAAGTAGTGTAACTGCACATGTGTGCCCATTTACTGATTCAGCATGGTCATTGTAATTATGTAATGCTTGGATTGTGGCTGCTATTGTGTACTAACAGTAAAAGGTAACTGCTCTGAACCGCTGGTCGGCAGAGCACGGAGGGTCGGCAGAGCACGGAGGGTCAGTGGAGTAGAGCCAGAGCTCATGTCTGATGATAAAGAATGTCTGTGAAGCTCACATCTGAAGAGTAAAGTATGTCTACCTTCCATAGAGCTGCCAGTATCTCCTTTTGATTACCTGACTCATGACCTGCACAGGAAGGGGCAGAAGGATCTGAGATCCTGTCTGACAGGTATCCACACAGCATTGCCATAATATATATCTTCTGGGCAAATGAAAAAGAAGTGTAATAAAATGTCTTTTAATATTATGATCATAGAGTTCACTGGCCATATCAGGTGCTCTTTTACCCAAAGGCAGCTGGCTTCATGTAGAGTGTAGTAGATGGTTGAAGGTTCAATGACAATGCCAGCTGGGAAAAATGCCCTGCATCTCTCAGTATATGGTGCTCTCTTCCCTGTAATTATAATGCATGAGTCCAGAAACCAAGGAGTGTAAATAGGAGTGGCCCCTCTATTATATCTAATAACCTACTGGAAGTACATTTGCTCCAGTTATTGGGTTCAGATGTCCTAGTGACAAGGAGAAAAATCCTTGCACCAGAGAACATAGGTATGGTTCCAATAATGGAAGGTGAGACTGCTACCTGGCCAATTTGGGCTTCTTATGCCATTGAACCAACAGACATAGGAGGTCACTGTACTGGGAAGGTGATTTATTCTGATTATCATGGGGAAATTGGGTTGATGATACACAATAAAGGCAAAAAGGATTATGTTGAAAGCTAGGGTATTTCCTAGGCACATCTTAATTTATCTATACTCAATAGTCCTGATCCATGAAAACCTGAACATTGCAATAAAAATCAAACATCAAAGAATCAAATCCCTTAGCGATTAAAGTTTGGACCACCCCCCAGTAAAGATTACAATCCAGCTGATGTACCAGCAAAGGAAAAGGACACATGTAATGTGTAGTAGAAAAAGGTAGTTATGATAATCAACTTAGCCCTCATGACCAGCAATAGAAGTGGGGTCTAATACAGCTAGATTTTATGTAACTAATCCCTTTTCCCATACTGTATTACATGAACTCTGGTGTTGGCTAATGTTTTACATTTTAGGTGACAGTATGGTGGGATTTTATCATCCTGCCGTGGTAAAAGTAACTGATGGTACTTCATGCACTCTTTTGTTGGTAAAATGAAGAGTGGATGTTGCAAATCAAAAGGAGCAGACTGTATGATATGACTTCTGTTTGACCTCCTTCCAGATCCATTTTCCACTATTCCTTAACATTTTTTCATTCACTGCTACCCCCTCTCCCATACCTACCAGAAGACAATATCAGAAGCTGATCTATATGGACCACACCAATGGGCTCCTGTTGGTTTTGACCAGAGGGGAGCCCTGGCAGTAGACTGCAGAGAAGGGAGGGCTGTGGGACAGGCTATTCATTCCCTTGGTTCTCTCCCTGAAAGGTTGCCTTGGGCTGAGTATTTTCTTCAACCAAAGGTCATTCATTGCTCCTCTTAAGATGAGCAACATTTCACATTCTCTCTCCTTTCTCTCATGCTTTCAAGCCTGCAGTCATGACATCTTGGCTGTGACTAGCCCTATGTTCTTGCTTAGAAATAAACTATTCTTGAATTATCCTATTTCAAGTGTATCATCTCTGTTTCCTGTGGGGATCAGGGCTGGTTAGATAGATAAATAGATGCCATCACAGACTTTAGATAAACAGATTTAAAAATTTTCTGTTGTCAGATACTTAGTGTTCCCCCCACCATCCCTTGCACATACTATAAAATTTTTGCTATCATAAATAACATTGCAAATATTACACTTTGGCTAAATCCTAGTGGACATTTGTCTTAATTTCCTTAGAACACATTTTTAGAAGTGAAATTGATGGCTCAAAGACAGTGAATGTTTATAAGTATCTTAATACATATTTCCATTGTACCCTGTAGTAAATTTGTTACAACTTATACTGATTAGTATCAACTCTATATGAGGCAATTTAATTCATTCAACTTTAGTTAAAGCTGGTATTAATATTTTACAATTTGTAAATTTATGGATGAAACCATTTTATTGTTTGTTTAATTTGCATTTCCTTTTCTATTTCTTAAGCTGAACATTTTCATACTCATATTTTCCATTTCTATATCTTTTTTGTGTAAATTTCCTATTCTATCCTATGCCTTTTTGTCTATTTGAGACTTCACCTTTATTTCATATGGTAAAATACTTGTCCCTTGTCAGTATTTATTTTTGATGAGAAAAGAGTAAAAACAAAGAAATAAGGGACACAATGAATGTTTTTTCATTGTAAGATTTCTGAAAAACTGAATTCAAGATATTTTCCAGAGTTATTTTCAGGGCAAATTTTGTTCTTTTTTTGAAAAGTACACAATGATTATCATTAACATCACCAGGAACTGCATGAATAAGTTATCAACAGAAAAAAATCTCTTTGAGTGGATATCAAAACTTACAACACAGTGTATTTAAAATGCTAAGCTTTTAAATGCAGTACTTTTTTACAGGAAGTGCCATTGCTTCAGATTTCTTATCCCCAGGCTACATAACTCTTTGTTTTCATAAAAAGAAAAAAAATCTAAGCTACCAATAATAGAAAAGGAAAAGGCGATGCCTTGGTAAAGAAAAATTTGCAATCATATGTGATGAAAAGTAGAAATACGGAAAGTCACAAAGTAATAGCCTATTTACATATTATTTCCATAAAATTTCTTTCCCTATAGGATATCATTAAAAATAAAAGATTTCACCACACAACTACATGAGAAATTTGAAGCAGAGATAGCTCATTCTTCCCATTTTAAAGCAATAATGCACACTAACATATTGTTCTTCAGTCTCCACTAGGGCAAAGTATTTACTTCCAGACTATTATAGAAAATCGAAAATCAGCTTATGCCACTCCCAGCATTCAAATGCCATTCGGGAATTACAGTTCCTTCCTGAAGTAGCACCTTCCTATTGTCCTGATGACTCAATTGACAACATCTTCAAATCATCCCTATCTCTCTTTATTATTACTATTATTATCAACATTATCGTTATTATTCCCTACTATTTTAGTTCAAAGTCTCCTCCCTTCTCACCTGAGTATAATAGCTGCTTAAGCTGACCTCACTGTGAGTCTCACTTTTCTCCAATTTGCCCTTCAGGATACCATCAGACCAACTTTCTAAATTGCACATCTGACCCTTCTCACTTTCCTGAATAGAATCCTTCAATAGCTCTTCACTGTCTTTAGAATAATATCCGACTCCTTAGCATGGGGTGCAGCACCCTTTATGACCTAGCCTCTGCAAGCTTTCTCAGTCTTGTCTCTCCCTTCAAGCCATTCTTCAGACAAAGGGAAACTGAGCCTGTGACCATACAGTTTTTTCATTATGTCTACCAGGCAAATACCTCTCTCAAAACTCATTTCAAGTGTCATTTTCTCAGCAATGCCTTTTTTGGTTTTCTAAGTTAAAAAAATCACATTTTCTTCCAGGCATTCATAGTCTACTGGGTGCATTTCAATCTCAGCCCCCTTGCTTCTTGACTGTACTTTATAGTCTGTGCCTGTTTCCTAGGTTCCTCTTTGAGGGCTGGAACAATATCTCTATGTGTAGCAGCATCTAATATAGCACATTGCACAGAGTAGATACATCTAAGCACATCGTTGTTTAATTGAATGGATAAATGGAGAAATAAACAAGTAATCACAGGAGAAACTGTATTGTATGAAAGATGTTTGTTTATTAAGAACCCAGTGTAAGTTGCAGCTTCTGACTCATGTTGCTTATATAAAACTAATTAGGTAGAAGTGGTATATGCATATAAAAATAAAGAAGAAAGTGCATGAGTCAGGGTCCCAACTGAAAACAGATGGCACATTCCAATTAAAATAATTTGAGGAGGTTTGATTTACAAAGGATCGGATAACAAATATTTGGTCAGGGTGTAGAGAAACTCCAAGGAATAGTGCAAGAACCTATTTGCATTGTTCCAGATAGTTGTAGCTGCTTTTATTCATATGCCTGAAGAGATAAAGAGAAAAAAGTTATTAGAACCTGGAGGGAGAGAAAACTACACTGAAGAGTCTCGAGAGAAAGAGTGACCTTTGGCCAAGGGACAAAGCCAACCCAAGGTGACCTCGAAAAGGGGAGTTCAGTGGGAAAAGTTCCCTCTTCACTCCTCTCCCTCCTTTAAATCTGTTGCCAAAGACCCCTATTGGTCAGATCCAACTGAAAACCAGAGGGTACTGGAACCCTGTGGTACATTCTATTTAGGTCAGGCTCCAGGAGCAAAGAGGAAGGTGGAGAAGGGGTCGGGGGGAATAGAAGATATCCAGCACAACTAGTGTCTTACACTTTGTTGCATCGTCAAAGGGCTTAGCAGATCAGTTTATACATAGTAGGGACTTAATGAGAGCCTGTGGGCAATTTCAATAATTAACATTAATGAAAATCATTCAGTGGCAGCAATGTAGGTGCACCACCCAGATCTCCCTTCAAGAAATAACTCACCATTTAGCTGAGAAAGGAGTGGTTATCCAACAACTTCTATCTATAGGGCCGTCAGGATTCACTGCAGCATTTGAATCAAATTCACACTCTTCCCAGGTATCTCTCAGCTGATGACTGATCATGGTAGAGATACTAGGAACTAGCCATTTCTACCTAATACAGGGCTCTAATGGATAATCTTTTCTCAAGAGCTCCTTATTGGGTTGCCCAAAACTTTGTCAAATCTGCTTCATAGTCCGAAGCTCTTTTGTCCAATTCTGCTTCATGCCCTTTTATCTCTTACAGGCATTATTTCTTGATAAACCACTTACACTCCTAATTCTGTCTAACCATGCTTATCAGAGGACATAAACTGATACACATACATACTAAATAAGTGATCAAGGAAATAAGTTTCTTTAGGAAAAGATACTGGAGTGGCCCATTTTGAAGGAACAGAATTGTAAAGTGTGCCTTAAAATAAGGGAAGGAAGAAAATAATGATAGCAAAGCCAGAACATCTGCCCCTCAATCCACATTGGACTGTCTACTATCCCTTCTTATGTCAGCACGCTGTGGTGAGGATCAGATGAGAGTGTGCACAGTTTCTGAATCTGTGTGAGCCAGTTAACAGAGGTATTACTCCAAATTCATGCTCAACCCCTTCTCTCTAACACACTTCCTGGAGAGGCTGCAAAAGTTAAACACTCATTTTCCTAGTCTCTCTTCTACTAGAGGTAGCCATGTGATATGAACTGATATAAAAAACCAGTTTATAGGGCAACCATTTTTCTTTCCTGATAAAAGGGATAGATGTACATAGGGCAGCCATCTTGATACCATGATGCAAAAATCTAACACACTAGGTATGACAAAATGAAAAGGAATTTTTTTAAAAAACTGCATTCTTTTTATGTTGCCCTACCCTGGCCTGCCCAACTCTCAACTGTCTCCTGGCAGAGTTCTGGTTATGTGAAAATCTACACCATTATTTGCCATCTGCTATTATCTGTGCATGCCACCATATCCTGGTGTTTAGAAACATATAAGGCAGATGCTCAGGTACCCCATCCCCTAATAATTACTTTTTATGAGCTTCAGGTCCCCATGAGAAAAAAATTTAAATTAAGTTCCTTGTTGGAATTCACAAAACTTGTCTGATATTCTGGAGGATTCCCAAAGAAAACCAAAATAGAAAAAACACAGAGAAGTCTTTACAAGAAAGTACACATGAATGCTTCACAAAGGTATGATTGAAGTAGACTTCACTGTAGAGACCAGTTGTGAGAATTAGCAGGATTTCTAGGTACAAAGTGAGGTTTTTCTTGATCATCCCTCCACACTGTGCATTTCAAGAGGCAGATGGATATGATATAAAGGAGAAAGTGCTCCCAGAGGCAAACAGCTCTGCTGAAGAAACCCTCTGAAAGATGCTATAAAAAAAAAAAAGAAAGAAAGATTTTCACAGTGGCTGGAGAGATAGGAGAGAGAAAGACATTGATTTTTAAAAGATTGGTAGGGCTTCTAGTTTGAGCTTTGACATATAAAAAGTTTGGAAATTACCACTCTGTAATTACAACAACAAAAAATCTGAACAAACTGAAAATCAATGACTTTTCTTAGAATGGCAAATGGCCACTCTGAAATCTGGAGACACAGTCAAATACAGAGGGGCACAGCCAAAATTTTCTACTTCAAGTGAAAGTTGATGGAACTTGAAGCAAAAGTTGTAGGAACACTTAAATTGTAATTTTGATGTGCTGCTGAAGGCTGAGTGTGGACTAGGGTGAGAATGAGAAATCCCTCGGGGGCTGCAGTCTTGTGGGGCCCTCATACTTTTATGAGCTTTACTTCCAATAATGCCACTAGGTCATCATAATAAGGATCTAAGAAAGATCCCATTGTGGTTTGGCAGAGGTAAGGAGGAGTAATCACTGTGAAATATGTCCAGAATCTTCTCTATAAGAAAGGTCTACTCTACATGAGAATAAACTTTACCAGAGCCTTGTCACTGAACTTTAGGAGAAAGACATTCCTCTGACTCTAGCCCTTTCTAGCCTTCCTGTCTCACTTAAGGCACTAGGGAGCTATAGAAGAAGTTTTGTGAAGGTCACAAGTCAGAGACAAAATCCCACTAAAAGGCTGTCATTAAATTGGAATATTATAGAACATCCTTCCTTCCCCACATCTTACCACCACACCAAGACACAGACTGTTTCTCAGGAGGAGTACTTAGGGAAACGCAAAGTTAAGGAGGAAGACAAAAATGACAATAGAGGAATTTGAACCCAAGAGGGTTCACACTTAGAGCTACAGCAAATATTAAACAATACCCAATTCTTAGCCAGGTTAACAAAAATCTTCAGTTCCTATTAGCTGATATGGTATGTACAGCTTTAAACCAAAAATTACAAGACATCATAAAAGGCAAAACAAAACAAAACAAAACAAAACAAAAGCAGTCTGAATAATGAAGAGATGAAGCAAGTATAAAAAAAAAACCAAAAAAAGTCAGATATGATACAGATGTTTAAATTATCAGACAGGGAAATTTAAAAACAATGACTAATACAGTAAAGGCAATAACAGAAAAACAATACATATAAGAACAGATGGGAAATGTAAGCAGAAAGATGGAAACTCTAAAAATGAATCAAAAGGTTGCTAGAAATCAAAAACTCAGTAACAGAAATAAAAAGTGCCTTTGATGGGCTCATCAGTAGATTCAACGTAGCTAAAAAAACAATTAGTGATCTTCAGATTAGGTCAATATAAACTTCCCAAATTAAAATGCAAATAGAACAAAAGAATAAGAAAAACGAAAATCCAAAAACTGTAGGCATAATTGTAATACCAATAGGAGAAAAAAATAAAAGAGAACAAAGTAGATGAAATATTTGAAGTAATAATGGCTGAGAAATTCCAAAATTAATGACAGACACCATACCACAGATCCAGGGAAATTTATTGTGCTAAATGCTTACCTCAAAAGAATGGAAAAAGGGCAAGTGAACAACCTAACACTTCACCTTAAAGAACTGGAAAAATAAGAACAATCCAAACCCAAATCTAGGAGAGAAATAATTAAGATCAGAACAGAATTAAATGAAATAGAAATCTAAAAAAAAGATACAAGATATCAATGAAACAAAAAGAGTTTTTTTTTTAAAAGATAAATAAAATTGACAGACCATTAGCAAGGCTAACTAAAAAAAGAAGAGAGAAGACATAAATAACAATATTAGAAATGAAAATGGTGATATTACAACTGATACTTCAGAAATACAAGGAATCATTAGAGACTACAAATACATGCCAACAAATTTGAAAATCTGGAGGAAGTGGATAAATTTTTGGATACACACAAACTATGAAGACTGAATCAAGAAGAAATCGAAAATCTGAACAGGCCAATAACAATCAAAGAGATTGAAGCTGTTATCTGCCATCTCCCAACAAAGAAAAGCCCAGGATCAGATGGTTTCACTGCAGAATTTTACCAAACCTTTATAGAAGAATTAATATCCATTCTCTACAAACTATTCCAAAACATTGAAATGGAGGCCACTCTCCCAAACTCATTCCATGAAGCAAACATCACTATGATATCAAACAGGACAAAGATACAACAAAGAAAGTAAATTACAAGTGAATATCATTGATGAATATAGATGCAAATATCCTCAATAAAATACTAGCTAACAGAATACAGCAACACATACATAAAATTATACACCATGATCAAATGCAACTCATCCCAGGGATGCAAGATTGGTTCAACATATGCAAATCAATAAATGTGATACACTACATCAATAAAATCAAACACAAAAACCATATAATCATCTCTGTAGATGCTGAAAAAGCATTTGAAAAAATCAACATTCATTCATGAAAAAGACTCTTATAAACTGGGTATAGAAGGAAACTATCTCAACACAATTAAAGCAATATTGACAAACACACCACCAATATCATCCTGAATGGAGAAAAATTGAAAGCCTTTCCTTTAAGAACAGGAACAAGAGAAGATGCCCACTTTCACCACTGCTATTCAACATAGTGTTTGAAGAACTCTCCACAGCAATCATGGAAGAGAAGGAAATAAAGGGCATCCAGATTGGAAAAGATGAGGTCAAACTGTCCCTGTTTGCAGATGACATGGTGTTATATGTAGGACAGCCTGAAGCCTCTACAATAAAATTCTTAGAGGTGATAAATGATTTCAGTAAAGTTGTAGAATACAAAATAAACACACAAAAATCAGTAGCATTTCTATATTCAAACAATGAACTGGCAGAGAAAGAAATCAAGTCAGCTATCCCATTTACAATAGCAAATAAAAAAATAAAATACATACAAATAAATTTAACCAAGGATGTGACAAATCTCTATGATGAGAACTACAAACCACTGTTGAGAGAAATTAAAGAGGATATGAGAAGATGAAAAGATATCCCATGCTCTTAGATTGGAAGAATTAACATTGTGAAAATTTCCAAACTACGCAAAGTGATCTACAGATTCAATGCAATCTCCATCAAAATTCCAATGACATTTTTCTCAGAATTGGAAAAAACATTCTTAACATTCATAAGGAAAATCAAAAGACCATGAATAGCCAAAGCAATCTTGAACAAAAAAAATAAAGCTGGAGGAATATCACTATCTGACTTTAAAGTATACTACAAAGTGTTAGTAACCAAAACAGTATGGTACAGGCATTAAAACAGACACATGGACCAATGGAACAGAATAGAGAATCCAGAAGTTAATCCATGCACCTACAGCCATCTGATCTTTGACAAAGGCTCTGAGACCACACAGTGGGGAAGAGACTGCCTGTTCAGTAAGTGGTGCTGGGAAAATGGGACATTCATATGTAGGAAAATGAAAGTAGACCTGTACCTCTTAACACATACCAAAATCGACTCAAAATGGATTAAAGAATTAAATATACATCCTGAAACAATTAAACTGCTTAAAGAAAATATATGGAAAATACTTTAGGAAGTAGAACTGGGTACAGACTTTATGAATATGACCCCCAAAGCACAGGCAACCAAAAGAAAAAAATTTTAAAATGGGATTATATCAAAGTAAAATCCTTCTGCACAGCAAAAGAAACAATCAGCAGAACAAAAAGACATCCAACAGAGTGGGAGAACATTCTTGCAAAATATACACCAGACAAAGGATTAATAACCAGAATATACAAGGAATTCAAACAACTTAACAGTAAAAAAACAAGTAAGCCAATTAAAAAACGGGCAAAGGAGCTGAATAAGCATTTCTCAAAGGAAGGTATACAAATGGCCAACAGACATGAAAATATGCTCAACATCACTCAGAATTTGGGAAATACAAATCAAAACCTCTTTGAGATACCACCTCACTCTAGTTAGTATGGCTAATATTCAAAAGACTGAGAATGACAAGTGCTGATGAGGTTGTGGAGAAAAAGGAACCCTCTTACACTGTTGCTGGGACTGTAAAATCCTGCAGCCCTTATGGAAATTAGTGTGGAGGTTCTTCAAACAACTACAAACAGGTCTTCGATATGACCCAGCTATTCCACTGCTTGGGTATATACCCAGAGGAACGGAAATCATCATGTTGTAGGGATACCTGCACTCCCATGTTTATTGCAGCACTATTTGCAATAGCCAAGAGTTGGAACCAGCCCAAATGTCCACCATCAGATGAGTGGATATGTAAAATCTTGTATATCTACAAAATGGAATACTACTCAGCTCTAAAAAAGAAAGAAATACTACCATTCTTAGCAACACGGATGGACTTAGAGAAAATTATATTAAATGAAAAAAGCCAGGTACAGATACAGAAATACCACATGTTCTCACTTATGCATTGTAGATAATAAAAATAAATAAATAAATAAATAAATAAATATACAACCAAATAAATGGGGTAGGGGAAAAAAAGAAGACAGAACAGTCTCAGTAATTCCTTGAACTTGTTAGGATAAGTGAACAGATACGATGTTGAGGGGGTAAGAAAGGGTTGGAGAAAGGAGAAATTAGTAAAGGGACATGAAAATCAATTACATTTTATACTGATGTTAAAATTAAAAAAAGAAATAAAAGGAGGCATACAAGGACATTATATAATGAAGTGATCAATGCAGCAAGAAGATATAACAATCATAAATATATACACACCCAACAACATAGCACCCAGATATATAAAGCAAATGCTATTGGATCTAAAGGGTGAAGAAGACCCTAATACAATAATACTTTGATGACTTCAACACAGTTCACTCAACATTGTAAAGATAACCTAGACAAAACATTAGCAGAGAAATAATTGATTGAAATTGTACTTTAGACCAAAGTAGTTGACTGACATTTACAGAACATTTCTTCCAACAGTTGCAGAATATACATTTTTGTCATCACACAGATTATTCTCTAGGATGACCACATGTTAGGCCACAAATAAAGTCTCAACAAATTTGAAAAGATTGAAATTATATTAAGTAATTTTTCAGATAACATGGAAAAAGCTAGAAAACAAGAACAAACGAAACTTCGGAAACCACACAAATACATGGAAATTAAAATCTTAATTACCAAGAGGTCAAAGAAGACATAATGCATGAAACAAAACAAAAAATTCCTTGAAATAAAAACACACATACAACTTACCAAAACCTATGGGATACTGCAAAAGCAATACTAAGAGATTAGGTTTTTGCAATATGTGCTTACATAAAAAAAAAATGAAAGTTTCCAAACAACCTAACATTACACCTCAAGAAGAAAAACAAGAAGCAATCCAACCCCAAAATTAGTAGACAAAAAGAAATAATAAAAATCAGGCCAGAAGTAAATGAAGCAAACACCAAAAAACAATACATAACATTCATTAAGCAAAAAGTTGTTTTTTAGAGAAGATAAACAAAATTGACAAACTATTAGCTAGACTAACCAAGCAAAGACCAAAATATAAACAATCAGAAATGAGAAAGGAGACATTACAACTGATTCCACAGAATTACAAAGAATCATTAGAGACTATCATGAACAGCCATACACCAACAAATTTGAAAATCTAAAGGAAATGGATAAATTTCTGTAGACATACAAATACCAAGACTGAACCAAGAAGAAATACAAAATCCAAACAGACCAATAATGAGTAAGAAAATTAAATCAGTAATAAACAGCCTCCTAATGAAAAAAAGCCAAGGATCAGATGCCTTCACTTCGAATTTTAACAAACTTTTAAAGATTGAATACTGATTCTTCTCAAAGTATTCCAGAAAGTCAAAGCAGAAGGTATTCTTTCAAGCTCATTCTATGAGGACAGTATTATCCTGATGTCAAAACCAAACAAAGATAGCATAAATAGAAAACTAGGGGCCAATATCCTTGATGAACGAGATGCAAAAATCCTCAACACAGTACTAGCAAACAGAATCCAATGCACATGAAAAAGATTATACAACATGATCAAGTGGGATTCATCCCAGGGATGCATATGGCTCAACATATGCAAAACAATAAATGTGATACACCACATCAACAAAATGTATGATAAAGACCACATGATCATCTCAATAGATGCAGAAAAAGCATTTGATAAAATTCAACTCCTCTTGTAATAAAAACTCTCAACGAGTTATGCATAGAAGGAAAGTGTCTCAACACAATAATAGCCATATATGACAAACTAACATCATCTTGACCAGGGAAAAGTTGAAAGCTCTTTCTCTAAGAACAGCAACAAGATGAGGATGCCCACTCTCACCACCCCTATTTAACACAGTAATGAAAGTTTGAGCCAGAGCAATTAGGAAAGAGAAAGGAATAAAGGGCATCCAAATTGGAAAAGACAAAGTCAAATTGTCCCTGTTTACAGATGACATGATCTTGTATATAGAAAAACCTGAAGAATCCACCAAAATTCTGCTAAAGCTTGTAAACAAATTCAGGAAAAGCATAGGATATAAAATCAATATACAAAAGCCAGTAGGGTTTCTTTTCTTTTCTTTTTTTTAAAATAAAACCATATGAGTTAGGTATATTATTGTCATCATTTTCCTATAGATAACACTCATTGAGGTTAGTTGATTAGCCTAACATCACACAAGAAGCAATTGGAGAAGTTAGGATGATACGCTAAACTGAATTAGGTTTTCCCAAACATCATACTGTTAATTTTTTTAAAATGTAATTAATATTTTTTCAATTTTAGAAACGTCTTCATTTAATTTACTTTTTAAATTATTATTAGCAAATTAATAGAATCATGACTTTTCCTTATGCCATTTACATGACTTGTCCCTCCCCAAATCCCTTCCTTCTCTTCTCCCATCTCCAGTAACCTTAGGTTTGTTCTCTCCTTCTGAAAGTTCAATGAATTGTTGTGGTCCTTTTTTGTTTGTTTGTTTCATTCTCCCTCTCCCTCTTCCTCTCCCTCTCTCTCTCTCTCCCTGTCTCCCTCCCTCTCCCTCTCTCTCTCTTTCTTTCTTTCTCAGCACCCAGTTATAAGTGAGAACATGTGGTATTTATCTTTCCTAGTTTGGCTTATTTCACTTAACATAATTTTCTCCAGATTCATCCATGTTGCTGCAAATGGCATGTTTTCATTAATTTTTATGGCTGAGTAGTATTCCAGTGTATATATACCACATTTTCTGTATCCATTCCTCTGTCAATGGACACTTAAGTTGGTTCCATATCTTGGCTATTGTAAATAGAACTGCAATGAACACGAGAGTGCAGGTATCCCCTTGACGTGATGATCTCCATTCATTTGGATATATGCCAAGTAGTGGGATTTCTGGATCATATGGTAGCTCTATGTGTAGTTGTTTGAAAAACCTCCATACTCTTTTCCATAATGGCTGTGCTAATTTACAGTCCCACCAAGAGGGCAGAAGAGTTCCCCTTTCCCTGTATCCTCACCAGCATCTGTTATTCTTGGTCTTTTTAATAATGGCCAGTCTAACTGGGGTGAGATGATACCTTAATGTGGTTTTGATTTGCATTTCTCTGAGGGCTAGTGATGCTGAGCATTTTTTCATGTACATTTTGGTCATTTGTACGTCTTCCTTTGAAAAGTGTTTATTCAAGTTCCAGTCAAGATGGCAGAATAGTCAGTCCCCAGCCTCACTCTCTCCCACATATCAACCAATTTACAACTATACAAAAGTAACAACAGCCAAGCTGTGGCAACTAGAGCTCAGGGGAAGAGGAGGAGAGTCCTACAGAGTGCATAAAGGTGGGAGAAGCCACAATAAGAGAAAGAAAAAAATGCTCCAACCATTTCATGCCAAGGCTGCTTTAAGGCTGGAGCTGCTAAGTGCACAGAGCAGGAGCCAGCAAAAGCCACAGCTGTGCCCTTTGGATGGAGTTTCTTGGAGGCAGCAGGGGAGAAGAGGGCCTATGTGGCCCCCAGGCCAGCAAGACCACTGATAGGGTACCCATGGACCCACATAGGAGTAAGGAGCCACAACAGCTAAAGAAAAGGAGCCACTCAGAGGCTGGTGAGTCATTGCAAGGGACTGGCACAGGGCCCATCCCATGGGAAGTGTTTGCAGCATAGGTGGTGGGGGAGATGGGCCCACTGGGGGAACACTGGAGCACAGCAAGGACACCTAATCAGCCCCCCAATCAACATAGGACCACTGAGAGGAGACTGGTCAGGAATGTAGAATTGCATGGGGCTCAGTTTGATGAAATGGCTCAGTCCCAGATCATAGTTTCTACAGAACCCTGGCACACCAGGTCTCTGGAGAGCAAGAAGTACCTATAAAGTCAACCATTAAACCCTGAGATGCACAAAAAGTCTTCCCTAGGGAATCAGCAGCAAAGCAGCAATTTAGGTCAACCACACAGCTCAAGTACTGGTCCCCACAGGAAGTTCCCTCATTTTAGAAATAAGCAAAGGACAGATAATTAGTTTCATCCCAGGCACACTGCCAGCACCTCGTTGCCTGCCAAGGGTGCTGAGGTATGGAGCTAGGGAATGGACACCCTCCCACAACCAGGCGCACTGCCAGCACCAAGGAGCATGCGAAAAACCTCACTTCCATGTGGGTGGCCCACCACAGCCACCACAATAACCACAGCTTCCATGAAAGCAGCTAGATACCACAACCACCATGTAGATGGTCCGCCAGCCACTGGAGTGCATTGACACAAGGAGAGTCACCACCAGAGACCAAAGAAAGGAAAAGGATGTCTCTCTCCACAAAGCCCATTGCAGAGTGACAGAAAAAGCATCTGCTCTATAATAATATTGGGGAACCTGAACACACTTCTCAGCATTGGACAGATCATCTAGGCAACAAATCAACACAGTAACCATTACTCTTTCAGAAGGAGATAAGAAACCTAGGGTAATTAGAGGGGGAGGGGGGAGGAAGAGGGGGAGGTGGAGAGATTGGACAAGGGGCATAAAGAATAGGTATGATTTGTAATAATATATATGCTAGTAAAATTGATTTGATTAACATATGTCAATGTTGAACCCCCCAAAAATGTATAATCAATTATGATTCAATAAAAATTTTTAAAAAAGAAAAAAAGTTTCTTTTCATCTCTTTTGCCCATTTTTTAAATGGATTATTTGTTTTATTACTGTATAGTTGTTTGAGTTTTTTGTATATTCTGGATATTAATCCCTTGTCAGATGTATAGTGTGCAAATATTTTCTCCCATTCCATAGGTTGTCTTTCTGCTGTGTTGATTGTTTTCTTTGCTGTGCAAAGATTTTTGGAGTGATATAATCCCATTTATTTATTTTTTCTTCTGTTGCTTGTGTTTTGAGGGTCTCATTGAGAAAGTCTTTGCCCATTCCTATTACCTGGAGTGTTTCTCCTATATTTTCCTTTAGTAATTTTATGGTTTCAGGTCTTATATTTAAGTCTTTAGTCCACTTTGAGTTGATTTTGGTATATGGTGAGAGGCACAGGTCCAGTTTCATTTTTCTCTATACGGATGTCCAATTTTCAGAGCACCATTTATTGAAGAGGCAGACTTTTCCCCAATGTATGGTCTTGCTGCCTTTGTCAAATATCAGTTGGCGGTAAGTATGTGGGTTGATTCTTGGGTTTTCTCTTTTGTTCAATTGATCTGAATGTTTGGTTTTATGCCAATGCTATGCCATTTTGGTTACAGTAGCTTTGTAATATAATTTGAACTCAGGTAGTGTTATGCCTCTAGCTTTATTTTTTTTGCTTAGAATTCCTTTGGCTATTTGGTGTCTTTTGTTGTTCCATAAGAATTTTTGGATTGCTTTTTCTATTTCTGTGAAGAATGTCATTGGTATTTTGATGGGAATTGCATTGAATCTATAGATTACTTTGGGTAGAATGGACATTTTCACAATATCAATTCGTCCCATCCAAGAGCATGGCATGTCTTTCCACCTTTTTGTGTCCTCTTTAATTTCTTTCGGTAGTGTTTTATAGTTCTCATTGTAGAAATCTTTCACCTCCTTGGTTAAATCGATACCCAGGTATTTTCTTTTTTTGGCAACTATTGTAAATGGTCTTGCTTTCTTGATTTTATTTTCTGCTAGTTTTTATTGGAATATAAAAATGCTATTGATTTTTGGGTGTTGAATTTGTTTTCTGAAACATTACTGAAATTCTTAATGAGCTGTAAGAGTTTTTTCATAGAGTTTATATATTTTTCTCTATATAAAATCATGTCATCAACAAACAAGGACAGTTTGAATTTGTCCTCTCCAATCTGGATGCCCTTTAATTCTTTATCTTGCCTGATTGCTGTGGCTAGCACTTCCCATACTATGTTAAATAGGAGTGGTGAGAGAGGGCATCCTTGTCTTGTTCCTGTTCCCATTCAGGATGATTTTGGCAGTGAGTTTGTCATAAATGGCTATTCTTATAT
This sequence comes from Cynocephalus volans, assembly GCF_027409185.1. Classification (NCBI taxonomy): domain Eukaryota; kingdom Metazoa; phylum Chordata; class Mammalia; order Dermoptera; family Cynocephalidae; genus Cynocephalus; species Cynocephalus volans. The sequence goes on from NC_084478.1 coordinate 59,111,008, forward strand.
TGAGATAATTTCCTTCTATACCTAATTTGCTGAGAGTCTTAATCATGAAGGGATGTTGAATTTTGTTGAATGCCTTTTCTGCATCAATTGAGATAATCACATGTTTTTTGTCCTTGGTTTTGTTGATGTGGTGTATCACATTTATCGACTAGCATATGTTGAACGAACCTTGCATCCCTGTGATGAATCCCATTGGTCATGGTGTATAATTATTTTGGTGTTGCTGTAATCTGATTTCTAGTATTATGCTGAGGATTTTTGCACCTATGTTTATCAAGGATATTGGCCTATAGTTTTCTTTTTGTTGTTGTTGTATCTTTATCTGGTTTTGGTATCAGGGTGATGCTGGCCTCATAGAATGAGTTTGGGAGAATAGTTTGTTTCAAATTTTGGAAAAGCTTGAAGAGAAGTGGTATTAATTCATCTTTAAGGGTTTGATAGAATTCAGCTATAAAGCCATCTGGTCCTGAGTTTTTCTTTGTTGGAAGATTTCTGATTACTGCTTCAATCCCATTGCTTCTTATTGGTTTGTTCAGGTTCTCTGTTTCTTCTTGGTTCAGTCTTGGTAGTTTGTATGTGTTCAGAAATTTATACATTTCCTCCAGGTTTTCATATTTGTTACTGTACAGCTGTTCATAATAATCTCTAATGATTCTTTGTATTTCTGTGGTAACAGTTGTAAGTCTCCCTTTTCATTTCTGATTTTTGTTACTTGGGTCTTCTCTCTTCTTTATTTTGTTAACCAAGCTAATGGTTTCTCTATTTTATTTATCTTCTCAAAAATCCAATTTTTTGTTTCATTGATGTTTTGTACTGATTTTTGGGTCTCTATTTCATTTAGTTCTGCCCTGATCTTGATTATTTCTTTCCATCTACTATTTCTGGGATTTTATTGTTGTTGTTTTCTAGTTTTTTGATGTGAAATGTTAGGTCATTTATTTGAAATCTTTCCATTCTTTTGATGTATGCATTTATTGCAATAAACTTCCCTTTTAGTACTGCTTTTGCAGTATCCCATAGGTTTTAGAATAATGTATCTTTATTCTTGTTAGTTTCAAATTTTTTTTTAATTTCCTGTTTAATTTCTTCTTGGGTCAATAGGTTGGTCAGGTGTCTGTTGTTCAGTTTCTATGCACTTGAGTAGTTTCCAGAATTTTGCTTGTTATTGATTTACAGTTTTAATCCACTGAGGTTTGAAAAGACACTTGGGATAATTTCAATTTTTTAAAATTTGCTGAGACTTGATTTGTGACTAGTATGTGTTCTAACCTGGAGGATGTTCCATATGCTAATAAAAAACAATGTATATTCGCTAGTTGTGGGATGAAACATTTTGTAGACGTCTGCCGGGTCCAAATTGTCTAAGCTGTAGTTTAAATCCTATGTTTCTTTGTTGATTTGTTGCCTTAAAGATCTAATGATGAGAGAGGGATGTTCAGGTCATACACTATTATCATATCTGGGTCCATCTCTTTTTGTAAGTCTAAGAGTGTTTGCTTTACATATCTTGGTGCTCCACTGTTGGGAGCATACATATTTATGATTGTTATGTTCTCTAACTGAATAGATCCCTTTATATAATGGCCTTCTTTGTCTCCTTTTATGGTTTTTGGTTTGAAGCCTATTTTATCCAATATAAGAATAGCTACCCCTGCATGTTTTTGGTTTTCATTTGCATGGTATATCTTTTGCCATCCCTTCACTTTTATTCTGTGTTTGTCTTTATATGTGAGGTGGGTCTCTTGAAGACAGAACATAGTTGGGTCTAGTTTCTTAATCCAATCAGTCAATCTGTGTCTTTTGAATGTGGAGTTTAATCCATTTACATTTAGGGTTGTTATCAATAAGTATTGCTTTACTCCTGTCATCATATTGCTTTTTGCTTAGATGTTTCAAACATCATTTGTCTCTTTCTTCCCCTTTTATTTTTCTTCTTCAAAGTTAGTTGGATTTTTGAGGTGACATGATTTAGCTTCTTTCTCTTTCTCATTTGCATTTTGGGTTTCATGGTGTGTTTTGCTCTTTCTTGTAAATCTGTGATATTGATCATCATTTTTCAGATTCTGGATGCAGGACTCCCTTGCATATTTCTTGCAGGGCTGGTCATGTGGTGGTGAACTCCCATAATTTTTGTTTGTCAGGGAAATACACTATTTCTCCCACATTTCTGAAGGATAACCTTGTTGGGTATTGGATTTGGAACCGGCAATTACTTTCTTTTAGTATTTTGAATATATCATCTTATTTTCTTCTGGTCTGTAAATTTCAGTTGAGAAGTCTGCTGTTAGTCTGATGGGTGCTTCCTTATAGGTGGCTTGATGCTTTTCTCTTGCTGCTTTTAGAATATTCTCTTTGTCTTTGAGTTTTGCTAGTTTGGCTGTCGTGTGTCTTGGAGAGAATCTTTTTGGATTGAATCTGTTTGGGGATCTTCAGGAAGATCTGAATCCCTCCCTGTACCTGGGAAGTTTTCTGTTATTACTTCCTTAAATATGTTTTCAATGCCGTTTCCTTTTTCCTCTCCTTCTGGAATACCCATGATTTGGATGTTTGTGTGCTTGAGGTTGTCTGCTAGCTCTGTTAAATTTTCTTCATTTTTTAAAGTTCTTTTTTCCTCTTTTTTTTTTCATCCACCTGGATTATTTCAAAAAGTCCATCTTGGTGGTCTGAAATTCTATCTTTTATTTGCTCTAGCCTGCTTCTCAAGCTTTATATTCTGTTTTTTATTTCACTGAGTGAATCCTTTATTTCTAGGAGTTCTGTTACATTCTTTTTTAAAGTATTAATCTCTTTGTAAATTTCCACCTTCATATCCTGGATATTTTTTCTTGTTTCATTGTGTTCTCTAATTGATTTTTCTCTTGTCTCTTTGAGTTTTCTTAAGATCAGTGCTTGGAATTCCTTTTCAGACATCTCAAGGATTTCTTGCTCTATGGGATCTGGTATTCAAGAACTACCATATTCCTTTGGTGGTGTCATATATTCTTGTTTATTTTTAGGTCTAGTATTCTTTCATTGATATTTTGTCATCTGGTAAAACACTTGTTTCTTCTATTATCCTGTAGTGGGCTAGAGGAGAAAGACTTCCTCCTCTACTTGTAGGCTCTCCTGATGACTCTTCTTGTATCCATGCAGTTAAATGTGCTGTGGGCTTCTTTGGCTCCTGTTCAGTTGATGTGCAGGTGCTTCTGGGGCTTGGGTGGTCCTGGGTAGGCCTGCAGCCATGCTGATGGTAGGCCTTGTGGGAGCCTGTGCTCTATTGGGTGCTGGCTCAGTCAGTGTTCGTCCCCTCTGGGGCTCAAGTGAGAGCCTTCACTCACCGGGGCCCAGATTTGTTAGTGTGTAACCTGTCCAGGGCTCAGACAGGAGCCTGCACTCACCTGGGTGCCAGCTCTGTCAGTGTGCAACCTCTCTGGGACTCAGAAAGGCCTGGGTTGGCCTGGAGCTGTGTCCAGGGTCAGATTTGTGGGAGCCTGCATTTACCTGGGCACTAGCTCAGTCAGTGTTCATCCCCACCAGGACTCAGGCAGGAGCCTGCACTTACCTGAGTGCCAGCTCATTAGGTGTTTGTTCATTTTGGGGCTTGGGATGGATCCTGCACTCACCAGGGTGCCAGCTTGGTTGGTGTTCATCCCTTATAGGGCTTGGGTGGAAGCATGCACTCACCTGGGTGCCAGCTTGGTTGGTGTTTGTCCTCCTTGGTGCTCAGGAGTGCCTGGGCAGGCCTGTGGCTGTGTTGGAGGTCAGCTGCTTGGGAGCCTGCACTAACCTGTGTGCCCACTCAGTCGTTCTTCATACCCGCTGCAGCTCAAGAATGAGCCTGCACTCACCTGGGTGCCAGCTAACTAGGTGTTTTCCCCTCTGGGGCTCAGGATGGAGCCTGTGCTCACTTGCATGCTGGTTCAGCCAGTGTTTACTCTGTATGGGCATCAGTAGTATTTCTATACACCAACAACTAACTAGCAGAAAAAGAAATTAAGAAAGCAGAGTTCCAGTCAAAATGGCAGAATAGATGGTCCCCAGCATCACTTTTTCCCACAAATCAAGCAATTTACAACTATAAAAATGTAACGACATCCAATCTGGGTCTGCTGGAGCTCAGGGGAAGAGGAGGAGAGACCTACAGAGTTCATGGAGGAAGAGAAGCCACGATGAGAGAAAGAAAAGACTGCTCAGAGTGTTTTGGGCCATGGCTGCTTTAAAGCTGTAAGTGCTGAGCACATGGAGCAGGAGCCAGCAGAAGCCACCACTGTGCCCTTTGGATGGAGTTGCTTGGAGGCAGCAGGGGAGAAGAAAGCCTTGGTGGCCCTCAGGACAGCAAGACCACTAATAGGATTCCTGTGGACCCATGCAGGAGCGAGGAGCCAGAAAAGCTGAAAAAGGGGAGCCATTCAGAGGCTGATGAGTCATTGCAAGGGACTGGCACAGGGCCCATCCCATGGGAAATGTTTGGAGCATGGGTGGTGGGGGGAGATGGGCCCACTGGGAGAATACTGAGACACAGCAAGGACAGCCAATCTGACCCCCAATCAGCACAGGACCACTCAGAGGAGACTGGTCAGGAATGCAGAATTGCATGGGGTGCAGTTAGATGAAAAGATTCAGACCCAGATCAGAGTTTCTACACAATCCAAGTGCATCTGGTCTCTGGAGAGCCAGAAGTACCTATAAGGTCTACCATTAAACCCTGAGCTGCACAAGAAGTCTTCCCTAGGGAAACAGCAGCAAAGCAGCAATTTAGCTCAACAACACAGCTCAAGTACTGGTTCCCACAGGAAGTTCTCCCATTTTAGAAGTAAGCAAAGGACAAAACATTAGTTCCAGCCCAGGCACACTACCAGTGCTTTGAGGCCCACCAGGGGACCTGAGGCATGGATCCGTGGACCAGACCACCCATCCACAACCACACACACCACCAATGCCTCAGGGTCCTCCCAGGGACCTGAGGTGTGGAGCTGGGGACTGGACTCCACTCCCACATCCAAGCACACCGCCAGTGCCTTGCGGCCCCAATCTGGGGCCTGGGGCATTGAGCTGGGGATCAGATCCTCCCACACAACCAGGCACACCACCAACACCAAAAACATCACTGCCATGTGGATGGCCCACGACAGCAACCATGGCTGTTGTGTAAGTGGCTAGATGTCACAACCACCATGCAGATGGTCCACCAGCCACTGGAGTGCATTGACACAAGGAGAGTCACCAGCAGAGACCAAGGAAAAGAAGAGGATGTCTCTCTCCACAAAGCCCAATCCAGAGTGACAGAAGAAGCATCTGCTCTATGATAATATTGGGGGCCTGAACACACCTTTCAGCATTAGACAGATCATCTAGGCAACAAGCCAACAGAGTAACCATTACTCTTTCAGACAAGAGAAGAAATCTAGGGTTATCAGTGGGGGGGGGGAAGGAGAGGGGCATAGGGAGAGATTGGACAAGGGGCATAAAGGATAAGTACAATTTGTAACAATGTACATACTAATAATATTCATTTCATCAACATATGTCAACATTGAATCCCAAAAATATGTATAATCAACTTCGAATCAATATAAAAAAAAAGAAATCAAGAAAGCAATTCCATTTACAACACCTACCAGTAAAATAAAATACCGAGGAATAAATCTAACAAGGGAGGTGAAAGAGCTCTACAATGAAAGCTATAAAACACTGACAACATTCCATATTCATGGATTGGTAGAATTAATGTTGTGAAAGTGTCCATACTATCCAAAGCAACCTACGGATTCAATGTAATCCCTATCAAATTACCAATGACATTCATCACAGATGTAGGAAAAACAACCCTAACATTCATATGGAACAACAAAAGACCATGAATATCCAAAGTAATCCTGAGCAAAAAGAGCAAAGTGGGCAGCATTACACTACCTGACTTCAAATTGTACTACAGAGCTACAGTAACCAAAACAGCACAGTACTGGCATAAAAACAGACACTTGGACTAATGGAATAGAATATAAGCCTAGAAATAAACCCATGTACTTACATTCAGTTGATTTTGAATAAAGGCACTAAAAACATACATTGGGGAAAGTACAGCCTCTTCAATAAATGGTGCAGGGAAAGCTGGATATCCATATGTAGAAAATGAATCTAGATCCATATCCTTCACCATATAAAAAAAATCTACTCAAAATGGATTAAAGACATAAATTTAAGACCTAAAACTATAAAACTTCTACAAGAACACAAAGGGAAAATGCTCAGGACATAGAACTAGGCAAAGATTTTATGAATAAGACCTCAAAAGCACAGGCAACAAAAAAGTAAAAATAAACAAATGGGATTATACCAAATGAAAAAGCTTCTGCACAGCAAAGGAAAAAATCAACAGAACAAAAAGACAACCTACAGAATGGGAGAAAATATTTGCAAATTATGAATCCAACATGGGGCTAATTTCCAAAATATACAAGGAACTTAAAGAACTCAATAGTAAAAAAAGAAACAACACAATTTAAAAATCAGCAAGGGAGCTCAATAGACATTCCTCAAAAAAAGACATATAAATGGCCAACAAGTATATGGAAAAAATGCTCAACATCATTAATCATCAGGGAAATGCAAATCAAAACCACATTGAGATACCTTTTCAGCCCAGTTAGACTGGCTATTATCAAAAAGACAGAGAATAACGAATGCTGGTGAGGATGTGGAGAGAGGGAAACCCTTATACATTGTTGGTGGGATCGTAAATTAGTGCAGCCACTTTGGAAAACAGCATGGAGGTTTCTCAAACAAGTACAGATAGAACTACCATATGATCCAGCAATCCCACTACTGGGTATACACCCAAAGAATGGAAATCATCATGTCAAAGGTATACCTGTACTCCCATGTTTATTGCTGCTCTGTTCACAACAGCCACCAACATAAATGTCCATCAATGAATAGCTGGATAAGGAAACTGTGGTATATGTACACAGTGGAATATTACTCAGCTCTGAAAATGAATGGAATTCTGCAATTCACAGAAACGTGGATGAGCTTGGAGAAAATTATGTTGAATGAAATAAGCCAGCCACAGAAAGAGAAATATTTCATGTTCTCACTCATATATAGGAGTTAAAAAAGAACAAAACAAAAAAACTCACAAATAATAATAGTAAATTGAACTGTTGAAAGGAGAGAGAGGAACTGTGGTTACTAGAGTTGGGAAAGGGCTCAAGGATGTGGGATAGTGAGAGACTGGTTAATGGACTCAAAAGTACAGCAAGATGGGAAAAATAAGTCCTATTGGTGTACAGTCAATACAGTAATCTATAATGAATTATGTTTTACTGCATGTAACCAAACAACTAAAAGAGAGGAGACTAAATGTGCATATTACACAGAAATGATTAACTCTTGCAATGATGAATCGTACTGCATGAATAGTACCCTGAACAGATCAGCACACATTGCCTACGTGTTGAGATATAACTCTGTACCCCATAAATATGTACGGTCAATATGTTTCAATAAAAATTTTTTTAATATTTTTTAAAAAGAAATCAAAGAGGGTTTATCACTACTAATCACATGGTCATTCAAAAGATAATAAAGAATACTAAGAACAAGTCTACACCTGTAAGTTTTATAATTAGATGAATTGTACCAATTTCTTAAAAAACATGAACTACCAAAACTCACAAAAAGAGAAATAGTTAACTTGAATAGCCCAATATCTATTAAATAAGTTGAATTAATAATTAATACAGTTCCAAAAAAAGAAAGAATGAGGTCCAGATGATTCCACTGGTGAGACATACCAAACATTTAAGTAAGAGATAATAACAGTTTTTCACAATTTTTTCTAGAAAATATAAACAGAAAGAACAACTCATTCTTTTTAGAACACTGTGCTTCTCCTATTTAATCCTCATATGCCTCCTCCCAAGCCCCTAGAAACAATTAATGTTTTTAGTTTCTACAGTTTTGCCCTTTCCAAAGTATTTGATACTGTAATGGTGAAAATAAGACATTACATATTTGTCAAAACTCATAGAACTTTACTTCACAAAGAGTTAACCTTAATATATGAAAATTTTAAATCGTTTAAGAGGCTGGGAGATCCTGATACAACGTGACAAAATAATCTAATGTAGTACAAATGTTTGAAACAACCTCACTGAAAGGGGTGGGTGAAGAGTTGCTGGGCTAAGTCACCTTGAGTAGAGTTTATAAGACAAAAGGCAAAAGGATCTGTATTTAACGACTAAGTTATCACTGATAAAGTCATTTTCCATGGGGTTTGAGTTAACAGTTCTGAAAACAATATAAATATATACTGGAATTGAAAAATTAAATACAGGGTGGATAGTGGGAACCACATTTTACTGTTGGAGTGGGAGCTTAGAGGGAAGCAAGGGAAGGAGGCTAAAATGATCCATGTGGTAATCACTCAGAGTTGGAGACATCAGTACGCATCCAATTTCAGTGTAATATAGACACAGATGTTTATATATGGAAATATTTATAGTTTTATATATTTAATACCATACTAATGCCAGATGTTAATAATAAAAGAAACAATGTGGACTTCACAGGAACTCTCTGTTCTATCTTGACAGTAATTCCATACATCTAAAACTGCTCGAAAATAAAAAGTTTGTTTAAAAAAATACTAGAAGAACTTGGGGAGTAACTTTACATGTCATAGGGATAGCCATTAATGGATCAGGTAGCAGAAAAAATTAACTAATAATTTTTCTCACCTTTCCTTAAACAGAAACACTAACTATGCTGTTATGTTAGGTATGCAGCCCAGAGACGCAGCATGCTTAAAAAACATCATGTAATGTAAGCTGGAAAACAGGGATGCAGTTCCTCATTCAGTTGCTTGCCAGGTGTGGGACTTTGTAAAATCACCCCTCCTCTTTAAAACATCCTCTAATCCAGAAGGAAGCACAGGCTTCTCACATGGCCATAAGGCTGACACTCCCATCCTGGGCATGGCTGTGTATCTGTGGATAGGATGTTGGATCCCATCCTAGGCAACCACTCAGAGTCAAGGATTTCCAGGGGGTGCAGGACAGGTCCCAACTTGCCAACAGGAGTTAAAAGGTTAGAGGAGCCTCTCTACCTCCTTTTTTATCTGTATAGTATTCAGATCCCCTTCACCAGAGATTCGTGTCCATTCTCAGCTGCTATTAATGTCAGTTGCTAGCAGCTCCTAGTTCACCCATCTCTGGACAATTGTGCTAGGTCAACAGAGGCTGCCTTGTACAGAGAGGCCTAGGACGTTACACAGACTGTTTTACTGGGAGTTGGCCCATTACTGACTGACTGATATTGGGGTACTAAAACCCATTCCCCTTGCTTCAACGTGGGACAACTCCATGGTATTCTTAACTCTCCACAGCTCCCTATAAGATCAGGCTGAGCCTATACTCCCACTGAACCCACATCTTTGCCTGCCTTCTTCTCCTGCCCTTTCCTGATTTCCTTACTCCATTAGAGGTTTCATCTGGGAACACTCCCTTACTAAATCACTTGCAAAAGCAACCCTCCCTCAGGCTTTGCTTCTTGGGAATCGGACCTCAGAGAGTGTGGAAAAACTTGTGCTAATACCCTTCTAATGTCCCAGAGAAATCACGGGTGTGGCTATTTCCATGTAGAATTCTATAAAGCAGGAGTCAGAGATCTTGTTCTGTATAAGGCTACAAGTAAATATTTTAGGTTTTGTAGGTCAAATATGGTCTCTCCTGCATATTATTTTTCTTCTTTTTTTAATCCTTTAAAAATGTAAACCATTCTTGCTCTTAACTTAGACAAAAATAAGCAGCAGGTGGGATTTGGCCCACAGGCCATAGTTTGCTAACTTCTGCCCTGTAGCATAGAGCTAAGTAAAGTTGGCATGGTCATCCCAGTGCAGAGTGGAGGTTCAGAAGGGCTCAGTCATACTTAGGTCTTTTCTGGGGAAGGTTAAGGAGAAGTCCATCTGATAGAAATACAACAGGAATTAACAAATGAGCATTAAAGGCTCCAAAACATAATGGGCTCTAATGAAACTAAGTATTAGGAGATTTATCATTAAATATTTATCTCTTTTGTTTAATCAGCTGTCTTCTGCTTACAGTTATTACGACAAAATCTTTTTTAACAAAATGACTTAATTTAGAAGACCTGAAGATCTCTCAAAGAGTACAATAGTTCCTAATGAACCTCTGTATATTACCAATAATAAAAAAAATCAAGAGAAAGACTCACAAGGGAAAAAGAGGCATTTACAAACATAGGGATGAGAGAGAGAGAGAAACAGACCAATGCAGGCAAATGGAAAAAAGTGAAAACCAGATATATACAGTGACAGAGAGAAAGGAATCAAGAGTCAAAGACAGTGAAAGAGAAAGAGAAACAGAGACAGAGGCAGAAAGGGAAAGACAGTGATAGACAATGGAGAATGGTGATAGAGAAAGAGAAAAGCTCTTAACAAGCAATATTTTTGGCAACGAACCAAAGCTTAACTCAACAATGGAAGCTTAATTAATGGTCAAACACTTGTCTCATTTTAGCTTCTATATTCACAACCCAACATTTATGATGAAGATCAGGTAGGTGTGTGTTGCTTGATTTCAAGAGGATAAACAATTTGTACTTTAGAATTCTGGAACATTTGCTGGGTTATCTACTGTAGAGTATACTGATTATGTTGTGATGTACCCAGTGATGTCTGAGAACAGATTCTGAATAAGATACAAAAAAGCAGGAAGGAAAATATGGAGGGGCATTTGTATGAGGTGGGTAGCATAATAGAAAGAATATTAGGATTGGCTGGTTAGCTCAGTTGGTTAGAGCACAGTTGCTGTAGATTGGATTCCCCCCCCCAACCTCACTGAGGTTTAATCCCCACTATAACTGTTGAGGGTGGAAAATCCTATTATGATAATTGAAAGGTGGGCCTTGAAGAGGTGATCAGATTATAGGACCTTGCCATAGTGAATGGATTACTAATGGTGGTCAGTGGCATGATTGTGAGGGTTCTAAAAGAAGAGCACATGAGAAGTTAGTCTTTCTCTGCTCTGACATTTTCTGCCATGTGAGAGCCCTGGACCACTGTTGCCACCACCAAGACCCTTACCAGATGTGTTCCCTGCACTGTTGGCTTCCCAGCCTCTGGAACTACAAGCAATAAATTTTGTTTTTTATACAAACTACCCAGTTCTGTGTATTTTGTTACAAGCAACAGAAATGCACTAATGTAGGAAATTGGTACCAGAGAAGTGGGGTGTTGCATATAAGAAATAATTTAAAATGTGGAAGTGGCTTTGGAACTGGGTGTTGAGAAGAGGCTGGGAGAATGTGCAGGAGCAGGCTAGAAAAAGCATAGCTGCTGGTGGGAGTTTAGAAGATAAGAAAACCGGGGAAAGTTTGGAATGTTTTAGAGACTGGTGGTGACCAGAATGCTTATGGAAATACGGACTATAAAGAACATTTTAAGGAGGTCTCAGATGTAAATGAGAAGGGACTTATTGAAAACTGGGGCAAAGAGCAACTTTGCTATGAACTGGCAAGGAACTTGGCTGGGCTGTGTCCATGCCCTAGGACTTTGTGTGAAGTGGGAACTTAAGAGTTGTGAATGAGAGTATTTGGCAGAAGAAATTTCTAAGCAGCAAAACATTAAGGAAGCTGCATGGCTACTTTTAACAGCCTATGCTGAATTATGACAGCAAAGGCATGACATAAATCCAGAATTTAAAAGGGAAGCAGAGCATAAAGATTTAGAAAATTTGCAGCCTGGCCATGTGGTAGAGAAGCAGAGAGCATTTTCAGGAGAAAAATCCAGTGCTGCAGCAGAGGGACTGGTTGCTAAAAACATTAGCATGGCTTTGAGGCAGCCAGGTGCTAATAGCCAAGACAATGGGAGAAAGACCCTGAGGTATTTCAGAGATCTTGGAAGCTGCATCTTCCATTACAGCCGCAGAGGCCTAGGGAGACATAATGATCTTGGGGAACAGGCCTGAGGCACCCTCCATGGGTTTGCTGCCCAGGACCAGCTCAGGATGCTGCTCCCCACACCAGTACCCCAGCTACTTTGGCTGCTCCAGCTATGGCTAAATTGGCCCCAGGTGGGGATGGACCTGCAGCTTTGGAAAATACAAGCCAGAAGCCTTGGCAGCACCAATGTTGTGTTAGTGTTACCAGCTGTCAGGCTTGGCTTGCCCTCTCACACTAAACAAATGACTCAAAAGTCCAAAAGTTAGTTAAGGGACTGGAAGGTTTATTCAGATAACCAGCATCTGAGGGATGACCAAGCTAAAGTCATCTCAACTTCTGATGCCTGTTCTGGGGTTTACAAAGGAGAAGAGTTGGGAAGATGAGGTAAAAGGGTAAATTCTTTTCCTGCAGGGTTTTGTCCTGCAGGAGAAAGGGGCGACTGGCCATAAGTTCAGCAGAGGGCCTGAGTCAAATGTCAGGGTCCCATGATGGACTGGATGCTTTGGCATCATGGAGTCTGCAGTTGGTGGACTGCTCAGCTTCAAAACATTGATGTTATTTCAGGGTTAGAGTCCTTATTTCCTAGGGAGATCTCAAAGACAATAACCTTAGTCAAGCATCACTGGAACATAAAAATACCTGACTCAGACCTCTAACTAATGTGGATACAATTTTCCTTTAAGCAAGAAGGTGAGTTAATAATCAGCTAGGGTGCTGTGCCTTCTCTTGTATTTCCTCTGTTAGCAGTTGATTAGGGAGGTAAGAAAAACAAGAAAACTTAGTTTCAATCCTTAATTGTAGGTGTACAACATCTAAAGTAAGTGAACATAAGATGATATAATGGGAGATAAACAAATAAATTTTTGAGAAGGATCCTTTTGGGCATGATTTCATCCCTGGGCAGTTCCAGCCATATGGTCAGTTTCTTATTTCCTCTACTAACCTCAGGAATTGATGATTACCAGTTCCCATGTTAATGGCTAACTGAAATCTTCTGCTTGGTCCTAGTTACCCAAAAGATGGCCATTCTCTGGCTAAGGTCCCTTTCATTAGGTTTGCAAGCTCACAGAATGCCAGAACTGGGAAGGCTCAGGAATCTCTACCCAGATTTCAAAGGATGTATGGAAAAACCTGGGGACCCAGGAAGAGATCTGTTGCAGGGGCAGATTCACTGCATAGTCTTCACTGGAGTGATGCTGAGAGGAATTGCGGGGTTGGAGTTGCAGCAGAGAAACCCCATCAGCACCATGGCTAGTGGAGCATGGGAGTGGAACTGCAATGGAGACCCCAGAATCATGAAGCTACCAGTGTGTAATGCCAGCCTGCAAGAGCTGAAGCATCACCTGAGACCAGGAAAGCCATAGAAGCACAGCAACCTGAGGACTTGGGGACCCAACCCCCACACCAGCATGCAGAGGACATTGAACAAGGAGTCAAGGTACCTGATTCACCAGCTTTGAGATTTAATGCCTGCCCTGCTGCATTTCAGACTTGTTTGGGACTTGTTACCCCTTTCTTTTGGCCTATTTTTCACTTTTTGAATAAGAATATATACCATATGCTTGCCCCACCACTGTATCTTGGAAGTAGATAACTTGTTTTTGATTTCACAGATGGGATGTTGAACTTTGGACTTTTGAGTTGAAACAAGTTAAGGCTTTGGGGATGAAATGAATGTATTTGTGTGTGAAAAGGACATGAGTTTGGGGGGTCAGGGGCAGAATGCAATAGATTGGATGCCCCCCCCAACCTCATTGAGGCTTAATTCCCACTGTAACTGTTGAGGGTGGGGAATCCTATTATGGTAAATGAAAGGTAGAGACTTTAAGAGGTGATTAGATTGTAGGACCATGCTGTAGTGAGTGTATTAATAATGGTGGTCAGGGTCATGGTTCTGAGAGCTTTAAAAGAAAAGCACATGAGAAGTTAGTCTCTCTCTGCTCCACCATTTTCTGCCATGTGAGACTCCGGATCACTGTTGCCACTATCAAGACCCTCACGAGATATCTTCCCTGTTCTGTGGATTTCTCAGCCTCTGAAACTGTATGGGACCAATTTTTTTTTTTCTTTATAAATTACCCAGTTCCATGTATTTTGTTATAAGCAACAGAAACAAAAGATTAATACAACAGTGTTATAATACCAAGGTCACAGGTTCAGATCCCTACACTGTTCTGCTACCAAAAAAACCCCAAAAGACTAGAAAGAATATTGGATTCAGAGTAAAAATTACTAAGTTCAAATCTGTATTCTACCACTTAATGACTTTGGGAAGGTTACCTAATATGTCTGAGAGTCAATTTTCTTATCTGGAAAATTTCTCTGTCATATATACATACACTCATACACACTCTAATATGGTTGTAAGGGTTAAATAAGAGCATAAGTAGTGTTTGAGGACAGAAAGGTAGAGGGTAAGGTGAGGATGCCTCTAACCTTCCTTTTACATCTTAATAAGCTTCAGCAATATCCCAGAAAAGGAAAATATTCAAAAGGTTGCAAATACACTTCAAAAATTCATGAAATAAGCTATATAAATTGTGAAACATGAATCTCCTACCTCCTTTTTGTTTTGTTTGCTTGTTTACTTTTATTTTTGCTCTAAACAAGTAAGGAATTTGGTAAAGAATTCTATAAGCCCACAGGAAATGAAGGAAATAAAGGTGACAATTTCAGCCTTTTAACAGTTGTATGGATTATGTAAGATAATATATGTAAATTGGTTTTTCAGTGATTAAGTGCTATATGTATTGATTGTGTGTGAACTAACTTTAGACCAATAAAAGCAATAATTAATTTTGGTTGAACTGACAGTAAAGTTCATTCAAAAGACTGAGACCTTTCAAGTACAGTATTTGTATTAGTCCATTTCTCTTGTTGAACTGAAACAGCATACCTGAAACTGAGTAATTTATAAAGAACTGGAATTTATCTCTTACAGTTTCAGAGGCTGAGAAGTCCACAGTCCAGGGGGCACATCTGTTGAGGGCCTTCTTGGTGGCGGCTCTACAGCAATGCACAGAATCACATGTTAAGAATGGCAGGAGGAAGAAAGAGCTAACTTGCTTACTCGCTCTCCTTATAAAGCCATCAGAACCACACCCATCACCACCCATTACATTATCAACTTATTACTCCATGAATGGATCAATCCATTCATAAGGGTATAGTATTCACAATCTAATCACCTCTTTAAAGTCCCACCTTTCAATGACCATAATAGGATTTCCCACCCTCTTAACACTGTCACAGTGGAGATTAAATTTCTAATACATGAAACTTTCAGGGACACATTCAAACCATATCAGTATTCCAAATTTTTACCTGCAATAGCATAGGTATGACCCAGTTCTTCTACTTCAAGATTGGGAGATTTTGAAGATAAAAAAAGGAGTGATGTAAAGCAAGTTTAATCTCTAGTCATTTCTTTTCCAAGAACAGTATCAAAAATTCTTCTAGCCAGGAACTAGAACTGCATTAGCCTGTGGTGAGTCAGAAAATATTTTGTTAGTTTATACTTAAGTTTCGCCACTGTAATTTCCTGTTACTTTGTTTCAGTTTCTCATCCTTGGTAGACACTTAGTTGAGCTTCTGGCCAGATTCCGCTGTAAGGAAGGATGTGTTGTCCCAGCTGTTGGGACTACTGTGGACAGAAAGCCTCCAGCTGTCAGCTTCTTCAGCATCTGCCTCAGCTGCAGAGAGTGGCCTTGCCAAAGTCATGCCCCTTCCCTGGGTAGCCTACACCCAATGTCTGATCCATGCGGGAATATAAAGGCCCGGCCATCTCATCCCAATTTGGGAAAAACTCTGCAGGCCTTCCTCACTCTAGCGCTCTCCATAGGATCAGTCGAGGCTACTGCTGGGCTTATATCAGCTTGACTTCTCCCATTGCCCAATCTTGCCTCCTTCCCTCCCTTCCATAGGGGTTGAATCTAAGGACACTACTGAATAAACACTCTGCATACTAAACTGTCTCACAGTCTCCTTCCAGGAACCAAAATTGCAACACTTTCTTACACTCTTCTTTTGCTCTTTTGCCATGTAGCACAGCTTCATGAACTGACGGGTAGTAAAGAGTTGACTCAGTCCTAGGTGGTTGGTGACAGACTGAGAGAGGACCCTATCAGAACTCCTCAGATCTAACATGCCCAAAGGGCATCTGATATGCTCTAAACTACAATAATAAACTTGGTAGCAGTGAGAGAATGTGGATATGTGTCAAAGAAGTAAAACTAATATTAAGAGAAATACATTTGCTATGCCAGGCATTGTGCTAGACATTTTTATATGTATTCTGTCATTTAATTCTCGTTAAGAATCAAGTATCATACATAAAGTTCTCTCTGTTTTACAAATAAGGGAGCTTAGGTTGAATTCAGGTAAGGGATTCACTGAAGGTCAATGAACCAAGACTCAAGGTCAGATTATCTAACTCTAACTTAGACTCTAGACTACAACTTATGTCTCATTTGAATCCAGAGCCTAAAAGTATGTTTCCCTACCTGTATTAGGTAGGGGTTGAACTTGGCTTAATATAAAAAATTGAAATAACAATGACATAAATAAGATATGGTTTATGTCTCTCAATATGAAAGTTTTAAGTTAAGTGGTTGCTGACATTGCTTCAGGAGCTGAAGTTTGCTAGAGCTGAGATTTCAAAATCTGTTGGTTTCTCCCTTATATCTCCTTCTAGCATTAAAATACTTTGCATAAAGGAAGAAGAGAGAGGCTGAAGGGCAAAAGGACATGTATCAACTCACGTAGTACCTTTAAAAAGCATTGACTTCTGCTTACATCACATTGGCCAGAGCTGTGTCACACGGCACCCCTGACTGCAATAGTTCTGGGAAACATATTTTGTAAGCTGTGCCCATTAACAGCCTAATAAAATTGGAGTTCAATTTGTAAGAAAAAAGGAGAGAATGGTTGTTGACTAGGCAACTAAATCCCTACCTGAAGATTCATCTAAGGAATTTCTAAAAATTTTGCATGTAGATATTCAGGTTGGGTTCCCTGGGAAATAAACTTAAAGATGAAGATTTGTGTGCAGGTGGTTTTTTAGGGGAGTGCTCTTGTGAACAGTATGTGTGAGGGAATATAGGAGACATCGAACTATCATATAGTTGCAACAGAGACTAGTCAGCTTCATGGAAAACTTTTAAGTTGGAATGGCCCTTCAGAGATGTCACAAATTGAGGCAAGTGGGCTGGCCTTGTACCCTGCATCACCCAGTCATTCAATGATGGCTGCTTCTAGGAAGGGAATATGACCTTGGAAGAGGCAACCATTTCAGCCAAGGGCAATTCCTGGAAATGGATTCAACTGTAAAGTGGCAGCAGCCAACACTCCTGGGAAATAAGTGCTTTGGACCTGAAGAGGAAATTTGGACAGTGCATCTCACTATCCATTCCACCAGGCTAGTAATAAGCTGACCCTCACATGTTGAAGTACAGCCTCTCTTTGCTGATCTCACAGAATGTGTTAGACATAGTGGCAAGGGAGGCACAAAATGAGAGCAAAACATTACAAGATATAATACGTTTGATGCAAAAGCTACGGCAATTCTTTTTGCAAAACTCCCAATGCTAATGATCACTCTTACTTTAAATAAGCATGTAGTTTCAGTAAAAACTGGGCTTTTATAAATGTTTGCTATCAGTTAATCAATTGATGACTTCCCAGGCAGGAAAAACAAATGATTAATCCCACCAGCATTTTCAGGATCTTGGCCTACAAAACTGTTGATATAGAGAAATGCATTTGGATGATAGCTTTATAATTTATGAAGATAATTGCTTAGAGATGCAACTAGCCCCTATTAAGACTTTGTACAAATAGGAAAAAATCACCCTCTCTGGGCAGATGCAGCAGTAAGCTTGGCAAACTCAGGCATAGTTAGGCTGGATATCTTTATCCAACACTTTACAAGAATACATGGATCTGACACAAATTTTCCACACTCCTGATTTAATTTGATCCTAAAATTCTATTAGCTAGTTATAAAAAGGGGTATTATTCTATTTCACAAATAAGGTGGTTCAGATTGTTTTAAATGACTTACCTGAGACCACATGGCCAGTAATTGTCAGAGCCTGGACATAAACTCTAAAATTATGATGTCAATTCCAATGCTTTTTTCAGGAGATGATGTTGCCCTTATGGATCAGATACCAACCACAGCAGGATTGTATAAAACAGTGATTATAATAATGGCTGTGATAGATAGAACTAAAGGCAAGGATGCAACTGCAGAGAAACATGATAAAATAAGTAACTTTGTGTGCTAAAACTGGCAACAAGTTGCAGAAATAATACACTATATAAGAATGGATGCTCTGATAGAGAAGTATTTAAAAATCTCAAAAACTGAGTAATGCTATACTTAACTTTAAAGTGTGTGTGTATATACAGACATATCCATGCCCCAATTGTTCTATTATTTTAAAAAAGGGATTGAAGATTGTTTAGAAGGATATATTAAATACAGGAAAACACAATACATTTAAAATAAAAGTGAAGGAAGAAAATTAGAAAGGGTATAAGTAGAAGCTAAGAAAAAGGCAAAAAATGCATACCATAAAAATTCTTTTAGTTGCTATTGTTAAGGATAGGCAACAAATTTGGCTCTAAGCCCTCTAGCAGTGGAAATAAGAAGAGAAACCTGGCCCTTGATATAACCACCAGTGACAAACAGATTAAAAAGTCAATAAATCACAAATACTCCTAGAGTTCTTCAAAAATAGAACAATCATGTAATAAACCACATCATCCTAATAGATGTAAGTACAACATACAAATAGTTTATTAAATTAGTCTTAAAACATATATTTTTTTTCCTCGGGTTGAAAAATGAATGTGTCCACTATTAAAAATTTCTAAAATGCATAAAACCTCAAAGAAGAAAGTAAAAACTATCCACCATGGAGAGAGAACTACTTTTAATCCTACAGTATATCCATGTATGCTGTGTGCATACATACACATTTGTGTGCAATATATATATATTTTAATATATACATTAAAAATATATTTTATAATATATTTGTAATAATCAGTTTTATAATATAAATTGTAATATATGATATTACAAAATTGGGCTCATTTGTTGATCATTTAGTAATATGCTTTGGATATTTCACTGTGCTGTATATTCTCTTATGTTACATTTATCTGTAAAATATGCAGTCATTGATAATTATGTTATAATTTATTTAACCAAACTTATATAGCTGAATATATATGTATATATTTTTCTCTTTATTATGAATAAAAATGAAAATAATAATTTATTTTTGTTGAATTCTGATTATTTCCTTATAATCAATGGCACAAAAAGAATAAGCGAGGTAAAAAGGACTGAACTTTTTCTATAACTTGTACTCACATTTATAATCTGGCCTCTAGAAAAGTAGCTCCAATTTACACTTAAAAATGTATGAGAAATCAAGTCAACTTCCAAAGTGGCAGAGTGAAGACCTTGGTGAATCTGCTTCCTCATAAAATCAAAGAAAATACTGACGGAGCAATCAAAAGCAACCATTTATGAACTCTGACAATTAACTAAAGGTACAGAACAAACTGAAAGCAGTTATTCAGGAAAGACTACTAAACCTTAGTAAGAACAGTGGGAGCTATGGCATTTTGATTTGAGTCTTTTCTCATGCGCCTTGTCTCCACTCAGTGGCATGGTAGCCATGAAAAGCTGACAGCCTTGTAGCCAACAGAGAGAAATGACGTCTTTTTGGAGCTCTGTTAAAATCTTGGAGCACAGTCAATATCTTGGCCTTAACCACAGTTTCCTATAAAAGCTCGAGTTCTAGAATATAGCTGGTACTTGATCTGACTCAGAGCTCAGCTATGTGAAACAAACCCTATTTCCATGGTGTTACTGAAAACAGTAGCAATCACCTGGAATCATTAACAGGACAGCTCAGACTGTGATTTCAGTTGGAGCAAACAAAAGCATGGCCAAAAATGTTAAAGGTAAACCAGGGAACTAGACAACCTTAGGACACTTTAAAAAGCTTTAAGATATCTTTGGGGGCCTAGAATACTGTGTGCATGTGCAAGGCTGTGCTCATGCCCAGGAAAGAACTGGAAAAGGAGAGGGCACAAATCATTCACTTCTGGTTCAACTTGAGGCCCTGTGCAATTAGAAAATGAAAGCTAAGCCTGAATGTTAAATTGCCTGAAATGTAAAGGCATGCCTTTGCATACAGACCTTTTTAACAAAGGGTAGAAGACTTATCTCAGGACACTTAAGGATATCTTATGACTAATCATTGGCTGACCACTAAAACCATACTGACTTAGAGATGACCTATAAGAATCCAAGCTTAAACTTTTTTTTTTTTAAAGATGACCGGTAAGGGGATCTTAACCCTTGACTTGGTGTTGTCAGCACCACACTCGCCCAGTGAGCTAACCGGCCATCCCTATATGGGATCCGAACCCGTGGCCTTGGTGTTATCAGCACCACACTCTCCTGAGTGAGCCACAGGCCGGCCCCAAGCTAAAACATTTTAAAAAGTGTTTAAGTGGGAAGAAAACTCAGTTACCACACACAGCAGGGCATATGAAATCTATAGAATTAGTCCAGAAAAGTCATTAAGTAATCAAGCAGAAGCCAGGGAAAAAAAAAAAAAAAAAGAAAAGAAACAACAACAAACCCAAATCTACATGAAAAATTCTAATTCCAGCTGCTACAATATATTGTGTAAAATGTTCAATTTGAAAAAAATAAAATGAGATGTGCAAACTACCAAGAAATTATGAACAATACACAGGAAAAAAGCAAACAATAGAAAATGTCTATGAGGGACCAGGCTTTGACTTAGACAAAGACTTTAAATAAGCTACTATAAATATATTCAAAGAACTAAGGAAAATTAACTTAAAAAATAAAAGTATGGCAACCATGTCTCACCAAATAGAGAACATTAATAAAGAGAAATAAATAATTTTTAAAAGCCAAATAAAAATTCTGGAGACATAAAGTATAGTAACTGAAATGAAAAATTCACTATTGGGTCTCACAGAGAGATTTGAGCTGGCAAAAGATCCAGCAAACTTTAAAACAGATCTATTAAGATTACCCAGTCTGAGAAACAGAATGAAGAAAAATGAACAGAGCCTTAGAAACCAGCCTGGTGCTATCAACCTTACCAACATACACATAATGGGAGGACCAGAGTAAAAGGAGTAGGAGGAAAAGACAAAAAAATTTTGAATAAATAATGACCAAAAACTTCCCAAATTTGAAGAAAAATGCTAATCTACACATCCAATAAGCTCAACAAACTCCGAGTAGGATAAACTCAAAAAGTTTCATGACTATACACATTGTAGGCAAACTGTGAAAAGTCAAAGACAATTAAAAAATATTAAAAGCAGCAAGAGAAAGAATCTTCACATACAAAACATCCTCACCGAGATTAATAGCTGATTTCTTGTCAAAAACCATGGAGGCCAGAAGACTGGGATGACACACTCAAAGTGCTGAAATAAAAAAGACTATCACACAAGAGTTTCATATCTAGCAAAACTATTCTTCAAAAATGAAGGGTAAATAAAAACATCCCTAGATAGAGACTGAGAGAATTTGTCACCAGCACACATGACCTATATGAAATACAAAAGAGAGTCTTTCAGGCTGAAGACAAAAAAGACACTAGATAATAATTTGGATCCACACAAAGAAAAAAAGACCACTGCTAAGGTGATTAAATAGGTAAATACAAAGAGTATAAACATATCTTTAACTCTTTTCTTCTCTTAACTGGTTTAAAAGACAGTTTTATATATGCTGCTGTGTAAAACAATTGCAACAAAACTGTGTTTATGAGCTTATGATGTTTAAAGATGCAATTTGTATGGCAATAATAGCACAAAGGAGGAGTTTAAATGACCCTGGCACCTCCCCTCCGTGTTCTCTTGCTTCCTCTGGCCATGTGATCTGCTTGCACCTGATGGCTGCCCTTCCACTTTCTGCCATGAGTAGAAGCAGCCTGAGGCCCATGACAGATGCAGCTGTCCCAGAATCATGAGCCAAATAAACCACTTTTCTTTATAAATTACCCACTCTCAGGTATTTTGTTAGAGCAATACAAAAACAGACTAATACAATATCAAATCAATAATCTAAGCTTTTACCTTAACAATCTTGAAAAAGAGCAAATTAAACCAATGGCAAACAGAAGAAATGAAATGATAAAGATCAGTGTGGAAATAAATGAGACAGAAAACAGAAGAATTATGGAGAACATAAATAAAAGCAAAAGTTGGTTCTTTGAAAAGATGAACTAAATTGGTAGACCATTAGCTAGATTAACCAAGAAAAAAAAGAGATAATATACATATTGCCAAAATTGGCAATGAAAAAGGGGGCATTATCACTGACCCTTTTAAAATTCAAAGGATTATTACAAATTATATAAACCACTTCATGTCAACAAAGTCAATAACATAGACTAAAACAACAAACTCCTAGAAAAACATAAATTAACAAACCTGACTTAAAACCAAATGAAAAACTAAATATACCTATGTAAAAATTATTAATTGGGAGGCCATTAGGCTGAAGTGGCCCCAGCACCCTGAATTTATACGTAAGCAAATTGAAACCCAACTCACTGTAAATGGTAAAATAAAGCTTAACCTCAACCAATCAGAAACTCCCAATTACCCTCTCAACAGGGACTTTCCACTGGAATGATCCAAATAAGGCTACTGCTCTACTTTAGCCAATAAAATATTTTTGTTGCTTCACTTCCATGTTCACCCTATATAAAAGTCTTCCCATCATGCCCCTTCAGTGGGGCCCCCACACTGCTTGCAGTAGAACTTTACAAGAAGAGAAAACTGCAGACCAATATCTCTTATAAATACAGATGCAAAAATATTCAACAAAATTTTTTTTTGCAAGACAAATTCAACAACATGTGGAAAGGATTCGATAGCATGACCACATGGGATTTATCTCAGGAATGCAAGGTTGGTTTTATAGGAGTGGAAAGGTATGATACCATTCCTCACCCATCATAAGGGTCACCACTGACACGCCTATAAGGAAAGATAGGTTAACAAGAGAAAAGCATAACACATTTAAATAACCAATGCTTTATATGAAAAAGGAGACTTCAGAAACAAAGATCCAAAGACCAAAGAAAAACTGTCTATTTTTATGTTCAGGATATATGAAGAATGGACAGCCATGTAGAAATGTGATTGAACAAAAAGGTATGATCTAGTGGTAATAGACTGAGGGGGGAAACTCAACGAGGTCTATTTGTTCAGATTCTTCTTGGTCTCTCTGTATAGCATTCCTTCCTCTTTGGTATGGGGCAGGAACCCTCTGGAATGAGGGTCTTCAAGGGAGAAGGGAGACGGTGACCTTTTTGGGTTTTATAGCTTTATATGAGGGAAAGGGGTTCCAGTTTCTATGGCCCTCCTTATGGAAGACGAATTCTGGTTTCTCTGACTCTCTTTAGGGGAGTAAGATGGGTAGGAGACAGGAGGACGGGAGTGCTCTCCTTTTAAAGCCCTCAGAACCACCCCCATGAACTAGGGCATGGTCCTTACAATCTAATCACCTCTTCAAGGTCCTACCTTTCAATTATCATAGTAGGATTTCCCACATTCAAGAGTTACAGTGGGGATTAAGCTGCAATGACTTTGGCGGGGGACAGGGGGGTGACATTCAATCCACTGCAGTGGCAGATTGTGGGAAGGCAAATATATGGGAAACTAATAATAAATAAAGGCTAGTTGAAAAGTTTCTTATGTAGATTTCTCTAGTGCCATCTCCAGGCTGGTAAAAGTCTAAAGTTGCCCACAGTGATTAACTTTTGTCCTTCCTAATAGAGAAGGGAGGAAGGACACATTTGTAAATTTATGTCTTGCTGTTAGACAAATAGAGGGAATGCAGAGAGATTATCTTGTATCTGCTTCTTTCCAATTTCCTTCACCTCAGAATAATCCTTATGCCAAAGTGGCATATTTTGGGGTGGCATATTCTGACACCCTACAGGATTAATAAGAGATTGGTGGCTTTTAAATAAAGTGATCAAATATCAAAACAGAGATGCTGCATCTTCAAAAGAAGTTACTGGGCATACAGGTCCAGCTGCCAGCCCCCTTTCAAAAATAAACAACTCAAAAGTCAAATATTGGTGAAAATGGAAGTCAGCTTTTATTCAGGAATCCCAGTGTCCCGAAGAGAGATGTTAGGCTAATTCATCTCTCCAGTAAACCTGAAGGAGGATGGCCAGACTAAAGCCATCTCAAAGACTCAGAATTACTGAGGGGTTTTGAAAGAGGAGGCTGAGGGAATGAAATATGGGAAACAAAAACCAGAAGGGAGGGGCATGTGAGCAGTGAGAGCTTTATGCAAGATCTCAGGTGCAAAGTCTCAAAGACCCTATCTGGTTTCTCCTCCCATCTTTGCTGTTATCTCAGGGTCTGAGTAGTATGTACAAGTCTGCAGCTTCAGGCTGGCTGGAAAACAAATTTACATTCATGTAAATAATGTCATCTTTCCCCATAACCAAGGCTCAAAATGTCAAATTACCATGGGAAAAGAGGGAACTCAGAGAAATGCATGCCAAAAACACCCCACAAAAAAACCAAAACCAGTGTCTTTTAAAAATTTGTCTACAGTCCACGTGGTTTCAGGTCCCAACATGACTTCAGTACTGCTCACTCCAACAAAGTGTGGTCCCAGCCAGATGGGTCATACATCTAAAGCTTCTCTCTTCTACTTCTATTGTGTGGTTACATCATCTGGAGCACAGGCCCAAAATGGGACTCAGAGGCCATGCCTCATTGTTGAGATGATACAGGATCTGCTCTCCCTGTCCCTAGCAATTTCAGAGGGAGACTTTTTTTGATTCTGCTCTGTGGTTTTTGCACAAGGGAAAGCTCCCACTCAGAAGGGTCTTGTATTAGTCATCTATTGCTACAGAGCAATTACCCCAAAATTCAACACTTTAAAACAAAAAAACAATTTATAATGGGTCAGGAATCCAGGAGCAGTTTAATGAGTGTTTGTAGCTCAGAGTCTCTCGTGAAGTTGCCATGATCTCAAAGCTGGAGAATCTACTTCCAAGTTCACTTATATGGTTGTTGGCAGGCCTCAGTTCCTCACTGGCAATTGGCTGGAAACCTCAGTCCTTTGCCACATGGGCATCTCATAGGTTGACTGCTTGTCCTCACATTGTGGCCATTTGTTTCCTTAAGAGGAAGTGATCCAAGAGATATAGAGGAAGAATCCAAAATGGGATCACTTCTGCTACCTTCTATTGGTTACACAAAATAAACTTTATTCATTGTTGGAGGGGACTTCACAAGGTTGTGATTACTGGGAGGCAGAGATGACTGGTGGTCATTTTGGAGACTGGCTGCCACAAGTCTCTTCTCATCTTGAGCAGGTGGTAAAGTTGTTTCTCTGAACTCACACTATCAAGGGGGAAGGAATGATTAAGTCAGCTATTGGGTAACCTTTGGCAGAATATGGAGTTGACTACTATTATTACAAACTTGGTTAACATCCCTGCAAGACAATAATGCATGAGATATACAAAATGAAGGATGTTTAAGGGACTCACTGTGGTATTACATACAAGACAAAATGGGAAATTACTTCTTTAATTTCCCTGATTACAAAGGCATGATTACCCTGGTAGAGGACAGGATGGGCATGCAAAGGGACAAAGGCATAGTTGACATGTATGTATGCATGTGTCCTCATGCACACACATGTGCGAATACTTCCACACTAGACATTTGAAATACATTTCATGGTATATTTGGTTGAGAACTGACATTTGAACTAAGGTCTTCTGTCCCCCAAACCTACTGATGTAAAACACTACTGCTGTGTTGTTTTATAGTACTCGTATTAACATCTGGTTTAATGTGACATAACCTGAGATGTCATGAGTTAGAAACAGATATCAGTTTAAGACAGTTTTTTTTCTGTGTTCAGCAAGAAAGTAGTATTTTATGTTATTTATATATTTTTCTGATATTTAATTTTAAAATTTGTTACTTTAATAGGCATCCTTTTATTTTTTTATTTTTTATTTTAACTTAATATACAATGTGGTTGATTTTCACATCCCTTAACCAGTTCCTGTTTCCCCCTCTTCCCCCTTGCCCCCATCAACATCTTATCTGTTCACTTGTCTTAACAAGTTCAAGGAATTCTTGTGATTGTTGTATCTTCTTCCCCCCCCAATTATTTGATTATATATTGATTGATTGATTTTTAGCTCCCACAAATAAGTGACAACGTGGTATTTCTCTTTCTGTGCCTGACTTGTTTCACTTAACATAATTTTCTCTAAGTCCATCCATGTTGCAGCAAATGGTAGTATTTCCTTCTTTTTTATAACGGAGTAGTATTCCATTGTGTAGATATATGACTTTTTCCTCATCCACTCATCTGATGATGGACATTTGGGTTGGTTCCAACTCTTAGCTATTGTAAATAATGCTGCAATAAACATGGGAGTACAAGTATCCCTTCGACATGATGATTTCCATTCTTCTGGGTATATACCTAGCAGTGGAATAGCTGGGTTATATGGTAGATCTATGTGTAATTGTTTGAGGAACCTCTGTACCATTTTCCATAAAGGTGGAACCATTTTGCAGTCCCACCAACAGTGTAAGAGGGTTCCTTTTTCTCCACATCCTCATCAGCATTTGTCATTCTCAGTTTTTTTGATATTAGCCATCTTAACCAGAGTGAGATGGTATCTCAGTGTGGTTTTGATTTGCATTTCCCGCATGCTGAGTGATGTTGAGAATTTTTTCATGTGTCTGCTGGCCATTCGTATATCTTCCTTTGAGAATTGTCTATTCAGCTCCTTCACACATTTTCTAATTGAGTTACTCACTTTTTGCTGTAAAGTTGTTTGAGTTCCTTGTATATTCTAGTTGTTAATCCTTTGTCTGATGTATATTTTGCAAATATTTTCTCCCAATTTGTTGGTTATCTTTTCACTCTGTTAATTGTTTCTTTTGCTGTGCAGAAGCTTTTTAGTTTGATATAAAACCATTTGCTTATTTTTCCTTTAGTTGCCTGTGCTTTTGGGGTTATATTCATGAAGTCTGTACCCAACCCTACTTCCTGGAGTGTTTCCCTGTTTTCTTTAAGGAGTTTGTTTCAGGATGCATATTTAATTCTTTAATCCATTTTTAGTTGATTTTGGTATATGGTGAGAGGTATTGGTCTAGTTTCGTACCCCTACATATGAATATCCAGTTTTCCCATCATGATTTGCTGAAGAGGCAGTCTCTTCCCCAGGGTGTAGACTTGGTGCCTTTATCAAAGATCAGATGGCTGTAGGCATATGGGTTGATTTTTGGATTCTCTATTCTATTCCATTGATCCGTATGTCTGTTTTGATGCCAGTACCATGCTGTTTGGGTTATTATAGCTTTGTAGTATAGTTTAAAGTCAGGTAGTGTTATGCCCCAGTTTTATTTTTTTTGCTCAGAATTGCTTTGGCTATTCATGGTTTTTTGTTATTCCATATAAATTTCAGGATAGTTTTTTTACATTTCTGATAGAAAGGTCATTGGAACTTTGATTGGGAGTGCATTGATTCTTTAGATCATTTTGGGTAGTACAGACATTTTCACAATGTTAATTCTTCCAATACAACAGCATGGGATATGTTTCCATTTTCTTGTGTCCTCTTTAATTTCTCTCAACAGTAGTTTGTAGTTCTCATCATAGAAATTTTTCACATCCTTGGTTAAATTTATTCCTAAGTATTTTGGTTTTTTGGTGGCTATTGTAAATGGACTAGCTTTCTTGATTTCTTTCTCTGCATGTTCAGTGTTGGAGTATAGAAATGCTACTGATTTTTTTGTGTTGATTTTGTATCCTGCTACTGTGCTGATATCTTTTATCAACTCCAAGAGTTTTTTTGTAGAGGCTTTAGGCTGTTTGATATACAGGATCATATCATCTGCAAACAGGGACAGTTTGACTTCATCTTTCCCAATCTGGATGCCCTTTATTTCCTTCTCTTCTCTGGTTCCTCTGGTGAGGACTTCCAACACTAAGCTGAATAGAAGTGGTGAGAGGGGGCATCCTTGTCTAGTTGCTGTTCTTAAGGGAACAGCTGCTCCCCATTCAGGATGATATTGGCAGTGGGCTTATCATATATGGGTTTGATTGTGTTGAGATACTTTCCATGTATACCTAACTTGTAGAGAGTCTTTATCATGAACAAATGGTGAATTTTGTCAAATGCTTTTTCAGTGTCTATAGAGATGATCACTTGGATTTTGTCTTTGATTTTATTGATGTGGTGTATTACATTTATTTATTTGCATATGTTGAACCAACCTTGCATCCCTGGGATGAATCCGACTTGATCGTGGTGTATAATATTGTGTATGTGTTGCTGTATTCTGTTAGCCAGTATTTTATGGAGGATTTTTATGTCTATATTCATCAAGGATATTGGCCTGCAGTTTTCTTTTTTTGTTGTATCTTTGTCTGGTTTTGGTATCAGGGTGATTTTTGCCTCATAGAATGAGTTTGGGAGAAGGGCCTCTGTTTCAATCTTTTGGAATAGTTTGTAGAGAATTGGTATCAATTCCTCTTTGAAGATTTGGTAGAATTCTGAAGTGAACCCATCTGCTTCTGGACTTTTCTTTCTTGAGAGATTTCTTATGACAACATCAATCTCTTTTATTGTTACTAGTCTCTTCAGATTTTCTATTTCTTCTTGGCTCAGTTTTGGTAGTTTGTGTGTGTGTAGAAATTTATCCATTTCTTCCAGATTTTCAAATTTTTTGTCATATAGTTATTTATAGTATTTTCTAATGTATTCCTTGTATTTCTGAGGTATCAGTTGGAAGATCACCTTTTTCATTTCTAATTTTTGTTATTTATGTCTTCTCTCTTCTTTTTTTACTTAGCCTTGCTAATGGTTTGTCAATTTTATTTATCTTTTCAAAAAACCAAATTTTTTTTCAGTGATCTTTTGTATCATTTTGGGGATTTCTATTTCATTAAGTTCTGCTCTGATCTTAATTATTTCTTTCAATTTACTAACTTTGGGTTTGGATTGTTCTTCTTTTTCTAGTTCTTTAAGGTGAAGTGTTAGGTTGTTTACTTGCCTTCTTTCCATTCTTCTGAAGTAAGCATTTAATGTGATAAATTTCCCCTTAGTACTGCTTTTTCAGTATCCCACAGGATTTGATAGGATGAGTCATTATTTTCATTAATTTCAATACATTTTTTGATTTCCTGTTTAATTTCTTGTTGGACTCATATGTCATTAAGTAGAATGCTATTTAATTTCCATGTGTTTGTATATTTTCCAGAGTTTCACTTGTTATTGATTTCTTTCCTTTTTTTTTTTTTTTTGTCTTTTTCATGACCAGCACTCAGCCAGTGAGTGCACCGGCCATTCCTATATAGGATCCAAACCCGCGGTGGGAGCGTCGTTGCGCTCCAAGCGCCGCAGTCTCCCAAGTGCGCCACGGGCTCGGCCCTGTTATTGCTTTCTAATTTTAATCCATTGTGATCCGAAAAAATACATGGAATAATTCCATTTTTAAAAAATTTGATGAGACTTGATTTGTGACCTAACATGTTATCTATCCTGGAGAATGTTCCATGTGCTGAAGAAAAGAATGTATATTCTGAGGTTATTGGATTGAATGTTCTGTAGATATTTGCCAAGTCCAATTGGTCTAAAGTGTTGTTTAGATTTTGTGTTTCTCTATCGGTTTTTTGCCTAGATGATCTGTCCAATGTTGAGAGTGGAGTGTTCAGGTCCCCTGCTCTTATGGTATTACTATCTATCTCATTCTTTAGGTCTAATAGTATTTACTTTATAAATCTGGCTCCTCCACTGTTGGGTGCATATATATTTTTGATTGCTATGTCTTCTTGATGGATAGATCCCTTTATCATTATATAGTGGTCTTCTTTATCTCTTTTTATGGTTTTTGGTTTAAAGTCTATTTTATCTGATATAAGAACAGCTATTCCAGCTCTCTTTTCATTTCTATTTGCATGGTATATCTTTTTCCATCCTTTCACTCTTAGTCTATGTGTGTCTTTAGAGGTGAGGTGAGTCTCTTGAAGGCATCATGTTGTTGGGTCCATCTTTTTAATCCAGTCAGTAGGTCTGTGTCTTTTGAGTGGGGAATTTAATCTTTTTACATTTGGAATTATTATTGAAAGGTCTTGATTTACTCCTTGCATTTTATTGATGTTTGTTTGGATATCTTAAGTATCTTTTGTTCCTTTCTTTCTGATTTTCTGTTTGTCTTCTGTGTTGGTTGGTTTCTTTAGGTGGTAGATAAACTAATTTTTTCTTTATTGTTAGCATTTCTATTCTACTGGTTAGTTTTGTTCTTTCTTGAGTATTCATTTCAGTGATGGTTGTTTTTCAGATACCAAACCCAGTACTCCCTTGAGAATTTGTTGTAAGGCTGGTCGTGTGGTAGTGATCTCCTGCAGGGTTTTCTTTTTTTTTTTTTTTTTGTCTGAGAAATATACTATTTGTCCTTCATTCCAGAAGGATAGTTTTGCTGGGTAAAGTATCCTTGGCTGGCAATTGCAGCCTTTTAGTGTTTTGAATATATCATCCCATTCTTTTCTGACTTTTAGGGCATCTCATGAAAAGTCTGATGCTAGTCTGATTGGGGCTCCCTTATAAGTAACTTGATGTTTCTCTCTTGCAGCTTTTAAGATTCTCTCTTTGTCTTTGAGTTTTGCCAATTTGACTATAACATGTCTTGGAGAGGACCTTTTGGGGTTGAATACATGTGGGGATCTTTGAGCCTCCTGAATCTGAAGATCTGTATCTTTCCCTATACCTGGGAAGTTTTCTGCTATTATTTCATTGACTATGTTTTCAATGCCATTTCCTTTTTCCTCCCCTTCTGTAATACCCTTGATTTGGATATTTGAGCACTTAAGGTTGTCTGTTATCTCTATTAGACTTTCTTCAATTTTTTAACGTCTTTTTTCTGTGTCCACCTGCGTTATTTTAAACAGCCCATCTTCAAGGTCAGAAATTCTTTCTTCTGCTTGTTCTGGCCTGCTGGTTAAACTCTCTGTTGTGTTTTTATTTCATTGAATGAATACTTCAGCTCCACAAACTCTGCTACTTTGTTTTTCAGGGTATTGATTTCTTTGTGCATTTCTTCTTTCAGGTCCTGTATACTTTTTCTCATTCAATTGTGTTGTCTAACTGAGTTTTCTTAAATCTCATTTAGTTTCCTTAGAATTGTTGATCAAAATTCCTTGTTAGTTATTTCAAGGACTTCCTGTTCCATGGGATCTAGAACTTGAGACTTATTATTTTCCTTTCGTGGTGCCATCCTTTCTTGATTTTTCATGTTTCTGGTATCTTTCCTTTGATGTTTAGTTATTGTAGCAGGGAGTATCATGGTCCACTTGTTCCACTTTGGTGTCTGGCCTGGATCCCACAGGGACTGCTGATTCTAGGCGGCAGGGACTGGCCTGTGCTGGGGGTCCTGCAGCACATGGCACCTGCCTATTGTGGCACAGCTGGCTCTGGGTGTATGGACCCCGTGGCTTTTGGGCCTCTCTGGGTGGCAATTTAAGACAATTTAAAAAGCTCCTATGCCCTTGTTCATGCTTTTTCCTCTGCATAAAGTTCTGTCCTTACTGCCAGCTCAAGGTTCTTTTTTCTCTGTGGAAATTTTATTCATATATCACCTTTTTTATGATTTTCCTGTTTTTCCTAAACTCAAAACTAATTATCACTGCTTTTTAGCACTTATTTATACATCTGTTATAGTACTTATGAAGCTAAACATAAATCAGATTCCAGTATGTGTTTATTCAGGGAGAAGAGGCAGTACACTTTGTTTCTATACATGACCCTGACCATCCAGCAGACTCCTTGAATAGAGCAAATTCTTAGAGAGAAAAAAAGGCTGATTCTGAGAGCCTGTTGATTAATAGGGCTCTCTGCAGGGGAGAGAATGCAGGGTGGTATAAATATCTAAGGCATGTGGTTTTTCTCAGAGAGAGAAAAAATATTTATTGTGGACCAAAATCAAATCTGTTGAGACAGAAATAATTTTATAAAGGTTTATTGAAAGCCAAGCCTGAGAATCAACCCAGGAAACACAAGCCAACAGAGTTGAGAAGTACCAGGCACTGAACCATATGCTGAGCAGAAGAGGTAGTGTTGTTACATGTATTTTAAGAAGAATACAACAGATGAGAAGTGTATAAATAAAACAAATACTTTGGAAATTGTTCCCTAAAAAATAAACGCATATACAGGCTACAAATCAACCAGGTGTTAGATGAACAAAACTAAAGTCCTAAGAGAGAAAACTAGATTTTAAACAAGAAGTATCAGTCAGGCATGGCTTTGATTATGATCTCTTCCATATAATTTATAATTTGTTGAACCTTAAAAAGAGCTAACCCTGAACTAGTGATGGCCTCTAGAGAAACTACAATTCCTGAAGAATTTAAAGCCAGAAGTTGTGAGCTGATGGCAATCAAAACCAACTAAGAGAATATAATAAAAATCTAACTAGAAAATGTTGCTGAATTGTATCATGTGAAAAATATTAGAAGGATACAATAAAGTAAACTGAAATGAAAAGTTAACAGTGCTATCTCCCTGAAATTAAAGGTTCCATTGCCCTGACCTACTACCTTACAAAACACAATAAACCTCCCAGAACCCAATATCTTGATTCAGAAAACATGTAGAATTAACCAAAAGTTTTCATTGAAAAGTTTAAACTTCCCTACAAAGGTTAATATGACCATTTGGACGCACTGAAAATTCTTAATTATATAATTCCAGCTTCCTCAAGACTTGCTGGTCCCTAACGTGATTCTCTGGCCTATGACCCAGCCTCCCATTTCCTTATCTTTTATCCACCAACACCACTCCCTCCTCCCTCTACTTTCATCTCTATCATTTCATCTCTTCACTCTAAGGTCCACTCACCTTTTGCAGGATACCATCATCCTTCGATCATATTCCAATGCATCTTTGTATTTTTCTTCAATAGCTCTTAACTAAAAATCACAGTGCCCAAGCAAATCTCTCATTTATAAGCTACCTCATCTCTCACAGAAAAGAGATATCAGCATAAAACTTTTTCCACACTATTTCCTCCCACCTTGCTTGAAAACTCTTTCTCTTTTGAAACACATCTTGTTTTATACAGTCTTTCTTTTATCTGTATCTCTATTGTTTCAGGGCTTCTAGGTCTCTAGCACTAATGAGTTTATTGTTAAAATCAGCTAAGAGGATTATCCAAATGGATGCTTAACACCTTAGCCTCACTGTTGTTTGAATCCTATAATTCCAATAGCTCTCAGAGTGACACCATATTGATCCTCATTTTTTAAATTCTTGACTGTCATCCCCATTCTCAGCATATAGTCTTTGAAACAAGCTGTTAACCATCCCAGATAACTGCTAAGCTTGACTTAGACTGACTGCTGACTACCCCAGGTAATTGACTAAGCTAAATGGTAAATGGTGGACTGAAACCAACTGCTGGCCATCCCAGATAATTGACTGAGCTAAATAATTGCCTGAAGTTTCTTCTAAGATAACAAAATGTCTTTCGAGTTTCCTGTAATGAGCAAATGATTATTAATCACTATGCTCTAAGTTATCTTGCCAAGCTTGAGCCCTTGAAGCCAGATGGACATGTGCAGAGGAACCAGAATGCTGGACACAGTTAAAAAGTGAGAAGTCCATCATCTTTTTTTTTTTTTGCAACGCAAGCAGAAAAAGGAGTGATACTGGAGTGTGTTGATCTTCCACCAATCAGCTCCTGACAACTTGCATTTTTTGTAACTTTATCTATACCTCTCTATACTTTGAGTTTCCTATTTAAAAAAAATTCTTGCTTCTCAGTCAGGAAAACAGATTTAAGCTATTTACTGCCTCTTTGCTTAGCTGGCCAAGCAATAATGAAGTTTTTCTTTTCACAAAAGCCGTTGTCACAGTCTTTGGCTTTCTGTGTGCATTGGGTAGTGAGTCCATTGCTTAGTAACACCTCAACTCTTCCTTAACTGGAAAAAAAGGGGGCTATTTTATTTTCTTTCCTTCTCTCTCAGAAGGTGAAGCATTCCATAGCCTCCTTTCATAGGCTTTTCCATTCACATGTACTCTCAAATCCATGTCTTAGATATCCTTGTTATAGATACACTTGTCCTTACTTGCATCTATAATCTCTCTTTCACTCGATCTTTAAAACCTTTCTACAACTAAGCTCATGTAGACTTTTAAAAACCATTTTCTTTCCTTCTTTTTTTGGTGATTGGCTGGTTTGGGGATCTGAACCCTTGACCTTGGTGTTATAGTACTGTGCTCTATAATACTTTGCTCTAACAAACTGAGCTAACTGGCCAGTCCTACAAACATTTCCTGAGGCTTTCTACTAGAATCTCTGAAAAAGAATCAGGTGGAAATTCTAAGATGGAAAGTATAATAACATGAAATTAAAAACTGAGACTGAATATAATCAGCAGTGTATTATCCTAATAGAAGAATGGAATAGGGACCTGTAAGGTGGTTTGTGGAAAATATGCCCAAAATGTGCACATTAAAATGCATAGAAAAAAATATAAGGAATGAAAAAAGAGTGTAAGAGATATATGGGATGTTGGAAATAGTTTACCGTATGTATAATTTATGTTTCTGGCAAGACTGGAAAGAGAGAATGGGGTAGAAATAATATTTCAAGAGATGCAAGTTAATAAGTTTATCGAACTACATTATTAAGAAGTTCTATGAACACAAACTGTGTAATTACAAAGAAAATCACACATAGGAATAAAAGCATTAAAATCATGGCAACAAAAGACAAAGAGAAAAAAATGTTAAAGCATATTGAGAAAAATGACATATTACTTCCTGAAGAGCTGACAGCCAAATTCTTGACAAATAAAATGGAACCCAGAAAACAGTGGAATGATATACTTGAAAATGCTGAAATAAAATTGCCAACTGCAAATTGTATATTCAGTGAAAATGTCCTTCAAAAAAAGAGGAAATAAAAGTATATTCGGGAAAACAAAGACAACCTAATTAAACCCATTAAAGAAATGCTATGGGAAGAAGGAAGAAGAAAGCTATCTATTGGAATCATGGTAGTATAAGAAAGCATAAAGAGCCACAAGATAGGATAAATATGTGCATAAAGTGTTCAAAAAATAATACTATTAGCATATGGGGTTTAAAAAGTATATATGATTAAAATACATTACAACAGGCCAGAAGAAAAACAAGGGTAAATGGAATTAAAAATATAGATCCCTTCATTGCTCAGAAAGTGATAAAATATCTAACATAAGTTAGACTTAAATAAGTCAAGGACACATTTATAATCTTTAGGGAAATAATCAGGAGAATAATATAATATTGCAAAATTAATAGTGAAAATGGAATATTAAAAAAAATACTTGATTGATAAAAACAGAATTAAGGAAAAATTCCAA
Source organism: Cynocephalus volans (assembly GCF_027409185.1). NCBI lineage: Eukaryota > Metazoa > Chordata > Mammalia > Dermoptera > Cynocephalidae > Cynocephalus > Cynocephalus volans. The sequence continues at coordinate 59,146,445 of NC_084478.1, forward strand.
GCTCAAGGAATAAAAAGGGAAGGAGGAAGAGTAGACAATAGTATATTTAAACACAAATATATCACCAGTTAAATTAAACAAAATTGGACCAAATATTCAAAGACCAAGATTGTCAGACTAAATTTAAAAAGCATGTACAAACACAAAAGCACTCTGCTGCTTACAAAAGACATGCTTAAAATATAAGTGGATCAAAAGTTTTAGAGAATAAAATGACAAAATTTATACTGAAATATTACTAGAGATGAGGAGAAACAGTTCAAATTTGGAAAGATCAATTCAATAAGATACAATAATCCAAAATGGATATACACCTAATAATGTAGCCTAAAAATATATAAAGCAAACACTGACAGACAAACAAGAAATCATAGATGATTCAAAAAGAGTAGTTGGAGATTTCAGCACACTTCTCTCAGTGGATAGAGCCAGCAAACTCAAATCAGTAAAGATATACAAGTTTTGAACAGTACAATCACAAAGCTTGACTCAATTAATATATACTTGTATAGATACAGGGCATCTACAAATAAACCCAGAGCTAATATAATACTTAATGGTGAATGAATGAAAGCTTTCTCTTTAATTTAGGAACAAGACTAGGATGTGCCTTCTCACCATTTCTATTCAAAATTGCACTAGATATTCTCACCAGGACAATTATCAAAGAAACAGAATTAAGAATCATCCAGATTGGAAAGGAAAAAGTTAAACCATCTGTATTCACACATAACATGACGTTTTATACAGAAAACCCTAGGGAATACACACCACACACATAAAAATCTATTAGAGCTAACAAATAAGTTCCGCAAGATTATAGGATACAATATTCACATACAACAATCAATTGTGTTTGTAGACACTAGCAATGAACAATCAAAAAATTAAACAAAGGAAACAGTTTTATCTATAATAGCATTAAAAAAATATTTAGTAATAAATTTAACAGAAGTCCAAGTTTCATACACTGAAAACTATAAAACAACATTGAAATTTTCAAAACCTAAAACACAAAAAAACACCCTATGTTTATAGAAGAATTAATATTGTTAAGATGGCAATACTCCCAAAATTGGTGTACTTATTCTATGCAATCCTTATAAAATCCCAATATCCTTTTTGTAGTAATTGAAAACCTGATCTCAAAATGCGTATGGAAATGCAAGGGACCCTAAATAGCCAAAACAATCTTAAAAAGAAGAACAAAGTTGAAGGACTAAGACTCCCTGATTTTAAAAGTTACTATAAAGCTACAATGTCAAGACAGTATGGTACTGTCATAGGATAGATATGTAAATAGATGGAATAGAACTGAGAGTCCAGAAATAAACCTCTACAGTTATGGTCAATTGATCTTTGACAATGGTGCCAAGACAATCAGTGGGAAAAGAATAGTCTTTTCTATAAATGCTGCTGGGACAACTAGGAATCCTATGCAAAAGAATGAAGGATGACTGCTACCTCACACCACACAGAAAAATAAACTCAAAATATGTCAAAGGTTTAATTGTAAGAGCTAAAAGTATAAAACTCTTAGAAGAAAATATGGGTGTAAATCCTCATGACCTTTGATTAGGCAATGATTTTAGATACAACACCAAAAGCACAAGCAACAATAACAAAAATAGACAAACTAGGCTTCATTAAAATAACTTTTGTGCTTCAAGGGATTCTATCAAAAATGTGGAAAGGCAACCAAGAGAATGGGAGAAAATATTTGCAAATCATATCTGATAAGAATTTGTATGCAGGATATATAAGGAACTTTTACAATTAAAAAATAAAAAGACAAATATTCCAATCAAAAATGGGCAAAAGATTTGGGTGAATATTTCTTCAAAGATCATATACAGATGACCAAAAAGTGCATGAAAAAATGTTCAACATTATAGGATGGCTATAATCAAAATGACAGACACTAACATGTGCAGATGAAGATGTGGAACAATTGGAAACCTCAAACATTGCTGCTGGGAATGTAAAATGGTGTGGCTTCTTTGGAAATAAAAACATATATCCACACAAAAACCTGTACATGAATAGTCATAGCAGCATTATTCATAATAGCCAAAAAGTAGAAACAACTCAAAAAGCCATGAACTGATGGATGGATAAATAAAAGTGGTATATCCATAAAATAATACTATCCAGCCATAAAAAGGAATGATGTACTGGTACATACTACACCATAGATGAACCTTAAAAACATTACGCTAAGAAGCCAGACAAGGGCCTCGTGTTGTGTAATTCCAGTTGTACAATATGTACAGAATAGGCAAATCCATAGAGACAGAAAGCATATTAAAGTCTTCCAGGGGCTTGGAGAAGGAGAAAGAGGGAGTGACTGCTAATGGGTTCGGGAGTTTTTTGTAATGAAAATATTCTGGAATAACATAGCAGTGACAGTTGCACAACTTTGGAAATATATTTGGGACCACTGAATTGTATGATTTAAAAGAGGAAATTTTATGAATATGTTAATTACATCACAATTTAAATGTTACAACTGTATTTCTTGCAAAAAAAAAAGTGAATCCATAATTTAAAGCTTCCAACAGCCATATGACTTGTCCAGTAAATTATCCTTAATATTTAAGGAAAAAAATAATGGTAATTACAAGAGAAGAGAAAAATCTCTTTCCAGAAACTAGAAAAAAAAGAAGAGACACTTCTAAGTGGTTTTATGAAGTCAGGATAACCTTAATACCAAAATCTATAAGCATGTTATATAACAGTTTAATTACAGGCAAAACTCTTTTATGAACACAGATAAAAGAACTAAGATAATTCACTATTTTTCCATTGTCACTTGTCTCTCTGTTTACCCCTGAGGAAAATTTTGGTTTAGGTAACTGGGCAGATATCCTTGCTGCCCCCAGAATTCTAACAATATGAATAAATCACAATCCCACTTCCTTAATACATTCCTCCAAGATTCATCCATCTCCTCAGAAGTAATCACAAGTGAAAATTTGTGTTACTTTAAATTTTATTCTAGGCTTTTCCTTCCACAGATGTGCTATAAAAAGTACATGGTAAGTTTTTAACACGCATGGATAACGGTGTGCATACTGCTCTTCCTCTTGCCCTTGTCACAATAAAATGATTGCAGGATCTTTCTATGAGAGCACATGTAGAACCAAATCACTCTTAACACCTTAGAGTTCAAAAGTGTGCATGTGCCATAATTAATTTAACCAATCTCCTGAGGCAGATTTTGTGTCTATTAATTCTTTTCTGATAGACAATTAAGTTGTTTCCCATTTGTGGCTATGATTAACTGAACTGATATCAACATCACTGAACATGAATTCTTGGGAAAAATATGCGTATTTTCTTATAGGAAAGACATAGCAAAGTGCAAGTTGGATTAAAGTGAAAAAAAGGTGATGAATGTAAACATTATTAATATTTCTAAAACTCTGTTCTAATAAAGCTGTACCAATTCATATTCCTACATACAAATTTGTGTGAATAATCTATACCCTCACTGGCATTTTATTTAATCAACCTTTTAAATTCTGGTCAAACTATTGGATAGTTTATCTTTAGTTCATTTGGGTTTTCTTCACACACCAGCTAATCATCTGCTAATTATATGAGCTGGGTTTTCTATTGTTTCAGTCTCTATTCCATTGATCTCTTCTGATTCCCATTAACATACTATGTTGAGTTTTTATTAAATTGTTGAGTAGCAAGGGTTACAGCAGGCATCCTAGTCTACTTCCCAGTTTTTACATGAAAGCTGCTAACATTTTCATATTAAATATGACATTTACTGTAGTATTTTTTGTTTTCTTTTCTTTTTTTTTTGGTAGATATCTTTATCTAGTCAAATAACATATCTTCCTTATCATGAATGAATGCTGATTTTTTACAAAATAATTTTCTGTATGAATTCAGATAAGATTTTTTCATTTAATCTGTCAATGTCAATGTGGTATGCCAGTTCTGAATCTATTTGCCCTCAGGTCCATTCTTCATCCTTCTTCTACTCCATTCTCTATTCTACATGGGCTGGACCAATAAATCTTAGGCTCTGCAACATTTGGCTTCTAACTTATTTCAGGCAAGAGGAGGCACCAATAGGAGGTTACAGCCCAGGACGAAAGAAACCACCAGAGTTTTTCTTCTTTTCCCTCTTTGAATCAGGTGGTTTCTCCTTTAACGGTTACATCTTCTCCATGGCTCTAGCTTCCATCGTATGAGTCCACCATGGTTCTAGATCTTGTTGACCTCAACTCCTAGGCTTCAGTAACAAATACTACCTCTTCTTTTTGTCCCTCCAGCCTAAAGGTAGGACATCCTCAAGTTTCTAAGTGTTAGGTTTCCTGACCCTTCCCTGTGTGTCTTTTCCATCCCCTGAACAACCAACGTATTACATTAAAATTCCTTCTGGGTTAAATATATAGAGACATTTCTGTTTCTGTGGATAGTTTTCTACTGTTACTTGTTTTCAGTTATATTTCTTGTTTTCTTAACAAATTACATGTAGAGAAGTATTCAAGTTGTAAAATTTTAAAGCATACACATAAACCTCTAAAACACTACCTGTGAGATAAGCTGAAATGGTATTATTAAGAGGGATGATTACAGCCTGAAACAGATGATTTACAAAACAAGGAATATTCAAAACATGCAAGCAATTCAGGAAGGTAGAGAGTGAACAGCGTATTAAACCTAAAGAGGTAGAAGGTAGGAAATAATGAAGATCAATACAGAAATAAGGAAGTAGAAAAGAGTAAAGCCAACTAACCGAAGGCAGTTCTTGGAAAAGTTTTATAAGATACACAATTTTTGAAAGTATTATCAATTACAAAAGAACAAAGTAGAAATGAGTGATTTAAGTGAGATTGTACAAAATCTTATTTAGGTGCAGAAGAGATTTAATATAAGAGAACACCATAAATATATTTTATCATTACCTAAGGGTAGCCAAATGTTGGACTAGGAAGGAAAGGGTCTACTTATGGAAGAATTTCAGCTAATAAACTTGAAAGGAATGATATAATTAGAGAATTACTGTCCAGCAGCCCCAATAAATTAATGGATAGAAATGATAATCATCAACACTGCCAATATGAGCACAAATGTAGACACGCAAACGTTACGTTCATCCTAATGGAAGTGCACGTCATCACTTTTTGAGTGGTTTTGCTAGTAAACAGGCAAAAACTCAATAAATCTTAATCTGATCCAACTTTTAACTCTATTGATGACTGTTGATGCTCAGTTTCGAGTACATTGTGTTCATTATACTCTTCTCTGTACTGTCGTATACTCTTGATACTTTTTCTAGTGAAAGTTTTTTATTTATATATTTATATATTTATTTATATATTAATCTGTTTATTTATTTGATAAATATCATACCTTTAAATTGGAAATTCCAAGCCAAATGGACCAATTTTGGGAGAGATTTAATTGACCAAATTCTTCCAAACAGCAATAGAAAACTTCAATTGAACTATACAAACTGAAACTTTAGCCTAAGCTCCAGCTCTCCTCAAAATATTCCAGAACAAGACAGGTTTAGAGGCCAGTTTCACCAAACTTTCAGGGAAAAACTAATTGCCATCTTAGGTAAACTCTTCCAAACCCTGCAAAAACATGGGAAAGGATGAAACACATTTTAGTAGGTGTGTTGACCTTGATACAAAGACCAAATAACTACACTACAAGAAAAGATTGTTTGAGTCAAGCTCACTCATATCGTGGCATCTATCCTAGATAAATTCATATTATGTCCAATGTAGCTGTGAATCAGTAGGCCGTGCCCAAAAAATACAATGATGATATAACATTAGAAAAAACTGCCAATTAGAATTTCTCTAAGTTGATACATTAGAGGAGAAAAGGCATTTGATAATTTCCAGGAGTGCAGAAAAAGCATTTAACAAAAATATTTCACACTCATTCATGTAAAAACTTTTTGCAAAATAGCATTAGAAGGGAATACCCGTTTCCTGAAATCTACAACAAACTTACATAAATATGAAATATTAGAAGCATCCCCGTTAAATTCAGGACCAAGACACCTGAATTATACCATTTCTACTGTTTAGAAGTAGACTGGAATATATAGCCAGAACAATAAAAATATCAAAACACATAATAGGTAGGAATATCTAGAGACAGAGACAATAAACGGTGACAGTATTATTCTCCAATCAGAAAATCCAAAGGAACCAGTGCACAAAATATTGAAATGAGTAAGAAACTTCAGAAAGCTGTTGTGTATATCGCTACAGCAAAATCGGGATCTTAGCCACACAAAATCAATAACTAATTAGGACAAGTAGTAGAACATATCTCAATCACAACAGAAGCAAATATCCAAAATTTACCTAAAAATAAACCTAACAACAAGAATGTACACAATGTTTTTTTGTGTGTGTGTGTGTGTGACCGGTAAGGGGATCATAACCCTTGGCTTGGTGTCGCTCGCACCACAGTGAGTGAACAGGCGGCCATCCCTAAATAGGATCCGAACCCGCAGCCTCGGTGCTCCCAGTGCTGCACTCTCCGAGTGAGCCACAGGGTCGGCCCTGTATATCATCGTTTTGGAGGCAACTATAAGGAGCAACTATAAGCACAGACAGGTAAAAGAAGTCCCAAGTAAATAGATCAGTACACTATGTTTACTCATGGGGAAAAGAATATTGTAAAGATGTAAATTTTCTTTAAATTATGTACAGATTTACTGCAGCTATGGACTAAATTGTGTCCCCCTCCCCAATTCATGTTCTCTTACTATAAACGAGAGTCAAAAAATAAAGTCACTGCCCTCGACTGACCAATGTTAGATAACATCAAAAGGTCTGGGTCTCACGAACCGTGCAGCTCAGCCTCTTCCCCCTAGAAAGTAGATCGTTTAGAAGAAGGCTCCCCAAATTCAAAAGTTTGGTTAGTGAACAGATTCTATTGTCTGGTGTATTTTTTCTCTGACAACTTGCCACCTGTCCTGGGACCCTGCTTTGCATTGCAGCTTCCCCTTCTGCATCTAGCCCGAGACTTTGGTCCATTCTCTGCAAGGTCTGCAGTAGGGAAACAGCTCAGCGCTTTCAGGGACTTGGTCTTTCCCAAGAAGCCTGGATGAAGTTACAGAAAATTATTTAAGTGAAACAAGCCAGCCACAGAGGGAAAGATACAAGCGAGAAAGAAGGAAGGAAAGAAAGACCACAGTAGTTCATTGGACTTGCAGAGGGAGAGAACATACCTAGGGTTGCCAGGTGCGGAGGGGGAGAAGGGAAGAGGGGCTGGGGAGAAGGTGGGTGGGGGACACAGGGTATAATTGCAATTTGTGGCCATAGGCATGCTGATAGTGTTGACCTGATCATCACATCTTGGGCACAGGTAGTGATGGTCAGCTTTGTACTCCAAGAATATGCATAAAATAAAAAAAATAAAATAAGTAAAAAAAAAAAAAAATAGCAGCAGCCGCCGCCACAAGGAAGACACCCTGTTCCTCCTCTCCCACACAACGCCGAGATCTGATGGGACAGCCCACTCCAGAACCAAGGGGCCCCGCACAGAGCCCCACCCTTGCTTTCATTCCTGGAAGGCCAGGGGCAAAGCTGTCAGCATGAAATACCCCCTGACTTTCACCTCAAGGGTCTCAGAGAGATAAAACCCTCATTGGTGGAAGGAGAGCAGCCTCAAGTCTTCAGAGGAGAAAGGTGATGCGGAAAGACAAGGCGAGGACCCGCACCTGCAAGAACAGAGGACTCTCGGAACCCCGCCCGCCGCACTCCGCCCCGCCCCCACCCCTGGGCGCTGAGAGACGCTGCGTGGCTGTTAGGCCCAACGGTGCTCCGTTCTGCGTCGGGACCTCCGGGAGGGAAAACTTTCAACTGAAGCTGGTGGACTCAGGTGAGCACAGGGTGAAGGAGAGGACCCTGAGTGAGGACACTCGTCTCTACAGCAGAGGGTGGCCACACAGCTCCCTGCCCCTGTGGCCTACCCTGGGATACCCCGGGCAGGGCTGTCAAGCGGAGGAGCCTCATTTTTCCCCGTGAGTGTTTCAGGAAGGTGGGGCCCTTGGTCTGATGGGGGCGAGCTTCAGAGCTGCAGGGGGAGGAGGCCCAGGCCCTGCCAACCGTTAACGTGCTGATCCTGAATGTGAGACGACAGCTTGGCTTAAAACCAAGGTGGTCTCTTCCGGCAGAAGGTGCCCACACTATCTCATTCTCCCTCTTCCAGGTGCCTGCCTTACCTGATCTCCTACACACGCTCCCTGACCGGAAGCATCATGCCTCGAGGTCATAAAAGTAAGCTCCGTGCCCGTGAGAAAAAACGCTGCCAGGCCCGGAGTGAGACTCAGAGTCTCCAGAGAGCTCAGGTCATTGCAGCAGAGGAGGAAGAAGCCCCTTGTTCCTCCTCTTCTCTTTGTGGTGGTGATTCTCAGGGCTCCCCCGCTGCTGGGCCACGTGGCAAATCACGGAGGCCTGGGAGAGCTCCACCCACCACTGCTGCTTCTGCAGGTGTTCCATGCACAAGATCTGATGGAGGTGCCACGAGCCAAGGTGAGGAAAGACCAAGCACCTCCCAGGCACCACCTACCACTGATCGTTCGTGCAAAAGCCCTGTAGGCCAGAAGGCGATTTTGTTGGTGTCGTTCATGTTGCGCAATTATAACATGAGGGAGCCCATAAGAAGGCAAGACATGCTGAAGTGTATCACCAGAAAGGACAGGCAGCACTTCCATGAGATCCTCAAGAGAGCCTCTGAGCTTATGGTGCTGGCCTTTGGCATCGAAGTGAAGGAAGTCGACCCGACCAGGTCCCATTATATGCTTGTCAACAAATTGCATGTCACCGGTGATGCAAGGCGGAGTGGTGGGACAGGCATCCTGATGACCGTCCTGTGTGTGATCTTCATGAAGGACAATTGCGCCGCTGAAGAAGATATCTGGGAAGTGCTGAATGTGATGGGGATATATGACGGAAAGAAGCACGATTTCTACGGGGAGCCCAGGAAGCTCATCACCCAAGATCTGGTGAAGGAAAGGTACCTGGAGTACCAGCAGGTGCCTCACAGTGATCCTCCACGCTTTCAATTCCTGTGGGGTCCAAGAGCCCATGCTGAAACCAGCAAGATGGAAGTCCTGGAGTTTTTAGCCGGCATCCATAATACCGTTCCCAGTGCCTTCCCGTCCTGGTATGAGGAGGCTTTGAGAGATGAGGAAGAAAGGGCCAGAGCCAGATTTGGAGCTATGCTTCTTACTGCCATGGCTCATGCACGTTCCAGGCTCCATTCCAGCAGTTTCTCCCACCCTTAGTGAAATCTGAGGTACTTTCCCCACTTTGTGTTTGAAAAATAGTGGGTGGCCAAGGCAGTGTTGGAGGGAGCACAGGACATATCATATCTGTATTCCTGTTCTGTGTGAGTAACTTTCAGATTTATCTTTTGTTGTTGTTGAAAGTTTTCAATTTTATTCTTTTAAAAAAAAGGTTTATTAGCTTCAGAATCTAAGTATATAAATAATACTGGTTATATATTTAATGTTGCTTATGAAGCTTAAGAGTTAAGAGTTTTGCTATTTTCCCAAATAAACTGGAAAACCTTCCATCTTATTTAGTGATCTGAAAGAAACAAAAAACATGGCACTGGAATAGGCATTTCTATAGAAATGTGAAAAAAATCAGCAAGAACATAGAATTAAGAAATAGAGAAAAATAAGTAAAAGATGGTAAATACTTGACTTCTCTTATGACTTCTCTTCTGTTGTTCTGTAAAATAAAAGTTATATACCTGGATTTGCTTGGTTTATTCAAGGATGTAGAAAAGGTTAAATTATAATAAATTTGACTTCTTGTTCGGTGTCGTTTTTACTCCTCAAATATTAATTAAACATTTGCTCTGGGCCGAGCCCGTGGCGCACTCGGTAGAGTGCTGCGCTGGGAGCGCGGCGACGCTCCCGCCGCGGGTTCGGATCCTATATAGGACTGACCGGTGCACTCACTGGCTGAGTGCCGGTCACGAAAAAAAAAAAAAAAAAAAAAAAAAAAAAAAAAAAAAACATTTGCTCTTTGGAAAGCTCCATGGTAGTACCAGGGATGGTAAGAAACAGAAGACCGAGCCACTGTCCATAGAATTTTAGTCTCGTGGCAGCTGTCATGTAAGGGAGATGGTAAGTTATCCTGTAAGAAATAAAGGAGAAGTGAAAAGGAGTGTGCGGGGGCTGGAGTTGGAGGTGGGACTGTTCCAGAGGAGAGCCATCTAGTGTAATATGCCCAGAGGCAAGGAAATTTGGGGCCTTGGAAAACCTCAAGTCCCTCAACGGGAGGTAATGTGAAGTTAAACTGGGTGATGGGTCAGAGGAGAGTGTGGGAGGGGTGTTAGGGGCTGGACTCTCCGGTGGGGTGTCTCAGAGTTGGGAGACAAAGCCTCGAATGGAGAACTGCTTTTAGCAGTTACTTTGGGAACATGGATAAACCAGAGGGAATCTCCAACTGGGGCAGGGATGAAAAGTGTCCTGTGCTCTTGTCCCAGTGCAGGTGAACACAGTGAACAAGCTAACAGTTTTATACACATCATTTCCAAGGAGTTTCTGAGGAGTGTGATACTCCCTTGAGGTGGGATACCCAGAAACCACTGTGCTGACACTCCTGGCCTTGGGCTGGGGGAGTCATAGCCTGCTACATTAGAAGGGCATTTTAACTAAGTTATCATCAGCATAGTTTGGCAAACTCCAAGGAAGGGAATGACTTGGGTAGGGGTTAAATGAGTGAAAATAGGGGTGGTTTGGATCAAAGTGCAGCTGGGAGGGAGGGAAGGAGTTGGCTTTTGGCACACACTCTGGAAGCTTTGAGTTGCAACCAAAATGGAGAGGATTCCCCAACATCCAAATTAAATAATGTATTCTGTAAAGGGGAAGATTTTACTGTTTTTTTTTTTTTTTCTTTCTAGCAAGAATTTTTGAGTAATTTGGTGTGCTGTGTCCTATAGCACTGCATATTCTTGCGCATTTCCTGGATTAAAAAATAAATAAAAACAAACAAACAAAACCCATTCTAGCCAAAGGGATAGTTATCATCAGGGGTCCAAAAAAAAAAAATCATAATAATAACTACCATTTCTTAAAATCTCAATGCACACTAGTCACTGTGCCGAGGGCTTTACACACATTACACACCTTCCAACAGTCCTAGAAGATAGGATTATCAAGCCCACTTCATGCTCATACAATGTGGTAATGTCCCTAGTTCACACAGCTAGTAAGTGACAGGGCTGAGACCAGACCCTGGTCTGAATTCCTCTAGAGCCCACCCTTTTCCTCTCCTCCCAGCCTGAGACAGATTTTGTATCTATTAATTCATTTATCTTCTCAAATGTCTCTCAAGTGATAGGAAGTACTCTGTGGCCGAAGCACTGAAAGCAGGCTTAAAGAAGCCAGGTGAAAATGAGCACCAAATACAATTCGGGGCTGTCTGTGGGCCTCATCTCCTAAGGGTCCTCCTGCCCCTAGCCCTGGGGTTCCTTGAGCACTGACTCTGCTCTCGTCCCAGCACATGCGTCCAGTCCCAGCATTACAGGGTCTTCCCCCGTGTGCTCTCCTGTCCAAACTGCAACTGACCCTCTGTCCAGCTCCAATGCCTCGTTCTTGGGAGCCAGCACCCGCTCCCAGAGGAACAGGCAGTCCAGACTCACCTGCTTCTCCCTGACATAGAAGGTTCCAACTGCCTGTAGGGTTCTATCCTTCACCATGGACCGTTTCTGACAGCAACAGCCCCTTCCACCTAATTGTTCACTTTGGATAGTGAAGCAAAGGCACCTCGTCATTCCTGTGGGTGCCTCCATCACACTCTCAAAGTGTTTTCAAACTCACTTTTGAGGAGAGTCCAATTTGGTGCAGAATGTACTGGTTCCTGGTTTATAACCCTGAAGTTAGAGAGGAGGTTTTGGAAACCATCCTGATGTTTGAGGTCAGCGTTTAATGGGGTTAATTATTTCAGACTAGCCACCAAACCTATATACCAATGAGTGAGCTTACTTAGGTGGTCAGAATCCCCAGCCTCCCCCGTAAGTAATCAATAAGGAAAGAACATGGTGATCAGTGTGTGTAAGCCTACATCTGCTGAGGCAGAATCCCTAAAATCCCAGGAGCCCTTTCAGGAGATTGAAAATGGTTCCATGGCAGATATGTTAGCTTCAGTACTAAAATAAAAAAATGTTCAAATCATATCCACAATATATAAAAAGGATAAAATGTCAGAAACAAGTTAGTCTATTTCAGTAATCCAAGACTGATTTAACATTCATCATCACAATAGCAGTAAATAAGGGGAGGAAAAAAACTACATAATTTTCTCAATGGATACAGAAAAATATTTGTTAAAATAGTTAATATCCATAGGAACAGATGGAAACCTTATCTTGTATAGTGTTATCACGTATACAAAAACAACCTTCAGCAAACATCATGATTAATGGTGAATCACTGAATGCTTTCCTCCTGAGATTGGAAATTGGGCAAGGTTACCCACTAAGACCATTTCTATCTAACATGTACTAGAGATTCTAACCAGTAAAATAAAGTAAACGCATAAAAGAAAGAAAATTAGGGTTATAAAGGAAGAAAGAAAATTGTCATTATTCACAGACCATATTATTGTGTGATAAGTGAATTTAGCAAGGTCACTGGATAAAAGTTAACATACAAATATCAATTTTACTTCTATATACAGGGAATAAAAAATTACATAATGTAAATTTAAGAAAATTATGCCATTTACATTACCTTTCAAAAAATATCAAATATCAGAAATATATCTAAGGGTATATACACAAAACTTCTACACAATATTACTGAGAGAGAGCATTATGGAGGTTTTGGGATGTTGGTAAAGATCATTTGCTAAGTGCCACTATTCCATTCTCTAAATTTTCTTTTGTCTCTCTTTTGTTATTCCCTTTTCTGAGATAGGAGGTATTCAATCACCATGGGTTTGGGTTTCAGGACACAGCTCTGATTTTCAAGCCACTCACCAAAGTCTCAAGCCAAGGGGCAGGCCATTCCCTAGTGGAGAGTTACTATTGCTTATTGCACCTATTTTCGGTACCAACACCGGGAGATTGAGACCACAAGGGGCGGACTTATGTAAAACCAATGGCTGAGCATGCTTGGTAGAAAGGAGTTATATAACCCTAGTAGCTGAGCATGGCCATTGAAAGGAATTTACATAGGCTTATATGACCCGAGTGACTGAGCATGCTCAGTGGAAGGGAGTTTATCCTTGGAATGACCTTCCACTAGGGGTGCTAAAGAGCACAGAATATTCTTGAATATGTTCAGTGTATGTGATAGAATTTGATCAATGAGCATGCCCTAAAAGGAGAAAAACTGAGCATGTGGAAGACTATGTTACATAACTGGGAACAAACCCCTTAGTTGAATATTCATTAGATGGCATGAATATGTATTAGATAGCAAACCGGTAAAAGTTGAATCCAGGCAGAAGGTGGGGCTTTTGCCCACTTCTCCTGGAGCAACCCACACTTTGCTGGCAAGGTGTGTATGCTTTACTTTTGTGTTAAGCTTACTTCTAATGGGCAGCTACTCACTCTCTCAAGCCAGCCTATAGTCTGTACTAAACTCTAAGTGTATATTTCTTACATTTGTGTAAAACTTAGTGTGAGTCCTGCTCAGTCTCTGGAGCTAGGCCATGCTTTTCTCTATGAGGTCTGTGTCCCTTATTTTGCTACATTAAACTTACTTTCACTTTCTACAATGACTCTGCTCTTGAATTCTTTCCTGTGTTGGAGTCAAGAACCTGCTACGCGACAGGGTGGGTTGAGGCTGGCTATCGGGCCTCCCCAGACCCTCTCCTCTGGTATCATTTCCACTCTTAAAACACTGGTACAAGCCTGCATGACTTTTCGCATAAGCTATTATTTATCTCCTTGCCTATACACTTCCCCTTTGGCCTTTATCCTAGTCACTACTGCCAGATCAATCTATCAATCATTATCCTGCTCAAAAAATTTTATGTCAATATAAAATGGTGAATAGGTAAATATAAGTTATTCTGTATGGTTTCAAGGTTTGTATCCCACTATTTCCTGTTACCCAACTGATATTCCAGAAAAATTAAAATTGTTGCTGTTCTCTGAATATATCCTCTGTTTTTCCATGTCCTGAAAAATGTTTTTCTCCCATATAGCACACCTTTCTCCCATCTTTGTTTGTAAAAGCTTTTGCTAATCTACAAAACACAACTAATTTCTTTTATTCCATTAAGGACCTCATAAGTGCTCAATAGATACTGAGTTGAATATTGTCTTAGTCTGTTCCTGTTGCCTATAAGAAAATACTTGAAACTAGGTGATTTATAAAGAAAATGAAATTTATTGCTTACATTTTCTGAGGCTGGGAAGACCAATGTCCATCTGATGGTGGCAACAGTGACCCACGGCTCTCACATTTCAGGATGGTGGAAGCAGAGAGAGCAGAAACAGAGAAAGACAGACTCTCCTCTTCTTTTAAAGCCCTCAGAACCACGCCCCTGACCACCATTTTTAATCCATTCACTACTGCACGGTCCTACAATCCAATCACCTCTTCAAGGTTCCACCGTTCAATTACTGTAATAGGATTCCCACCCTCTTAACAGTCACAGTGGGGGCTAAGTTTCTAATACATAAAACTTGGGGAGCACAATTCAAGCTTCAATGGGTTTTGAAGGGACATAATTCCATCCACTACAAATATCTCACAAATAATAAGCTGCAAGACCCTACTCCTTCCTCTTAGGAAAAACAAATCCTTATAGCATATGTGGATCTAAAAACTCCCTTGAATTTAAGGGCTCAAGTTATATTTGACAGCTTTGGTAAGACAGGGGATGGAGTATAAGCTTATATCATTAGGGAGAGTAAAGTACTCATCATATTTCATGGTATATGGATCAACTCAGAATCAAAGCCAGATGGTATAAAGTTCCATCTGGATGAGGACTAGTATAAGAAGCTAGCAAACATAAAGTTAGGAAAGATCCAGAAGAAACTTAAGTAATGCCCACAATATTAATTCCCAAATATTGAATACCAAAGAACCATTTCCAGAGAATATTTACCAGAGAATACCTCCAAAGTAAATATCAGACATAACAGATTTCACAAAATTCTGACCCACTTACATAACTCAGTGGCACAAGATAGCAGTATTTATCTTGGAATAATGTTCAAAGACACTTTTGATTTTGTTTAGCACAAATCATCTCTTATCCCCAAGGAGAAAAGCACAGATGTCCAACTTATTAGCATAACAGAAGAATTGCTTCAAGATTCATACAACATTGGTGGTTCTTTTAATTCTATTCAGCCTAACATATTTCAAGGTGGAGTGGGGCCAGAGGATTCTTTGCTAGCATTACCCTTTTATTTATTTATGTTTTACTTTTTAGAATTAAAAAAAAAGTAAACATGACAATAAACATGACTCAGAGTCCATAAGATTATTTAAAAAGCCAAGCTTTTCCTAGGCAACTTGATTGTTTGAGACATAAATCTGAGAGCGGTTTCTTCTGTAGCTCCTGAAGGAGAGGAGCTGTGGGAAGCAGTGCAGGAAGTTTATGGTAAGATGTGACTATGAGTTTCATCAGATTTCTGCCAATTCCGTCAGGCTCTGGCAATGGCCTAGTATCCACGTTTCATTTAGTAAAAGCAATTCCTTTACTGAATGGTTATTAGGCACTACTCCAGCTCTGATAATCTTGCAGCCTGATTCAAAGATAACATTTAGAAAATCCAGAGCAGATACATAGACCAGTATGCGTGAATGGATAGGGTCAAGGACAGAGATTGGGAGAGATGGAAAGTTCATGACTGTGGTAGAAAGATTTTTCTTGGCAAAAACACTGATTTTATGTCAAATTATATGTTGAAACATTCTAACTCTCCAAAGAGGTAGAGTGCTAGTCAGGTAACATACACTGTCTTCATAATAACACACCAAGTAGAACAGTTGATAGTAATTTAAGAAAACATGCCTCGCCGTTATAATTATTGCATCTATATTTGTATACAACAGGTGTAGCTAAAGTGGAAAATTTTCTAAAGAAAAATATGACAACCTTTATTAATCTCTTGATGTGACTTTCATTACTGAATATAATGAGACAAAGAGATCTGGTTCAGATGTTCTTGACAATGGATGTGGAAAGCCAAAGAAATTGCTAAAGCACATTAGTTCTCTCCTTTCTGAAAATACCCTACACTCTATGGATCTATTTCATTAGAAGGTTTAGTCCAAAACTATTAGACCTTTACTGAAAATTAGATTTGCCACAATGCAAAAGCTTTATCTTAAAGTACACTACAGTATCAGTTACCATATACATTCCTTCATTTGATAAATATTTGTGGAATAATTATTATGTGCCAGGAACTATTCTAGGCCCTGGGAGTCAGCAGTGAACAAAACGGTCAAAACTACTGCCTTATGTTCAGGCTAGGGAAGAAAGACAGTGAACAAATTCATGTCTGGTGATAAATGCTATGAAGAAAAAGAAAATGAGGTAAGGGAGATTTATCAATAGGAGAGATGGGGGTTTCTGTGGGTTAAATGTGTCCCCCAAAAGTTCATGTATTGGAAACTTGACCTCCATTGTAACAGTGTAAGAGGGTGGGAAATCCAATTGTGGTATTTGAAAGGTGGGGCCTTTGAGAGGTGATTAGATTGTGATTGATCCATTCGTGGAATAATGGGCATGGTCCTGATGACTTTACGAGAAAGACAAATGAGAAGTTTAGTTCTCACTCTTGTTCAGCCCATTCTTGCCATGTGATACCCTGCATCACTGTAGAGAGTTACCCCACCAGGAAGAAGGCCTGCACTAGGTGTGTTCCCTGGACCTTGGACTCCCCAGCCTCCAAAACTGTAAGAAATTTCCATTTTTTTTTTTAAATTATAAATTACCTGGTTTTATGTATTCTGTTATAAGCAACAGAAATGGACTGATATAGGAGTCAAGTTCTTTTACATAGGATGATTGAGAAAAAGCATGCTATAAGGCGCATTTGAGCAGAGATCTGAAGGAAGTGAGGAAGCAAGCCATACAGACACTTGGAAGAAAAGAGATGCAGCAGAGGGAACAGTAATTGAAAAGTCCCTAGGGCAGAAACAGGCTTGGTCTCTTGGAGGGATAGCAAGGAAGTAATGGTGGCTGGAGCAGAGAGAGTGAAGGGTAGAGTAACACAAGCTGAGATCAAGGAGGTACCCAGGGCCATGGCCAAAACTTTGATTTTACGCTAAGAAAAAAAAAAAAAATTAGAGGGTTTGTACAAGGGAGTGGTATGATCTGGCTTTTCTTTTTAAAAGGATCATTCTGGCTTTTGTAAGGGTAATACTAAACTGTAGAGGGCAAGGATGGGAGAACACAAACCAGTTGGAAGGAACCTGTAATGGTCTACACAAGAGATGATGGTGGCTTGAAACAAGGTAATAGTAGTGGAAATGTTAAAAAGCAGTCAGACTTTGGATACATTTCAACGTATACATAATAGGATTTGCTGAGTTTATGTAAGGTTTGAGAGAAAGGAGTCAAGCCAAGCTATTCACCTTGAGCAACTGGAAGAATGGAGTTATCATTTGCCAATACAAGAAAGATTGTTGCTGGAGGAATAGATCTGGGGTTGAGGGTGTGGATGTGGACATAATAAGTTTGAGGTGTGGATCAGTCAGGGTTCTAGAGGGAAGCAGATGGTACAGTGAAATTAGGCTAATCTGACAAGAGGTATAATAATGGAAATATTTATAAAGGTACAAAGACATAAAATCACAGGAATAATGTGATCGCCCCGGGCTAAAATCTGCTGGACTTTTTACAACCTCTAGGCCTAATGGGGTAAAGAAACAGACAGGAGTTGTGTGGACTGTACAAAGGGCTGAGGAAGGGGCTGAAACCTTTCTGAAGGATGCAGCCAGTACTCAGCAACATTGCAGAGAAGGAATCAGGGGAATCAATACTACAACCTCATCTCCTCCTTCCTGTTTGTTCTCCTGTTGGTGCTTACCATTATCTAAACCCAACAGGAAGCCAGAGAACAAAACAAGCCTTTCAATGTAACCCGTAGGGTTCAGCTTTCTATGGCACAGAGCAAGGCTCTCACCACAAAAAAAAAGACAAATGTTTGAGGTGGTAGAAATGCTGACAAGATTTGATCATTACACAATGCATGGAAAAATTCATATTATCTTTTAATTCCATTTTTCCATGAACTTTTTGAAGTTTCCTCTTGTGTATTGAAACAGCTCACTGTAACCCATACATATGTACAATTATGTGTCAATTAAAAAATTTTTTTTAAGAAAAAATTTTTTTAAAAGAAGGACAGAAAATACATCAGGAGGGGCAAATAGAAGATATCCAATATATGCAAGAGAAGATGTCGAGCTGGTTAATGGTTGGACTTGTGGCTTTTCAAGAGAAAGATGCCACATTCAATTTATGAAGAGTCTGGTGAAGCCCTGTGCCCTGGGACTGGTTGAACTGATATGTAACTTTGAATACAAGGAGAATTCAGAAATAGTGTCTCCATCAAATATTATCATTAACTTAGAATCACTGACATTTCTTGGCACATTAAGAAGTAGGTTATGGAGTAATTGGCATCCCAACGCATGCAATTGGATTAAAACCATTCATGTTCTTCTGTGCAGGAAACTCCTGACGATACCCCCAAGGAAAGTTTCTTGTTTGGGACACTCTTGTGAAAATTTCACTTTTTTGAGGATGCTAAGACAAAATTTCTTTGCCAACAGCAAAAACAAACCTGATGCTTTGAGTAGATGGAATCCATTCAATGCTTTAGCAATACTTCTGACTGTGTTTCCTGGGTTTAAAGGAGCTTCATCCAAAACCCTGACTCACTGCTTTTTGTTTTTTATACAAAATTCATCTATAGAACACTTTTAGATTTAAGGAAAAAAATGTAAAGATTGTACAGAGACTTCCCATAAACACTGCACCAAATTTTTTTTTTTCCAAATTTCTTTTATTAATTAACATCTTACATTACTATGGTACATTTGTCACAATTAATGAACCAATATTAATAGATTATTATTAAATGAAATCCATACTTTATTCAGATTTCCTCAGCTTTTACCTAATGTCCTTTTTCTGTTTCACTATGCCATCCAGGACACCACATTATATTTAATCATCATGTCTCCTTAGGCTATTATGTTTTTTTAAACTTTCCTTTTTTCTGATAACCTTCACAGTTTGGAGGAGCATTGATCACATGTTTTGTGGAATGTCTCTTAATTGGGATTTTTTAAATTTTTTCATGATTAGATGAGGTTGTAGGATTTTGAAAAAAAAAAAAAAGCCACAAAGATAAAATGCCAATCTCATCACATCATATCAAAGGTACACACTGTCAACATGACTTATCACTGTTGATATTGACCTGGATCATCTGGCTGAGGTAGTGCTTGTCATATTTCTCCACTGCGAAGTTAGTTTCATTCCCCTCTTTCTACACTGCACTCTTTGGAAGGGAGTCAATGTACACAGTCCACATTTTACTTTAGGTTATAATTCAATACTACTTTATCTATTTTGTTCCTCAAATTGTTCCAGATGTGGTCATTGGGAGCTCTTTCAGTTGGCTCCTGTGTCCCTATGACAAATCCCTATCATTGTGGGTTTTTTTGTTTGCTTGTGTTTGTTTTTAGCACTTCCTTGATTTCTGGCACTACAATATGCTCCAGGCTCATCTCATATATTTCCTACCTCAGTCCTACTATGAAGCATTTCTCCAAGAAGATTTGAATCCTTTTATCAGAGAGTGGGATTAGAAAACAAGATCAGGGCACTAGGTCTGCTTATTGCTACTAGGGTGTCATTGCTTCTATGCCCTCTCAGCTGACACATATATGTGTACTAACCCATGCATATACACATATCTATGAATATTTCTATATGTAACCATCTGTATGTATATAAATCTAAGCAAGAGTTCATACTGGTGTCTCCAACTCGAATCTTATTACCACAGGAATCATTCTAGCCTCCACCTCGGGCTTATCTATAAACTCCCACTCCAGCAGTGAGATACATGGCTCCCACCATCTCTCATCCATTTACTTAATTGTTCAATTACAGTATATTCTGGCTTGTATAGAAGTACCAAAATTGTTAATCTATACCCCAGTGGGAAGCAAATTTATCAATAAGAGTACAGGGCTTACGTACAGTTTCTTTTGCCTTTAGTTTTACAGACTCCATCCATTACCCAAAGTTACTTCTGTCAACACCCTTTTCTTCCATCCACTTCATTTGATGTTGTTTTTTATATTTGTAATACAGTCAGAAGATTTCGTCACATTCCTCATTCCATCCTGGGATGCTCCTACCACTTCAATGATTGTTTAGTTTGTATACATTAAGAATCAGGTTTTTAAGTTCAAAATGTTTATACAAATTCCAATGTCATGCATTCACATTTACAGTATTGTACAGACTATTTTCACCTTTCTGAAAAACAAAACAAAAATACTTTACTTCACCTTTTCAACCCTTACATCCCTCCTCCTGAACGCGAGAGACCACTGATGCTTCTACTGTCCCTATAGTTTTGTTTTTCCCAAGACGTCACATAGTTGGGATACTACAGTCACTTGCCTTTTCATACTGGCTTGTTTCACTTAATGGTATGCATTTAAAATTCACCCATGTCTTTCTATGGCTTGATAGCTCGTTTCTTTTTATCCCTGAATAATATTCCATTGTACGGATATGCCACAGTTTGTTTATCCATTCGCCTGTTGAAGAATTTCTTAGTTGCTTCTAGTTTGGGATAATTATAAATAAAACTGCTATAAACATTATTGTGCAAATTTTTGTGTGGACATAAGTTCTCAGTCAGGGAAATTCCTAGGAGTATGATTGTTCGATAGTATGGTAAGACTATTTTTAGCTTTGAAAGAAACTGCCAAACTGTTTCCCAAAGTGGCTGTACATTTTGCATTCCCGCCAGCAGGGAATGAGAGTTCCTGTGCTCCATCCACATTGTCAGTTGTTTTTAGATTTTAGCCATTCTAATAAGGTTATATCTATCTCATTGTTGTTTTAATTTGCAATTTCCTAATGACAAATGATTTTGAGCATCTTCTTGTATGTTTATTTGCCATTTGTATGTCTTTTTTAATGAGATGTCTGTTCAGATCTATTTCTTAATTGGATTGGTTTTCTTCTTGTTGAGTTTTAAGAGTTGTTTATAAATTTTGAATACAAGTCCTTTATCAGATCATTGTTTAGAAAATATTTTCTCCCAGATTGCAGCTTGTCTTTTCATTCTCTAACAGTGCCTTTCACAGAGCAGAAATATTTAATTTAAATAAAATCCAATTTACCAATTATTTTCTTTTATGGATTGTGCTTCTGTTGCTGTACATAAAAACTCATTATCACACCCAATGTCACTTGTTTCCTTTCCTATGCTTTCTTCTAGAAGCTTTATAGTTTTGCCACTTATATTTAGGTCTGTGATCCATATTGAGTTAATTTTTCTGAAAGGTGTTAGGTCTGTGGAAGGTTTATTTTATTTTTTTTCCATGGGAACATCCAAATGTTCCAGCACCAATTGTTGAAAATGGTATTCTTTCTCTATTCGATTGCCTTTGCTTCTTTGTCAAAAGTCAGTTGACTATATTCATATGGGTCTGTATATGGGCTCTTTATTCTGTTCCATTGATCTGTATGTCTATTCTTTCACTTATTCCATGCTGTCTTGATTATTGTAGTCTTATAATAAGACTTGAAATCAGGTAGTGTGAGTTTTGCAACTTGTTATTCTTCATTATTGTGTTGGTTATTCAAGGTCTTTTGATTTTTCATATAAACTTTACAATCAGTTTGTAGATATCTCAAAATAATTTCCTGGGATTTTTGTTAGGAATGCATTGAATCCATAGTTGAAGTTGGGAAGAACTTACATCTTAACTATATCAAGCCTCCAATCTATGAAATTAAAATATCTTCCAATTTATTTAGATTTTTAATTTATTTTATCAGTTTTGTAGTTTTCTACATACAGATCCTGTGTATATTGTATTAAATTTATACCTAAGTAAGGCAAAAAATGACAGGTGCTCAGATATTATCATTCATATTGCTATGAACTGATTAAGATTCCAGGGATATGAATGTGTCTTCTTTAACAAGAATGCAGTTCATACAGAGTGCAGCTCCAGCCGCAACCACCACAGACAGCCGGGCCATGTGGGTGCCCCCCAGCCCCCACCCACTTGTGTGCTGAGTGGCTTTTTTTTCATGAATGTGTGTTGAATTTTGCCAAATACTTTATCTGATATATTCACATAAATTAATATAATCATATGAATTTTTTTCTTCAGCCCATTGTGGTGAAATGCATTCATTGAATTTCAAATGTTAAACCAGCCTCCCATACCTGAAATAAATCTCACATATTCACGTATACAATTGTTTGTATATGTTTTTGATTTTGATTTTTTAATATTTTGTGGATAATTTTTGAGTATATGTTTATAGGAGATATTGGTCTGTAGTTTTCTTTTCTTGTAATGTCTTTATCTCATTTTGACCTTGGGGTTATAAGGCTGTGCTCTAACCAACCGAGTCTTTATCTCACTTTGGTATTAGGGTAATGCTGGCTTCAGAGAGTGATTTTGGAAGTGTATCCTTTACTTTTATTTTCAGGAACAGATAGGTATCATTTCTTCTTAAACCTTTGAGGGAATTCACCACTGAAATCATCTGAGCCTGGCTCTTTCTTTTGGGGAGAGGTTATTAATTATTGATTTAATTTCTTCAATGGATACAGGGCTATTCAAGTTATCTGCTTCTTGTGTGAACTTTTGTTGTTTTTCTTTCAAGAAATTGACCCATTTCATGTGAATTATCAAACTTGTGGGCATACTATTTCTTTTATTATATATAGCAATAGTGATGACCTAACTTTCATCACTGGTCATTTGTGTTTTTTCTCTTTTTTTCTTGGTTAGCCTAGCTAGAAGTTTATCAATTTTATTGATTTTTTTTTTAAGAAGCAGCTTTTGGTTTTGTTGATTTTCTCTATTTTTTCCTGTTTTAGTTTTATTAGTTTCTGCTCTAATTTTTTTTTCTTCTACTTGCTTTAGGCATAAATTTCAAATTTTTCTCTAATTTCATAAGGTAAAATGGTATGTTGCTGAGTTTAGAGCTTCTTTTATAATATATGCATTTAATGCTACACATTTCCCTCTAAGCACTACTTTCACATTTTGATAAATTTTATTTCCATTTTTTAAATATTCAAAATAATTTTTAATTTCTCATGAGACTTCTTCTTTCACCCATGTGTTATTTAGAAGTTTGTTGCTTTATTTCCAAATATTTTGAGGTTATCTGGCTATTATTTTTTATTGAATTCTAGTTTAATTCCATTGTTGCCTGAGACATACACTGAATGATATCTTCTTAAATTTGATAAAGCGTGTTTTGTGGCCCCGAATGTGGTCTATCTAGGTAAATATTCCATATGAGCTTGAGAAGAACATGTATTTTGCATTTGTTTTATGGAATGTTCTATAAATGCCAAATAGATGAAGTTGATTAATAGTGCTATTCAGCATTATCTGTACTGATCTATATCCTTACTGATTTTCTACTTGCTTAACCTATCCATTACGGAAATTGGAGTGTTGAATCTCCAACTACAATAGTAAACTTTTCTATTTCTCCTTTTAGTTCTATCAGATTTTGCCTAAACTATTTTGGGACTCTGTTAGTAGGTGCATACACATTAAGGATTGTTATGTCTTTTTGAAAAATTGATCCCTTTGTTATGCAATAATGCCTCTCTTTATCCCTGATAATTACCCTTTTCTGAATCTGCTTTGTCTGAGATTAATATAGCTACTTCAATTTTCATCTGATTAATGTTAGCGTATTTTTCTTTATCCCTTTACTTTTAACCTATCTTATTCAATATATTTAAAGTGGATTTTTTGTAAACAATATACAATTGGGTATTATTTTTTATGCACTCTGACAATCTCTTAATTGGTGTATTTAGAGCCTTCATCTTTCAAATGATTACTGATATAGTTGATACAATGGGATGAATGTTTCCCAAATACATAAGCTGAAATCATAACTCCCAATGCAATGGTATTAGGAGATGGCAGTCTTTGGGAGGTGATTAGGTCATGAGAGTGGAGCCCTTGTGAATGAAATTAGTGCCCTTTTAAAGGGGCCCTAAAGAGCTCTTTCTACCATGTGACACCCTGATCTTGGATTTCAAGCCTTCAGAACAGTGAGAAATACAATTTCTGTTTCTTATAAGCCACCCAGTCTATGGTACTTTGCTATAACAGCCTGAACTAAGGCAGAGATATTGACAGTGACTCTCTGGATTCACCTGTCTCTCTCTTTTTCTGAGTGGCAATTTTCCCTATGACCTTAGTTCTCAGATGAGTACAAGACAATTCACTGGCTTTCAGTTTTTTCAGCTTTTTTTCTTGTCGTGAAGATTGACTGATGACTTGGAGTCTCTTTATATGTCAGAATGAAAACCAGAAATCTGGTTCACTGCTTTTTGTTCTGATTTTCCTTTTAATAAAGACCTCACCATCAACCAGGTAGAAAACTAGTCTCTGTCTGTGAAAGTTTTTAATATCACACACACCAGAGCCTCAAAAGGCTCCATAAACCAAACTTTTTAAGAAGACACTAATCTAAACTAGAAGAATGGGCCCATTCTTACAAGTATTATTAAAATATGATGTACCAAAGTGGTTTGTGCCATTAATTAACTCCAGATAAATTTCAGTCCCTGGAATGACATTCACAAAATAAACTCATCTAACAACTTAGGGCTTGGACCCCAAATTTTCTGTCTGTGGCCTTGGACAAGTTTACTTAATATTTTTATGCCTCAGTTTCTAACAACCATAAAATGTGGACACTAATAACTGTCATGTATGGTTTTCTGAATAGTAAACGAGACAATATGTTTAGCAGTGCAAAGAGTTCAGGAATTTGTCTTCCACTCTTCAATTCTTAAGTACTGTATTGCAAAAATTAATATGATAAATATGCAGTTCTACAGTTTATATAAATGTTTGAAAATAATAGGAATGCAGTCAATACTGGCCAGTAAAGCCCAAAATGCTTTTAAAATCCAGAATCCCTTACTAGAGAACACCATAACCAAGAACATGATAAAAGTGAAGACCCTCCCGTAATGCATGACATGTCTGTTAAAGACTGAATGTGGTCCCCCCACATTCATATATTAAAACCCTAACTGCCAATATGATGATATTTGGAGGTGGGGCCTTTTGAAGGTAATTAGGTTTAAATGAGGTCATGTGGGTGGGGGCTCTGTGATAGGATTAGTGTCCTTATAAAAAGAAGAAAGACCAGGACTTCCCCTCTCTTCTATGTGAGGACACAGTGAGAAGGTGCCCATCCACAAGCCAGGAAGAGAGCCCTCATTAGAGAACCAAATTGACTGTTACCTTGATCATGGACTTCTCAGTCCCCAGAACTGTGAGAAATAAATTTCTGTTGTATAAGCCATCCAGTTTACATTCTTTTGTTATGGTAACCTGAGCTGACTGAGGCAATCAATCCACTGCTTGCCTGAAAACCTTTAAGAGACAGACCATTTAATAGGAAAACGGGCAAAACACTTCAGCAGGAAGGTTTTTGATTGTTTTAGGGATATCCAAATAACCAATAATATATGAATATATGAATATACACGTGCTCAATGTCTTTAGTCATCAGGAAAATGCAAATTAAAACTGTCAATAGACAATATGGAGGATTGGCAAAAATGCAGAGCAACTGAAACTTTCATACACTGCTGATAGGGGTATAATTTGTGAGAATCATCTTTGGAAAAGTCTTTGTAGAATCTGTTAAAGTTTAATATATACATCCTCTATGACCCAGAAATTCCACGGCTAGGCATGTAGCCAACAGGAATTTGTGCATATGTTCACCAAAACGTGTATAAGAATGTTCATAACAACACTATTCATTGTACCCCAAACCTAGAAATTACAGAATGCCCATCAACAGTAAAATGGATAAACAAACTCTGTTAAATTTATGCAATGAATATTATGCAGCAATGAGAATGAATGAATTATACACAACTATATGCAACAATAAGAATGACTCTTATATACATAACATCAAGTGAAAGAAGTCACACAAAAGAACACTTCATAAATAATTCCACAGATATAAATTTCAAAAGCAGCTTTAAAAAAAGGAGTTAGAAGTCAGGATTGTAGGTAATTTTGGAAAAATGAGATAGTAAGAGGAAGGGGCCCCAGGGGCATGGCTTTAAAGATGCTAGTAATGTTCTAGTTTTTTATCTCGATGTTGGTTATACAGGTGTTTTCACATCGATCAAAACTCATTGATCTGTATACTTATAATGTGTGCCCTTTTCTCTATGTATGATATACTTCAATAAAAATGTCCAAAAAAAATTAGTAAATTGCTCAGTTCCTGGAATGCTGCCCACACATAGCTTGGCATTTGAGGGAATCTTTATCTGATCCCTGCCAGGTCTCTAGCGCATCACACTCCTACATTTACCCCATATCAGTCACTTCTTGCTCCAGCCATATTTCACCTCTTAAAAGTTCAAAATTTATAAATGCCATCTCTTGCCTTTGACTCTTTTTATTAAACCCTTGGGTTGTTGGGGTGAGAACAGGGACAGAGCAAGGATAAACAATCTTTGCCCACCATTGAGGTCCTAGCTCAAGTGTCACCTCATCTTCAAAGCCTTCCTTCAATCTTCAGTTGAAAGTGAAACCACCTCTTTCAGGCCACCAGAATTTTGAGTATTTTTCAACTATAGCTCTTATCTTGCAATATTGGAAATGTTTTCTTTTTATTATTAATTTTAGCATATTCATTATTACAAATCATGATTTTTCTTTATGCCCTTTGCCTGACCTGTCCCTCCCCAAACCCTCTCCCTCCCTCCCCCCAATGTCTAGAACCTTAGGTTTGTTCTCTCCTTCTGAAAGTTCAACGAATTGTTGTGGTCTTCTCTCTCTCTCTCTCTCTCTCTCTCTCTCTCTCTCTCTCTCTCTCTCTCTCTCTCTCTCTCTCTCTCTCTCTCTCTCCCCTCCCTCCCTCCCTCCCTCCTTCTTTCTTAGCACACAGTTATAAGTGAGAATATGTGGTATTTATCTTTCCTAGTGGCTTATTTTACTTAGCATGATTTTTTCCAGACTTATCCATGTTGCTACAAATGGCAGAATTTCATTCTTTTTTGTAGCTGAGTAGTACTCCACTGTGCATATATACCACATTTTCTTTATCCAGTCATCCACTGATGGACACTTAGGTTGGTTCCATATTTTGGCTATTGTAAATAGAGCTGCAATGAACATGGGAGTGTAGGTATCCCTTTGACATGATGATTTCCATTCCTTTGGGTATATACCCAGTAGTAAATATTTTCTTACCTGTATTATCTTTGTAACTGCAAACTTTAGGTAACAATATGCCTTACTCATTTCTGTAGTTCCAGTGTTTAGAGAATGCCTGTTTCATGCTAAGCACCATGCTCTGTTTTGATGAAAGAATGAAAGCTTGAATGTATGAATGCATTATCAAGTCATGGCCTATTAGCCCTAAAAGGCACCTTGGCAGTCCTGTCCACTGCACTGCACCCATGAAGCATGGAAGTGTCTGCAGTCACATGGCTAGTTACTTGGAGACAGGACCAGAGACTACTCCCTGGCCACTGTTTCTCACTGTTTATTTATGCAAAGTTTTTTAAGATTTATTTTAAAATAATATTAGACAACAAAGAAGCTGCAAAAATAAACTAGAGGGCTATCATATACCCTTCACTTAGCTCCCTAATGTTACCATCTTATATAATCATAGCACAATGATCAAAACTAGGAAATTAACAGTGGTAACAACACTATTAACAAAAGTACAGATTTTACTTGAATTTTACAAACTTTTCAACTAAAGTCCTTTTCCTATTCCAGGATCCAGACCAGGATCCTATCTTTCATTTTTTTTTTTTTAATCTGAGAGAGTTTCTCAGTTGTCCCTTGTCATTCATGACCTTGACACTTTTGAAGAATATGGGAGAGTAAGGAAAACACTACTGAACAGTACCTTTTGCAGAATGTTCCTCGATTTGGGTTTATGTGATGTTTTCTCATGATTTTATTAATGTTATGCATTTGGGCGCAAGAATACCACAAGAGCCATTGTGCCCTTTTTAGTGCATCTTATCAGGGAATACATGACGACAATATGTCTTATTACTGGTGATGGTCAGCTTGATTGCTTGGTTGTGTGTCTGTAGCATTTTTTCACTGTAAGGTCAATATTTTTCTCTTTGTAATTAATAAATATCTTAGAGGAGATATTTCAAGACTGTGCAAGTCCAAGTATGGTAGTTGTTGCCTCCAAAATCTAAAAAGGCTGTTCTATAATGTGCTTTCCGGGTACCCTGTATGTACTTTATCATAAACTTAGCTTGAAAAGGATCTTAGCCAGAGAACAGCCATCTTTGGAGTAACTACGACCAAACAGAAAGTTTCAGTTAGCCATTAACTTGGGAACTGATAATCATAAATTCCTTGAGGTTAACAGAGGAAATGAGAAACTGGCCATACGGGTGAAACTGCCTAGAGATGAAGTCATGCCCCAAAAGGTTCCTTCTGAAAAGTTTATTTCTGTTTATCTCCCATTATATCCCCTTGTGTTGATTTACTTTAGATGTTGTGCACCTACAATTGAGAATTAAAACTAAGTTTTCTTGTTTTCCTTTCCTCTCTAATCAACTGCAAACAGAGGAAATCCAAGAGAAAGGCAAAACACCCCAGCTGATTATTAACTCACCTTCTTGC
The DNA here is from genome assembly GCF_027409185.1 of Cynocephalus volans. Taxonomy (NCBI): domain Eukaryota; kingdom Metazoa; phylum Chordata; class Mammalia; order Dermoptera; family Cynocephalidae; genus Cynocephalus; species Cynocephalus volans. The sequence continues at coordinate 59,175,336 of NC_084478.1, forward strand.
TTAAAGGAAAATTGCACCCACATCAGTTAGAGGTCCGAGTCAGGTATTTTTATGTTCCAGTGATGCTTAACTAAGGTTATTGTCTTTGAGCTCTCCCTAGGAGATAAGGACTCCAACCCCAAAATAAAATCAAAGGCTTGAAGCTGACCAGTCCTCCAACTGTAGACTCCATGATGCCAAAGCACCCAGTCCATCATGTAACCCTGACATCTGACTCACACCCTCTGCTGAACTTATGACCGGCCGCCCCTTTTTCCTGCAGGACAAAACCCTTACCTCACCTTCCTGTCTCTTCCACTTTATAAACCCCAGAACTGGTATCAGCAGGCGTAATGATTTTAGCCTGGTCATCCCCCAGATGCCAATTATCTGAATAAAGCTTCCTGTCCTTGCACCAACTTTTGGACTTTCCAGTCATTTGTTTAGTGCAAGAGGGCAAACTGAGCCTGGCTGACGGTAATAAGCTCACTACAGAGCAATAATCTCTTCATAAATGCTATATCCCTTGGAACTCCTTTAGAGCAGAATGTGTTTTTCTCTCCCCAATTGCCATGGCCTAGCCTCATCCTTAATTTACTGAAGCAATTCTCTAGCTGTATGATCGTGGGCAAATTGCTACTCAACCTCTGTGCCTCAGCAACAACTATTGCATTTGGGCACACTGTTCAGACCCATTTACCAGCATAGCCACAAGGCTGCCAGTTTTGAGTGTGCTCTTCTAGAGCAAGAAAGGGCTTTGCAACAGGTCCAGGTATTAGCTTCCCTGTTACAGGGGCCTTATGCGCCAGCACACTTAAGGGTATTTGAAAATGTCTGTGGCAAATAGGAATTGCATATAGAGCCTCTAAAAATCTCCCTTAAGATTACTGTGAGAGTTAAAGGAGTTGATACATTTAAAGTGCTTAAAACAGGGACTGGCACAAAGCATCCAATCAATAAATATTGGCTTTTGTTTATTATTATTGAAGGCACACTTTACAATCTTGTTGAATGAATGGATGAATCAATGAATAAGAGCAAAACTGGAAAGCAAGAAAAATGGTCTCGCCCTCAGGTGAAGTCTAGTAACTGCACCAACTATGTTTATAGTGCAGCATGAACTTGAAAATATTGCTTCTTAATTATATAAATAGTTTGATTACATATCAGTAATTTCTAACAACACTGCATAATGCATTATTAGTGTTGTTATACATTTATACATGGCAATGACTAGGTTACTACTGTTTTAAAATGTCAGAAAAAAAATTAAAAACTATAAGAAATGCCTTCTTATTACTCAAGAGTTCTGTTTACTCTGTGGAAAGAACCATTTCTAACCCACTAATTCCAGAGAATTGCTAGACAGCAGACAACAGCAGACCAGGGAACCTTTTTTGGAGCAGTGGTCTGCAGTGGTCTCCAGTGGTGAACTTGCACTCAAGGAGGATACAAGATGCTACACTTGGAGGAAGGACAAAATATTACAATTTCAAGTTATATCTCTGTATAAATGAAAAAGAAGAAATAAAGCTATAGAAATAATTTCTGCCAGATAGATAGATGGATCCATCGATCAATGGATCGATCAAGCACTACTTAAGGTAACACTAATAATTTAAGCTCAAGCATACAAAAAATAAAAAGGCAGGGCTGAAACTTCTACTCCTAGTATAAACTCTTCATTAGACAGCAAACAAGATTTTAAAAAAAAATGATTTAATCAGTTCTGGCCTGAAGTTGACAACAAACTCGCAGAATTAACAATAAGACTATTTGAAAGATGGATTTACATCTACTATTTAATAATAAACTCCTCCCAAAGTGTCTATTTTACATCATAGTACTTGTGAAGAATAATCTCAACTATGAAAGTCACTAAAACCAAAGACATAAGTGAAACTAAACCTTGAGTTATGTTTTGAATCACAGTATTATAAGGTTAAAGTGAAATTTCAAAATTATTCAAGTTTGTAATGAATTTCTATAACTCTGGGTGTGGCTATAGAGACTCATTATGCATATAAGCATTCAATTTAGCAAATCTAGAAACAGTCTAAATATTAAACAATAGAGGAATAAACAGTAAATTATAGTATTACCATAGAATATTAGGCAGACATCTAAAATCACAGTTGTTAATACCTATGCATCTATGTTGAAATATGCTTACAACATATATAAATAAGCAAATTTTAACAGTGTATATATGTTAAAATTATAGATATAAAAATTGCTTATAGATAATCTTGAGAGCAAATAATATTTAAAAACAGTTTACTTGTAAATTAAAGGATTATAGATCATTTTCTTTATCATCATCATCATCATCAACAGCAGCAGCAGCAGCAGCATAGTTGCGATGACACCATGTATGGCTTAAAACAAGACAAAAAGTAAAAACAATGATGAAATTAAAAGGAAATTGAACCATATAATGTACCTAAACTGCCAGCTTTGTAAAATGTGCTGCAGCTAAAAATAGAGTATATTCAGCAATTAGAGCATTATACAAATGTACATGTTTACCCTTCTGTTACTAATATCCCAAGGGTAGCTTCTTCCTTACAAAGAGTTTTTCCCAGATCCTCCTCTTGCTCCCAAGTGAAAATGGACTATTTCTTAGGTTACTCTCAAATCATTAATTTTCCCAAAGGGAAATTTCCTAGGTCTAGTCTTTCCCGATTTTTCTCTTCTCCTCCAGTTGCTCTTGCTCAGTCTCCCAGTTTCCTTTGTAACCGTTCTTTCTTTGTCCCTCTCCTAAAATCACTGCCCCCCGGGGTGTCTGTCCTTGAACCTCTTCTCTTTTTACTCTATACACTTCCTAGGAAAAACCCATCAATTTCTGTAAATTCATTTACCATGTGGCTATATGCTAATGACTCTTAAATCTTTTCCTCCAGACCTCTCCCCATATATTTCATCTGGTTGCCTTACAGGCTAATCAAGTGTAATACGTCTAGAGCTGTATTCATTTCTCACTCTACCTCTTCTAACCTTCCCCCTCAATTTTCTGCATTGCCTATTTCTGTGAAAGGGAACATCATCCCTGCCCCCAGTCATCCCAGAGTTTCTGTTTTATTTATGTTCCCAAATCTAAGCAGTTATTAAGACCAGACAATTGCACCTCTATGATATATCCTGAATTCATACTTCTGTCTATGTACTCACCACCATCATCTATATTACTGTAGTAAAATAAATATGCATAATCTCTGTCACAGTGAACCATTTCATAACTAGTGTCTCTACCTTCATACCTTTCCTACGTTGAACCATTTTCCAAACCTTAGCCAGAGTAATCTGTGAAATGCAAATCCTTATGTATTATGCTCAACCACACCATGCATACATGACTCCTGCACAACCTACAGGATAGAGTTTAAAAAGTTCAGTCTAAATCGTATGATTCAGCCCTTCTTCAATTTTCAATCTTCAGTCCCCTCTCATACCATCTCTTCTACTGCAGGCTCCAGCCATTTTGACATATCAGAAAGCCCCACACGTTTCCCTGTGGCTGGGCAGCACAAGCCTCTCTGCCCAGGTGCCCTTCCCCACATCTCTTAACTTGGGAGATTCCTAATCACCCTACAGGGCCACCTCACCTCAGGAGGGTTGGCTGTCCCTCCTCTGTGGTCCCACAGGATCTTGGTCTTACTTTTATCCTCATGTTTATCTCACCGAACGCATTCGTTTACTTGTCTGGGTTCCCTCACTAGAGGGAAAGTACCTGGACTGGAGGGAGTGTGTCTTCTCTTGCTGTTGGTGTACCCCGAACGTAGTTGGGAGCCTAGCCCAAGAGACAAACAGGAGACTGATGGTTAAGGCAGTGGGGAGTCTCTCCTTTCCCTGAGGGCTTATGAGGCATGGGTAACTTTTCCACACTCTGCACTTTTCCCTCTGAAGCCAGCAAGGAGGGCCAGCCATACACAAATGTGAGAAGTAACTCTTCAGTCCCCACATACCTCCCATAACACCTTCCTATCATAGGCATCCAGGTTCTGCATGGTTTCTGAAACCTCCAAGACATTGTGACCTGCTCTCGTCTGGCTATCGCATTGGAAAACGTCTGGAAGAATCTGTGATAGACTTATACAATATTGGTTTCCAGGAGAAATTGTCTTTTGATTTGTAACAATGTTTGACTCAAAGGAATGCATTCCAAATATTAGTATTGTAAAATGGTTGACAGGTATGTGTATGGGAGGTGGTTTAAAAACACTTCCCCAAATTTTTTATTTTTTTAATCACATCTCCCATCTAGAGGAATCTGGGTGGACCTGTGAATGCTTCAACCAGTAGAGGATGGTAGAAGTGATTCAATGCTTCTTGCAAGCCTGGGTCATAAAAAGTCATGCAGCTTCCACTGGGTTCTCTCTGAACATCCAATCTCTGGACATTCCTCTTAGGATGTTCCCTCTTGGATCCAGACTCCATGCTATAAGAAGCTCAAGCCACTTGGAGAGGCCATGTGTAGTGCTTCATTTGATATCCCCAGATGATCTAGGCATTTGAGTCATCCCAGCCCAAGGTGCCAGGCATGTGAGCAAAGAAGCTTCCAGATAATTCCAGCCCCAGCCATCAATTCACCTTTAGTCATTCAAATCTTTCCAGTGGAGGCCCAGACGTTGTGTGGCAGAGACAAACCAATCCCACCCCCTATGCCCCACGTGAACACCTGACCCACAGATTTTGTGAGCATAACAAATCTTGCTTAACACCACATAGCCTGGGGTAGTTTGTCACATAGCGATAACTGCAACAGTGGAGATGGGAAATTAAGGGGCAGGAGGCATATCTCTATTCCTCTCACATAACACAGAAAACATTAAATCTGACACCACAGAATGGTGGATTTCAAAGATCCCACAGAGTACCGAAAAAGAAGTGTATTTCAAGGGCTATAGAGGTGAATTTTAGATGACACTGAGAAATTGGCTTTTCAGCAAGCCTGGGTGTAGGGGCAAGGACCGATGTGTAGGTTTTGCCAGTTTTCATGGTGTAACTATTTCACCCTAATCAGGCTAGTCCCTGGCTATTTGGGGGGTTGGCTAAGACAAGCTACAAACATTTGAAAAATTCCAGAAAATTTACAAGTGAGCACTTGTGAGCCAAAGTAGGTAGGCTCCAATACAACACTGGGAACATGACACTGTGGTGACTAAGTTGTCCACTGTCCTACCCCTACGAATTCCGTGAGATCTGAAATGAACCATATTGGATATCTAGGGTGCCTGGAAATGTGTGGCTCTCTACAATAGCAGGAAACCAGAAATTGGAAGGATAAGAATCTACGACATTGGCCTTAGGTTCATTTTCTGTTAGTTGAATGGCTGCAATCCTTTATCAGAAACACCTTTTGTACTTCTTCAAGTTTTCTTCTCTGCGCTTGTGATCTCAGCTACTAACTTCTCTTCAGCTGCCCTTGTAGCCAATGGTGGCAGCCATAGAGGCGCACTGCTTTAATCTCCCTTTGAGAAAGAACTTGCTTATCAGCCACAAGGAGCACAATTAGCTGACACTCTCCAACTGTTTGCACTCCAGCTTTTAAGCTGAGACCATACTCTTCCTGTAAGGCCCTCAGCCAATGACTGAGCATGGCAGGCTAGGCCTTGGCTATTTTGAGGGTTGGCTAAGACTTTGTCAGATCTGCACCAGGTTTGACGCTCTCTCTCAATCTTTTTACTTTCTCCCACGTCCCTTTCACAGGTGTCAGGTCTGCATGATGGTCTGAAGGCTTTCTCTGCCTGATCCTGCTTTGTCCCCCTTCATCCTTCACAGGCACTACCCCTTCAATAAACCTCATGCACTCCTAATTCCATTTCAGCATCTGTTACCCAGAGGACCCAGTTGATCTGCCTGCTGAAGCTAAGAAACCACATGCTTGCAGTCTCCGGCTCCTTCAGCCACTTCCGTACTCCAGTGAAATGCCATCTCACGAGGAGTGGAATCTGATTTCCAGAGCACCTGCTACACGGGCTTGATGAAGCAAGCTGGACGTATGAGAGAATTAACTGCCTCCACCCTTGCGATGTTAACCAAGGAGACACAGAAGATGGAGTCAGGCAAAAAATTTCCTCTCCTTTTCTCCCTCTGATGGAATCTTCCCAAATCTTCTCCATACAGTTTGTGCAAGATGTTCCCCTTATCTGAGTGGGTGGACCTGCTGAGCAGTCAGCTGTGTTTCCTGAGGGCTTGTGATGAAACAGTGGCCAGGGCAGTAATAAATTTCTTTGCTTCATTTCCTAGCCTTTCCAGCCTATTAACCTTTCCCCTCATTCTCATTGCCTTGAGAATGCCTCTTGCAAATAAAGTACCAGCCCTTAATATTTTCCCAAAGCTCTGTTTTCTAGGGAACCCAGCTAATAAAAATACTCTTTACATTACAGAATTAAGAAGGTTAAATTAGATCATGCTACTTGTATAAGTCTGGTATGCAAGATGCACTGAATAATATCTCATTTAATCCCTGTGTGGCTGTCTTTCAGGAAGAAGGATAGGAGCTAGAATGGGAGAATGAGAGTTTCAGAGTCCACGCACAAGTAATGATTCTATCTTCCCTCTGCCCTGTCTGTCCTGAAATAATACCGTGAATTGCATCACTGCATGGCAAACTAAAGCCCAGCACTGTGGGAAAACAAGACTTCTTCATGCGAGGACCCTGTAACAGGACACACACAGTCCCCTGCAGTATTAGCACATGGGAGAGTTTTCTTTCTGAGCCAGGAAGTTGGCTTTTTTGTTGATTGCCTTGCGCATTTGTAGTAGAATCCGTCTTTATTCATAATGTTCCATGAATCCTTATATTGCATCTGTAAACCATACACAGCTTATGAGACACCCCATATACATTGAGGAGAAATGATCCAAAATTAACACGTCTGCTATTCCAAGTGTTAAGAAACCAGAGAACACTGTGCTTTTTAGAACAGAAGGCTTGACCACTCAGGGTATGTGCTATTTGCATCTGTTTCTAATTGACATTTGTGATTCAGGGGCATGAGGACAGATAGTTGAGGAAAGAGTACAGCAGTTTTTGTCTCTGTATGCTGTAGATTTGCATCCCCTGGGGTGAAATTGCTATTTTGTCTCAGAACTATGGCGCACTCAGTGTGAGAGGCGACTGCAGAAATGGTAGGTGAAAGCATCAAGTGATCAGGCTATTACATTATCTGTGCATTTGTGAAGCATTTATTGTAGCAAGATAAGTGGGGCCACTTTTTATTAGTTTGTTTTCCCCAGCAATCTAGGTAGGAGGCAACAATTAGAAAAATAATCAAATAGTCCCCACTGCCAAGACTGCTCGAAGGACGGGAGGGTTAGCTCAATGTTTCTCAATATGAAATCTGTGGGTCCCCTGCATTAGAATCCCTGGGGTGGCCCAGATGATTTCTTTCAAACAAGCACCTTGAGTGATTCTAATGAGCGCTAAATTTTAAAACCTCTGATTTAATTGAACTAAATGATTATCCCGTCCAACTTTTTACATGAAGTTCCCAGGAGGAGAACAAATACTAAACGAGAAAGCTTGAGGATGGGCAAGGTTTCTCTTCCCTCCTAGGGGAGGTGAAGTGGAGCAGAAGTCCCTGCTGTGACTCCCTTCAGAACAAACTATCACTGGCCTTTTCCTAACTGTAGACAGGCTGGGCTCTAGCCTGCAGGCATTTTGGTACTTACCTAAGGGGAAACTGAGTTGGAAATATATTTAGTTTATGGAGAGTAGGCAATATTGATGTAGTTTGCAATCTGACCAAGTTATTGCTGATGGTCCTAGTATAGCAATGGCTCCCAGGCATACTCTTACTGCCCACTGTACCAATTTACCCTGGGAAATGAAATTGAGGGGTAGTAAAGTAAAGTTCTATGCCATCTTACTACATATGTAAATTCATACAACCATCACCGCAATCAAGATACAGAACTGTTCCATCATCACAAAGACCTCCCTCTTACCACCCCTTCATTGTCACACCGAGCCCCCTTTCCTCCACTATCTCTAACCTCTGGCAACCACTAGTTTATTCTCCATCTCTAGAATTTTGTCACTTTGAGAATGTTATTTAAATGGAATCATACAGTATGTGACATTTTGAGATGGCTTTTTTCACTCAGCATAATGCCCTTGGAAGCCATCTAAATTATTGTGTGTATCAATAGTTTATTCCTTTTTATTCCTGAGTAGTAGTCCACGGTATAATATACCATAGTATGTTTAGTCATTCACCCGTTGAAGAACAATTTGATTGTTTTTGTGTTGATGTAATTTTGTTTGTTTGTTTGTTTTGCTAAACTTTCTCATTAGATTTTTTTTTTAACTTTCATGTATGCATTTGTGGGGTACAGTGTGTTGTTTCAATAAATGCATATACTATATATTGATTCACTTAGAGTAGATAGCATACTTTTGTACCTGTTAGTCCACCACTTCTTCTCTCCCTTGCTTTTCATTTATATGCAATAAACTTTACAGAATGTAATTGCTGGGTTGTATGTTAAGTGTACTTTTTAAAATTTTTTAAAATTTTTCTTTTTAACATGTAAATATCTTCCCCAACATGTACTTTTAGTTTTTCTTAAGAAATTTCCAAACTATTTTTCAGTGTTTACACCATTTATCATTCCCACCAGCAATGTATAAGAAATCCAATTTCTCTGTCATCTTTGTCAGCTGTTATGAGCTAAATTGTGTCCCCCTGAAATTCATATGTTGAAGTCCTAATCCTCAGTACTTCAGAAAGTGACTGTGTATGGAAATAGGATCTTTAAGGAAGTAATTATGTTAAAATGTGGTCATTAAGGTACACTCTAATCCAGTATGACCGGTGTTCTTATAAGAAGAAGAGATTAGGACACAGGCACAGAGGGAAGACACCAGGAGGGGAAGATGACCATTTAAAAGCCAGGGAGAAAGGTCTCAGAAGAAACCAACCCTGCTAACACCTTGATCTTGGACTTTTTGCCTCTAGAGCTGTGAGAAAATAAATTTCTGTTGTTTAAGCCACCCAGACTGTGGTACCTTTTATGGCAGCCTGAGCAAACTAAAACACCAGCATTTGGTATTCCCACTATTTTTTTATTTTAGCTATTCTTATAGGTGTGTAGTGATATCTCATCAAGGTCTTAATTTGCATTTCCTTAATGACTAGTAATGTTGAACATGTTTTCATGTGTTTATTTACCATCTGTATGTTCTTTTCAGTGAATTGTCTCTTAACATCTTTTGCTCATTTCTAGATGGATTGTTAGTTTACAGTTGAGTTTGTTTTCAAGATTATTTCAGCTATATTAGAGCCTAAGCTTCTCCATATAAATCTTACAGTAAGCTTGAATATGTTGTCCCAAATTGATCTATAAGAGGGATATTAGACTATTTTGTACTTCTTGTCTGGTTTAGATACAGGCGAATACCAGCTTCTTTTTCTACTTTCTTGAGTTGGATCTATTGCCTTGAGACATTTTCTCTTTTCTAATGTAAGCACTTAGTGCTATAAATTTCCCCCTCAATACTGCTGGTGATGTGTCCCACAATATTTACATGTTAAGTTTTTTTTATGTGATTCAATTTTTTAAAATTTCCCTTGATATTTCCTCTTTGACCCATGGATTATATACAAGTGTGTTATTTAGTATCCAAGTTTTGGGAAATTTTTCTGTTATCTTTCTGTTATTGATTTATGCTTTGTTTCCACTGTGGTCAGAGAAGACATTCTGCATAAATACAATTCTTTTAAATTTGTGGGGGTTTGCTTTATGGCTCAGAATATGCCTTGAAGGAAAAAATGTGTATTCTGCTATTTGGTAACATGCTCTATAGATCTTATTAATTAATGATGTTGTTGAGTTCTACTCTATCCTTTCTGATTTATAACTAGCAGTTCCATCAATTTCTGAGAGAGAGGTATTGAAGTCTCCAAGTATAACTGTGGGTTTTCTATTCCTGTTTTTAGTTATCTGAGTATTAGTTTTTGCTTCATGTATTTTGCAGCCCTGTGGTTTCATGCATACACATTTATGATTGCTATGTCTCCTTGGTAGATTCACTCTTTTATAACTACATAATGCCTTTCTTTGTCTCTAGTATTTTTCTTTGCTATGGAGTCTACTTTATGAGTCAAGGTTCTCCAGAGAAACAAAACCAATAGGTTATATATAGATATACATATTGATATAGATATAGATACAGATGTATAAATAGATAGATATAGATATAGATATGAGAGAGGATTTTTTTAAGGAAATTGGTTCACAAGATTATGGAGGCTAAGAAGTCCCACAATACGCTGTCTGTAAGCTAGAGAGCCAGGAGAGCTGGTAGCATAATTCTCCATTTGGCTTTCCCTGACATCATCCCAGCAAGAAGGAGGAAGGGCCCTCATTACTAGGGGGTGAGAACAGAAGTTCAGGCTTTCCACGTTATCTCCATTGAGACCACAGTGGAGAGCCTGGTTACCAGCTAGTGAAGATAAATATCCCTATTTCCAACTCAGCGTTCTCTGACACAACAGTGGTGGTGCTTGATGCATCTCATAACAACTTGGCACAAGTGAAAGTTTAGGCTCTCCACTAGGTCTTTGCTAGCAGGAGTCGGGGTAAAGCTATAGGATTTTTTCTGTGGTGTTTTGCTAGAGTACAGCACTTATTACCTAAAAGTTTTCTGTCTTGCCAAGCTGCTCTTCTTTGGTCCTTTGGTTAGAGAGAAAAAGGATTTACTTGGGGCTTTTTGTTTTCCTATGCCAATTGGTGTTTCTGGGTTGCCAGCTTGTCCAATACTCATCCTGGAGTGTACAAGATAAAATGAAAACCTAGAGAAATCAGTGCCATGTTGTTCCTGAGGCTCCAAGGTCTTTGGTCTGCCTTTTATCTTTCTTTGCTTTAGAGTTTTCTTGTGCTTGTTTATTTTATTCATAATGCACAGGGGTTTTAGCTATACTTAGACAAAGAAATAGGGGAAAGTACATCTATTTCATCATTCCAGAAGGGATATAGAATACACCACTTTTTAAATAAACATTTTATTTTAGAATGGCTTTAGATTTAAAGAAAAATTGCAAAGATGGTACAGACAGTTCTCATATACCCACACCTAGTTTCCCCTATTATTAACATCTTACATTAGTATGGTACATTTGACACAGTTAATGTACCAATATTGATACATTAACTGAAGTCCATAATTTATTCAGATTTCCTAAGGTTTTTCCTAACATCCTTTTTCTGTTCCAGAATCCTGTTTAGGATGCCACATTACATTTATTCAACATGTTTCCTTAAATTCCTCTTGAATGTGACACTTTCTCAGACTTTGTTTTTGATGACCTAGACACTTTGGGGAAGTACCAGTCAGATATATTGTCGAATGTCTTTCAATTAGGATGATGTTTCTGATATTAGACTAGGGTTATGGGATTTTGAGAAGGCTGTAAAGATAAAGTGTCATTTTTTTTTTCTTTTTATTGGTGGCTGGCCAGTACAGGGATCGAAGCCCTGATCTTGGTGTTATCAGCACCATGCTCTAATCAACTGAGCTAACTGACCAGCCCCAAAGTGTCAATTTCACTGCATCATATCAAGGGTACATTGTATCAATGTAACTGATCACTGATGATGTTAACCTTGATATTTTGGCTGAAATAGTGTTGGTCAGGTTTCTCCACTGTAAAGATACTCTATTTCTTCATTTTACATGGTAATCTTTAGAAGAAAGTCACTATGCTCAGCCCACACATAAGAAGGGGAGAGTTATATACTCATCACTGAGGGCAGAGTATCTACATACATTATTTGAAATTCTTCTACATGGGAGATCTATTTTTTCCCATTTATTTATTTATTCAAACATTTATTTATATTAGTATAGATTTAGAAATGCTTATTTTATACTTTGGTCTATGATTCAATACGATTTTATTTACTTTGTTGCTCAAATTGTTCCAGCTTTTGCCATTGAAAGTTCTTTCTGTTGCTCCTGTGTCCTTTTAATATACCCCATAATTGTGTGTGTGTTTATTTTTGAGCACTTCCTTACTTTCTGTCACCACAAGATGCTTCAGGTTTGTCTTATATATTTCCTGCCCTAGTTCTAAAACCAGCCATTTCTCCAAGGAATCCTGGTTCTTTTTATTGGAGAATGGTATTAGAAACCAAGTTTTTTATTCTAAGTGTGCTTGTTGATATTAGGGTGTTGCTGTTTCTATGGTGGGATTGTTGTTATCTCACTGACAGAATAAGGAAATTCATGTGGGTATACTAACACATATGTATATAAATATAAATAGTTCTACATGTAGCCATCTGTATCTATTTTAAGGTAAATATAGGTTCACATTGGTGTTTCCAACTGTAATCCATTACCACATATATCATTCTAGCCTCTTCCTTTACTTATCTGTAACCTCCAATTCAAACAGTGAGAAATTTGGCTCCTACCATCTGCTATCCATTTATGTAACTGTTAAATTCAAGTATGCATGTATAGTGATTGCAGAATTCTTAAACTGTGCCCATATGGGAAACAATTTTATCAAGTGTATGTTGATGTACACTTCCTTCTCCCTTTTGTCTTATAGACACTACTCATTTCCAAAGTTACTTAGTTCAGTACATTTTTCCTAATAAATCACTTTTGTACATAATTTTGTAAAAAACTTGATATTTTTCTCCTTGAAGGAAACCCTCAAAATTATATGAATTTCAGGATTCATAAAACATGAAACTGCCCCTGTTGGAAGTCATTGCTTCTATATGCTTTTCCAAATATGTAATGGTTTGAAGCAGTTGGAGACAAGCTTTTTTAGACTAAAGGGGAAGACCTCGTAATACATGAAGATCTTACAAAGAAAACTGAGCACTAACAATAAACTACCCAAAAAGGAAATTAAGAAAATAATCTCATTCACAATAGCATTAAAGAATAAAATATTTAGAAATAAATTTAACCAAGGAGATGAAAGATCTGTTCACTAAAAACTATAAAACATTGACAAAAGAAATTAGACACAAAGAAATTGAAAAAATAAATTAAAAGATATCCTGTGTTCACAGACTGGAAGAATTAATACTGTTAAAATGCCCATATTGTCTAAAGTGATCTATACATTCAAAGCAATTCCTATCAAAATTCCAATGAAATTTTTTAAAGACATAAAAAAAGCAATCATAAAATTCATATGGAACTGCAAAAGGCCCTGAATATCCCAAGCAATCCTGAGCAAAAAAACAAAGCTGAAGGCATCACTTCCTGATTTCCAATTACATTACAAAGCAATAGCAATCAGAACAGTTTGGTACTAGCATAAAAACAGACACATAGACCAATGGAGCAGAATAGAGTGCCCAGAAATAATTTCACACATATATGGTCAACTAATTTTCAAGATAAAGAATACACAATGTGGCAAAGATAATCTTTTTAGTAAATGGTGTTGGGAAAACTGGATATCCACATGCAAAAGAATAAAATGAGACCCATATCTTACACTATACACACAAATCAACTCAAAATGGATTGAAGACTTAAACATAAGACCTGAACTCCAAACACCTAGAAGAAAACATAGAGAAAAAGCTCCTTAACATTAGTATTGGCAATGATTTTTTTGATATAATCCCAAATGCCCAGACAACAAAAGCAAAAATAGTTAAATGGGTTTACATCAAACTAAAAAGCTTTGGCCCAGCAAAGGAAACAATCAACAGAGTGAAGAGACAACCTCCAGATTGAGAGAATATATTTGCAAACCATGCATCTGATAAGGGATTAATATCCAAAGTATATAAGGAATTCAAACAACTCAATAGTAAGGAAACAAATAACTTGATTAAAAAATGAGCAAAGGATCTTGTCTTAGTTTTGTGCTGCTATAACAGAATACCATGGACTGGGTAATTCATAATGAATAGAAATTTAGAGGCTCACAATTCTGGGAAGGCTGGAAAGTCCAAGATCAAGGGGCCAGCATCTGGCAAGGGCCTTCTAGCTACATCATCTATGGCAGAAGGGCAAAGAGAGGGTGAGAGAGAAAGCAAGAGGAGGCTGAACTTGTCCTTTTATAAGGAACATACCCCTGCAATAATATTATAATTCATTCACTTCCTCCTCATGTCTTAATCACCTCTTATTAGGTCCCACCTCCTAATGCTGTTGCATTGAGAATTAAGTTTCCATCACATGCGCTTTGGGGGACACATTTGAACAATAGCATGCCTGAATAGACATTTCTCCAAAGAAGACATACAAATGGCCAACAGGTATATTTAAAAATGCTCAACATCATTAATCATCAGGGAAATGCAAATCAAAACCATAATAAGATGTCATCGCACATGTTCTTAAGATGCCTATTATTAAAAAAAAAAGTTAAGTGTTGGGGAGGATGTGGAGAAAAAGGAACCCTTGTACACTGTTGGTGGGAATGTAAATTAGTACAACCATTATGGAAAACAGTATAGAGGTTCATCATGTTACGGAAATGGACTAGGCAAAGAAGCGACCGACACTTGGAGAATCAGGTATTTATTACGTTGGTGGGCCCAGATGAGCTAATGTTCCAAAAGCCTGAACCCAGAGCTCAGGTTTTACAGGGCTTTTTATAGGTGGACTCTTCCAGGTTTCTAGGTTTCAGTTTCTCGACACACATCTGATACAGGCAGCCAGGCAGCTGCAAGTTTCGGCTTCTCAGAATTTATGTGGTCTAAGCAGATAAAAAAGCAGGGTTACAGAATCGAGGAATGCAAGTGGTCGATTAACAACTGGGCTGAATTCATGCGGCCTTGTAGACAAGCAAACTTGGTTACAGAGGCATTACAAAGGCAAGGCAAATTTTTAATTTTGCATTTTCCCAACAATCAAAAAGTTAAAAATAGAATTACCGTAGGATCCAGCAATCCAACTTCAAGGTATGTATTCAAAGAAATTGAAGTCAGGATCTCATAGAGATATCTGTACTCCCATGTTCAGTGCAGTATTATTCACAATAGCCAAGATATGTAAACAACCTAAATGCCCATCAAGTGACAAATGGATAAAGAAAGTGTGGTACATACAGACAATGGAATATTATTCAGCCTCCAGTGAGAAAAGAACCCTGCCATTTGCAATAACATGGATAGACCTGGAGGGCATTATGTTAAATAAAATAAGCCAGGCACAGAAAGACAAATACTTTATGATCTCACGTACATGTGGAATCTAAAACAGTCAAACTCATAGAAGCAGAGAGTAGGATGGTGATTGCCAAAGTTTTGGAGGAGGGGGAAAAGGGGAGGAAATGGTCAAACGGTACAATGTTTCAGTTATGCAGGATGAATAAGTCTTGACGATACTGCATCCCATACTTAAAATTTGCTAAAAGGGTGGACCTTAAGTTAAGTGTTCTTTCCAAAAAATAAAAATAAAAACAATAATAATACTAAAGAGGGTGAGGAAACTTTGGGAGGTAATGGATATGTCCATGGTCTTGGTGGTGGTGATGGTTTCATGGGCATATATGAAAGGGAAGTTAGCCAGAGAATGGCCATCTTTGGGGTAACTAGGACCAACCAGAAAATTTCAGACATTAATTTGGGAACTGATCATCACCAATTCCTTGAGGTCAGCAGAAGAAATGAGAAACTGACTGTATGGCTCAAACTACCTGGAGATGAAATTATTCCCCAAAAGTATCCTTCTCAAAAGTTTATTTCTGTTTGTTTCCCATTACACCCTTTTATATTGATTTACTTTAGATGTTGTGCACCTACAATTAAGGGCTGACTCTAAGTTTTCTTGTTTTTATTATCTCCTTCATCAACTGCAAACAGAAGAAACCCAAGAGAAAGGCAAAGCACCCTAGCTGATTATTACCTCAACTTCTTGCTTAAAGGAAAATTGCATCCACATCAGTTAGAGGCCGAGTCAGGTATTTTTATGTTCCTGTGACGCTTCACTAAGGTTATTGTCTTTGAGCTCTCCCTAGGAGATAAGGACTCCAGCCACAAAATAACATCAAGGGCTTGAAGCTGACCAGTCCACCACCTGCAGACTTCATGATGCCAAAGCATCCAGTCCATCATGAGGCCCTGACATCTGACTCACACCCTCTGCTGAACTTATGACCATCTGCCCCCTTTTCCTGCAGGACAAAACCCTTACCTCACCTTCCCACCTCTTCCCCTTTATAAACCCCAAAACAGGCATTAGAAGGTAGGATGGCCTTAGCCTGGTCACCCCCTAGATGCCAGTTATCCGAATAAAGCTTCCAATCCTTGCACCAACTATTGAACTTTTGAGTAATTTGTTTAGTGCAAGAGGGCAAGCTGAGCCTGGCTGCTGGTGACATATACTTATCCTCAAATTCATTGAAATGTACACATTAAATATGTACAGCTTTTTATATTTCAATCATAGCTCAATAAAGTGGTTTTAAAAAAAAAGAAATATGAGGGGGGAAAAAAACCCCAAATCCTAAAGAAGTAAATTCCTTTAGTGCAAGTGACTTCAAGAATTGCTCTAATGTCCACGATTGGAAACTATCTGGGGTAGTAGCAAAGGCAGGTGAAGAAGGTGCATAGACATTTCCCTTTCTGTTGATAGGAAATGATGAAGAAGGCTCTATCCTGCATGAAATTTTTAATTTTGATGAAACAGTTCTCTAGAACTTATCTTGAAAAGGAAAGTAGAAACCTCTGTGTTTCAGGGTACAAAAGATTGACTGTGAGCCAGAGTGAAAATAGTGCAGAATTCTCCATTCGTCTCATATATTTGTTTTTCTTAGTGCTCTGGTTAATACTTGAAATAAGTTTTAAAATATGCTTCAAGCCTATTTTTTTCCATAAACTATTATTTTTAAGGCACAGTTTAAAACATATGATGTTACAAAAGAAACTTCATGTATTAGAGTTTGGGGTTTACTTCCCTGATGCTAAATCACTAAATAGTGAGCATGTTCTTCCCAGGCAAATATTTTATCTCATTCATATTTGTAACCTCAGCCTGTAGGACTGTGACTGCTGGATGGTTAAATATATATTGCCATATAATTTAGCACCTTTACCTGATTTCCTTTGAGTCTTACTGAGTTTTTAGCCCCTGGGCATGCATCTTTCTTCTCCAACCACTCACCTTCACATCCTGGTGAGGTAATGTGGCCTTCTGCCTTGACATCCTTGAGTTCTACCCATCAGTAATTCAAAATCAAACATTTCATACATACCTGCCAATTAATAATTAATTTGGTTCAATATTTTTATGGCAGGCCCTACTTCTATATTCTGTTTGCTGTCAGGCTCAGTGATGGCTGTGAGAATGCCTAATTTGTGGTGTCTGCCCGCTTGAAATTGTCTTCATTCTGAGATGGAATTGCTTTCAGCCTATGCAACCAGTGATAATAATAACTTGCATTTGTAGAGCACTTAAGTTTCCAAAGCATCTTCCCATAAGTTATCTCTAATGCTCCCAATGACACTGAGGGTCAGACAGGGCAAACACTATCCAGTCTTTATAGAAGGTTCAGAATAGTTAAATTGAGAACAGGCACTAGACAAGGATGCCCACTCTCACCACTCCTATTCAACATAGTGTTGGAAGTACTAGCCAGAGCAATCAGAGAAGAGAAGGAAATAAAGGGCATCCAGATTGGAAAAGATGAAGTCAAACTGTCCCTGTTTGCAGATGACATGATCCTATATATCGAAGAGCCTAAAACCTCTACAAAAAAACTGTTGGAATTGATAAATGATTTCAGCACAGTAGCAGGATACAAAATCAACACACAAAAATCAGTAGCATTTCTTTTCTCCAATAGTGAACATGCAGAAGGAGAAATCAAGAAAGCCTGCCCATTTACAATAGCCACCAAAAAAATAAAATACTTAGGAATTGAGTTAACCAAGGAGGTGAAAAATCTCTATAATGAGAACTACAAACCACTGCTGAGAGAAATTAGAGAGGATACAAGAAAATGGAAAGATATTCCATGCTCTTGGATTGGAAGAATCAACATAGTGAAAATGTCCATACTACCCAAAGTGATATACAAATTCAATGCAATCCCCATCAAAATTCCAAAGACATTTTTCTCAGAAATGGAAAAAACTATCCAGACATTTATATGGAACAATAAAAGACCACGGATAGCCAAAGCAATGCTCAGCAAAAAAAATAAAGCTGGAGGCATAACACTACCTGACTTTAAGCTATACTACAAAGCTATAATAACCAAAACGGTATGGTACTGGCATAAAAACAGACACACTGACCAATGGAATAGAATAGAGAATCCAGAAATCAACCCACACACTTACTGCCATCTGATCTTTGACAAAGGCACCAAGCCTATTCACTGGGGAAGGGACTGCCTCTTCAGCAAGTGGTGCTGGGATAACTGGATATCGATATGCAGGAGAATGAAACTAGATCCATACCTCTCACCGTATACTAAAATCAACTCAAAATGGATTAAGGATTTAAATATACACCCTGAGACAATAAAACTTCTTAAAGAAAACATAGGGGAAACACTTCAGGAAATAGGACTGGGCAGAGACTTCATGAATACGACCCCAAAAGCACGGGCAACCAAAGGAAAAATAAACAAATGGGATTATATCAAACTAAAAAGCTTCTGCACAGCAAAAGAAACAATTAAAAGAGTTAAAAGACAACCAACAGAGTGGGAGAAAATATTTGCAAAATATACATCTGACAAAGGATTAATATCCAGAATATATAAGGAACTCAAACAACTTTACAAGAAGAAAACAAGCAACCCAATTAAAAAATGGGCAAAAGAGCTAAGTAGGCATTTCTCTAAGGAAGATATCCAAATGGCCAACAGACATATGAAAAAATGCTCAACATCACTCAGCATCCGGGAAATGCAAATCAAAACCACATTGAGATACCATCTAACCCCAGTTAGGATGGCTAAAATCCAAAAGACTATGAACGATAAATGCTGGCGAGGCTGCGGAGAAAAAGGAACTCTCATACATTGTTGGTGGGACTGCAAAATGGTGCAGCCTCTATGGAAAATGGTATGGAGGTTCCTTAAACAATTGCAAATAGATCTACCATACGACCCAGCCATCCCAGTGTTGGGAATATACCCAGAGGAATGGAAATCATCAAGTCGAAGGTATACCTGTTCCCCAATGTTCATCGCAGCACTCTTTACAATAGCCAAGAGTTGGAACCAGCCCAAATGCCCATCATCAGATGAGTGGATACGGAAAATGTGGTACATCTACACAATGGAATACTACTCAGCTATAAAAACGAATGAAATACTGCCATTTGCAACAACATGGATGGACCTTGAGAGAATTATATTAAGTGAAACAAGTCAGGCACAGAAAGAGAAATACCACATGTTCTCACTTATTGGAGGGAGCTAAAAATTAATATATAAATTCACACACACATACACACATACACACACAAACCGGGGGGGGGGGGGGGAAGAAGATATAACAACCACAATTATTTGAAGTTGATACAACAAACAAACAGAAAGGACATGGTTGGGGGGGAGGGGGGGAGGGAGAAGGGAGGGAGGTTTTGGTGATGGGGAGCATTAATCAGCTACAATGTATATCGACAAAATAAAATTTAAAAAATAAATAAATAAATAAATAAATAAAATAAATTAAAAAAAAAAAAAAAAAAAGAATAGTTAAATTGAGGCAGGAAGCTAGATAGAGACAAGAGTGGGAGGAGGAAACCTGGTTATTTGCAAGTGGGAAAACCGGTTCCCGAGGATGTAGGCATGCTCATGTGCAAAAGCGGCCACAGGAGACAAAGTCCAGACAGGGAAACTCCCCACCTTCCCCCACAGCTTGTGTGCCATTCGGTTGGACCAATGAACTCCCACCAGCTAGGGTGCCATTCACTTTAACCAACAGGACAGAGACTACACTCAGGGCTCAACCAATGATCAAATGACATGAATCCAGCTAAGAGGACTAAAACCCCCAGGAATGTAACCGTTGGGGCTCTCGAGCCACTCTCTCTCACTTGAGTTCGCTCCTTCCTCTCTGGAGTGTATTCTTGCTTTGCTAAATAAAACTGCTCTTTGCTTTTCACCTCTGGTGTGTCTCACACAATTCTTTGTTTGAGACACCAAGAACCCAGATTTAGCCAGTGGAACCTGGAATTTCCTTTAACAGTTTTATAAGAAAACTGTGGCTAAAAGAAAGATTCTTTTCCTGTTTAACCAATACAAAGGAGATACTATCTGCCAGATATATGACCTAACCCAGAGTTAGAAATCTGCCTGAGGCATCCTATGCAAACTCTGATTGAGAACTGAGGATAACTGATTCAAGGCTTGTAACCCAAGCATTTCAGTCCCACCTTCTATGTAGAATATTGTGGAATATTACTCTGGAGTCTTCAGAAAGCAGGGTTATTCAGCCCCCTAGTAATTCATCTTTTTAAACTGAGAACAAAAAGACTGAGTCAGTTTAACTACATACAGGGACTAACAGAACAACGGGCACAACAATGCAAACAAATTCTTGCTAAAGACAGGGAAGTTGCTAAAACACAAGTACCAAAAACCACTGATAGATAGATTCTTGCTGAGGCCTGATCAAATCAGATCTCCTTGGGGTACTTGTTGTCTTGATGGGACTTCCCAAGGAAAATCTTCAATTTCAGTATAAAGAGCACCAGTTACTGGAACCTTCTGATTGGGTCCCCCAGACACGGTTGGTTGTAGCCTATATTACACATTTAATGGCATATCTGAGAAAATAAAAACACTCCCTTAAAGGTGCACATCAGTTTTAAAAGGAAAACTGATTTACAAACTTGAGAAGGTAAAAAGTGACTACTGAAAATTTTTTTAAAAACACACACAAAAAACTCAGTATTTGTCCAAAGAATATTGGCTTTGATGTGTAAAACCTTTAGGAACTCTGATTCTGATCTCCTTTATACTGGTTAAACAGGAAAATAATCTTTCTATTAGCTACCGTTTTCTTATAAAACCATGTTTCTTTTGCTGAAGATGGTCAAAGGAATCAGTGAAATTTCAGACCCCAAGAACCATAGGTGCCAGTGAGCTTTGAGGAACTCAGCAACAAGAACTCATACCCAGCTCATGCCCAGCTCCAACTTCATAATGACTCAGCTCTGAACACCTCCCATCCTTGTGTCATTGTTCTCAAGTTGCAGATCCCAGGAGAGCCCAATTCATCCAACTTCACCCAAGAGTGTACCCCTAGTGTGGGGGAAGTGGAACTAGCACAACTGAAAATGCCACAAGACCCATCTCTCATGGTGGGGCAAGGGGAGGGGCAGTTTCCAAAGAAAAAGTAAGGTGGTGCTGTTACCAGAAGAAAATGGAACTTGGGCCTTGGTGAAAATTGGAAACATTACCCCTCTAGGTAAATGTAGTAGAAAAAGATGCCCTTCCTCCATCTCAGAGGTAGAGAATTCAGTCCCCTTTTACCCCTTTAGGAGCTACTTTTGTGCAGCACACAAACTGCACATAGGTAGACAGTGGTCATAAGAGGAAGGGATGTCAGATGCCTATTACTTATGGATGCTCAGTAAAAGTAACTTTGATTAAGAAGCCTGATATCCCCCTAAGTACTAGCTGCCTCAAACATTGCATTGTTCATTCACAAAGTCTACTCAATTTTCTAATCATTCACACTGGGCATTTTTCTATGTGTCTTGTATGAGTATTTGGATCAGATACATTTTTCCCTTTCATCTTTGAAAACATCTGGGGATCCGAGTTACTATGTCAGTCATACTTCTGAACCATAATTCAGATTAACTTCTTGTGATTCTCAGACATTATTAATTGCTTTTGCAGCTTTCTTCTGGAGCAAGGGTCAGCAAAGTATGTGCTTACAATGATAAGCCAGGGGTCCCTGCTGCAGTTTTATCACTATGTCTGCTTCTCGGCCACACTGTCTCATGAAGCCATTTCAACCAGGTAGCTTGGGCATCACTGGCCACGATTTGACAACTAAGGGAGAAACCGGAGATCCTGTGAAGCCATTACTGGCTCTTGATGCAGTGGCTCCTGCCCTTGTTCCCATTTGGACTGATACAGTCGCAAAACCTTGGGCAAGTAATTTATTGTGTCTGAACCTCAGTCTCCCTCATGTATGCAATGCAGATAATAAATCCTGCCTATCAAAAGCAGGTTGTGATAAATATTCACTAAGATTATGTAACTGGGTCTGAGGGATCTCCAATGAAGATCACAGGTTTCCCCTCAGTTCCTGCCTATGTGCTCAGAAATTAGATTCTCTTTCTAAAATCTCTTCTGCCTACACCATGTTTTCTCCTTTTATGGATTTGCTTGAATCCAACGTCAAAATTCCACCTACTCTCACTAGAACACTAGAAGCTATAATAGATTTTCAAAGAAGATACAAAAGTACAAAAATTTCCCACAAGGTTCAGGTACACAAAGAATTTACCACTCAGTATGTGGGTCTCTCAAATACTACCTTTTCTGTCACTGTCATGCGTGTGGTGCAGGACTCTCAGATCTTTCTGCCACTTCCTGTGCAGATCATGAATCAAGTAATTGAAAGAAGATACTGGCAGCTTTATGCAGGGTAGACATACTTTATTCTTCAGATATGAGCTTCACAGACATGCTTTATTCTCAGACATGAGTTCTGCCATTCTCCACCAAAACTCCATGCTATGCCCACCTTCCATGCTTTGCCATGTCTCTGTGCTCTGCCAACCAGCGGTTCAGAGCAGTTACCTTTATACTCTTAGAACATAATAACAGCCACAAGCCAAGCATTACATAATTACAACAATCATGATGAATCAGTAAATAGGCACACATGCACAGTTACACTACTTTTATAACTTGTTTTTAGTGAATGTGCTGAATCTTGCCCATTTGTAACAGATGTAGGGCGAAAAAGCCTGACTAAACTTTTCTACTTTCCTTACAGTCCACCCCTTCAGCGTCACTCACCATACAATCTATGTGTTTGATCTTCTGCATGTTCCCTTAGCGAGGATAGCTGACCCTTGTATCCACATGTCACAGCAGCAATGTAGACTATAGCAACATGCTATAAAACACAAGCGGTCCCTCCCAATACAGCTAATTTATCATCTTAAGAAAGAATGGTTGTAGGAACAGGTGTCTTACCTGGTTTATGATACCACACATTATCAGCTAACACTGTTGGATCTGTAGGTTCTACATGTAACAGAATAAGGGAACTCATAATTAGCCACAATGATAGTACAAATGTACCCTTTAAGATAGAACATTTATCTGTTCCAGGCCATGTTACCTTTACTCAGGGAGTCCAGATACTTGTTGCCCAAGGTGAGACTTGCAAATCTTGTAATCCTCTTCCCCAAGATCCAATTAGTCCTACCCAGTGTACATAGGGGCTTCTATTTTCCAAGACCATCCCCACTATACTGTCTGCCCCTGTTGTAAACAGGTGGGGGCTGGTAAGAGAATATTTCTATTCTTACCATATCCAGGTTTCAGATCATTTTTAGTAGTAACCTGCAATTGAATAGGCACTGTAGCTCTGTACAACAGAGTCTTCACTGGAGAGGACCTGCCCTTGTGGGGTCTCTCATTCATGATCCTGACTGTCAACCACAACTGACAGGTCCATCCCTTCAAAGATGGGGAGTGGCAGACAGCCCTAATCCCCTTTTCAGAAGACCATACATGGCCATAAGACTACTCAGTGCCTTCACAGTGCTTACCTGGTCTGGGGCTCCCAAGGCCACACAAACAGAAGACCAGTAACTCTCTGATTTTGGCAGTGGTCCCACAATATCCACCTGCCACTATGTCAGGAGCACTCTCACACAGGTTATCTGCCCCTTGGGGTACCCATCTGCTCATCAGGAGCACATCTGCTCATCAGGGGCATTCTTTCTCAGTTTTATGTGGCACTCAGTGGGCCATCAACTACATGGTCTTGCAGCCAGCATCCTGCATTTTCGGGTTGCCATGGCACCTGGTGGGCCATTGACTACATGGTCTTGCAGCCAGCATGCTGCATTCTTTGATGTAGCCACCCAGCTACATCAGCTGCTGGAGTTCTCTCCAGCCATCTTGCCTTAGCCAGGGCATCAGCTTCATCATTGCCTGGATTGGCTAAGGGGGAATGTCCCGTGACATGGAAAAGAGTTACTTTGTTTTCCTGTCCCAGTTCCCATAACTGTTGCCACATGGCGTGCCCCCACAAGGGCCAGTGACCTACCAGCCACCACTGATTCTTCCAAGTAGAGATCCAAAGGGTCAAACCCTTGAATACAGCCCAGCTGTCAGTACAGATTGTTAATAGCCCTGGCTCATTTTTTATCACCGTCCATATTGCTCTTAATTCAGCCCACTGGCTGCTTTACCTTATACCGTTCTCATATCACAGGGTATCAGTTAAGGGCTGGACAGCAACAGCCAACCACAATTCTGAGGGTTCTGTGCTAGAGCCATCTGTATACCAAGACTGCTCTGCAATAGGTCCCTTTCCCTCATGGAAAGGTGTGGTCTCCACCTCCATGGGTATAGGTTCTGTCAAAGTTTCCTCCACAACCTCTGCTGGTCCTAACATAGTTTGCAATTCATTAGACAAAGGACTTGTAGACCCAGTACTTCTCTGTTCTATATATGCTCCCCATTTAGATAGAGTGGGAATCTGAGCTACACCACTTTTAGGGGTGGTTTTCCACATGTGTAGCCAACCCACAATAGGACCTTGGCAGTTCTTGTAATAGCTTCAGTGGCCATCAGGGCAGAATGCACAGCAGCTAACTGTTTCTCTATCAGAGAGTAACACACTTCAGTGCCCTTCCAGAGCTGAGACCAGAACCCTATAGGCATTCAGAATCGGTCTTGTCTCTGCCATAAGCCCCATCCTGACCCTTCTTGGGTTATATCCTCATCTAATTCAAAAGGCTCAGTGGGGCCAGCCACTTGCAAAGCCTGAACTTGCTGCATTGCCCTCTTCAGTCCAATCTCAAGGAGCTCCTTTCTTTATTAATGCATACAGTGGTCATGCCATTTGGGACATATGGGGTACAAAAACTCTCCAGTACCCCAAAAGTCCCAAATAAGCCTGTAGTTGAGCTACTGTTATGGGCCAGGGGTGTGCCTGTGTCTTATCTATAATGGCTTCTGGGATGACTTGCATTTTACCCGACCAAACAACTCCCAAGAATTTGACAGATAGCCCAGGTCTTTACATTTTGGTTGTGTCTACAGCCTACCCACATTGTTGCAAGTGGCCTAGTAGTGTCAGAGCCACTTGGGTTAAATCTGCAAGAGAATAAGAGGTTAGCAAGACATCATCATCAATATAACGAAACATTGTAACTGTGCTGGGCCTAGTCCACTTGGCTAGGTCCCCAGCCACCAAACCATGACTGATAACCTTGGATTATTTGGTCTAACTGGCCCCCGTCTGCCTGGTCCTGAAAGATTTGAGGGCAGTTGGAACTTTAACCACAGTTTCGCTTTTTAATGCTCAATTACAAGTTTCTCTTTCTGTTTCGACCAATTAGGTCATTCATATTATTTCTAAATAACAGCCTATTTTCATTTGCAATTTTACATTTAATGACCTTGTATATATTCTTTTCATTATAGAAATTCTCAAACATATTCGACAGTAGAGAGAATACACCTGCGACTCAGAATCAGCAGTCATCAATACATGCCCAATCTAGTTCCATCTATGCAGGCACTTAACACCATCTCTGCCACTGGGACAATGTGAAACAGTCCTAAACATCAAACCATTTCATCTTAAATATTTTAGTATCTGTTTCTAAGAGAAATAAGCATAAACCAAGTACACTTATCCTACCTTAAAAAATTAACTCCTTAATATAATCAAATGTCCAGTTACATTTCACATTTACCTGACTGACGTATGTTAAAAAACAATAAATAACCAGATTCCAAATAAAATCTAATCATGGCCATTGCTTTTTATGTCCGCTAGTTTATAGGTTCTTAACTCCCCCCCAACACACGTACATACATTATGTCTTTTTGCTTGTAATTATTTGTTAAACAAAACCAAAAAACAAAACAGTTCTTATGTTCCATCCAGTTTCACATGGTCTGGATTTTGCTGATCATTGCTTTTTTAATGAGTTTCTAAGTGTGAGAACAAGAATAGTAGAAAAGGAAGCACAGACTCTAAACATCCTCAAACTAACGGTACTGTGATAAATACTTGAAAGTCTTTTTTTTCATGTCTACTTTTGTCTGGGTTTTCAGGGTCCAGTCATATGTAGGGAGTGTTGCTGACACTATGTCTGAAGGACATTTAACAGTATTCATAGTCTATTGAGCTAGAAAAGTTTCTTAAAGGATCAAAGATATACTCTAATTGTATCTTCCAAGATTCCCAGGAAGACATCAAGTGCAACTGCATAAAAACTATACCAGTTCTTCAGGTGATAGAAACAACTTGTTGTTATGTTGCCCGGAACTCTAACCCCACCAGCATCACTCTTCTGATCAACATTGGGTCCAGCAAATTAATCCTGATGCTGAATAAATACAGAGAGAAGATATTCCCTGTTCTAGCAAACATTACAGTAGCATAGATAACTATGACATAGAATTAGTAATACTGCTGTCTAAATGTATGCAGAACTCAATGATGATATTTGCAGTATCACACAGGAATGTAAAACTGCGTATCTTCCCTCCCCAAAGGAATACATATTTGAAATTGTGCAGTACCTAAAGTTAAAAAGAAAAAAAAAACATAGGGGAGCACATAAGACAAGAGCCTATGACAAAAGCCATGCAGATTTTCAGCAGTTAATCCCTTTGTTTTTCCCCTGTAGTCTTGAATATAATCCTATGAAAAAGTAGCTTGCAACTCATATGGAATTATATAAGATAATCAGTGCAAATTATGAGTAGGATAAATTTGTTTCTTACCTTTCTTAATTATTCATGCTACTTAAACACAGAAGAAAGAAAAAAATTCATGTAAGTAATTTTGCAAAGGACCTTAGAGTGATGTGGCTTAAATGTTTACATATATTCCTCAAATTTTATATTTATATATAATATTAATATTATATAATAATATTTTGTAAATTATATTTATATACATTATATGTATAATATTTTTACAGTTCTCACATTTATTTAAAGTAAAACATGAACATAAACAAGTAAAACTAATATATGTAACAATATAGGAGCTTCCAGTCAAGATGGAAGAATAGACAGTCCCCAACATCACTCTCTTCCACAAATCAACCAATTTACAATTATTAAAAAGCAATGACAGTCAAGCTGGGGCCACTAGAGCTCAGGGGAAGCGGAGAGACCTACGGAGTTCATGAAGGTGGGAGAAGCCATGATGAGGGAAAGAAAGAATCACTTCCACCATTTTGAGCCCCGGCTGCTTCAAGGCTGGCCCTGCTTCAAGGCTGGCACAGAGCAAGAGCTGGCAAAAGCCACTGTTGCTTGGAAGTGGCAGGGGAGAAGAGGGCTTTGGTGGCCCTCAGGCAAGCAAGACCACTAACAGGGCTCCCGTGGACCCACATAGGAGCAAGGGACCACAGACAATGGAAAAAAGGAGCCACTCAAAGGCCAGTGAGTCATTGCAAAGGACTGGCACATAGCCTGTCCCATGGGAAGTGTTTGGAGCACAGGTGGTGGGGGAGATGGGCCCACTGGAAGAACATTGGGGCACAGAGTGGACAGCTGACCTCACCCCCAATCAGTGCGGGACCACTATGTGTAAACTGGTCAAGAATATAGAACTGCAGGAGGAGTAGTTTGCTGAAAAGATGGAGGTCCAGACCAGTTTCTACACAACCCAGGCGTACAGGATCTCACAAGACCCAGAAGTACCTACAAAGTCAACCATTAAAATCTGAGCTGCACAAAAACCCTTCCCCAGGGAATCAGCAGCAAAGCAGCAGTTTAGCTCAACCAATGGGCTTAAGTGCTGGTCCCCAGAGGAAGTTCCCCCATTTTAGAAGTAAGCAAAGGGCAACAAATTAGCTCCAGTGCAGAGCTGAAGTAGCGGAAACAGCAAATAATCCAACGCAGAACTGAGAGAACAATAAAATACCCACAGACTAGAGACAAAGTTTGATATTAACTAGTAAAGGTCTCACTTCACCAAGGAACCTATAAAACCTACGAGGACCAGAATGCCCCTGGGCCCCCAAACCAGGGATGAGGGAGAGCCAGGGGCCTCAGCCATGCCCCCCCGACACCCACAACCAGCTCAGCTATGACCACTGAACAGCCACAAGAAACACCCCGGGCTCCTGAGCTGGGGAAGTGGTGGGCCAAGGGATTTGGCCACACCCCCTGACATCTGCATTCAGCCCAGCAATGACCAAGCCACCACTGGAAGCCCTCTAGTCTGCCCTGTAGGAATGAGGGGGGTACCATGGGCATCAACCACACCCCCCATCTTTCTTCCTTCTCCTGCCCTATTTCCTTCCCCCTTTCCCTCTCTCTCCTCCTCCCACCCAGCTGCTTCACAACAACATCTTAGAATGTAAAAACAGATGGAGCCAGGGACTGGGAAAGACTAAAATGATGCCTGTGGTGTTGATTTGGAATCTGAGGTATTGTATAAACTCATTATACCTACACATACATACACACACAAACACACACAGATATAGAAATAGATATGTGTGAATACATGGGCTAATACAGAAACATTTCCTAGTACTGTCTACCGAGAAGGCCTGGAAACAATGACACCCTGGTAGTAATTAGCATACCTAGTGCCCAGACATTGGTTTCTAAGCACCATTTCTCTATACAAGGAACCAGGGATCCTTGGAGAAGTGGTTCATTCCAGGGCAGGGTTAGGAAAGATCAAGAGGAGCTTGGAACATCTTATGGACCAGAAAAATGAAAGTTCTCAAAAAATATGGGGGTTGTTGAAAGAACACCTGAAAAGGCTCCTAACGGCCAAATCTTTGAGCAACAAAATAAATAATGACAATATTGAAGTATAATGCAAGGAATAAAAAAGAAATTCATGAGCTCATGACAATATAAATAAATAATTGATTAAATAAATAGATGGAAGAGATGGAACAGCTACTTCATATAGTGTGATTACAATTAGTAAATACGTAAAGAAGGGAAAAAATAGAAATCATGATTAGGCAAATACCACAGTGAAGAGTATTGCATACAAGATCCAACAATAGGTTCTAGAATCAGTAGGCAAGGGTTTCAGGAGAAAAGATATTTGCATAGTCTCAAAATACTTCCCTTGAGATATTTGTTCACTACAGGAGAAATGATTATATTTTTACAGTGGAAATGCTCAGCAGAGACCACCTTAATCTGGTGACCAGTAAGAAGACGTATTAACATCATGAACCCTGTGATAAAGAGCACTGAGAAGGACATGGCACCATTTCTATGGTTCTCTTTCCAAGAAAGTAAGATCTCAGTCAAATAATGAGAAGATACCAGACAGGCACAAACTGAAGGACATTCAGCAAAATGACTGACTGGTATTCTTTGGGGCTGTCAGGGTTATGAAAATCAAGGAAAGACTGAGGAATTACTGCAGATTGTAGAAGTCCAGGACAAAATAACCAAATGCAATGCAGGATTCTCACTAGGATTCTTAAAAGGATATTAATGGAAAATATAGTAAAGTTTGAATGAGATAGTTAATTTGGTTAAAGCTACTATGACAGCGTTAATTTCCTGGTCATAGTAATTGTACTGTGGTTGTCTAAGATGTTAACATTGGAGAAGGCTGGGTGAGGAATATATCGAAACTCTGTCTACTATTTCTGCAACTTTTGTATAAGCCTAAAAGCAGTTTAAAATTTAATGTTTAAAATTTGCTATTGTAAAAATATTCAGGAGGACTTCCATTCCTAGTTGCTAAAAGCAACTGTAAAAACAGGCAAAATATATGAACTAACTGTTTTCAGACACTGGAAAACAGTCAGTACAGGATTATGATTCCTAAAAAAAGAAAACCAAATGAAGTAAGCCTCCAAATCATCCTGAATTTTTGCTTGAAGGCAGTGTTCTATACTGCGGTGCAGGAAGGATAAGCCAAAACAGTGCACGATGGACTCACTGAACTGATGATACAATGATTATAAAC
Organism: Cynocephalus volans; assembly: GCF_027409185.1. Lineage (NCBI taxonomy): Eukaryota > Metazoa > Chordata > Mammalia > Dermoptera > Cynocephalidae > Cynocephalus > Cynocephalus volans. The sequence continues at coordinate 59,205,396 of NC_084478.1, forward strand.
TGGGAGCACCAAGACTGCTGGAATTTGTAGGGCAAGTTGTTGAGAGGAAGAAAGCTGTGAAAAGTTAATGCTGCAGAAATTTGCAGAGGGGTTCCCTTTGGTCTTTCATTGAACACTAAACTGCTCGTGTGGAGGGCAGCATTCCATGAGGCTGGGCAAAGAGCAACTACCAGAGGAATAAAAACAAAAATTACTGTAGAGCAGTGAGCTGAACAACTACTGGAACACAAACATGGCTGGGATACTTTTGATATTAAATAGCCAAAGGGAAGAGTCTTTTTTGAACACCCAAAGTAAGTCAGTAGAGTCTCAGAAAAGTCTAAGTCATAGGAATAAGGCTAATGCAGTCAAAGAGTAATGGCTATCATACACTATCCCTAACAAAACACAAAAAATAGGCCTAGAAAAGACCAGCATGATGTACAAATGAATTAACTGCTTGCCTGAACTTTTTATTAAAGAAAATAATAAAATCCAGACACTTAATTTAGCATCCATAATGAAGAGGATACAATAAAAAAAAAAATTACTAGGTGTGCAAAGAAGCAGGAAAATATGATCCGTAAGAGAAAAAAATAACTTGTAATCAGGAGAAAAATCAAAAATGATGGAAATAGATAAGGACTTTGAAGCAACCTATTACAAATGTACTCGAGCACTTAAAGGAAAATGAAAAAATATTGAAGGAAACAAAATTATTCCATAGAGTCAGAATATTTCTTATCAAAATTATAGCTGGCTTTTCTTATAGTAGTCAACAAGCTGATTTTAAAATTTATATAAAAATCAAAAGAAATGAGTCTTGAAAATGAAAAATAAAGTTAGTGTATTTATACCATTTGATTTTAATATTTACAATGAAGTTACAGTAATCAAGTCAGTAATTGTCCTAAAGATAGACAAATATATTAGTAAAACAAAACAGAGAATCCAGAAATAGAATCAAATTTGTATGATTTACTAACTTTCCATCAAAGTAGCAAATGAATTTAATGCGGAAATGAAAATCTTTTCAAAAAATGGTGTTGTAACAACTTGATGAATGTGAAACCCGTCCACTACCTAACTCAATAGAGAAACTTAATTTGTGTTACATCATAGATCTAAAACTAACAGTTAAAATTAAAACTTCTAAAATACAACATAACGGAATATCTTCATGAGCTGCGAGTAGTCAAAGATCTTTTTAAATAGAAGCCATAAAATACTAACAATAAAGAGGATAAAACATAATTAAACAAAATTTTTAAAAGATGCTCAACAAAATATATAATTAAGAAAATTAATAAAAAAGCCAGAGACAAATAAGATATGGATAGCACATATATCTGACAAAGGACTTATGTCCAGAGTATGTAAACAACTTCAACAACTCAATAATAAACAATATTCAAGCACAGCAGGGATATTCAAATTCAAACCACAATAAAACAACACTATCCACCTACTAAAATGGCTAAAATTGAAAAGACTGATGACATAAAATGTTAGTGAGGATACGAATCACCCAAAACACTGATACTTTGTATGAGCACAAAATGTTGCGACCACTTTGGGAATTTTCTTGCACATTCCCATAAAGTTAAACATATACCTAGCCAGAGAAAAAAGAAAAAAGTTATCTTTGTAACCCTGTGTGAGGAGGGGTCTTCTAGCACTGAGCTCTCCCAGGAGTACTCAGGAAACCCCAGAGAGGTGTGGGTTTCAGGGACCACAGGCCTGAGAGAGATGTCAGGGCACTGACTGGCAGGATAATGGGCTTGCAGTTCCCTCTTCATCCAGACTTCTCTGCCTTCAAAGCAAGGGTTGGATTTCTGGGGAAGGCTTGAATTGGAATAAGAGGTCCTACATCTAAAATATTGAGAACCACTGTATAACAGTTAGATACAGGGTGTGTCTGAGAATCCCAGGTTTCAGGGACCTGTGCTCTCTTGGACTTGGTGATCCCTCTTATGGACTGTGGAAATTTCTCTATCTTCTTGATGGTCTTCACTAGATGAGGATGTCCTGCATGGACTCATTCTCTGGTATCTGGTCATTCTGATCAAATCTTTCCTCCTCAGTGTAAAGAGGAATATCTTATTGACATTTCTGAATTTTGAAACCTACCCAGAAGAATCCTGGTAATCAAGACATCACTGAAGAAATCCTGCTTTCTATGGATGAGAAATTAAGCTAATTTTCTGCTCATCCTACTTAGAAAACAAAAAAACTAAAATAACAGTGAGAAAATATATTTTCATCCAAAAGTTTGACCAAAATTTAAAAGGTTGATTAAATAAAATGCCAGTGAGGGTATAGATTATTCACACAAATTTGTATGCAAGAATATGATTTGGTACAGCTTTATTAGAACAGAGTTTTAGAAATATTAATAATGTTTACATTCATCACCTTTTTTTCACTTTAATCCAACTTGCACTTTGCTATGTCTTTCCTATAAGAAAATACGCATATTTTTCCCAAGAATTCATGTTCAGTGATGTTGATATCAGTTCAGTTAATCATAGCCACAAATGGGAAACAACTTAATTGTCTATCAGAAAAGAATTAATAGACACAAAATCTGCCTCAGGAGATTGGTTAAATTAATTATGGCCCATGCACACGTTTGAACTCTAAGGTGTTAAGAGTGATTTGGTTCTACATGTGCTCTCATAGAAAGATCCTGCAATCATTTTATTGTGACAAGGGCAAGAGGAAGAGCAGTATGCACACCGTTATCCACGCGTGTTAAAAACTTACCATGTACTTTTTATAGCACATCTGTGGAAGGAAAAGCCTAGAATAAAATTTAAAGTAACACAAATTTTCACTTGTGATTACTTCTGAGGAGATGGATGAATCTTGGAGGAATGTATTAAGGAAGGGGGATTGTGATTTATTCATATTGTTAGAATTCGGGGGGCAGCAAGAATATCTGCCCAGTTACCTAAACCAAAATTTTCCTCAGGGGTAAACAGAGAGACAAGTGACAATGGAAAAATAGTGAATTATCTTATTTTAGTATTGAAGCTAACATATCTGCCATGGAACCATTTTCAATCTCCTGAAAGGGCTCCTGGGATTTTAGGGATTCTGCCTCAGCAGATGTTGGCTTACACACTGATCTCCATATTCTTTCCTTATTGATTACTTACGGGGGAGGCTGGGGATTCTGACCACCTAAGTAAGCTCACTCATTGGTATATAGGTTTGGTGGCTAGTCTGAAATAATTAACCCCATTAAACGCTGACCTCAAACATCAGGATGGTTTCCAAAACCTCCTCTCTAACTTCAGGGTTATAAACCAGGAACCAGTACATTCTGCACCAAATTGGACTCTCCTCAAAAGTGAGTTTGAAAACACTTTGAGAGTGTGATGGAGGCACCCACAGGAATGACGAGGTGCCTTTGCTTCACTATCCAAAGTGAACAATTAGGTGGAAGGGGCTGTTGCTGTCAGAAATGGTCCATGGTGAAGGATAGGACCCTACAGGCAGTTGGAACCTTCTATGTCAGGGAGAAGCAGGTGAGTCTGGACTGCCTGTTCCTCTGGGAGCGGGTGCTGGCTCCCAAGAACGAGGCATTGGAGCTGGACAGAGGGTCAGTTGCAGTTTGGACAGGAGAGCGCACTGGGGAAGACCCTGTAATGCTGGGACTGGACGCATGTGCTGGGACGAGAGCAGAGTCAGTGCTCAAGGAACCCCAGGGCTAGGGGCAGGAGGACCCTTAGGAGATGAGGCCCACAGACAGCCCCGAATTGTATTTGGTGCTCATTTTCACGTGGCTTCTTTAAGCCTGCTTTCAGTGCTTCGGCCACAGAGTACTTCCTATCACTTGAGAGACATTTGAGAAGATAAATGAATTAATAGATACAAAATCTGTCTCAGGCTGGGAGGAGAGGAAAAGGGTGGGCTCTAGAGGAATTCAGACCAGGGTCTGGTCCCAGCCCTGTCACTTACTAGCTGTGTGAACTAGGGACATTACCACATTGTATGAGCATGAAGTGGGCTTGATAATCCTATCTTCTAGGACTGTTGGAATGTGTGTAATGTTTGTAAAGCCCTCGGCACAGTGACTAGTGTGCATTGAGATTTTAAGGAATGGTACTTATTATTATGATTTTTTTTTTTTTTTGGACCCCTGATGATAACTATCCCTTTGGCTAGAATGGGTTTTGTTTGTTTGTTTTTATTTATTTTTTAATCCAGGAAATGCGCAAGAATATGCAGTGCTATAGGACACAGCACACCAAATTACTCAAAAATTCTTGCTAGAAAGAAAAAAAAAAAACAAACAGTAAAATCTTCCCCTTTACAGAATACATTATTTAATTTGGATGTTGGGGAATCCTCTCCATTTTGGATGCAACTCAAAGCTTCCAGAGTGTGTGCCAAAACCCAACTCCTTTCCTCCCTCCCAGCTGCACTTTGATCCAAACCACCCCTATTTTCACTCATTTAACCCCTACCCAAGTCATTCCCTTCCTTGGAGTTTGCCAAACTATGCTGATGATAACTTAGTTAAAATGCCCTTCTAATGTAGCAGGCTATGACTCCCCCAGCCCAAGGCAAGGAGTGTCAGCACAGTGGTTTCTGGGTATCCCACCTCAAGGGAGTATCACACTCCTCAGAAACTCCTTGGAAATAATGTGTATAAAACTGTTAGCTTGTTCACTGTGTTCGCCTGCACTGGGACAAGAGCACAGGACACTTTTCATCCCTGCCCCAGTTGGAGATTCCCTCTGGTTTATCCATGTTCCCAAAGTAACTGCTAAAAGCAGTTCTCCATTCGAGGCTTAGTCTCCCAACTCTGAGACACCCCACCGGAGAGTCCAGCCCCTACTCACCCCTCCCACACTCTCCTCTGACCCATCACCCAGTTTAACTTCACATTACCTCCTGTTGAGGGACTTGAGGTTTTCCAAGGCCCCAAATTTCCTTGCCTCTGGGCATATTACACTAGATGGCTCTCCTCTGGAACAGTCCCACCTCCAACTCCACCCCCCCCACACACACACTCTTTTCACTTCTCTTTTATTTCTTACAGGATAACTTACCATCTCCCTTACATGACAGCTGCCACTAGACTAAAATTCTATGGACAGTGGCTCGGTCTTCTGTTTCTTACCATCCCTGGTACTACCATGGAGCTTTCCAAAGAGCAAATGTTTAATTAATATTTGAGGAGTAAAAACGACACTGAACAAGAAGTCACATTTATTATAATTTAACTTTTTCTACATCCTTGAATAAACCAAGCAAATCCAGGTATATAACTTTTATTTTACAGAACAACAGAAGAGAAGTCATAAGAGAAGTCAAGAATTTACCATTTTTTACTTTTTTTCTCTATTTCTTAATTCTATGTTCTTGCTGATTTTTTTCACATTTCTATAGAAATGCCTATTCCAGTGGCATGTTTTTTGTTTGTTTCAGATCGCTAAATAAGATGGAAGGTTTTCCAATTTATTTGGGAAAATAGCAAAACTCTTAACTCTTAAGCTTCATAAGCAACATTAAATATATAACCAGTATTATTTATATACTTAGATTCTGAAGCTAATAAACCTTTTTTAAAAAGAATAAAATTGAAAACTTTCAACAACAACAAAAGATAAATCTGAAAGTTACTCACACAGAACAGGAATACAGATATGATATGTCCTGTGCTCCCTCCAACACTGCCTTGGCCACCCACTATTTTTCAAACACAAAGTGGGGAAAGTACCTCAGATTTCACTAAGGGTGGGAGAAACTGCTGGAATGGAGCCTGGAACGTGCATGAGCCGTGGCAGTAAGAAGCATAGCTCCAAATCTGGCTCTGGCCCTTTCTTCCTCATCTCTCAAAGCCTCCTCATACCAGGACGGGAAGGCACTGGGAACGGTATTATGGATGCCGGCTAAAAACTCCAGGACTTCCATCTTGCTGGTTTCAGCATGGGCTCTTGGACCCCACAGGAATTGAAAGCGTGGAGGATCACTGTGAGGCACCTGCTGGTACTCCAGGTACCTTTCCTTCACCAGATCTTGGGTGATGAGCTTCCTGGGCTCCCCGTAGAAATCGTGCTTCTTTCCGTCATATATCCCCATCACATTCAGCACTTCCCAGATATCTTCTTCAGCGGCGCAATTGTCCTTCATGAAGATCACACACAGGACGGTCATCAGGATGCCTGTCCCACCACTCCGCCTTGCGTCACCGGTGACATGCAATTTGTTGACAAGCATATAATGGGACCTGGTCGGGTCGACTTCCTTCACTTCGATGCCAAAGGCCAGCACCATAAGCTCAGAGGCTCTCTTGAGGATCTCATGGAAGTGCTGCCTGTCCTTTCTGGTGATACACTTCAGCATGTCTTGCCTTCTTATGGGCTCCCTCATGTTATAATTGCGCAACATGAACGACACCAACAAAATCGCCTTCTGGCCTACAGGGCTTTTGCACGAACGATCAGTGGTAGGTGGTGCCTGGGAGGTGCTTGGTCTTTCCTCACCTTGGCTCGTGGCACCTCCATCAGATCTTGTGCATGGAACACCTGCAGAAGCAGCAGTGGTGGGTGGAGCTCTCCCAGGCCTCCGTGATTTGCCACGTGGCCCAGCAGCGGGGGAGCCCTGAGAATCACCACCACAAAGAGAAGAGGAGGAACAAGGGGCTTCTTCCTCCTCTGCTGCAATGACCTGAGCTCTCTGGAGACTCTGAGTCTCACTCCGGGCCTGGCAGCGTTTTTTCTCACGGGCACGGAGCTTACTTTTATGACCTCGAGGCATGATGCTTCCGGTCAGGGAGGTGTGTAGGAGATCAGGTAAGGCAGGCACCTGGAAGAGGGAGAATGAGATAGTGTGGGCACCTTCTGCCGGAAGAGACCACCTTGGTTTTAAGCCAAGCTGTCGTCTCACATTCAGGATCAGCACGTTAACGGTTGGCAGGGCCTGGGCCTCCTCCCCCTGCAGCTCTGAAGCTCGCCCCCATCAGACCAAGGGCCCCACCTTCCTGAAACACTCACGGGGAAAAATGAGGCTCCTCCGCTTGACAGCCCTGCCCGGGGTATCCCAGGGTAGGCCACAGGGGCAGGGAGCTGTGTGGCCACCCTCTGCTGTAGAGACGAGTGTCCTCACTCAGGGTCCTCTCCTTCACCCTGTGCTCACCTGAGTCCACCAGCTTCAGTTGAAAGTTTTCCCTCCCGGAGGTCCCGACGCAGAACGGAGCACCGTTGGGCCTAACAGCCACGCAGCGTCTCTCAGCGCCCAGGGGTGGGGGCGGGGCGGAGTGCGGCGGGCGGGGTTCCGAGAGTCCTCTGTTCTTGCAGGTGCGGGTCCTCGCCTTGTCTTTCCGCATCACCTTTCTCCTCTGAAGACTTGAGGCTGCTCTCCTTCCACCAATGAGGGTTTTATCTCTCTGAGACCCTTGAGGTGAAAGTCAGGGGGTATTTCATGCTGACAGCTTTGCCCCGGGCCTTCCAGGAATGAAAGCAAGGGTGGGGCTCTGTGCGGGGCCCCTTGGTTCTGGAGTGGGCTGTCCCATCAGATCTCGGCGTTGTGTGGGAGAGGAGGAACAGGGGGTCTTCCTTGTGGCGGCGGCTGCTGCTATTTTTTTTTTTTTTTTACTTATTTTATTTTTTTTATTTTATGCATATTCTTGGAGTACAAAGCTGACCATCACTACCTGTGCCCAAGATGTGATGATCAGGTCAACACTATCAGCATGCCTATGGCCACAAATTGCAATTATACCCTGTGTCCCCCACCCACCTTCTCCCCAGCCCCTCTTCCCTTCTCCCCCTCCGCACCTGGCAACCCTAGGTATGTTCTCTCCCTCTGCAAGTCCAATGAACTACTGTGGTCTTTCTTTCCTTCCTTCTTTCTCGCTTGTATCTTTCCCTCTGTGGCTGGCTTGTTTCACTTAAATAATTTTCTGTAACTTCATCCAGGCTTCTTGGGAAAGACCAAGTCCCTGAAAGCGCTGAGCTGTTTCCCTACTGCAGACCTTGCAGAGAATGGACCAAAGTCTCGGGCTAGATGCAGAAGGGGAAGCTGCAATGCAAAGCAGGGTCCCAGGACAGGTGGCAAGTTGTCAGAGAAAAAATACACCAGACAATAGAATCTGTTCACTAACCAAACTTTTGAATTTGGGGAGCCTTCTTCTAAACGATCTACTTTCTAGGGGGAAGAGGCTGAGCTGCACGGTTCGTGAGACCCAGACCTTTTGATGTTATCTAACATTGGTCAGTCGAGGGCAGTGACTTTATTTTTTGACTCTCGTTTATAGTAAGAGAACATGAATTGGGGAGGGGGACACAATTTAGTCCATTGCTGCAGTAAATCTGTACATAATTTAAAGAAAATTTACATCTTTACAATATTCTTTTCCCCATGAGTAAACATAGTGTACTGATCTATTTACTTGGGACTTCTTTTACCTGTCTGTGCTTATAGTTGCTCTTTATAGTTGCCTCCAAAACGATGATATATAGGGCCGACCCTGTGGCTCACTCGGAGAGTGCAGCACTGGGAGCACCGAGGCTGCGGGTTCGGATCCTATTTAGGGATGGCCGCCTGTTCACTCACTGTGGTGCGAGCGACACCAAGCCAAGGGTTATGATCCCCTTACCGGTCACAAAAAAAAAAAAAAAAAAAACATTGTGTACATTCTTGTTGTTAGGTTTATTTTTAGGTAAATTTTGGATATTTGCTTCTGTTGTGATTGAGATATGTTCTACTACTTGTCCTAATTAGTTATTGATTTTGTGTGGCTAAGATCCCGATTTTGCTGTAGCGATATACACAACAGCTTTCTGAAGTTTCTTACTCATTTCAATATTTTGTGCACTGGTTCCTTTGGATTTTCTGATTGGAGAATAATACTGTCACCGTTTATTGTCTCTGTCTCTAGATATTCCTACCTATTATGTGTTTTGATATTTTTATTGTTCTGGCTATATATTCCAGTCTACTTCTAAACAGTAGAAATGGTATAATTCAGGTGTCTTGGTCCTGAATTTAACGGGGATGCTTCTAATATTTCATATTTATGTAAGTTTGTTGTAGATTTCAGGAAACGGGTATTCCCTTCTAATGCTATTTTGCAAAAAGTTTTTACATGAATGAGTGTGAAATATTTTTGTTAAATGCTTTTTCTGCACTCCTGGAAATTATCAAATGCCTTTTCTCCTCTAATGTATCAACTTAGAGAAATTCTAATTGGCAGTTTTTTCTAATGTTATATCATCATTGTATTTTTTGGGCACGGCCTACTGATTCACAGCTACATTGGACATAATATGAATTTATCTAGGATAGATGCCACGATATGAGTGAGCTTGACTCAAACAATCTTTTCTTGTAGTGTAGTTATTTGGTCTTTGTATCAAGGTCAACACACCTACTAAAATGTGTTTCATCATTTCCCATGTTTTTGCAGGGTTTGGAAGAGTTTACCTAAGATGGCAATTAGTTTTTCCCTGAAAGTTTGGTGAAACTGGCCTCTAAACCTGTCTTGTTCTGGAATATTTTGAGGAGAGCTGGAGCTTAGGCTAAAGTTTCAGTTTGTATAGTTCAATTGAAGTTTTCTATTGCTGTTTGGAAGAATTTGGTCAATTAAATCTCTCCCAAAATTGGTCCATTTAGCTTGGAATTTCCAATTTAAAGGTATGATATTTATCAAATAAATAAACAGATTAATATATAAATAAATATATAAATATATAAATAAAAAACTTTCACTAGAAAAAGTATCAAGAGTATACGACAGTACAGAGAAGAGTATAATGAACACAATGTACTCGAAACTGAGCATCAACAGTCATCAATAGAGTTAAAAGTTGGATCAGATTAAGATTTATTGAGTTTTTGCCTGTTTACTAGCAAAACCACTCAAAAAGTGATGACGTGCACTTCCATTAGGATGAACGTAACGTTTGCGTGTCTACATTTGTGCTCATATTGGCAGTGTTGATGATTATCATTTCTATCCATTAATTTATTGGGGCTGCTGGACAGCAATTCTCTAATTATATCATTCCTTTCAAGTTTATTAGCTGAAATTCTTCCATAAGTAGACCCTTTCCTTCCTAGTCCAACATTTGGCTACCCTTAGGTAATGATAAAATATATTTATGGTGTTCTCTTATATTAAATCTCTTCTGCACCTAAATAAGATTTTGTACAATCTCACTTAAATCACTCATTTCTACTTTGTTCTTTTGTAATTGATAATACTTTCAAAAATTGTGCATCTTATAAAACTTTTCCAAGAACTGCCTTCGGTTAGTTGGCTTTACTCTTTTCTACGTCCTTATTTCTGTATTGATCTTCATTATTTCCTACCTTCTACCTCTTTAGGTTTAATACGCTGTTCACTCTCTACCTTCCTGAATTGCTTGCATGTTTTGAATATTCCTTGTTTTGTAAATCATCTGTTTCAGGCTGTAATCATCCCTCTTAATAATACCATTTCAGCTTATCTCACAGGTAGTGTTTTAGAGGTTTATGTGTATGCTTTAAAATTTTACAACTTGAATACTTCTCTACATGTAATTTGTTAAGAAAACAATAAATATAATTGAAAACAAGTAACAGTAGAAAACTATCCACAGAAACAGAAATGTCTCTATATATTTAACCCAGAAGGAATTTTAATGTAATAAGTTGGTTGTTCAGGGGATGGAAAAGACACACAGGGAAGGGTCAGGAAACCTAACACTTAGAAACTTGAGGATGTCCTACCTTTAGGCTGGAGGGACAAAAAGAAGAGGTAGTATTTGTTACTGAAGCCTAGGAGTTGAGGTCAACAAGATCTAGAACCATGGTGGACTCATACGACGGAAGCTAGAGCCGTGGAGAAGATGTAACCGTTAAAGGAGAAACCACCTGATTCAAAGAGGGAAAAGAAGAAAAACTCTGGTGGTTTCTTTTGTCCTGGGCTGTAACCTCCTATTGGTGCCTCCTCTTGCCTGAAATAAGTTAGAAGCCAAATGTTGCAGAGCCTAAGATTTATTGGTCCAGCCCATGTAGAATAGAGAATGGAGTAGAAGAAGGATGAAGAATGGACCTGAGGGCAAATAGATTCAGAACTGGCATACCACATTGACATTGACAGATTAAATGAAAAAATCTTATCTGAATTGATACAGAAAATTAGTTTGTAAAAAATCAGCATTCATTCATGATAAGGAAGATATGTTATTTGACTAGATAAAGATATCTACCAAAAAAAAAAGAAAGAAAACAAAAAATACTACAGTAAATGTCATATTTAATATGAAAATGTTAGCAGCTTTCATGTAAAAACTGGGAAGTAGACTAGGATGCCTGCTGTAACCCTTGCTATTCAACAATTTAATAAAAACTCAACATATTATGTTAATGGGAATCAGAAGAGATCAATGGAATAGAGACTGAAAAAATAGAAAACCCAGCTCATATAATTAGGAGATGATTAGCTGGTGTGTGAAGAAAACCCAAATGAACTAAAGATAAACTATCCAATAAAGAATTTTAAAGGTTGCTTGGTATAAGACCAATATACAAAAACTAACTCTGTTTCTGCAGCAACAAAGAGTATTACAATGAAATTAAACAAAGTATAACATGTAATTAACATAACAAAATATCAAGTGCTTCAGAATAAATACAATAGTAAAGGGTAAGAATTTTATGGAAAAATATAAAATATATTATTTAGAGAAATCTCTAAAGACCCAACCAAATAGAGAAACATTATGTGTTCATAAATTGGAAGATTTAATATTGTAAATATGTTAAATCTCCTCAAATTTAATCTACAGATTGACTAAAATGAAGTAAAATCCCAAACAATACTTCATGGGCTTTGTGTGTGAATGTGTATATAAATATGAGTATGTATGTAAAACATGATAAGCTGATTAATTAAATATATCTAAGAATAATGAAGATAAGAGGACATACAGCACCAGATAGTAAGAATTACTACAAAGGTATAATACTTAAGAGTTTGTGGTATGGATGAAAAATAGGTCAGTACACCAATGGAACTGAATAGAAAATATCTAACCATACTCCCTATGTACTAATCCCTAACCTGTGAAAAAGTTGCCACTGTAGGACAGTGGCAGAAGGTAATATTGAAATCAAAATGCAACTGGAAGTTTGTCAGTGATAATGGTAGAGTAGGGAGCTCCAAGGGCACATTCCCCCACAGAAACATTGAAAAAATGAGCAAAATCTATCAGAATCAGCTTTGTTGGAACTCTGGGAGACAGTCAAAGATTTATAGTAATCAAGCAACAGCTGAATCAAGAAAAAGTCCACTTAAACCCATTGTTTATGGAGATCTCTGTCAAACCATGAGCTGACAACAGCTAAAGTAACTGAGCCTTCAGAAACCACACACAAAAAGAATCCATTCATTAAAAATGGTTTAGAGAAGTCACCAAAGAAATAAACAACTACAATCTGTAGCAAAGAACAACAAACCCTGAGGTGGGGAAAGAATCTGATTTCCAATTACCATGTTAGAATATTCAAAATGTCAAGTTTGCAACAAAAATTTATGAGGCATTCAAAGAAAGAAAAAAAAAAAAAACAAAAAGGCCCATTCACAGGGAAAAGAAATTAACAGAAATCATCCCTGAGGAAGTACCCATATTTCACTTACTAGTCAAAGGCTTTGAATCAACTACTTTAAATATGTTCAATGAGCAAAATGAAGCCATAAACAAAGAAATAAAGAAAACCATGAAATTTACATTTCAACAAATACAGAATATTAACAAGAAAGATAGAAATTATTAAAAAATAGAAATTCGAGAGCAAAAAGTACAATAGCTGAAACGAAAAACTTATTAGAGGGTCTCAACAGCAGATTGAGCAGGCAGAAAAAGTAATCAGCAAACTTAAAGATAGGGCCATTGAAATTATTTAATCTGAGCAGCAGTTCGATTAAATAAGAAAAATAAAAAGAGCTTAAGGGACCTCTGGGACACCATCAAGCATACCAAGGTAGGAGCATTACAGGAGTTCCAGAAGGAGGAGAGAGACAAAATGGAAAAACAAACAAGCAAGCAAACAAACAAAAAGTACTTATTTTGTGTGTGTGTGAAGACACGATGGCTAAAAACTTCTCAAATCTGAAAAAGGCAAGTATCTAAATATCCAAGAATCTCAATGACAGACTCAAAGAGGTCCATGCCAATATGCATTATAATAAAACCACTGAAAGCCCAAAACAGAGAGAATCTTTAATGCAGAAGAGGGAAGCAACTCATCATGTACAAAAAAAACCATCAATAAAATTAATAGTTGATTTCTCATCAGAAATGATGGGGGCTAGAAGGCAGCAGGAAAATATATTTAAAGTGCTGAAAGAAAGAAAAAAAAAAACCTGTCAACCAAGAATTTTATAACTGGCAAAACTATCTTTCAAAAATGAAAGAGAGATTAAGACATCCTCAGATAAACAAAAGCTAAGAGAGTATGTCACTACAAGAAATGCTAAAAGGAGTCAAATCAGGTTGAAAGCAAAGGACACAATACAGTCACTAGAAGCCATGTAAATAAATAAAGATCAATGGTAAATGTAACTACACAGGTAAATATAAAAACCACCATTATTGTATTGGCATACAATACCCCTTTTTGTTTCTTATATGATTTAAAAGACAAGTGCATAAAACAATAATTATAAATCTTTCTTAAAGAATACACAAAATATAAAGATATTTTTTTAAAAAAACTATAAACTAATATCCCTTATGAATATAAATGCAAAAAATCTTCAACAAAATATAAACAAACAGAATCCAGCAGCACATTAAAAGGATTATAAACCATAACCAAGTGGAATTTATCCCAGGAATGTAAGAGCAGTTCAAGACAAAAAAATCAATCAACATAATGTGCTACACTAATAGAACAACAACAGAAAAACACGATTATCTAAGTAGATGCAGGAAAAGCTTTTGACAAAAATTCAGCACCCTTGTATGATAAAAATTCTCAGCAAACTAAGACGAGAAACAAATTTCCTTAACATGATAAAGGGAATTCATTTAAAAAATCTGCAAATGTTGTCATACTCAATGCTGAAAGACTGAATGTGTTCCCCCTAAGATCAAGATCAAGACAAAGATGTGACCTTCGTCCCTAATTATATTGGTAGTCCTAGCCAGAAGAATTAAGTAAGAAAAAGTAGTGAAATGAACCCAAACTGAAAACGAATTTGTAAAATTATCTCTATTTGTAGATAGCATGATTCTGTATACAGAAAATTCCAGTTTCAAAAAAAAAAAAAAAAATCCTGCTAAAGATAATAAATGAATTCAGTAAAGTTGCAGGGTACAAGATCAACACTTAAAAATCAGTTCGCCAAGAATGAACAATACAAAAAGAAAATTAATGAAATCATTGCATCCAAAATAAATAAAGATCTAGGAATAAGTTTAGCTAAAGAGATTAAAAAAAAAAAAACATGTATATAGAAAAATATAAAACATTACTGAAAAAAAAGAAAGATACCTAAATAAATGGAAAGACATCTCATGTTTATGGACTGAAAGACTTAACATGGTTAAGATGGCAATATTCCTGAAAGTGACCTACAGATTCAATGCAATCCCTATTAAAATTACAATATTAGTTTTTCTCAGAAATACAGAAGCTGATCCTCAAATTCATATGGAACTGCAAGTGGTCCCCAATAGCCAGTACAATACTGAAAAAGAAAAATAAAGTTGGAAGACTCACATTTACCAACTTGAAATAGTACTACAAAGCTGCAGTATTCAAAATAGTGTGGTACTGGCAGAAGGATACACATATAGAACAACGGAATAAAATTGAAAGCCCAGAAATACAGCCGTACATCTATGCTCAATTTATTTTTAACAAGGGTGACAAGATCATTGAATAGAGAAAGAATAAATTTTTTCAACAAATACTGCTTGGATAACTAAACCACATGCAAAAAAAAAACAACCCTTACCTAACCCCATATACAAAGATTATTTCAAAATGGATAAATGACCTAAATTCTGAGAACAGCTTGAATGAGTCTAGAATGAGGTTTTACCCAGTGCTTCCCAATAAGAGGCCAGGCTTTGGCGGTTTGATTTGGGCTTGTGAAAGCCTGAGCAAAGAAACCAGCAGAACCAACTCATACATCTCGCATACGAAAGTGTAAAAAAAATAAATGTGGGTTATTTTAAGTCCTTAATGCATGGCAATCTGTTATGTCAGCATTGGAAACTACTATTTCCTCCTAGAAAGACACTGGGGTTTTTCAGAATCCAGCTTCTGGACATGGTTTCTACACAGTGATTTCCTCGGTTCCTCCTCATCTACCCCTTAAGAGGGAGGCTTTAATTTTTTACCATTTAGTTAAGTTCACTCATCAGTGTACTGATTCAGTGACAGCCTCAAGTAAGTCACCAAATTACGTTCTTCTTTCTTTCTAACCTCACCTGCTTTCTAAAACCTCCTCTTTAACTTGAGGGTTATCTTTCACAAACCAGTAGATTCTGTACCAAGTATGACTCTACTCACGAGTGGATTTGGAAAAATCTTTGCGAGTGTGGTTGAAGCACCCGGAGCGGAAGGGCAGACACGTAAACTTCACTGTCAAAATAAACAGTTACGTGGAAGGGACTATTGTCATCAGAGGGCTTCCATGGTGAAAGATGAGGTAGGGGATGTCTATAGGGAGTTGGAATGCTCTAAGTCAGGAGAAAGCAAGGAAGGTTATTCTGGACTTTCTTCCCCATAGCAAGCAGGGTGCAGTCTTCATGGAAGGAAGCAGGGAAGAGCTGAACAGCAGGTCAGGATGCAGATTTGGGCCTGTGGGCCCAGTGGGGCACACTCAGGGGAAGAGCAATGTAATTCAGGAAGTGCTGGGTCTGTCCCATGTGCCAGCGCCTGGGCAAACTCAGCTTTCAAAAAACCCTGATGCTAGGACCAAGTGGACCCTAGCAAATGAGGCCCATAGGCAGTCCCCAAATGGTCTTTAGTTCTCATTTTCTCCTTCACTTATTACACCTGGAATTAGTACACTGGCCCCAGGTTCCTCCTTTTCATTACCCAGCGACATTGTGCAGTAGTGAGAAGAAAAATGAAGTAAGACACACACGGTTGACTTAGGCAAGGAGGAGTGGGAACAGTGTGTGCTCTAAAAGACTTCAGACCAGGGTTCTAATTCTGACACTTATGAACCATGTGAAGTCAGGAAAATTGCTAATTTCTATGAGGCTCAAGCTCTTCGTGAAGTGAGCTTGATAAGCCCTGCCGTGCAGGATTCCGGGGATGAATGTAATGCATGAAAGCCCCTGACACAGTACCTGGAATCGGTTGCATTTTTAATAACTGGCAGTTATTACTATTATCATTTTGACACCAGACCCTACCGAAATCTGCTCTGTGATTTTTTTTTTTTTGTAAACCAAGAAATGTCAGAGAATTTGTATTCTATGATACAGCACACAAATCAGTCAAAATGCTGCTTAGCAAGTGAAACTCAGTTACTTACTGTATAACTTTTTGCAGTTATATTATTCATTGTGAGTGTGTAGGAGTATTCCCCAACTGGATATAACTTAAGGCTCCTAGAATTTGTGTCAAGGACTTATTCCTTCCATCCTTTCCAACTGTCCTTCCATCCAAACCACCCCATCTTCATTTATTTCACTTCCATTAAAAATCCAGCCCTTAAGAGTTTGCCAAATTACACTCAAGACAACCTAATAAAATGCCCTTTTAATGGAGTGGGATCTCTCTCCCAGGCCAGGGTGAACACTGCCAGCAGAGTGCCTTCTGATCACATCTATGTCAGGTGCTATCACCCTTATTTCTCAGAAACTCCCTGGAGCTGATGTGCATAAAACACATAGTCTGTGTACTGTACTGGGAAAAGGACACTGGGGAAGGATACAGGATACCTTCCATTGCTGCCTTAGGAGATGGATTCTTTCTAGTCTATCCATGACACCAAAGTAACTGCTAAAAGCAGTTCTCCACACTACGCATTAGTCCAGGATACACCTTTTTGAGGATCTGGCCCCTGCTCACCACTCCCATAGCTTCATCTGACCCACCACCCAGCCTAACTTAAAAAGAACTCATTTTAAGGACTTGCGGTTTCCTGAGGCTCCAAATTCACCTTCCTCAGGGCATTTGCACTTCACTGCTGTCATCTGCATCCTCCCACCGTAATTTGACTTGTTCTTTATGTTTTAGGGTATATCTCACCATCTTCATTACATGACAGCTGCTCTCAGACTTTAAAATTCAGTGGGCATAGGTGGGCCTTGTTTATCCTTAGGCTCCCAAAATTAGCACAGAGCCATTCAAAGAACAGATGTCCAAGTAATGTTTGAGAAATAAATAATGACACAGTGTGCAAGAGGTCTAATTTATTATGATGTAGCTGTACTTTCTCCTACATTCTTGAGTAAGATAATCATATACAAGTATATATCTCCTACTTTTATGGAACAGACTACAAATGACAAGGAAATACAAGAATTTATAATCTTTTACTTTTTTCCCTCTGTTTCTTGATCCCAACTATTTTGCTGCTGTCTTTTCATATTTCCAAGGAAATGCCTAATCCACTACTATGTTATCTTGTTTGAGATCACTAAACAAGTCGGAAATTTTCACAATTGTTTCTATGAAAGAGTAAGACTTTTAGTCTTAAAATTCATACACATCAATAAATGTACAACATTTTATCACTCATAAATTTGGATTTTGAAGCTACTTAAACTTTCTACTAAGAGGAACATTTAAACCAATATCCAAGGTACCGCATAGAACAAGAACACACACGTTACACACTATGTTGTTGCCAGTTTGCCAGCCTCACCCGAACCTCCACTAATGAGAACATTAGATGTCCTCTTCAATAACACAGTCAAGAATTTTCCTCAGCCTTCACTTGGGGCAGGAAAAGCTGCTGGAAATGGCCCTAGAACGAGCACTGGCCATGGCAGCAGTTCGAGCCCTAGCTGCAACTCTGGCGTGGGCTCGCTCCTCTTCATCTCTCAGAGCCTCTTCATACAACAGTGAGAAGGCATTAGGGATGGTCTGATGGATCTTGGCCAAAAACTCAAGAACTTTCATCTTGCTGGTTTCAGTGTAAGCTCTTGAACCCCACAGAAATTCATAGCTTGGAGGATCACTTTTGGGCACCTGACAATATTCCAGGTACTTTTCTTTTACCAAATCTTCGGTGAGAAGCTTCTTGGGTTCCCATAGATGAAATGCTTCCCCATCATATACTCCCATCATATTTAGCACTTCCCAGACATGCTCCTCAGTGGCACAACTGCCCTTTGAGAAGATCACAGCCAGAACCGTCATCAGGAGGCCAGTCTTGGCCATGCCTGTGTTGTCATTCACTCTTGCATCACAGCTTAGTTCCAGTTTGTTGACGAGGACGTAGAGGCTCCTGTTGGGATCGACTTCTTTCACGTCAAGGTGAAAGATCAGCTCCAGGCGCTTAGAGGCTCTCCTCAGGATCTCAGGGAAGTGGTTCTTATCCTTTTGGATCACATTTCTCAGCATATCTGCCTTTGTAACGGGCTCATTCACTTGATACTTGTACAGCAGGTAACAGACCAGCATCATAGCCTTCTTTTCTACAGGGCTTCTTTCCCTGTTCTCAGTGGAAGCCTGGGCCTGTGAAGCATTTGGCCTTTCCTCAATTTGGCTGCTGGCGCCTTCATTAGATCTTGTGGATGAAGCAGCTGCTGCAGCAGCAGTGGTGGATGGGGCTTTCCCTGGCTCTTGCTGATCGCTGGGTGTTCCAGTAGCAGATGACCTCTGGGGATTTTCCTTGAAATGAGGAGACAAAAAAGAGAGGGAATTTTCTTTCTCTGCTACAATAGCTTGAGCACCCTTCACACCCTCAGGTTCTTCTTGAGCCTGGCGGCGTTTCTCACGGGTATGGAGCTTACTTTTCTGACCCCGAAGCATGATGACTGGGGCCAGAGACAGCAGGCAGGAGTGTGAGACAGAGGGAAGATGATTCAGGGACCTGTAGGAAAGAGGATGAGACGGTGTGATCCTCCTCAGCAGGGCAATACCACCTTGGCTTTATCAAAGGCTGCCTCTGCAGGTTTCTTGGAGGGCACTGCTCAAGGAACCCACAAGCCTCCGTTTCACTGATAAGCCTTTCCCCTGAGGACCCTGTGGAAGTAACTAGAGAGTATGTTAGGCTGCAGCCCTCCCGTGGTGCCTGCGTCTTACTGGGGCTGACAGTGTCTGGCAGGTCTGTACCCTGTGGAGCTTCCTCTGTTGTGGGATAGGAAACGTTTCTCTCAATTCACAGTCAGGGTCATCACCTTGACTTCTGGCATGACCTGTGATCTCTCTACTTAAGTGCTTTGATGCTGACTCTCCCATACCAAAGCCCTCAGCTCCCTGATGCCCTGGATGAGAAACTGAGGGGGAATCTCATCTGACCACATCTGCCTGAGGACACCCTGGGATGGCAGCAATGGCAGAGCTCTGAGTTTCTTTCTATCCTGGGGTAGAGTTCTTGGTCCTCACTCAGAATCCTCACCTTTTCTTCTTGTAGGGCCTGATTCCCCTCCCTCTGCTGGCCTCAGACTTATTCCCTCAAAGCAAGGCCTTCACATCCCTGAGCCTCCTGAAGAGGATATTAGGGAAGCCTCAGAATTATCTTCCTCAGGGACCCCATCCGGAATGACACAGTATGTAAGGCTCTGTGAAACCCCCTCTGTTATCCTCAGCATTACGGTTTCTCATCATGACTCCTCACCTTGACAGCCTTGTTCCTTCCCCTGTGCAGCCCTGAGGCCTATACCAATCAGACCAAGGCCCTCATCCACCTGATATCCCAGAATGTTATCTCTGAGTAGGCCATGGGCGGGGTGGGGGAGAGCGGGGGCGGAGTGTGCACTCAGAAGGGACATCTGCCCAGGGTTTCCCAAGGCTAACCACAGAAGTAGAGCCTGCCTCCCTCAGTCCACACTTTGACTTGCCGAAGGGCCTGAGTCACCTCCTCTTAATGACCTGCCACTGCCCTGTCAGACCAAAGCCCTCCTCCCACTGTGGTCACTAAGGATAAAGTGAGGATATCTTAGTCTCACAGTTCTGCAGAAGAGCTACCAGGGCTCATAGTAGTGGTGGTGCTCTGTGGGGATCCCTTTGTCCTGGGGGAGAAAGTCCCCTCAGTCCTTGCTCAAGGTTCTGAACTTAACTCTCATGTTCACCGAAGAGGATTCCCTCTGCTGACCTGAATCATCTAGCCTTACACCAAGGTTCTTATGCATCCTCCCCCCACCCCTGCCAGAAGGTGAAAAGAGGGTTCACCTGCAGCCTTACAGCCATGCCAAGGGGCCTCCCTGGCCGACAGCAGGGGTGGAGCTCTGTAAGGCCTGCACTGTTCTAAGGAGGTTGTTTTTTGCACAGCTCAAATAGGGACATTTCATTGATTCGTGGCAGAGCCTGAGACTCCTTCCTCTGCTGGCCCGAGGTAGAAACCCTCATGCGACACTTTCATCTCCCTAAGCTGCTAAAAGGTGGAAGTTGGGTGGGTCATTTCCAGCCAGGTGCAGGGCTCTGCAGGGACCTCTCTGTTATGGGGAAGGGGGAATTCCACTGAACTCATACAGGGTCCTTCATTGGCTCTTGGCAGGTGCTGGGACCCTCCCTCTGCTGGCTTGTTGCCATTACCCAAGTCCAATGCTGTCCCTTCCTTGATTCCCCACAAGGGTAATTCAGAGGGCGATATCTCAGCCAATCCCTGCCAGGGACCTTCTGAGGCTGATGGGAGAGGTGGGACTGTAGGACCTTCTCTCTTTGGGGGTAGGGGGTGCCCTTAAACCTTACTTGACGTCTTCACCTTACCTTTTGGCAGAGCCTGGACGTCTCCCTCTGCTGACCAGAGGCCGACTGTCTTACAACAAGGTCTCACCTCCCACAAACTCCAGAGGCGGAAGTCAGTGTGTGACTCTTCTAGTCACCCCTGCATGGGGCCTCCCAGGGCTGACAGGAGGGGCGGTGCACTATAGAGCATGATTCTGTGGTGCCCCCTGTGTTGCAGAGTGGGTGACTCCATAAGTCCTCTCTTCA
Source organism: Cynocephalus volans (assembly GCF_027409185.1). NCBI lineage: Eukaryota > Metazoa > Chordata > Mammalia > Dermoptera > Cynocephalidae > Cynocephalus > Cynocephalus volans. The sequence goes on from NC_084478.1 coordinate 59,226,450, forward strand.
GAGGTAGATCCCTAGTTTGCCTTCTGGCTTCACTGATTGAAGGATCCTTGCAGAAATTCCACCTCCCTATAATCTCTGGACAGTTTCTCAACTTAAACCCTTATGCATAGTAAGTTTGCTTCCCAGGTATGACGTGAGATGGAGAGGCTGTGGCACCAGGTAGCGGGCACAGAACAGGTTCTGAACCATCAAAGAAAGTGCATAGTGACCATGGGTTCTCTTCACTAGCCGAATTTAGACATCTGGAAACTTTCCGTTCTCAAAGATTTAACTTCTACAAAGAAGACACAGATGTGCGGAATTTTGTGAGACCAAGATCTTTTACCTTTATCCAACGTTGCATTGTACTGTGTAGTGAAATGCATTTTATTTTAGACTTCATTCATAGTAATAAATACATAATATCTATGTTTTAATATTACCACTTTGTGCATCAAGGCTCTTGATTTTACAGGAGAGATCTATACACCATCTCCTAGAAGTCACTTATTCATTTGAATAGCCCGTGGACTTTTCCTTTTGATTTTCTAAAATAATGATCATATTTTCACCAAATAATTTCTATTTCTTCTTAGTATTCCTAACTTTTATTTGTTTTTGTAGTCTTGTCCTCTGGCTGTGTATGTAGCATACTGCTACGTCTTGTTGGTTACTTTACTGGTAATGATATGGACAAGCCCAGAAAGTTAAACATGCATCTGTACTTCTGCTTTTTGTTTTGGTACTGTATTGTTGCCTTTTGTTTTGCTTTTTTTAGCCCCTGCCATGTGGATTCCAAGAAAACAAAACCTATAAGCCCGGCCTATATAACCCTTTGCAAGCCTGGAATTGGGGCTCAGACTTTGGAGTGTGAAATCCTCTGGGCCCACCAGTGTAATAAATCTTTGAGTTCTCCAACCCTCCTAGAGATGCTTGGTTTCTTGGCAGTCTGTCTGCCTCTGTTCCTATAACATCATCAGGTTTTTTCACTGGCCACACTGGAGCATTAAAAGGCTATGTGCAAGATGAATGATGCCAGCCTTTTCTAACTCCAAGATAGTGGCACTTATCTCCACATGTCCTCCTTGCAAGTGATACTGTTTCACATGTCCCAACAACACAAGCTTTACTGTCCAGATCTGCAGCCAGAATTCTCCAATTGTTGTTTGCAGGTGCAAACCATAAAGCACATCTACACCCAAGATGCATTCAGCTACTGGGGACACATACACAGCACACACACAATGCTCAGCGGCAAAGACACAGCTTTGACTTTAATAGTCTGTCCTTCATACCCATTAGCATTCACTGTGGCTCCTGGAAACTTATCAGGGTTGCTGTGTATCAGGCTACATTCTATGCCGGCGTTCACCAATGCTAACACACACTGCACATTTATCATCCACCCCTAGGTCCCTCAACTACAGGAGCCAAACAGCTAGGGGGTAATTTTCTAATGCACAGCAGGTTGTGTAAGGAGATGCACAAGTTCTCCCAACTCACCTTCAGGGTCGTCAACATCCTTGGCTTCAGGAACAGGGTTGATCTGTTGCTGTACTGCAGTCTCCAACATGTTTGCCTTTTGCCTTGGCTCTTGAAGCTGTGCCACGTCATGGAGTGCCTGGCCCATGTTGGCTCACAGTGCAGTGAGCAGTAGGCAGTCCATCCAGCCAGCCACACATGGGGTCCCCTCATCTTTCACCATGGAGCTCAATAACTTGAGAGCTTTCTCCATGCTCTCAGGGACCCATCCACTAGGTCCCACATTTCCAGAGGAGCCTAAGTCCACAGGAATGCTGCCGCCACGTATCACATGCTTGAGGGCAGCCACATCTCCTCCCCTCCCTAGGGGATTGTGGCTCCCTTACCTGCTCATCCTGCCGAAACTATGCCAATTGTGGTGCAGGAATCTCAGATCCTTCTGCCCCTTCCTATGCAGGTTGTGAGTCAGGTAATCGAAAGAAGATACTGGCAGCTTTCTGCAAGGTAGACATATTTTTATTCTTCAGATATGAACTTCACAGACATGCTTTATCCTCAGACATGAGCTCTGCCATTCTCCACTGACCCTCCATGCTATGCCCACCTTCCATGCTCTGCCATCCCTCTGTGCTCTGCCGACCAGCAGTTCAGAACAATTACCTTTATGCTGTTAGTACACAATAACAGCCACAAGCCAAGCATTACATAATCACAATGATCATGCTGAATCGGTAAATGGGCACACATGCACAGCTACACTATTTTTATTACTTGTTTCTAGTGAATGTGCTGAATCTTGCCCATTTGTAACAGATGTAAGGTGAGAGAGCCTAACTAAACTTTTTCTACTTTCCTTACAATGCATTAGACTGGAGTAAGGAATCTGACCTTTGAAGTATAGGCAGAGAGGGAATGAGATATCTGTATGTCCTAATCAAACATTGCCAATAGTTTCTTGACATTTAGCTTTACAGTGCCTGTAAAATTAGTGGATGTCCTTCAAAATAGTCTCTCTTTTTATCACTTACATAGCCATGCCCATGTCATTGTTTATTTTGGGCAGGTTCTAGGTTGTTTTTAATCACTTGCTAAGCAAGGAAGGAATGGGTAAGCCAACCAGTAGTTAGACCTTGGGCAACAGGGAAATTGTTGGCTTGGCTGCTGCCTGGCATTTCTCTGTGGCTCCAGCAGGGCAAGGAACAGAGGAAGATGCTATGGAATTGAGACGGCCTTCTTTCACTCACGAGAGAGGAGCTTGAGTACAGAAATGATGTTTTGCTCCTTATGTCCACTGAGAAAATGTCTCCTATTTTGGGGGCCCCAAGAATGAGGGCCATTTACCCTAGAAAATGCGACCTCAGAAAGGATAGGTTTGCCATGAGGAGAGCCTATAAAAGAAATGCCTGCTTGTTTGCGTTTGGGTGAAATATGTAAAATGAGCCTTCCGGACCACCACACTATGTGAACACAGACAGAAAACTGTATTTACCTTCTGCTTTCCAGTCCTACCATCGCAGTCCCAGTGAGTCACAGTCAGTTAAATGCTTATGATGAAGTTTGAATGAATTTTTTAGCCTTCTGTGGCAGCAAATTACTGAGGAAGACTTTCCGTGCACACTTGTGGGAGGGGAGGGCTCTCAATTCCTCCTCCCCAACATACAGGGTGAAAGAGCTCCAGCAGAAACCTCTGACTCACTGCCTTGGTCCTTTCTACAAAGATTAGTCTCATCCTTCACTTTGACAGATGTATTCCTAAAGCCTCAGCTGCTGCATTGAAAAAATAAGAATCACCAGCACTCTACAACCTGCTTGCCCCACCCTTTATCACACAGATGCTCAATATCCTCATTTTTAAATTGTCTGTAAATAAACTGTTATACAAATACACTGTCATTCTTGTTGCAGTGCCATCCTTTAGGAGACTATGTACTTTTTCGGTGCTCTGCCCATAATTGGAATATCAACCCTGCATTGGATTTCAGATGTCTTAATCAGATTATTTTATCCTGTAATTAAGATGTGCTGTTTCTTGGGGGATGTGGCCCTTTGTTTTTGCGCTTGTGGTCTAAATAGCTAAGTTCCCTCTCATTGTAGTTAAAAAGATGGTAGCATCTTTCTCTACTAAATTTGTTTTATAAAGATAAACGCTAAAATAGTTAAAGACAGTCTCTAGAAAATCTGATCTATTAAAGTAGAATACATACAGTGGGGCAAGATTTAAAAGTAAACATTCCACAAATGCCTTTTTTAAAATCTGCAATTCTGAACTCTTTCAGAAATCAAACTCTTAAATCTATCAGAATACAGCTGCTAAGTTCTTTTTAAAACCTTTTTGAATAAGAAAGATGTCCGTATGAAATGATGGAAGTGATGTCACCTTGTCAGTGTATTGATTAATGTAAAGATGCCAGATATTTGGGCAGATTCATACAGATAAGGGGTATTAAGAATATTCAGAAATAACTAACTGCTGTTTAAAAATACATTAAAACCATATTTTATATTTTTTGTATTACCCACAGTACCAGTACCCAGTAGAGTACTTTATGTACCATGAGTACTTAATAAATGCCTATTGACTGAAGCAGTCTGAATAGTTTTTGAACCATTTAACATAATATGTATGTCTGCAAGTTGGACACTTGAAAATGCTCTTTAGACATATAGAATGTGCTTTTTTTTTTGTTTGTTTGCTTCTGTAAGAAAATAACCTACGTGATGCATTTTCAGAAATGACTTATCTGAGGGTATTCTAACTGATTCGCGCCCAGCCCAAAAGTTGTTTGACTGGTCCAGTCCATTCCCAGAGGGTCTCTGAACAGACAGAGCTCTCCTTGAGATGGTAATTAGTTACTGGCTCCTACTGTTTTCTTTGAACAGACAGAGCTCTCCTTGAGATGGTAATTAGTTACTAGCACCCATTGTTTTCTTCATTCCCTGGTGTTTCTCCCTTCACAGGGCTTAAGTGGGCCTTTTTCAGGGACTTGTCCTGAGAGCCCAGACAAAGGAATTCCTTGCAAGGGGGTAATAAATTTTAGCCATCATTTAGGAAGATTGTGCACACCATAGTATGCTCAGCCAATGAGGAATTGGGGGGAGGGACTTGTGTACTAGGGGATAAATTGCTTGCTACAGACCTTTTCCACGTGCCTGCTCTTCAGATACCTGAAACTTATAAAGCCATAATTAGAGTCTCGCTTCACTTTACCTTGTGTCTCCGTGTCCATCCTTCGGCATTGGACAGGTAAGGGCATTTCTCACACTTCCTGGCTCTTCATGGTCGTGCACCCAGAATTCAGAGTGCCTTAAATTGTTTGTGATAGAAAGTTTGGAAATTTTATTTAGCTTTTCCATTGTTTGAAATCACTGAAGGAGAAGCCTTTTTTCATAGCTAAAGATCAGTTAGCATTTCTTTGCCAGTATCTTTTTGTGCATACTATAAAATATGATTAAGATTGTTTAGAAGTTAAACTTTAGAAAAGATCCCATATAAAGTCTGAAGATCTAGTTTTATGTTGGGTTCTTACCTCTTATTTTGTAAGGGGGTATTGGATGAGTCATATCACTTCTCAAAGCCTCAGTTTCCTTATCTATAAACTGGTAATCATTTCCGATTGCATATTCACCAAATGGCTTTTGAATAAAAAGATAATAACATGCAAAAGACTTTCTAGAGCTGTACACAGGTGAATGGAATCTTTTCTATTGGAATAACCTGAAGTTTAATTAACTACTTATTTGCTTATTTCACAAATATTTATTAGGTTCTTGCTACATACCCATATAGAGTTAGAAAAACCAAATGAAGAATATTTGTCCCTGCAATTGAAAAGTGTCCACTCTAGCAAAAGAGATAGATGTGTGAACAAACAAACAGAAAATATGGTGCTGTGTGAGCCAAGACAGTGGCAAAGAATGTCTGGGAGGGTTTCTCAAAAGAGCTGATGTTTGAAATGGGCTTGAATTTTGTCACTACCATGCAGAGAGGAAAGGCGAATTCAAAGGTGAGACAACATAATGTGAAAAATTACTCTGGAATAAGAACATGGAGTGATGAGGAAATGAAGGGAAGTTTGTGATATCTGTGTAATAGGGAGTGTGGGAACCAAGTGGAAGATACGATTGATAAGTATCCTAGATTGGGTTCCTCATGAACAAACCCTATGATGGGGATTTGTGTGCAAATAATTGTTAGTGCTTCCAGGAGAAACCATAAGGCAGAGGGAGAATCAGAGCAAAGAAAATGAAAAAATGAAGAAGACTTGCAAAGATCTGATTTCAGGCAAAATCCCACACAGGGTAGCTTCAGCCTTGTCATCCGAAAAAATTCTGGAATATAAGTCGTTCCTCAGAATTGTCTGAAAGTAAAGATTCAGCTTTCATACTTATGCACACATCAGTCCATTTTCTAAGGATCACCCAGGAGGACGTAAACTCTCAGCTATTTTTTTTTTCTCTTCCTGCAAAACAAGCAGCTCTATTAGCCTGATAGTTATCTGAAGCAGTGTTGAGTGTTTAGGTTTTTAGAGGCAAAAGCACACCAAAGCTGAAAGAACAGTGTCCAGAATGACAAAAAGACACAAAGGGCGTACAGGCTGACATTGGTAAGACAGTCCAGGTTAGACTGTGGACGATCTTAGTCAATGATCTTAAAGAAATCTGTCTTCACGTGCCTGCTAAAATAATTTTTTAAAATAACATGGACTTCCTTAGGTACTTTTAAGTTAGTATCTAAACTTTTATTACGTTAAGTTGATGTCTAATATTAGGCCAACATTACTGTACTATGTAAACTAGAGAAAGAGATTAAAAGAAAGGAAAATTATACACCAATATCTTTCTGAACTTAGATGTAAAAATACTCATCAAAATGTTGACAAATCGAACCCAACAATATATGAAAAGGGTAATATATCATGACCAGGTTGTGTACATCCTACAAATGCAAGGCTGGTTCACTTTTGAAAATCAATGTAATTCACCATTTTAACAGGCTAAATAAAAAGCCATATGATTATATCAATAGATGAAGAAACAACATTTGATAAAATACAACATCAATTCATAATAATGCTCTTGGCAAATTAGTAAAAAGCAAATTTTCTTAACCTAATAAAAAAAAATACACCTAATAGGTTTTTTTATACTTTATAGTGAGAGACTAAATGTAATACCCTTAAAATGAGAAATAAGGCAAAGATTTTCTCACTCACTGATCCTATTTAATATTAGCCAATGCAAAAAGGCAGAAAAGGGATATAAAAAGCATGCAGATTGGAAAGGTAGAAAAAAACTATCTTTATTTGACACAACATAATTTTTGGTGTAGAAAATCCTAAAGAATCTATAAAATAAACCCTCATAACTAATAGGTGGAGGTAGCAAGGTTGCAGAATACAAAGTTCATATACAAAAGTCAGTTGTACCTTTATTTTATTTTATTTTTTTTATTTTTTTTATTTTTATTTTTATTTTTTTTTTGTCGTTTTTTCATGACCGGCACTCAGCCAGAGAGTGCACCGGTCATTCCTATATAGGATCCGAACCCGCGGCGGGAGCGTTGCCGCGCTACCAGTGCAGCACTCTGCTGAGTGCGCCACGGGCTCGGCCCCAGTTGTACCTTTATATATCAGAAATAAAAACTTGGAATCGGAATCACAGTAACATTTATAATAACATTTAAAAATGGAGCACTTAGGTATTGTGATGGCATTTTTTATATGCCAATTTACCTATAATCCCTAGCCATTCAATCAGTCTAGGTGTTGCTGTGAGAGGACTTTGCAGCTATAAATAAAGTCCATAATCAATTGATTTAAGTCAGGAAGATTATCCTGAACAATCTGATGGGCCTGATTTAATCAGTTGGAAGGTTTTTAAAAGCTAGGATGAGGAGAGAGAGAAAAGAAGAGGAAAAGGAGAGAGATAAAAGAGAGAAAGGGAGGGAGGGAGGGAGGGAGGGAGGGAGGGAGGGAAGGAAGGAAGGAAGGAAGGAAGGAAGGAAGGAAGGAAGGAAGGAAGGAAGGAAGGAAGGAAGGAAAATCCTACTTGTGGACAAGAGTTTCAGCTCGTGTCTATGGATTTCATATTGCTGGTGATCTTCCTTTCCTGGCCAGCCCCTATAATTACATAAGCCAATTCCTTGAAATAAATGAATCTCTCTCTATATACATATACATATACACACACACACACACATATATATGTGTGTGTGTGTGTGTGTGTGTGTGTGTGTGTGTATATATATATATGAGGGTACTTCAAAAAGTTCATGGAAAGATTCATCCTCTTCTAATTCTATTTTTCCATGAACTGTTTTGAAGTACCCTCATGTCTGTATACATATAGATATGTGTGTGTGTGTGACTGTATTAAAAAATGTTGGAAGAATGCATAGCAACATGAACTCTCATTCATTGCTGGTAGGGATAAAAAATGGTACACTTACTCTGGAAGACAGTTTGGCAGTTTTTTATTAAGTTAATCATAGATTTAGCATAGGACTCAACAATCATACTCCGATGTATTTTTTCAAATGAACTGAAAACTTATATTTATACAAAAACTTACATGCAAATATTTTTGCAGCTTTTCATAATCTCCAAAAACTGTAATCAACCAAATGTCCTTCAATGGGTGAATAGATAAGCAAACTGTGCTGCATCCATACAATGGATTACTATTCAGTGATAAAAAGTAATGAATTATTGATTCACACAACAATGCAGATAAATCATAAATACATTTTGCTAAGTTAAGGAAGCCAGACCCAAAAGGCTATATATGAGAGTACTTCAAAAAGTTCATGGAAAAATAGAATTAAAAGATATTGCACATCTTTCCATAAATTTTTGGAAGACCAATTATATAATTCCATTGATATGACGTTCTGAAAAAGGAAAAACTATACAGATGAGAAACAGATTAGCTTGCCCAGTTATCAGGGTTGATGAAAGGGGGAGTGGTTAATTACAAAGAAATGCACAGGAAAATGTTTAGTATGATGAAACCATTCTGTATGGTACTAGGACGGTAGATACATGACTAAGTGCATTTGTCAAAACTGTAAGAACTATTCATCAAAAAGAGTGAAATTTAAAGTACACAAATAAAGAAAATCAACTAGAATGTCAAGGGATCTCTAGATGGGATATAGACTCTGACAAATTAATCTAACTGTAAATAAATTCATTACATACCTCAGTGAAGGGTTAGGAAAAAAGGAGCTGACCTAAGTAACCTTGGAAAAAGGCAAAAAGAAGTGGACATAAACAGTTTGGTAAATTTGTTTTTCAAAGGGGCATGGGTTACAAAGCCTGAAAACCTTAAGTATATACTATGATTGAACATAAGTAAATAAATGATAGATAATGGAGCCATGTTTCTCACTGTCAGAGAAAGAAGTCACAACTAATCTAGGGGAAAGATAGAATGAACGCTGTGGATTTGAAGACAGTAAGTATGAATTCATGTTTATCTTAATACGCAGACAAATAGATACAGAATAAGTATAGATATGTATGATATACCATACATAAATATATATAATTATGTTTATTATATATAAGTACAATATACTATGTGTAAGTATAGTATATATATTTCCTAGTGCCTTCTGCTGAGAGCCTAGAAATAGTGATAACCCTCGCAGCAACAAGGTACACCTAATGCTCAGATTTTGGTTTCTAAATATCATCATTTAATATAAGGAACTAGGGCTCCTTAGAGAAAAGACTGATTCTAGGATTGGGGCAGAAAATGTGCACAATGAGCCTGGAGCATTTTATAGTGCCAGAAATTAAGGAAGTGCTCAAAGAGACAGAAGGATGAAAACATGTCAGAGGAAAACAGGAGCAAAACTGAAAGAGCTGCCAATGACCAAGACTGGAATAATTGGAGCAAGAAAATAAATTTTAAAAGATATATATACTTGGATTATAACCCAAGTATAAAATAAATATTATGGAAATAAACAAAGACCACCCAAATGGAACAAGCAAAGTCTGTATATTCAGCGCTTGTTACAGCAAGAGAATCAGCCACCATCACCTGTGTTTTGGCAGAGACTCAAAGGCAGGCAGAGGAGTGGGAAAGCTTTATTGTGGAAAAAAGGGAAAGCTTCAGGTATGCCCTGATTAGAGGCTATCAGCATGTGCAAAGCCATAGGTGGGCTAACTAGAACTGGGCATCTTCCATGATTGTTAGGGGAGCATATTTGGCTTCCTAAAGTTGATGATAAATTGGAGGCAGGGACAAAAATTAAGAAAGCTGTCAGTTATTAATCAAGTCCTAGACCTTTGGGGTTGGTTGTTATAGGAATTACTGTTTAGCTTTCTGGGTTGTTCTTAGAGATAACAGTTTGACTTTCTATAAGTCTGGCTTACAGATAGCAGGCTGGCTTTCTGGGCTGGTTGCTATAGACAATGGGTTGGTTTCCTAGGCTGGTTGCTGCAGGCTGTGAGTTCTATTTTTATATATGGTCTGGCCATTGTCCAATTGTATATTCAGTTTCTCAATATACATGAGTCCATACTGTATAAATAATTGAATAAATAAATATATGCAGCAGAAGGGACAAATCTTCCTTACAAAACACACATAGATATTTCCTCTTCCAGGATGTGGACCTTAATCCCCTTTCCTTTGAATATGAACTGGACTTAATGACTTGCTTTCAACCAATATGTATATAGAAATGGAAACAGTAACTTTATGGCATAGACACCTGGCAAACACTACTTTGGCTAGATGAGCAAGGTTAACATCACAGCAATAAGTCAGGCTGACAGTATGGACGCCCTGATAAGTGATGAGAAGGGCACTTCCCTTCTGTGGTCTTCTTCACCAACACCCATAACCCCAGTCTAATCAGGAGGAAAACATCAGACAAACCAAATTGAAGGACATTCTACAAAATACTTAACAAATAACTCTTCAAAACTATCAAGGTCATAAAAACAAGAAAAGACTAAGGAACTGTCACAGACCAGAGGAGACTAAGGAGACATGACAACTACACGCAATGAGGTATCTTGGATGGGATCATAGAACAGAGAAACAAACATTAGGTTAAGAGAAAAAGAAAAAAAAATAACAAAAAAGAAAAAAACTAAAGAAATCTGAATAAAGTCTAGAGTTTAGATGTTATTTCTGTGAATGTTAAGTTTTTAGTTTTGACAGATATGAAGGGCAAACACAACTTCTCTGTACTATCTCTGTGACTTTTCAGTAAATCTAAAAGTATTTCAAAATAAAGTTTGTCTAAAAAATATGTATCTCCTCAGGTACTTTTAAGTTGACATCTAAGCTTTTTCATCACAAGTTTAAATATTTTCAAAGGATATCATTTCCAGCATATTGTAAATATTGTTATTTTAAATTAAAACTGTCACATCACTCTTTTAAATATATTCAAAGGACTATAAATACCAAAGCAATTTGAAACATGATCTTCAATTTAAAAAATACATGAACAAGATCTTCTCTCAACTGTCAAAAATATTAAATTATCTTTTTCTCCTTGAACTTATATTTTCAAATTACTTCCCCATAATTTTATCCTATTGAGATACATTTTTATGCTTTGAAGTTCCATTGATTACCCTAGCATACCTCCCTGAAATAAGAATGTGTTTATAAATTGAAACTTTAATTTTTAAAATTACCCATGACCTAAGGCTTAAGTGTTAATTATAATTATATTTCAATCCAAAAGAAAATTTTATTAGTAGTACACATTTAATCAAAATGAATACATTATGAAGTTTGATAATTATTAAACCTAAAGAGCAATTATTTATTAGAAATGCATATCTCAGTGAGAATAACTGAGATGATTTTTGCTTTAAGGAAGGCTTTCCAACATTTGGAATTGTCTTTCTGTTTGTTACACAGGAGGTATACCACAGGTCAAACCTCCATAATAGAATTTTGATTGAGTGAGAAGTGTGCCTTTCTTTTGTAAAACAGAATAAAGGAGATTGTGAAATAAAAGGAGAGTGTGGAAGGATTCAGCTTGAGGCCTTTCTTTCACACAGAAAATAAAGGAAAGATTAAATATGGAAGTTTAAGATTTGTAAAGTAATCCATGCCTGTGTCCCACTTGGCAAGACTACACATCCCTGGAAGTGCAAATTTCCCAGTCTGAAAACCACCCTTGTAAAAATACCAAAAGGGTTGAAGTTCACCCCACAGTCAAAGGAGAACTGAGAGTAACCGGAGCTGCCCAAGCAGAAAAAAAAACTTTGCTTTAGATAAAAGAATGTGGGCCATTGTTTCCAGGATGGATAAAAGGAAAGAGGAACTGGAGGAGTAGTTGAGTTGGTGCAGCAGAGAAACATTGCAAGAGTCCCTGTGTATGAGCTTACTGGGAAAATAGAATAGTTTAATCAGGCTCCCCTCACCTCAGGGCCAGTTGGGGGTGGTGCAGCATTCTTTACGGGCAGGTTGTGTGTTGGAGTTAGTGCGTCTGCAGGGTGCCACCACCTTGGCTGACTACTGCCTTGGGCGGGCGCTGTGCGCACAGCCATTCTTTCCAACCTGTGGCTTCCAAGGACTTGTTTGCTGGTTACCTAGCTCATAGACCCGCGTGTAAGGGGTCTGGTGACCCAGCCTGGCATGTGAGGGGTCTGGGGACCCAGCCTGGTGTGTGAAGGGTTTGTGACCCAGTCTGTGAATGGGCTTGAGGGGTCTGTGAGCTCCAGACCCAGCCCTAGCTCGACAACTGGAGTGGTAAACGAGCACTACAGTTGGTGCTATGAGCAGGATTCTGACGTTAGCCTTGCTCCATAGAGCTCCAACCCTTTTTCTAGACAGGTTCTTATGTATGAGACAATGAGACCCATTAAGTGGTAATCATCTCCCCATGGAGCCATTTCCACTGGTATTCTAGTTGTCTAGGCATCGGGTAATTCTCATCCCAACAAGCTGAACATATTATAGAACCGTAGTTCCTGAGATGACAACACAGTATGATGAGTATAAAGCACCTTTTGTCTCTATTTGAATGGAGACATTTTATCCTTAGCACTTTCCACAATATAGCTGGGTCCAAATTTAAGGAAACTCAGCATATAGAATCCTACTTAAATGAACATAAGAATAAAACCTGGGTCCTTGCAGAGGGCCCTTTATATCACAACAGATAGTTTGCACCAATATTGTTTTGCCGGCATGAGCAAACCTGTATTTTCACAGATTCCCCATCCGTTTAGCAGGCGATGGATTAAATGCCTGGATAATCTTTGGGAGGAGTATTTATACAGAATTTATATAAAACATGTCCAAATTCAGATACGTATAAAATATTAAATATTTAATATAAGTAATCCCTTTCAAAATATTGTTCTGATTGTGGGTAGGTAAGAATAAATTTTCTCTGGGTAATTCTAAAAATTTATTTTAAATGTTTGACACCCTGGGTTAAGGGAAAATTATGCTAATGAGTGAAATTATATCTTAACAGGTGTTACACAACTCAAGCCCCATAAAGCCCATGAAATGCTAAAAAGGACTTCCTGTAAGAACCCAAATGCCCCAAGGGATCACACCCTGATCACATAAGTCCTTCTCGGCCGCACCCCATCATGGCGCTGGTTGCCCTTCTCTTCCACATTCTCCTTCCCGCCGGTGCGAATCCCACGCCAATCAGCTCCCCACGAAGCCTCATGCGGTATGCTAAATAGGGATTGTATTTTAAACCAATCAGCTTTCCCTTAAAGCCCTATATATATGTGTGTGTGCCGCCTAATAAACGAGCTCTCTCTGGTGGATCGTCAACTGGTGTCGACTCGTCCTTTCACTCCCTCCTTAACCATGCTTTCATCAGGGTACTCTGAACCCTTATCTCAACTAGGCCTCATTCTTGGCCTGCCCAGCCCAGTTCAGCAAGAATCTTGCCAAGCCAGTTTAGCAAGAATTCACCCTCCTTCATACCCAATCAAGTTCCTCTTAGTAATTTTCCTTCTACTGACCCTAGAATCTTGCCAAGCCAGTTTAGCAAGAATTCACCCTCCTTCATACCCAATCAAGTTCCTCTTAGTAATTTTCCTTCTACTGACCCTCTCACCCTGCCCATTGGCTATAAATCCCCAGTTGCCCATATTGTATTCTGAGTTGAGTTCAGCCTCTCTGCGATAGTCTTAAATAAGTCTTCCTTGCCTCTTCATCTTGTCTGGTGCTATTTTTCTTTGGCAGTTCAGGCACTCTGTTGGGTGTGGTAGTACAAGAATGTGTGTGACCCAGTGTACACCACCTAAAAGCATGCAGTCTGTAGGTAAGGAAAAACTTTCCCTCTACCCTACAAGGGTTCAGTAATTGAGACTGTGAAATAAACTGACAGTAGTTAAATTAACAAAAGAAAAGGCATACAATTTTACTACATGCTCTAGGGCATCACAAGAAAGAAAAGTGAATACCCAAAAACTCAATGAGATCTAGAAACTTATATATCCTATTCACAGAGAAGAGGGGAGGTGGGATGTAGGCAACTTAGGGGAGAGTAAATAATTTGGGGGAAAGATAAATGGGCCCTTAGAAGAACAGGCAATAGCCTGTGACGAAGTCTGTCTGAGCATGGTGTCAACCTCCAGTCTCCTCTTCTGTGATATGAGTCAGTCTTCCCTGGTTGATTTGATTTCTGGGGAAGGGACTCATGACAACTGAGCTCCTTTTGGAGGGTCTTTAAGTAGATAAAGAAAGCTCAGAGGAAGCTCCTCCCTGCATTTTCTTTTCCCCAAGTGCCCTCAATTTGATGTCATCAGCATACCAAAGCAGCATATTTTGGAACAGCATTTCCTGAATTCCTACCTTTCTCCTGTCTGAAAATTCCCTAGAAGTCTCACACACTAAAAGCTGAGGTAGTGGCCGTGGCAAGAAAAATCAGGTTAGTAGCTGAGTGGTAAGAGACCTGGGAATAGATCAGTACAATTAAACAGTTGTGTCTCATTTCAGGAGGTGGTCAGCAGGTGGGCTGCCATCAAAGTTAGGTCTATGTATGGTGCAAGCAAACAAGTATTTAGTAAGAGGAATTTCTATGGAAACAAAAGAAAAACAAAGCTTCTTGTTTAGAGCAGTCTATAAACTAGTTTCTGAGTCTGGAGGGCAGCCAGTGGAGAAAATTTCTAGATCTTGGGCTTGAAGAATCTTCACGTAGAGTCGGGACAGAGAGTGGCAAGTCCTTTGGGCTGTGCATTATTTCAAGTGCAATTTATTCACAATGTTTAATATCTTAACCTCCACCCTGTTATTGAAAACTCACAACACCTTGAAAAAGTAGGGCTGGGTCTGAACTTCTAAGGCTTTGCCTTCTTTACTAATTCAGATGGTAAGGAGGATGCATAGATTCTTCTCTGTGCTTCTTTGGTGAGAAAACAGGGTACTCTAAGAAACAGGTAGGTTCACTTCTTGGTGCCCAGCTAAGTGAAAGGACAGATTATCTAGAGATGCCAGGGCAACATTTTTAAACATGTGTTCCTTGTAATTAGTTCTTTTTGCTGACACCCACAAGCTGATTAGTGTGTCTAATACTAAGGAGGCCTCAAACCAAATCACTGCTGACCATGATGTTCTCATTCTGAGAGTATGCCAGTTGGATCAGGAAGGATATGCTGAGACTAAATTAGGAGTACAAGACGTTTGTGGGAGGTATAACTCCCTGAAAGGTAAAAGGGGAGAAAGTAGGATTGGGCAGGGATCACCTCAGATAGCAAGTCAGACCTGACAAAGTCTTGGTCACCCCAACAGAAAGCTCTGGAGCAAAGATTTCTCGTTAGAGGACCCTCGTATTGAACAGAAATGGCCAGGCACTAGTAAGCCTCAGCATGCTCAGTCTTTGGCTAGGAGGTGCACGGAAGGAATGCAGCCTTTACTCAAAAGCTGAGGTAGATCCTGAAGGTGCTGCAGCTGAACAGAAATTTCATTTCTGAAGGGAGATCTGAGTGGCACAACTCATGACTGCCTAAAGAGAGATATTGCAGAAAAATCAGGAACGTTTTTCTAAGAAGTAAATTGCCATGAAGCCTTCCTTCCTTCTGGGTACTGAGTGTAAGAATGGGCAAAATGATCACTGTGCTTTTTTTTAACCTCTTTACTTATGTAATGTAACACATCTACAAAAAATTGCACAAAACAAACATATACAACACAAGAATTTATCACAAAATGAACACTATGTAACTATCATCCAGATAAAGAAAGAGTATTGCCTGTGTCTCAAAGGTCTACCATGTCCTGCCCACTCCAAATACTACCTCTCCTTCCCCACAAAGGTAACCACTATTCTGATTTTATCATTATGATTCTCTAGGTGGCACTTTGATTGTTCAAGTAGATAGGTCAAAATGAGTTTCTGCCCAAACTTGAGAAAATTAAATTTGTTGGTCATTAATATTGTTAATAATTATTTTTATTTTTTATTATTTTATTAATATTATTATATTTTTACATTCTATGATGCTGTTATGGAGCAGTTGGGAGGGAGGGGGAGAGGGGAAAGGGGAAAGAAATGGGATAGAAGAAGGAGGAAGGAAGAAGGGTGGGATTAAGGCCTGTGGCACCCCCCTCATTCCCACAGGGGAGACCAGGGGGCTTCCACCAGTGGCTTGGTCATTGCTGGGCTGGGTGCAGATGTCAGGGGGCTGCAGCAAAAGCCCTTGCCACCCACCACCCCAGCTCAGGAACCCGGGGCCCTTCTTGCTGCAGCTTGGTGGTCACCGTTGGGCTGGTTGTGGGTGTGAGGGGGGCATGGCTGAGGCCCTGGGCCCCCCACCACTCCGGCTCAGGAGAGCCCGGGGCACTTCCTGTGGTGGCTTGTTGTTCGCTGTTGGGCAGGTTGTGTGTGTCAGGGGTGTGTGGCCAAGGCCCTCAGTCCCCACTCTTGGGACTGGTTGTGGGTGTCAGGGGGCATGGCTGAGGCCCCTGGCCCTCCCCACTTTCTGGCTTGGTAGCCCAGGGGACTTCTGGTACTTCTAGGTGTTATAAGTGTTCTTTGGTGAAATGAGACCTTTACTAGTTAATATCAAACTTTGTCTCTGATTGGGGCTACTT
Organism: Cynocephalus volans; assembly: GCF_027409185.1. NCBI lineage: Eukaryota > Metazoa > Chordata > Mammalia > Dermoptera > Cynocephalidae > Cynocephalus > Cynocephalus volans. The sequence goes on from NC_084478.1 coordinate 59,242,956, forward strand.
TGTTTTTTCTTTCAGTTCTGTGTTGGATTATTTGCTGTTCCCACCACTTAAACTCTGTGCCAGAACTAATTTGTTGTCCTTCACATACTTCTAAAATGGGGGAACTTCCTGTGGGGACCAGTACTTGAGCTCTGTGGTTGAGCTAAATTGCTGCTTTGCTGCTGATTCCTTGAGAAAGGCTTTATGTGCAGCTCAGGTTTTAATGGTTGACTTTATAGGTACTTCTGGATCTAGTGAGATCCAGTGCACCTGGGTTATGTAGAAACTCTGGTCTGGGCCTGCGGCTTTACATTCAACTGCACCGCGTGCAATTCTATATTCCTGATCAGTCTCCTCTGAGTGGTCCTGCACTGATTGGTGAGCAGTTCAGCTGTCCTTGCTGTGCCCCAGTGTTTCCCCCATGGGCCCATCTCCCCCACTGCCCATGCTCCAAACACTTCTCATGGGATGGGCCATGCTCCAGTCCCTTGTGATGATCCCCTGGCCTCTGAGTGGTCCTTTAATTTGAGTTGTTGTGGCTCTTCGCTCCTATGTGGGCCCACAGGAATCCTATTAGTGGTCTTGCTGTCCTGGGAGCCACCAAGGCCCTCCTTTCCCCTACTGCCTCCAAGCAACTTCATCCAAAGGGCACAGCTGCGGCTTTTGCCAGCTCCTGCTCCATGTGCTCAGCGGCTCCAGCCTGGAATCAACTGGGACTTGAAATGGTAGAAGCAGACCTTTCTTTCTCTCATCGTGGCTTCTCCTGCCTTCATGAACTCCATAGGTCTCTCCTCCTCTTCCCCTGAGCTCTAGCTGCCCCAGGTTGGCTGTTGTTGTTTTTTTATAGTTGCAAATTGGTTGATTTGTCGGAGAGGGTGATGCTGGGGACTGTCTATTCTGCCATCTTGACCAGAAGTCCTATTAATGATTTTTTTGAATACAGGACTCCTTTCAATCACAAGATCCTTCTAGTAGATCACAAAGGAGCTGAGGGGCAGAGAGTGAAGGTAATGCAGTAGAGCCCTAGGCAACTCTGAGTCCATCAGAAATTGAAATAACACACGTAAAGGTATAAGGTATGTAAACAGAGAATATGAGGGTAGATGGTTAACTGTACTCTAGTTTACCACCAGGTTTTCAAAAGCACTTTTGGCATAGATCAAGGGGAAATTATTAACACAGACCATTGTCAAGGCCAGGCTTCCCTCAGAGACTCATAGGCTTACTTCCGCAAAATGTCAGAATTGTCATCCCTCTATTAAGACTATTCTGAAAGTAGCTGGTTCAGGGTCCAGGAACCAGGATTTATCTGCCACATGCCCTTTGTTAATTTTCTCTTTAAAAGGATTTAGAAATAATATATCCTTGTAAAATTAAAAATATAACTACACAGAAGTAAAAAGTGAAGTTTCTCTCTGAGTTTGGAGTCATTGAGATTAGGATTTAGGAACAAGTAGTTTATTTGGAAGGCCAAGGAGCACAGTGAGGGAGCAGAGAAATAACACAGGGGAAGGAAGGAAAGTCAATAAAGAATGGTTGATGAATATGTTCTCAGGGCTCAGGTGGGTCTCAAGTCTCCTGTGAACCTTTAGTAGATCAAGTAAAACAGAAGTTGGTAAGCTACAGCCCATGGGCCAAATTCAGCCCACTGGCTATTTATAAGTAAAGTTTTAATGTAATAGAGTCATACCCTGTTTTTGTTTATATGTTTCCTACGAGTTGAATAATTATGACAAACAGTATTTCTCTCAAAGCCTAAATTACTTACTCTCTGGCCCTACCAAAAAAGTTTGTCAGTCCATGATATAGAACATGCCTCAGAATTGTGCCAGCTGAGGGTGAAGAGCTGAAATATTTATCTACCACAACTCATTCCTCACTGGTTTAGGGATTCCCTGGGTATGCTAATTCCTTAGACCTTCTGGCTGACTCTGTAGGCAGGCCAAACACACTCCTGTGTCCAGAGGAAGCCCTCCTGTAGAGAATTGCACGTGTTGCAGTAAGAAAGTGTAGGCATGTACAGGAACAGTGAGTGCTGTTGGGGCTCAGAAAACAAAATCCTTAAATATGGTGATTTGACATGCTGAACTAAAGAAGCAGCATCAAAGTCTTTTTGACACCCCCTCCCCATCTCTCAATCCTCTGTCTCAAAGCACAGCATGAGGCTGTTCTCTGAAGTTTCCTTATCTGCCTTCAGACTGGACCCACCAAAAAGAACACAATTGCCTTTCATCCCCTCCCTAAAATTTCATTGTCTGTTACAGGAAGAAGACAGAAATGTAACCACACTGGGATAGACTTTGTTACAAGATCTGGTTCATTGACATTCCAAAGAAAATAATTAACAAGAAAATGTCTGCCTCCTGGGGTCCATCATCTTCCCTAAAATCATTTACTACCCCTCAAAATTACCTATATTCTTCCATCTCTCCTGCCCCCATGAAGAAGGGTATATAAGCATCTGGACCTCACTGGGTTATTGGGTAATCATTCCCCTGGGATTCCTTTGTGCTTATGCACATTAAATACATGTGTATGCCTTTATCTCCTACTAATCTGTCTATTGTCAGTTCATTTTCAGCAAACCTTCATAGGGCAAATGGAAGCTTTCCCTTGACCCCTACAGTGGCAAGGAGATATAAGCAGGACAACAATAGCATCTGCTATAATTTCTATCCCACAAACCCTTCATTATTAAGCCCCATAAGTAACCATTTTAATATACAGTTTGGTGTGTATCTTTCCAGATGTTTCTTTATGTATACAGAATGTGTTACACGCATTTGGGTGCACTGGTTTATTTGGGAGTTGATGTCAGGGCAGGAATGAAAGAGCAGGGAGAGTGAAGGAATGAAGGAGAAAATTTTAATATTTATGTTATCATGCTGGTAACTGCAGTGGTCAACTTGAGACCCTCTGAGTGCCCTAGAATTGTCCCCTTGTTGCTGGCTGAGCCTGAGGGTGTTAACTTCCCCTTACTATGGGGCTGCCCTCCATGAGGACTAGATAAGCTTCTTTGACTTTGGAGAAAACTCTGAGGCAAAAAAGCTGGACCAATAAAGCAGGCATTGACAACACTGTGGAAAGTATCCAATATAGCTGCACTTGAAATCAGGGCTAGGACATAGGATTGTGATGAAGGCAACCAAAATTGTCTACTACAAGCCTAAATCATGCTCACCTGATTGCTTATATGACCCTAATAAATCTAGCCAGATGACAAAATATTCAACCGTAGGAACAATGAGTTATAAGATACTCTGAGGTAGCAACTTGTCCATTCACCTGCCTTTGGAAAGGTGTACACTTCAGTTATCTTAGCCAACCCCTGCAATAGATATAACATCACTACCTTCAGTTATTTTGTAAACATCAAGTTTTAAATGTCATCAATGCCTTTCTCACCTAGGACTTAAAACATCATGTACATTTGTGGTCTCGATGTGAAAGAAAGTGATTACCATATCATTTATTCCTCTGCCTGAAAAAGTAAGCATATGCATCTTTGTCATAAGTGACTGTTAATGATGAATATATTTGATCACTTTTCCCCCCTACAGATAAAATGAGTTGTGTTTGATCTAGGTGATTCTTGCTTCTCTGAAGATAAATTTCAGTAGGATTTTGTATCCATGCCTTATCTCCTTCTCTGGTCTAAAACCTTCAGAGAGCATGCACTGGTCGTCACACTCTTTGCCTAACAATCTGACTGGGACTTAGCAGGCATTCAACATCCATTGATGAAACTAAGGGTTAATTCTGTGACTTAAGCAAACTGTGACTTGACCAAACACATCATTCTATGTGTTGTGGATTTTCTATCCCTGCTTATTCCAGACAGCTAAGGGACACAAAGGGCCAGAAATTAAATTCTTCCATGCAAAGTGGTTAGTGTTTCAGAAAGAGTACTGCCAAGATGCTGAATACTTAATTCACATCACTTGATTTGCAATGTGTGGAACTCAGAAGGTAAAAGGTGTTTATATTTATTTTACTCATTAGTCGGTCAGTACAGATTAAAGTGAGGGACGTGTACAAGGGATGATGCAGTAGAACCTCTGTCCAGTTAACACACCTTGAGCCTCACACAACAGTCCAAGACAAGAGCAGAAGAACCAGGAACTCAGTAGAGGCCAGATCTAGGAGTGTCTTAAATTAGCCTGGGTTCAGACAAAGGCCTGTTTAGACCAGCAGCATGGAGATCTGATGATGAAGAACCATGGTGCAGAGAAATAAGGCAAAACATCAAAGACTATTAGGCTGTTCCTCTTGTATGATGAGAGGAGCCCATCCCTACTGTGAAAATCTGTAAGTACCAGCTGTTAATGAAAGCCCTTTGGAGACAGATGACTGTGCGGTTATTTTGGAGTAGGCAGGGGTGTGTGCTTGGAGAAGAGGGTGGTGGATGTCAAAGGACTTGTTATAATTAGACCAACCTTAAGGAAATTTTTTTCAATAAAAGATTTAAATGGATAAAATCCTTGAAGGTGGAAACGACTTATTTTAAAGGAGCCATTGAAGTCTTGGGGGGGTGACAAAAATGAAAATGAAAATGGTACAACATGAAAATGACCAGGTAGGAAAAGCCATGACTGTGTTTCACATCAGCTCCACGCCTGTAATTTCCACAGACTCACAGAAAAAGTGCATTTTTTGTTTCCTAGGGATAAGTCCTACAAATATGTCCCCTTTTGTGTCAGATTTTGTACTAGTCTACTTATCACTTTGTGGCAGATTTTGTACTATTCTTACTTAGTTCATCTAGATTGCATGCCAAATACGAGAGCCCTCCATAGATGGGTTGATTACTAAGATACAGGCAAGTGTAGTACCAGGTGACTTTTTTTTTATGAAAAAAACACTTACGGACGGGGGTGAAAGCTGAGAATTGCATAGTGCAGGCAACCTTTAGGGAATGAACTTTTATTCACCTCCTCCACCGCTGAAGCTTGGGGGTTGTTTTTAGCATAGAAAAGATTTAAACTACAATTAAGAGGCATTTGCAACATTCATTTACACTGGAATCCTGTGGCATTGGCATATCTTCTCCCTGATGTCATCAAGGTTGTCATGGGAACGAAGAATCAGCAGCTTAGAGCATCTAACTCTCCCTTGAAATACTCACTCATCATGAAAGAAACAAAAATATAAAAATCTGAGACAAGAGAATGCAGTTTGGGGCGTGGGGGCAAATTTTGACACCTCAGAAAGAATGATGGTCTATGTATGGAAGAGGGGCCGGGGAGAGAGAGGGGAATGAGAATACTTTCAAGCAAGAAATCAATACTTGGCAAACAAAAGTATTAAACGATCATATTATTACACCTGACCTCTTTAATGCAAACCAAGAGATATCTGTTACCTCTCAACCTGATAATTAAAAACAAGAAAAGTGATGTAGAATCACAGCAGAAACAAAGAAACAATTAAGAGGCGAATTGTCTTGTGGTCTCAATTAGTGGCAAGGTGAACTTAGAGAAGTTTAGAGTAGAAGAAAGACATAATGACTCTTTTTAAAATAAGCCAAGCATATTATTTTAAATGAACCATTGGATATAAGAAAAAATGGATAGCATAAGCGAAAATTGAATTGCATGATGGAGTTCAAGTGCAAATTACCATTTGTTTATTTTTCAGTCTCTTTAACAGGAAGGTCAGAGAACTCAATACTGTATTAAGATGCAATTTTATGCCTGAGTCTAGTATTACTGCTTATGTAATAATCCTCTTTAAGTGGAAAAGACAGATCAGCCTAGCTATGGGCTTCAGCACAATCAATGTTTGTCTCAAAAAATCTTCAGCCTTCCTAAGGATTTCCCAACCATTCTCTGTGCTTTTTGCTTGGGTAAAAAAAGTACTGGTTAAGTAAAATACCTACTTTTTTTGGCAGGAATGAGACTGACCAAAAGTTGTTTGCTTTGCTATCAATTCTAGGAATTATGTTATAGATGTACAGCTTTGCCTTATTGGGGTATATGGAAGAGAGGGGAAAGGAAGGGAGGTAAATGCTATTTTCTTCTCATTTAAGAATATAGTTAGTGGGGTAGATTGACATTTTAATCATTGGTTTCAACTGGTTGCTTTCCTGAATTAAACAATTGCCTTTAAATGCCACCTGAGTTTTAAATGGGAGAGAATGTGGGTTGTACTTTTTTTTCCAACCCTGCTTACTTATTTCTAGGTAATAGAAAGGTGAATTGTACCTAGCTGTTAAAATGTATAGAACATCAAATCAATATAACCTATTGTCACAGTGAAGAAAGCAATATTATATGTAAGAGTGAGGAACTTAAAACTTAAATATTTTTAAATCCAAAGGTATGTAAAAATGTCTATCAAAAATGACTCCATAGTAAACAAAACTAGGCAAGGAGTCAGAAAATTTGTTTTTTCTTGGGGGTGGGGAAGGCTCTCTGCCTTCATAAGTTTTCTATTAGCAAAATGATTCTCTGTAATAAACCAGCTTAAAGCTCAGTGGATTGAAATCACACTTATTCTCACTTATACATATGTGTGTTGGCTGATCAAAGCTGTGCTTGGCTGAGTAGTTCTGCTTCAGTCTGTAGCTTCAGGCTCCCTTGGTTCCTTTTTGCCAGGGCACAATTCTGATATGTGTGTGCTCACTCTGGAGCCCAGGCTGAAGGGACAGCAGCTAGCCAGGACAATGGCAGAGGCACCAGAAAATGAGCCAAATTACAGAAGTGCATCTCATGTCTCTGTTTGCATCAAGTCTACTATGATATCACTGGCTAATGCAAGGCACAGGGTCAAGCTGAAAGATGAGGGACAAAGAAGTACACTTGTCACACTTGGAGGCCAAAGCAAATCACATAGACAAGCCCAGAGTCAATGTTTCAGATAAATGTAGTCTTCCCATGGGTGTGAGAGGGAGGGAGTAAACATTTTTGAACAATAATAGAATCTGCTACAATTATAACTAGCCATATGACTTTGGGTATACTATTTAACCTCTCTTGGCTAAAATTTCTTCAATAGAAAAAGTGAAGACAGATGCAACATGATATCATGGGAAAACATGAGCTTTATAGAGTTGTACAGACCTTGTTAAAACCTCAGGTTTGTCAAGGGCTAGCTATGTATGGCTCTTGAGAAAATCACTAAATCTGATTCTCAGATTCTTTCTTGGATTTATCGTGAGGGGAAATATTGTTATCTGTTGTAGCAAACAACCCCTAAGTTCAGTGACTTAACACAGTAAAATTTTATCTCTCATTTCTGATATGATCTCATGCAGTTTGGACATCTATCTTGGGCAGCTTTCCTCTAAACCAGGGGTTAGCAAACTATGACCTACAGGCCAAATCTGGCCAGCCTCTCTTTGGTAAATAAAGCTTTACTGGAACATAGGCACACCCATTCATTTATGTATTGTCTGTGGCTACAATGGTAGAGTTGAGTTGTTACAACAGAGACAGTTGTTTGGAACAGTTTGGCCCATAAGCCAAAAATATTTACTATCTGGCCCTTTATAGAAAAAGTTTGCCAACTCTTGCTCAAAGCAATAAATCAGGGACCCAGGCTCCTTCAGTCATGATTCTAACATGATGAAGTCTTTTACCTTTAGCTACTCAGAGAAGAGAGAAATATGGGGAAGGCATACTATCTACTTCACTGCCTTCACCCAGAAGTAAAACAAACCACTTCTCACAGTTCACTGGATAGAACCAATCACATGGCCAACAAAACTGCAAAGCAAGCTGGGAAATTTAGAAGATTATTTTTAACCTTCCTATTAAATGAGGGAAATAAAATGAAAATATAGAGTTCCTATTAAAAAATAACCCCATATAATATTGATAATAGGAATATTCAGGGCCTTAAGCACTAAAATTGATAAAAATAAAAGCATAAAAATGAACATTCAGTTCAAAAAGTAAGAAAAAAATCAACAAAGCAGAAAGAAAAATTCTAAGGATAAAGTAAAATTTATGAGTTAGGAAAGAGAAAAACAACAGAACTAACATATAAGTAACAAGCTAGTTCCTAAAAAAAAAAATAAAAATAGAAAACTACAATCTGAACTGGTGAAAAGACAAAAGGAAAAAGCCACAAATACAGATAAAAAGGAAAGACAAGGTAGAAATAACGACTGAAACAGAGAAATATTTTTCTAAAATCATAATGGAGTGAGTCGCAAAACTCTATTGAAAAGAAATTTGAAAACTTAGGTGAACTGGATAATTTTCTAGAAAAAATATAATTTACTAAACTCACCCTAATAGAGATAAAAAGTTTAAACAGGCCAACTTCCACAGAAGAAATAGAGCAAGTTATTAAAGGGCTACTCCCCAATAAAGCATTGGGCCCAGATATTTTCATAGGGTAATTCAACCAAACTTTCAAAGACTAGAAAATCCCAATGATTCTTAAAGTGTTTCAGAGCATAGAACAAAAAGGAAAGTTTTCAAGTACTTTTTATTAAATCCATTGAATATTGATACCTAAACCTGATAATTATTTAACAATAACAAGAAAACTACAGGCCAATCCAAGTTATGAATTTTGATACAAAAATTCTGCATGAAATAGAGTTATCTCTTGGTATCTGCAGGGGACTGGTTTCAGGACCCCCGTGGACACCAAAATCTGAGGATGTGCAAGTCCTTTGTATAAAATGGTGTAGTGTTTGTATATAACCTATCCATATCCTCCCATATACTTTAAATTATCTCTAGATGACTTGTAATAGCTAATACAATGTAAATGCTATGTAAAAAGTTGTTTTACTGTATTGGTTTTTTATTTGCATCATTTTTTATAGTTGTATTTTTATTTTTTATTTTTATTTTTTTCAAATAGTTTTGATTTGTGGTTGATGGAATTGGTAGATGCAGAAATCACAAACATGGAGAGACCACTGTATGAGCAAATTGAATTTAACAACACATTAAAAAATTAGATGCTATGTAGTTTGATATTAGAAAACCCATTAATGCAATTCAGTATATCAATAAATCTAAGAAGAAAATGTATGTAATTGTCTCAGAAGACACAAAAATTGTAGTTAAAAGTTCAACATTTATCCTTAAAAATATTGAATAAAATAGGGCTGATGGATGCTACCTCAATGCGATACATCAGCTTCAAGGCCAACATCTTTCTGAATGGGGAAATGCTGGACCATTCTTGCTGAAATAAAAAGCAAGGCCTATACTATTCAACATTGTATTAGAAGTATTTTTCAGTGCAATAAGACATGAGAAAACAATTAGAAGCAGAAGAAATGGAAAGGAAGAAGTGAAGCAATCTCTATTTGCAGATGATATTATAGTATTTCTTTAAAATACCAAGAGAATTATTTTAAAAGATTCAAACAATAAAAATTCAGTAAGTAGCAAGATATAAAATAAACATATAGAAATTAAATACAGACACACACATTTACATCCACACTCAAATAATAGTCATCTATAAGATACAGTGAATGAGAAAGCCAAATTAACAATAGCAAAAAATAAAGTAAAATATCATGAAAAATCTTAAGCAATCTGCAAAACACTCGTGAAAGAGGCAAAAGTAGATTTGAACAAATGGAAAAGCATGTTGTATTCCTGTATAGAATGATTCAGTGTTATACAAATGTCAATTCTCAGCCAAGTTAATATACATTAGTTTAAACCATATGAAATTACTAATATTTGACCATTTTCAATGTACCAAAATCGCTATCTCATGGTTCAACCTATATTTTACCTAAGAAAGGAGGAGACATAAGTATTAGTGTATGATTTGCTAGGAAAAAAAAGTAGAAAAATAAGTTAGAAATTAATTAAAAATGGTGGCTTATGGAGGTAGGGGAAAATGAGTACAGATAAAAGGAATGAAAGTGAGTCTTCTCTGAATATAGTTTTTAAAATAAAGTTTTGACTTTCAAACCATCTAAATGTCTTACATACACAAAAATAAATTTGCATCAAAAGAAAAAGTGAACAAAAGTTAAAACTGAGCACAGATGGGAACAGATGAACCTAGTTTTATATGAAATTAGTAATAATCCCACAAAGAAAAGAGTTATTTCAAGTGATTATTGCATAGGTATCTGTACTTCCTTAGAGGTTGCAAAGCACGCACATATCCTTGTTTGTGAAATAGTTAATACAAAAAAGAGCAGCAAAGAAATCTTAAACTTAGTCAATTAACAGTAGGAATATCGGTATTGTAATTTTGCTATATATATAAGGAAGTAAATAGTTTACTTTTTAGGAATCAAATTTTCAAGTGTCAGAGAAAAATACAAATATAAAATCAAATATGAAAAAACTGTGTTAAATTTGAATGGAAAATATATTTTAACTAGTTTATTTCATATTAATATATGCCAGCTTTTTCACGGAAAGGTACCAGAACTGATGACATTCTGGTGGTATTGAAGATCTTGATGTATGAAGTACCATCTCCCACTATAATAAACCTACATAAAGAAAATGGCTGAATCCACATCTGTGGCAGGGAAAATCAAAGAGGAATCTGAATGATTTTGTGCTAGAAAGCAAGTAAAAGTTCAAAGAATAATAGGGACAGGTCAAAAGGATATAGGAAGCAGCATGAAAGGCTTACACTGGCCAAAGTGGGGACAATTTGAGCATCAAAAGAATGGTAACTCAATTGATTATACAACACTGAAAAAAAATTAAATGTATGAATGTGATAAAATAATATGATTTTTTTCTAACTGCTGTTTTTGGAGGATCTGTAGTTCATTCCCAGCTAATACAGAAAACTCTTTTCTTATAAATGAAAGCCAGCTAATAAAATGCCAGAATTAGAAAATCACCGTTCTGTAACATCCAGTGAAATATTTGATTCAGCAAATATCACAGGTTAACGACAATAGTTGTAATCAGGCAAGTGGAGGCCTGAGCATTGCAGGGCTACCTTTGGGGAGGACCCCAGGGTCTAAAGGCATATGATCCGAGTTATATGCCATTAGAAGAAGGTCTGGCAAGGCTAGACAGGTTTTCAGAGACCCAGTCAAGGCACTAGTAGTCTAAGGACTTAATTCTGAGAAGGAAATAAAAGTCAGGAATGAGATAACAGAAGCCTAGACCTGCAGACGGGGTTAGTGGGGCAAGCTTCAGTTCCGTGAACATGAGTTACGTCCAGTTGCAGCTCTCCCAGGCATATGAGCTATCACAGACTGGAACAAATGTGGAGCCCACTGCTGGTGCATCTGGGCTCATTAGGACTCATGGTGAGTCACGGTTCTCATCAACAGGATATTCTAGGAAGACCCTGGTTAAGCTCTTCTTTATAGTCCTGAAATACTCTAAATGTTCACCATATGTTTACTAATGTTTCTCCTTTCTTTTGGGAAAAGGATGACATAGCACTTTACTACTCAAAGTGTGATCTGAACCAGCAGTATTACATCACTTAGGAACTTGTTAAAAAATACAAATCACAGGCTCTTCCGCAGATTCCTACTGAATCTGACTCTTCAGTTTAACAATATTTCCAGGTGGGTCTTATGCACATAAAAGGGCATAGTGAGAAGCCCTGGTGGGGCAGGCACTTGTGAGGAAATAAGCTGAGATCAGTGGGGTGGGCTGAGGGGATGTCACAGTGCTGTGGAGGATGGTTCCTGGAACTTCTCCGAGTCGTCCACCAAGTGTGCACACCACTCTTCTCTCCTTCCTTCTCCCAAATCCATGTCACTGGCTTGGGAACACTTGTGAGGATACGAGAGCAATCAGGATAGAGCTTGGGGAGAGGTAGGAGGAGGGAGACGTATCAAGAGGAGAGCAATTACCCTGACGACAGATAAGGAAAAGGACTGGCAGATATGGCTAGAAAAAAGGACAAATAATTGCTATGGCAGAGATAGAGGATGGATTTTGTGTTGCTCCTCCCACATCGTTAGTTGAAGTTTCCATTTTTAATTTTTTAAAATATATTTATTTATTAATTATTTTTTACATTTTAAGATGTTGTTGCAGAGCAGCTGAGGGGAGGGGGAAATGGGAAGAGGAAGGGGAAAAGGGTGGGAAGAAGTGGAAGGAGGGGGGGCCTGGTCAAGGCCTGTGGCACCCCCTTATTCTGGCAGGGAAGACCAGGGGGCTTTCAGCTGTGGCTGATGCAGATGTCAGGGGTGTGTGGCTGAAGCCCTCAGTCCCCCACCACCCCAGCCGGGAGTCCAGGGTGTTTCTGATGGCAGCTCAGCAGTCATTGCTGGGATGATTGCAGATGCCAAGGGGATGTGGCTGAAGCCCTCAGTCCCCCACCACCCCAGCCGGGAGTCCAGGGTGTTTCTGATGGCAGCTCAGCAGTCATTGCTGGGATGATTGCAGATGTCAGGGGGATGTGGCTGGGGCTCTAGGCTCCCCACCACCCCAACTCAGGAGCCTGGGGCATTTCCAGCAGCAGCTCAGTGGTGGTCACTGGGCTGGTTGCTGATGTCAGGGGGAGTGGCTGAGGCCCTAGGCCCCTGACTACCCTGACTCAGGAGCCCGGGGAACTTCTGGCAGTGGCTCAGTGGTCATTACTGGGCTGGTTGCAGATGTTGGGGGTGTGTGGCTGAGGCACTTAGCCCTCCCCACCACCCCAGCTTGGGAGCCTGGGGCACTTCCATGGCAGTCTGGTGGTTGTCACTGGGATGAGTGAGGTCATCTGGGGGACATGGCTGAGGCCCATGGCCCTCCTCCCTATACTGGCTTGGGAGCCCAGGGGGTTTCTGGTCCTTCTCGGTTTTATAGGCATTCTTTGGTGGTGTAAGACCTTTACTGGTTAATATCAAACTTTGTCTCTAGTCTGTGGGTATTTTGTTTTTTCTTTCAGTTCTGTGTTGGATTATTCACTGTTTCCACTACTTAAACTCTGCACTGGAACTAATTTGTTGTCCTTTGCTTACTTCTAAAATGGAGGAACTTCCTGTGGGGACCAGCACTTGAGCCCTGTTGTTGAGTTAAATTGCTGCTTTGCTGCTGATTCCTTGGAGAAGGCTTTTTATGCAGCCCAGGTTTTAATTATTGACCTTGTAAGCACTTCTGGGTCTTGTAAGGTTTGGTACACTTGGGTTGTGTGGAAACTCTGATCTGGGCCTGAGTCTTTTCATAAAACTGCACCCCCTGCAGTTCTCTATTCCTGATCCTCTGAGTGGTCCTGTGCTGAGTGGACGGCAGATTAGCTGTCTATGCTGTGCCCAGTGTTCTCCTGGTGGCCCATCTCTTCCACTGCCCATACACCAAGCACTTCCCATGGGATGAGCCATGCACCTGTCCCTTGCAATGACTCACTGGCCTCTGAGTGGCTCCTTTTTTCAGTTGTCTGTGGCTCCTCACTCCTGTGTGGGTCCACGGGAACCCTGTCAGGGGTCTTGCTGCTCTGAGGGCCACCAAGGCCCTCTTCTCCCCTACCGCCTCCAAGCAACTTCATGGGAAGGACACAGCTGTGGCTTTTGCCAGCTCTTGTTCTGTGTGCTCACCAGCTCCAGCCTTGAAGCGGCCGGGGCTCAAAATGGTGGGAGCGATCCTTTTTTTCTCTCATCATGGCTTCTTCTGCCTTTGTGAACTCCATAGGTCTCTTCTCCTCTTCCCCTGAGCTCTAGCAGCCCCAGCTTGGCTGTTGTTGCTTTTTAATAGTTGTAAATTGGTTGATTTGTGGGAGAGAGTGATGCTGGGGACCATCTATTCCACCATCTTGACCGGAAGCTGAAGTTTCCATTTTAATGATGTCCTCATACAACAAAACCCGCAAATAAAGGATTGATTCTGACACCCAAAATTTCAAGACCTAAGGAGATGCTATCAGGATGACCTTGGGCAGGTAATACAAACTCTCTGTGCCTCCGTCTCCCCATCTGTGAGGTGGGGATAATAAGAGTACGTACCTCATAGGGCTGTTGTGAAGATTAAATGAGTCAAATAGCTTACACAACAGCACACCGCCAGTAAGTACTCCAGCTGTGGTTTGAACCCAGCCATATACTCCAGCATCCATCAGTGGTTCTGAACCACTATGCTGTGTTGCCACTCTGTAAAATGCCTGCAGAAATTAGAAAACGGAAAAGCAGTCCCTCCTTCAGTCATAGCTTTGATGAACAGTCATTTCCAGATCTTTACCCCTTGTGATAATCCAGAATCCTTAGAGAAGACTTTGGGTTTTTTGTTCTGTTGTGTGAAGCCCCATCATTGTGGCTGTTCTCTGAGCATAGCGGGGACTTCAGTCAGTTACCTCTCAGTTAACAGAGTGTTTGAGTGAGGATAAAAATGCTTTGTCAGTGGCCACATCAGGTTACTTGGAGAAATGTTTAATCAAAGGTTAACCATGATTTCATTCACTTCCACCATAGGAAAGTCTCAGGGCTGAGGGTCTTGAACCAAAGTGAACTAGCATCACTCAACTCTGATATTTATGCCTGTTGATGAAAACTATTGTCAAAGCAACACAAGACAAGAAGAAGAAGAAAAATCAAGAAATAGGATATAAAATGAGGATAAGTTTGAGACAAAAACAGGGAAAATTGCAGTGTGGTATGGTAAACAAATTTATAAGCTTTCAAATCAAACAGACCTGGGTGACAGAGCTGTGAGACCCTGTTAAGTATCTTCATCCCTCTGAGCTTCTATTTTGCCATCTCTAAAAAGAGGCTAATACCATCCACTTCATAAAGATTCTGTGAGTTCCAGGAGACAAGCTATGTAAAGTATTTGTATAGAGCCCTACAGATGGTAGCTAGTATTTTTTAGAACATGTCACATAATATACTTTTAAGGAGCTAATACATGCAACTCTGCCCTCACAGCAACAAGGTATAGAGGCGGCACATAAAACCAGTGATTTTATTTAGTGAAAAATACACTTCCTAAAAGTAACATTTACAAATATCCATTTTTTATTTTGTGCTTCTTATTTACAGAGCAAGTGAAGGGGGAAATAAAATCTCCACTTGCAGAGCTTCTAGTCAGCTAAGAAAGAGCGCAATTACAAACCTAAGAGAAAAATTATATTTGCACATAACTAAACACAAAGGAAAGCCTTTTAGAAATAGGCTGGAGATCAAAGATGAAAAAGTAAATCAGTTGAATTCTAAGCCTTATATTGTGTACATGTACATCACTATTCTTTGCTCATTTGGGATAATACTAATGACTAAAAGTTAGAATAAGGTCTAGAATGTGGTAAACACTGTGTAAGTGCTTTATATTTATTAACTTATTAAGTACTATAACAACCATATGAGGGTGGTCATTTTATTATGCCCATTTTACAGATGAAGATACTGAGGCACAGAGAAATGAAGTAATTTAACTCGGGGTCACACATGTAGTAAGAGAAAGAGCTGGGATTCAGCACCATGTGGAAGCTCCAGAGTCCAGGTCTTAGCCCACCATCATACCATGTCACATGCTGAATCCATTTCTCAGCTCAAAGATAGACCATCTGTGTGCATACATACATACATAAATGAAGATAGAGGAAAACTTAAGAAAGATTAAGTGTTAAGGGTTTTTTTGCCTGTCAAATGTAAAGTGATATAACTAACATAGAGATGGTATTGGTACAAACAGTAGTTCAAAATTTACTTCATTTAATGTGTAGAGTGTTTTACTACTGTTGAGTTTTCTTTCTCGGTTTCCACATAGCTGAGGACAACTTAATGCATCTATGGATATGCTATTCTGTACTGCTTCTCAGGCCTTGAATGGTAGTTCTCAGGTTCATCAAGCTAGCTGCAAAGTGTGTCTAATCAATTACAACAGCCAGAAATAGTATATATTCATGAGTACAGCAGTGGCCTTTAACCCACAAAGCAAGACCATTTCAGAGGACAGAAAGCCAAATCTTGCAGCTCAAGCTCAACTTTCACCCTGATTTCCCATCCTCAGCATCCCCAGAGAAGTAATTTTTAGCTTAGTCTCTTACTGATGGTCATCTGCGTCACAAAACCATTATCCACCATGTGCGTTCCTACTTAACTCAATGTGTTCAGAGCCTGATAACTGAGACTGCTATGGAGACACTCAGGACTGGAGTTAATAGAGAGACTCAACTGCATTTCATCCTGGAGGGGGCTGCTAACAGGTCAGTGCTGAGATAATCAGCCAAGCAGCTTATGCCTTTGCCACCACTGCTGTTGCCTCTGGTTGTTTCATACTCTGGGAAAATTCAAACACATTTATTGACAAATAGAAATGACAACTGAAATACTAGGAAAACTGCCTTCTTATTTTCTTAATCGAGATTGGACACAGCAAGTAACATTTCCCTAGGCGTGGTTTTGTTTTTCTTTCCAATTCCTCCTCCCAAATATTTTCTGTTAAATCTCAGTCTTTGAGAATGAGGAACATTGTTAAGTCAACAACAGCTTTCCCAGCCTGAGATAGCCATGGCTTGATCTGCAGTAGAAAATACTAGTGATAATAAGGCCTAATTGATTGCTTAAGAGAAGAAAGATATGATCCATGTTTTTATACATTTTTATGGTCTTAAATTTATCTCTTGCTAAGTCAAGAAGTATTTTGTATAGAACTATTATGTAAATGAGTTTTGTTCCAGGTACTATGGTTTATAAAGAATATATCTTTATCAAATATATACCAGATATGTAACACACTAAGGATTCAAGTAAATAAGACACAATCCTGCCATCACGGGTTTTGACTGTCAGCTATATGCTTCTCAAATATCTGACCTTCAGTCTCTCCTAGGGTCATAAATTTTACACAAAAGGGCCACTGTTCCATGAAACAGACTGCTCAAAAGGAAAGAAGAAAAGTGTCAAAGTGACTTCCTTCTCTTTATCCTCTCATCCAATGGAAGGAGAAAAAAAAGGATGAAATGCTTTTCATCCTACTAGGAGGACTTAAACATCAGAAAAAAAGAGTTTGGATATAATCTGATCATTAAATATTTTTATGACAAGGGATGGCTTGATTTCTTAGGGAAGTGTTTTAGACAGTTTTATCTGGAAGACATGAAGAACTGGAAAAAATAAATATTAGAAACAGGAAGACCAGTTAAAAAACTGTGGAATTTAGTCAGGGAATGGTAATTAGATGTGGTTGGGGGGAGACATCTGCTTCTGACTAAAGATGGAGTAATAGGACTATATCAATTCTCCCACCTAAAATAACAAAAATGTCAGTCAAAATATACAATATGGGATGTTTAGACATTGAATATCAGACAACATAGCTCAATAATTTCTATGAAATTAAAGATAAATGAGGTAAGCCCTATGATTACCCCAGATTACTGTCAAGACAGAGTTTCCAGATGACAACACAGGCAGGGAGAGCCCAGGAGAATCCCAACACTCTCCCTGAATTAAGATAGAATTGGGAGTCTGAGGAGTCCAAGTTGGCTAAAGTTTGCAGAGTAGAGTAACAGAAAGGAGATAGATGCATAAAGACAGAGCTGCAGAGATCTTCAAAGGGTTTTCCTCAAGTCTTCAGATGAGTACTGATCAGCACAATAGAAAACGAACTGAGGCTGAGGACAGAACCATTCTAAATCCCTAGAGAGTACATAAGTCCTTGAATAGTGTAGGTTTCCACCAACCAGAGTGGAAAAACCTCATAATTCACAGAGCAGCAGATTGAGTACTCAAAGTACTCAAAAGGGTATAGCTGCAATAGTAGGGAAGAAATTAGCTCTAGACTACAAGCTGATCTGGCCCCATCTTAAAAAGTTTAAAGGCAAGTCTTTTCAAGTAATCTAATTACACCCAAGAACAAAGCTCAAGAATATTTGTAGAAACACAAAAATATATAGCACCCTACAAAGTCAAATTCACAATTCCTGACAGCTAATCAAGAATTACCAGGTGTACAAAGAAGCAGAAAAATGTGACTGGTAATGAGGAGAAAGTCAGTCAGTAGAAACAAACTCAGAAGTGACACAGATATTAGAGTTAGTAGACAAAGACATTAAAACAGACATTTTAACTATACTTTAAATGTTCAACAAAGCAGAAAAAAGATTGTGCATGTTAGAGATATGGAAACTATACAAAAGACCCAAATTAAAAGTTTACAGATGAAAATCACCATGTCAAAGAGAAAAAAATACACTGGATAAGGTTAACAGCCAAGTAGACACTAGAGAAGAAAATATTACTAAACTTAAAATGCTAGCAATAGGAGTTATCAAAAATGAAATACACAGAGAAAAAAAGACTAAAAATCAACAGAGTATGAAGGTCTTCAGAAAGTTCATGGAAAGACTAATGTTATCTTTTAATTCTATTTTTACATGAACTTTTTTAAGTACCCTCATATTAATGAGCTCTAGGACAACTTCAAGTGGCCTAATATGTGAGTACATGCAATTGGAGTCCACAAAAGAATAGAAATATACTTAAGACACTTACTTGGAAATATTTGAATATTTGAATAATGGATAAAATTTTTCTAATTTGATGAAAGCTACAAACCCACAGATCCAAAAAGCTCAATGATTCCTAACTGCAAGAAATACGAAGAAAATATTACAATATATTGCACTCAAATGGTTAAACCAGGAATAAAAAGAAAATCTGAAAACTACCAAAAGGAAAAAATACATTATGTAGAGTAACTAAGTTAAGCAGATAGCAGACTTCTCACCAGAGATAATTCAAGCCAAAAGACAGTGGTGGAGCAATATATTTATAATTATGAAAAAAAAGAAAAAACAAACAAAACAAAAACTGTCACATGGAATTCCATACCTAGTCAAAATATCTTTTGAAAGTGGTGAAAGATTTTATCATACATACAAAGGCTGAAAGAGTTTATTGTCAGCAGACTTGTGCTAACAGAGGCAGAAGTAAAGGATCTATGTGAGAAATGAAAAGCACCAGAGATGATAAATAGATGGGTAAATATAAAAGACTTTTTGTTACTATTCATCTATGAAAAGATAACTGACTATTAAAAACAAAAATAATAGCAATGTATTATAGGCTTTTAACATACATATAAATAAGATGCATAAAATCACTGACACAAAGGCAAGGGTGGGGAGATGGAAGTATATTGTTACAGGAATACCTGGGAGATATTGTGGGTTTGGTTGCAGACCTGTGCAATAAAGCAAATACCACAATAAGTGAGCTACACAATGTTTTTCATTTTCCAGTGCATATAAAAGTTATGCTTACACTATACTGTATTCTACTAAGGGTGCAATAGCATTATACCTAAAAAAATAATGTACATACTTAATTTTAAAATACTTTATTGCTAAAAAATACTAATGATCAGCTGAGCCTTCAGCAAGTCATAATCTTTTTGCTGGTGGAGGGTTTTGCCTTGATGTAGATGGCTACTGACTGATCAGGGTGGTGGTTACTAAAGGTGGGGTGGCTGCAGCAATTTCTTAAAAGATAACAATGAGTCTGCCTCTTTGATGGACTCTTCCTTTCCCAAAAGATTTCTATGTAGCATGTGATGCTGTTTGATAGCGTTCTTTCAAAATTGCAGTCAATCCTCTCAAACCCTGTTGCTGCTGTATACCTAAGTTTATGTAATATTCTAAATCCTTTGCTGTCATTTCAACAATGTTCATAGCATCTTCACCAGGAGTAGATTCCATCTCAAGAAACTACTTTGCTCATTTATAAGAAGCAACTCCTCATCTGTTAAAGTTTTATCATGAGATTGCAGTAATTCAGTCACATCTTTAAGCCCCACTTCTAATTCTAGTTCTCTTGCTATTTCTACCACATCCACAGTTACTTCCTCCACTGAAGTCTCAAATCCTTCAAACTCATCCATGAGGGTTGAAATCAACTTCTTCCAAACTCCTGTTAATATAGATATTTTGGCCTCCTCCCATGAATCATGAATGTTGTTAATGGCATCTGGAATGATGAATCCTTTCCAGAAGGTTTTCAATTTACGTTTCCCATATCCATCAGAGTTATCACTATCTATGGCAGATATAGCCTCATGAAATGTATTTCTTAAATGATAAGACTTGAAAGTCAAAATTACTTCTTGAGCATTGGGCTATGGAATGGATGTTGTGTTAGTATAGCCACCTTCATCAATGATCTTTATCTAGACCTTCTGAATAACTTGCTGCAGCTTGTACAGCAGCACTGCTGCTTCACCTTGCACTTTTATGTGATGGAGATGGCTTCTTTCCTTAAACCCCATCAACCAGCCTCTTCTAGCTTCAGATTTTTCTTCTGCAGCTTAATGACCTCTTTCAGTCTTCACAGAACTGAAGAGAGTTAGAGCCTTGCTCTGGATTAGTCTTTGGCTTAAAGGATTGTTGTGGTTGGTTTGATCTTCTATCCAGACCTCTAGAACATTCTCCACGTCAGCAATAAAGCTGTTTCACTTTCTTATCACTCATGTGTTTACTGGAATAGCACTTTTACATTTCTTCAAGAACTTTTCCTTTGCATCCATAACTTGGCTAACTGTTTGGCACAAGAGGCCTAACTTCCAGCCTTTTCAGCTTTTGACATGCCTTCTTCACTAAGCTTAATTCTAGCTTTTGATTTAAAGTGAGAAACATGAGACTTTTTTCACTTGAACATTCAGAGGCCACTATAGGGTTATTAATTGCCTAATTTTGATATTGTTGTGTCTCAGGGAACAGGGTGTCTGAGAAGAGGGAGAGAGAAGGAGGAAGAGTTGGTCAGTAGAGCAGTCAGAACACAAACATTTGTCAAGTTAGCTATCTTATATGGGAGCAGTTTGTGGCACCCCAAAACAATTACAATAGTAACAGCAAAGATCACTGATCACAGACCACCATAATTGATACAATGATAATTATAAAGTTTCAAATATTGCAAGAATTAGCAAAATGTGACACAGAGACACGAAGTGAGCACATGCTGTTGGAAAAATGGTGCCAATAGACCTGCTTGATGCAGGATTGCCACAAATTTTCAATTTGTAGAAAGAGTAATATCTGAAGTCAATAAAGCAAAGCACAATAAAATAAAATATGCCTATATAAGAATCTTATACTATGTGAAGTAGTATAATAGAATTTGAAGATAGACTTTGATAAGTTAGAGATGTATATTATAAACCCTAAAGAAACCTAAATAAAATTATAGCAAATAATCCAACAAAGAAAATAAAAAGATGTAATTTTTAAAAAATCTCCTCAATTAATCAAAAAGGCAGGCGAACAAAGGAAAAATAGAACAAATAACAGATGGGACAAATAGAAAAAAATGGAAGGCTAGAATATTTAAATGCAGCCACATCAATAATCATGTTAAATGTAAATGGTCCGAGCACCTCTATTAAAAGCCAGATTGTCAAATTGCATTGAGAAGCAAGGAGCAGTTAGCTATATGATGCTTATTAGAAATCCACTTTAAATATAAAGATAAATAGGTTAAAGTAAAAGAATGGGAAAAGATATACTATTTTAATACTTATCAAAAGAAGGTTGCAGTAGTTATATTTATATCAGATTAAGTAGATTTCAGAGCAAAGATATTAGCTGGGATAAAGAGGAGCATTTCACAATGATAATGGGGTCAATCTATCAAGAGGACGAAACAATCCTAAACATTTATTTATCTAATAATGAAGCTTCAAAATACATGAAGCAAAATTTGACAGAACTGAAATAACAAATAGGCAAATTTACAATAATAAGTGGTGCTTTTCAACATCTCTGTCTTAAAAATTGATAGAATAAATAGACTTAAAAATCAGTAAAATAAAATCAGGAAGGACATAAATGACTTGAACAACACTTAAAACCAATTTGACCTAATTTACATTTACCAAGATAGACCATATTCCCAATCATAAAAGAAGTTTCAATAATTTTTGCAGGAGTCAAATCATACAAATTATCTTCTCTGACCACAAAAAAAAAAATTAGAAATCAATAACAGAAAGATATCCAGAAAGTCACTATATATTTGGAAACTAAATAACATTGTTTTAATTAACCCATGGTTCTAAGAAGAAATAAAAAAGGAATATAGAAAGTGTTCTCAATGGAATAAATGTGCTAAAACAAAATATCAAAATGTGTGAGTTACATCAAATGCCTATATTAGGAGAGAGGATAGTTCTCAAATCAATGACCTCAACTTACACCTTAAAAAACTAGAAAATATAAGACAAATTAAACCTAAAAATAAGCAGAAGAAAGGACATAACAGAGCAGAAATTAATGAGATGCAAAACTAAAATAATAGAGAAAATTAGTGAAATCAAAAGCTGGTTCTTTGAGAAGATCGAAAACCAATTAAGGTGATAAACCTCTAGCTAGACTAGTCAGAAAAAAAGAAAGACCAAAAATATCAACATCAGGAAGAGAGAGGTTGCATAAGTACAAATCCTGCAGATATTAAAAGGAAAATACCTTTGTTATCTACTACTGTGTAGTAATTACCACAAAACTTGGTAGCTTAAACCAGTAAACATATATTATCTCACAGTTTCTGTGAGTTAGGAATTAAATTTCTTCAAACATTTTAAATCTTTCCCTAACTCTCTCCTCAGCATCCTTCCAGATTGTGCCAACTGCTCAATTCCAAACCCACTCCCACTTTTAAGGTTTTTGCTGTAGCAGCACTCCATTCTCAGTATCAAAATCTGCATTCATTTTTTATTGCTGTGTAACAAATTGCCCCCAAACTAAGTACTTAAAAAACACAAATATACATACATTAAAATTTCTTTGGTTCAAGAATTTGAGTGTTGTATCTGAGTGGTTCTGGCCAGTTGTGATAAGGTAAGAAAAAAGAAATAAAAAGCATGGTGATTGACAAAGAATAAATAAAGCTAGCTTTGTCAGCAGATGATATGATTATTTCTGTAAAAAAATCTGACATTATCAAAAAAATAAAAGATACTAGAAAAAGTGAGATTAGTAAATTGGCAGCATCCAAGGTTATACTTGTCATCTTGAGCTAACACAAAAAAATACCATAGACTGGGTAGCTTAAACAACAGAAATTTATTTTCTCATAGTTGTGGAAGCTGAAAGTCCAGAATCAGAGTACCAGCATAGTCAAGTTCTGGTGAGGGATCTCTTTCTGGCTTGCAGATGACCACCTGCTAGTTATGTCCTCACATGGCAGAGAGAATTATCTCTCTCTATTCCTCTTCTTATAAAATCATTAATCCCATCATGAGGGCTCCACCCTCATAACCAAAATCTAACTCTAATTATCTCCCACAGACCCTACCTCTTAGTACTATAACATTAAGGGTTTAAGCTTCAACATATGAATTTTGGGGGGACACATTCAGTCCATAACAAAGGTGTGTGTATGTGCATGTGTGTGTGCACATTTGCACATGCATGTGTGTATAACACACACACATATGAAGCAAACAATTGGGAATTAAAATTCAACAAACAATAGCATTTACAATAACATCAAATATATGAAATACTTATGGATAAATTTGACCAAAAAAGTGCAAGGCCTGTACACTGAAAATTATAAAACACTGCTAAGAGAAATTGAAAAAGACCTAAATAAATGGAGAGGTATACCATGTGCATTGATTGGAATACTTGATACTTTAATAATATCAATTCTCCACTGATCAATCTATAGATTTAACACAATCTCAATCTAAATCTCAGCAGCTTTGGGGTTTTTTGTTTATTTGTTTGTTCAGAAAATGAGCTAATTCTAAAATGTATATTAAATATGCAAAGGATCTAGAATAGTCATAATAACTTTGGAAAATGAAGAACAAATTTGGATGATGTACACTATTTGATCTCAAAGTTTAGTCTAAAACTACAGTTATTAAAGGGCTGTGGATGGAACTGACATAAATATAGACAAATAGATAAATGAAACAACAAAAATAGATCCACACAAATATGGTCCATTGATTTTTGACAAAGGTACAAAGGCAATTTAATAGAAAAAGCATGGCCTTTTAAACAAACAATGCTGAAATAATTAGATATCCATATGGGAGGACTGGCCAGTTAGCTCAGTTGGTTGGAGTATGGTGCTGATAACACCAAGGTCAAGGGTTTGGATCGCCATACTGGCCAGCTAAAAAAAAAAAGAAAAAAAGAAAGATATCCATATGGGAAACAAATAAACCTTTACCCATACAGTATTAGTTTTCTATTACTGGATTAAAAAATTAGTGAATTAAAACAAAATTTAGTGGCTTAAAACACCACCCATTTATTCACTCACAATTTTATAGGTCAGAAGTCTGGATACAGTGTGCCGGGATTCTCTGTTCCAGGTCTCACAAGGCTAATACCAATGTGTCAGCCAAGCTATGTTACCATCTGGAGCTCAGAGTCCTCTTCCTAGTTCACGTGGTTGTGGCAAAATTAAGTTCCTTACAGTTGTAGGAATGATGTCCCTGTTTCCTTGCTGGCTGTCAGCCAGGGGTCACTCTTGCCTCCAGAAGGCTTTCTTTGCCACCTGGCTTCCCTTTATCTTCAAAGCCTGCAATAGGGAACATCTCTTAAGTCCAATCCCTCTCATTCTTTGAATCTCTTACTTCAGGAGGAGCCCAGTCTCTTTTAAGAATGCACTTGATTAGGTCAGTCCCACTGAGAATAATTTTGTTATCTTAAAGTCAAATGATTTGGAACCTTAATTGCATCTGCAAAATCCCTTCATGCAGCACATAGATTAGTGTTTGATTGAATAATTCTGAAAAGATATGTGTACAACAGAGTTTTGGGAGGCTGTCTTAGTCCATCTGGGTTGCTATAACAAAATGCCATAAACTGGGTAGTTTAAACAACAGAAGCTTATTTTCACAGCTCTGGGGAATGGAACTTCAAGATCAAGGTATTGATAGATTAGGTGTCTGGTGAGGGGCCACTTTTTGTTTTATAGAAGGAGTCTTCTCAATGTGCCCTCACATGATGGAAGGAGCATGGCAGCTCTCTGGGACCTCTTTTAAAATGGGGATTTTGAGGACGTCATCAAGATGGCAGAAAAGACAGTCCCCAGTGTCAATCTCTCCCACAACCGATCAATTTACAACTATTAATAAGTAAAGACTGCCAACCTAGGACCACTGGAGCTTGGGGGAAGAGGAGGAGAGACCCCTGGAATTCATGAAGGCAGGAGAGGCAGCAGCAAGAGAAAGAGGGGACCTCTCTGATCATTTTGACCCCCAGCCACTTCACGGCCAGACTTATGAGAAGCAGCAAGAAGCTGCAACACATGGAGCAGGAGCCAGCAAAAGCTGCAGCCAAGCCCTTTGTGTGAAGTTGCCTGGGGTCTACAAGGGAGAAAAGGGCCTTGGCATGCACCATACCAGACCCCAGGCCAGTGAGATCACTGGCAGGTTTCCCATGGACCCCCAAAGGAGTGAAGAGCAGCAGCCAAATGAAAATAGGACCCACCCTAAGGCTGGTGAGTCATCATAAGAGACCAGCACATGGCCCACCCCATGACATGTCTTTGCAGTGTGGGAAAGGCTAGCCTGCTGGGGGAAGCTTGGGGAACACTGTGGGCAGCTGATCAGCCTTTGGATTGGTACAGGCCCACTCAGTGGAGACTGGTCAGAATAGTAGAACTACAGGGATAGAACTGGAAAGACTCAGTCCCAAATAAGATTTTCCACACAGCCCAGGTGTATTTGACATCACAAGACCCAGAAGTGATTAAGAGGTCAACAATTAAAACCTAAGCCACAAAAAGCCTTTCCCAGAGAATCAGCAGCAAAGCAGCAATTTAGTTCAACCACAGGACTCAAGTTCTGGTCCCCACAGGAAGTTTCCCCATTTTGGAATTAACCAAAGAACAACAAATTAGTTCTAGCACAAAGTTTAGATGGTGGTGGTAGATAATCCAACATAGAAAAAAAATACACACACACAGATCAGAGACAAAATTCTGATATTAGCCAATGAAAGTTTAACACCACCAAAGAATACCTATAAAACCTAAAAGAGGTAGCAGTCTCCTCAAATGCCCAGGCATCAATGTAAAGACACAAAGACTGAGAAAGAACAGAGAAATATGACACCATGAAAGGAGTGAAACCAAGCACCAGCAATGGACCCAGAGGAACAGTGGGTTTATGAAATGTCTGACAAAGCATTCAGAATAACCCTCTTAAGTATGGTCAGAGAGTCACAAGAAAATACACATAGAAAATTAAATGATACCTGGAAAACAACACAGGAGCACAAAAAGAAACCTGACAAAGAAATAGAATCAATTAAAAAAAAAAAAAAGGAAACTCTAGAAATAAAGACTGTATTATCCAAAATGAAATACTTGATAGAAAACTCCCATAGCAGTCTTAATCAGAAGAAGGAATCAGTGAGCTTGAAGACAGAACATATGAAATTACCAAATCAGAGGAGCAAAGAGACAAAAGAATAAGAAAAAATGAAACAGAAATACAGCAAATATGGGACTCCTTCAAGCAAAATGACCTCAGCATAATTGGTGCACCTGAAGGAGAAGAAAAAGGAAGAGATGTAGAAAGCATATTTAAGGAAATAATAGCTGAAATTTTTCCAAGTATGGAGAAAGAGGACAACATCGAGATACAGGAAGCTCAGAGGTCGCCAGTCAAATTCAATCCAAGGAGGAACACCCCAAGGCACATCATGATCAGATTATCAAAAACAAAAGACAAAGAAAATATGTTGAAAGCAGCAAGAGAAAAGAAACACATAACATTCAATGAAGCCCCAATATATCTGTCAGTGGATTTCTCAATATAAACCCTATAGGCCAGAAGAGAACAGGATGATATATTTAGAGTGCTGAAGGAAAAATACTTTCAGCCAAGAATTCTCTATCCAGCAAAACTAACTTTCAAATAAGAAGGAGAAATAAAGTCTTTCTCAGACAAACAAAAGCTAAGGGAATTCACCAACACTAGGTTTGACAAGAAATACTAAAAGTAGTTCTTCAGTACAAAAGAAGACAATGCTAAGGAGAAACAAGAAAACACATGAACATACATAATTCACTAGTAAAGTAAGTTCACAGACAATGGCAGAATACAACGTCATAAACGGGGTGGGGGTGAATAAACCACTTCCATCCTTAGTATGAAGACTAAAGGACAAACCTAACAAGGCAACAACAAATACAGCAACCACATAAGATACAGACAATATTAAAAGATGCTACTTGAAACAACAAAATGCCAAAAGTGGGGGCAGGGGGAGAATGATGCCAAATCATAGAGTTGGCTTTGGTTCATTTGTTTTTGTTAGATAGCAAAGTTAAGTTGTTATTAGTCTAAAATAATCTGTTTTAACTATAACCTGTTTTGTGTAAGCCTCATGGTAACCATAACACAAAAACTTATGAGACACTAAAAATAAATAATGAGAAATCAAAATACACTGCTAAAGAAAATCACTTAATTACAAAGGAAGACAGTAAGATCAGAAAAAAGGGGGGAAAAAGATTACCAAAACAACCAGAAAGAAAGTAACAAAATGGCAGTAACAAGTCTCTATCAATAATAATTCTAAATGCAAACAGATTAAATAAATGCCCCAATTAAAAGACACAGAGTGGCTCACTGGATTATAAAATAAGAACCAACAATATGCTGCCTACAAGAAAATTCCTTCACCTATAAAGACACATATTGGCTAGAAGTAAAGGGATGGAAAAAGATATTTCACACAAATGGAAACCAAAAAAGAGCAAGAGTAGCTAAAACTATATCAGATAAAATAGACTTCAAGCCAAGGAAAGTAAAAAAAGATAAGGAAGGTCATTATGTAATAATAAAGGGATCAATTCAACAAGAGGATATAACAGTTGTAAATATATAATCACCCAACTCCAGAGCACCCAGTTATATAAAGCAATTACTATTAGACATAATGGGAGAAATAGATTCCAACATTCTAATAGTTGTTGGGGACTTTAATACCCCACTTTCACCAAAGGACAGATCATCCAGACAGAAAATTAACCAGGAAACATCAGAATTAGTCTCTACTCTAGGCTGACTTGACCTAATGGACATATATAGAAAACTTCATACAACAACTACAGAATACACATTCTTCTCAGCAGCACATGGAACATTCTCTAGAATAGACCATATGTTAGGACACAAAACAAGACTCAACAAATTTAAACAAATTGAAATCATATCAACTACCCTGTCCAACCACAACGAAATAAAAGTAGAAATCAACAAGAAAAAAATCAATGACACTAGGAACTATACAGGTAAATGGAAATTAAACAACATGCTCCTAAACAATGAATGGATCAAAGAAGAAATCAAAACAGAACTAAAACATTCCTGGAGACAAATGAAAATGAGAATAAAACATACCAGAATCCATGTGATACACAAAAGCCGTTCTAGGAGGGGAGTTTATAGCAATAAATGCCTACATCAAAAAAAGAAAAAAGACTTCCAATAAACAACCTAATGTTATACCTCAAGGAACTAGAAAAACAAGAACAAACCAAACCTACAATCAGGAGTAGGAGAGAAATAACAAAGATCAGAGAAGAAATAAATGAATTAGACATTTAAAAAAATAATACAAAAGATTGATAAAACAAAGAGTTGGTTTTTCAAAAAGATGAATAAAATCAATGAACCTTTAACTAGACTAATGAAGAAAAAAAAGAAGACTCAAATAAATAAAATCAGAAATGAAAAAGCAGACATTACAACTGATACCACAGAAATAAAAAGGATCATAAGAGATTACTAAGAACAACTATATGTGAACAAACTGGAAAACCTAGAAGAAATGGATAAATTCCTGGACACATACAAATTACCAAGGTTAAATCATGAAGAACTAGAAAACCTAAACAGACCAATAACAAGTAATGAGATTGAAACAGTAATAACAAGTATCCCAACAAAGAAAACCCCAGGACCAGATGGCTTTACAACTGAATTCTAGCAAACATTTAAAGAACTAATGCCAATTCTTTTGAAACTCTTCCAAAAAATTGAAGAAGAAGGAATAGTTCCAAACTCATTCTAGGAGGTCAGTATTAACCTTGTACCAAAACCAGAAAAAGATACAATAAGAAAACTACAGACCAATATCCCTAATGAACACAGATACAAAGATTCTCAACAAAGTACTAGCAAACACAATCCAAAAACACATTAAAAGGATCATTCCCAGGATCAAGTGGGATTCATCCCAGGGATGCAAGGATGGTTCAACATATGCAAATCCATAAATGTGATACAACACATCAACAGGATGAAGGAAAAAAGGTAAACATATCAGTAGATGCAGAAAAAGCATTTGGTAAAATCCAACACCTCTTCATGATAAAAAACACTCAACAAACTAGGTATAGAAGGAATGAACCTCAACACACTAAAGGCCAAATATGACAAACCCACAGTCAATATCATACTGAATGGACAAAAATTGGAGGCTTTTCCTGTAAGAATTCGAGCAAAAAAAGGATGCCCACTTTCCCCAGTCTTATTCAACATAGTACTGGAAGTTCTAGCCAGCAAAATAAGGCAAGAGAAAGTAATAAAGGGTTTCCAAATGGGAAAAGAGGAGCCAAACTATCCCTATGCAGATGAAATGATCACATACATAGAAAACCCTAAAGACTCCGCCCAAAATTACTAGAACTAATAAATGAATTCAGTATAGTGGCAGGATACAAAATCAACACACAAAAATCAGTAGCCTTCCTATACACTGATAACAAAATAGCAGAAGAAGAAATTAAGAAAGTAATCCCATTTACAATAGCTCCCCCAAAATGAAATACCTATGAGTAAATTTAACCAAAAGGTAAAAGACCTCTATAATGAAAACTATAAAACACTGGTGAAAAAATCAAAGAGGACACAAATGAATGGAAAGGTACACCATACTCATGGGATGGAAGAATTAACATCATCAAAATGTCCATATTATCCAAAGCAATTTACACATTCAACACAATCCTTATCAAAATACCAATGACATTCTTCAAAGAAATAGAAAAAAAAGATGTTAAAATGTTTATAGAACCACAAGAGACCCTGTATAGCTAAAGCAATCTTGAATAAAAAGAACAAAGTTGGAGGCATCACACTGCCTGACTTCAAAATATACTATAAAGCTATAGTAACCAAAGGAGCATGGTACTGGCATTAAAACAGACAAATAGATCAATGAAATAGAAAAGAGCCCAGAAATAAACCCACACACCTACACACAACTGATTTTTGACAAAGGTGCCAAGAGTATACAGTTGTGGAAGGACAGCATCTTCAATAAATGGTGCTGAGAAAACTGGATATCCACATGCAGAAGATCAAAACTAGGCCCCTATCTCTCACCATACACAAAAATCAACTCCAAATGGATTAAAGATCTAAATTTAAGACCCAAAACTGTGAAACTACTAGAAGAAAACATAGGGTAAATACTATGCAAAATAGGAGCAGGCTGTGATTTTTTTAATAAGACCACAATGGTATAGGCAACTAAAGCAAAAATACACAAATGGGACTACATCAAACTGAAAAGCTTCTGCACAGCTATAGACACTGTCAACAAACTGAAGAAACAACCTATAGAATGGGAGAAAGTGTTTGCAAACTACACATCAAACAAAGGGCTAATATCCAGTATAAGGAACTCAAACAACTCAACACCAAAAAGAGCAAACAACTTAATTAAAAAATGGGCAAAGGATCTGAATAGACTTTTCTCAAAAGAAAGCATACAAATGGCCAACAAGCACATAGAAAAATGCTCAAAATCACGATAACCAGGGAAAATCAAATTAAAACCATAATGAGATATCTCATCTCTGTTAGAATGGCTATTATCAACAAGATAGAAAATAGCAAATGCTGGTGAGGATGCGGAGAAAAAGGAACTCTCCTATATTGTTGGTGGGAAGTAAATTGGTGCAGTGACTGTGCAAAACAGTTTGGAGTTTCCTCAGAGAACTAAAAATATATCTACCTTATCATCCAGCTATCCCACTACTGGGTATATACCCAAAGGAAATGAAATCAATATATCAAAAAGACACTTGCACTCCCATGCTCATCACACCATATTCACAATAGGCAAGAGATGGACTCAATCTAAATGCCCATTAGTGGATGAATGGATAGAAAGATTGTGGTATATATACATAATGAAGTGCTATTCAGCTACAAAAAGAAATGAAATCCTATAATTTGCAGCAACATGGATGGAACTAAAAATCACCATGTTAAGTGAAGTAAGCCAGGCACAGAAAGACAAATACCGCATGGTCTCACTCATATGTGGAATCTGAAAAAGAAAAAAAAAGTGGTTCTTATAAAAGTAGAGAGTAGAATAGTTACCAAAGGCTGGGAGGGGTGGGGAGAAGAGAAGTGGTGGGCTAAGGGGTACAAAACTATGTTATCTACCCTAAGTGATTCATTGTGCAGTATACGTATGCATGTATTGAAACAACACACTGTACCCCACAAAAATAAATATAAATAGAATTTTTTAAAAAAGAAAAATACTGAATCAGAATGAACTATAATGTATAATATTGTTGATAAGTAAAAATTTTAGTTCATTGCGAAACATTTTACTGATTTTGAATATCATTAAATTTGAAAATTTTTTTGAGCCTTTTTTAAACATTTCAGTTTTATTAATATTCTCTTACTAGTTTCTGGATAATTATGTACATAAAATCCTATTATATCAAACTGTAATCAAATGATCAAAGTTTAAACTGCTAGGTAGATATAAACATTATTGAGTAAATACTGTGCTTTTTTTCTTTTTTAGTACAATAATATTTATTTTATTTTTTTTTACTGGCATGATTACATACATGAAGTTCAATAAAAGAATATTTTCACCTTCCAAAAAAATAAATTAGGTGTGGCCAGTTAGTTCAGTTGGTTAGAGTGCAGCCTTATAACACCAAGGTCACGGGTTCAGATCCCCATACTGGCCAGCTGCCAAAAAATAAACAAATAAAAATAAATTAAAAATATAAAATGGGGATTTTATAATCCCATTCATGAGGGCTCTGTCTTTATGATCTAATCACCTCCCAAAGGTCCCGCCTCCTAATACCATCATCTTGATGATTAATTTTCAACATATAAATTTTTGGGGGGACACAAACATTCAAACCATAGCAGGGGTCAACTTACCACTCACACCCTGTACCATCACAATAACTGAATCATAATGTGACATAGACCTAAATATATTAAAACTATAAAACTTCCAGAACAAAATATATGAAATGATCTTTGTGACTTTAGTTAGGCAAAGATTTCCTAAGTATGACACCACAGCACAATTTCTAAAAGCAAAACTGGATAAACAGGTATTCACCAAAATTAAGAAATTTTCCTCAAGACATTGTTGAAAGAATGAAATAGCGAGTCACAGACTAAAAGAAAATATTTTCTAATCATATGTTTGATAAAACATACGATATGAGAACTCTCAAGTCTCAATAATAAGAAAACAGGCCAATCAAAGAAATATGGATGGCAAATAAGCACTCAAAAAGATGCTCAACGTCATTAGTCATTAGAGAAATTCACATTAAAACCACAAATGAAGTTACACCTATTAGAATGGCTAAAATTAGAGATATTGACCATCAAGTGTTAACAAGGACGCAGAGCAAGTGAAACTCATGTAATACTTAATTGGAATGTAAAATGGAACAGGAATTCAAATGGGAATATTCTTTTTCTGAAATAATGTTTTCTGTCTTTATTTTTTGATAGTATAAGGAATTCCTGCTCATTGAAAAATAAGCAAGGAAATAACATACAGCAGAAAGATTTACATTTCTGTTCCTGACCCTTGTTCCCAAAGGTTACTATTGTTAATAGTTTTATTTTTTGTTTTTTATTCACTGTTTAAGGAATTTTTATTAAAGCAAGAATTTTATAATCCAAATTACGTTTCCTTGCTCGGTTATCAATCCTGTTACTTGAAACAGAACTGACATTCTGAGCTATTGCACAGTAAAGAATTATAAAATTAAAGAAAAGAATGCTTTAAATTTTTGTACTTTGCTGAAAATTCTTTTTCCCAGGGTTTATAAAACATTAATTTGTTTTTATATTTTGTTATTTTTTGTTGTTTTTAAATCAATAAGTAGTCTAGGACTAGCCTTATGTTTGCTAGACCTGGCATTTGCTCAGTACATAAGATTCAGTTTCCATTCTTTTCTTTTTTAATTTATTTTATATTTTGCAATGTTTCTTTTTCCATAATATTTAAGTTTTTCAATGTTTAGATATTTTTCTTCAGTGAAGCACAAGTTTCTTTTTGTGGTCCCTGAAGTTCTGAATTAACAATTTCCAACAACATGCTAGTGATTTTACCAGCAAGAGTAGGGTGCATGGCTTGAATAAGAGGAAAGAGCCGTTCACCCAACATTTGCTTTTGCTCTTGAGGAGAGGCAGATGCCAACATGGAAGCAGTCAAAGGTTCCTGACCTTGTACATGAACAGCAGGCTGAGCAGTCCAGCGAGGACTTGTTCTTAGTTGAGCAATTTGGCTAGGAGGATGTATACAGCAGCACGTTTCTGCGTCTGTGGCATAGCTGCCATGAATAACCCGAAGGCGGTGCCGGCTGGTCGAGGCTGATCACGGGGTTGGACACAACTCGTACGCTTGCCATTCTCTGCGTATGCTGGTTAGTGAGGTGAGCCTGGCGCTCTTCCCTGTGCTGAGCTAAAGCTCTGTACGATGGCTTAGTGGCCACAATTCTACCTTCCATTTCTGTAACTGCTTTAGTGGTTTCTTCTGGGGAGGAGAAACATACAAAACCAAACCCTTTGCTGCGACCACCCTCCATCATAACCTTTGCACTAGTGATTGTAGCAAATGGAGAAAACTCTTTCCGGAGACGTTCATCGTCAATACCGTCATCAAGATTTTTCACATAAAGACTAACGCCCCGGCGTCTGGTGATCCTGTCTTGCTTCATCTGTTCAAATTTGCACTTAAGTTCCGTCTGCCGTTCCACTTTTTTCTTAGCTCGACCAGAAATCAACCGGAATCAAAAACTACTCGAGGGCCGCAGAATGGGGCCGACCGCTGCCGCTGGTTGCCGGCTGCCAGCTGGGAGCGAGGGTGGCGGTGTCGGGTCTTGGCAGCGGGAAGGCCTCGGTCTCTTGGTTCCTTCTTGGAGCTGCTGCGGGGCCACGGGCGGCCGGGCGGGTCGGTCTCGGCTGCTTCACCCGGTTATTTTATAAAAGAGGAAGAAAAAAATAATAATAAAAGTCTCTGGCGGGGGAGACGCGGATTTTTTTGTAAGTTTTGGGGGAGTTTTAAAAAGATATTTTAGATTTATTTATTTATTTATTTTTTAATAGATGTGTGTTCCGAGCCGAAGCACACACTCTGCACTCTCAGCACTAACCACGGGGGAGAAGGGGCAATGGTTTTATTACGTATGACATTTTGCCAACTTTTATTTATTATCTTATATACGCTTTTAAATTTCATTTTGATTTTTACAATGATGAAATCATAACTATATGCTTTTTAGCAAATTGTTTTATTCACTAACCAACATATTAAGGACTGCCTTCTTATCCATTCACTTGGATCTATCTCATTCTTTGAACTAGATAAACTAATTTCATATTATTAATGTACCATAACTTTTTAACCATTCCTTTATTGATATAAATTTAGATTGTTTGAAATTTTTGTGTTTACCAGTTGCTCTGTAACTATAATCTCGTTAAATAAAACTTTAAGTACTTGTGCAGATGCATGAAATTTTATTTTGCTGGTTATTCCTAAAATGCTTCTAAAGAGGTACTTAGTCACACTTTCTCCGACATTATGAGTACCCATTTCTCCACAGCTTTGTCAACATTGAATCGTATCCATCTTTTAACTTTTTCTATTTTTAATGATTATGTGTATTAGTTTGCTAGAGCAGCCATAACAAAGTACCACCAACTGGGTGGCCTCAACAACAGAAATATACTGTCTCATAGTTCTAGAGCCCAGAAGTCTGAGATCAAGGTGTCAGCAGGGTTTGTTCCTTCTGAAGGCTGTGCGGGAGAATCTGTTCCATGCCCCTCCCCTCCCCAATCTTTGCCACTCTTTGGTTTATAGAAGCATCACCTTCATCTCTGCCTTCCTCTACACATGGTGTTTTCCCGTGTGTGTCTGTCTACAAATTTCCCCCTTTTTATAAGGACACCAGTCATATTGGATTAAGGGTCCACCATACTCCAGTATCACCTCATCTTAATTAATTATATCTGTAATTATCCTACTTCCAAATAACAGTACATTCTGAAGTAATGAGGGTTAAGACTTCAACATATAAATTTGGGGGGGTACTAATACAATAGGCATAAAATAATATTTTATTATCTTTAAAATGTTGTATTAGAGTTCACCAGAGAAACAGAACCAATAGACCAATAGAACCAATAGACCATCCTATATATATATATATATCCTATCCTGTCCTGTTTCTCTGGAGAGAGAGAGAGAGAGAGAGAGAGAGAGAGAGATTATAAGGAATTGGCTCATGCCATGATGGTGGAGGCTCAAAAGTCACAAGATCTACAGCTGGTAAACTGGAGACCCAGGAGAGCCAATGGTGTAGTTCCATTGCTGATGATGTAAGTTCCATTCTGAAAGCGAGCTCATGACCCAAGAAGAGCCAGCTTTTTAGTTTGAGTCTGAAGGAAGGAAAAGACCAATGTCCCAGCTCAAGCAGTCAGGTAGGTGAAGTTCCTCTTACTTAGCCTTTTGTTCTATTCAGATCTTCAATTGATTGGATGAGGCCCACCCACATTAGGAAGGACAATCTGCTTTACTCAGTCTACTGATTCAAATGTTAACATCATCCAGAAACGCTCTCATAGATACACCCAAATAATGTTCGGTCAAATGTCTGGGCATTTCATGGCCTGGTCAAACTGACACATAAAATTAACTATCACAAGTGTACAGTTTAACATAAATAAAATTGTGCAATTTTGACATGTTTATTGATCGTATTTTGCTTCCTTTGTGAATTGCTTGCTCATATCCTTTGTCCGCTTTTCTCTTGGAGGACCCATTTGAAAGTTGCATGCTTGTTTAATTAAAAGGTCATATAACAATAACATGTTGAGAGCAGATACCAGCACCCATAACTCAAAACTATTTTTATTTTCACATATCACCTTCTACTGATTTTTCATTATGAAAGCTCAGTGTTGCATGATAGCAGCCATAATATATACTCTTGTATTGTTTTTTTTATTTATTTTACATCAAATATTAAAATATCATTTAGCATCTTATTCTAAAATAAAAGTGGAGAGGAGAAGGCAGTTTGAAAAGAGGGCGTTTGTTGAGAAAATAATATTTTCAAGGTGAAAATAAAGCTCTTATAGCTTTACTATAGTTCTTTCCCCCTTTACCTCCCAGGTTACTGTTTTGTTTCTCATAGTGCTTTACTATTCACTCTAGAAATGGTCCAGGACAGTTCAAGATTAAATAACACAGCAAAGCCACCAGCTTTGACTCCTTCAGTAACTGCTCACAGGGACAGGGAACTTGCACATTGGAAAAATATAAGCAAGCCACTACGTTGGCCCCTGGCAATGCTGACACTTTGCATAAACTTTGACAAGATGAGGCAGATTCTCTTCTCAGCTATAACTTGGCTAATCTTGCTCACTACAAATGTGTGCTATATACACTAATTTGAACGGAGTTAGGCCCAGAGTATAAGGTTCTGGAAAACAGTGTTTCATTTTTTAAAAAGTCACATTCAATCAGGTCTGAAAGTCACATACATAACAAAGGACCTTTCATCCATGCTGAGCCCAGTGTGTCTGAAAGGCTGCCTTTCTCCAAGGTGCTGGGATTACTTCCCTTGTACCCTAAGCAGTTATTTCTTGAAGGACACAGCTGCAGAGCAGCTTGAGGTGATTTTTTTTGAACAAGGCAGCCTAGGGCATTGAAAAAAAGCTACACTTAGAATTAGAGACCCAGAAAACTGGGAAAGGGGAGTGACTTTCTCAAGTTTATACCTGTAATGAGTACTGGAACAAGGATTCTAGTTTATTTTCTCATGTGTTAAAAGGGAATATTGGTTTGAATACTTTGTTTAAGTTTAAGGTAATCTTTAATTCTATGATTCAAAATCTATTGTTTATTTGAGGTCAAATAGTGGCTTTGCTCCTTATGAGATATATAATTGTGTTAAAATATTTAACTATCTGTGCTTTTTACAGATTAAAAAACTACCTTACTCACAAGTTGTAATGTATGTAAAATGATCAGCTCAATGCCTAGCACATAGAAACCAATGAAAAGTCACTAGTAACTGGCATTGTTATTATCAGAGTTAATAATTACATATTCTTGAATATAGAGAAACCTTTTCCATTTCATAGAATCATAAAAATGTTAAAACATCACATCTTAGTAGTACTCTGATTTGAAAATTCTTACAAGTAAGAAACTTGAAAGCTAGACCTGGTCGAATCACCCAGGTAGTTAGATGTGGAACCAGAACTGGAAACCTGGCTTCCTGGTCCTCAGCTCTCACACATACCCCTCTTCAGTTTCATTTCTGCTCTGCCTATTTCCCTGATGAGCAATACCCACAGGCCGGGTGTTCCCAGTGTGAACACCTCTGCTACTCCTCAGCCTTTCTAAAGATCCCTTCAGGGAAATAGGATAAAGCCTTCTTCAGTTTTACTCCTGCCCCATGCCTGTTTCTAGAAGGGTAAGGCTTGCCCATCCTGACCTAAAGTCTTTTA
Organism: Cynocephalus volans; assembly: GCF_027409185.1. Taxonomy (NCBI): domain Eukaryota; kingdom Metazoa; phylum Chordata; class Mammalia; order Dermoptera; family Cynocephalidae; genus Cynocephalus; species Cynocephalus volans. The sequence continues at coordinate 59,280,560 of NC_084478.1, forward strand.
CTTCCCTTGGACGTTCTGTCAACCAGGGCAGCTCTCCTCTACTGTTCTCTCTTCTCCACATCGCCTGTGCCTTACCCTATTTCTCAGAATACTCCATATGCTGATCATAAGATTGATCATCCCCATTTTGATCTACAATAGCTTAAATTGAAGAGTGACATCATCAAATAGATGATCCCAAGCATCACTCTGCCCCATAGCTTATCAATTTACAACTATAAAAATGCAGAAACTGCCATCCCGAGTTTGCTGAATATCAGGGGAAGAGGAGAAGGGACCCACAAAGTTTGTGAAGGTATGAAAAGCTGCAGTGAGAGAAAGGAGAACCACTCAAGCCATTACAAGCCCTGGGCACTTTTGGAGCTAACATGGTGCAAAGCAAGGAGCAGCTACAGCATATGGAGCAGTTACCAGAAGATGGCAAAGCTACAGCAGTGCCCTTTGTATTGTTATGGGAACAGAGGCAGACAGGCTGCCTGCCAAGGAACCAAGCATCACTCAGAGGGTTGGAGAACTCAAAGTTTTATTACACCAGCAGGTTCAGAGAAGTTTACACTCTGAAGTCTGAGCCCCGTCTTCAGGCTTGCAAAGGGTTATATAGGTTTTATTCTTCTGGGGGTTTAGGTTTTGTTTTCTCGGAATCCACATGGCAGGGGCTAAGCTGATACAAAAGGTGGTCAGTGTTACAAAAGCAGAACAAAAATCAAAAATATAGGCACAAAACAAAAAGTGGAAGTACAGGTGCAGGTTTAAGTTTTTCTGGGCTTGTCCATATCAGTATGAAGTTACTTGGAGTCCTCAGGGGTGAAATGTGCTTTGGAGTGCATCATTCCATCTCCAACATCAGCAAAGCTGCTAGCAAGCTTCCCCTGGACCCACATAGTAGTGAGTAGCCACAGCCAAAGGGAGGAAGAAACCTCCTAGAGGTCAGTGAGTCTTCGCTGGTGACTTGTGCAAGCCTTCCCCAAACATTTAGAGTGGGGTGGGGGTTGCCTCCTCAGGGGAACAGTGGAGTACAGCATGGACAACTTACCTGCCTTCCAATTATCATGGGTGTCACACAGTGGAGACTGGTCACAGTGATAGAACTGCAGTGCGTGCAATTTGAAAAAAGATTCATTACTAGGCTGGAATTTTCACACAGCCCAGTTGTGTCTGTGGAAACTTCATAAGACCTGGAAATGACTAAAAGGCTGACAATTAAAATCTGACCAGCACAAAAAGCTTTCCCCAGATTGAGAAACAGCACCAAAGAAGCAATCTACCTCAGGCACAGAGCTTGAAGTTCCAGTCCCCACAGGAAGTTTCCCCTAATTTGGGAATTAACCACAGGACAGCAAATTATTTCCAGTGCAAAGTTCAAGTAGTGGTAGTAGCTATTAATCCACCACAGAAGACTACCACCAACAACAAAAAAACAGACCAGAGACAAAGCTCTGATATTAACCAGTAAAAGTCTAATACCACCAAAGAACATCTATAAAACCTGGAAGAAGTAGCAGTCTCCTCAAATGCCTAGGCATCAACATAAAGACACAAAGATCTAGAAAGAACAAAGAAATATGACACCACCAAAGGAAACAAACAAAGTACCAGCAATGGACCCATAAGACCAGCAGATTTATGAAATGTCTGACAGAGATTTCAGAATAATCCTCTCAAGGATGGTCAGGGAGTCAGAAGAAAGTACAAATAGAAAGTTAAATGATATCAGGAAAACAATTCAGGAGCAGAATTAGAAATTTGACAAAGGAATTGAATCAATTAAGAAAATAGAAATTCTAGAAATGAAGAATACATTTTCTGAACTGAAAACTTGATAGAAAGCTCCAGTATCAGATTAATCAAACAGAGGAAAGAACCAGTGAGCTCAAAGACAGAACATAGTGAAATTATCCAATCAGAAGAGCAAGAAGAATAAAGAGTAAGAAAAAATAAAACAGAAATGCAGCAATTATGGGGCTACGTCAAGTGAAACCTTCACATAGTTGGAGTACTTGCAAGAAATGAAACAAGAACAGACCTAGAAAGCATACTCAAAGAAATAATGACTGCAAATTTCTCAAGCATGTAGAAATTTGACCACATCCAGATACAGGAAGCTTAGAGGTCACTAATCAAATTCAATTTAAAGAGGAACAACCCAAGGCACATCATAATAAAAAATGTAAAAACCAAAGACAAAGAAAGAATACTGAAAGCAGCAAGAGGAAAGCAAAACAATGTTCAACAAAGCCCCAACATACCTGTCAGCAGATTTTTCAGTAGAAACCCAACAGGCCAGAAGAGAATGGGATGATATATTCAAAATGTTGAAGGGGGAAAAAAAACTGTTGACCAAGAATACTGTATCCAGCAAAACTAACCTTCAAATATGAAGGAGAAATGAAGTCTTTTCCAGATAAACAAAAGCTAAGAGAATTCATCAATACTAGACCTGCCTTACAAGAAAGGCTGAAGAGAGTCCTTCAATCTGAAAGAAGGCAATGCTAAAAAATAGCAAGAAAACATTTGAAGGTACATAATGTACTAGTAAAGTAAACTAAGCACACAGACAACCTTGGTATACTTCAGTGTTGTAAGGGAGGTGAATAAACCACATATATCATTAGTATGAAGACTGAAGGACTTCATACTAGAACAAGACAGTAACAAATACAAAAACCATATAAGAGATAGGCAATATTAAAAGATGTAACCTGAAACAACAAACAGTGGTGGGGGGAATGACATCAAAACATAAAGCTGGCTTTGGTTTTTCCTTTTCTCTGATATATCAAAATTAAGCTGTTATTAGTTTAAAATAATGTTATAACTACAAGGTTTTTTGCAAGCCTCATGATAACTGTAACACAAAAAAGTTATGAGACATACTAAAAATAAATAGCAAGAAATCAAAACATACTGTCAGAGAAAACCACTCAACCACAAAAGAAGACAGCAATGCTGGAAAAAAGAATAGAAAAATCAACAAAACAACCAGAAAAAAAAAGCAAAACAGCAGTAACCAGTCCCTACATATCAATAACTGTAAATGTAAGTGAATTAAATGCCCTAATTAAAAGACACAGGGTGGCTCAATGGATAGTAAAACAAGAACCAACAATATGCTGCCTACAAGAAACTCCTTTCACCAATAAAGACACACATCTACTGAGGGATGGAAAAAAAATATTTCATGCAAAAGGAAACAAAAAAGAGCAGGAGTAACTATACTGATAAAATAGACTATCTGATAAATAGCTATCTGATAAAATAGACTTCAAGCCAAAGAAAGCAAAAAAAAAGATAAGTAAGGTCATCATATAATAATAAAGGGATCAATTCAATAAGAGGATATAACAATTATAAATATATATGCACCCAACACCAGAGCGCACCCAGATATATAAAGCATTTACTATTAAACCGAATGGGAGAAATAGACTTCAACACAATAATAGTTGGGGACTTTAATACCCCACTTTCATCAAAGGACAGATCAGTCAGACAGAAAATTAACCAGGAAACATCAGAATTCATCTCTTCTCTATGCCAATTGGATCTAAAAGACATATAGAAAACATTTCACCCAAAAGATATATAGAATACATATCCTTGTCAGCAGCACATTGAACACTCTCTAGAATAGACCATATGTTAAGTCACAAAAGAAGTTTCAACAAATTAAAAAATAATTGAAGCCATATCAACTATCTTCTCTGATCACAGTGGAATAAAACTGGAAATCTAGAACAAAGGGGACACTGGAAACTGTACAAATGCATTCAGATTAAACAACATGCCTCTAAACAGTGAATGGGCCAACGAAAAAATCAAAAGGAAATTAAAACAGTCCCAGAAAAAAATGAAAATGAAAACACAACATACCAGAACCTATGGGATATAGAAAAGTTCAAAGAGGGAAGTTTTTCATAATAAATGGCTACATCAAAAAAAGAAAAAAAGACTTCAAATAAAGAATCTAAAGTTATACTTCAAGGAACTAGAAAAACATGAACAAACCAAACCTAAAAGCAGTAGGAGAAAAATAAAGATCAGAGCAGAAATAAATGAGTTAGAGATTTTAACAAACAATACCAAAGATAAATGTAGCAAATAGTTGGTTTTTCAAAAAGATAAACATAATTGATAACCTTTAGCTAGAGTACTGAAGAAAAAAAGAGAGAGGATTCAAAAAATAAAATCAGAAATGAAAAAGGAGACATTACAAACTGATAACACAGAAATACAAAGGATCATAAGAGATTACTATGAACAACTATGCATGAACAAACTGGAAAACCTAGAAGAAATGGATAAATTCCTCGACACATATAGCTTACCAAGGTTGAATCATGAAGTACCAGAAAACCTAAACAGACCAATAATGAGTAATGACATCAAAGTAGTAATTAAAAGCCACCCAACAAAGAAAACCCCAGGACCAGATGGCTTTGCTGCCAAATCTGCTAAACATTTAGAGAAGAATTGATACCAATCCTTCTCAAACTCTTCCAAAAAACTGAAGAGGAAGGAATACTTCCATACTCATTCTATGAGGCTAGTATTACCCTTATACCAAAACCGGGAAAACATATAACAACAACAAAAAAAACTACAAACCAATGTTGCTAATGAACATAGATGCAGAAATCCTCAACAAAATGCTAGCAAACTGAATCCACCAAATTAAAAAGATCATTCACCATGATGAAACAGGATTCATTCCATGGGGGCTGGGCAAGATGGCTGTCTAGAAGGATACATTTCTTGTCTCTCCTACAAAGACAGAGAATACATCAAATATGCAACTGTGCTTGGACAGAAAAGGTGGAAGGAAAGAGCTGGAACACATCAAAAGAGCAGTAGAGACACTGCTGAATGCAGAAACTCAGGATAGCCAAAAAAAAGTATAGAAGAAAACTCCCAGCTGCCATCATCATCGCATCCCCCAATAGGGAACAGCAAAGACCCAGGAGGAGTCTCTGCTTATAGGAAAGATGTGAGTGAGTGCCGACCCTCAAGCCAACAGTCCAACCCATAGGGGAATTTGTGCTGCACCTGTGAGCCCACATTCAGTGGTAGGAACTACTTGTGAAGCCCACACAACTGCATTGACCCAGGGAGGAATAGACATGGAGCTACCCACACTGTGATCAATCATAGTTTGAGATTGATCCCAACACCTGAGGGCATTATTTTGATTTGGCCCTGGTAGTGGTTCCACACCCCTGAGACCACATAATTGCACTCGGTTGCCTACATCACATGGTGTCCTGTGCCCTGTGAATAGGTGACCCAGTGCAGCAAGGGTGCCAACTTCAAGACAGAGGGGGTCAGCACACCCCCTTTACCAAGCCTGAAAGCCACCTAACTGCAGCTGCCAGCCACTGCCAGCAACCCTGCCTTCTTTGGTGAAATGCCCTTGCAATTCTTACAGACACAAGGAGGTGCTAGAGGACTTGTATGCCTCTTTCAGGCACAGACCCACAACTGCAGCACCAGTGAGCCTACCCATGGCTGCCTGCCCAGCAGGGACTTCAGAGAAACCAGCTTCTCTCCTGGAGGCACAGAAGCCCACATGTAGTTCCATCGACCTCACATGGGACAGCTCCTCTGAGGAGCTCCAGAGTGCCCCAGTACCTCTCAGGATTGCAGGGGCCTTCCCACTACTGCAGTGGACTCACCTAGAGTGGCCACTCCAGCTAAACAGCTACAAAGGACCCCAGCATCCCTCCTGGGGATGAATTGTCACACCAAAAACTCCTAACACCTCACCCAGAGTAGCCCACTTCAACAGTAATGTTGTAGGGCAACTCAGTGCTCCTCCTGAGAGTACAGGGCCCCCACATGAATCCAGCGACCTCATTCAATGTTGCCCATTTCAACAGTGAAGCTAAAGAGTACCCCAATGCCTCCTGTGGGTGTACAGGGCTCTTCCCAAAGGCCCAGTGACATCACTGAGCCACCAGCTCTAGCTGAGGGGCTGCTGAGCACCTCACTGTCCCCCTCAAAGCCTAAGGACCTTATCAAAATACCCAGAAACCCTGCCTAGGTTTGTCCATTCAAGCTAAGGAGCTTCATAACACACCTGTGCACCTATCAGGATCACAAAACACTAGCCAGAGTGCTAGTGAGTACAGCCAGGCTCAACCACCTCAGCCAAGGAGCAACAGAGCACCCAGATGCTTCTCTCAAGAGCTTGAGATCTTGCCCATGACCTCAATGACACAATAACATCACTCACTTCAGCAAGGGACTATGGAGTGCCACAGTGCCTAGGTCATGGAGGCACTCACAGAGAACTCTAACCCTGAATACATTAAAAGTAACCACATGGAGACTGTACTACTGTGTCTACCTGGAACAAAAGTAAAACACCCTACCCAATAGTTAATATAAAACACATCTACAGAAGAGAGTCTTTTGAAAGGACCAGTCGACACCAGTTGACGATCCACCAGAGAGAGCCCCTTTATTAGGCAGCACACACACACATATATAGGGCTTTAAGGGGAAAGCTGATTGGCTTAAAATACAATCCCTACTTAGCATACCGCATGGATTTTGGGGGGAGCTGATTGGTGTGTAATTCGTGCCGGCGGCGGGAAGGAGAATACGGAAGAGAAGGGCAACCAGCGCCATGATGGGGTGTGGCCGAGAAGGGCTTATGTGATCGGGGTGTGATCCCTTCAGGCATTTGGGTCCCTACATTCCTCCCTTTTTCTTGTTTTAGGAAAGGGGACATTGAAGTCATCGAGCTACTTCCTGCTGAACTGGGGCGTTCTGGGGGGGGCAAAGGGAGGAAGGTACATAAATACCCATTATGAAACCCCAAAGGAGGGTGGAGAAACAAGTAATTTCAAAAGGGGAAAAGTCCATAAATGTTCCTTGAAGCCACAAGTCGAATATGCACCGGTTCCATTGTTCATAGTTGGAGACTGGAGGGAGCAGCCAGGCGTCGGTGGCGAGGGCTTGTAGGAATGCGTTTCCTCTGTAAGGTGGTGTCTCTTCAGCATCGGCTGAGGCGCTCACAAGATGAGGCGGGGGGTACATCGGTATCTAGGAGCTGGTAGTTTCTAAGCAAAAGCTGGTTAAAGGCCTGATTAGAGATTTTTCCCACTTGGGCTTGAAGAAACCTAATGATACAGGGCAAGAAAAGGCAGGTTATGAGGATCCTAAGGCTCCTCCCGACAGGCCGGTTCCGACCACTGATGTTGTTAAGGAAATACTGACCATGATTGGGAGGAAGGTGGCCCTTTTTTGTCTTGAGGGTGGGTGAAGAAGATAGAACAGTTCTGAATTGGAGTACAGAGTGAGTTGAGGGACAATGGTGACAAGAAGGCATGGGACAGTAAGATTACGCAGGATGGAGGTAGAGAGGGTTCCATTGCACCAGAAGAAAGAGCCTGGTGGGGCATAGGTGTGGTTATAAATGGTTGAGGAAGGGAAGCGTTTAAGGGGACGGCCGCCAGGAGCGGTTGCATGAGAGAAAACAATTTCCGAGAGAGAGAGAGAAAGATGAGTGTTTCAGAAATGATCTGTTGCCAGGTGTAAATGGGTGACCCTGGGGAGCTAGCAGAGGGGCCTGAAAGCTCCCTGGGTGAAATGAAAAGAACAGGAGAATCCATGGAGTAACATGATTACCTGGAAGGGCAAGTTTAGCAGCAGTTGGAGTGCAAAGGATGACAGGACATGGGCCTTCCCACTTAGGGCTTAGGGGGGTTTTGGGTTCCAGGGAAGTATAGAATACTAATTGGCCTGGGCTGAATGAAAGGTTATTTTTGGAAAGTGACGGATCTGGAAGTAGCCAGTCTTGGTACTTCCATAACTCGGTGCGAAGGTGGGAGAGCAAGGGTAAGGCCATGGTGGGTGGTATGGGTCCTTCAGTTGCTGTGATCCCCGGGGGTAGGAGGGGCCTACCATACATGACTTCAAAAGGGGAAAGATTGGAGGGCCTTTTGGGAGAGCTCTGGTCTTGAGTAGAGCAAGAGGTAGAAGACGGACCCAATCAAGGTGTAATTCCAGAGACAATTTAGTTAATATGTCCTTTAAGGTTCTGTTGGTTCTCTCTACCTTTCTGGATGCCTGAGGTCAGTAAGGGCAATGTAGGTGCCAGGGGAGAGAGAGTGACTGGGAGAGTTTTTGTATTATCTGGGCCATTGTCAGATTGAATGGAAGTGGGCATCCCAAATCGTGGGATGATTTGGGAAAGGAGAGTATGGGCTATGGTGGAGGCCTTTTTATTGGATGTTGGGAATGCCTCTACCCATCCTGAAAAGGTATCAACAAACACCAGGAGGTATTGGAGGCGCTGGACAGAAGGCATGTGCGTAAAATTGACTTGCCAGTTGGCCGCGGGTGTGAGACCTCTGGCCTGGTGGGAGGGGTATGGCCCAGGTTTGAGAGGGGTGTTAGGATTGGTATGCTGGCAGATTGTGCATGAGGAGGAAATTTTTCGTAAGAGGGCTTTGTCAGATGGGGTGATTGAGAAAAAGGCCTGTAAAAACTGGGATAAAGCTTGGGGGCTAGAGTGAAACAGGTCATGGAGCAAGCGAAAGAGAGAGGACTTATCATCATTAGGCGATTGGGGCTGAGAGGGTGTCTGTGAACCCTGGGGGCCGTAAGGAAGAATGGGAAGCTGGTTTTGTGTCTGTGGGTGCCGTGCCGCGGTGCGTGCGGCGAGGTCAGCCTTACAATTCCCGCCAGTGATTGGGGAATCGTCCCTCTGGTGGGATCTGCAATGAATGACTCCTAATTTACAAGGTAAATGGGATGCCTCAATTAATGTGGAGATTAAAGCTGAGCTGGTGATTGTGTTACCCTTGGTGTTAAGCAGACCGTGTTCTTTCCATATGGCGGCATGAGAGAGAAGTATATGAAAGACATATTTGGAGTCCGTGTATAAGTTAAGAGTTTTTCCTTCATCTAGAACGCAGGCTCACGTGGCAGCGATAAGTTCAGCCTGCTGGTTGGTAGTACTCCTGGGTAAAGGTTGGGCTTCTATAACCGAATCAAGGGAGACTATGGCATAACCTGCATAATGAGTGTTTCCTTCCTTGAATGAGGATCCATCCGTGAACCATGCGAGATCAGCGTGAGATAGGGGTCCCTCAGTGATGGAAGAGCAGTAAGGTATAAAATTCTGAATGCTTTAGTGAAGGATAGGGCAGGATTTTCCAGAAATGAGGATAGGAGGGTTAGAATTCTGGAAGGTGGGAGGGAGTGGAGAGCCTTATAGGTAAGGAGGTCTTTGAGGTGAAGTGGTGAGAGAATGGTGAGAGGTGCCCCAAATGTTAATTTGGATGCCTCCTTATGCAGCAACTGCCCCGCTGCTAGGGCTCTTAGACAGGGTGCCCAGCCTCGTACAGTGGGGTCCAATTGTTTTGATAGGTACAAGGGGGTGAATGGGAATGACAGCAGCGTTAACAAGGCGGAGATCTTGGACGAGATGAAAGGCGCCATTAGGTTTTTTTACAGCGAGTATGGGAGTATTGAAAGGGGAGCGAGTGGGACGGAGATACCCCTTTTTTAATAGGTCCTGAATGATGGGGCTTAACCCGAGGAGGGCTGTTGTGGTTAATGGATACTGAGCCTGACAAATATATTTGGAGGGGTCTTTTAGTTTTATGTGTACAGGAGAACAGTGGGCCAGAGCGGGGCTGGCAGTGTCCCAAACTGTGGGGTTAACAGGGTGCATCAGGATGGGTAAGGACTTTTTTGGAGGGGTGGAATTAGTAGGATCCCTTAAGACCGAAAAGGTGGCTCCAGTGTCCAGGAGGAAAGATATTGGGTGGCCGTCCACAACCATGGACACCCTGGGCTCCTGCTTTGTTATAGAGATGGTCGGGAAGGGCCCAAGGCTCTGTCAGTCCTCCTCAGCAAGGCCCACCATAGGTGGAGTCCACGGCTCGGGGGACTGTGGGGCAGTTGGTCCCTCACCCCTTCGGGCGAGGGGGCAATCAGATCCCCAATGTCCCTTCTTTTTGCATTTTGGACAAGGAGTGGTGGGGGGCCTGGGGGTGGGGCAAGCCTTTGCCCAATGCCCTTCCTTTCCACATTTAAAGCAGGCTCCAGGTGGAGGCTTAGAGGTGGAAGCTGTGGGAGGGTGCCCAGGGGGTTTGATAAGCTGGGCCAACATCTGGAAGTTGGCATGGTCGGCCTTTTGTTTTCGACGTTCCTTTTCCTCCTCTCGATTATGAAAGACTTTGAAGGCCACTGACAGGATTTCGGTCTGAGCGGTTGCAGGACCCTGCTCTAATTTTTTAAGTTTAGTTTTAATGTCGGGGTAGGATTGGGCCAGGAAATAGGTCATAAGGACATGCCGGCCGTCTTCTGAGTTGGGGTCTAAGTTAGTGTATTGTTGAAAGGCCTGAGTTAATCTATTGAGGAACTCGGAGGGAGTTTTCTCCTTTTTTTGGACAATTCCTTGAATTTTTTGGAAATTGACGACCTTGCCAGCCGATTTTTTGAGGCCAATTATTAAGCAAGAGGCAAAATGGTCTCGAGCCTGGATTCCCTGGGCTGTGTTATAATCCCAATTAGGTTCCTGTTCTGGGACTGCTTGGGGGCCTGGCGGGTGATTCGGATTGGTACAATGGGTGTCAGTGGCATGGGTTTGGGCTGTATCCCAGACCCTGCGGCGTTCCTCAGGGAGGAGGGTATTGGCTAGGAGCATGAAGATGTCATGATGTGTGAGGCTGTAGGCCTGCAGGATCCATTAGAATTCTTTAATGTAGGTGGTAGGGTCGGTAGAGAAAGAGCCTAGTCTTTTTTCTAATTCTGTAAGGTCAGCTAGGGAAAAGGGAACATGGACCCTAACTACTCCTTCAGCCCCAGCTACCTCACGTAGTGGGGCGATTGTTAAAGGGGCGGGGGGAGGACCTCGGGAAGGGGTGAAAGGGGGCCTTAGTGGGTCAGGGGTAGGTGAGGGTAAAGATGGGGGAGTGGATGGCACTGGAGGTGCAGAAGGTGACGTGGATGACGGGGGAGGAGGAGCAGACGCCGGAGGCACTGGGGGAGGAGGAGATCGGTAGAGTGGGGGTTCATCAGCAGGGTCAAAGGTGCAAGGATCGAGGGGTGACTGTGAAGATGGTTTACAGGCTACAAGGACTTGAGAGGGAGCACAGGAGGAGCAGAGGGTGGGGTTCTGAGCCAAGAGGTGAAAAGCCTCAATGTAGGGGATCTCCTTCCATTTTTTTAGGCGCTGGCAGTAGTTAAAGAGGTCGCGTATTCTGAGGGAAAGATTGGTGAGGTTTTTCAGAAGGCATTGAAGTGGAGAGTCCTGTAGGGAGGAGGAGGAAGCACCCATTCTGGTCTCTTAATGGGAATTTTAGACAGAAATTGGACAGAGATTAGTGATAAGACAGATCCTTCGGTCGGTTGGGAAAAGCGGGATCCTAGAGGGCGTCCCCAGTAGGTCACGTTAGTCCCGGCAGGTTCAGGTACAAACCAGGAGGAGAGAAGGGAGGTGTGGGTCGTCACCCAGACCTTCACTTCTCTAGGGCAAAAGCCCGGTGCCTGAAGGATACCTAGCGCTAGGAATTTCTGGTCGGGTCCCGGACCCGGGAGGTGGAGAGAGACAGAAATCAGACAGAGATTAGAAGAGAGTGGTGGACAAGAGGGTGAAAGAGAGAAGGAGAGAACAGAATGGGGCTTTTAACCTCCAAAAATGAAAGTAAAAGTAAACCGGGGCTTTGGAACCTGTTATAGTTTGGGAATTTATGGTGGTCGTGGAGACCGTGGTGGGGTGGGTATGGGTATTAGGGGCTACCGGACGATCTAGACTCCCTGTGGTAGCCTGAAAAGGGCCAGTGGCCTTTAGAAAAGGGGGCTTACCTAATGATGAGCCGGTGGTGAGTGGAAGGAGCCAGCGCCGAAAAGAATGGACGAGGGTGGACCGTCAATGGTGAGCTGTGGAAGGGAGGCCAGTCCTGGCGGGATGGAGTTCCCGAGGAGCAACTTGGAAAGTGCCGCCGCTGCGATTCGAAAAGTGTTACAGCTCGAGGAAGCCCTGAGGGGCGACTTGGAAGATGTTGCCGCTGCGATCCGAAAAGTGTCGCCGCTCAAGAGAAGCTCTGTCCCAGGTATCGGCACCAAATGAAAGGACGAGTTGACACCAGTTGACGATCCACTGGAGAGAGCCCCTTTATTAGGCAGCACACACACATATATAGGGCTTTAAGGGGAAAGCTGATTGGCTTAAAATACAATCCCTACTTAGCATACCGCATGGGGTTTGGGGAGAGCTGATTGGTGTGTAATTCGCACCGGCGGGAAGGAGAATACAGAAGAGAAGGGCAACCAGCGCCATGATGGAGTGTGGGCGAGAAGGGCTTATGTGATCGGGGTGTGATCCCTTGGGGCATTTGGGTCCCTACATCTTTCTCCTCAAGAGCTACTCCAGAGGATTAGAGGAAGCAACTGCTCCAACAGATGCTCAGATATCAATGTAGGGATACTGAAAGTATGAAGGGGAAAAAAAGAAAAGAAAATATCAAAGGAATACAATAATTCTCTGGTACCAGACACCAAAGAGCAGGAAAGCTTTGAAATGACTGAAAAAGAATTCCAAGGATCAAACTAAAGGAAATTCAGTGAGATACAAGAACACTCACATAAGTGATGCAATGAAATGAGAACAACAATCCAAGATCTGAAGGAGAAATTGTACAAAGAGATAAGATATCTTTAAAAAGAATGTAGCAGAACTCTTGGAACTGAAGAATTCATTCAACAAAATAAAAAATACAACTGAGAGCTTAAGCAACAGGCTAGAGAAAGGAGAAGAAAGAATTTATGATCTCAAAGATGGTCTTTGTGAAATAACCCAGGCAGACCAAAAAAAGGGAAAAACAATTTCAAAATGAAGAAAACCTATGAGAGTGATCAGGTAATGTTAAGCCTTTAAAAGTCTGAATTATGTGTGTTCCAGAAGGGGAAGAGAAAGGAAAAGGCATCAGAAACTTATTCAATGAAAAAATAGCAGAAAAAATCCCAGGTATTGTAAGAAATATGGACTTCCAGATCCAAGAGCTCAGAGATCACCAAACAGGTTCAATCCAAGAAGGTCCTCTCCAAAATATATTGTAGTCCAACTGTCCAAACTCAAAGGAAAAGAAATAATACTAAAAACAGCAAGAGAAAAGCATCAAGTCACCTCTAAGGGAGTCCCCTTCAGACTAATAAATTTCTCAGCAGAAGCCATACAGGCCAGTAGAGAATGGAATGATATATTCAAAGTGCTAAAAGAAAAACACTCCTAGCCAAAAATGCTATACCCAGCAAAGCTATCCTTAAGAAATAAAGGGAAATAGTGTATTTTCCAGACAAACAACAACTGTAAGAGTTCACCACCATGTGACTAGCCTTACAAGAAATCCTCAAGGGAGTCCTCCATCTGGAATCCAAAAAAGGATAATAAGCATTGTGAATACACACAAAAAGAATAAAATCCATTGGTAGAGCAGATATGCAAATAAGAAAGTGAAAGAAACTATATCTCATCACTACCAAAAACCAATAAACACCAAAGATAATCAATAAAAAGGAAAAGGGAAAGAAAGGAAGAAAAGATATATAAAACAGCCATAAGAAAATCAATAAAATGCCAGGAGTAATACAATAACTTTCAGTAACAATCCTAAATGTAAATGGATTTAATTCCCCACTCATAAAGATGGTACAACATACACAAATCAATAAATGTAATACATCACATCAAGAAAATCAAGGACAAAAACCTTATGATCATCTGAACAGATGCAGAAAAAGCATTTGACAAAATTCAACATTCCTTTATGATAAAGACTCTCAACAAATAAGGTATAGAAGGAAAGTATCTCAACACAATAAAAGCCATATATAAAGATCCCTCTACCAACATCATCCTGAGTAGGGAAAAGCTAAAAGCTTTATCTTTAAGAACAGGAATAAGACAAGGATGCTCACTCACACCACTCCTATTTAACATGGTATTAGAAGTACCAACCAGAATAATCAATCAAGAGAAAGAAAGGGCATCCAAATTGGAAAAGACAAAGTAAAATTGTCCCTGTTTGCAGATGACATGATCTTATAAAAGAAAAACATAAAGACTTCACCAAAAAGTCTTAGAGCTGATAAACAAATTTAGTAAAGTTGCAGTATATAAAATCAATATACAAAAGTCACTAGCATTTCTAGACACCAACAACAAACTAGTAGAAAAAGAGATCAAGAAAGGAATCCCACTTACAATAGCTACCAAAAAAAAAAAAAGAAAAGAAAATACATAGGAGTAAGTCTAAGCAAGGAGGTGAAAGATCTTTACAATGAAAACTACAAAACACTGATGAAAGAAATTAAATAGGACAACAAAAGATGGAAGGACATTTAATATTCAAGATTGGAAGAATTAATGTTATAAAACTGTCTGTACTAACCAAAGTGATCTACACTTTCAACACAATCCCCATCAAAAGACGAATGACATTGCTCACAGAAATAGAAAAAACAATCCTAACATTCATATAGAACAACAAAAGACCCTGAATAGCCAAAGCAATCCTGAGCCAAAAATAAAATAAAATAAAATAAAGCCAGAGGCATTACACTACCTTACTTCAAATTATACTACAACACTATAGTAACCAAAACAGCATGGTACTGGCATTAAAACAGACACATGGACCAATGGAACAGAATAGATAACCCAGAAATCAATCCACATACTTGCATCCAACTGATCTTCAACAAAGGTGCTATGAACATGCATTGCAGAAAGGACAGCCTCTTCAATAAATGGTGCTGAGAAAACTAGATATCCATGTGTAGAAGAATGAAACTAGACCCTTACCTCTCACCACATACTAAAATCAACCCAAAATGGATTAAAGGCTTAAATATAAGACCTGAAACTATAAAACTCCTAGAAGAAAACACAGGGGAAACACTTCAGGAAGTAGGAATGGGCAAAGACTTTATCAATAAGATCTCAAAAGCACAGGCAACAAAAGAAAAAATTAAAAAATGGGATTATGGGCTGGCCCCATGGCACACTCGGGAGAGTGCAGCACTTGGGAGTGCAGTGGCGCTCCTGCTGCGGGTTTGGATCCTATACAGGAATGGCCGGTGCGCTCACTGGCTGAGCGCAGTGCAGGCAACACCACGCCAAGGGTTGCGTTCCCCTTACCGGTCACAAAAAGAGAGAAAAAAAAAAGGGATTATATCAAACTAAAAAGCTTTTGCACAGCAAAGGAAACAATTGACAAAGTGAAAAGACAACCTACAGAATGGGAGAAAATATTTGCAAACCATGCATCTGACAAGGGATTAATATACAGAATATACAAGGAACTCAAACAACTTAGTAGTAAAAAAATAAATAATCCAATTAAAAAATTGGCAAAGGAGCTGAATAGACATATCACAAAAGAAGACATACAAATGGCCAACAAACACATGAAAAAATGCCCAACATCACTAATCATCAGGGAAATGCAAATCAAAACTACATTGAGATATCATCTCTCCCCAGTTATATTTGCTATTATCAAAAAGACTGAGAATAACAAATGCTGGTGAGGAAGCAGAAAAAGAAGAACCCTTGTACGCTGAGGGTGGGACTGCAAATTAGTACAGCCATTATGGAAAACAGTATGGAGTTTTCTCAAACAACTACAGACAGAACACCACACAATCCAGCCATTCCACTACTGGGTGGAATGGAAATCAGCATGTCAAAGGAATGGAAATCAGCATGTCAAGTGAATACATGCACCCCTATGTTTATCACAGTTCTACTTACAGTTGCCAAGATATGGAACCAACCTAAATGTCCATCAGCAGAAAACTAGATAAGGAAAATGTGGTATATATACACAATAGAATACTATCCAGCCATAAGAAAGAATGAAATTCTGCCATTCACAGCAGCATGGATGAGCTTAGAGTAAATTATAAGTGAGACAAGCCATGCACAAAAAGAGAAATATTACATGTCCTCACTCATAAGTGGTAGCTAAAAATAAATATATACATATGAAAGTATGAAAGAAAGAAATAACAATTATAATAATAAGTTGAACTTTCAGAAGGAGAGAATAGAACTTTGGTTACTAGACGTGTGAAAGTGGGAAGGGGAGAGGAGATAGCAAGAAATTGGTTAATGGACACAAAATAACTAGCTAGGAAAATAAGTTCTATTGATATATGATCTAGCTAGGCACCTATAATTAACATTAATTTACTGCAGTTTATCAAATGACTAGAAGAGAGGAGATTGAATGGTCTCAACACAAAGAAACAATTATGTTTGTAATAATGAATATGCTAATGATCCTAATTTGATCATCACACATTTTACACAGGTATTGATATTCTACTTTGTACCTCAAAAATATGCATAATCAATTATATTTCAATAAAATAAAAAATAAAAATGATAAAAATAAAATAAAATTTTTAAAAAGTAGGATTTATCCCAGAGATAGAAGGATGGTTGAACATAGGCATACCAATAAACATGATACAGTACATCAACAAAATGAAGGAAAAAAATCATATGATCATTTCAACACAAGCAGAAAAAGTATTTGACACCCCTTCATGATAAAAACACTCAACAAATTAGATATAGAGGGAATATACTTCAACACAATAAAGACCGTATATGACCAACCCACAGTTGGGGAGAAATAAAGATCAGAGCAGAAATACATAAATTAGAGATTTAAAAAAATAATATGAAAGATTGATAAAACAAAGAGTTGGTTTTTCAAAAAGATAAATGAAATCAATAAACCTTTAACTAGACTAATGAAGAGAAAAAGAGGAAAACTCAAATAAATAAAATCAGAAATGAAAAAGGAGACATTACAACTGATACCACAGAAATACAAAGGATCATAACAGATTACTAAGAACAACTATATGTGAACAAACTTTCCTAGAAGAAATGGATAAATTCCTGGACACATAAAAATTACCAAAGTTACATCATGAAGAACTAGAAAACCTAAACAGACCAATAACAAGTAATGAGATTGAAACAGTA